>NC_082709.1:143095349-144345349 GCF_030144855.1 Hypanus sabinus | reverse complement strand
AAAATGGATTCAACAGTGGCTAGATGGGAGATGCCAGAGAGTAGTGGTGGATAATTGTTTATCGGGATGGAGGCTGGTGACTAGCGGGGTGCCTCAGGGATCTGTTTTGGGCCCAATGTTCTTTGTAATATACATAAATGATCTGGATGATGGGGTGGTAAATTGGATTAGTAAGTATGCCGATGATACTAAGGTAGGAGGTGTTGTGGATAATGAGGTGGGTTTTCAAAGCTTGCAGGGAGATTTATGCCGGTTAGAAGAATGGGCTGAACGTTGGCAGATGGAGTTTAATGCTGAGAAGTGTGAGGTTCTACATTTTGGCAGGAATAATCCAAATAGAACATACAGGGTAAATGGTAGGGCATTGAGGAATGCAGAGGAACAGAGAGATCTAGGAATAACAGTGCATAGTTCCCTGAAGGTGGAGTCTCATGTAGATAGGGTGGTGAAGAAGGCTTTTGGAACGCTGGCCTTTATAAATCAAAGCATTGAGTACAGAAGTTGGAATGTAATGTTAAAATTGTACAAGGCATTGGTAAGGCCAAATTTGGAATATTGTGTGCAGTTCTGGTCACCGAATTATAGGAAAGATATCAATAAATTAGAGAGTGCAGAGACGATTTACTAGGATGTTACCTGGGTTTCAGCACTTAAGTTACAGAGAAAGGTTGAACAAGTTAGGTCTCTATTCATTGGAGCGTAGAAGGTTGAGGGGGGATTTGATCGAGGTATTTAAAATTTTGAGAGGGATAGATAGAGTTGACGTGAACAGGCTGTTTCCATTGAGAGTAGGGGAGATTCAAACGAGAGGACATGATTTGAGAGTTAGGGGGCAGAAGTTTAAGGCAAACACGAGGGGGTATTTCTTTACTCAGAGAGTGATAGCTGTGTGGAATGAGCTTCCTGTAGAAGTAGTAGAGGCCAGTTCAGTTGTGTCATTTAAGGTAAAATTGGATAGGTATATGGACAGGAAAGGAGTGGAGGGTTATGGGCTGAGTGCGGGTAGGTGGGACTAGGTGAGATTAAGAGTTCGGCACGGACTAGGAGGGCCGAGATGGCCTGTTTCCGTGCTGTGATTGTTACATGGTTATATGGTCCCTTGGTGGAGCTTAGAAAGATTGGCTTACATTGGATACTTAAGTCTGGGAGTGTGGGGCTTCAATGTTAATGTTTAAAGCTCCATCTTTATCTTTGGAATAACTTTATATGAATATAAACAGGTGTAAGCAATTCCTGGTGCATTTTAACTCATCCCTGCTTCAATCTGAAGTTCCCACTGCTCTAAGAAGCTTGCTATCATCCTGGTACCTAAGAAAATGTGTCTTAATAATTACTGCCATCATCATGAAGTGTTTTGAGAGGCTAGTAGTTGCATGGGTTAACTTCAGACATCCTTTTCCTTCCACCAAAACAGGGTCTATGGCACACCAAACCCCTGGCCCTACACTTATCTCTGGAGCATGTGAATATTTACATCTATTGTTTATTGACTACAGCTCCACCTTCAACACTATTACTATTACTCTTACTCCAAGCAAGATCATAGCCACACTTCTAGGCCTGGGATCAACACTTCCCTTTGCAACTGGATCCTTGACTTCCTGACCAACAGACCACAATTAGTAAGGCTATGCAGAAGCACCACTGATGCAATTATCCTCTACACTGGTGCCCACAAGGCTGCATTCCCACCCCCTGCTCTAATCCTTATACACACAATTGTGTGGCCAGATTCTGTTCCAACTTCATCGACAAGTTTGCCGATGACACCACCATAGTGAGCCCTATTTCAAATAGTGCTGAGTCAGAGTACAGGAAGAAGGTAGGCAGCCTCGTGACAACAACCTTTCTGTCAATGTCAGCAAAACAAAAGAGTTGGTTATTGCCTTTCAGGAAAGGGAGGTGGTGCACATTCTCCTGATTGTATCAGTGATACTGAGGCTGAGACGATTGAAAGCTTCCTAAGAGTGAACGTCATCAATCGCCTGTCCTGATCAAACCATAGACACCACAGCTAGGAAAGCTCACCAGTGTCAGGAGGTAAAAGACCGTCACCAGTTTTTCTATTTCCTGAGGAGACAGGTCCTTTAACATCTGCCGGACGATGCTGAGAATGTTCTACGAGGCTGTGGTGGCCAGTGCTATCATGTTTGCTGTTGTGTGCTGGGGCAGCAGGCTGAGGGTAGCAGACACCAACAGAATCAACAAACCCATTCGTCAGGCCAGTGATGTTGTGGGGGTGGAACTGGACTCTCTGACAGTGGTGTCTGAAAAGAGGATGCTGTCCAAGTTGCACGCCATTTTGGACAATGACTCTCATCACTCCATAATGTACTGGTTAGGCACAGGAGTACATTCAGCCAGAGACTCATTCCACCGAGATGTAACACTGAGTGTCATAGGAAGTCATTCTACCTGTGGCCATCAAACTTTACAACTCCTCCCTCGGAGTGTCAGACACCCTGAGCCAATAGGCTGGTCCTGGACTTATTTCCACTTGGCATGATTAACTTATTATTATTTAATTATTTATGGTTTTATATTGCTATATTTCTTCACTATTCTTGGTGCAGCTGTAACGAAATCCAATTTCCCTAGGGATCAATAAAGTATGTCTGTCTGTTATTGCTGCATCATAGAAAACATCCTATGTGAATGCATCACTGCTTGATTTGACAACTGCTCTGCCTGTGATTGCAAGAAACTGCAGAGCTTTAGACACAGCTCAGCATATCACAGAAACTAACTCACCCTCCATATCTTTCACTGACTCAGTTTAGCATAATCAAAGACCCTGGCCCACCCTGTCTTCTCCCCCTTCCCATTGGGCAAAAGATACAAAAGCCTGAAAGCACCTACCACCAAGCTCAAGGACAACATCCACCCTGCTTTAATGAGACTATTGAGCATTTCACCTGTACAATAAGATGGACTCTTGGCCTCACAATCAACCTTGTTATGATCTTGCACCTTATTGTCTACCTGCATTGCATCTTCTCTGTAACAAACACATCATCTCTGTATTCTACACTTGGTTGCTTGTACTATCTAAATGGGTTACTGTAATGATTTTATCTGTAAGACCATAAGTAACCCCAACTCCACATTACTGATTATTTTAGTATTGTGGCGACCCATTTCCTGGCGCATCCGAACCGACTCACAATTAGATAGCCTACGGGGGTTTGCGAGCACAGAGCTTTGGAGCCTCTGCGCCATGGGGGGCCGGTTGAGGGAGGCTTAAAAGTGAGGCTGAAGTTTTCGAATAAAGTTTTTTCCTTCGACTGCAGTTACCGACTCCGTGTCGTAATTTTAGCGCTGCGTGTAGCACACCGCTACAGTATGTCAAGATTGTCTCTATTTCTGCCTTAAAAATATTCAAAATAGTATCATCTGCTTCCACCACCCATTAAAGATTAGAGATCAAAAATCTTGTGACCCTCTGAGAGAAATGTAATCTTAAATGAACCACCTCTTGAAAACAAACTCTGCAAAAGGAGAGTTGCACATTCACTCTGTAGAGGCATCCCAGAAATTTGTATGTTCTCTCTCTCCCCTAAGCTCTTGCCGATGGAAGCTGGAAATGACACCCCTTGAGGGTATTACCAGGACTGGTGAATTTGACTGGAGAGGCTAGATCTTTTTCCCTGGAGCATAGGATGTTGAAGAGTGACTTTATGTTGGTTTATAAATTCATGAGGGACAGAGATAAGGTGGATGATCACAGCCTTTTTCCCTTGATAGGGGAATCTAAAACTAGAAGGCACAGGTTTAAGGTGAGAGGGGTAGATTTAAAAGGAACATGCTGGAAGTGATGGTATATGAAATGAACTATATTTGTATTATAACTACATACATCAAGAGGATAACTAGGGGAAGGATAGGACCACTCAAGGATAAAGAGGGGGAACACTTACTTGGATGTGGAAACTGTGAGGGAGGTACTTAATGAGTACTTTGCTTCAGTATTTACCAAGGAAAAGGACTTGGAGGACCAAGAGATCAATAATGAGTGTATAAATATGTTAGGGTATTTAGAGGTCAGGGAGGAAGAAGCTGAATAGATCCCCAGGGCCTACTGAGGGAGACATGGTTGCTGGAGTGTTGACCAGAATCTTCATGTCTTCTCAAGGCACAGGCGAGGTTCTGGAGGACTGGCAAGTAGCTAATACTGTACCTATGTTTGAGAGAGGCCTGGATGTCTGGAATGTCCTGCCTGGTATGGCGGCAGAGGTAAAGACATTAGCAGCTTTTAAGAGATGTTTAGCTAGGCACTTGAGTGCAAGAAAGATGGAGGGATATGGACAGAAGGGTTTAGTTTTTGTTTTTTTTCCCCCAATTTGCTTTTGAGGCAGTTTGACATAGCATTGTCGGGTGAGGGGCCTGTTATTGTGTTGTATTGTATTATGTAGTCTATTAACAAATGGTACATCAGGTGTAATGAACTGATCAATACTGATATTTTCTTGGGAAGCTGAAGGATTATTTTCTTTCAAAATCTTTGAATAAAACAATTTATTCTAGTTATTAGTACACGTAATTGCTTTTCATATTTCCTAAGATACGGGCTTTACATGTACTATAGCCTATAACCAATAAAATAGGATTGGGAATTTTTGCTTGGTATCACATGGTAGGGTGGTGTGGAAGATCAGATAACAGGATCTAGGGAAAGCCAG
Source organism: Hypanus sabinus (assembly GCF_030144855.1). Lineage (NCBI taxonomy): Eukaryota > Metazoa > Chordata > Chondrichthyes > Myliobatiformes > Dasyatidae > Hypanus > Hypanus sabinus. The sequence goes on along the minus strand of NC_082709.1, from coordinate 144,340,670 downwards.
ACAATTGGATCCAAACTTGCTTGATGCTAAGATACGGATTGTACTTTAGACAGGAGGCAGCTGACCAGCGATATGCCACAGAGATCATTCGTTGTCAATTGGTCCATTGTTGTTCATTTTATGTTAATAATCTGAATGAGAATGCAGGTGGCATGGTTAGCAAGTTTATGGATGCCACTAAAACTGGTGGTATAGGGGATTAAGCCTTTGCTCACTCAACCTATTCTCATAAGGCATGTTTCTAATTGAGGCAGCAACCTGATAAATCTCCTCTACCCTCCCTGAAGCTTCCATATCTTTTCTATAATGAGGCAACTAGAACTGAGCATAATACTCCAAGTGAAGTCTAACAAGGGTTTTATAGACCTGCAATATTACCTTGTGGTTTTTGAACTCAATCTCCTGACAAATGAAGAACAAAACACCATCTTAACCACTTTATCAATTTGTGCTACAACTTTGAGAGATCTATGGACATGAACCCAAAGATCCCCGATCCACCACTGTTAAGAATCCTGCCATTAACCCTGTATTATGCTTTCAAGTTTGATGAGAATCATTTCACACTTTTCAGGATCAAATTCCATCTGCCAATTCTCAGCCAGCTGAGAATTCTCTGCATCCTTCATTGTAACCTACCATACCAACCTTAATGTTACCTGCAAACTTCCTGACCCACCCTTCCACTTCCTCACCGAGTCATTTATATTTTTATATATATTTATTTTAAAAATCACAAAAAGCAGAGGACCCAGAACAGAATAACACTTACCAACCTCCAATCATCTGACACTACGCTTGTGGCCAGTGAGGATTCAAAGATCATCGCCAGAATCTCTTCCCTCACTTCCCATAATAACCTGGGGAACATCCTGTCCAGCCCTTGGGACTTAACTATCCTAATGTCTTTCAAAAGTTCCAGCACATTCTCCTCAACATCCACATGTTACAGCAAACTAATCAGTAAACTCCAAGACCTGGACCTCAATGCCCCTTGGTGCAATTGGATCCTGGGTTTTTTCACTTGTAGACTCGTCAGTTTTGAATTGGCAAAAACATCTCCACAATCTCCATCCACATAGGAGCCCTGTAAAGACGAGTACTTAACCCCATATACTCACTTTACACCTATGACAGTCACAGCTCCAACACCATACAAGTTTGCTAATGACACTACTGTTGTGGGCTGTATCAAAGGTGGTGATGCATCAACATACAGGAGTGAGGTTGAGCAATCACTGAGCACTTCTATAAGAAAGGTTTCTATAGAAAAGCAGCAAAGATCTTCACCACCCAGGCTATGATCTTTCCTCACTGCTGCCATCATGTAGAAGGTACAGCTACCTCAGGACTCACACCACCAGTTTCAAGAATAGTTACTACCCTTTAACCTGGAACAAAAGGGGATAACTACACTCATTTAAGGACTCTTATTCTGTTATTCCATGCTCATTATTATCTGCATTTGCACAGTTGTTTACAGATCCTGTTTACAATTACTCTCCTACAGATCTGCTAAGTATGCACACAGAAAAAGAATCTCGGAGTTGAATGTGGTGATATGCAAGTACTCTAATAAAAAATTTTACTTTGAACTTTTGTTCAAGATTGTTTAATGCCATTTGCAGTACACAAATGAAAATATACAGTAATCATGATCACTCCAGATCTGATGCTGCAGACAGAACACAAATACAAAATAGCTTATATATAATAAATTTATGTAAGTCAACAAGGTGACTGACAGAAGATGACAGAGGCAGGTGGAAGTGCTGATCAGTCTTACTGTTGGGCAACTGTATGGGTCTGGTGGTCCTGGTGTGGATGCTATGAAGTACTCTCCCTAATGGGAGTGGAATAAACAGTCCCTGAGTAGACTGGATGGGTGGGATCGTTCAAGATATTGCTGGCCTTTTACTGGCATCTTCCTAAACCTGTTCTACACTGACCTCTCATTAATCAAGATCCCTCCTGTGAATGCTGAAGCAAAGCATTAAGACCCTGCCTCCAATTCCATGCAAGTTTCTTTTATCCAAGACCAGTCCTATCCCAGTCATGCTTTTGTTCTTCCTATATATATGTAGAATGGGTTGAAGTTGCCATAGACTCATGTCCCCTTCTAGCTGCAAGTCCATTCTTAAGTACCTCCTTCCTGATTACCTTGCAATTCAACAGCCCTGTATAATCCAATTTCTACACTTCCTTCTTAAGAGATTTTCCTATTTTTTGTCAACCATGGTTCCCACACCCTACCATCCTTTTCTGCCTCAATGGGGCAAACCTATCCAGAATCCCAAAACTCCACGTCAGTTCCAAATTAATGCTCCTAAATTTTGCCTAATAGAATTATAATTTGCCCTCCACAAATTATCTGCTCTTATCCATGTCCATGGTAAAGATCTGGGAGTTGTGCTCTCTCCAAAATGCCCACCCATTGAGGGATGTCATCTGATTGTTCTAAGTCCAGTATGGTCTCTCCTCAAGCCAGGTTGTCAACATACTGTGTCAGGAAACCTTCCTGTACACCTAATAAATACCATCCCATCTAAACTTTTTGCAGAAGTGCCTGTCAATATTAGGTTAATTGAAGTCATCCATGGCAACTTTTTTTTTTGCACCTTTCAAAAACTTGCCCCTCACTGGCTGTTGCAATGGTGATGGCGAGGAGGTTTATAGAATACTCAAGTGACTACTCCCTTCCCAACTGACTTAACCCCTCCCCAACACCACAAAGATATTGCTCACCTTTGAGTTCAGGGGTAACCCATCCTTTTTGTACAGGTTATGGCTTCTCCAGAAGGGATTCCAATCATCTAGACCTAAACCCTGCCCCCACCTCACTAATTCTTCAGTCAGTCGTTCATCTGCCAAACCATCCTATTCTTACTCACTGGCACCAGCAGCACCCTTGGTCCTGCTTTTCAGCTTCCTACTTAGCTCCCTTGTATTTGTACGCAACCTTGTATTCTGCCTTCAAGTTCAACCTCCCAAAGCATATCACTACACTTTAGATAGATGAATATAACATTAAAAATTCAAGTTCATCTGCTCTGATAACTTTAAAACAAAGGCTGTGATTTTCTAATGGGAGAGATTGAGAAGTTAATGTTCAGAAAGACGGTACTTTACACAAATCATTGAAATGCAGATGCAGCAAAAAACAGAAAATGTCACATTGGCCCTCTACAGACTGTATCTGGAACATCATGTGCTTGTCCCAAGTCTTTCCTAAGGAACAATACTTGAAAGAGACTACTGTGAACTAGACAAAATATGGTACAAGATTGCAAACAACTCCTGCTCTGAAATGCAGTGTCCAAATCAGGAGTGCAAATTCCACAAATTCTGAGACATTGGCTATTGGATCTAAACAATGCCTTCAAACACAATTGCATCTTTTCTGCAAGTGTCACTCTGCCACTGTTGCAAGAAATACATTAACCCTTCAGTATTGAAGGCTGAAAAAAAAAATGCATCCAACCAAACTTACTGAATACTGCATGCACTCTTGCAGCTTTTGCAGTATTTTATTTAGAGAAGCGGCACAGTAACAGGCTCTTCTGAGCCAATGAGCACATGCCACCCGATTACACCCATCAATTAATGTACAAACTCAGATACATCTTTGGAACGTTCAGGGAACCAGACCAACCAGGAGTAGGAAGCACAGGCATCGGAAGAATACATAACTCCTTACAGATAGCAGGATTGAACTGGAATTGCTGGTGCTGTAATAGAGTGGGCAAAAATGCACCTTTCAAGTTTATGACCAAACTGGATTCACCTATTGGATCAGTGAATGGCTGGAGGGGTGCAATTCCCAATGAAATTTTGTCTATTTGACTGTTTAGTACTGCCTTTAAGGAAATTAAAAATAAATTTTAAAATTTAGCTAACAAGATCACAAGCTACTCAATATTCATGGGTACCTGTTGGGGAATAATCCAAAAGGTAAGCAAAGAAAATTTAAACCAATTAAGGCATCAAGTCTGCTGCTGAACACCATTTAAATCAAACCTCTATAGGGAAATTTTTGGGTTTCAGATTATGTTAGAATAATTTTTGTCTAATACAGGATCAGGTACAAAACCACATATAGTACCTACTAGAACTGTATCATTGAATACAGGAGGTTCAAATGGAAGGTAGGGAAGACTTGTTCAGGGCACAAGTATAACAAGTCTTGTGGATTTCACCGTTTTTATTTTTTTTAAAGGAGGATTTTTACCTAAGACTAGAAGTTCCCCACCCCTTTTTTAAAAAAAAGTGCCATTGATTTCTGCCATTAAGAGGTCTGTAGACCACAACTTCAGAAACCCCTACTTTTCAAAAAACTGCCAGAATCTTTGCCAAACATTACTTCTAAAATTTGCGTAGTTGCTCTTGCTCCAACAATTAAAGTCAAGAGCTTTGAACTTGCATGCGGTGGCATTTTAGACAATTCAAAAAAAATAAATTCTGGCCCTTAAATTACATGTAACCATGGAAGGAATGCAGACCACCATGTGCTTAAGATAAAATATGGGTCCAAATCCCAAGTATTTTTCTTGGTTTCTCTTCAAACTTTGCATATATCAAAACTACCATGAAAAAACATTCAGCAAATTTCCATCTTTAAAATTTAGACCTACAGCTGTGCCCAAATTGAAACAGGTCAGCAAAAAGAAATTTGCAACAATATAGATTCAAGATATGGAAAAGCTAAGTGCAAGATCTATTCAATTTTGAACTCCCCCTCCCCATAACAATCAAGGTAGATCATTAGTTGATGCAGCTCAAATTTTATTGATAAAACATACAAGTAATGCACAGCAGTGTCTTCTTGTGCAAGAGCATAGCATCTAAACTATTATAGAAAGCAAATTCTAGATCTACAGTGACTAAAAGGTATTCAACGCACTGAGCAAGACTGGATACTCATGCACTTGCAATAGTTATGTTGTACGAACTTACAGCATGGAGCATTTTACCATTTATGAACATTAGATCTAAAAACTACAACTTGCTTTAAAGTGTCAATTTGAATACCCAAGTCACTTAATATGCAAATGCAACTAAATGCAACAATAAAGTGATAAACCACATGTATTAAATTTGCTCTTTGCCAGACATTCACTAAACAAAACAAATTGGAGTACCATAACATTTTTCCTCTAGAATTAAGAAACTCTGTCCAAACCTTGGCATATTTTATTTCAGATTTGATCAAATTACCCACATGAATGAATTTGATAGGACAAAGGGAATTAGCGGCAATCACAAGGCCGACAGTAGGTTGTGGTTCAGTTTCCGACTCTGGGTCCAATATGACCTTAACAATAAGAGCTCACACTACCCCGAAATATATGTATATATATTCACGCATACGCTGACATTCAACATTCAAGTGCCAGTGTTTTTGGACTGTCTTTTGGTCAAGATACTTTTTCGGGTTTTCTTTGAACTTTCAAAGAATCACTTTTAGGCTTACAAAAAACAAACACAAAAAATTAAATATTTGTCAAATGAATAAATATTACACAAAACTAGCAGCAAAAATACCTAGATCTGTTGTGTGCAAATAGTTAATTCCCAACTGTTAGACCCCCATGGTCCCAAAATAGTTCTGGTTTGGTATCTAGCCTCTTTCCCACCCCTTCCCATTTTAAGCTGCGTTTGACAATCACTGCAAAAAAAAAAGACTTGGAGGTTCAAGAAAATGCATGCAAGACAAGACATCGGTATATAAAATATTCTCTGAATGTGCATTAAAATAAATTTGTTAAAGGTATTTAGTTCTCTTATATAAAACCTGATGGGCACAATGTATAAGGGCCTAAATCTACCTGTATAGCACCATTCATCACAAGAGATTAGCTCAATACTGTCAGTGCATCTACTTTCCATTGATGAGAATTTCAGTACAAGAAGGCACAACACACAATGTATTGCACTTGATAAGTTCTTTTGCTACTTTTCAGTTTGTTCTCCACCACCCAAAATTTCCAGTAGTTTTTATACTGGCAGTCTGGCCACTTGGAAAAAATAAGCTTAAGAAAAAATCTACCCTATATTGGCAGTTACAAGTCAACTCACCTGACTGCACTTGCACAGCTCAACATTTAAACAGCTGGGAAAACTAATCTTTGGCCAGATTCAGCGGATTAAACTGACTATTTGTCCATGTAATGGACAATGTGCAAAAGGAAACCCAAGCCACTATGCTATAGTGGATATGTGATCAATTACCAGCGTTGGCACCTTGTGCAGTGATGTGTACACTTCCATTCTCTGTGATCTCCAAGCATCAAACTTCAGACCCTAGTGGAGCAACTTTACAGAATCTACAGTAAACAGTTAAATGCGGCTTTTCTGAACTTTGTAACACAGCTTGAGTATACACAAATGTAATTTTCAGTAAAGAAGCCTGCTGCAGAGATCTTTCTGTTCATTCCCCTTGACCAAAAAACAACACTAGCATGCGTATCAGACCAAAAATCAGCCGAGTCCGTCTGTACAGTCGCTCGGTGCTGTGGTCCATTTAGCCATTCTTAAATTCAAATTTCCTTTAGATATGGCAGGCATTTAAGATTTCTAATAGATGAGAATTTCATCCATATCTAGAAACTTCAAGTTTTCAAAATCCCCTAAAAAAATACATTCCTAGCTATTTCTGCCCACTCCAGGCAAGCCTGAATTAGTTAACTAGCTGCCTTTAATGTTGTCAAGTTACTTAATGTCAAGTTTTCAGAACTTTTGCATTTGCTTAGGTGTATTAATCAGAAACTGCAGTGCATTAAAACTTGACCGTACGCATTGTTGGAATGGCTTGTAAAGCTACCATGTCCCCAACAGGTTTCTATCCAGGATAGAGTGAGCAACATCGTTTTCCCACAGTAGGGATCAGAATGCTGCAAATGCCCCAAGTTGTCTTTACAGGTCACGCATGTCAAGGCCGTAGTGGAGGTCACTGCTTATTTTTCAGCCTTGTAACAATGTTAAGTGCAACTGGGTAAATGACTCCTGGTAAAGCCATTTCACCCTGCTTCTGCCAAGGTTTGTTTTGCCCAAGTCTCTCTCAGATTGTGCTAGAGAATGATTGCGAGAACTCAGGCCCAATGAACCAGTAGGACATTAAAAATAAAAGTTCCTCTATAAAGGCACAGTACATTAACATACAAATGATCCTCAGTTACAGAGATAAACTAACGCAGCACCGTATAACATCTTTATCCAAATTCTAGTGCTGTTTACGGCCACATTTTCTCCATCAGCTAGGGTTCATGTTCTTCTTTTACTGCTGTCTTTTTGCATTTGAGCTTCCTTTAAAAAAATATCCAGAGAATCACAGCTGGTAATGTACTGCGAGTTCTTGAAGCTACACAAGGTATAGTCTGGCTCAGTTACATGTGGTTTCCATTTAGCTTGTTTGGCAAGGTGACATCCACTGGAATATTTCAGTTTCCCCACCAATCCACCTGGGAGTTGTAAGCTCCACCATATCCATCAGCATTGTAATAGTTTCCATAGCCACCTGGAAAACAAATTTGGTCTTTTAGAGAACTTGACTGTAAAGATGGCACTGGAGCACTTCACAGGCAGCTAACATAACTAAACAATTCTACTAAATATTCTTGTTCGGCTTAAGCACTGCAATCCACAGCCTGCAATTTCCTGTTGGGAGGTGTGTACGTGACATGGCATCTGTGATACAAAGGAGGATTGGTGAAATGGACTCAAATGAAGGTACAGCTCTGACAGCCATTGTTGGAGCAGACTTAGGGCCTGGTCTGAGAGTGGATAATGCTCTCAGATTTACAAGAACTTCAGCCAATTTAAGTGCTGAGCCAGATTTAAAAGATTAAGCAGTAGAGGCAGAGGGCAAGGATGAACCAGGGTTCAGCTCACTATTCCATGAGCTTTTACTCATCTAAATGCTGAACTGACTACGTGGTTGTGGACATTCAGAGTGTAGAGACAATATTTATTTATTTCTTAAGAAACAAAATCTATAGCGCAACACAGGGCTTTTGGACTGTATGACTAAGCATGTCCTCACCTTAGTAATTACTAGGATTACCCATAGCCCTCTATTTTTCTAAGCTCCATGTACCTATCCAGGAGGATCTTAAGACCATATCGTATCTGCCTCCACCACCGTTGCCAGTAGCCCATTCCACGCACTAACTCTCTGCGTAAAAACATACCCCGGACACATCTTCTCTGTACCTACTCCCCAGAACCTTAAACTTATGCCCTCTTGTGGCAGCCATTTCAGCCCTGGGAAAAGGCCTCTGACTATCGAGATGTTGCAAAATTGTTCAGTCTTTTGCAAATTGGATGTGAGATCATCTTTCTGGTGTGTGTTTTCCTTGAATTCAATTGTTTGCTCCAAAAATTAATCTCAAGATTGTATATGGTATACATACTTTAATATTAAATGTACTCTGAACTTTAAAGTTCTCTGCAAAAGCTACTAGTATAGAAGGCAACTAGTTAGGCCTTAGCAGAGGTCCATGGAGGGAAATCCACAATTATACCTAGAGAATCATACTTGACAAGAACAAAGACTGACCATTAATTAACCATTTACAGGCCTTTCTTCATGAGAAAGGTTTTTCACTGCAATAGTTAAAGTTGGAATTTTGGTGAGTGATTACTTATAACGATGCAAAAAGATTAGTAGCCTAGTTCATGGAAACAAGTGTATCACACCCAGTGCAAGAAAAATTTAAAAAACAGAAATAGATTGTCCTTCTCCCTAGAATGAAAAATGTCAAATACTACAGGACAAAGGCTTAAGTGAGGGGATGTGTGGAGGAGAGATGACTGGATGTTAAAAGCAAATACAATAGCAACATTTAAGAGGCCTTTAAACATATGAACAGGCAAGGAGTGAAAAAATACAGACCACAGACGGTTTTGGTTAGATCTGTGCTGTGGTAGGCCAACAGGTCTTTTCCTGTAATGTACTAATCAACATTCCATAGCAATTGGGGAAATGGTTCAAATTAATGCATGCCTGATTAGTAAGTCCTGAATATTAAGTCTGATCACTTGATACACCAAGCTGGTCTTCAGTGCTGATCCAATTAGCAAGGGACAACATTGGCACTACTAGCAATATACGTCTTCCTCAACAATGCGATGGATTTGTAAAGGACATTTCTTCATCCAATTCACAGGCTGCCTGCCAGAAACTCTCGCTTAAATTTGTAATCCAAGATATTTTGAACATAAAGTTTGTAAAACAAAAAATTTGCAGTTTATATTTCATATTTTAAAATTTCTACTGTACTAACATACAGCTTTGGGTTTTACATACTGCAACACTGGTGGCGTGGGCAGTTAAATATGCATACATCCGCCAAAGTTATTAAACTTGAAGTGCTTTTCATGAAAACCATGCATTGCAACTTGCCTCCTCCATATCCTCTTGGCCCTCCATGGCCAGTATTACGGGTGCCACGATTGTTGAAGCTACTGTTGGTTTGTCTGTAATCTCTACCACCAAATCCAGATCCAAACCTGCTGTAATACAGAAGTTAGCATGTTCTATTTAATCATCACATTCCCGTCTTTAGCAAGTGTGATTATTTGCAGGCAAGTGAACATATAGATGTAGCAAGTTGATGTAGGGCATTGAGTTTAATGACAACAAACATCTATTATAGAACTGAAAATTACATCTATCATTTGTTTGGTAAGGGCAGTTTTGCATGCATTTATCTCAAATAGAAAATCAAAGGGAATCCCTTAAAGCCTTAGCAGATAATATTAATGCAAAAAGGATATTTACTCATATGAAATGTCACTTAACAATTCAAGTAGAGCATCTAGTAAAACTTAAACCCCAACCATATAATTAAAGTTCACTTTTAATGTAAAATGGCTTTATGCACTAAGATCAAGCAATCACACATTATGATTAAACAGAACAAGGGGTGAAGGGAGATCTGCCAACGTCAGAAACATTAAAATCTTCAGATTAGAGTTGGCTCTAAATTCAGCGAGGCAAATACCTTTTCAAGTCTAGTTAACAAGCAAACCAAACTGAGTGCAATGGACCTTACCTGGCTAAACTTTTTACACTGACCTAACCTACTTGCTGGAATATTCATTGCCAAGCATCTCAAATGGAAATGAAGCTGTACCAATTAACTTACATTAAATAACACTGGGGTGGTTGATAGTTTAAGATAGAGTACTTGTCTAGCTTCCTCTACTTGCACTTTTGCCTAAGTTTAACATACTAATCAAATAGTCTGACTCCTTAACACCTTGAACTCTGCAATATTTTTGTCCATATACTTAAATTCATTAAGACTCTGTTCATTCTCTGATCACCATCAATGAAGCCAGTCTCTTCCTTAATATATATCAACTATAGCTAAATATAAACCTTAGAAACTAGGGACAATATTCAAGTTCAGTTATGTTTTTTCACCTCTTGGACCGTCCACGACCAGTACTCTTGTGCTGCTGCTCATATGCCAGATTCTCTAGCCAGGATGGTACTTCTTGCTTGGCTTCCACAAGTAAATCCAGAAGATCTTTAGTAATATTGCTGTTTTTCTCATTAAAGAATGAGGTGGCAAGACCTATAAAAGTATCCAAAATGCATTTTAATGCTCCTGAAACACCTGGTGTATTACTTCACTATGAAGCAAAGCAGCATACAAGTAGCTGTGTTTATCCCCCGTTTTCCCAGAAAACGTACCCAGATTACCAACACGACCCGTACGCCCAATGCGATGCACGTACTCCTCAATGTCACTGGGCAGATCAAAATTGATAACGTGTTTGACATTAGAAATGTCAAGTCCACGGGCTGCAACCTGCAAATTCAAATCAGTAGATTGTAACAGTGAAAATTTAGAGTTACAGTGCTGACCAAAAACTTGGCAGTAATTGAGGAAATGATAAGAATGGTATTTAGACAAAGGCATGATAGTAACAGAGGGGGGGGGGAAGTTTTAGCAAATACCGCAGTGGCAACCAGGATGGGACATTTTCCAGAGCGGAACTGATGCAATGCTTCTTCTCTGTCTCTCTGGGAACGATCACCGTGGATACTGGTACAAGCATAACCCTCGCGGTAAAGGAAATCCTCCAGTGAATCTGCACCCTTCTTGGTCTCCACAAAGACCAGTGTTAGAGAGTCTTTTCCTATAAAGGGGGAAAATGGTTGGACATTATAATGCAAGTTATTTCAACCCTAGGATAACAAGACAAATCCCAAAATAATTTAAGGTGTTTAGGACAGAACTCAGCATGTCAAACATTAGGAAAATGTTTACGCAGGTGAAGAAAAATTACCATGCAAATTGAGGTGAGAGCCATTCTAGAGTTTCTACAAGGAAAACAAAATTCACCAGTGGTTTTAAGAAAAAAAATGCCTAATTGATACAGAACTCTAGCGAATATTTGCAAAGGCCACCATTTTAATAGCACATGAAATGGGGCAACACCAAGGGCAGCTTCAAAAATATTGTTTAAGTATTAGTGTGTGGAAGTTTTAGCCAGGCTTAAATTTGAATTAATGGGTCTGCAACATCAAATTTGTTTAACCTCAGCATTAGTACATTTACCTGTAGCATTCAAAAGGTCCAGCAGAAATGAACGCTTGTCTTGCTCCTCAACCCACACTACTTTTTGAGTAATGTTTTCAGAAGTGGAGCCCACACGGCCAACTGCCAGAAATATATATTCATCCAGAAAGTCACGAGCAAGTATCTGAGGGTGAAGTCAAGAGGGCAAGGTTAAGTACTCAATCATGGGTGTAATTCATTAGTACTAACTGCTATTTTACTTTGTACATTATATTTTTAATTGAAGTTCTATAATGAACACAACACCTGCAGCTAAACCACTAAATAAACTTGTGATGGAAGTGGCGAACTAAATTGGAACTTGGGAGAATAAGTAGTTCTGTATTTTTATGAAGCAGTCACCCTTGCAGATACATAACTTCTATAATCCTGCCAGTCAGCAAGTTATTCCTGTGCCATCCATTCCAGAAAACCACAGGCAGCCCATCTGCTTGGGTGGCTTGCATCAGACTACATGATGCAACATGAAGTTACACATTTTGGCTAGGGCAAGCATTAAACAAAATAAACTCAAATTAGAAAGTCTAAAAAGGTGCCAGCATAAAGTGTGTTGAGAAGAATAAACATTATTTAAGCTCTTAGGCAAGCTTTCCAAATGAAATAAAGTTAACATCCTTGGAGTACAATCTTGAGATTAAAGCCATTTGAAAAACTTAATGAAATCTCAATACCACTGTTTTAATTTACTTCAGATGCAAAGTAGGCTACAAATTTGCTCATTATCAGAATAATTGTGATCAGGAACGAAACTAATAGTTGAACTATTCCATGCAACACAGAAAATTCAGTATTCTCATTATTTTTGGTAATCTTTGTAAGTTTGATTTGTGACACACCTAATAAATATCCTTGCACTAAAGTGACTAGCCATTTTTCTTTTGGTTGTAACTCACTTATCTAATACAATATTCATTTAAATCTGTTAGCACAAATAATCAAAGATGGCAAAGTAAAAACATAACTCTATCCTCTCCTCAGCTCTTCAGAAGAGAGTTTTGGTATCATTCTGCTGGAACACATCTTTTGGAATTCAGTCAGACTGAGTGGCATCCCTTGCTCACAAACCTGCTGCAAGAAGTATCCCTTTTATTACTGCATTGGATTTGAATGGCACAATGTCTCTGGGATCCTGACCACCTCCTGTCCTCAAACATCTCAGTTTTAAGTACAGCCAAGTCAAGTGACCATAAGCTCAGTTTCCTCTACGGTGTGTGCACACACCTTTTGCTATTAGGGCACAAAGGAATTTAAACAGCACACAAAAGGTTGTCGCCCTCTATCACACTGACATGTTAAGTAGGTATATTTCATGATTTCCTTTTACAGTTTCTGATGCAGACAGTGCTCACAATGTGGAGTTTGCGATGATTTGTCTGCAGTTTTTAGAACTGATTGTAGTGTTTTTATTGAAGAAATTAATTCACTATATCAAATTCCAAAGAAGCAAAGAGCGTGAAGAAAACTGCTACACCAAAAGTTCATGAGATAAGGAATGTGCAGATACGAGAAATATTTATGCACAATTCAGAAACCTGTGTTATTTGTACTGTCCCATTGCAAAAGTTGCTGGAAAAATTTGCAAATGGAAAGTGGAGTGAACCATAGAACATTACAGCACAGAAACAGGCCCTACTTGGCTGTGCCGAACCATTTTTCTGCATAGTCCTACTGACCTGCACCTGGACCATATCCCTCCATACCCCTCTCATCCATGTACCTGTCCAAGTTTTTCTTAAATGTTAAAAATGAGCTTGCATTTACCACTTCATCTGGCAGCTCATTCCACACTCCCACCACTCTGTGTGAAGAAGCAGGGGCCCCAAATGTTCCCTTTAAACTTTTCCCTCTTCCCCTAACCCACGTCCTCTGGGTTTTTTTTCTTCCCTAGCCTGCTTGCATTCACTGTCTATATCCATCATAATGTTATATAGCTTTATCAATTCTCTCCTCATTCTTCTACACTCCAGGGAATAAAGTCCTAATCTATTCAACCTTTTTCTGTAACTCAGTTTCTCAAGTCCCGGCAACATCCTTGTAAACCTTCTCTGCAATCTTTCAACCTTATTAATATCCTTCCTGTAATTAAGTGACCAAAACTGCACACAATACTCCAAATTCGGCCTCACCAATGTCTTATACAACTTCACCACAACATTCCAACTCTTATACTCAATACTTTGATTTATAAAGGCCAATGTTCCAAAAGCTCTCTTTACAACTCTATCTACCTGTGACGCCACTTTTAGGGAATTACGTATCTGGAATTCCCAGATCCCTCTGTTCTACTGCACTCCTCAGTGTCCTACCATTTACCTTGCATTTTCTAATCCAATTTACTACCTCACCATGTATACCTAGCGACTGAATCTTCTTAACTAACCTCTCATGCGGGACCTTGTCAAAGGCCTTACTGAAGTCCATGTAGACAACATCCATTGCCTTCCCTTCATCCACTTTCCTAGTAACCTCCTTGAAAAACTAATAGATTGGTTAAGCATGACCTGCCACACACAAAGCCAACTTGACTCTCCCCAATAAGTCCCTGTCTGTCCAAATACTTGTAGATCCTATCTCTTAGTACTCCTTCCAATTATTTACCTACTACTGACATCAAACTTACCGGCCTATAATTTCCCAGCTTACATTTTGAGCCTTTTTTAAAACAATGGAACAACATGAGCTATCCTCCAATCCTCTGGCAGCTCACCTGTAGATACCGATATTTTAAATATATCTGCCAGGGCCCCTGCAATTTCAACATTAGTCTCCTTCAAGGTCTGAGGGAATACCCTGTCAGGTCCTGGGGATTTATCTACTCTGATTTGCCTCAAGACAGCAAGCACCTATTTCAAACTGGACTTTTTAAAAGCATCATTTTGCATCTGCATGGTGTGCAAAAGCTCTGGTGAGAAAATCGTTCATTGCCTGCTTATGTATGTTTTATGAGAGTGCAGATGAACAAGAGTGGCAACTATCAAACCCAGAGATCAAGGCTCTTATTGACAGTGTTTTGCTGGCTGTTAAAATGAATACTTTGTAATACGAAAGCAGAGGAAATACTAGGCACAAAAACTGCACAGCACAAGAGTTGGTCATTACAAATTACATTGCTCACCACCCCTTTGCTGATTGGGGTGAGGGGGGAGAGAGCGAGAGAGAGCGAGAGAGAGCGAGAGAGAGCGAGAGAGAGCGAGAGAGAGCGAGAGAGAGCGAGAGAGAGCGAGAGAGAGCGAGAGAGAGCGAGAGAGAGCGAGAGAGAGCGAGAGAGAGCGAGAGAGAGCGAGAGAGAGCGAGAGAGAGCGAGAGAGAGCGAGAGAGAGCGAGAGAGAGCGAGAGAGAGCGAGAGAGAGCGAGAGAGAGCGAGAGAGAGCGAGAGAGAGCGAGAGAGAGCGAGAGAGAGCGAGAGAGAGCGAGAGAGAGCGAGAGAGAGCGAGAGAGAGCGAGAGAGAGCGAGAGAGAGCGAGAGAGAGCGAGAGAGAGCGAGAGAGAGCGAGAGAGAGCGAGAGAGAGCGAGAGAGAGCGAGAGAGAGCGAGAGAGAGCGAGAGAGAGCGAGAGAGAGCGAGAGAGAGCGAGAGAGAGCGAGAGAGAGCGAGAGAGAGCGAGAGAGAGAGAAGATGCAAGCCAAATACAAATTTTATTCACCAAAATTATCAGTCAAAATATTGCCAAACCTGTATCTCCTTTGGAAACGTTGCACTGAACATCAGAGTTTGTCGCAGATCTTTTGGTGGCATTGCATCTTGCTCAACAATGCGACGAATTTGTGGTTCAAATCCCATATCAAGCATTCTATCAGCCTCATCCAGCACCAAGTACCTAATAAAAGACATTAAACTTAAGGATGAAAGTATAAAACAAATTTCATATTTTCCAATATGTTGTGCACAGATGTGTGTGGAAATCAGTAACTTTACACAGCCCAACTACCATTTATCTTCAGTAACCAAGTTGCATTAGTGATGTAAATATATTTACATTGCCAAAAGGCAATTTCCAAATAATATTGCTTTTATTGTTATATTTCATATATACATACTAAAATCCAAAATAGCCAAAAGCTAAGCAAAATCCCGGGTTGTGCTACTTGAGAATCGAGACCATTCACTACTGATCAACCTGTATCTGGTAATTTACAAATGGCGTGGCAGCACCATTTCACATTTATTTTAATTCAAGATCAAAAGAAATGCTCTCCAATTAAAAATAAGGCTTTAATGTATTCATGATTTTTTAAATGCTATTTTCATTTAGGAACTTCACCCTTCCCAATTAAGTCCACATAAAGTAACGAACCACTGAAGCACCTTCCACTTAGAAATATTCATTTCTTCTGCACACATCATTAATCTCATTTTCAGTTTGCATGGTAGCTTCACAAGCATTTAAATTACCACACAGCACTACCAGTTTTCCTTAGTTCAGAATTTACCTTCAACCCATTACCTTTAACAAATGTACGTCTTTACAAATTGACAATCTGCTCAGCACTGATTATTGCCTTAGCTGATTGACTAGCATCACACCACCCATTTCCACCCTTCACTGTTCTAACCAGTTATGTCAAGGCGATTTCCTTTCTCAGCACCTCAGTACGCATTTTAGACTAGATGACCAAGTTGCTAGTTTGCTCTAGCCCATCTATCTGCTCAAAAATACCCAAAGCTAACACCTTGAAACTACAAGTAGAGCAAAGTAGAGTCGGTGGTAAAGAATCCCCTTAGAAGCTATGATTCTGCTTATTTTAATCCAGATTAATTTCAGATGTTGCTTAAATTCAGAAGTTATTATGTACAAGATTACTTGAGAGTACAGTATATCAGGGCATGATGGGAAGTGGAAAGCTTAAAGACGTATTTAACTGGTAGGTCAATAACACTTAAGAGTTTAACAGCACTCACACCCACAAGGGCTGGATAGCATAGAAGTGAAACATTGTCTTATTTACCAAGCATAGAACCGGTGCTGGAGCTAGTAGACTTAATACTTCACAACTCCAGCAACCCAGTTTCAATCACACTCCAGTGCAGTGTTGAGCTTGCATATTCTCAAATACGGCTGCATAGAATTTATCATGGTAAATCAAATTCAGTTGTTTCCAATGGTGTACTTTAAGGAGGCTCACATACTTGCAAAAGTCCAGTCCAACTTTCCCTCTCTCAATCATATCAACTAAACGACCAGGAGTGGCTACAAGAAGATGACATCCACGCTCCAAATCTCGGATCTGTTGCCCAATGTCAGCACCTCCATATACTACAGACGGGCGAACTTTAGAACGATAGGCAAACTGCAAATAAAAATCAAAGTTAGCTTGAATGAACTTCTATTGCGGTAGAACCAAAGCAAAAATTTTAAAACTTTACCTTTCTGGATTCATCATAAATCTGCACTGCAAGTTCTCTGGTGGGTGCCAAAACCAAAGCAATTGGGTATTGCTTACGTCGACCATATTTTGATGAATCCTGTGGAATGGATAGATATACTGATGTTACAAAATGAAAAAGGAAATATAGCTGAAAAGGGAACAAGATTTAAGTTCTTTACCTGTGCTTTTGCAGACTTTAAAGCTTCACTAGGACCTTCTGCATAAATTTGACTGAGAATGGGAAGCAAAAATGCTGCTGTTTTTCCAGAGCCTACAAGGATGTGTAGAAGAAAACAAAAGTCACATTAATAGCCAAGTTAGTCTACTAAATTAACTTTCCAGAGATTAATTTACACAGAATAAATGCATGGAATTTGGTTTATGATTTGAACAGGAGAATTAAGAGCAGTTAAAGATAACAAATTTACTCTAGTTTGTGGCACACAAGACAAATCCATACTTGAATTTGATTCATGTTTACAAACTGCAACACAACCAACCAATTTACATGAGCTCAAAAAATTCACTTAGGCAAAAATGAAAATCCATCCAGTTGAGCAATGGGACATTTGAACTAGTGTGAACAAAAATACCCAGAGCATTGCCATGGCATCAAAAGTTAACATGTTCAAACAATGCTCAGGAGATAGGAATTAAGATAAAGTAGATGCAAAGAGACACAAAACAAAAGCAACTCTACAATAGTGGTCACCAACCTTTTAAAGCCCAAGATCCCCTAACCTAGGCCTCAGTAAAAGGTCAGATCAACCCCAGATCAATTAGTTACATGCATGCGCACAGGGGCAATAAAGACCGGAAGTAAAACCCTGCAATCCGTAGAAATAATGTATAAACACCAGGGGTACCCAACTTCTTTTGCACCACAGACCGGTTTAATATTGACAATATTCTTGCGGATCATCCGACGACCCGGGGGGGGGTTTAAACACGACGGGAATACAGCGATACTCGAAGCAGGTTGCTTATGTCTAGTCTATTCCGTAATTTAGTTTATGCGGCTCTCAGCACTTAGCTTCTGTCCCTGTTGCTCATATTTTTTCCACTGAAAAAACTCAACAGGCTTGTCTTTAAGTGCAGGGTGCTTGGACTCAAGGTACCAAAGCAGTTTTGAGTGCTTCATTGCCTCAGAGAGCCTCCCGCCTGCCGCCAGATGCCTTGGCCAGGTGCGGCTGGGGTGAGCAGACAAGGTCAGGACCGGAGGTCCCCATGCCAGGGCCGCAACGGTCACAGTCCAGAGAGAGTGACAGTGAGGAGTGTGATAGGGCAGCAACCCCCCTCCCCGTAGGATGTATCGGCTGATAAAAGTTTGTTTTAGTAGATCACAGTGCGGTAGCTGCTCTGATCTAATGCTGAGCCCGAATTAGATCGTCTGCAAATATTTTAGCACCAGGTTCCCCACGAACATTCGGTGTGTTAAACAGCTTTAGAGGCAGCACCCATCTGTCCGGGCTCTAGGCCAGTAGCAATGGCACTTCTCGCCGGCCACCCAAGGCTAACCAGTGATCCCTGGCACGAGGGTCTCACTGCGTTTAGGCGACTGATGACCTCGCGTGTATTCAAGTTCAACAGTGGCCGTGACAGGGAATGAAGTGCAGCTGACTCATATTGTTTCCTCGCGGCCCGGTGGTTGGGGACCACTGAAGTACAGTGTGTAGTGCAGGGGAGCTACAAGCATGCGCACTGGGCAGAAAGAACGAAACTAAAACCCCACAACCCGGAAACAATCTCTCAACAGTATTTATGTATTCCCCCCCACCCCCATTATTTACTGGGGAAGTCTCAAAGATCAACTAGTCGATCGCGATCAATGAGTTGGCAACCACTACTCTACAAGGAAGAACTGGGTAAAACCAGAGGATTTTTTCACCTACCTTTGTGAACAGTGTAGATTTAATATGGACCAGAAGCTTAGTTATGATTTAATCGTACTTTAGGTTTTTTTTTGGGGGGGGGGTCAGAGATATCTCTAAACAATGGACCATAGCATTTAAACACATTCCCCTCCACTAAGCTGCTAAGACATTCACCAATGATCAAAATTTGACAAACCTGTCTGGGCACATGCCATCAAGTCTCTCTTTGATATGATGATGGGAATGGCATGTTTCTGCACAGGAGTTGGACGATCATAGCGACTTAGTTCAATGTTGGCCATTATTATTTCTCCCATGTTCACATCCTGAAACTGGGGGGAGAAGAGAGAAAGAAAACACAACTTTAAGCACCAAATTAGATTCTCCACTCACCTACGTTGCCAAGTGTTGAAAACAAACTTCAGTATGCTGGTGCAATCACACTTCACACGAACATGCAGAGTCAAGGCCTTCACATCTGCATTGCCTTCAGCTTGTTACATTGAATTAAAAACAGGAACAACATTCAATTCAGATTGGCAACAAGAAGAGCTCAATAGGTTTAATTATGATAAGACTACTTACAGTTTCTATATGAGGTGGTGAGTTAGCACCAGTTGCCTCAACAGGAATGTCGTCATATTTCTCAAAGTTAATTCCTGTGTTGCTTGCTGAAAACAATTCCCTAAAAGATAAAAAAAAACTCTGCAGAAAGAATCTTAAAGTTTCCCCAAACTGGGAACTAAGGTACTTTTAACCAAGACCACACTGGATCTCAATGAATTGAATCCTTTTCTAGGAGCAGCACCAAAACAAAACAAATATTTACTGTGCAAGATAACATTTGGTTTGATAACATGATGGCTCTGCTTAAATTTCGACTAATCTGCCCTGCTTAGCTCTCTATATAACACTACTTCAACTATACCCACAATCAATATTAAAAATATTAAACCCACCTCACCATGATTAAAAAAGTAAATCTATTTTTCCTGAATATTCAGACTGCATGACAAACTCCCACATGGACGGGAGGGGTATGGTGTGGAGGGGGTCTGGGTGTAGGTCAATGGGGCGAGGCAAGAGTTTGTGCACCTGCACCTTATCTGGAAATGCTCAACTGAATGCCATCAACAAAAGTACTGAAATAGAAGCGCTGGAGGCACATATGGCAAAGAGGTACCTGCAGAGATACTTGCTCTGTCCAATATACCATCAAGTAGAGTTTTCAGTAAAGAATTTGCCCAGAAACTGGAAGTTTGAATGTAAACTTTGTATCAGTATCTCAGTTCAAAGTTGTGTTAATTACACCATTCACAAATGGTTTTTTGTCAAGTTCCACTTCCCAAGTCCCAAGAAATGAAAGCAGATTTGCAAATCTAGTGCTAGAAAATTGCCATCTACTAATTCAACACCTACTGTTCCATGCGCTCATTTGGTGGTAGCTGCTTTGACCAGTCATCCTCATCGCGTTTGTCTTCAACCCAACGGCTATTTCCCCCTTCACGGGAGCCATAGCCACGATCCATTCTGCCATATCGGTCATTACGGCTTCCAAAGTGGTCATAAGCACTGTCGTTTCCCCTGCCACGGTCATCATATCTATTGAATTAGAAAACAAGTTCAAAGAGAGTCATTATACAGTCTTGCCCTTTATGGATTAATGCGAAATAGATACTCCCAGACATGTACCCCAGTATTCAGTTCAAAGTGACTCGAGAGTCCTTGCGTAGGATTTCCTAAGGGTTAACTTGCAGGTTGAGTCTATGACAAAGTAGACAAATGCCATGTCAGCATTCATTTTGAGAGGACTACAGAGTACCAAAAAGCAAGGATCTAATGCCAAGGCTTTACAAGGCATTGGTCAGACTTCACTTGGAGTATTGTTGAGCCAGTTTTGGGCCCCTTATCTAAGAAAATGTGCTGGCACTATGGAGAGCATCCAGTGGAGGTTCATCAGTAACATTCCAGGAACAAAAGGAATGAGGATCATTTGATGGCTCTGGGACTGCACTCAGTAGAATTTAGAATTAGGTTGGGTGGTGTGGGGGGGGGGGGGGGGGAAGAGAAGGAGAGGGAGAGAATCTCATTGACACCTATCAAAGATAGAGTGGATGTGGTGAGAATGGTTTTCTACAGTGGGGAGTCTAGGAGCATTGAGCACTGCCTCAAAAATAGGACATCACTTTAGTACAGACAAGGAGAAATTTCTTTAGCCAGAGGGTGGTGAATCTGTGAAAATTTTTTAAAATGCAAGTTGACAGGTTCTTGATTAGTCAGAGCATCAAAAGGTTAAGGGGAGAAAGCAGAATAAGCAATTGACTGGAATAATAAATTACTGTGGTTGAACAGACTTGATGGGCCAAGTGATTTGATTTTGCTCCCAATGTCTTAATAAAAATCAGTTACATCATAAATAAAGCAAACAACACAATTGATTTCACTGGGTTATTTAGTATCAGATTCAACTCACCTTCCTCTTCCACGATCGTTGAAGAAACTTGATTTTCCCCTGTCAGCACGTGATCCAAAACTGCTGTATGGATCTCTGACATCCTTGTTGTTCCATCCTCCGTCATTTTTATCATAGCCAAAACCTGTCATTGTTTAAGATATATTATTTCCCTGAAAATTCAAGATCTAAAGCATGCAAAAGCTGAAGGATGGTTATGTTTAAGTGGTGCTTCAGAAATGACAATTTTGGCAGACTATAAAGCACAAAGCCTCTATCTGCAGACTGGCCACTGCTATTAAAATAGCCAATCAAAGATTTGAACGAATAGCTCCAAATGCCCTCAGACAGCAAAAAAATTAAGTGTAAAATGTCTGGTGCAACCCAAATTTTATTAATACAAATTGAAAACATTCACCTGTTTTACTGAAAACCCCAATTCATTTTCAAATTCCAACAGAATTTAAATGTTAGAACTATGCAAAGTACAAGGTCTTTGTAGTCTAGCCATGAAATTACAAACATTACAAATCTCTGTATGCATTACACTTCTGAAATTCCTACCACCTTTAGAGGAATAGCATGAGGGCAGAACTTAATTGTCTGATGAATGGTCACATGCATATGCTTGTCAAGATTTAAGAGAAAGAGAATTCTCTAATGGAGGAATTCCCTAGACAGTGTAATAAGTTTACATTTACTAAAGAATAAAAATCCAATATTAATTTAATTTCGGCTTAGACCACTGAACAGAAGAAATGGTAATGCATATTCTTCCGCCTGAACACTCGACTTGAGCAGAACTTACTGCTAGAGCCAGAACCTTACAGGTCTTTCCATTTTCAGAATAGTTTAGTGGTCTTCAATCTAAAAATTTAAATAGAAGCTGTCTGCAAAATTAAAACCACCACTGCAGCCAATTTTCAGTTTAATTTAGAATTGTGTTCTAGTTTGGCACCACAAGTCATGAAATTGTTTGTCCTTCCCACCCACCTCCCACACTTCATTAAACAATGAGCATTTTCAGTACCATTGCATTTGCATTAAAATCAAGACAATAAATTAAACTGTGCTACGAATATTAATTACTTAATATTGTACGGTAATTGACCATTTTTAGATGTGAACTACTAAACTAAGCAGAACTGCCAAAAAACCCCCAAAATAATCTTAGATTTCCCAAGCTACAGCCATCTCCTGGTCTGTAAATTTTTTCATTCTCATTTTCATTCGTATCTCCATACAAAGCAATTGAGTAAAAGCAGTAATTTTTTGGATTAACTGCAGGTTGAACAGTATCATTTGTTTGAACAGGGTGGGGAGGGTAAAAGAGAAGTTATCTACATTTCAGATCAAAACTATGGAATGAAAATACAAGTAACTGTATGTATACATTAGGATTTGGAACAAAGAACTGGAGGAACTGAATGGGTCAAGCAGCATCTTTGAAAGCAAAGGGATAGCTAACATCCTGAACAGAGACCCAGTATAAAGATATAACCTGAAACACTTGGCTCCACAGATGCTTGACTCACTGAAAATAGCCAGAATAAAAATATGGGAAATAAGACAGGTCACAAGCTGAAAGAATTTAGCAAATGCAGTGGAGAGATACATGAATCTTTGCATCAACTGGAAGAGGACACTGGATGATGGTGAACGAGAAGGTGAAAGATATGAAGAGTGTGGTCCCTGCAGAAAGGGGTGGAGGACAAAGTTAGTGGTAGCATCTTCATACAACTTGTGGTAATAATGAATGAAATTTGTACTTTCAGCACTGATCAAGGCAGACAACTAAAAACCTTAAAAGGAGCCTTTACTTCCATGAAAATGGAGTGTTACCCAAATAGCATTTAGTTTCTTTCAACTGTAGCACCAAGGATAAGTTTTCCCCATTCGCAATTTGGAAGCATATGGCTACCCAGTGAAGAGAGCCCATAATGAATTATTTTATGATAGACAGCAAACGCTTCAGAGAACACTTGAGATAGCTCAGGCTAGTTCCATCCCACTACCAATCAAGTCACATTAAATATTCCTAATTTCCAAGTTCCTAAATACAAGCTCAAATTGCTGAAGGATCTGATGAAGGGCCTCGGCCCAAAACATTGACTGTTTACTCTTTTTCATGCTGCCTGGCTTACCGAGTTACTCCAGCATTTTGCGTGTGTTACTTTGAATTTCCAGCATCTGCAGAGTTTCTCAAATTGATTAAGTATATATTACCCAGCCCCACTGATACTTCAGCCACTGCCAAACCTGTTCATGGCTAACTACAGATCACCAAACTATCCTAAACTCAGCTAGATTACTGGCATTACCTTTATTTATTCCAACAAGCCCCAATCTATGCAGCTTTGTAAGTAAAATATATCATGCAAATTACATGAGTCAATTCATTAGAGCGGTTCAGCTGGCAGGATAGACCATATCAAATGTTTATGCATGTAAATTGGCATTGTTTTAAAGAAATCCATCCAAGGTACTAAATTTTAGAGCTATGGGTATTGAATTTCTATGCTATCAGTTACCTTACCATTCAATGCCCATTTAGATTGATATCAATTATAAATTGTTAAATTATAGATCATAATCAAGTGCATCAACTGATAAAATTTCATGGAGTCAGTATCATTGATAGCCACATTCAAAAATCTAGTTTGCTTTGGCCAATAGGTCTTTTTGGTCAAAAAAAGCACATACTCAGGTTAATAAATTTTAGAAACCCAATAATCATCACCTCCAACTTCAAAGTACAGGTTTTGCAGAGATTGTTTGGGGCATATTTAAATTGCATCATTTTACAAAAGCTGCAAAACATTTACACTAACTATGACATTTCCAAGTTCAAAGTATTCAAGTGTAAGCTTTGGTCAGGAGCACTGCAACATGTTCTCCCTGATACAAATTGAACTCCAAAATTATTCTAATAAAAATGGGAGATTTCAGATCGACATTAAAAATATACAAATGTCACATTATAAGCACTGTGGGTTATCTTAGAGCAGTGTGTTAAACAGCTCTCACAATTCCATCCTTGACATGGTATACAAATTCTATCTATAAAGCAAAAACAATGGGCTGTACAATTGCATAAATAATGACTAATCATTGGCAAGGAAAATGTAGCCCAAGTTCTCCAAAATGAGTGCTCCATTAATCCAAATATGGAATCCAACAACTGATTTACTATTGCTTGCAATGCATTTTATCCTTTTTGCAATCTGTTGAGGACATTGAACTAGCTTGCATCTAACAAGCTGTCACCCTCCTGAAAAAAATAATCAGCCTTGAAAGAATGATTAGTACAGAGCAATCAGGAATACACTAGAACATCTTTAAGGATTCATCTTTGTTAGGACATGCAATTCATATGCTCCTGGTAAATGCCTCAATTAGGGGCTTGTGGAACAAACTGTAGAGTTAGATTGATTGCCTGCTAAGATTAAGGATGGCATAGACAGGACCAATTTAAGTAGTTTTACTCAAACTAGTTTCCTTCAATTGTCCCACTTATACCTGCCTTCAGTTACCCTGTCCCCAACACTGGGATTACCCCATTTTTTGTATTAAACTTTCCTTCAAGCGATCTTAATTAACTGATTAATTGAGCTAAATTAGAATAAACTACAATTAAAGCCTTGAAATAGCTTGGCAAATTTTTATTTTTAATATAATTGTTAGTATCTACTACCCATTAAGCACCCCATTTCTCCATCTATAATAAGCTTCTATAGTAGATCTGATTCAACAATCAGCATTATACTCCAATAAGGCTAGTATTGCACACCTGATCCAGCACTTTGCTGGGCACCAGGATTAATTGTTCGATTTCGATAACCTCCTCGGCCACTTGTGTCATTTCGACTGGATCCTCTACTGTTGAACCCACTGCGGTCACGGTCATAACCATTTACCCGACTGTCTCTTCCATCATGGTACCCATTCATTGAGCCATTTCCTCCACGTCCAGAATCCCAGCTTGGTGAATCTTACAGTTTGCATGAGGGGAGAGAAAGTTAGCTTTCAACAACACCAAAATGATCAATGAGATTGCATTGTACCTGCAAAATGTTTGATCAGTGTAACCAACAGCACCCAGTTCCAGAATTCATTTACCTCCCCCACTGAGCACTATACATCCATAAATGAAGCAGCTGCTCAGTGGGGGTGGAAATTAGCCATTACATTCCAAGAGTCAATCACCCAAGCAACTTGCTCCTTAATTTTCTTTCTCACATGTTCAGTTTGAGAATTTTCTACTAGTTAGTCTCAGCTACAACAGTTTTAAATATTCAACTGCTGAAAACCTGTTAGGATTTTCCCAGTATCACACCTACCTTTGAAGTTTCATAGGAATTGGAAATACCAGAGACCAATTCAAATGCTTCCCAATCTAGGATTTTATCTGCAATGCTACATCAGAAGTGCTCATTAAGAGGATATTAACTGACCTCAAATGCTAAAAATAAAATCAACCTGCAGAAGGAGAAGTATTTTAAGACTTGCTAGAGCTCAGGGTGGCAGTAGAAAAAGCTATGTTAGTTTTCCTAAACCAGTCATAGCTTAGCTTTAGCATTTAAGCCTCACTAATTCCTTTCTTTATAAGCCTATAAATTATCAGAATAATGCCCAATTGACTGCTGAGTGTATTTGCATTCAGGATTAAGCGTAGGGATGCAAAACATGTTTCCAGTACTTTGGTCTAATAAGCAACAGGTCTATTACTTAGCTGCTGCCATTGCAATTTAGGCTTCAAAACTCAGTAAGTCTACATACAGTAGAAGACTTACTAAGAAATGCAAACTTTACCAAAAGTGATTTTACAATCTATGCTATCACCAAACTCCCTCTGCAGGCTAAACCTAGAAAACAAACCCTTGACATTTAAAATTCACTGCGAACTCAGCACCCTTATTTCAATGTGCAGGCAGTCTGTGCTCATCCAACAGCTGACCAGGTCAGTAAATCAGAATTCTGTAGTAATTTAGATCATTCTGACCTCTTCCTCCTCTACAGTTCAACAACCTATTCAAATGCCTTCCCCCCCCCCCCCACATAGAATTTTGCAGTGTTTTCCACTGATCTTAGATCTCAAACTTAAAGTTTCACTGTTAGTCCTACAGGAATCTGAAAAAAAAACTGCATTGTCAAGATTCACCCAGTTTACCAATACTTATTCAGCTAAATTTGTGACAACCTCAAGCTTAAGTGCAGGTCCACACTAGGTTATAAACAGTAGACTTATGGACACCCTATGTGAACAAGTGTTTGAGTAACTACCAGGATGTATTTGCTGCATATGGGACTGCAAGTATCTTTTGCGATGAGGAAACAAGGCATTTACATGTGGTTCTTCTGTTCAACTCCACCAAACCATAATTAAGGACTGTGTTAGAGCAAGCAAAGTTTGGAGGTGTCACAGTACAGTTATTGCCAGATGCAAATCAAATAAAGTCAAACTGAAGATCCATCATTCTTTAAACAAGTCGCATTTGCATTAGATAACCATGACCACATTGCCTAACTATCATTACATATGGTAACCTGCATGTAACTTCAAATTAAATCATCCAAATATTAAAACCTCAAAGGAAGCTTAAGTGTTAGTCCAATTTTGTTCTATTCAGCTTCTTCACTGAAATCACAGGACATAGCACGGATTGTCAAGAGTCCCAAAGTTTGAAGCCAAGAACAAAAGTTCACATTGCACATAGCATTGAAGTCTTGAGTGATGAGAACTTAACCTGGGATGAATTTTACAAGCACTGGAAAGACATTTTTAGAGTCAAGAAAAAGTATCAGAAACATTTCCCAGTGTCCGACAGCAACTTGCTGATTTGCACAATAAATCTAAGTCAAGGACAAAACAATGGAATAGATTCAGAGAGGCTAGACAGACTGCAGACCCCTCTCCCCCCCCCACCCCAATGATGGGAACCAATGGGCAACCTTAAGGGGTTTAAAATTATGGGAAGCTTAGATGAGACATTGTAGGCTTTTTACTTGGACAGGGGAGTTTAAAATTGGAGGTCAGAGGTTAAAAGGCTTTACAGGTTTAAAAGATACCCAAGAGGTCAGTTTATTTTTTAAAAAAAGGTAAATAAATAGGTAAAAGGTGGTAGTACAATTACAATGTTTAAAAGTCATTTGGACAGGTAAGAAGAAAATAAGTTTAGAGGGATATGGGCTAAATTAAGTGCAGGCATGTAGGACCAGCTCCAGAATACACACTCATTGATATGAATGTTGGGCTAGTTAGCTGTAGCTCTGAATACAAGGAACAAGTGAGCCATGTAATTTTCACTCAGCTTCCAGATGAACAGAACCAACTTCTTGATTACCAAAACAGGGAAATACAGTTCTGGCAAATTTCTACCTTGTACGAAGTCCAAAGCAAATAAAAGTCAACTTACCTATACCAATGAAGCACTGGTTAAACTGCATCCGAACAGATATAATTTTCAAATGTGTTACCAATAGAGTCAAACCGCTAAAACCAATTTGTTATCAGCAACTGGTTGCAGGAAATTGGGCATTAGCAACATTGATTAGAAAAGCAGAAATCTTGTTTAATCCAAAGCACAAAGATGCTAGTTTAAACTTAAATGCAATGCAAAGTTATGGTAAGTAGGACAAATTTGATTTTTCGGTAACTGGAGGCATTCTTGTAATATGAAACCTTCTCAGTACTTCAGTAGAACAGCAACTTCACAAAAGCGAAAGATCAGGAAGAATATAACCATTAGGAAATCTAGGATGCAGTTTGAGGTCAGCACGATTCTGTCTAATAAATGGAAATGTAGATAAGGATAGCCAACAGTTCACTAATGAAATAAACACTAAAAACAGATGAGAAAATTTCACAATTTCTAGCATAGTTATCTTCAAAAGCAAAGCAGCATTCTTGAGAGTACTACTGACACTGGAAAGTTAAAAATGGAACAATGTGGTGCTGCTAGTATAAGCAGTGGAAAGCAAAACATTCATACAAGTGTGGTAATCTCAAATACCCTAGCACTGCAACCAACAGGCCTAAACCATGTACAATAGCCCAACTTGTAAAGAATGGTGTTGGGGTGGAGCCATGCATCTAAATCAACTTGGGTATAGTTAGCAAGTGAGCTTACCAATTCAGAAATTAAATATCACTTGTTCTATCATAATCAGGTTATCCGGACTAACAACATACAGTTATAGGAAAAGTGGGATTTAAACATCAATATTAAAGTATATACAAGCAATACAAATTTAGGCATGGAAAGTGAATGTGAACAGGAAGAATATCCCTAATTCCAAGTGAATAACAGGGACTTAAACTTTGGTACAAGGGCTGTGACGCACAGTGCTAGCCTGTTCGTGATCCAAAACAGGAGGCAGGGTAGACTGCAGTAGAGCTTCAAAAGGCAAGGGAAAAACAAAGGAATGGGCAAGGATGTGCTTACATTAAAGGGGATTATCCACCTTGGTAGAAAAATTTCAAAATAGATACTGACACCTAGAGACCTCATGGATCACCATACATTTACAGCAAGAGTAGTTCACTTATCTTTAGAAGAATGCTTCAGCACAGTGGTAAATTTATACCATTAAACAAGCAAATGATCACATTCATCTCCAAGGATGAATATACATATGACAGGGTGAAATCCAAGTTCAGAGATTCATTTCTAGGAAAGGGAACTGGAATGGGGAAAACTGATTTTAAACTAGACCCTTATTCATCTTTAATGATCTCAAAACAAAATTTGTTGGGGCCAACAAGATTATGTGGTTGATCTGATTTTCTGTTCAGCAACTAAGTGCAATGAAGCAGAAGAAACCCAAGATGTCAACATTAAAATTCCATCCTATGGAATGTTACTCCACCCCATGAAAGCCAAAAAGAATACACAACCAAAAATTGTTTAAAAGTAATTAGGTGCTCCCTCTTGACAAAGTACAGAGGACATCAATTTTCCAGAGAATTAGGAACAAAAAGAAATTTGTTCTCCAATATTAGCAATTATGCCCTATGTCACAAGTATCTAGCAACCAGTGAATGCTCTGCACATTTTTAGGTCAGAGCCCTGAACCAATTCATAACTTACACCCTTCATCACAACTAGCAAGTTCAGACAAGATCAATATGACCAATTTCTTCAGGGAGTTTGTGAACACTAAGTAGGTACTGCTAACACAAATCTGAGGGGAAAAAAAAACACTTGCAACAGACCATCAAATTCACTGACCTGGAAATTTAAAAAATCAAGAGCAAAGGGACCAGGTTGGGGAACTGGAGATGCAGCTCGATGACCTTCTTCTCGTCAGGGAAAGAAGGGAAGTGAGAGAGGACCTATAGGCAAGTAGTCACACCAGGGCCTCGGGGCACAGATTAAGTGGGCAACAGTCAGAAGAGGGCAGGACAAGAGTCAGACTACCCCAATGGCTGTCGCCCTTAACAAGTAGTCCTGTGAGTCTTGCTTTGGGTGGGGGGGGGGGGGGGTGAGAGGAGGTGGGACGACCTAACAGGAGGAAGCAACAGTGGCCGCTCCTTTGGCACAAAGTCCTTTTTGGCCCTGAGGCTCAAAAGGGTAGGGTAAAGATGAGGATGGCAGCAGTGATAGGGGACTCTATAGTCAGGGGATCAGATAGCTGATTCAGTGGACACAGGAAAGAAACATGGACGGTAGTTTGCCTCCCAGGTGCCAGGGACCAGGATGCTTCTGATCGCAAACATAATATCCTGAAGTGGGAAGGTCGTGGTACATCTTGGAACCAACAACATAGGTAGGAACGGGGAGGAGGTCCTGAAAACAGACTATAGGGAGTTAGGAAGGAAGTTGAGAAGCAGGACCTCAAAGGTAGTAATCTTGGGATTGATTACTGCCTGTGTCATGTGATAATGAATATAGGAATAGAGTGAGGTGGAGGACAAATGCGTGGCTGGGGGACTGGAGCAGGGGCAGCGATTCAGAAATCTGGATCATTGGGATCTCCTTTGGGACAGACGTGACCTGTACAAAGTGGACGGGTTGCACTTGAATCCGAGGGGGACCAATATCCTGGCAGGAAGGTTCGCTAAGCTATTGGGGAGAGTTTAAACTGGAATTACTGGGGGGGGGGGGGGGGGGGGGGGGGGGGGGGAGAGAGAGAGGGAGGGAGGGGAAGAGGAGAACCAAACTGAAGAGACAGAGGAAGGGGCAGTTGGCTCAGAAACAGAGAATGCTTGGAGATAGCGTGAGAGGGAGGATAGGCAGGTGATATAGAAGGGAGACGCTCAGACCAATGGTTTGAGATGTGTCTATTTTAATGCAAGCAGCATCATGAACAAAGCGAAAGAGCTTAGAGGTGGATCAGTAGAAGCTATGATATTGCGTTCATTACAGAGGCCTGAATGGCTCAGGGGCAGGAATGGTTACTTCAAGATTCAGACTTTAGATTCAGAAAGGACAGGAAGGGAGGCAAAAGAGGTGGGGCTGCAGAAAAGGAGGAAGTCATGGAGGGGTTGTCAATGGAGTCTCTCAGTGGAAGTTAGGAACAGGAAGGGGTCAATAACTCTACTAGGTGTTTTTTTTAAATAGACCACCCAATAGTAACAGGGATATCGAGGAGCAGATAGGGAAACAGATTCTGCAAAGGTGCAATAATAACAAGGTTGCCATGGTGGGAGATTTTAATTTCCCAAATATTGATTGGCATCTCCCTACAGCAAGGAGTTTAGATGGGGTAGAGTTTGTTAGGTGTCTTCAGGAAGGTTTCCTGAGACAATATGCAGATAGGCCTACAAGAAGAGAGGCTGTACTTGATCTGGTATTAGGAAATGAACCTGGTCAGGTGTCATCTCTCAGTGGGAGAGCATTTTGGAGATAGTGGGATCTCCTTTAACATAGTACTGGAGAGGGATAGGAATAGACAAGTTAGGAAAGCGTTTAATTGGTGTAAGGGGAAATATGAGGCTATCAGACAGGAATGTGAGAGACATAAATTGGGAACAGACGTTCTCAGTGAAATATACAGCAGAAATGTGGCAAATAGTAGGCAGTATTTGTGTGGTGTTCTGCATGGGTACATTCCAATGAGACAGGGAAAGTATAGCAGGGTACAGGAACCATCTACAAAGGCTGTTGAAATCTAATCAAGAAAAGCTTACAAAAGGTTCAAAAAAAAAAGAGAGCAAACTAGGCAATGGTAAAGATCTATAAGTATATAAGGCTAGCAGGAAGGAGCTTAAGAATGATATTAGGAGAGCCAGAAGGGGCCATGAGAAGACCCTGGCATGCAGGATTAAAGAAACCCCAAGGCATTCTATAAGTATGTGAAGAACAGAAGGATAAGACGTGAAAGAATAGGACCAATCAAGTGTGACAGCGGAAAAGTGTGTATGGAACCAGAGGAGATAGCAGAGGCTAATGAATAACTTTGCTTCCGTATTCACCATGGAAAAGGATCTTGGAGACTGCAGGGATGATTTACAGTGGATTGGAGCCCTTGAGCATATAGACATTAAGAGAGGATGTGCTGGAGCTTTTGAAAAGCATTAAGTTGGATAAATCACCAGGACAGGACAAGATGTACCCCAGGCTACTGTGGGAGGAGGGAGATTGCTGAGCCTCCGGCAATGGCATCAATGAGCGGTTCAGGAGGTTTGAAGGTTTGCAGATGTTGTTCCCTTGTTCATAAATCCTGCCTCAGGATCTTTTCCATCAACTTACCAATCACTGAAGTAAAACTCAGTGGTCTATAATTTCCTGGTCTGTCTCTACTCCCTTACCTGAATATTTGGAAAGGCATAATATAATTAGGAATAGTCAGCATGGCTTTGTCAAAGGTAGATCGTGCCTTATGAGCCTGATGGAACTTTTTTGAGGATGTGACTAAACACATCGATGAAGGTAGAGCTGTAGATGTAGTGTATATGGATTTCAGCAAGGCATTTGATAAGGTACTCATGCAAGGCTTATTGAGAAAGTAAGGTGGCATGGGATCCAAGAGAACATTGCTTTGTGGATCCAGAATTGGCTTGCCCACAGAAGGCAAAGAGTGGTTGTAGATGAATCATATTCTGCCTGGAGGTCAGTGACCAGTGGTGTGCTTCAGGGATCTGTTCTAGGACCCTCTTCTCTTTGCAATTTTTATAAGTGACCTGGATGAGGAAGTAGAGGGAGTAAATTTGCTGATGACAAGTCTGGGGGTGTTGTGGAGTGTGGAGAGCTATCAGAGGTTACAGCAGGACATTGATAGGATGCAAAACTGGACTGAAGTGGCAGATGGAATTCAACCCAGTTAAGTGTGAGGTGGTTCATTTTGGTAGGTCAAATACGATGGCAAGACTCTTGGCAGTGTGGAGGATCAGAAGATCTTGGGGTCCAAGTCCACAGGACACTCAAAGCTGCTGTTCAGGTTGACTGTGGTTACGGAGGCATACAGTGCATTGGCCTTCAACTGTGGGATTGAGTTTATGAGCCAAGAAGTAATGTTACAATTATATAGGACCCTGGTCAGACCCCACTTGGAGTACTGTGCTCAGTTCTGGTCACCTCATTACAGGAAGGACGTGCAAACCATAGAAAGGGTGCACAGGAGATTTACAAGGATGTTGCCTGGATTGGGGAGCATGCCTTACAAGAGTAGGTTCAATGAACTTGGCCATTTCTCCTTGGAGCGACAGAGAATGAAGAGTTGACCTGACAGAAATCTATAAGAGGAATTGATTGTGTGGATAATCAGAGGCTTTTTGCCAGGGCTGAAATGGCTAACACGAGAGGGCAGGGTTCTAAGGTGCTTGGAAGTAGGTACAGAGGGGATGTCCCAGAGAGTGGCGAGTACGTGGAATGGACTGCCGGTGACAGTGGTGTAGGCAGATACGATAGGGTCTTTTAAGGGACTCCTGGATAGGTACACGGAGCTTAGAAAAATGGAGGGCTATGGGTAACCCTAGGTAACTTCTAAAGTACATGTTTGGCATAGCATTATGGGTCGAACATCTGACCAACAGTACAAGCTCTTATTTGAAATATACCCACAACAACACTGCTGGTGGTTGGTGGCAACAAGAGCATACCAGAATTATGTCATTCCTATGGGTCGAATGTATTGTGCTGTAGTGGTTTCTATGTTTTTAAGTACAGGTTGAAAACTATTTCAAACATGACATGCAATTTTTGTTCCTTCAGTCTCCCACCCAAAAAGCAGGATTCTATTGATGAAAACTGTAGTTGCTAACTTTCACTCTTGGCGTTTCTTTACAACATGCTACATCATTGCTTCCAAACATCTTTCCATATATGCTCTGCTGTCATTAGCCCAATTTAAACAGAAAATTTATCTCCAGAATTAAATTGTACATGCATCGTTAGTACTCAGTTCTGCTCTCATGCACTAGTACTAAGCATTCTAACCAGCTCTCTTTACAGCTTTGTTACCCACCCCTATCCTGTCAGGAATCTATGAAACATCTGACCAACAGTACAAGCTCTTATTTGAAATATACCCACAACAACACTGCTGGTGGTTGGTGGCAACAACAGCATACCAGATTTATGTCATTCCTAACCAATTAACTGTAGGCAAAACTGCTGGCTCACATGATTTTTCCAATATGGAACAATTTGCCCAAGAAACAGTAAAGACTACAAACTACATCTGGCTTTAAAACTGGGAAGATCAAGTTATTAAAGCATGTTAGTACCATATGTCAAATAAATAAAGGATGTGCTGTGTTACAGTAAAGACACCTAGTAGCCATCTTTAAGATTTAGCGCAGTCTAAATTAATAATTTTAAAATGTACTTGTTAGCATCCAGTGGGAAAGATATTTTCAAAATGACATTTGTTACTTGAACAGTAACAAATCTGTCAAGAGTTCTGCACAGGACTACATAAATTGAAGCCATCATGCTTTTTCCACTCAAGTGCAAGAAAATACAGACTTACAAATCCTCAACATTGAGAAATTAAAAGAGCGACTTGTTCCGAGTGGATTACAAGCTGCAAAAGAAACAGCAACTGTCAAAATTCACTAGATGCAAATCATTTGCCCTAGTGTGAGCATTAAATTGGAACGCAACTGATGCGGTACAACTTGCTTTTGGAAGTATTACTTTCAAGCAAATTCTAATGCACAGATCAGAAAAATGCAGGTCTTACTCAAACCCAAAGGTGGTGAATTTAATATGGCACACCCTTAATACCAGTGGGCCAATCCAATTCATGGAGTGTTCCTCCCAGTCAGATGAACCCAAAGAGCACATTTAATTGAAATAGTGCACCAAATGCAATATTGACAATGCACTAGTCAATTGTTGACACATTTTGGAGATAAAAACAGTAAGAACACAGCAGTTCCATTTGTCATAAACCAATTCCTAAAATTCCTCATACCATTGCTTTTTAATCATTTCAAGTTTAAGTGCCTAAGTACAGCAGCAACTAGTAAACCAGGATAAGAAAGTTCATAAAGCCAGACAGGATACACCTCTGGTTACTGAAAGGAAGAGATTGTACTTCTGGTGATGATCTTGCAAACTCTTGGCCTCAAGAGTTGTACCAGAGAGAGGCAAATTATATTCCTTTGTTGAAAAAAAGACAATAGGAATAATGAGAATTATATACCAGCAAGTCAATTCTCAGTATTGGCAAGGGGCAGGGCATGTCTTACAAATCTGACTGAATTACTTACGTGACAAAACTATTAACAAAAGCAAGCAGTGGACATGGTGTACATGGATTTTAGGAGGCATGTGACAAGGTTACCCATTGATAGTTCACAATTGGGAAGCATGGGAACCAGGAAAACAGCCAAATGTATCCAGGAATGGCTCGTCCACAGAAGGCAGAAGGTGGTAGTTGATGTAATGTTATTCTTTCTGGAGATCAGTGATTGGTAGTTGTCTGCAGCGATCTGTTCTGAGGTCTCTGCTCTGTGATTTTTAATAAGTGGCTTGGACCAGGAAATGGAAAGGTGGTAAGTTGTCAAATGACATGAAGGCTGGTGTTGTGGATAGATTAAGGGGTTATCACAGATTACGACAGGATGCAGAGGTGGGCTAAGAAGAAGCAGATGCAGTTCAACCAGGAAAAGTGTGGCGTGCTTTGGAAGGTGAAGTTTTAAGTTTCGTTTTTGGGGGGGGGGGGGGCCACATCTACAGACTCCCTCTAAGTTGCCACGTAATTGAAAGGAACTGCTAAGGCATATAATGAACTGGCTTCGTTAGTTGGGGTATAGAGTTCAAGAGCAAGGTAGTGTTGCAGTTGTATAAAACACTGGTTAAACCACACTTGAAATAAATAGTGTCCAGTTCTGGTTGCCTCGTAATACAAAATATGTGGAAGCTATAGAGAAGCTGCTAGGAGATTTAGTGCAGAGGGAATTTACCCAGATGCTGCCTGGATTAGAGAGCATGCCTGATGAGTATAGGTTGAGAGAACCAGAACTATTCACTCTGGCATATAGAAAAAAAAACAGGGAGTACTATAGGGATTGATCTTGTCGTGGGTTTAATGGTCAGCACAATACTGTGGGCTGAAGTGCCTGTACTGTGCTATGGTCTAGTTCAAGTTTGCAAAACGTCAGCGTTATTTCTTTAAATAGTGATTTTAAGAGCATGATTAGAAACTACAAACTAATATTTTGGATTAAAATAAAATTTTATTCAGTTAGGTCAATGTTACGTTGCTTCAAATTTCAATACTCTCTATACATTCCTCGAACTAAATTAGTTTATAGATCCCACCTACCCCAGGGATAAAGGAACAATACGCTAACTGGCATGTTGCAACTAAATCCAGAGATTACATTACAAAACACCTTTGGAAGAATAAAACCTTTAATTTGAAATAATTAATCCAAAAGGGAGCAAAAACATTCCAGAAAGTTGAAAAGCCTGTGAAGTTTGACACAGGGCCACAGAAGCAATGTCAGCATAGATTTCTCAAAACAGTAGTTTGTTTCTGCCAAGAAACTGAGGGAGTATCAAATGTAAGGCAAGAGCCAAACTAAGTGATCATGATCACTACAAGCCTGGTTAAGAAGTATTAGGCTAGAATTATGAAATCAGTAGTTCAGGCAATACAGGAAATGATAGCAACTCAACTTTTGTATTCTATACATGCACAAAAGCCATTGGAGCCTCTTGTAGATAAAATACTGCCTTTGGCCAGTAATTTTAGCTGCATGCTTGAGGAAATTCAGCAAGGAACGAATAGTACTAATGAGGAACTAACTGAATCCAGTCACTATTCCATTTTTCTCAACCTACAGAGTGACAAAATCTATTTCAACACAGATTGTTACACCAAACCTGATAAAATTCATTCCACAACAAAGTTACCCAGCCACAAAAAGTGAAAACTCAAGTGAATCCGCGACTTGATAAGCTAATCATCTGCTCAGGACAACTGTTTGGAAGGCAGGACACATGTTTGTGAAAACAATGTAGCTTTTGGTCACTCATGCCATTTGATGAATGTTATAATCAGATTCTTGACTTAGCATCACTGCACCTTCAAACTGCACATGTGGGAAAAGGATATCTTTAAAGCATGCTATAATCAGGGCTTGCCAGTGACTTAATACTAAGGACACTTCAAATTGGAATCAAGAAAACCACTAGGATGAAAATAATGTTTTATCCCCCAGTAGGGCATCTTAAATCAGAGTTGAGCATGCAACCTTGATTGATAGCAAGGAAAATAGCAACAGAGAATCACTCGGAATTTTGGAAGTGCAAGGATCCCCAAAAGGTTGGAAGTATTTCTGTAGATTTCTAACAGGGGAAAATCTGCCTGGACCTACTACTGAATATCCCACAACATGGGCACTTGGCAAGTTTACATTAATCTCAAAGAGGCACACTATAAAGATTTTTAAGTACTAGTCAAGAGGAAACTATTATAAACAAGCTGCATTGGTCAATTGTGAAATATTCTAATCAATTGTTTTAGTATTCATGCACGGCAAGGAACATGGCCCCAGCATGTTACGGCCCAAAGGAACATATCTGCCACCTAGATCTATACAGTATCTAAAACACCACTCCTCTCTTCCCATCCCCCCCACCCAACCCTGCTTCCAACCTTTCCAATTCTACAGCAATAATCAAAACTTTGATTATTCGATACCAGGGTATAATCTAGCACACAAATGCTATTTTCCTACTAGGCAAACCTTAACTTCATTTATTCTATCCAGGTGAGCTGATTCACCAGAGATTAAAGGCTGTCTGCTGCTCAGGGCTATTCATAATGCCAACTTTAAGCACACAATACTCACTCAAATTACTGTCAGAGAATAGCTTAAATTACACTACTAAACATGCCCCCCCCCCCACTTACCCAGAAATGCAGTAGTTCAGCTAGAAGCTCACATAAAATTGAAAGGATCATTATCCAGAGCCATGTGTAATGATAACATTAAGGAATAGGTTTTCAAACCAAATATTTATTACACTGAGGTGCAGAAACTGTAGCCATTTGAAAAGTGATGTGACAGTTGATTCAAAGAAGCATCACTAAGTTATCATTTCCCATTAAAAGCAGCCTTTTATCAACTCAGCTTCAGGTTTCATTAATAAAGTGTTTCACACCAATATTTCATATGCCAATATTTTTTTTCAATCTTGCAGTTCAGCCTATATTTTAATAATTTCCAAACCAATTTGGACGCAGTTCAGATTTGTCATCATCTGCAGGAAAAGTCAATCTGACAGCAAACCGAAAATATGCTCCTGCAGATTTCTTAAAACCAGGAGTTGCATTTATGAGGAACACAAGATGGGTCACTGATTTTTCATATAAATAAGCATAGAGGACAAAATTACTTAAATCCGTTGCAACACAAAAATGCTGGTGGAACTCAGGAGGTCAGGAGTCCTGATGAAGGGAAACGTCTACTGTTCACTATTTTCCACAGATGCTGCCTGTCCTGAGATCCTCCAGCATTTTGTGGGGGTGTTGCTTGGAATTCCAGCATCTACAGACTTCCTTGTCTTTGTGTACTGAATTTCTTTAACCTCTTCAAACAATTTAACTACATGGACCAGACAAGCTCATCTTTATCCATCAGAAATTACAAATTCTTAATCAGCTTTTCTAGGTGTAAATAATATTTTCAAACAAGTCTTCCTATTTACTTGTGATTGTTGTCCAAGTATAGAATAGGTGTTCAACTTTGAACCAGGTGAGAGCAATAAATAAGCAGGATGACTACAGTAAATTCCATGGCCATTTAAAGGAAACCTGATGGTGGACCCCAATTTCACTTTGCACTCCAAATCCATACTGGTAATGATCAGGTATTTAATTGGTACTCCTGCTCAGATCTTAATTGGCAAAGCTCGATAGCTTTACACTTAAATGTAAGCCTTAAATCAATGAAAGGATTACTGTTCTTTACAGGAATAATGCTAGAAAGTTATTTCTTTGTAATATGTTGTTTAGCTTTGGAACGCCTCAGCTGATTGACTAGAAATTTACCAGATTTGTTACCATGAATATAAAAGCGACTCTTACTTTCAAGAAGTTGGCGTTCAACAGGTTGAGTAGACAGAAGATTAAATTTAGTTTGATAGAAAGTTATTCCTGAGCCAAATGCTCATTTTAACACAAACACGAACCAAGATGAATGTATATTTCAATATGATTAGATATGCAAAAGGCAATGACACATTCTATTATTCAATTTAAGACTCCTAAAATACTTAAGCATGTATTGTGCACTTAAAATTCATGTCATGAGGAAGATCATGGTACTGCCATATCTTGTTAGGTACACCTAAAAGAATTTTAGTTGACAATTATTAGGTCTTTATTACCTAATCTGACCAGAAAAATCAAAGGTACTGCAAATAAAAGTATATTTGAAACAGGATTGAAGTAAACTCAAGCCAGGAATTCTTGATAGATCAAAAATACAGTAATTATTCAGTTACCATATTCCATTTTGAGGAATTAACTACATGCAAATTCCATGGTGGCAGTACCAATCTGTATGAAATTGCAAGTAGTCTATTTAGGAAAACCATTCGCACCTGCAGTTGCTACTTACATGGAAGGCATTTGTGCCACAATCTTAGTCTTGCTAATTAATGATCTGTATCATTCTTCCTCATAAATTTTCCTTCATCATATTCAATCTAACAACTTCTTGCTCATTCAACCTGTCTTTTTCTATCTGTAACATCTAGCTACAATAAACCTCATCCCTTCAATGACAACAGAATCAACAGTTGAGACCAGCACTGATCCCCATTTCCAAAGTTACCAATTCCGAAACCAGATTAACTTATCCAACTCAACTGGGCAATCCTTTGTCTATACCAAAAATTCAGTCTCCTACCATCTTGTGCAGCAAACTTTGTTACACCTCAAAACACTTCTGGAAAGCAGCTTCCAGACCATAAACTCTAGATTTTAACTGCAGGCAGTCCCCAGGTTACGAACAAGTTCCGTTCCTGAGTCCGTCTTTAAGTCAGATTTGTACACAAGTCGGAACAGGTACATCCAGTATTATTTAGCGTCAGTTAGTCAAACGTTTGTCTTAATATATAGTATATATATTACCTTTCTAGGCATATAAAACACTTAAGAAACATGTGTATTCCAGTAATTAAACCACTGCGTTGCTTAGTAATAATTGTAGCTTTCATCAGGGCAGGGCCTTTCACATGCTCCATGATTCTCACTTTATCCTTTACCCTTTAAAGTTGTTCCGATCATTGACCAACTGTAGCCTAATGCTTTTCCAATGACGTTTCACCTCTTTCCAAACGCTTTATTATTTCCAATCACGATCACTTCCCACGTTAAAGTTCACTGCACGTTAAATGGGACAAGTGGGGGCTGTGCTCGGTTTGGGTATTTAATCCTCCTCAATATTCCACGTGGGAATTTAAACTGGAGGTGGCAGTGTTTTTTTTAAAAAAAAAGGTTTGAGTTGTGAACTCGATATCAACCCGGTGCACTCGGGAGCGGTCTGTCAGTGGATCGAACTTGGGAACCCCCATTCTCGAGCCCGCTGCTGATCTCACAGCACCACCAGCCAACCGGGGGAGGGGTTCAGGGTGAATCTTGCTAAGAAAAATTTAAGCCAAATACAAAGTTACACAACAGTGTCAACAGCAATGACTTAAAATGGTGGACGGCATTCTCCTCCTTCAGTTTGTAAGTATGAGTTGTTTGTTAAGTCGGACGTTTTTAACTCGGGGACTACCTGTATTGCTGAAGTCATAACTGCCTGAATGGTCTTGCAATTCACAAAAATGCCTTTCTATTACTTAATCATAAAATTGAATTTACAATTAAGTTTAGAAGCAATAATGTTCAAACAGTTCAAAGTAAATTGTTCTAAGTACATGTGTCACAATACAGAACTGAGATTAGACTTAATGAGTATGCCCCATAAGAAAACTAATAACCACAATAGAATTAATGGGACAATGAAGTTGAGCAAAGGCATCCCATCAGGTACAAAAGCCCGATGGTTGAGAGGCAATAACTGTTCCTGAACTTGGTGGTGTATAGAATCATAACATCAAGTGATAGTTTCCTGCCATCTCCTTTTTCTAAATAGCAGCATTGTTTGTATAATATCCTGATTATCAAGAATCCAGAAATCCATGCTAGTAAATAAGCATCTTAGTAACCACTTCAAGACCCCAGGATGTAAAGCATTGGTCTAAAGAACCTGTCAATCTTCAGCCCCAGGAAGGGGAACAAATACTTTCTTTTGTAGAGACCACAGCCCCAGTGGTGAGAACCAAAGGTATGGTTAAGGAGGGTGGAAGAGCACTTACAGGGCTGCGTTGAAACTGGACCATATTCAGTGATTATCTTTGGAACAGAATTAATACAGTCGCCACCAACTCCAAGACCTACAAGAACAAGTGTGCGCCTTTGAGACCAGAAGATGAACCAGGAGATTGTCTGCCAAGGGCTAGGTATGTGGCATTCAAGACCAGCAAGCCAGAACCCTACAAGTCCAGGTACAACCAACAAAGCCATCATGGGAGTGAAAAGGCAATATGTATGAAGTTAGAAACTATAATTGGGCACACAACTTTGAAAGAGGAAGTACACCTGTGCAAATTCCTACAACGTCTAATGATCCTGTGACCTGTCTCAGGGTATGTCAGATAATCAACAGGGAGAACTCAGTGTCAGACCCTGATAATATAGCTGGCGGAGTACCAAGAACACATGTCAACCAACTGGCTGAAGTGTTCTAGGATGTCTTCAACCACCCACTACTGCGGAGATTCTCACCCGTTTTAAAAGTGAAGCAAGCATCATGGTGCCATTGAGAAGAATGAACTTGCTCAATAATTATCATCTGTCGACACTCTACTGTGATCAAGTGCTTTGAGAGGGAGGTAATGGCTTGAAAAAAAATCCTGCCTAAGTACTGAGACCTACTGCAATTTGCACCACCACAATAG
Organism: Hypanus sabinus; assembly: GCF_030144855.1. Classification (NCBI taxonomy): domain Eukaryota; kingdom Metazoa; phylum Chordata; class Chondrichthyes; order Myliobatiformes; family Dasyatidae; genus Hypanus; species Hypanus sabinus. Next base: position 144,298,973 of record NC_082709.1, on the reverse strand, counting down.
GTCCACAGCAGATGCAAGCTTACCGGCTCTCCACTTGGCCTTTGACCACCTGGACAGCAGAAACACCAATGCCAGGTTGCTACTCATCAATTACAGTTTGGCATTCATCTGACTCAGCACAAATTCACCAGTGACACCTCATAATCAGGATGTATACAGAAGACAGATTAGCTGCTTTAGTGGATTAGTTTGTTATGACTTCTGGTACATCAAAGCCTGCTGCAAATTTGACAGGATGCACCAGTCTGGTATGGTGGCTCCAATACATAAGATTCCAAATGGCTGCAGGGGGTTTACAGACTCATCCAGTAGCATCACAATGCTCCCCACCTTCATGGGCATATTCAAAATGTGGGTCCTCAAGGATAGACAGCAACACAACCATCATTGGTGCACCACAACATTGGGTCCTCAACTCCTAAATGTATTCACTGTACCCTCACGACCACAGTCAATCACAGTCATAATCAAAGACCCCGCCCAGAACATTCTCGTCTTCTACAAGGCAGGCAAAACAAAAGCCTAAAAGCACATACCACCAGGCTCAAGCACAGCTTTTTAATCTTACCATAGTAAGACAATTAATTGTATCTCTACTGAGATATGGTGAGTCTTGGTCTCAATCTATTTTACAGCCTATCCACACTGCAATCTGTAGCTATTAGGCTATTGCATTTTTACCTTCTACATCAATCCACTGTGCAATAATCTGATCTGTACAAATAGAATTCAAGCATTTCACCATAATTCAGCCCATGAGCATAATAAACCAATGCCAAAAGGAGCAGAAGAGCCACAGAATGTATTAATAACAGCCCTTCCCTCTTCCAGGTTTCTGATGAACACTGCTTTTCTGCACTTCTGCAATTTAGTACTCATCTTTGCACTGCTGTAGAACTTTCACGACTGATAATAAACCTGATTGGGTCAAAATTTCTGCTAACACTTAGATAAGAATTGGCATAGAAAGTGTGAGAAATGCACACAGCCAAGACATTCAAGTTGGCTGCTGGCAGGCAAGACCGCAAGTGTCACATGAATATTAAAGAAATTAATGGAAGACAAAAAGATAAGTATTAATTGAAACTAGAGCTTTATGAGAACAAAAAATGCCTTACAATCCAAAAGCAACAAGCTCAAAAGCATTGCATGCAGTTTAAAACCACATTAGACAGCAGTTTGGATACAAATCTCAGAAGTGCACACACCCTTCTTCCCATCCAACACAACTCCCTTAAATACCTGATCTCCAAATAACTGGACTGCCATAAAATAATTTCATTTCATGAGTCATTCAAGATGAGCTGAGAATGCCACACTTACCATTTTTGGATGCTTCTCTATTTCTTAGGTGTGGAGGAATATAACGACCTTCTAAAATAAAAGTACATACAACACTAAAAATATGTAACACAAGTGACTTAATGTTCACTTACAAAAATTCAATTGTCTTTTAAACAGTTCCTAATTCAAAAGATTAATTTTTCCAAGCACCAGATCAACTTGTGCACATCCAAGAACAATATTCAGTTTCTCCAAGATAAAATAGTTACTGTACAAGATCCAGAGAAAGGTAAATTCAAAAATTAAAACAATATTAGCAAAGACATTTAGTTAGTCAATTCAGATATGCATTCAAACAGTTTCACCTTCCTTAATGGTTTAAGAAAAATAATATTGGATATGTTTAAAATGGTTCAAGAATTTAAATACAGTAACAGAATATTTTCATTCAGCAAAGTGTGCAACTTGTAGAGAATCTGCCAGTGGTGTTCTAATGTCCTTCATCTTTCAGGAAGAGGACTATAAATGCCATAGTCAAGATGAATGTCTATAGGGTACAGCCTGGATTAGGCCAGTCAGATATCCGACACGCACAAACTCCTGAACTATTGTGTCACATTTACCCAAGTATTCAGTTCACCAAATAGAATAAAATTTTGGGTAAATTAGCATTGTAAATGTAAAGGTTTCTCCCTGCCCCCTTCAGAAACAGCTGGAAAATTACAACTAATTTTTCCCGAGTTTCTCATACCATAAAAGTTTTGTATATTTTCATCTACCTCAACTAAAAATGGATACAAAAGTACTGCCTCTAGCACTTCTCCATTTAGCTCTTGCTTTAAATGCCAAACAACACTTTATGAAATCTTTTTAAAGAATGATCTTATACCTCAAACTGCACTCAATGTTTACTACTCCAGGACCATGTTTCTGCTCATTGTAGCTGAATAGCCTTTGTTTTTAAGGTATTACCCTTTATGTACTTGTTTTATGTTTAGCTATACTCAGTTTCCATTTATCCACAGATAAGTGGCATTTATCTTGAATGATAGCATGGGAACTAAGTATTATGGTTTATGAAGATTAAATTCACATGTTAATTAACAATCACTTATCAGCTCTATTCCTTCACAGTTAATGTACAATTTCCTCTCCGAGGTTGAAAAACTAACTAAAAACCTGTATGCTTTTGTTTGCTCTGGGGGGGGGAGGGGGAGAGCGAGGGAGGGAGGGGGAGAGCGAGGGAGGGAGGGGGAGAGCGAGGGAGGGAGGGGGAGAGCGAGGGAGGGAGGGGGAGAGCGAGGGAGGGAGGGGGAGAGCGAGGGAGGGAGGGGGAGAGCGAGGGAGGGAGGGGGAGAGCGAGGGAGGGAGGGGGAGAGCGAGGGAGGGAGGGGGAGAGCGAGGGAGGGAGGGGGAGAGCGAGGGAGGGAGGGGGAGAGCGAGGGAGGGAGGGGGAGAGCGAGGGAGGGAGGGGGAGAGCGAGGGAGGGAGGGGGAGAGCGAGGGAGGGAGGGGGAGAGCGAGGGAGGGAGGGGGAGAGCGAGGGAGGGAGGGGGAGAGCGAGGGAGGGAGGGGGAGAGCGAGGGAGGGAGGGGGAGAGCGAGGGAGGGAGGGGGAGAGCGAGGGAGGGAGGGGGAGAGCGAGGGAGGGAGGGGGAGAGCGAGGGAGGGAGGGGGAGAGCGAGGGAGGGAGGGGGAGAGCGAGGGAGGGAGGGGGAGAGCGAGGGAGGGAGGGGGAGAGCGAGGGAGGGAGGGGGAGAGCGAGGGAGGGAGGGGGAGAGCGAGGGAGGGAGGGGGAGAGCGAGGGAGGGAGGGGGAGAGCGAGGGAGGGAGGGGGAGAGCGAGGGAGGGAGGGGGAGAGCGAGGGAGGGAGGGGGAGAGCGAGGGAGGGAGGGGGAGAGCGAGGGAGGGAGGGGGAGAGCGAGGGAGGGAGGGGGAGAGCGAGGGAGGGAGGGGGAGAGCGAGGGAGGGAGGGGGAGAGCGAGGGAGGGAGGGGGAGAGCGAGGGAGGGAGGGGGAGAGCGAGGGAGGGAGGGGGAGAGCGAGGGAGGGAGGGGGAGAGCGAGGGAGGGAGGGGGAGAGCGAGGGAGGGAGGGGGAGAGCGAGGGAGGGAGGGGGAGAGCGAGGGAGGGAGGGGGAGAGCGAGGGAGGGAGGGGGAGAGCGAGGGAGGGAGGGGGAGAGCGAGGGAGGGAGGGGGAGAGCGAGGGAGGGAGGGGGAGAGCGAGGGAGGGAGGGGGAGAGCGAGGGAGGGAGGGGGAGAGCGAGGGAGGGAGGGGGAGAGCGAGGGAGGGAGGGGGAGAGCGAGGGAGGGAGGGGGAGAGCGAGGGAGGGAGGGGGAGAGCGAGGGAGGGAGGGGGAGAGCGAGGGAGGGAGGGGGAGAGCGAGGGAGGGAGGGGGAGAGCGAGGGAGGGAGGGGGAGAGCGAGGGAGGGAGGGGGAGAGCGAGGGAGGGAGGGGGAGAGCGAGGGAGGGAGGGGGAGAGCGAGGGAGGGAGGGGGAGAGCGAGGGAGGGAGGGGGAGAGCGAGGGAGGGAGGGGGAGAGCGAGGGAGGGAGGGGGAGAGCGAGGGAGGGAGGGGGAGAGCGAGGGAGGGAGGGGGAGAGCGAGGGAGGGAGGGGGAGAGCGAGGGAGGGAGGGGGAGAGCGAGGGAGGGAGGGGGAGAGCGAGGGAGGGAGGGGGAGAGCGAGGGAGGGAGGGGGAGAGCGAGGGAGGGAGGGGGAGAGCGAGGGAGGGAGGGGGAGAGCGAGGGAGGGAGGGGGAGAGCGAGGGAGGGAGGGGGAGAGCGAGGGAGGGAGGGGGAGAGCGAGGGAGGGAGGGGGAGAGCGAGGGAGGGAGGGGGAGAGAGAGAGAGCGAGGGCGAGAGAACTTCCATTTTAGCATTAGTACAATATATTGATTGCTCGCAACCAACAGCAATGTTTTGTAAACAGCTATTGAAACTACTAGATAGTCTAATAGCATATGCGTCCACTCTCCTGGACAGGTATCCTGTCTATGTCTCCCTCTCTTCTCACTACTACAGAAGCCTTCAGGTCCCTCGCTGCCAGATTCAGGAGCCACTTACTGCCTGCCCCTCCAGCAGTTTGGGCATCACCTGAAGCCATTGGGCTCTCCTGGACAGGCTTCACTTCCTCAGATCCACAGCTATGGACTCACTTTTGGGGACTGAGCAGTTAAAGTTCCATGGCATTTTGTTTACTACCCTCCCCCCACCCCCTCCCCACCGCTAGCACAATTTAATCAAGGCAAAGGGCAAAGAATGACCCAGTGTTCAGCCCATTATTCCATGAGGCTCCAAGTAAAAATTATCACTGCATACATATCACCACAGACAACCCTGAGATTCTTTTTGTGCAGGTATACTCAACAAATCTATAGAGCAGTAACTGTAAACAGGATCAATGAAAGAGCAAGAGCAGAGTCCTTAAAGTGAGATACTTGGCTGTGGGAACATCTATGTAGTTATCCTTTTGTTCAAGAAGTTTAATGGTTAAAGTTTAGTAACTGTTCTTGAACCCAATGGTGTAAGCACTGAGGCTCCTGTATCTCTACTTGATGGCAGCAACGAGAAAAGCTTGGCCTGGATGGTGAGATTTATGATGGATGCAGCATTTTTACTGCAATATTTCTTGTAGATGTGCTCAATGGTTGGGAGGTTTTCATCTGTGACATACTAGGCTGAATCCACTACCTTTGTAGGATTTTCTGTTCAAAGGCATTAGGGTTCCCATACCAAGCCATAATGCAACCAGTCAGCACACTTTCCACCACACATCTATTGAAGCTTGTCAAGGTTCTTGATGACATGCTAATAGAAATAGAGGAGCTGCTAATGCTGTACTTGCAATTACTTTTATATGATGGATCCAGCACAGGAACTCTAAGATTGTGACACCCAATTTACAGTTTAAAGAATTTAAAGTTACTGACCCTCTCCACTTCTGATTCTCCAATAAATACTCATGAACCTTTGGTTTCACTCTCCTGAAGTCTACAATCAGTTCATTGGTCTTGCCCACAAGGTGAGAGGTTGCTGTTATGACACCATTTAATCAAATTTTCAATCTCCCACCTGAATGCTGATTCATCATCACCTTTGATACAGCCCACAGCAAACTTGAATATTTTCAGTGCTGTACTGACTCTGCAGCTGTGGCCTGCAACGATTAGCACTCAGCTCAGCACTGAGCTGGCCTGCAGCCAATGCTGTGTTATTTGTTTACATTTTTGTTTATACAATTTGTTTGTACATTAAGGCCTTATGTGCTTTTTTAATGGGTTCCATTGTTTGTTTTGTGACTGCCTGGAAGATGACAAATTTCAAGGTTGAAAAGTGTATACATACTCTGAACTAGATAAATTATGCCGTCATTTTGTATAGCATGTGTAGCAAAAAAAAGTTTCAGTGGAGCTGCTACTTACTGCCTGCCCCTCCAGCACTTTGGGCATCACCTGAAGACGATGTCAAGTCTAGGCCAGCAAGCTGAAAAGTAAAATAGACATTGATCAACTGAACTCAGTTATCACCATCTCTACAGACAAGGAACTGAAATCCTACATCTGAAGCAGTTTAATTGCATTGAACTTGCTCAGCAGTAAATTAATGACACCAGATACAAGTGCTGAGACTGAAACAAATGCTATGGGACATACTGAGACTATGGAGTGTACCATGGTGGCACAGAATTTAGAGATACAACACAGAATCCCTTCACAGCGCTACCCAGCAACCCCAATTTAGAAACATAGAAAACCTACAGCACGATACAGGCCCTTCGACCACAAAGCTGTGCCGAACATGTACTTTAGAAATTACCCAGGGTTACTCATATCCCTCTATTTCCCCTAAGCTCCATGTACCTATCCAGGGCTTTCTTCAAAGACCTTATTGTATCATTGGTAGCCCGTTCCACGCACTCACCACTCTCTGTGCAAAATACTTGCCCGACATCTCCTCTGTACCTACTTTTCCATGCACCTTAAAACTGTGCCCTCTCGTGATAGCCATTTCAGCCCTGGGAACAAGCCTCTGACTATCCACATGATCAATGCCCATATCATCATATTCACCTCCAATCAGGTCCATTGCTCCAAGGAGAAAAGGCCAAATTCACTCAACTTATATAATGAGCTGTAACATTACCTCTGCTCTTGAACTCTATCCCACGGTTGATGAAGGCCAATACATCGTATGCCTTCTCAACCACACTGTCAGCCGTGCAGCAGCATTGCAAGTCCTATGGACTCTGACCCGAAGATACCCCTGATCAACCACACTGCCAAAAGTCTTATCATTAATATTATATTCTGCTATCATATTTGACCTACCAAACTGAACCACCTCACACTTACCTGGGTTGAACTCCATCTGCCACTTCTCAGCCGTTTTGCATCCTATTGATGTCCTCTGACAGCCCTCCACACTATCCACAACACCCCCAAACTTTGGGTCATCAGCAAATTTACTAACCCATCCCCCCACTTCTTCATCCAGGTCATTTATATTTTAAAAAAATCACAAGGAGAAGGGGTCCCAGAACAGATCCCTGAGGCACACCACCATGGAGAATATGACCAAGTCTACCACCACTCTTTGCCTTCTGTGGGCAAGCCAATTCTGGATCCACAAAGCAAGGTCCCCTTGGATCCCATGCCTCATTACTTTCTCAATAAGCCTTGCATGGGGTACCTTATCAAATGCCTTGCTGAAATCCATATACAGCTGCCCCCCCCCCCTTTCGAATGTTCGCTTTCCGACACCTCACTGTTACGAAAGACCTACATTAATTACCTGCTTTTGCTAACAGAAGAGTGTTTTCACTTCTACAAAAAAAGGCAGCATGCCCCAAAGCAGCCAAGCTCCTCACCCCGGAATTGTATCCCAGCCGCCATAGCTACAATAAGGCTTACGATACGCAAAACATGATGCATTTTATTGTAAGTACCATTGACAGGGAGGGAAACTCTGGAAGGAGTACAATATAAAATTTACAAAATACAATATAAAACATTGGAGGTGCTCCTGATAGGCTTAGTCTTGATAAGAAATGACGTTAGGAGGAAACTACGTCCTGAAGCAGTGAACAATTTTAAAGGCTTCCCACCATCAATATGGCAATAGTGAGTTTGGCTAAGGAGGCTGGGTTTGTGGAAGCTGATGAAGATGTTGAAGAGGTTTTGGCATCCCATGACCAGGAACTGACAGATGAAGAGCTGATGCAATTACAAGAAGAAAGAATACCAATCAAAACTGGACACAGTAGCGAACTGCCCGAAAGTGAAGTCATCCAGGAACTAAACGTGAAACAACTGCGTTGAGATTTTTGCTGTGACTGACAATGCTGCAATGATTGAAGAAAAGTATGACTAATTTTGATAGGGTACGTAGGTTTAGAGCATATTTGCAGGATGCTTTGAGTGCTTACAAAGAACTGCATGATAGAGAAATGCACAAGGCAAGCATACTGTCGTTTTTCAAGCCCTCCACATCAACCACAGCAGATAAACCTTGACCTTTGACATCAAGGCAGACAAGACATAGAAGACGTTAGTTACCTGCCTGCCCTGATGGAAACACAATAAGATGACTCCCCAGTCTCCTGTACCTCCCACCACCCCAAACTCCCGCCACTCAGCCTAACACACTATCAGCGTGCTCGCTGACTTCCTGATTCTGGTAAGTGAAACTACACTGTACATACATTATTTCTACTTTATATAGGCTGTGTATTTTTGTGTTATTGGTATGATTTGGCAGCTTCAAAGCTTAAAGATTACTGGAGAGAGTGCTTCCACCAAGAGCACCTGCATGAGATTTTCACTACGCTAGACAGTGCTGCAATGATTGCAGAACTACTACAATGATTGCAATGATTTCTACTTTATACAGGCTGTGTATTTATCACATCATTCCTGCTTTTACTACATGTTACTGTTATTTTAGGTTTTATGTGTTATTTGGCATGATTTTGCAGGTTTTTTTGGGTCTGGGAACATTCAATTCCCCCCCCCCCCCCATAGAAACAAATGGTAAATGCTTACTCACTTTACAAAATTCCAGCTCACAAACTGTTTCATAGGAATGCTCTACCTTTGGATAGCGGAACTATGCTGACTATTCCTAATCATATTATGCCTTTCCAAAAGCCTCTCAGCATCTTTTCCATCAACTTACCAACCAATGAAGACTCACTACTCTGTAATTTCCTGGGATATCTACTCCCTTTCTTGAATAAAGGAACATCTGCAACTCTCCAATCCTCCGGAACCTCTCCAGCCCTCACTGATGATGCAAACATCAATGCCAGAGGCTCAGCTATCTCCTCCCTCAACTCCCACAGTAGCCTGGGGTATATCTCATCTGGTCTCGATGACCTATCCAACTGCATGCGTTTCAAAAGTTGCAGCACATACTCTTAATGTCTTATCTGCTCAAGCTTTTCAGTCCACTGTAAGCCATCCCTAAGGTCCTTTTCTGTAGCGAATACTGAAGCAAAGTATTCATTAAGTACCTCTGCTATCTCCTCTGGTTCCATACACGCTTTTCCACTGTCACACTTTGATTGGTTCTATTCTCTCATATCTTATCCTCTTGCTCTTTACATACTTGTAGAATGCCTTGGGGTTTTCTTTAATCCTGCTCACCAAGTCCTTCTCATGGCCCTGTCTGGCATTCCTAATTTCATTCCGAGGCTCCTTCCTTGCCAGCCTTAGAACCTTCCAGATTTCTATCATTACCTAGTGTTTTTTTTTTTAAAACCTTTGGTAAAATTCTTTTCTTGATTAGATTTTCAACACCCTTTGTACACCATGGTTCCTGTAGCCTGCCATCCTTTCCCTGTCTCAATGGAACCAATGCAGAATGCCACACAAATATCCCCTGAACATTTGCCATATTTCTGCCGTACATTTCCCTGGGAACATCTGTTCCCAATCTATGTCTCCCAAGTTCCTGCCCGATTGCCTTATATTTCCCCTTACTCCAATTGATCACTTTCCTAACTTGTCTGTTCCTATCTCTCTCCAATGCTATGGTAAAGGAGATAGAATTGCGATCACCATCTCCAAAATGCTCTCCCACTGTGAGATACGACACCTGACAATGTTCACTTCCTAATACCAGATCAAGTACAGCCTCTCCTCTTGTAGGCTTATCTACATTTTGTGTCACGAAACCTTCCTGATCACACCTAACAAACTTTACCCCATCTAAACCCCTTGCTCCAGGGAGATGCCAATCGACATTTGGGAAATTTAAATCTCCCACAACAATCCTGTTATTATTACACCTTTCCAGAATCTGTCCCCCTATCTGCTCCTTGATGTCCCTGTTACTATTGCACAGTCTATTAAAAGACATCCAGTAGTTACTGACCCCTTCCTGTTTCTAACTTCCACCCAAAGAGACTCAGTTGACAATTCCTCTGACTTTTCTGCAGTCATGTCAGCAGTGCCATGCCCCTTCTTTTTGCCTCCCTCCGTCTTTTCTGAAAGATCTAAAGCCTAACCTAAGCACAGGACAAATTACAATGACCAATTTACCTATCCAGTGCATTTTTAAATTGTGGGAGGAAACCCAGACATTCCATGGGAAAAAACATACGGACTAATTAAAGGACGTCAAGATTGAACTCTGAACTGTTACAGCACTGTGCTAACAATTACATTACCGAGAACGCAAGACTGCATATGCTGCAGGTCCTTGTTAAAACTATTTATAGATGAACTTCACTTCACAATGAAATTTGTTAACTGGATAAAGTGGTCTTAAGACACAAAAGAGCATTTGGACTATCGGATCTACTCCACTATTCAATCATGGGTGATTTATTCTCAGTCAACCCCATTCTGCTGCCTTCTCCCCACAACCACTGACATCCTTACTAATCATGACCCTATCAACCTCCACTTTAAGCCACAACAGAAGTATGTGGCAATAAATTGCAGTTTCATCCTCCCAGTGGCTGAAGAAATTCCTCATCTCTGTTCAAAAGGGACATACTTCTCAATTCTGATCAGACAGTCTGGTCTTCAACTCTCCCATTCTGCACATCCACTCTGGGAGTTTCATTATTCAGTAGGGTTCAATGAGATCCCCCTCATTCTTCTAATCTCCAGCAATTGCATCCCCAGAGACGAACATTTCTCAAATGTTAACCCTTTCATTCCTGGGATCATTCTCAGGAACCTCCTCTAAACCCTCAAAGTCAGCACGTTTTCTTAGAGAAGGCCCAAAACTGCTCATAAAATGCAGTCTGACCAGTGCCTTAAAAAAACTGCAGCATTACATCCTTGCACTTACGTTCAAATCCCCTCAAAATGAATGCAACGCATTTATTTTCCTTACCACTGACTCAACCTATAAGTTATCCTTTAGGGAATCCTGCCCAAGTTTCTTTGCATTTGAATTGTGAATTTTCTATTTAGAAATTAGTCTACACCATTATTCCTTCCATGATCATATACTTCCTACATTGCTGCCCTACAGATCTAGGGACTTGTGAGAGGAGTGCTGCTAAAGATGCACTAGTTAGTAAGTTGGTCAAGAATCAAAGATGTGAAAAAGTTTCAGGGATGACCTTAAGACATAGAAGCTGAATTAATACATCTGGCCCATTGAGTCTGCTCTGCCATGTAATCATGGCTTTTTTCCCTCCTCTACCCCATGGAATTATCTTTAGCCAAAAAGCAGCACCTCCTGCTTTAAGTTATGAAGTTGAGAAAATTTACTAGCATCGATTTAGACTAAGCTTGATCTCACTTTTTCTAAATTGGTGGTGCCCTAAGTGAAGCTTCTGCTCCCTTTCACACCATTTGCAAATTTGAGGCTCAGCTGCCAGGTGTTGGGGTCAGAAATTCACTTCAGTACATCACCGCCTGCTGCATTAATTGACTTGAAAACATGAAATATAAACTTAAATAACAGCTGATCTACACACAGAAGCACAGTGAACTTTGATTTCAGTTTCAAAGATCTGCCTAACATTCCTGAGCAATAACCAAGTTGTCCAGACCAGGTGGCCTACACCCTAGGGTTCTGACAGAGGTAACTGAAGACAATGTAGAGGCATTGCTAATTATCTTCCAACTCTGGAATAGTTCTGGAGAACTAGAAATAGCAAATGTCACTCTAATATACACATGACAAGATAATCTTTAATTTTTATAAGGGAAGCAATAAAAGATCATAGGCCAGTCAGCACAACTTGAATGATTGATATGACATTAGAGTACACTATTAAGGATGAGATTGCGGAGTTCTTGAAGGCACATGATAAAATAGGCTGAAGTTGGCATGGCTTCCTCAAGGGGAAGTCCTTTGGAACGCTGAAGAAATAACAGACAGTACAGACAAAGGAGTCAGTGGATGTTACTTACTTTGATATCCAGAAAGTCTTGACAACCAGCAGCAGACAAGACTGCTAAACAGAATTTAAGACAGCGGTACTACAGAATGATACTAGCATGGACAGAACATATCAGCTGACTGGTAGGAGACAAAGAGGGATTAAAACGGCAGTTTCTGGTTGGCTGCAGTTGACATGTAGGAGTCAGTTTTGGTCTGATACTCTTCATATGCTAGTGACCTGGATGATGGAATTGATGGCTTTGTGGCCAAAGTTTCCAGACTTTAGAGATAGATGGAGGGGGTAGGTAGCATTGAGGGAGTCTACAGAAATACTTGACAGATTAGGGGAATGGGCAAGGAGTCATTTTGAGAGGACATGAATACAAGAGCAAAGATGTAATGCGCAAGCTTTACAAGACATTGGTCAAACTGCATTTTATGAACAGTTTTGGGCCCATTACCCAAGAAAGGATGTGCTGCTACTGGAGAGGAGGCTCACAAGAATGACCCCAGGAATAAAAGGGTAATGTATGAGGAATGTTTGGGCATGCACTCACTGGAGATAAAAATGAGGGGGACCTCATTGAAGCCTACTCAATATTGAAAGACATGGATAGAGTGAAACTAGAGAGGGCATTTCCAATAGTCCGACAGTCTAGGGCCACACCCTGCTAGAATGGAAAGATGTCCCTTCAAAACAGAGCCAAGGGGGAATATCTTAGAGGGTGGAGGAACTGGAATTTAATGCCACAGATATCTACTGAGGTCAAGTCAGTGGATATACTTAAAAGTGTAAGTCAATATGTTCTTGATTGGTAAGGCTGTCAAAGATTGCAGGAGAAAGGCAGAACGGGGTTGACAGAAAATAAATCAGCCCTGATTGAACGGTAGAGCAGACTTGATGGGCCAAACAGACTGTTTCTGTGATCATGATCATTTTATCCAGTTAACAAATTTGATTGTAAAATGAAGCTCATCAATAAATGAAGTAGTGATGTAACAAGGAACTGCAGGACATGCAGACCTCTTCAAAATATCCCAAGGCATTTTTATATTCCTTATTCTGCTATGCAAAATAATCAATAAAAATGTAAGAAAAACTGTCCTTGTGGACAGCCTCTATACCACTTTTAGAGCAAAACCATGAAGAAAGATTAATGTTTTCCACTCACTTTATTAGAAGTGCAAAAAAAAGGGCAAAAATGCTATGGGCAGAATGATTGAAAAACTTCTCTTAATTGCCCTCACTAATTTAACATTCAAAACTACACATTTACAAATCTATCTGTTGCTTTCCTGGAAACAATACCTCACAGATTTGTCATTCAAAATGTAGGGTCACTGACATTCACAGCATATTGGCAAGACAAAGTCTAGTGCCAAAAGGTATTACAATGGAATGCCACTGTAATTTGTCTCACATGGAAAGTACAGGCACACAAACATTAAGATTTAGAAACAATTGAATAACTTCAAAACTAACATGGATTCAAGCTATCAATTAAAGTAATGTACTAAAACCTCAGAGATGGGATTAGAACTGAATGGAGTTAGCAGTAATTGTTACAGATTGAACCAAATTGCCCATGTTGAAGTTAGTTATATTATCAAATATATAGACTTCTTTTCAAATGGGGGGTGGTCTACATTAAGCTTCAAATACACTGAACAAATCCTAATTTGACCAATAATCACTGTCTCAGCATCACAGATTTCAAGACTCATTCTCCCTACCCCTACCTCCTCTAGCCTGCTCCATAACCACTTCCCCATGAAAGATAATTAAACACCTACTATAGTCATTTCTTCAACAGCCTGCCACATATCCACCTCAAGGACACAATATTATTTGTCTCAATACTTCAGCATATTCTATTTACCTTGTACGAAAAAGCAGCATGACAAAATTTACTTTGCTGTTCCTGTACAGTGAAGTTCCTCAACTTTCACTTTATGAAAATCACACCGTCCAATGTTTAAATTCTGTTTTTCCAAAGACTAAGAGTTGACCTGTACTCCTGGAGGTCAAACTGGCAACTCCCATAAAAGCATCACTTTTAGCTGATATAAACATTGACCTGTGGCGACCCACTTTCTGCTCAGGCGAACTGGCTCACAAATAGCCAGCACGCGGGGGGAGACTTTGGTAATACTCAGATGTTATTTCTGCCTGGAGAGGGCGAGCGTTAGCACTAGGGATTAAATGCCAGCGCCACAAAGTTTGAATAAACTAGTCTCCAAACGACTTACCAACTGTGTGTCATTATTTCAGTGCTGTGTGTAGCACATCGCTACATTGGTGACCCCGACGGTCCAAACGGGATTTGGACCAAAGATGACCGACTCTTCATCTGTTCATGCAGTTTCACTAAATCTGCCAACTTTCTGGACGCTGTGTAGCCAAGCAGAAGCCCAGTTCCAGATTCAGCAGATATCCTCTGATTCCACGCATTACTACCACGTGGTGAGCGCCCTTGACCAGGAGACGGCCTCCCAGGTTGCGGATTTCATACAGTCGCCCCCAGAAGAAGGCAAATATGAAGCATTCAAAGCACTGCTCATTGGGACCTTTGGCCTCTTTCGGCATGAGCGAGGTGCCCGCCTGCTTCACCTGGACGGTTTGGGAGACAGGCTGCTGTCAGCACTGATGAACATGATGCTGGCCCTGGCTGACGGTCACAAGCCCTGAATCACGTTCGAGCAAGCGTTCCTAGAGCGAGTGCCCAAGGACATACATCTGCTGCTGGCCGACGGAGATTTCAGTGACCCCCGGAAGGTGGCGGCCCGGGCAGACGTGCTGCGGAAAGCCAGAGGGAGAGCATGGCATCTGTCGGTCAGATCACCAGGCCACGCGCCCAACAGTAGACCAGACCCAGCCCGGCAGGGGGGCGCACACAACACAGAGGCAGAAGCGAGGAGGTTTTCACGGTGGACCGACTCAAACCAGCCCATGTGGACTTGGCGCAGCCGGTCCAGGTTCAGGCACCGCGGTGCAGAGGCAGACCTCCCAAACAGAGGCTGATCCAGACTGTGGACATTGGGGGGTGTAGGGGTTATGTGGTGACCCACTTTCTGCTCAGGCGAACCGGCTCACAAATAGCCAGCCCGCAGGGAGAGACTTTGGTAATGCTCTGATGTCATTTTCACCTGGAGAGGGCGGGCCCTAGGGACTAAATGCCAGCGCCACGAAGTTTGAATAAACTAGTCTCCAAACAACTTACCGACTGCTTGTCGTTATTTCGGCACTATGTGTAGCACATCCCTACAGACCCAAGTATTAATCCACATCAGCAGAAGTTTTCAATCTGCATTTACTGGGATACTTCCTGCTTCTCTCACACCATCCCAACCTCCCAAATACCACCAGCCACCCTCAATGCATACTTGTCACCCTCGGATAGCATGACATTAAGGATTTCTTTCCCCCACTCCTAAACACTCAAACCAGTATCATGTTGCTTTTGATCACATTTTTATGACAACATCCCTAAGACAATGGCTTATTTTCTCACTATCCTACTGACTGATAGGCTAAGCAGCAAGGATTCTCAGCCTTCTACAGATGCACTATAGCAGGGGTGTCAAACTCATTTTAGGTCACGGGCCGGATTGGGCAAAATGCAGCTTCATGTGGGCCGGATCCGTCGGGTGAGTGCAAACGCAGCTTTCATTGCCTCTGTTTTTTCAGCCTGTTCTCATGTGTCTCAGTCTCTGCTATAACTACAAAGTGTTTCACTTCACAAATTCCGTTTCTTATGAAGACTGCTGAGCAAGCATTATTTTTATGATTGGTATTAACTTACAATCATAGGCTTCATATCGCCGGGCCATTAATAATTAAAATAATAGATCAATCTAAAATGATCTTGCGGGCCGGATATGGCCCATGGGCCTTGAGTTTGACACCTATGCACTACAGAAAACATCCTGGTGGGTTGCTTTGCAGCATTTAAGGACAACTACTCTGGACTGAGTAAACAGTGTTCAGTCCACTGATGACTCACCACACCTTTCCATTCATTCCACTGCAGCACGCACATTACAAAGGCTAACATTTCAAGGATGACCAAAAGATTGAAGGCAAGTATGGCTTCTTCAACACCCATTCATTGGGATGTTGATTATGAAAGTTGAGAAATCATGTTAGAGCCTTATAAAACTTGGGTTAGGTGACCATTGGAGTACTGGATGCAGATTTGCTTGCATTGCATTACAGAAGAATTGAAGGTCTTGAAAGTGCAGTAGAGTTTCACCAGGGTGTTGCATGGATTAATGGGATTGCACAAAAGTTGGATTGGTTCCTCTGCAGCACAGGCTGAGGGGAGACCAGAGAAGTGTAAAATTATAAAAGCGATAAATATGGTAGTTCTTCCTCTTCTCCCCCCAAACCCTGGGTGGATATGTCAAATACCAAAAGGTATAATTTTAAAAGATGAAATGGCAAAATTTGAGATTTGAGAGGCTCAAAGATACATCTTCTAGATTACATTTTTACTAACCCATCTTTGAGAAAATTACTATATTGAAGTACACTTCGCATTTACAAATTTAATTTTGTTAGTTGACCTAAGTGTGCAGTCAATATAAAAACATGGCCCAATATCCTAGTGCTATATCATAAATAATCATAACCATCAGCTAGAATGCTTAAAACAAATCCTCCATTGTGGTAAACATCTAAATATTAATTGCCCTAAAATTAAAATTTGTATTTTTTCCAGTTCTCAGGGGTCCCACCTTTGTTCCTCATGCACTCAAGATCCAGTCTTGGCAATGGCACCCTAGTGGATAGAAGCACATTGCTTTACAGTGCCAGCAATCACCAATGAGGGCTGAAATTCCACCACTACCTGGAAGGAGTTTTTAACTCCTTCCCACGACTGCACAGGTTTCCTCTCGAGTTCTGGTTGCTAATGTTGGCACCAGAAGTGGGTGATGCTTGTAGACTGATCAGCCTAATCCCACTTATTCGATTTGATGCAAACTATGCATTTCACTGTTTTGATGTACATGTGATAAAGTTAAATGTAATTATTACTTTAAAACTCAAATTATCCATTTTAATTCTATATTCCAAAGTTAGTCTCATTTTAATAATCTAACTGTGCATTCCGTCAGATTACTCTGATCCCATCATTCCCAGTCTACATTCCAATTCTTCATATTCAAATCTGGTTCTCTCATTTCTTTCACAGTAAGCTCACTTGAATGAGCTTAACTTTAATTCAACTTTTTTTAAAAAAAAAACACAGCTTTAAACTATATTTGATCCTGGGGATCCTCTGGCAACTTTACACTTAAAATACCTTTCAAAGACTGATAAATGAATTATCAGCGTCCTTTTCTCAACCTACTTAAACAACTTCCGCCTGACTACAACCAACATGTGGTCTCCAGGAGCTGCACTATCACAATGTCAGAAATATGTTTCTTCAAATTAGCAGTAACTTCTCACGCTTTGAATTTTCACAATTTAATTACTAACAAAATAAATGAACAGTCTGCTTACGAAGTTTGATTTCCAAGTTATTGGCCAACACGTCTTGCTTTTCTTTAACTTTAAAAGGGCTATGTGCCAAATTTGACATTAAAGTATGCAACTTTCTTCACCTAACCAAAATGCCTTTCAATTTAGTGAATTTTTAATGAACTGGCCTTAACACTTGATACATCCAAAATTATGAAAAAACAAGTTGACAATCTGAACTTCCGCGAAGTTCAAAAAAAGTGTACAAGCTTATGGTAAACGTATTGTTGAAGATTTCATTTAAAAACAGCAGCTTGGAAAACTTGAAAGCTCTCCGTTGACCTGAAGAGGGCGTCACTTCTGTCGTTACGCTGGAAGGGAGCCTATGACGAAATACAAACAAATCCAACCCAAGACTGTGGGAAGAGAATATAACATAATAGAAATACTACTCCCGACTTAAAGTGCCCTCCTGACAGTGATCCTCGTGTATTCTCAGTCAATGATTTACGATAAAATCCTCATTGCCGAATTTCATCAGCGGCGAACAACAGCACTTAAAAAAAACAAAGTGGTCGTCACTAAGCTGTCGTTTCTGGCATCGTGGTCCTCCGATTCAATAAAAATGACCGCAAAACGACAAAAATGGCATCGCACGTTCGTTACGTTAACAGGAAACTTAAACCTTTGTGACGAGCCTTCCCCGCCCTTCCAACAATTGCCCGTCAGTCTCCAGCACGTATACGCTCTGATTTCGTCAGAAATTAATCACACATAACTCCATTTTAATATCACTTTACCACCCCCCCCCCACAACCTTCCAAGCCGACACTTCACATTTATTCTTTCTAAAAGAAAAGGCTATTTTCTCGACATCGAGAACAGTCGGGCAACCTTTTTTGGAACGGAACTTTACAAAAATTCTGCTGTGGCCGCAGGGATAGATGTCTCATGCTTCAGCTAATAACATGCTGCGCCAGACACAATGATGGCGCAGTTTCTTAGCGCACGGACTTCAGTAAACAAGAACACTACTCGATTCAACTATAATTTGCTTTGAAACGATGCATTTCGCTTATTTAAAGTTAATCGCTTGGCAACTGATCGGCGTTTTAAAAATATCTGGTTATAAATATTAAGCGGTTTAATTCGAAAAGGCCACATTGACACATTTACTATGGAGTGATGTTAAACGATCAAGCAAATTTAAGTTTTAAGAACTCCCCGCCACTGTAACTGCGACAATCACCTCAATAGAATCGGAAGTTTATCAGGAGGGGGTAAGGCTCTCTCGTGAACTGTGCAATGCGAGAAAGTTATGTAATCATTCAAACAATTGGCAACTGAGAACGGAGAACACGAGTTTGAGATTAAAACCGAAAAATCCTGTATGTTACATTAGAATCTGAGAGAAAATCAGTTGAGTGGTTTGGAAACAACCTATCTGATAGAATCATTTAACTAAAAACAAGTATTCAGCCCTCCGTATTCCTTTTCTGTCCATAATTTAAAAACCAAGTGCTCAGCTCTGAGAGTGAAGGAGGTTGTTTAGGAAATGTAGCGGCCTGCGTCAAGCCGGGACTAGAGCTTTAGACGAAGGGTTTTACAACGTGCTCTTACTTAATCTGTTACTGTAGCTGGAGGAAGGAATGGCTGGCAACTCACCACAAAGGCCGCCATTACAGGATTTAGTGTTAAGTTTTCCTACACAAGGAAATCTATTAATTCGCATCTCTTCACAACCCCACTAGAGTAGCGAAATTTTAGTCGGAAATGTACAGCACCCCTTTCGGTTACAGTTCAACTGGATTAAAAATTAAGCCCTTGACCGCTTCCCCCCCCCCCCGAATGCGAACCATCCCCCACCCCTCGGTAGCGAGACGAGGCCGAAACAGACAAAGGCCCAGACCCGAGGATCGCTCGCCTCCGCCGGGTTTCGCAACTGGCGGGGTAGAGAAACGGGGAAATGAGCCCGGTCAGCCACGGATAACAAAGGCCACTTTAAAAAAACAACAATCACTTAAAGGACTCCTCCCCATGGCAGCGCGGGGCGGCTCCGAGAGAGACAAAAGCCGCCATTGTCGGCCGACTTCCCGCAACCGGCCGGGAGGGGAGGGGAGGGGGTGCGAAGACGAGGAAGGGCAGAGAGCGAAGCGACAAGGACCCCTTCCTCCCTCCCCAGCCCACCGCCACCGATACCATTCAACACCGTGCTAGCAGAGCAAAAGGCACAGAAATGAGGTTGACGGCGACTCACCTGCTGATCTAGATCCAGTACATTGCCGATGGCCACATGACTCATAACTAAAAAAAAGTGAGAACAAAATCTTGACCAGAAAAAAAACAAAAGTTATTTTCCCCTCTCCGGGACGTGAAGCAAGCAAAAAAAAAGAGGGTTATTGGAAATATTCCTCAGAGGGTGTACAGCTCGCCGATGCAGAAGAGAAGGACGTGTATGTGTGAGAAACGCAGGAAAGGGGCAACCGCACTGTTCCGGGAGGTTTCGCTGCGCCCGCCGACTCCGCCGCTACCGCACTCGTCCCTTCGTCTCTCGTAATCAGCAGCCGGCGCCAAGACCGTCGGGAAACGGAACCGCGCACGTGACGCCGCCCTCAGCCAATCAGCGGCCCGACGTCCGGGCAGCGCGCTGCGGCGGCTCTGATTGAAAGGACGGGCGTCTTCTCGCGAGAGCTGCTACTGGAGGTGCTGAGGTCCCACCTCCCCTGCACCTCGAGTTTCACTTGTTTTCCTGATGTAATGTCTCTGCTCATCACCATCGGCAAATTTCATCCTGCTTCCAAGTTTATCCTAAAAGCCATTCGCAAGCCTTGGAAATTATAAATTTCAAGGCGAAATAATATAATAATACACCGATTAGCCTGTCAATAGTAAAGAAGCATTTGCACCCAGAAATAGTATAATTCTTAAACGATTCAAGCACAAAAATGTAATTTTGATGTCAAAATTCACAGGCTCCTATTCCTCCTTATCTACTTAATTCGATTTCCTTTCTTTAAAAATAGGTTTATCTATTCCAATTCCTTACTGAATTAACGTGACACTGTTTATGACTAAAGATTAGCTTTTATTTGTCACATGTACATCGAAACAGTGAAATGCGCTGATACTACTTGACGCAAACGACTCGTTTCACTAAGTTTCGATCTAAATGTTTAATCGATTGACTGGTTAATCTATATTTTTTGATTATTTCACCGTGAAATTTATGGAAATTGAGTTATATTGAGAGGGATTTTTTAATGCAGAAATTACACTTTGTTGTGGCGAGAGGAACATAATTGCTCTCCATGACCTTTAATCAGAACGAGATAAAATCAGATGTTAGAGCTTTTTGAATTGCAGAGGGTAGTTGGCAGAAAACAATGGGCAATCTGTTGGAGAGAATGAACACACGTGCTGTTGTTGCTACATGCGAGCGGATGGTGAAGCCTTGCTGATTTCTAGGGAAGAAATTAATTAGGATAAGCGAGAAAGGAAAATCAAACGTGAAGTACAAAACATTGGACACTTTATGGAAAGTAAATAAAAGAGAGATGGAGACGCTTGTCGGAAAATAAATGAAAGTAAGGTGGAAATTGAAAAGCATAAAAAATACTGCAAGTGCTGGAAATTTGTAAGAAAATAAGAAAATTCTGCTTATGTTCAGCAGCAGCATCCGTGGAGGAAAAAAACAGGGCTAATCTTTTGGGCTGATGACCTATAACTAGAACTGGAAAATGAGAACACAGCTCTGTTTGTTGCAGATAAGGGGTAAGATGGGAATAACAAAAATATTAGTAATGCCATCCAAGAGAAGATGCCAAATACTATTTAACTGCAACATCAGAGAAGAGTATAAACAGAGGGAATAAACAAGGAAAGTGAATAGAGATAAACAACAAAAACCAGAAGTAACACAGCAAGCAATTGCTGGAGAGAAGAAGGCTGCAATATTCAGCAGATCAGATAATGTCTGTGGAGAGAGCTAAGCTGTTGATGTTACAGGTGGACAACCTTCTCAGGAGAATAGCTCGTTTAGATACAAACTGGAAAGACTCGCTACCTGAAATTTTTTGAATTCGTTTTTGAGTTCTGTTGGCAGTAGCATGCCCTGGGGAAAATGAGATACTGTTTCAACAACAATTTGAAATTACATTCAATCAGCACTGATGAGCAGGCCCAATCATGTGCATGCCTGCTAGTGGAGAATGGAATTAAACAGTTCAACTCTGAGGCTTATTCTGGCAAAAGATTACAATAAAAGATGAGTACATCCTCATCAATTTGGCCAATCCATGGCCCTTGATTGGGTTCTATTCTGCATAAACTAAGTTGCAGGAGGCAGGTATCTGGGTAACTGACAGGAAGGAAAAAGGCAGCTTGTGCAGAATACCCCTGTGGCTGTTCCCCTCAATAAAAAGTATACCACTTTGGATACTGTTGAGAGTGATGAGCTATCAGGAGGACATCCCAGCAACCATGTCTCTGGTACTGAGTCTGGCTCTGTGGTTTGGGGCAGGGGGGGGGCAGAAGAGGAGTAAAGTAGTGAATGGGGATTCCATAGTTAGAGGAGCAGAAAGCAAATTCTGTGGATGTGAAAGTGACACCCGGATAGTATGTTGCCTCCCAGGTACCAGAGTCAGGGATGTCTCGGATTGGGTCCATAGCATTCTAAAGGCAAGGGTGAACACCCGGATGTCAGGGTATTTATTGGTACCAATGACTTAGGTAGGAAAAGAGAGGAGGTCCAGAAGAGAAAAATATAGGGAGTTAGACAGAAAGCTGAAAATCACACTCCAGTGATGGTAAGAATACAATGATTTGGTAGATGGATGCATGGCTGAGGAATTGGTACGGGGGGGGGGGGGCAGGTTTTCAGACTTCTGGATCATTGCGGCCTCTTTTGGGGACATTATGATCTGTATCAAAAGGACAATTACACTTGAACCCTGTTTGCTAGAGCTGTTGGAGAGCATTTAATCTACTTGGCAGGGGGTTGGGAACCAAAGTGATGGAGCTGAGGGTGGGGCAGTTGGTCTACAATTATATGCAGTGTGTAGTGAGACTGTGAGGAAAGACAGGCAGATGATAGGACAAAATTGCAGTCAGTGGGATGAGGGCCAAAATAAAAAAAAAGCAACGGATACAGGACTGAAGGTGTTGTACTTGAATGCACGCAGAATATGGAATAAGGTAGATGATCTTGTAATGCACTTCGAGATTGGCCAGTGTGAATTTATGGGCACCTCTGAGTCATGGCTGAAAGAAGATAGTTGAGAGCTTAACGTCCAAGCATTGCATTGAAAGGACAGGCAGCAGGACAGAAGGGATGGGTGGCCCTGTTGGTAAAAAATGAAATCAAATCCTTAGAAGGAAGTGACATAGGATCAGAAAATGTAGAATCCTTGCAGGTAGAGCAAATAAACTGCAAGGCTAAAAAGACCCTGATGGGAGTTACGCAGGCCTCAGAGGTAGAAAACACAGGTAAAAAGGCAATGTTGTGATAATCATGGGGATTTCAATATGCAGGTAGATTAAGAAAATCAGGTTGGTGCTGGATCCAAAGATTAGTGGCAAGGTAGAGGATTGGGAAGCTTTTAAAGACCAACAGAAGGCAACTAAAAAAAGCCATGAAGAGAAAAGATGAAATATGAAGGTGAGATAGCCAATAATATAAAAGAAGATACAAAAAGTATTTTTCCAGATAAATAAAGAGTAAAAGAGAGATGAGAGTGGATATTAAACTGCTGGAAGATTACACTGGAAAGGTAGTAATAGGGAACAAAGAAATGGTGGATGAACTTAATAAATAGTTTGTACCAGTGGAAGCCACAGGCAGAATGCTAGAAATGTGAGAGTGTCAGAGGGCAGAAGTGAGTGTCATTGCTATTATTAAGGAGAAGGTGCTTGGGAAACTGAAAAGTATGAAGGTAGATAAGTCACCTGGACCAGGTGGACTACACCCAAAATCTCTGAAAGAGGTAGCTCAAGAGATTGTGGAGGCATGAGTGGTGATACTTCAAGATTCACTAGATTCTGGAATGATTCCTGAGGAATGGAAAATTGCAAATGTCATTTCACTCTTTAAGAAGGGGGGGGGAGGAGGAAGAAAGGAAATTATAAGCTAATTAGCCCGACTTAAGTGCTTCAAAAGATGATGGAGTCTATTATTAAGGATGAGGTTTCAGGGCACTTGGAGGCACATGATAAAATAGGCCAAAGTCGGCATGGTTTCCTTAAGTAGAAATCTTGTCTGACAAATCTGTAGGAATACTTTGAGGAAATAACAGCAAGATAGATGAAGGAGAGTCAGTGGATGTTGTTTATTTGGATTTTCAGAAGGTCTTTAACAGGATGCTGCACGAGGCTGCTTAACAAGATTGAGAGCCCGTGATATTACAAGAAAGGAACTAGCAACAGATAAAAGATAGGCTGAATGGCAGGAGGTAACGAGTGGGAATCAAGGGGGTTTTTTTTTCCGGTTGGCTGCAAGGTGACTAGTGGTGCGTTGCAGGGTTTGAGAACCACTTTGTTTCATGTTAATGATTTAGATGAAGGAATTGATGGCTTTGCATACAGTACAAAGGTCGGTGAAGGGGCAGGCAGTGTTGAGGAAGCAGGATGTTTGCAAAAGGACTTGGGGAACAGAGAAAGAAGTGGCTGATGGAATACAGTGCAGGGAAGTGCATACTCGTGCACTTTGGCAGAAGGAATAAAGGTGTGGACTATTCTGCAAATGGGGAGAAAATTCAAAAATGAGAGGTATACAGGGACTTGGGAGCCCTCATTCAGGATTCCCTTGAGGTTAACTTGCAGGTTAAGGCAAATGCAATGTTCACATTCATTTCCAGAAGACTAGAATTGGAAAGCAAGGATATAATTCTAAGGCTTTATAAGACATTGGTCAGACTGCACAGAATATTGTAAACAGTTTTGGGCCCCTTATCTAAGATAAAATGTGCTGGCATTGGAGAGGGTCTTATTGGAGTATAAAGTTGCATTGTTTGCTGTGTAACCAAAAGTATGTAGTCAGCTTTGTATTTGCTATTTGCTATGTATGTATCCAATTTAGTAGGAGAATGAAATCTCTGTATTGTCTCTGTACTATTGAACACATCAGTGACTTAAGAATGTAAACAAATAAGAAGATAATGGTGTGTTAATGAGAGGCTAGCTAAGAGATAACTGTGGACAGGGAAGTCCGGATATGGTGATAATGGTGATACGGGGGGGGGGGGGGGGGGGGGGGGGGGGGGGCTGTCTCAGCTTTTCTTAAATTTTTTTTATTAGTTTTTCAAAACATTTTACAAATTAAAAACCCCAAATCCCAGTGAGGAACATTAAAACAGTGCAAAATTAAGCATACAATAACAATATGTTACAAAGGAAGAGAATTTAGCAAAAAAAAGCACCTAAATTAAAGACAAGTAAGCTTAGTGTCCTCCCCAAGCCCCACAACACAACAGCAACTCCAGACCAACCACAACATACTGTCTCAGCATTGATTTGCAAATTAAAGTTTAACACTTCTTGAAGAATCTTCTGCGTCTCCTGGTTGTTTGTGGGGCACAAGAAACCACGACAATCTCAAGAAAGATTCTGGGAATGAAAGGGTTAATGACTGAGGAACATTTGATAGCTCTGAGACTGGTTTAGAAGAATGAGGGGGAATCTCATTGAAATCTATTGAATATTGAAAGGGCTAGACAGAGTGGATGTGGAGAGGATGATTCCTATAGTACGGGAGTCTAGGACAAGAGGGCACAGCATCAGAATTGAGACACATCCATTTAGAGCAGATGATGAAAAATTTCTTCAGCCAGAGGGTGATGAATCTGTGGAATTCATTTTTCTTGCCATCTTCAGAAGTTTTCTGATGACTCTGCCGTAGTTGGATGCATCAGCAAGGGAGATGAGGCTGGGTACAGGGCTACGGTGGGAAACTTTGTCACATGGTGTAAGCAGAATCATCTGCAGCTTAATGTGAAAAAGACTAAGGAGCTGGTGGTTGACCCCTGTTTCCATCCAAAGGGTCAGTGTGGACATGGTGGAGGATTACAAATACCTGGGGATACGAATTGACAATAAACTGGACTGGTCAAAGAACACTGAGGCTGTCTACAAGAAGGGTCAGAGCCAACTGTATTTCCTGAGGAGACTGAGATCCTTTAACATCTGCCGGACGATGCTGAGGATGTTCTACGAGGCTGTGGTGGCCAGTGCTATCATGTTTGCTGTTGCGTGCTGGGACAGCAGGCTGAGGGTAGCAGACACCAACAAAATCAACAAACTCATTCGTAAGGCCAGTGATGTTGTGGGGGTGGAACTGGATTCTCTGACGGTGGTGTCTGAAAAGGAGATGCTGTCCAAGTTGCACGCCATTTTGGACAATGACTCCCATCTACTCCATAATGTACTGGTTAGGCACAGGAGTACATTCAGCCAGAGACTCATTCCACCGAGATGTAACACTGAGTGTCATAGGAAGTCATTCCTATCTGTGGCCATCAAACTTTACAACTCCTCCCTTGGAGTGTCAGACACCCTGAGCCAATAAGCTGGTCCTGGACTTATTTCCACTTGGCATGATTAACTTATTTTTATTTAAGTATCTATGGTTTTATATTGCTATATTTCTACACTATTCTTGGTTGGTGCGACTGTAATGAAACCCAATTTCCCTCGGGATTAATGAAGTATGTCTATCTGTCTGTCTGTCTGTCTGTCAGACACAGCTGTGCAGGC
Source organism: Hypanus sabinus (assembly GCF_030144855.1). Taxonomy (NCBI): domain Eukaryota; kingdom Metazoa; phylum Chordata; class Chondrichthyes; order Myliobatiformes; family Dasyatidae; genus Hypanus; species Hypanus sabinus. Next base: position 144,273,133 of record NC_082709.1, on the reverse strand, counting down.
CAAGCCATTGGCTATTTTTAAGACAGAGGTTGATAGGTTCTTGATTAATCAGGGTTTCAAATGTTACAGGGAGAAGGCAGGAGAATGTGGTTAAGAGGGATAATAAATGATGAAATGGCAGAGCAGACTCATTGGACCAAATGGTCTAATTCTGCTCCTATGGTCCTATGGGCTGTAGTCAAATATATGTGGAACTTGTACTTTAAGGTCAGAGAGTCATACAGCACTTACCTATAATAAGCTGTTATTCTTCCTACCTGAATTATAATCCTCCAAGCCCCTCACATCCAGGTATATATTCAAACTCTCTTAAATGTTCCAATTGAAACCACATCCACCACTTCTGCTGGCAGCTCATTCCACATGCAACACTCTCTTGAGTGCAGTGGTCTCTCTTTGGTTCCCCTTAAATATTTTCATCTTTCACCCTTAATTTATGACCTCTAGTTGTAGTCTCACCCAAACTCAGTAGAATAAACCTGCTTGCATTTACCCTGTCTATACCCTGAGTAATTCTGTATATCTCTATCAAATCTCCCCTTGTTCTCCTATGGTGTATACTAGTGGTTGCCAACCAGTCGATTGCGATCGACTGGTTGATCTTTGAGACATCCACAGTAGATCCTGAAAAAAGTGAAAAATAAATACACAAATACATTATGCCTGATAAACCTTTTGATGCAAATATATAGTAATGTCTACTTTGAAAAAAGGACCACTCGACAACTTCATGCCCAAAAGGAACAACTTTATCTAGGACGGTAAAATGATATTCGCATATAGAAATTTTCACTAATGCGCACTGGGTAGAGAAGACCGGAAGGAAAACCCCACCACTCCGGAAACAATCTCTCTATACAAACAGCTTCCGTAGCGGGATTATTGCTATGTTACCATGATCCTAACTGGTATTAACTTACCTTTATACTGCTCATATTATAACACTTCTCCTCCTTTAAATTCCAACATTCCCTGAATGTACAAGAAATGGGAAACAAAAACAGTGGTGTCATTAGCTTGAGTACCCCTGAAACTTATACTAGTGTCTCAGTAAGTTTACCAATACCAGAAAAGTTGAGGAGCTGAAATCAGGGTTGAAGGCCCAGCAAACATACTGTTCAGAGGACGTGGATCAACAGTGTTAAAGGACTTGTCACTCTGTGAATATTTTTTCATGACAGTTTGATGAATCCCTGGATGTAATGCAAACAGCTCAGCTTGTTGTATTTGTCAGAATGGCTTTCCAGGATTTTACAACAAAGGAGGACTTCCTCACTCTTTGGCACTTGAAGGAGAGAACGAGAGGTGAGGATATTTACAATGAGTTTTTAAAAATGTCCATGAAAATGACATCCCCATTCATAAACTGGTGGCAATTACTACTGATTGCGCACCAGCAATGCGTGGTGTGTGCGTTGGTTTTATAGCACTGTGCCGTAATGACCCTGATTTTCCTGACTTCCTGGATTATCACTGTGTGATTCATCAGCAGGCCTTGGCTGGGAAGGTCGTGGACTTTTCTCATGTAATGACTCTGGTGGTCAAACTGATAAACTTAATTCGAGCAAAAGCGCACCAGCACCAGTTATTCAAAGTGTTATTGGATCAGCTTGATGCTACTATGGCCTGTTTGATATGCTAGTTACAGTGTTTTCTTGGTGAATTAATTTGAAAGTTTGACAAAAGCATTTTATGTAATTAAAATACAATTAGCCCAAATAAAGGGCCTCAAGTTAGAAGTACAATCTGAGCTGTTTTTTCTCTAAACAATTTAGTAGGTCAATCTTGCCTTTCACCAAGGCCGAGGTAGGGAATCTTGGGCTTAAAAAGGTTGGTGACCACTAGTGTATACTGTAGATTCAACCATTCCCTATAACTCAGGTCCTCAAGTCCCAGCAACATCCTTCTGAATTTTCTCAATATACTTTCAACCTTATTGATATTTTCCTGAGGATGGTTACCAGTATCACATAACTCATATCATATAACTCCAAATCTGGCTTCACTAACATCTTATAAAACTTCAACATGACATTCCAACTCCTGAACTCAGTACTCTAATTTCAGGAAGTCAATGTTCCAGAAGCTCTCTTATCTAACTGTGATCCAACTTTCCAGGAATTGTAGATCTATATTCCCACTTCCACTTGCTTTTCATAATTTCCCCACCATAGGAAAAATTGGTCTAAAGAAAACTGTCAACATTCAGCCACTCCCAGATAAGTAAATTGCTGGCACTTGTCCAACCGCAGGACTGAACCAGCGAAGCGGGCAGCCCAGTGATATATAATTAGGAGGGAGAAACCCTGTAGGTCACCAGCATTGACTCCACACAGCATGAAATCTCATGGCATCAGAAAGACACGAGAAGGAAACTTCCTACTGATTACCATTTTCTCTCAATTGTTGCTTCTCTATGTTAAATCAGACTTGGACGAAGCACTGAAAGTAGAAACATTCCAGCGGTAGTACTTCAGTATTTGTTACGAAGCACCACCACAGAATAAGCTCACTTAATCCTGAAGGGTAAAGTTGCCAGACTCACTAGTAGGGAATGGGTAAACCAGTATGTTAAACAACTACTTGATATGATCCACACCAACCCAGCCTGGGTAGGTGTGTCTGTGCAAGATGATGTCGGTAGAAGTGTCCACTACATAGTCCTCTACACAAAGGACCTTTCACAGTACTGCAGGCATTTTAGCTATATAGACTCAAAACTTCTGACAACTCAAAATCAGGAATCCATGAGGTGCTGTGGATAACCCAACAGCACAGCAATGCACATTACCACAATATGTCACCTCAGAGTCCAGTATATCCCTTATCCTACAATTCCATTAAACAAGGTTCATTGAGAAGCCCAGAATGCCATGTCAGCAACAGCATCAGGCATACATAAAAATGCCGAGTTATCAGACTGGGGAAGCTGTGGGTGCTGGTCTATATGTATGCCAAGCAACAGCTACAGATAAACAATCTCACATATAAAGGATCAGATTGAAGTTCTGCAGTCCTACAACATCTAGTGGTGAATGGAGCCGAACAATTAAACAACTAAAAAAAAAGACACTCCACACCAACAGTGGTCCCTGAGAACCTGATTGACCAGGGAATCCTTAAGCTTGCTCTGCAGAATGTTTCTCTCAGATTTGAGACCAAACGCAAAATCAGAGTCTTGGGAATTCCAATCCACAGATTAGAAGGGAAAAGGCAAAGTTAAGTTATTCAATTATTACTTGTTTTTAATTGTTTCAATGTGAGTATCAGTTACATTTAAAATTGCCTCAGCTTTGCCCCCCATTGAAAGCTCTGAGGCCTACTTGCTCCTGAGGTCCTTGCTGTGAAGTGTCAGCTTGTTGAGCCTTCCACATTGGATCCAGGTGACTACAACCAGCTGGACACTGCAGACAGCAATTTTGAGCAGCAGGTCAGATGCCACTTAATTACAGCTCATAAATCTAAATCTGCTCTGTAATATCTTTCTAACAATTTCTATGTGTTAATCAGGTCACTATGTAATCTCTTATTCTCAAGGGGATACTAGCAAAGTTTCTACATTCATAATCTGAATCCTGAAAACAACATGGTGAAACTGTTTTGGATCCACTCCCGATACAATTTATTCTGTTATCTTCAAAACAACCGATATTCCTATTTCCTAGATCAATAAATTGACTTTTTTTCATTACCCAAGATCAAATGTAGTTGATGAAATCAGATGAGAAACATATGTTTTAACAACAAATAATTGATGCAATGTAGTTATCCCCTCTGAAGACACTTTAAACATCTTATTAAAGTTTCATATTTTAAAAATTAGTTGTTCTTTGCGATTCATAAAGTGGTTTAATTTTGTCTCTTCCTCTGAATGCAAATTTCAACATTCTTATTTGAGCTACTGGCCCACTGGGCTCACAAGGCATTTACATTGGTCTCTTGGCAAGAAGTGGAAAATCCTGGAGTAATAAAACGTGTTATTTCAACAACCTTCTAACTGTTTTGTTATTTTTTAAATGGTACTTTATTGCCACTATAGACAGACAATCTTTTATTCCTCCAAAAAAAAAAGAAATTCTCCTCATTTGCTGTTGGTTTACACTAACATTCAGACGGTTTCTTAACTAGGAGGTTATGTATATGTCTCAAAAACAAATACAAACCACCAGAGATCTTAACCTCAATACTGATCAACTCAGAATTTCCATTTTATGTGCTTTTTCCTGTTTGGAATTGTATGCCATTGAAAGTTTGAAAATTCATTGTTATAGTTTTTTTGCCTTATCATTTCCTTCCTTCACTCTCACTCACTGTAACCTAGAGACCTGGACCATTGACTGAGTGTCATCGGTTTAAATCCCGATATATCAACTGAGAAATTTAAATTCATGTCATTAATTTTATCTAGAATAAATTTCAGGGCTACTATACTTGAAGCTTTCAGACTGTCATCTGGTTTACTGATGTCCTCAAGGACATTCTGGCCTATACTGTATGTGACTCCAGACCCATTAGTGGAATTGACTCTAACTGGCTCCCCATTTCCGGGAATTGCGGATGAGCAATGCACTCTGGACTTGTTGGTGAAGCCCGCATCTCATGAATTAATAATAAGAGAGCAAAAGCAAATATAAATCAGATATTGACCTTCATGTTTAGCCTCTTGCAAGAAATTCCAGTTACATCAGCATCAGAACCTCTAACAAATCTCACATATCAATTTTCTATAACTAAGAAATGACTGAGAAGCTTAATTAATATTTCCCACCATTTATGGATTGGAAACTCTCTTTCTGCACCATAAATATCAAATGTCCAATGAGCAAAAACAACTTATTATTTGGAGTACAAACAGAAACTACTGCAAGGTCAAGCAGTATATGTGGATCTGAAACAAAATAAATGTTTTACGTTAATGGCCTTCATTCAAATGGGGGAAAAAAATTCAAATTTAATAGCTTTTAAAATGCAGTGTGAAGTGGCAAGAGGAGACAAAATGGAATGCAAGGCAAAGAGGGGTAGTAGGACAAGAAGCAAAAGAGTGGTATGAGGAAGATGTAGATGGAAGACGCAAATCATTAAACTAAATAACCAAAGGAAAATACTGCTCTTGCTAAAGTTCAAAAGTAAAAGCAGAAGTGATGTTATCTGAAATTGTTGGATCAAGAAATCTATTATGTCCTGAATTCAGAAATGATGTTCCTCAAACTTATGCTAGGTTTTGTTGGAACAGTGTGGGGAACCAAAGAAGAAGCTGTAAGACTGAGAGTTCAATGGACAATTAAAGTGTGGTGATGGGTAACTTGGGTCTCACTTGCAGATGGGATTGAATTCCTTCACAAAGCTGTGGTGCCATTTCTGATTGTAGAGTGATAGTGATAGGAGACTTGATAGTTAGGGTGATGGACAGGAGATTCCGTGGCTGAGAAAGAGATGCCAGGATGGTGTGTTGCCTCACAGGTGCTGGAGTCCAGGAAGTCTTGGAGCAGCTGCAGAATATTCTCAAGGGCAGCCAGAGGTTGTGGTGCATGTTGGCACCAATGAAATAGGTAGAAAGGGAAACAAGGTCCTGTGCAGAGAGCATAGAGAATTAGCAGAGGCTGAAGAGCAGGATCGCTAAGGTGGTAATCTCTGGATTAGGATGATAGTATAGATGAATGAGTGGCCAAGGAACTGATGAAGGGGCAGGGTTTCAGGTTCTTGGATCAATGGAATCTCTTCTGGGGCAGGGGTGACCTATACAGGAAGGATGGGTTGTATCTAAACTGGAGGAGAACCAATATTCTGGCTGAGGGGTTTCTCGAGAGCTACTTGGGAAGGTTTGAACTAGTTTGGCAGAAGAATGTGAACCAGAGGACCAGATCAGAAAGGAGAGCGATGCAGAGGAAGGTAGATGTCAGGGCCAGAAAAACATGCAGGAGCAAAATAATAGATACAATGGGACAGATAGTTTGTAATGTGTATTTTAACGCTAGGAGTGTTATGGGTAAAGGTGAAGAACTTAGAGCTCCAATCAATGACGGAAATATGACATTGTAGCCATTACAGAGAGGACAGAAATGGGTGTTTAATGTCCCAGGGTTTTGTTGTTTTAGAATTGATGAAGAGGCGGGGGAGTTGCACTACTAATCATATCATAGCTGCTCTTAGAGGGAACATAATGGAGGCTCATCCACTGAGTTTACATGGGTGGAGCTCAAAAATAGAGAGGGTGCAGTCTGATGGAATTGTACTACAGATCTCCAAATAGCCACTGGGACACTGAGGAACTGATATGAAGGCAGATTAAGGAAAGGTTTAAGATTTCTGGTAAAATGGTGGTGCATTCAGACCCATTGGCCTCTCTTTTTTGCAATCTCAAGACAATACTGGATATTAAAAACATAAAGTACTCCAGGTCTACTCCATCAGCATGCTGCTCATCGGTGTAGGAACTGGAGGAGCAGGACTTGGTGTGGACTGTGTTACTGCCTGCTACAGAAAGTCATTGGAGTTGTGGGCCAAGGCAGTGAGCAGTCTAATAGCAAGTGATTGTCTTGGATGTTTCTCTTGCCATCACAAGATCCTGTTGGTCATTGGTAATGTAAAATGCTGCAAGTCCATTTCCATTGTTTATTGGTGAGACAGATGGAGGGGAGCAACAATGTCTCCGTTGTAGCTCAGACTAGGCCTCAAGCCGCAGTCTTGCCTGTTGAAGCAGTCCAGAAGATGATAGAAGCGGTGTAGCATGGTGTCCTTGCTTGGTTTGGGGCTGGACCCTCCCATTGGGACTGCTGCCCAGTGTTTGATTGGTGGAATGACGAGCTGGATTGCATGCGTGTGTACGTTTGTCTGCTGATTGCTGAATACTGCTTGTTCTTGCAATAACACTCATGCACCATCAATATTCAGACCATATTTCTTAAGGACTTGGGCTACATATATTTTTTTGTGTGTAACTGATTGTTTCCTTGTTATCTTACACGTGCCATGTGTGCGTTGTGTTGTGTATGACAGTTGGTATTCTGTTTGGCACCTTGGCCCTGGAGTAACGCTGTTTTGTTTGGCTGTTTTCTTGGGTATTCATGTATGTTTGAGTGGCAATTAAACTTGAACTTGTGGAAAAACAATAGGGTTGTTGTCATGGGGGACTTCAACTTCCCTAATATAAACTGGAATCTTAGTACAAGTAGATTAGATGGGGTAGAATTTGTTAGGTGCATCCAGGATTTTTTAAAATCAGTATGTAGATAGTCCAACAAGAGGAGGGATTGTACTGGATATGATGTTGGGCAATGAGCCTGGCCAGATAACCAAATTTTCAGTTAGTGAGCAGTCAGGGAACAGTAACCACAATTGCTTAAGTTTTAACATAGCTATAGATAAGTACAGACCATGCAAGAGAATATTAGATTGGAACACAGCAAATTATGAGGAGGAAGGACAAGGATGGCAAGGTAAGAGAACCTTGGATGTCTGGCTGGGCACTGTCAGTGGTTGGCCTGGCGGCAGTAGGTGTGTTTAGCAGAGGACAGCCCTCCATTCCCTCTCTCAAACATTCTTGTGGCAGCAAATCAGGCCTCTAGCTGATGGGACCTCCACCACTGGCTCCTCCGAGGGGAACAATGGTGGTTGGTAGCCATGAAGCTCTTCAAAGAGTGACAAACCTGCAGCAGAGAAGGACTGGAAATTGTGGGACAGCTCGGCCCAAACCAGATACTTCTTCCGTATGAAAGGTTCGAGGCGGTGAAGCAGCACAGAAACTTCAACACTTGCTGATTGGCTCTTTCTGACTGACTAATGGTCTGCAGATGATGGCCAGAGGACAAACTCTCTGAGATGTGGAAGAGGCAACAGAAGGCTCGCGGGAAGTGGGAGATGCCCTGAGGGAAGCTGTGCAAGTGAAGCACATGTTGGAAAATCAGGTCCACAATCTGAGTGGGAGGGCAAATGAAGAGGGCTGCCTTGGAGAATTGATCCACCACTATCATGATCGCCATGGTCCATTGGAAGGTGGGGAACCCGTGATGAAATCCATGCCGATGTGGGACCACAGGCATTGAGTTACTGGAAGGGGCAGCAGGATCCCAGAGGGCCTCTGTTTGGGGGAAATGGACTAGGCACATTGAGGGCAGGCAGTGACAAACTAACGTGCATTTTGAGAACTAGTGTCGCAGAAAATCCAGAGTCTGCCGTGCACCTGGATGGCTGGAGCACGATGAGCAGTGAGTCCACTGGAGTGCCTCACGGCGCATAGCTATTGGCATCCAGCTGTCAGTGGCGTTGGCCAGAGTAGGCTTGTGCTGTTTCACCTGGTGGATCTGGTTCTCGAGGCCCCAGGCAATCTGGGTGAGGATGGAATGAGGGCTGGGGTTGATCTCCAATTCAGCTGAGTCAAACTTTTGTGACAGGGCTTCCGCCTTAGAGTTCTTGGAGATGAATCAGTTGGAGATGGTGAAGTTGAATTGCTCAAAGAAGAGGGCCCAGTGAGTCTGATGTGGGACGAGCTGGCTGGTCTGTTAATTGGATATGAATCAGGATCAGGTTATTATCACCAGCATGTGATGTGAAATTTGTTAACATAGCAGCAGCTGCTCAATGCAATACATAACATAGAACAAGAAAAAATAAATAATAATAATAATAATAAATAAGTAAATAAATTCAGTATATGTATATTGAATAGATTTTTTTTAAATGTGCAAAAAACAGAAATACTGCATATTAGAAAAAAGTGAGGTAGTGTTCATGGGATCAATGTCCATTTAGGAATCGGATGGCAGAGGGGAAGAAGCTGTTCCTGAATCGCTGAGTGTGTGCTTTCAGGCTTCTGTACCTCCTACCTGATGGTAACAGTGAGAAAAGAGCATGCCCTGGGTGCTGGAGGTTCTTAATAATGGACGCTGCCTTTCTGACACCGCTCCCTAAAGATGTCCTGGGTACTTCGTAGACTAGTACCCAAGATGGAACTGACTAGGTTTACAAACATCTGCAGCTTCTTTCGGTCCTGTGCTGTAGCCCCTCCATACCAGATAGTGATGCAGCCTGTCAGAATGTACATTTATAGAATGGTACATCTATAGAAGTTTTTGAGTGTATTTGTTGACAGGTCAAGTCTCTTCAAAATCCTAATGAAGTATAGTCGCTGTCTTGCCTTCTTTATAACTACATCGATATGTTGGGATCAGGTTAGATCCTCAGAGATTTTGACACCCAGGAACTTGAAGCTGCTCACTCTCTCCACTTCTGATCCCTCTATGAAGATTAGTATGTGTTCCTTTGTCTTACCCTTCCTGTAGTCCACAATCAGCTCTTTCGTCTTACTGACATTGAGTGCAAGGTTGTTGCTGCGACACCACTCCACTAGTTGGCATATCTCACTCCTGTATGCCCTCTTGTTACCACCTGAGATTCTGCCAACAATGATTGTATTGTCAGCAAATTTATAGATGGTATTTGAGCTATGCCTAGCTACGCAGTCATGTGTATATAGAGAGTAGAACAGTGGGCTAAGCACACACCCCTGAGGTGCGCCAGTGTTGATCGTCAGCAAGGAGGATATGTTATCACCAATCCACACAGACTGTGGTCTTCCGGTTAGGCTGAGGAACCAATTGCAGAGGGAGATACAGATGCCCAGGTTCTGCAACTTCTCAATCAGGATTGTGGGAATGATGATATTAAATGCTGAGCTATAGTCAAACAGCAACCTGACATAGGTGTTTGTGTTGTCCAGATGGTCTAAAGCCGTGTGGAGAGCCATTGAGATTGTGTCTGCCGTTGACCTATTGTGGTGATAGACAAATTGCAGTGGGTCCTGCTCCTTCCTGAGGCAGGAGTTCAGTCTAGTCATGACCAATCTCCCAAAGCATTTCATCACTGTAGATGTGATTGCTACTGGGTGATAATCATTAAAGTGGCTCACCTTATTCTTCTTAGGCACTGGTATAATTGTTGCCTTTTTGAAGCAAGTGGGAACTTCCACCCATAGCAGTGAGAGGTTGAAAATGTCCTTGAATACTCCCGTTAGTTGGTTGGCACAGGTTTTCAGAGCCTTTCCAGGTACTCCATTGGGACCTTCTGCCTTGCAACGGTTCACTCTCTTTAAAGACAGCTGAACATTGGCCTCTGAGACAGAGATCACTTGGTCAACAGGAGTCTTCACAGCTGTAGTTGTGTTCTCCCTTTCAAAGTGGACATAGAAGGTGTTTCAGTCCGTACCAGGAAAGGCTCAGAGTTTCCATTAGCCAATGTCTCCATTCTTCCATGGCCCATTTAATGGCGAGTAGCTCCATCTTCTACTTCATAATGGCTCTGTCTAGAGTTGACTTTGTGTGAGAAGGGGGCATAAGAGTGTCTTTTCCCATCCAGCAGGGAGAGGATGGTCCCACCACCCATATCAGATGCACCCAGCTCTACCACAAAAGGTCCAGAGGGGTTTGTAAGGGAGAGAATGGGAGCGGTGGTGAATTGTCTCTCGAGTGCCTTGAAAGCATGGTCCACAGCAACAGACCAGGTTTTATCTATGAAGTAGGTGACTTCGTGACAAAGGTGAGAGGAGCACAATTTGGCTGATAAAACAGCAGTAGAAGCTGGAGAAGTTCAAGAAGGCTGTAGCTGTTTGAGGGAGCACAGTCAGGGCTATTCAATGGTGGTATGTACTTTCTCTGGGTTCATGGTTTTGCCTTGGGGTGAAAGGACATAACCCAGGGAGGAGAAAACTGGGGTGTGACACTGGCATTTTTCAGGACAGTTGGTTTTCAAAGATGTGCTGAAGGACTGAACATATGTGACAGATGTGGAAATGTGGTCCTTGGAGGTTATGAGGACGTCATCGAGGTAGAAGAACACATGCCTGTGTAGCATGTCTCAGGGGATCTTGTTGATGAAGGCTTGGAAAATTGCTAGACTGGTGTAAAGTCTGAAAGGAATCACAAAGTACGGCCAGTGGGTGTTATGAACACCATCTTCCACTCATCTGTCTGGCGGACGTGGGTCAGGTTGTACGCAAATCCAGTTTGGTGAAGATCTGGATCCTGCGGAGTGTTTTAAATGCATTATCCATCTAGGGGAGAGGCTAGCAGTTGTTAATGGTGATTTTGTGGTTGATGAAGGGACGAAGATACCCCATCTTTCTTTCTGACAAAGAAGAATCCTGCTCCAGCCAGAGACTGGAGTGGTTGAATGAAGCTGTGCTGTGATGTAGTCAGACATGGGTTGGATCTTGGGAGGGGAGAGGGAGAACAAATGACCTTGGGGCTCACGAGGAGGGTGGTGTTTGTGCCTGGGAGGAGGTCAATCGCACAGTCATGTGGTCTGGGAGGCAGCAGGGTGCTGGCTTCCCTCTTACTGAAGGCAACAGCAAGGCTGTGGTATTCCTGTGGAAATCTGGTGACATCGAGTATTTCCTCCATCTCTGCAGATTCCCATTAGCTGAGTGGAGACCGGGATGTGCAAACCTATGCAGTCCTGACAAGGACAAGGATGACAAGGTAAGAGAACCTTGGATATCGAGGGAGGTGATGAATTCAGTCACGAAGTTAAAGGGAAAGTGCATAAAACTTGTGAAGTTAGAATCAAAGGGAGCCCTGGATGGTTATAAAAAAAGACAGAAAAGAACTCACAAAGGGAATTAGGAAAGCCAAGAGCTGTCATGAAACATCCTTCACAAGGATTAATGAAAATTCCAAGGCATTCTGTACACACATCAGGAGCAAGAGGATAAGTAGAGAGAGGTGGGGCCACTCAAGAATAAAGCAGGAATATTTCCTTGGATGCAAAGGATGTGAGTGATGTCCTAAATGAATGGTTTACATCAGTATTAACCCAGGAGAAGGATGTGCAGGATACAGAGGTCAGTGCAGAGATTATTAATATGTTAGTGCATTTCAAAGTAAAGCAAGAGGTAGTATTGGGTCTTTCAAGAGTATTAAGGTGGTTAAGTCCCCAAGGCCTGATGAGATATACCCCAGGTTATTGAGAGGGACAAGTGAAGAGATTACTGGGACCTTGACCAATACGGTTGTGTTCCTTCTGGCCAAAGGTGAGGTCCCACCCAAAGGACTGGTGAGTAGTTAATTTGTTCCATTTTTCAAGAAGGGAACCAGTGATAATCCTGGAAACTATAGACCCCTGAGACTCACATCAGTGGAGAGAATTCTTAGGGTTTGGATAATTGAGCATTTTGAAAACCATAGCCTAATTAGGAAGAGCCAGCATTGCTTTATGTGGGACAAGATGTGTCTTACTAACCTGACTGAGCTTTTTGACAAGGTGATGAGGGTGATTGATGAAGGTAGAACTGTGAATGTTGCATACATGGATTTTAGTAAAGCATGTGACAAGGTCCCTCATGGGAGGCTCATCCAGAAAATTAAGATGCATGGTATCCATGGTGAATTGTCTGTTTGGATTCAGAACTGGCTTGCCCACAGAAGACAGCGGGTGGTGGTCAAAGGGACTTATTCTAGCTGGAGGTCTGTGATTAGTGGTATTCCACAGGGATCTGTGCTCGGACCTCTGCTGTTCGTGATGTATATAAATGACCTGGATGAAAATGTAGATGTGTGGGTTAGTAGGTTTGCAGATGATACAAAGATTGTGGATAGTGTGGAAGACTAGCAACGAATACAGTGGGATATAGATCAGCTGCAGGTATGGGTGGAAAAATGGCAGATGGAGTTTAACCCAGCCAAATGTGCTGTGACATGCCATTATAGGAAGGATGCTGGGGCTTTGGAGAGGGTGTAGAAGAGGTTCACCAGGATGCTACCTGGGTTAGAGGGCATGTGCTATAATGAGAGGCTGGATAAGCATGGGTTGTTTTCTCTGAAGCCCCGGAAGCTGAGGGGAGATCTGATGTAAGATTATTAGAGGCATAAATAGAGTAAACAGACAGCATCTTTTTCCCAGGGGTTGAAATGTTTAATACCAGAGGACATGTATTTAAGGTGAGTGGAGTAATTTTAAAGGAGGTATGAGAAACAAGTTTTTTTTTTACACAGAACGTGGTGGGTGCCTGGAACGTGCTGACCTGAGGTGATTGTAAATGGTAGAATCATTCGGAACTTTTAACAGACATTTAGAGAGGCAAATGAATGTGAGGAAATGGAGGGATATAGACATTGTGTAAGCATAAGAGATTAGTTTAGATTGGCTATTTGATTACTAATTTATTTAGTTGGGCACAACACTGTGGGCTGAAGGGTCTGTTCTTGTGCTGTACTGTTCCATATTCTATGTAAATCTGAAACAGGGAGCTAGCACTGTGGGATTGAGAGGGCAGTCAACCATGCCTGACAGCGAGATAGAATGCAGGATACAGAGAGAAAACTGTCGGAAGAAATGAAGAGATTGAACACACCTGAAATCCTGGCTGGAACAAATCAGGAGGTCTAGAACCAGAACTAGAAAATATGTGGAACGATTTTGTGGCAGTACTTGTGCTGAGGAAGGACATTTGCATGTGGTGATCTTAGTAAGGATATTCTCTAGGAGCAGAAACTCCCAAAGGAGAACAGTGAAAGGGAGGCTCATCGAGGTCCCATTGTAGAGAGGAGAAAAAACCTCTTCAAAATCCTGTCGTATAGTGAAGGAAAACTACTTTGTCCCTTGAAGAAAATTTGTAGTAGAATATCAGTACAAAGTAGACTGCAGATGCTGGAACATAGAACAGAAATAAATAGAAGAACTTAGCCAATCAAGCAGCATCTCCACCTGGGCTAAAGGTTTGTCATCATTTCACATCGAGACTCTTCATCAATGGCCTTTTCCATTGCTATGATGAGGACAAAAGCATTGAGACTCATAATGTGAAAAGTGTTTCCATACCACACTGTGTTGTAACCAACATTCCATCATGCATCCATAACAGTTTGAATTAGTTTTGGTGACATGCAAACTTCTAAGAAAGTGGAGCCACCATCGCACCTTCTTTGTGATGATACATATGCACGAATTTCAGGATGGATCCTCTGATCTGTTAATGCCAAGGAACTTAAAGCTACTGACTCTCTCCACCTCCATTCTTCTAATGAAGACTGGCTCATGGATCTCTGGCTCCTTTCTCCTGTAGTCGAAAATCAGTTTTATCTACACCAAAACAATGCAGAGACAGAGTCACTCAAATAAATTCAAGATTGAGATAGGTAGTTACTTGGACCATAGGAGAGTACTGGCTATGGAGAATAACTGGGAAATGTTATGAATGGCACAACAGGCTACACTATCTAAAGCTGCTCCAGCTTCCTATGTCATAATTTTCCATCAAACTTCTCTGCTCAGAAGAGCAACCTTACTTTCTCCATTCCATCATGTACTTGAAGTCTCTTATCTCTGAAATTGCACCAGTGAACATTTTCTATGCTTCTTTTAAGCCTATCACAGTGTAATCAGACTTAGACACCATATCTTTGTTGCAATTTGACCATGATTTTATAGAGGCTCTGCATAATCACAGTGATATTACTCTCAAATAAAAACAGAAAATGCTGAAAATACTGAGCACATCATGCATCAATGGGGTAAGAAAGAGAGAAAACATTTAATCAATTCAAGAAAAGAACAAGTACATTTACATTGCAAAAAACTGGGAGGTGTGTAGAGAGCAAAGGTAATGTTTATAATAAGGCTGAATGACACAGGTAATGTCCAGAAGGTAAAGGCACATAGAATCTAAGATGAACTGGCTAACTGAATCCAAAACCAACTTAGTGATAGGAAACAGAGAATAGTGGTAGATTGATACTTGTCTGATTGGAAGTCTGTGACTAGGGGCGGATCACAGGGATTGATACTGGGACTCCTATTGACTGTGATATCTATTACTAACTTGGACATGCATGTAGGTGGTATGATTATTAAGTCACGAATGACATAAAGTTGGTGATGTTGTGGATAGCAAGAAAGTCGTTTAAAGATACTACAGGATGCAGATCTGATGGAAAGTTGGGTGGAAAATTAGCAAATGGAAATTAATCCCAAAAGTGAGAAAGTATTTTTTGTGAAGTCAAACAGGGGTAGGATATATGAAGCAAATGGGGGCATTCAGGAATGTTAGTGTAACAGAGAGACCTTGGGATTCAAGTCCAAGTTCCTTGTAAATGGCAGCGCAGATAGTTAGGGAGGTGAAGAATGCATATGTCATACCTGCCTTCAGGGCCACAGAATACAAATGTAGTATTGCAATTTAAAAAAGAGCACTAGTTAGACAGCATCACCAGTTCTGCATGCATTTCTGGTGACCACACCATAGAAAGGAATATGGGTGTGTTGTAGCACGACTTGATTCACAAGGATGTTGTTTAGATTGGAGGATTTTAGCTATAAGGAGAAATTGGAGAGGTGGGTTTGGTTTGCTTGGAACAAACAAGGTTTGATAGAAGTAAATATATGTATATATTATAAGAAGAATAGATATGGTAGGTAGTCAGAATCATCTTCCCCATAGTCAGGGTATCAAATACAAGAAGGCATAGGTTTAAAGTGAAAGGAAGAAGTTTTAAGGGAAGTTTTTTTTAAACCCAGAGTGTGATTGATATCTGAAACTTGCTGCCAGAGGAGGTGGTGGAGTCAGATACAATTACTATATTTAAGAGGCATTTAGATAGGGACAAGTAGAAAAGTAGGAAAGGTATGGAAGGATAGGCACTTAATGTGCAAATAGGATTAGTGTAGACAGGCAAAAGACTGAAGGGTATATTTTTGTGGGGTACAACTCTTTGACCCTTTGACACCATATGCAGTACACTAAACTGGATAAATGCAAGAAATTAATTCCTAACTCACTCTTATTGCATCCGTAAGTCCACGCTTAATGCTATGTGTTTCAGCATTAACTCACTCTGTCTTAATTCCACTTCACCAAGTGCCGCATTGTTTTTTTTCTTTTAGCCACACCATAGAGCACAAAATTCAACAGTGAAAATTGAACGGTGGACGCAGGCACGTTCAACGCACACACAATGTCTTTATTTTGTTCACCATGACGGAAATGCTTAATTACGTCCAGTTTTATGCTAAGTGTAACGCCCTTATGAGCTCTCTTAGGCTTTTCTGATACCTTAGGACACATCTTGCTAACGGATTCACAAAATAAATTGAGATAAAGCACAGATGCTCACAGACACAGTTCAAAGCGATGGCAGTTTGATGCTGGGTGTTGTTCCTGGGTAAGGAGCTTGGCAGCGCCAGTCTCGCTACTCGGGGTGCGCGCTGCCTCTATAACGGCTCGCTGCAAAACAAACGCTGAATGCTATTTTCACTTTTCGCCTTTTTTCATTAAAGCGAAAGTCCTCCGGATTTCTTTCGGTTAGCAGAAACAGGTACTAACGTTGGACTTTCGTAAAAGTGAAGTGCGTAAAGCGAACGTTTGAAAACGGGGGACACCTGTACGAGAGGAATTTGCAAGTCATGTATAACTTGGAGGGAACCCTGCAGGTGGCGGTGTTTCCACATCTCTGAAGTCTCGTCCTTAGTGGAAGACGTGGCAAGTTTGGAAAGTCTTGCCAGAACAGCCAAGGTGAGTAAATGTTATATATTTTATAACTGGTACACCCTCCAGCTTGTGGTGGAGGGAATAAACGTTTATTGTGGTGGATGGAGCACCAGTCAAGTAGAAATAAGAACACAAAATTGTGGAAACACTCAACAGGTCATACAGAAAGAGACACAGAGTTAGCGTTTCAGACACAGAGTTCTAGCATTTACCAGAACTAGAATTTTATACAAACCTGTTTTCTCTCCTTCACAGTTTTAATGAAGCAGCCTTTCATCTGAAATGTTAATACTATAGGTAGTCATCAAGTGGGAAAAATGTGGAAGAGCAGGTTTGCAGAGAACTGTAAATAAGTTACTGGTGATAAAGTACTTCAACTATCCAAATATTGTGTTGATTGGGATAGCAATAATATAAGGGCAAATAAGTAAGAGGAACTTCTGAACAAGAGACGCAAAATATTGCAAGAACTCAGCACATTTCTAATGTGTTCAGTATGCTTCTGGCTCAACAAAGAATGCTTCAGCTTGAAGACCCTTCCAGATCTAATTAAGGGTTTTAATTAATATGCAATGTTAATTCCGTTTCACTTTCCACAGTTGCTGGCAGACTTGCTGAGTCTCTCCTGCATTTTCTGTTGTTATTTCAGATTCCCATCATCTGCAGTTTAAAAATGTTTATTTAATGATGCAAGTCGTTGGCTTCATCAGGACTAGCCAAGCTGGAAGGTGTTATTCCTTGAGTACACATTGGACTTCTTTGAACTGAAAATTTATAGTCAGAGAGTACAGAAAGACTCTTTGGCCCAACTGCTTTATGTTGTCCTCAGCAGCCTCCTTGGCCATGACTACTTGTGTGACCATTCTCGTAAAATGTGCCCTTGTATTCCCAGGTCACACTGTTCCACTAGATTTGTTACTGTAAAGTCCTACCTGGGTTTGGCTACTTTAAATGTAACACTCTGCTATTATCCAAGTTGAAAATCATTTGCCTCCTCACCGATGATCAACATCTCCTCCTTGCTGATGGTCAATACTGGTGCACCTCAGGGGTGTGTGCTTAGCCCACTGCTCTACTCTCTACACCCATGATTATGTGACCAGGCATAAATCAAATGCCATCTATAAATTTGCTGATGATACAACATTTGTTGGCAGAATCTCAGATGGTGATGAGAGATCGTACAGGAGATATACCAGCTAGTTGATTAGTGTCACAGCAATAAAAATGCTCTCGATGTCAGTAAGATCAAAGAGTTGATTGTGGACTTCAGAAAGGGTAAAAATCAAGGAATACACACCAATCCTTATCGAGGGACCATAAGCAAGCAGTGAGCAGTTTCAAGTTCCTGCATGTTAACATCTCTGAGGACCTAACCTGGTCCCAGCATATCGATGTAGTTATAAAGAAGGCAAACAGCAGCTGTATTTCATTAGGGATTTGGAATGTCGCCTGAAACACTCGAAAACTTCTAAAGATGTACCGTGGGAAGCATTCTGACTGGCTGCATCACCGTCTGGTATGGGAAAGAGTTGTAAAATTAGTCAGCTTCATCATGGGTACTAGTCTCTGTGGTATCCAAGATAACCCCCACCACCCAGGGTTTGCCCTCTTTTCATTGTTACCATCAGGAAGGAGGTACAGAAGCCTGAAGGCACACACTCAGTGATTCAAGAACAGCTTCTTCCCCTCTGCCATCCGATTCCTGAATGGAAATTGAAACAACTACTCTTTTATTTATGTTTTTGCTCTACTTATTTGATATACATTTACTCACTGCAATTCAAAGTGTTCCCTTACATTACCAGATATTGTATTGCACCGCTGCCGCAAAGTTAACAAATTTCACGACCTCTGCCGGTGACACTAAACCGAATTCTGATTCTTCTTTCGTTTTAATGAGTTCTCTTAGAGTTTCTTCGTTTTGTGACTCCCTGTAAGGTGACGAACCTCAAGGTTGCGTAAAGTGTACATACTTTGATAATAAAAGTACTTTGAACTCTGACAGCTGGAAGGCGACGGCACAGAAATATATGGACTCCATTTTCCATAATGCAACAGAGAACGCGGGTCACCGACCGTGTCAGGTTTTTTAAAAATCAAAAATAAGATTTATATTATATTTAACGGTTCATATAATAAAAAACTATCAATTATCTGACGTCATGTGGATTAGTTTCGGAGAAAACTTTTCCCCCACAAAACGTTCCGGAAGTAGTGGTCGCGAGCGTGACGCCTTCCTTTCCGCGCAAGATCCTGCTCTGGGTAGGCCGATGTCGGACCGGGGCGCCGGCGTAATCCGATTCTAATCTGCTGTTTTGGCTGCCATCTGGTTAATATTCCCTCCAAATACTGAACATTGTTACTTCGTGGTCCTTGCTATAAATTTTATTTATTAAATATCCGAATTTATGTCTGGTTAAAATACTTTTCGATCGAGCTTCCCCTGTAACTAACATGGAGCCTTTGAGTTGAGTGGAAGGGACGAGGCTGTTCGCCGCTTCCCGTCACCTCTCGGGCACTTGTAGGAATTGGTGGTGAATAGTATCTTCACCGGGAGAAGCAAGGCTCCTATGAAAGGTGATGGAAAGGCTGGAAGTTCTGGAAATGATGCCCCAAGAAGAGCTGATCTGTGATATTCAGTCCATTAAATTTGCCGTGACTCCGTTCTTCAAAATACGGCTACTAAAATACTTAAGTAACTATGGTTTAGTGTTAGTGACAGAAGTATAACGTCAGTGGGGAATGCTGCTTTTATTTTACGATGAAAGTAAAATACTGATGTTGCTAATGTGTTTTCTTGAATGTTTGCTTTTTATTTGAATAATGGCTGAAAAATATTTTGTGCTTGCAGTAGTGCAGAATGGGTCGTGTAATCAGAGGACAGAGAAAGGGTGCAGGCTCCGTCTTCAGAGCCCATGTAAAACATAGAAAAGGACCTGCAAAATTGAGGGCAGTGGACTTTGCTGAACGCCATGGTTACATCAAGGGAATTGTCAAGGTAAGTACTGAAAGTCAAACCCCATTTGAATTTACGTTCTTTATAGTTCTTTTAGTCTATGCAGCTAATTTAAGTATATAAACTGTTACTTATCTTAAAAGAAGTAGGTTCTTGGCGTAGTTGATTTAAAATGTAATAAAATGTTTACTTGGCTCTGCAGGATATAATTCATGACCCAGGCCGCGGTGCTCCTTTGGCAAAGGTAGTATTCCGCGATCCTTACCGGTTCAAAAGACGAACTGAACTGTTCATTGCCGCTGAAGGTATTCACACTGGTCAGTTTATCTATTGTGGCAAGAAGGGTAAGTTGAGAAAACTGCACTATTATACAGTTTTAAAAGCTGTCACTTCATCCAGTTGTAGCAATCCATCATTATAAAGTGGAATGCTAACTAAACTGGTTCATAGATCATGACTTTAATTTTAAAATAATTAGTATGTCTGAATTGAAGTTGTTCTGAAAGGTAATTTGATGATCTTTGTAGATGCTTTAATATAGAAGTCTCAGATCAGTGTGCATTTTGGATTAAAGGATGTTTTAAAAGATTTAAGTTTAAAAATTCTGCTCTGAAATCTTAACTGGAACTCTTCAAAATGTGTAGAGGGAATAACACAAACCTCAGGCATATGTTGTGAAATTTGTTTGACAATTATTTTCCTGTATTGCTATTTCTTTAATGTTCTGTCTTGCATTTTCTCAGTTGTAATTAGCCTTGCACATAATCCATGAATACTTGTAGCTTTCATGTGAAAATTAGCTTTATAGCACACTTCAAACATGACAAACTTAAATTAATATCAAATTAACATAAAATTTAGGTAACTTGCATTCCCCTCCATAGATGCTGGCTGAGTTCCTCCAGTATTT
Organism: Hypanus sabinus; assembly: GCF_030144855.1. Classification (NCBI taxonomy): domain Eukaryota; kingdom Metazoa; phylum Chordata; class Chondrichthyes; order Myliobatiformes; family Dasyatidae; genus Hypanus; species Hypanus sabinus. Next base: position 144,252,790 of record NC_082709.1, on the reverse strand, counting down.
TGTGTGTTGCATCAGACTATCAGCATCTGCATTCTTTTTATGTCACCATTACATCTAATGCAAGAAAGATGCGGTCTAAGATGACATTAGGGTTTTCAGGTCCAATCAGGAACTGGTAGCAGTGAGAAGAAGCAGCTATTTTGAACTTTCAGCTTAGGATCTTCAAGGTTTGTTTTGTCTCCTGTCCAATGACAGCATCAAGAATGGGGCACAGCCTGGGTGGTGATTGTTTCCTTCTTGAAATATTTGTCTTATAAGTGTCTGCAGTGGTGGTGGAGAGCTGTACCCATGATGGCTGAGTCCACCACCTTCTGAAGCTTCTTGCATTCCAGGGCATTGGAGTTTCCATATCAGGCCGTGATAACAAGCAGTCAGAATACTTTTTATTATGTCAGGCTGATGCAGCTTGACAAATATCCTTAAATTTGAAAGAAGGTAGAGGCTGTAGTTCCTGCTCATTGTTGCATCTTTCCTGGGCTCAGGTTAGGACCTCTTCACAATACCTGGAGTGCCCACTAGATTTTCAAATCTTATGTCTTTGTTTTGTGTGTTTTTCCCTCATCTTTGCTGTTCATTGGAGTACGCAACTGCACTCAGAACAGCTCAGGAGAATTCAATATATGGATTCCGGTTAATTGAGACATGTTGGGACCAGTACATTTTGGCCCAATTAAGCAGCTGCCACAATTAGTTGAAGTTTCATCGAAATAGTTAAAAAGGTATAAAAAGTCAAGCTGAGTAACAAATTAGATAGTTAAATGAAATACAAAACAAATTAGGACATTACCTATAGCACTACAGTACTATAAAACTGTATTAGTTCCTAATAGTTATCAACGGAGGGATAAATGAGTGCTATCATCTAATGCAGACTGCTTTCATATATTACATAAGACGATTGCATCCTCAATCTTCAAGGTGATTGATACCTTCAGATATTTCGTTGTTTCTAATTGTTGAAGTAGTGAAATTGTTTCATTTTCACTTCCTTGACACGGTTACTCCTTATTTCTTGCCAGCTATCATTAACAGGTATCACTGCCTTTTGAACACAAACTCATGCAAGTGGTGCTATTTAAAAACTGTTTGCTAGTTAGAATCTTTTTGGCAACAGTCTTGTGTCCCAGTTATGCTGCATAGTGCCCCAAACAAATGAAGGGAATCCCAGCAATTTTCTCAATTTAGTTTTGTTCTTTGAGTTGTTCCAAATAAGCGGCTGCTCTGATTAACCAGAATCCACTGTGTTCAAAGTAAAATTTATTATCAATCATGTCATCACACACAACCCTGAGATTCTTTTTCTGTGGGTATACTTAGCAAATCTAAAGAACAAGAACTGTTAACTGTAAACAAACTGCAAATGCAGATATAAATATAATAAATGAAGGAGCATAAAATAACAATATAATGGAGACCTTAAATGAGTGTAGCTATCCCATTTTGTTCAAGAGCCAGATGGTTGAGAGGTAGTAACTGTTCTTGAACCTGGTGGTGCGGGTCTTGAAGCACTTGTATCTTCTACCTGATATCAACCTCGAGAAAAAAGCATGGCCTGGGTGGTGAGGATCTTTGATGGATGCTGCTTTTCTATGGCAACGTTTCATGTATATGCGCTTAGTGGTTGGGAAGGTTTACCTGTGATATACTGGGCTGAATCCACTACCTTTTGTAGGATTTTCTGCTCAAAGGCATTTGTATTCCTGTACCAGGCTGTAATAAAGCCAGTCAGTATACTTTCCACTTCACATCTATGTAAGTTCTCTAAGGTTTTCTGCAGACTCCTGAGGATGTAGAGGTGCTGTTATGCTTTTTGCAATATTCGTATGATGGGTCCAGGACAGATACATTGTGATAGTGACACCCAAGAAGTTAAAGTTACCGACCCTTTCCACTCTAATCCTTCGATAATTACTGGCTAATGCAGCTCTGGTTTCCCTCTCCTGGTCTACAATCAGTTCCTTGGTTTTATTGACATTGAGTCAGAAGGTGGTTATACCACTCAGCCAAATTTTCAATCTCTGCTGATTAATCTCCCTCTTTGCTGCATCCCACAACGGTGGTGTCATCAGCAAACTTGTGTATGGTGTTGGAGCTGTACTTTGCCACACAGTCATAGGTGTAAAGTGAGTCAAGCAGGGAGCTAAAGTACACATTTCTGTGATGCTCCTGTGCTGATGGAGATTGTGGAGATGTTTTTGCCAATCCAGCTGAATTATCTACAAGTGAGGAAATCCAGATCCAATTGCACAAGTGGTATTGAGGCACAGGTCTTGGAATTTACCAGTTAGTTTTGAGGGGGTGATGGTATTAAATGCCGAGTTATAATTGATAAAGAGCATCCTGATGTATGCACCCAGATGTTCCAGGGTTGTATGAAGAGCCAACGAGATAGAATCTGTTGTAAACCTGTTGCTTTAGTAGGTGAATTGGAGCAGAACCAAGTCACCATTCAGACAGAAACTGGTGTACTTCAACACCAGCCTTTCTAAATGCTGCATTAGGCTTATTTGTCCCCAATTTTTTGTTATATATTTCTTAAGTTATACCTGAAATATATAGCTTTTGTTATCTCCTAACCCTTTTGCTTAGAAGTCTTACTCTTCTGGCTTTTTTTTCAGGACCATGCTAAAAATAAGAAAATCTTGGCTTGAGGGTGGCAGTGGTAGTTGTCTTGTGTATTGTATACAAATGGTTATATTATCAATTCTTGATTTAGTATTAACTTAGTATTTTAGAATTGTAACTAAGCTCTGTAATGATGTTTGAAATAATTGTCCAAATCTGTTTGTAGCTCAGTTGAACATTGGAAATGTTCTCCCAGTGGGTACCATGCCAGAAGGTACCATTGTCTGCTGTTTGGAGGAAAAGCCGGGAGACCGTGGTAAACTTGCCCGTGCTTCTGGAAATTACGCAACAGTCATCTCTCACAATCCCGAGACCAAAAAAAGCCGTGTTAAGTTGCCATCGGGTTCCAAGAAAGTTATTTCTTCTGCCAACAGAGCTATTGTTGGTAAGATTAAATTTACCATCCTTTTTGTTTCATGTATTGACTGATTTTAAAATGTGCAATTGTTTATGTAAATAATTTTGTTTAAATTAATGTTTGCACAGTGCTCTTCTGTGACCTTTGTTTTATTATCTAAGTAATTCTTAAAATAATTTTAAGTGTAACTTGCAAATTATTAATTGAAAACTTTCTCTGGTAGCCATATTAAAGATTTCTTGTGCAGATTTCTTCATATACAGGTTTCCCCCGCAATCTGAACGTAGAGCGTTCCTATGAAACTGTTTGTAATCTGAAATGTCATAACGCGAAGAAGCAATTACCATTAATTTATATGGGGAAAATTTTTTGAGCGTTCCCAGACCCAAAAAATAACCTAACAAATCAAAGCAAATAACATATAAAACCTAAAATAATACTAACATATAGTAAAAGCAGGAATGATATAATAAATTTACACCTTATATTAAGTAGAAATATTGTAGGTACGGTGCAGTTTCACTTATCAAACTCAAGAAGGCAGTGAACCGAAATCAATTTGGAGGAAAAAAATCAGCACGTACACGCATGTGCAAACAACTGCCTGCATAAGACTTCACAGTCATTGTGGTCTTTCTCGGGGTAAACACACGTATAGAGCGGGCGTCTTTTTTTCATAAAAGCGAAAATCCTCTTTGGTTAGCGAAAACAGGTACTAATGCAAGTCTTTCATAACAGCGAGTTGTCGTAAATTGAACGTTCGAAAGGTGGGGTCCACCTGTAACACAGGCTGAATATTTGCAAGTGTTTTACTTTGATTGCAGGTGTTGTTGCTGGCGGTGGTCGTATTGACAAACCAATACTGAAGGCTGGTCGGGCTTATCACAAGTACAAGGCCAAGAGAAATTGCTGGCCACGTGTCCGTGGTGTGGCTATGAATGTAAGTTTAAGTAGCATAAGCAACCAATTGTTAAATGTTTTCTCTGGTCCAGTTGTTTCACTCTGGGATTCATTCTCATTAAATTTGTTGGTCCATCTTCCTAGGTTGCTTTTTCCGAGTATCTTGTCATTCATTTAGAAACAATCTGTACCATTCAGTACTTGAAATGTCCATGCCCACTTTTTCTACAACTCAATTCTAGAGTTTCTTCAGTCAGAGGTTTCTTTACCTAACATTAGAATGGGTTTAAACAAAAGACATAGCTCTGATTGTAACTGCAATTTGACTCATTCCACAATCAATTTATGTATTTGCTGCTCTTTTATTATCCACTATCTAATGTTGGATTATTTAAATTTTGTTGCAGGCACAGAATATCCAACAGTGGCTCTTTTGGATTCTGCTTTAATTTCCCTATAGTTTTCTGCTTCTTATTCCTTATTTGTTGGTTGTTCAGTCAAAATATGTAGTTCCATGTTTATACTACCACCACAGCCTCTCTGAACCCCAATGTGATGACTGTGCTCTATTTCAGATTGAACCCTCCAGTTCCTCCCTCCTTTGCTACCTCATTTGTATGCTTCCTTTAAGAAGTCCTAAAGTTAATTTTGACTGCTTTAACTGTTGTTCTTGATTCTCAACTTTTGGATTTAGGAGACTTTAAAACTTAGTTATAATTAATACAGTGATTGTTGTCTAGTTTGTGTCTGAAAGGGTATTAGTGCAGCTGCAAGAATTCATAAATTATTTTGCTGCAGTAGGAATACTTATCACAGTATTAATCTTCAGGTGATTATAAGCATAGAAACCAAGATAGGAGAAATCTGCATTTGGTATAGGGTTGGGCAGTTTTTTTAAAAGATCTTGTGAACTTGCTTTGTGGAAGTGCAGGGTTATTTTGTTTAACCAACGTGGCTAATCTACAAAAGCTAATTTATTAAACTGGCAGGAGCTGAGGCAACAGCACAGGTGTGGATTTATTGAGGGCTTCGTAGAACATTCCAGTGTAGTACAGGCTGACCCTTTAACTTCCTCTTATCAATTTAACTATACCCTCCTGTTTAGCTATCAACTGTGTGCGTATTCTAAATCTCTCAAATGTGCTTAACATATCTGCTTCTACTGGCAGCATGTTTCACACACCCACCACTTGATAAACAAAAACTTAACCTCTGATTTCTATACCCCCCCCCCCCCAGTAGTTTCCTCAAATCACTAAAATGATGCCCCCTTATTACCTACTTCTGCCCTTGGAAAAAGTGTTCATTTGTTCTTTGCCTCTTCCATCAAATTACTTCTCATCCTTTGCTCCAAAGAGAAAAGTCTGAAATGACTTTACCTATCCTCAGTAGACATGCTCTCCAATCCAGGTAGCATCCTGGTAAATTTCCTCTGCACCTAACTAAAGATTCTACAACCTTCCTACAATGAGGCAACCAGAGCTGAAAACAGTATTATCAGTTTGGTCTCAAACTCAATCCCATGACTAATGAAGGCCAACACTATATGGCATCTTACACTGCATATTCATATACCTTAACAACCCAGTCAAACTGCAGCAACTTTGAAGAATCACTGAGTGTGGACCCCGGATCCCTCTAGCCATTAACCCTTTATTCTTTTTCAAATTTGAACTTATAAAGTGAATCACCTCATACTTTTCCAGCTTGAACTTCTGCCAACTTCTCAGCCCAACTGTGCATCCTGTAAACATCCTGCTGTAACCTTCAACAAAGTACACTGTACACACCAGCCTGTGTTTTCAGTTGATGTTTGAAGTGATGCATGAGTATAAAATGTTAATCTAGGTGGACATGAGTAAAACACGAAAAATTAAAATCTGCATTCATTAAAGCAGAGGCATTTCATTGGTAGAAATAATATACTGAGATTTGTTAATCTGGTTTTATTTTTCCATAGCCTGTAGAACATCCATTTGGTGGTGGTAACCACCAGCACATCGGGAAGCCATCAACCATCAGGAGAGATGCTCCTGCTGGGCGTAAAGTTGGTCTCATTGCTGCTCGTCGTACTGGTCGACTGCGGGGTACCAAAACTGTCCAGGAGAAAGAGAATTAATGTCTTGTGTAATATATGTCCTTCTGTCACAATAAAAGTTTTTAAAATTCATTTTGTTTGCATAAAATACATGTAAAATGAAAATATTAGTAAACACTCAAATTTTAACACAATCAAGTATAGCAAACTAAATTTTAATTTCTCCAACATTGGGGAGCATGGTAGTAACACAGTATAAAAGTGTGCACATAGCAAAGAAGGTTGTAACTGAAGAGCCACACTTGACAGAAATAATATTTAGTTTCGATCACCCTCCCTCTTTGCAGTTCTGCAAATTTCCTTTTTGATATGTATTTTGAGTATTAGTTAATTAAGGTTGTGATAGGCGATATTGTCATGCATTCAGGACAGTTTCAACTGGAGAGTGTAATAGTACCCCTATTAGGGAATGAGACAGGGCAGGTGATGTTATTTGTTGGGGAACAAGAGCCAGTGATCAAAATTTCATTGGTTTCAAGATAATTATAGAGGAAGATTGGACTGGTTCTTGAATTGAGATTCTAAATTGGAGAAAAGATCTGGCAAGTGTGGAGTGGGACAGGTTTTCTTGCAAAGGGGTGCTTGGTAAGTGGGAGGCCTTCAAAACTGAGTACAGAGGTTGCATGTTCCTGTTAGAATATAAGGGTAGTGGGTTTAGGCAACCTTGGGTCTCTGGTTAAGGAGGAGCCTGAGAAATGCCAAGGGAACATGGAGTCAGGAGGACTCGAAGCTAAGAGGTTGCTCTGACATGGCAAAGGAGAATACCAAATGTTTATACATATTAAGAACAAAAGGCTAGTAAGGGACAAAATAGATCCATTTGGAGATCAGCATAGCCATTATGCATGGAGCTAAAAAAAAATGGAAGACCTGAAATAGATTTTTTTTTCACCTATTTGCTCAAGAGACAGTCTATAGAAATGAGGCAAAACGGTAGTGAGGCCATGCATCCAGATTACAGAAGAGATGATGTTTACTGTCTTGAAGCAAATTCCCCAGTGCCTGACAATGTGTTCCCTCAGGTCTTGTAGGAAGGATTGTGCATTGATTGCAGGGTCTCTAGCAGAAATTTGTTACCAAGAAAGTTGAAGGAAAGGCAGTGGATATCCAGACTTTTGCGAGGAATTTAACAAAATCCCATGAGGCTCATCGAGGGTTCTATTACTTGGTATTCAGGATGAGGTAGTAGAATTGAATATCCCTAGCGGGAGAAGCCACTGAGTGGAGGCAGGTAATTGCCTGGTCATGCTGGGTGCTTGCAACTAGTAGCTGTTTGTCACTGATTAGTGACTTCGATGATAATGCAAACTGCATCAGCAAATTTGTGGATGATATCAAGATTGGGGAAATAGTGGACAGCAAGGAAATCTATCAGCTTGCAGTGGGATCTGGACCAGCTGGGAAAATGAGTGTAAAATGGCAGATAGAATTTAACGCTGACAAGGGTGAAGTATTACAATTTGGGAGGACAAGCCAGGATAGGACAACCACAGTGCACTAAAGGCACTAAGTCATGTACAACAAAGGGATCCAGGAATACAGTTCTAGTTACTTGAATGTGATGTCACAGGTAGCTCAGGTCATAAAGAGCTTTTGCCACAATGACCATCATAAATCAAAGAGTATTGAGTACAGGAGTTGGGATGTTACATTTTAAATTTAAAACATTGGTGAGGCCAAATTTGGAGTATTGTATGCCATTCCAGTCACTTGCAGGAAGGATCAATGAGTACAGAGAAATTTGACAAGACAAAACCTGAGAGTTGGAGAATGAAGGGCGATATGAAGGCTATAGATTGGGTAAATTTAAGCAGGCTTTTTCCACTGAGGTTGGGTGAAATTAGAACTTTAAGGCTGTAAGGTGAAATAACCTGAGGCGATCTTCAGAGGGTGGTGGGAGTGTGGAATGAGCTGCCAGCTGAAAAGGTGGATGCAGGTTCAACTGGCAACATTTAAGAGAGGCTTGGATAAGTACGTGGATGGGAGGGTTATGGTTCAGGAGTAGATCAATAGAGCTACTCAGAACAATTTGACACAGATTACATGGGCCAAAGGGGGCCTGTTTCAGTTTTGTAGCTTTAGATTACCAACCTCAGAGTCAGGGATATGTCCCTTACTTTATGATTCCTCTGCCAATGAAAAATCCGTATCCTTTAACATCAAGCTTAAATTGAAGTTTACTGACTTTAATTTTTAAAGTCCTTCTAATACTGTTATTCATAATAGCACTGGCAGTAAATGTAAGGGTAACAGCAACAACGCACTTCTCTTCAGGTGTATCCCTTATGAGTCGGGAAAATCACCATTTCTTCCTGCTTCCCTAATCCATTGGTATTCGTATACCGGAGGGAGTAAAATGAACCACATAATGCTGTAAAAACAAACTTACTTTAAATTATTTCTCTGTTATGAATTCACTGACCACACTAACTTCTTGGGCATCAACTAAATAAATCAGATAAAATCAATAGTATTTTTGCTTTCAATCAAAACTACCCTTGTTGAAATGCAAATATCAAGGCAGGGGCATATTCTGATTGATTGTTACCAAATAGAGGGGTATACAAAGAATACAGGTAATATATCACCCTCTGGAAGCACATGCAGAGACTGAAGAGAGAGAGAGAAAAAACATCCAGTTGTTCAGTATTGATTGTAAACATTCATATTTCTGTTAATACAATAGATCATATCAATCGTCTTCCAATATCACATATGCCACAAGATGATTATTCAGACCAAGCAATTCACATTGGCATTTATGATACACTCAACTCTCCACCTAGCTTCCCTAATGTAAATGTATTAGGCATTAACATGCTTCAGCCTCTCCTGCCTTATATGCATCCAAACTCCATTAATGCATTCTCTAAATCATCTCATCAACTCACTGTTACAGGAACTTAAACATTTCTCATCACTTCCTGGCTAATGAGGTTACTTCTCAATTTCCAAATGGATTTCCTGTTGACTACTTCATATTGATAGCCTCTGGTGTTGCTCTTTCCCAATATTGGAAACATTTTCCTTGTATCCAATATTAAAAGCTTATATAATTTTGAGAGAAAAGTCTGTTCACATAAACATATCAAAATATATGCCTTTCCATATCAGACATCCTTGTAAATACACCTTCCCCAGTACCTCTATTTAAAATACAGCAGCTACATAGTACGTTCATATGCTGGAAGCAACCTTTTGGCTTAGACATTTTTGAACTATTGTTGAACAGATATTTCTAAGACTGGTCATCATCCTAAAAATGCACAGCTGACTGCAATTTGTTTCTTCAAGTTAACTGCCATTGGAGAAATCAAGTTTATTAACAAATGAAATGAAAGACAAAATGTTCACTGTGTCAATAATTCAATTTCTTTATTGTTGCTAGGGGGAGTTTAGTTGTAAGTATACCTCTGTGCACAAAAAAATTCCAAGTGAAAGGTCACAGTGCGACTGTAGTTTCAGAATTCAATGTCACATCATGGCTAAAACCAAAGTCACATGGCATGGAACTCTGCACAGTCAATTTTTTTTTGTTTTTTTTAAATAAGAACACAGGACAAAATGTTCCTTTTAATTCATGTTCTTCTTTTGAATTCAGCAAAATAATTTCTATAAAATAAAACTGCAAAATATTTAAATATAATAGGATGGGTTGAGTCTGTTTTGCAGGGGTATTTGGTTTGAGACAAATTCCAAAAAAATACACATTCAAGTTACCAATTTTTTTTTTTAAATACAGTATTTACTGATTATTTCCTCAAAATCCATAAACAAAAGGCTACTTTTGGAATTGAGTGAGAATCCTGCAAGAATCATGACTAACCAGCAGTTTTTCTTAAAATTACAATCTTGCTTATATCTGAATTAGGCTGACAGGATGGGCACGGAGCTAAGACAATTTTCTGTTTTCCAGTAGAATTGTGACTGCAACAAATTAGTGAGCTGTCCCCACTGTGTCAGTCATGTACATCTTGATTTAATTCTACTTCACCGAGTTGCAGTAAGAGGGAAGTTTAGAAGTTAATCTAAGTAAGCTCTACCAAGGAAATAAAACAAGCACACCATGTACTGTCTATTATGCTCCAGGCATCCTGGCATAGCAACGGTTGCATATATTTTTTCCTTTAAATTCCTATAATTCAAAACTAATAATCCTTTATCCCACCCATAGACTGTCAAATATTAGATCTGAATATATGTGCAATTGAAAGCCACTTATACTCACATTTTTCTCCAATTGAACCATCAAGGTATAACAGAAAAGGAAAAAAAGCTCTGAGCAGAGCATGTTTTTTTGCTCAGGGATTAAAAAACTGCTGTCATTAGGATCATCTTTCATTGGCTACACTAATCTGATGTGAAGCCATGCTAAATGTTACAGCATAACTAGAGCTTCAAAATGATTCAACTAAGACCAGAATGAAAAAGGCAATGAAAAAGAAATCCAGAGCAACAATACATCACCAGTGTCCCACATCAACCAAATGTTAAAAAGTCACCATCAAATAACCCAAAGTAAAAGCAACTCCGGTGGCATGAGTTAACATGTTGTTTTTTCTGTCTGGTTGACATGGCCATGTATCTTGAAAATAATCTGATCCACACTGCCATTTGGCAGGTTATCCTCAAAGCTGAGCACAGCTGATAAAGCAAAGATTAGATTTGGGTGTCTTAGATCTGTAGGTCTGCAACATTCCTCAAGCAAATCTGCACTGCTGAGGATTTAACAGTCAAACATTAATATACTATATACACCTTGCCATTTATACATTAGCATCAGGCCATTTATTACAAAACACTATACACTTTTCCACTGCAGGCAGGTTATATGTCAACAGCATTGCTCTGCAGGGCAGACAGTGAATAGACTCTTCCCACTCCAGGTCGGACAGTATATTTTTTTTTTAAAAAGATATTTGTTTCACTGGTGTAGACGGACCCAGAGAAGTGAACTGTAAGGCCTGGGCATGTGCTTGAGCCAGTGTCTTTATTGGGTACATTGGATAATTATCTGTGTTAATCTTTTGTCTGTGATGCAGGAATGTCTTCACTGCCTTCCCAATTTTCTTGTGCTCGCTGACCAGTTCGCTGAGGGTTGTTCATATGATGTGCCACTGGACCTGTGTATGGCTGACCATGCACGTGGTTATTCTGCAAGTAAAAAATAAAGAATGGTTTTAGGAGCAGAATTAATTTTATGCAGGCATAAAATTCTGTGAAAGAAAAATACAGAATGTTTCATTATGTCTAAAAAAATCAGAAGTACTATAACAGCACAGGACAACTTAAATGTACACTTGAATGTGAAAAACTGTCAATCTTCATTGGACTATTAGGAAAGGCATACAGAACAATTCATTATTTCAAAAAGGTAAAAAGATGAAAAGTAAAGAATAAGATTAAAGAAACAAAACCAACTCATCAACACCAACACTATAACCGGGATAAATAATATACTTGGTATACAAGGTAAATTGCTGACTTTATCTCAAGGAAACAACCTATAGGGTAAAGCAATCAACAGAATAAGATGAATTACTTGGAAAGGAATGAGACTGGTTCCCAGAAATTGAGATGATAAAACAATCTAGGTTGAAACTATACTGCATTACCAAGAGAATGCAACATTTTCAAGAAGGCTTTACTTGACGATGTGCACTTCAAGACCGGTATCAGAGAAAAATAACAAAGGATTCACACTTGGGACACTGAGGCTTTATGACCAAGGTCTACTGCCATCATCACCAAGAGTTACTACTACACACCTCCAGAGATTCAGCTTCACTGCTGGCCTCTAGCACTGTCTGCAAGGACTATGCAAGTTTTCACTTTAACTTGTGAGAGTTTCTTCCACTTCCTAAAGCTGTGTGGGTAGAGGTTAAATAATTATTGTAAATTACCATTAATGTCCAGATGACTGGTTGATTCTTTGGGCGTAGGGTGAGGGGTGGTAGCATGGGCTAATGTAGAAGTTCTCAAGGAAGTAACCACTTGAGGTTTCATTTTTTTTTCAGGCAGTGACCGAGCTTGGTCAATATAGACACAGTAGACTCTGTTTTTCCACTGCATTTATCTATGGCACTAAAATCTGAATTAAATGTAGAAGTAAAATAAGAAAGTGCCATATAGAAATTCAGAATTGGCTTTATTCATTCAGCATAGACCATAACTAAAGCAATGGTGAGGCCTCACTTGGAATATTGTGAACAGTTTTGGGCCTCTGATCTCAGAAGGGATGTGCTGAAACTGGTGAGGGTTCAATTCAAAGGTGGTTCATTAAAATGATCCCAGGATTGAATGGCTTGTCATATGAAGTTTGATAGCTCTGGCCTGGTATTCCCTAGAATTCAGAAGAATGAGGGGTGACCTAATTGAAACCTATCCAATGGTGAAAGTCCTTGATTGAGAGATGTGGAGAGGATGTTTCCTATGGTGAGAGAGTCTAAGACCAGAGGACACAGCCTCTAAATAGAGGGGCTTCCTTTTAGAACAGAGATGAAAAGGAATTTCTTTAGGCAGAGATTGGTGAATCTGTGGAATTCCTTGCCACAGGCCAAGCCTTTATGGATATTTGAGGCAGAGGTTGATAGATTATTGATTGGTCATGGCATAAGGAATACATGGAGAAGGCAGGAGATTGAGGCTGAGTCGACAATTGGATCAGCCATGATGAAATGGCAGAGCAGACTCAATGGGCCAAATGGCCTAATTCTGCTCCTATATCTTATGGTTGATAACTTAGAGCAGAAATAGGTCATTAAATCCACCAAGTCTGTTCTGCCTTTTGATCACTGGCTGATTTATGATTCTTCTCAAACTCATTCTCCTGCCTGCTCCCCTTAATCTTTGATGCCGTTGCTCATCAAGAAATCAGGAAATAATGAACTGTTCTGTATGTCTTCCCTAATAGTCCAATGAGGATTGACAGTTTTTCACATGATCATACATTTCCCTGCACTCTATTCCATCTGCCACTTCTATGGCCATTCCCCATATCTGTCCAAGTCCTTCTGCACACTCCCTGCTTCCTGACTACCTGTCCCTCCACCTATCTTAGTATTAGCCGCAAACTTGGCTACAAACCCATCAATTCTGTCATCCAAATCACATGAAAAGCAGTCTCAACACTGACCTGTGTGAAACACTGCAAGTCACCAAGAAAATGCCCTTTATTCTCATTCTTTGCCTGTTGCTAGTCAGCTCATCTTTCAGTTTTTCGTCCATGCTAACATAACCATAAATTGCTAACTTAAGTCCAACAATTTAGATTTTTTCGAATCAAGTTCAACCAACAAAATAAAAGTTAGTGGAAAAAGAATGTATTTACCTGTTGATACTGGGAGTTTGGTGAATGTGGGTATAAAGGAGCATCTTCTGGTGGGGATGAATCATGTTCATCTGGTGCATCTTGATCATCGGGCTCCTACAATTATCAACAAGTTAACAATAAAAGTGTGAAGCACAGGATATGGATGTATAGCATAATGATAAATAAATCTGGAGAGATGAATTGCAAACTACTGCAAAATAAAAACAGGGGTCTGGAAGAAAGGACTGCAAGGACCATATGTTGATGAATAATGATCGTCTATTTTTGCATACTGAAAATATAAGGCAGCAAGGTTTAAAAATAATTCTAGAATGTTTAGTGCCTTACCTCTTCAGGACACAGTTCACATGCTTTTGCAAGAGTCATCCTGGCACTATGTGATCTCTCAAGGAAGTAACCATTTGAGGTTTCATTACTTTGTACAGGCGGTGACCAGTTGTTGTAGGTATACTGAGGATTTGCAGCATATGGCCTCCGTTCCAGCTCATCACCAAGCCACTCCACTGCCCATGTCCATTTTCGTTTCAGGTCACCATTACTCTGGAAAAGCATTTCAGTAAATCCATATATTAAAAACTTTTTTCCCCCTATTTTGTAAGAAAAGGAACCCATTTATTGTCAAGTCTTCTGATTCCGAGGTTATGAAAGTCAAGGCATAATTCATATTTTTATTTCTGAATATGAGCTTTCCTTGATTTTAAGTAGTAGGCCAAATAGCTTCTTGAAACCGCTTCACAATTTCTAAAACTTTTATCACTCAAAATTCAGCTTGACTGTTCTTACTTTCCTACCTGTCACATCAGCGCCCACTCAATCTATTGGTACCCCTTTGCAGACTCTGCATCAGTTTCACAGCTCATTTTCCACTTATTTGACATTACTGGTAAATGTATGAAAGGACACTAACATGTGAAGATTGTTATAGATTATAAATAGTGAGGATTCAATGCCAAGTCTTGTGGCATCAAATTATTGATGGGATAGCAATGTGACCTGCAACCGAGACATCTGTCAGAGAAAGAAACACTTCTTTTATTGTCTGTATGTAGTTGGCAAATTATTTAAGGTTATTTCTGAGAATACAAGAGGGAAATTAAAAGGTAAAGGGCCTTTGTACAGACCCTTTCCTTACTCCAAGGTGGAATTTAGATATGGGGTAGTTAGAGAGAGAGATGAATGACAATCCGAGATCTTTTTCATGATGCTTTATCACACTTCCTGATGTGAAATTGAAACTGGTGAAAATAGCTTCAGGCTTCCTCAAAATGAAACATTATAGCTGCATAATGAATTGGTAAGGAAGTAGCGTATTGCCATTGATCAAGCAACTTCAGGTGAATGCTCTTAAATGGATACTTGTAACGTTTTATAACTCCAAAACATAAAAGCTAAATAAAAGAAAAGCAAGGGAGCACAGAATGTGAGTATAACTTTGTTTTTATTTTAAGTGAGGTGTGTACTTGACTGTGGCATGATGTATGCCATTCAAGTACTATTACATATAACTTATAATTAATTATTTAAACAAAGAATGCTTAATCAAATACTGAAATATTAAATACACAACACTCCTCCCTGCTTAGCTATAAGCTCCAACTCAATATAGAATGCACCTCAACTTGTACACATATAGTAGGTAGCCATCGACTCCAAGTGATCATGGGTTTGCTCCTCTGGTGGACTGTGTTCTCTCAGGGTGCAAACCTGGGCAGGAAGATTTGAAGAACTGGCTGTTGCCCATGTAATAACCTCCCCCTCTCCATGAACTGATATAGTCCAAGGGAAGGGCAAGCGCCAATACAGCTTGGCACCAGCGTTGTCGCAGAGGTTGCCAGAACTAAGTTGTGAACAACAATGTGCCTTAGGAACCCTCGCTCTGGACTTTTTACTTCAGGTTTACTCCCGAAGCCTGAATGTAGACATATACATTTGCAAGAAAATGTTTGTGAACCCTTTCCAATTACCTAGTTTTCTGCATTAATTACTCAAAAAATGTAGTCTGATCTTCATCCGTCACAATAATAGACAAACACAATCTGCCTAAACTAGTAAAACACAAACAATTATACTTTTCATGTCTCTATTGAACATATTGTTTAATCATTCATAGTCCAGGCCAGAAAAAGTATGTGAACCCCTGTATTTAAGAACTGGTAGAACCTCCTTTAGCAGCAATAACCTCTACCAAACATCTCCTGTAGCTACTGATCAGTTGCACAATGGCAAGGAGGGATTTTAGACCATTCCTCCATAGAAAACTGCTTCAGTTCATCAATATTTCTGATATACCATGTACGAACAGCTCTCTTCAGGTCATTCCCCAGCATCTCAATTGAGTTAAAGTCTAGACTCTGACTTGGCCATTCCAACATGAATTTTCTTCTTTTTAAACCATTCTGTTGATGATTTACTCTTGATTTGGATCATTGTCTTGTTGCATCATACAACTTCTACTAAGCTTCAGGTGGTGGACCACTACTCTGACATTCTGCTGTAAAATGTCTTGATACAATTAGGAATTCATTGTTCCCTCAATGATTGCAAGCTCTCCAGGCCCTGAGGCAACAAAGCAGCCCTAAACCATGATGCTCTTTCTACCATTCTTCATAGTTGGAGCGATGAGATTTCAGTGTTGGTGTGTAGTGCCCTTTTACCTCCAAATATAGTAGCATGGATTTCTGTCAGAAAGTTCAACTACTGTCTCATCTGTCCACAGGACATTGTTCCAGAAGCATTGTGGAACATCTGGGTGGTCTTTTGCAAACTGATGAATGCCCCGGTCTTTAGAAATGCTTTTGTAGCCTTTTCCAGCTACAAGTGTCTCTACAACTCTTCTTAGGTCTTACAGAAAGTTGTTTTGATTGACGTACGGTGCACAGAAACAGATCTTTCTTGAGAAGAGTTGACCCTGTCAGTAACCTCTGTGTATTATTTTCAGGGCAGGGCACTCCTACAACCCACACCTCCAATCTCATCTCATTGATTGGAACACCTGATTCCAAATAGCTTTTATAAAAGACATTACCCCAAAGATTCATGTACTGTTTTAAACTTAGACAGTGATTGTTTAAATGGTGTGCTCAGTATTGATTATAAGTATAATTGTGCTATTAGTTTAGGCAGATTATGTTTCTGTATTATTGTGACTTAGGTGAAGATCAAACCACATTTAATGAATAATTAATACAGAAAAACATGTAATTGAAAAGGCTTCACAAATTTTTTCTTGTAACTCGTGTGTGTGTGTGTGTGTATATATATATACACACACACATACATACACACACACATAATATACAATATACAACTAATAGATAGACATCCATATCATCGTAAATTTTAAATGATCCTATTCAGGCCTAAAGATTTAATCACTGTGAAGGCCTTCTTATTGGGATAAAGTGGGACAATGTCTTTCCTGACAAAGGGGATCACTCTGCTTGGCAGGTAAGACTTCTGGCTGTGAAACAATCTCAGGTTCTGGGGATTGTAGAGTTGACTCAGACTACAGGAAGTGATTCTGACAGCATTGAATATCTTTCTTCTGGGGATGTGTAGATTATAATATGCCTGATGTCACCAGTTCCTTTGACTTTTGCAAAGCCACCTGACACAGCTTTGTCTATTGCCATTCCTTCCCGATCTGTTGTAATGAGTTCAAGGGGTGGAGCACAGTAGTCAGGTTTGGCAGGAACCTGTTAGAATAATTGACAATTCCTAAAAAGGATCACAACTATAGCAATCCTTTGGCTTTGAGGCATCCACCAATGCTTGAATTTCTGCAGCACACTTGTGTAATCCTTGTGTGTCAGAAGTAGGACCACAGTAAGTTATGCTTTGTTTAAAGAACTCACACTTGTTACATTGTGCTCAAGAGCCTATAATCTTCTAATCTTTTTAACTCTATCTTGAGATTTTGAAGGTATTCCTTGTCATCCAGGTTACACTGACTGCCTAGACAACCCTGCAGCACTTGGGTCCATGCAAGTCCAAAAATAAGCCTATTAGCGATAAAGCCCTTTTGTGAGTGTTTAAGGTGATAAACACTTTAGACTCTTCTTCCATCTTGATCTGTAGGTAGGCTTCAGCCAAATCCATTTTCCTGAAGTGTTTCCCTCCAGAAAGATTTGCAAAGATACAGTATCCTCAATCCTGAGCAGAGGGTATTAAGCTACATTCAGTACTGAGTTGATGGTAACCTTAAAATCACCACAGATCCTGACAGATCTGTTGTTCTTGGCTATTGGGACCACTGGCATTGCCTATGGTCTCCACTCAACCTTAGAAAGAATTTCTTCAACCCAGACGGGCTTTGTAAAACTTGGCAAAACTTTCATTTAGCACTATTTTACCCTTGATGTGTTTAAAATTTTCCAATTCCATCCTTGAACATTTTTGTGGTATGTAAATGGTGGATGGATCTTCAATTAAGTTGCAGTTCTCTCATCACATTTCCACAAAGCTGACCCTCCTGCTTTTACCACATACAAGCTTAACGTGGCTTGTAGCTTGTTTTATTTCATTGTTACAAATGTCATTCTCACAGGAGTTATCATGGTGTTATCATTTCAGAAAACCTGTCCTGGGCCCTCACATAAATACAATTATGAAGAAAGCATGGAGTACCTCTACTTCTTTAGGAGTTTGTGATGACTCAGCATGACATCTAAAATTATGGCAAACTTCTACAAAAATGTACTGGAGAGTATGCTGACTGGCTATATCACAGCCTGGTACAGAAACACCAATACCCTTGAACAGAAAATCCTAAAATAATAGTGGACTAGTCCAGTTGATCATGGACAAAGCAGCACCCATCATCAGGGGCCTCCACCTTCCAGGTCATGCTCTCTTCTTGCTGCCATAATCAGGAAGGTGGTACAGGAGCCTCAGGACTATCAGGTTCAGGAACAGTTAGTAACCCTTAACTGTGAGGCTCTTGATCCAAAGGGAATAACTTCACTTGCCCACCATTGAGATGTTCCCACAACCTATAGACTCACTTTCAAGACATTTCATCTCATGTTCTCGATATTTATTGCTTATTGTTTTATTATTATTTCTTTTTGTTATTTGCACACTGGTTGAACACCCAAGTTGGTGCATTCTTTCAATAATTCTAGTTATTATTCTATTATGGATTTATTGAATATGCTCACAAGAAAATGAATCTCAGGGTTGTATACAGTGACATAAATGTAATTGATAATAAATGTACTTTGAACTTTGATTTAGCTTTTCTCCAGTACAAGTTCTTAATAGGATATACAGTGCCTGTAAAAAAAATCACCCCCTTTAATAATTGATTGCATAAGTACTCACCCCATTCAAGTCAGTGTTTAGTAGAAGCACCTTTGGTAGCAATTACAGCCTTGAGTCTGTCTGGATTGGTCTCTATCTGCTTTGTACATTTGGACACTGCAATTTCCTCCATTCTTCTTTACAAAACTGCTCAAGCTCTGTCAGATTGCACGAGGATCATGAGTGAACAGCCCTTTTCAAGTCCAGCCACAAATTCTCAATTGGATTGAGGTCCTGACTCTGACTTGGCCACTCCAGGACACTAAATTTTTGTTTATTAAACCATTCCTGTGTAACTTTGGCTTTATGCTTGGAAGCATTGTATTGCTGAAAAACAAATCTCCTCCAAAGTTGCAGTTCTCTTGCAGTCTGCATCAGGTTTTCCTCCAGAATTTCCCTGCATTTTGCTGCATTCATTTTACCCTCTACCTTCACAAGCCTTCCAGGGCCTGCTGTAGTGACGCATCCCCACAGCATGATGCAGCCACCACTATGCTTCACGGGAGGGATTGTGTGTTTTTGATGATGTGTGGTGTTTGGCTTACACCAAGTGTAGCATTTAGTCTGATGGCCTAAAACCTCAATTTTGGTTTCATCAAACCATAGAACCTTCTTCCAGCTGACTTCAGACTCTCTGACATGCCTTCTGTCAAACTCCAGTCGAGATTTCATGTGAGTTTATTTTCCAACAGTGGTTTTTCCTTTGTCACTCTCCCACAGGCTGCAACTAGCGAAGCAACAGTTGTCTGCGCAGTCTCTCCCATCTCAGTCACTGAAGCTTGTAACTCCTTCAAAGTTGCCAAAGGCCTTTTGGTAGCCTCCCTCACTAGACCCCCCCCCCCCCCCCCTTGAGAGGCACTCAGTTTTTGAGTGCAGGCTGCTCTAGGCAGATTTACAGCTGTGCCATATTTTTTTATGTCTTTATCATTGACTTAACAGTACTCCAAGGGATGTTCACTGACTTGGAAATCTTCTTGTATCCATCTCCTGATTTGTGCTTTTCAATAACTTCCTCACAGAGTTGCTTGGAGTGTTCTTTGTCTTCATGGTGTAGTTTTTGCCAAGATATTGACTCACCAGCAATTGGACCTTCCAGATACAGGTGTATTTTCACTACAATCAATTGAAACACCTTGACTGCACACAGTGAACTCCATTTAACTAATTATGTGACTTCTAAAACCAAACTGGCTGCACCAGTGATGATTGGATGTGTCATATTGAAGGGGTGTGGTTGCTTAATACAATCAATTATTTAGTGTTTTATAATTGTAATTAATTTAGATAACATTGTAGAGATCTGTTTTCACTTTGACACAAATGAATTTTTCTGTTGATCAGTGTCAAAAAAGCCAAATTAAATCCACTGTAATTCAATGTTATAAAACAATAAAATATGAAAACTTCCAAGGGGGTGAATACTTGTATAAGCATTGTATGCAGGCTTCAGTTCAGTGTCTTGGAAGTGCTGTTCAAACTCATTTTGTGGAATGACTGAAACAGCCAAGCTAGTGCCTGATTACATTTTAAGTAATTTACTGTTCACTTGTGGTGTAAGCCATATTGCTTGTCCCTCGGTAGTTTCCATATTATAAATCTCAAGGCTATGAAGTTCTGTATAACTCTCATCAGCTTTTTCATCAACAGCAAGGAGATTAATGCTCCTTTTGAAACTGCAACTTGACTTTTTATCTTTTTCTGTTTCCTGTGCAGTCCATTTACCTTTGTTGCATTTTCCGCAAGTTTCACATTTAAATCTGCATTGGACTGGTGTAGTGAGCACCTGCCACAATGGTAACACAATTTATTCGGCAAGGCAGGTTACTGTTCAGATGTTTCAATTTTGTTCACGCTCACTTTCATTCCTAACTGCAACCCAATTGTGTGTCTGTCTGCATTGATACAGTGATTTCAACTGTTCTATTAAATGTGAGTTGTGCTTAAATTAGGGGCTGTTTTTGAATGCTTTCTTGCAAGATTCCACAAACTTATCCTATCCATGTCAACTCTATCTGTTGTCAGCCCCCAACCAACACATACTCCACTCTTCCCTCCTACCCCTCCTCACAGCCCCCCACCCTGTTCTCGTGACTATACCCCTCCCTCAACTGAAACCACCATGGTGGGCTTCACAGCTGAACAGGTGAGAAGACAGCTGAAACATTTCCACCCCGGATGGTGTCAGCCCCTGTGTGCTCAAACCTGTGCCCCCCAGCTATGTGGAGTACTTCACCATGTCTTCAACCTAAGCCTGAGTCTCCAGAGGGTTCCTGTGCTGTGGAAGATGTCCTGCCTCGTTCCTGTACCGAAGATGCCACGCCCCAGTGACTCCAATGACTACAGTCCGGTGGCATTGACCTCCCACATCATGAAGACCCTGGAGAGACTTGTTCTAGAGCAGCTCCGGCTTATGATTAGACCACACTTAGATCCCTCCAGTTCGACTAGGAGTTGAGGATGCCATCGTCTACCTGCTGAACTGTGTCTACACCCACCTGGACAAGCCTGCGAACACTGAGAGTCATGTTTTTTGACTTCTCTAGTGCGTTCAACACCATCTGCCCTGCTCTGCTGGGTGAGAAGCTGACAGTGTTGTAGGTGGATGCTTCCCTGGTGTCATGGGTTATTGATTACCTGACTGGCAGACCACAATACGTGCGCTTGTAACACTGTGTATCAGACAGAGTGGTCAGCAGCACTGGGGCTCCACAGGGGACTGTCCTGTCTCCCTTTCCCTTTACCATCTACACCTCGGACTTCAACTACTGCTAGAGTCTTGCCATCTTCAGAAGTTTTCTGATGACTCTGCCATAGTTGGATGCATCAGCAAGGGAGATGAGGCTGAGTACAGGGCTACGGTGGGAAACTTTGTCACATGGTGCGAGCAGAATCATCTGCAGCTTAATGTGAAAAAGACTAAGGAGCTGGTGGTGGACCTGAGGAGGGCTAAGGCACCAGTGACCCCTGTTTCCATCCAAGGGGTCAGTGTGGACATGGTGGAGGATTACAAATACCTGGGGATACAAATTGACAATAAACTGGACTGGTCAAAGAACACTGAGGCTGTCTACAAGAAGGGTCAGAGCCGTCTCTATTCCCTGAGGAGACTGAGGTCCTTTAACATCTGCCGGATGATGCTGAGGATGTTCTACGAGGCTGTGGTGGCCAGTGCTATCATGTTTGCTGTTGTGTGCTGGGGCAGCAGGCTGAGGGTAGCAGACACTAACAGAATCAACAAACTCATTCGTAAGGCCAGTGATGTTGTGGGGGTGGAACTGGACACTCTGACGGTGGTGTCTGAAAAGAGGATGCTATCCAAGTTGCATGCCATCTTGGACAATGACTCCCATCCACTCCATAATGTACTGGTTAGGCACAGGAATACATTCAGCCAGAGACTCATTCCACCGAGATGTAACACAGAGCATAAAAGGAAGTCATTTCTGTCTGTGGCCATCAAACTTTACAACTCCTCCCTCGGAGTGTCAGACACCCTGAGCCAATAGGCTGGCCCTGGACTTATTTCCACTTGGTATGATTAACTTCTTAAAAAATTTAATTATTTATGGTTTTATATTTCTACACTATTCTTGATTGGCGCGGCTGTAAAGAAACCCAATTTCCCTCTGGATCAATAAAGTATGTTTGTCTGTCAAACTCTATCTATTCCCTTCATAATTTTAAATACCTCTATCAAGTTCCCCCTCAACCTTCTATGCTCCAAAGAATAAAGACCTAACTTGTTCAACCTTTCTCTGTAACTTAGGTGCTGAAACCCAGGTAACATTCTAGTAAATCTCCTCTGTACTCTCTCTATTTTATTGACATCTTTCCTATAATTCGGTGACCAGAACTGTACACAATACTCAGACAACTTCTTCAATTCAGCCATGTACACTGAATTGGATTTCCATTTCTTTTGATTCTGCTTATGAGACCTAAAGCATTCTGCAATCAATAATGGTTTTGGGTTCTAAACGTTCCTGCATTACTTACACACTATCAGCAAAGTTCATGTTGGCTGGTTTCTTTGGAGCAGTCAAACCTCTAACCAAACTATATTCCATTAAACCCAATGCATTCAGCAAAACTGGTACTTGGTTGTCAATGGCTATTTCACTTGCTTCAAAATACTGCTTAATTTGTTCCATATAATCGATCGCTTCCATCTTTCTGATGTAGCCAGTAACTTCTGCTCTTTTAAAAATATATGATTATCACCCAGTACCCACCGTTTATGAACTTGTGAACTTGTCCACTTTCTGCCCTTTAAAATGGCTGAATATGAATATTTTTTTCTAATGAGATCCTATTTTTTTCAGACCAATGTTAAATAATTTAGCATTAAAAAGTAACTAAGATAGGTAGTTACAGTGACCAGACTTATGGACTATGTTGCTTTTTATCCATAAGATATTTGAATTTAAATTTGTTTTATCAAAATGTAGCATGATTTCCAGCAAGTATGAGACTCAGAAATGCTTTAAGGTCTGCTTGGTGTAATAGCCATATGCTTTTTAATATGAACTGAAAAAAATGAGCAAGGAATAAGAAAACAGAATTATATTAAAAACAGGAAGAAATTTTGGTCCTTTGAAGTATCAAAGGACAATTCCTTCACAATTTTGTACTTGTATTTGAAAATCCAATTTGCCAAACACTATTCTCCAGTATACAGAGTAATCAGAGAAGTAATGGCCCATCTAGTCCATGCTGAAATCTATATATCAGTAATCTACATACCAGCAATTGACAGACAAGGTTTAGTTACTTATACTAAAAAGTTTCAACTTAAGATTAAGCAGAATGCAAGCAGAGACTGGGGGTATGGGTGCCTTAGTTATTGAAAGTGGTGGAACAGGTTTAGAAAATGGATAATCAGACATAGATAATTCTGGACTTTACTAGTTGAGGAAAGAATACAAAACCACAAATGATACTCATGTCATCATATGAGGGATGTAGAGGCAGGAAAAAGATCAAGAGAAGATTTACAAGATCAGAGACTACAGGTCTGATCCAACAATCTGGAAAATTTTCCTTTAGAGAAGAGGAGAATGAGTGAACATCTGACAGAGATATACAGAATCGAAAGACAGAAATTCCTTGACATTCATAATGTAAATAAATCTCTAGAAAACGTTTTCACTCCATTGCAGGGAATCTGAATCAATATTTCTTTTCATAGGCTACTAAATTATGAGTATTTTTTCTATGAACAAGAATGTGACATTTTATTCTTGGGCTGACTGGATGCAAGGGACACTGCAATAAAACTAAATTAGAAAGACTACGCAAAGTTCTAGAGGTAGCTCATGTGATTGCATTAAGCACCTTATTTAGAAGGAGATTTACCTGGAGAATCTGGTAGGCTACAGGACAGGAGCTGAAGAGGGCAACCATGCACTTAATACACTGATATGCTCTCTTCTGATAATGGTTTTTAGAACGCTGGATAGTGTCAAAAAGCCCATCTCTGTCATCAGGTATTCCCTTCAGAGCATTATGAATCCTGAAAGAAACAGAAAAACTTTTCAAATCACATTTCTGCATGAGTGTATAGACTCAAGATGTGAGGTTATCCAACCACCCGTGTTTTGCTTAAGTTTATATATGCGCATATATACTGCTGAGTTGTAATAAATTTAAGTGTTGTCATAAATTCTTACAGATCCTTCACACAATCTACCAGTTTACAGGTAAATGAACAAAGGCAATCCATTTGAAGGGCTGCAGCAGGAACACCATATTAATGATTTAACAGAGCATCAGTGATAATACTTGTGCCTCTGAGAAAATGACCTCCCATTAATTGGCACTTCTGCTGATAGCACAATATCTAAAACATGCTAAATGAAGAATTTAAATGTAAACTTTCAGCCTATCATTCTAATGGTATAAAACATAATAAGATCCACATTATTTAGCAACTGACATAGACTTAAGTTAGTCAAATACACAAAATGATAGGAAGAGTTCCTTAATCACTATTTAATAAAATTTACACTAATGCTCCCCAGATTCATGATTACATTTCCAATTAGAATATCTGTTTACATCTTTTATTCATTTCAAAAAGCTGGATTGGGCACATCCTCATTTCCCTTCCTGCTAATTTACAATCATAACACTTTCTTAAAACTCTCCAATGAATTAACATGCAAAGTAGTTTAAGTTCCAGATGTGGTCATCTTGACAAGTTACGTGCTTATTCCACAGCATTAAGTACACTTTAAGAAACACTTATAAGAATTTAACTTTAAAAAAATATCCACTGCAGGCAATTTTTCAAGAAAACACCTAATTTTAGGTGGATCCCATACTGAAAACATTACTTCTTAAAAAATTAACCTGCTACATTATGTCAAAGAGCAGATTTATTTGAAAAGGAGAAAAAGCATTAGATTTCATTTGGGTAAAGTGGGCAAACAGAAAAGATGATAAATATCTTTCAGAAGGCCTTTGATAAAGTGCCACACGAGGTTGCTTACAAGAGTTCATGTTACTAACATGATCAGAGAATTGGCTGATTGGCAGGAGGCAAAGAGTGGGAATAAAAGGATCCTTTTCTGGTTGGCTGCCAGTGACTAGTGGTGTTCCACAGGGGTCAGTGTGGGGACCCCTTCTTTGTACGCTGTATATAAATCATTTAGATGATGGAATACATGGCTGTGCTGCCAAGTTTACAGATGATATGAAGATTGGTGGAAGGGCAGGTTGTGTTGAGGAAACAGATAGGATACAAAAGGACTTAAAACAGATTAGAAGAATGGGCAAGAAAGTGGCAAGTGAAATGCAATGTTAGAAAATGCATGGTCTTGTACTTCAGTAGTAGAAATAAATGGGCGGACTATTTTCTAAATGGGGAGAAAATCCAAAAATCTGAGATGTAAAGGGATTTGGAAGTCCTTGTGCAGAACATCCTAAAGGTTAACTTGCAGGGTGAGACAGTGGTGAGGAAGGCAAATGCTATGTTAGCATTCATTTCAAGAGGTTTAGAATACAAGAGCAAGGATGTGATGCTGAGGCTTTATAAGGCACTGGTGAGGCCTTACCCTGAGTATTGTGAACAATTTTGGGCCCCTTATCTTTATCTTAGAAAAGTTGTGCTGGCATTGGAAAGGATCCAGAGGAGGTTCACAAGGATGATTCCAGGAATGAAAGGGTTATCATATGAGGAATGATCAATGGCTCTGGGTCTGTACTCGCTGGAATTTAAAAGGAAAAGGGAGGATCTCATTGAAACCTTTTAAATGTTAAAAGACCTAGACAGAGTAGATGTGGAAAGGATGTTTCCCATGGTGGGAGGGTCTAGGACAAGAGGGCACAGCCTCAGGATAGAGGGGTGCCCTTTCAAAACAGATGTGGAGAAATTTCTTTTGCCAAAGGGTGGTGAATCTATGGAATTTGTTGTCACATGCAGCTGTGGAGGCCAGGTTGCTGGGTATAGTTAAGGCAGAGACTGATAGGTTCTTGATTGCACATGGCATTGGCATCAAAGGTTACGGGGAGAAAGCTGGGAACTGGGGTTGAGGAGGGGAAAAAAAGGATCCTCCATGATTGAATGGCAAAGCAGACTTAATGGGCCAGATGGCCTAATTTTGTTCCTCTGTCTTATGGTCTAAATATGTTTATAATCTACCTCATAATTTAAAACTGTATTTGACTTTAATGCAACTTATTGCTATGATCGCATGGTAAAAACATTTGGTGCAATGATTATGTTAATAACAAATGCTAAGTATAAAATCACTGAGTTCTCAAATAGTCTAAGAACAATTATTGGCTGAGGTTCGATAGAGAACTGATTAGAAACAAGCAAAAAGCAAATATGAAATCAAAATAGGTGAATTATGGATGAAATATTTAATTGGAGGGTTATTTCAGAATTTTATAAACTTGAAATTGTAATGTATTTAGCTAAGTGAAAACCTCAAAGGAAAAGGTTTATTAAACATTAGCAAGATACCCTAACCATCTTCAGGAGTCTCATCAGTGATATCGGTACTTCACTACCATTACAATAACATGAATCCAGCAGACTGATTGCAAATTTAAATTCTAGAATTAGTGAAGTTATAAGTAAAAATTGGATAGTGTACTCAGGTACGTGGATAGTCAATACAGAAGGATGTGTTGATACACAAGTATAGCCAAAAAAATTTCTTCCACCATTGGTCGTGTTCTTGGTACATTAGTTAAAAATGGTGATGACATTCCCATATTTGCACACAGATTAACTTCTAGTGCTCTTTAATGGCTCACTGATAAAGTCATCATATAATTTATTATCAATTGATTATGACAGATTAGCTTAGCAAGTGGGTACACTTCGATGGTCTCATCTGTGGGGACGGAAAGTAAATCAAAATCAACATTCTCCTTGTCAATGCAGTTAATTCAAGTGTACGAAATTCAAAACTGGAGTTAAACTACAATAACCAGAAAGCTAACAGTTTCACAAAAAAAAAGCATATTCTGTTGAAACAACAGAGCACAGTGACTTGCGCATTTGCTTTCTGCTGCCATATTATGCCTTTAATGGAGAAGGAACAATGGGACAGTAAGAGAAAAAGATGGAGGTATCCCAAATTAATTTCATTTAGACATTACACTCAATTGTAATTACTTACTAAACTCTAAGGCACTTTGCTGCAGAACATTCAAGATGTATTGTACATTTAGTATTGTATAACTCACCTGTGGGTTTGCCATGAATCTTCTATAAGCAAGATTTGCAACAGAAGGTCTAAGTAGGGCCTAAGTTCATAGGTGTAAGAATATGCCACCTTGGGGGGGGGGGGGGGAGAGGAAATAAAAGTTAAATTAAATATCAAATGTGGAGCAGTTTTTAAATAAAGTAACAATGCAGATAAGTAATGCAGTTTGAGATCAAAACTTTAAAAAATATATAAATAATGTTAATCACAAAAAAAGTTATTTCAGGAAAGGAGGGAACAATGTAAACACCTCTTTGGAAACGCACAAGAGCCCCTACTTTATAGCCATAAAAATTATGGAAATTTGCCCTGATGAAATTCCCAAATTACTACCCAAAAATTTAAGATACAGAGTAAAATTCATTCTTAGGATACTGATGCAGAGAAAATGAGATAACACAAAATGGAAAAGAAACAGCAATTTTGAAAATTTAAAAAAACTTTTAGTCATTTGTACTCTGTAGCGTTAAGATTTGGATGTGACAACATTGAGTTGATTATGTTGGCAGTCACAGCCATTCTTCCTTTACTACACCCTCTCCAGTATGAGGCATGTGTACAGAAACCCCAGGAGTGCATATTCTTCATCTGTGAGGCACTTTTCCGGTTTGTTGCATTGTGGTGAGCCGCAGAAGCTAAGGACAGCTTCCAAGATAATTCCATGATCTTTACTTCACTTCACCAAGTTGCCTTGCTTTAACCCATTGCAAACCTGATCTCCTTTTAAACCAGCTTTCTCTCATGGACCTTGATCATCATCTCCTAAAGCCCTTTCCTAATCCACAAGCCCTGCGTGTCAGAGAAAATACCTCGCAGATGAAGTTTTACAAGGATGGTGCCAGAACTGGAAGACTATAGTTACCAGAAAATACATAATTGCCTGGGGGTGGGGTTCTTTAAAAGAAAAGTTGAAAGATACCCTAATAGGGCTGTTCACAATTTAGGAAGGTGCATGACAATTTGATAAATAGAAGTCTTTTCCTTCTGAAACGGTGTCCAAAATAAGTAGGCACAAAAGTCAGTTGCTTGTAATGTCTAGCTGAATAATCCTTAACAGTGCTTTAAATACTATATAGTATACAACAACTGACACTGGAAATCCAAAGCTATGGTGAATATTTCCAAAATATTTTAAGACTGAGATGAAGAATTACTTCTACTCAAAGCTTGTGAACCTTTAAAATTTCTTGCCCTTAATATCAGTGAATAGAGCTATTTTAATTATATTCAAGGCTGAGATGGGGGTTATAGACTCGAGGTCAACTCTTGTTCTTAAATCCGAACATCCATAACACTCACCTCTAGAAATGCAAATCCAAATCTTACTACAGTACTTCTCTTTCTGGTTTGAAAGTATAGCCTTTCTGCATCTACAGTGAACGTCTCAGATACTTAAAGCTTTAACAATGTCACCTTTCAATCTTTTAAACACTAGTGAGTTTAGGTCAATCCTATTCAAATTTAGATTAGATTTCAGAATAGCATGCTTATTAAAACATAGTGAATTTATCTTCCCTGCCAATATTGCAGAGTGCTCCCAATGTGCTCTCATTAAAATCATCTAACAAATGCTTTTGCAAAAAAGGAAATAACATTTACACCTCTCCCAACTGCTTGTTGTACCTGTATGCCAACCTTGAATCATGCATGACCTCTGAAAACAGAGTTTTCAATCTTGTTTAAAAACATGGTGACTTTACTTTTCCAAACTCAGGAAACGATAACTTCAGGAAAACAGATGGAGTATGGAAAAGATAGATGATTAATTCTATTATAATTTATTGAATTTACAAATGAAATTGGGGAAAGGTGAAATTAATTTTAAATTGAAGCATGAAAATTATAGTTTTTCAGGCATTACACTTTTACCCACCAGAATGTCTTATTGGTTCCAAATTCTTTCAAAAATGTTAGCATATTTCTGACAATGACATATAACTCTGGCCATCATGAACTTATAGCTTCCCATTTATTTTTCCCCCTGAAATATTAAATTTTATCTTTCCCTTAACAGATGCTGCCTATGGATAATTTTTTTTGTTTTATCATTGTCTTTATTTAAAACATTTTCAGTATCTGTATTATTGTGCAATGTATATCTCAACTGATTTTGTTTCACCTAATACTCAACATCCAGCCCCACCATCCCCAAAAAAATTTTTTCAGACCTGCCAGAGGAGTTCACTGAGTATAGTGGAAGAAAACTGTGGATTTTCCCAGCAACAAAAGCGAAGCAGTTTGATGGTCTCTTCAGAATTGCTGCAGTCTTCAATAATCTTTTTCACATAACTAGTTCGTACAAACAGGATATCTGCCACACTCTGCTGGACTGGCATTATAGGCTGCGTCAAATTAGGGTCACCGTAAGGATTTGACAGGGGTGGATTTCCTAAAAGAAAAAAAATTTATAGGTTTAGAAACCTATAAACTGAATAGAAATGGCTGCAGTTCCATTGTAGAAAGAATTAAACTTCTTTTCTCTAACTAACTTAATTTCTCTTCAAGTCCTTCCATCCTTTTCCAGAAGTGTACAAAGTCTGAGAAACACATGAATATAATGTTAACCTTATAAAAACATAGAAAGCCTACAGCACAATACAGGCCCTTCGATACCATACAAAGCTGTGCCAAACATGTCCTTACGTTAGAAATTACCTAGGGTTACCCATAGCCCTCTATGTCTCAACACAAACAAGGTTTCAATAAGACCAATCCTTGTTCCTTACAAAATAAAAATCCCATTTGATATAAGCAAAATGCTAATGTTAACTGAGCAATAGTTCACCAATATTTATAGACAATGAAAATACTCAATTTCACAATCTCTCTGTTGGAATGTACCATGACTATACAATATAAAGATTTTAATATTACTTCAGTTACAATGGGTTACTTAAACTAGGAAGCTTTGAAACCCTATTACTCTGTCAAACATAATTCTGAAACATGCACCTGAAAGTAGTTTAACATACTGCAACAGGAACTATAGGTGTTATCTCAAGACAGGAGATGGATTACTTAATCCAGAGAAATTTCTTTCCTCAAAGGACTGTAAATATTTGAAATTATCTATTCCATAAATAAAGGTATATGCCCGGATATCAAAGGGAAAGGTTAACTGCAAGGTTTACTTGTCTCTGTGCTGAACTGAGGCTGCAGCCTGTAACCAACAGGCTCCTGGATTGGTTGTGAGTGGATTTGCAGATGTAGACTCACTTACATGAACTTCAGTCCTGAATGTTATTTGCTTATTTTTATCATTTGCACGTTTCTTCCCCCCCCCCCCCCCCCCCCGCACCTTGGGTGTATGACGGTCTTTTTTTAATAGATTCTATTGGGTTTCTTTGTTCTCTGGCTGCCTATAAGGAGATGAATCTCAAGGTTGTATATAGTATACATACCTTGATAATAAATGTACTTTGAACTTTAATATACTTTGGTCATAAATGGAATTATGGGAAACATTCTTAAAAAGACTGAAGTTCAAATACTTCATTGTCGAAGTGCATTGCCGACTCTACCTTCCATTTCCATGGTTAAATTCTAACGCAATTCTTTGAAGTAAACTAAATATGCACAAGCATCAACTCTGGCTGGCATGGATGAGTATTTTGTCCTTTTTGCTTCCTGAAAAAGTTACAAAGATTGCTTACAAATAATCTTCTAGGTTCTGAAGGCACTATTTTGGTCATTATGTTTCTTACCATTAATTGAGGACTGCATGCGTGATGATACATCACAGCAACGGACTAACTGTGATACCACAGCATAAAGTTTTCCCAGTTCAGCATATTGGTATTTGATAGGTGGTCCTGGGCCTTCATCCAGAGCTACTAACATAAACGTTGCAGGAACATTCAATTTAAGTAATTGTGTCTTTTCTGCCACACCTGGTAAAAACAAAATTTAAGAAACAATGGAACTATTTGGCAACGTGCAAAGAAATCACAACATCTGTATGCAGGGAACGAGAGATAACTATTTCTAAAAACTTCCTTTAAACTAGTTCAGCTCAAAATTATTTGAAGATAAGTAAACATGTTAATTTTGAAATTTCTGAAACTGTCATGTTTTGTTTGGATAGTGAAGTATTCAGCAAGTCAAGCACACATGGGTTTTTGAAAAATAAAACAAAATGACGAGGTAAATAATGCAGATGCAAATTTTAATAAAATACACAGATTTTGATGAACTTTGTTCAACATCCAAAGTCAAAAAATTCCATACAAGGCATGGCACTGAGTTGCTTTAACATGCCTTTTCATGAAGCCAACAAGGTATCACAGACTTTTCTTACCATTTATCATGACTTTTAGTTGGCTTTTTATATAATATCTGCTAGATTTTTCCCCTATCGATACTTTTAGACCATATTCACACATGCCATTTTTATATTTTTTTACATTTAGTTAAAAGGCATTTGTTTTTGACCAACAGGGTCATTTAGTCGGAATAAATTTGTATCTCAATGATTTCATTTTGATGAAAAATCATTGACCAGAAACAAACTCTGTTCCTCGCTACAAATTCTCTGCATGACAAGTATTTCCTGTAGTTTCTATTTTTAATTCAGTTTTCCAACATGCATCTCAATTTTTGAAAATAAGCTGATCTGCCTTCCTGGAATAACATTCCTTCCCCAAATATCATACAATTTTAATAGCACAGCTTTTGATTAAAACTGTGGTGAAATACAATAATGAAAAAGATAACATGAAGCAACCAATTCTTAAAATACTGCTTAAATTAATTTCTCTTTTGAAATGGGCTCATTATAATACAATGAGACTGACAAGTGTGAATAAAGCCAATTAGCAATAAACATTCAAACATCCTGAAGTTAAGTCTCTACCACTTTAAAGTTTGTTGTCCCGGGCTTATTTCCAGTTTCTGTGGCATGAAGCGACTGACAGTACGAGACTCTCCCCCGGATAGGACGCCAGTCTATCGCGAGGTTAACCCCCAGCATTTTTGCCAGTACCCGTGTTCAGCTGGGCGGACTGGAGCAATGTGTGGTTAAGTGCCTAGCTCAAGGACACAACACGCTACCCTGGCTGGGGCTCGAACTCATGACCTTCAGATCACTAGTCCAACACTTTAACCACTTGGCCACGTGCCACACACCTCTACCACTTTATTGTAAAGGAAATTATAACATTGCATGGTGATTTTATGGTGATGTAATTTAACCACAGTAGAAAGCAACTTCCAAAACATTTTCAAACATCTGATTCTTCCCCCCCCCCCCAAACTGTGAAAAAGAACATGTGAATAATAATTAAATGCTTTTCGGTCATTAAAAACAATTATTCCATTAGTTTGGCAATTATGCAGTAAAATTGAAAGCACATTCTTACCTAGATTTGCATACATAACAAAGAGATTAAAGTACTGTGTCAAGTGCCTCCCGTGCTCAGATACTTCTCGTCGCAGTAGATTCAGAACAGCTCTGAGAAGGTGATCACTGAGACTTAAATTATCAAAAGCCTGTTAAATAATTAAACAATTATTAACCTGATGTTTTATAAGACACTAAGTATGTTCAAATAACATACAACTACAGATTGGTAATACACACCATTTCCCTATCTCTTAAATCAACCCTTTGTGCTGTTATACCTTATTTGAATGTAAGTATTTTGCTATGTGTGAGGTTTTCAACTTCAGTTACCCTTTTCTACTCTCAGTGCAGTCTCCTCAACATTGGTGAGACCTGACATAAACTGGGGATCGTTTTGTCGAGCAGAATTCCTGGTGGCTATCCATTTTAATTCTAATCCCTATTGCAAGTCTGACAACCACACAAAATGCTGGTGGAACAAAAGGTCTTGGCCCGAAACGTCGACAGTGGTTCTCCCTATAGATGCTGCCTGGCCTGCTGTGTTCCACCAGCATTCTGTGTGTGTTGCCTGAATTTCCAGAATGTGCAGATTTCCCTGTGTTTCCCATTCTGACATGTTGGTCTATGACCTCCTCCACAATGTGGTCACTCTCAGGTCTGGGTTGCTTCCAACCTGATGGTATGAACATCAATTTCTCCCACTTGCAATAATTTCTATCCACCCACTTTTCTCTTCTATTTCCCATCCTGACTCCTTTCTTACCCCTCCTCTCCTCCTCACCTGTCCCTCCTCTGCATTCTCCCCAGGTCTACTCTCCTCTCAGATTCCTTCTTCAGCTCTTTAACTTTTCAAACTATCACCTCCTAGTTTCTCATTTCATTCCCCCTCTCACACCCACCTACCTTTTCCCCTCACCAGGCTTCACCCATCACTTCCTTCTAGCTTGTACCCTTCCCTCTTTCCCCACCTTCTTATTCTGTCTTCTCAACCCTTACTTGCCAGTCCCAATGAATAATCTCGGTCCAAAACACTGACTCTTTATTCCCTTCCCTAAAATGCTCCCTGATCTGCTGAGTTATTCCACCACTTTTGTGTGTTACTCTGGAATTCTAGCATCTGCAGAATCTCTTACGTTTCTAATCCACAAACCTTAAAACCCTACCATAATCAATAGGAGTCCAATGGTGAAGAGTAGCAACAGGTATGACATGGTCATAAAATATATCCTGGATTGTCAGCTTCAAAATAAATCCAGGATTTAGTTCTGGTTAAATAGTTGACCATGTGGCCCTTGGAATCAATGGGCACACCCACCAAATTTGGTCCAGTAAGGTTAAGGAACGGCCACAGCATTTTCAGAAACAGGTCGTTAAAGCTTTGTCGGGTTTGATGTCCATCTTTTCAAATAGTTTAAATTTTACTCTGTTAAATATGCTAGGGCTCCTAAACTTATTTTATTTCATTCCATGATGCAGAAGACAAGCTGACAGGAAACAATTGAAAAAAAAAAGTGCTGATGCTAAGTTCTGCCTCAGAAATGAGGAATTTAACAGAAAACCACTGCACAAAAGTATAAAGGAAAAATACAAAAAGTACAAAAATACCTTTAAAGAAAAGCAGAAATTACTGAGTACATACATAGAAGTCAGTTGTTATTTTTCCAGAGGACAAAAAGCTAAAATTTTGTATTTTACTACAAAAGCAAAAGTTGTTACTTTTCCAGCTGTGAATTCTCTTACCTGAGAGGAAGGTCCTGGGGATGTAAATGGTGAAGGGCATGGTCCATCTTGCAATGAAAAATGTGCAATAAATACAATAAGCTTAGCAAATGCACTCCTTACTTCAGTGCTAGGGCACTCCAGAAGGTATTCTGAGAAGCGATTTGGATAGGCAAAAAGAACATTATGTGCAAACCAACAGCGTACATTCTTGCTATGACGAAGCAGGATACACAGTGCATCATACCTGTAAAGGGTAGAGAAGAAGCTTTTCTTAACTGTACATTGAAGACTATAAGCTTAGAACATAGAACTGTTCTTAGATGAAAAACCTGTCTGCTTGATAGATAACTGCATTGTTCAGCTTTACAGACCACATGTTTTAGTCTTTGATTTAATTCCTAGTCTCCCAACTTTATTTATTCACCTGTGTTATTATAATTTCTCTCAAAGTTCAAATCACTCCCGTTGCAGCATTTAACAAGCATATTCAGTGTCATTTGATTAACAGCCACTTGAAAAATATTTACAAAAATATGATCATGGTCAAGTACCATTAAAGTGAATTAACTTTATTTTCTGTTTGTTTACATCTAAGAATTCTTACAGCAATACAGTTTTATAATTACGAGAAAGCAAAAGGCTCATAGTAAGAGACTGGGCAGAGCACAGCTCACCAACCCATGGATTGAGTAAAGAAATCTCTCCTGTAGCAGTGTCATGGAGAAAGCACCAATGTCTCTTCTGACCTTGCAAAGTACCAAGCTTTACTCTAAGATTATATTCAAAGAGACTGTCACAAGCCAAAGAGTTACATTTGAGGTTGTATCAAAATTGAGTTAGTATTTAAAAATTAATTTCTCGCAATGCTGGATAAAAATAGTTTAATTCATTAACATTAACAATATTAAATTACCAAATTTGCTTATATTACAAGGGTTTGAAATGTTACCACTATGGAATTTACAATTTGTAAATTGATAGACAATGACTTTATAGGAATTATCACAAAATCCTAGCTTTATCAATTCCCCAAGGTATTAAAGAAAATCACACACAAGACAAAAATAAAATCAGTCAAGTTGCAAGTTTTGTATTGGCAAAGGATACTGATATAAATTTTGATTTCAAAGCAAAATACTGCTGATGCTTGAAAATAGCAAGTTTCTGATTTACTTTTCCTCCTCTTAAGTTCTTAAATGAGTATCCAGATTTCAACATTTTTAAAAATATTGCAACTACTTCAGTTAGCTCAATGAGAATAGACAATGGGTTGCAAAAACCAACATCACAAGTCACTCACCATTCACTTGCTGGACCTCGGACTATTTTCTTTGTGTGAAACCCAGTAGTAAACAAGAATCTTGCAGCAAGTTGAATACTTATCATAGCTAGTTCTTCAGCTTCTGATAATAGATGATCTTGCCCTGCAAAAGTAGAGTATGTCAACAGAAAGTCAATCGCTTATTGAAGCACTAATAGATTTTATTTGAACCTGACTTCAAATCAATATTTACATTATTAGCATAAAGATTTTGAATCTATCCTTGAAATCTACAATATCTCACTTCCAGAGCTGAGGAACGACAATACAAAAAAACTATCTGAAAAATGGGCTCTGATAAAGCCAACAAACAATAGAACTTTACAACAGGCTCCACAGTTGTACTGATTCATTCAAATACAAATTTCTTTCAGATAATAATATTTACAGCTCAGTAGATGAGCATTAGAAAGACAAGATAGTACATGGAATGTTTGAAAAGAACAATTGTTTGCTCCAAGATGGCAAAAGAGCATGACACCTCTTCCATGGTGCTTTCAGCAGGTCTATGTATACATTATAATGCTTACTCTTTTAAATCTCAATTTTTTTCTGCAACAGCAGCTAACAATGTTCCCTTCATGACGTACAAAAAAGCTGGATGAACTCAGCAGGTCGGGCAGCATCCGTTGAAAGAAGCAGTCAACGGATGCTGCCCGACCTGCTGAGTTCATCCAGCTTTTTTTGTACGTCTTGATTTGACCACAGCATCTGCAATGTACTTTGTGTTTAATGTTCCCTTCATTGTTTTTCCTTTTTGAACCAACTTGATGTACCAGGATGTGGAATGACCTGCTTGGATGGCATGCATACAGAAAGTTTTCACTGTATCTTGAATACACATGACAATAATAAGCCACTAGTAATAAGAGTTTAAAAATTACAATTCCAAAGGCGCCATCCCTTGGAGTGTTCATTGCCTCACATTTAAATGTGCATTAATGACTTCAACAAGATACTTGACATTACTAAAGAGCAGACTGGTTAAGTAAGAGCTCGATGGATTCAGGGAAAAATGGCAAGGAAAGTTGGACTGATCGACTTGCAAGGAGAAAGTAGAGAATCAACTATTGATGGGGAGTTCTAATTGCAGGACTGAATGCAACAGGTTTCTGCTGGGGTTAACAAACTAATATTTTTTCATGGGACCAAAGAACTATGTTGACGATTTCAAAATTTGCTGTGCGGCTGTTCAAGAAGTAGCAGGTTCTAGACTGCAGGATATCAAGAAATGTGATGGAACAGGGAGTTCTTAAGGATCTAAAAATCTTTGAGAATGTATCTATAAGTCTGCATATGGGATACTTGGGCTTCATTGGAGCACATGATCATACCAAAACTATAAAACACTCAGGGTGTAGGGATAGATTTCTGGTCACGATACTACAGTAATTAGATTGCATTGAAAGAGTGAAGAGGAAATCTACGGTTATCAGGGCTAGCTAATTTATAGTTTTCTTTTTCGAAACTACTGACAAGGTTACACTTAATTGAAGAATTTAACAAGGGAAAAAAGACCCCAATTTAAAGAAAAACAGGAAGGACCAACATCTTACATTTCCCTCAGCAGAAAGTTTGTAACCAGAAAAGAGGTTCAAGATAATTGGTGTATGCAGGTGTCACTTTCTGGTCTTTCCAGTTGGAAATTTTCTATTGATCTGTCAATTTCCACATTTCTCACTTTTAGTCCATCTCCCAATTTCACTCTTGCTCTGCTTCCTCCCTTCCATTTCTAGATGTAGACTGGTATCAAAACCCATCAAGCCTGCCAAGCTTTGGACTACCATGACCAAACTACCTCCCAGCACTGTTCCCTGCAAGCTCTTTTCCTCTTTCTGCCAGGCACTTTCTGAAATTACCATTTTTTCTCACAATGCCAGAACCTTGCATTCCAATATATTTGCTTCTAACTAAAAGTACTTAACTTTAGCCAACGAGATGCTCAATCACATGTATTTAGTTTTCATGCTGTCATTCTTTCCCTTCACCCCCTTCCTCTAAAAATAATGACTTGTTTCTGCAGCCCATTAATGTTCATGCTCAATAAGACATCCTCAGAAATTTCCTGTACCCCTGGATGGTGACAAATTTATATATTCCCTTTTACTATATGTTGCTAACATATCTGCCTCAGCCATTTCATCAGCCAATTTTGATATGTTTCATCTCGTTCTTTCATATTGAATTTGGGTTGTAAACAGTTCTGCTCTGAGCACCACTAAAAATAACCCTAAAAAGGAACCCACTTCAACTCTGCTTCACATTCCCATTCAGATGTGTCCATACATGGCCTCCTCTACTGCCAGGATGAGGCCAAACTCAGGTTGGAGGAGCAACACTTCATATACTGTCTGGGTAGTCTCCAGCCCCTTGGTATGAACATCGAATTCTCCAACTTCTGGTAATTCCCTCCACCTCCCTTCCCCCATCCCAGTTTCACTCTGCCTCCTCCTCCAACTGCCTGTCACCTCTCTCATGATTCTGCCCCCTTCAACTACACATAGTGCTATCCCCTTATGTCCTTTCTTCACCTCTCCTGCCTATCCCCTCCCCCACCCCTTGATCTTTCCTCTGATTGTTTTTTCACCTGGCACCAACCAGCCTTCTCCTTCCCATCCTCCCCCCACCTTCTTTATGGGGCCGCTGCCCCCTCCTCCTTCAGTCCTGACAAAGGTTCTCAGCCCACAATGTTGACTGCTTGCTTCCATGAATGCTGCCCGATCTGCTGAGTTCCTCCAGCTTGTTTGTACGTGTTGAACCCTAACAATAACCCTTTCCCTACATAACACTGCAGATGTTGGAATCTACAACAAAAAAAACTTTTGGAGAAAAATGCATCATACTGTAACTGAGGGGGAGAATGGATAGTTGACACTTTAGATCAAGATCCTTTATCTGGAGGTAAAGACAGGCTGGAAAGAGATAAATGGAGACAAAGAATTAAAGAATTTGGATAATTAGGCCACTGTCTCCCATACCATTACAACTTTTAACACTTAGGAGACATCCTCTCCACAGCCTGACAGCTACCCACTCCTGTATAACTCACTTCTATTGCCTACCCAAGATTTACAAATAAGGCTGTTCTGGTAGACCCACTGTTTTTACTTGCCTGCTCTTTCTGCACTGAACTTGTCTCCTCATACCATTACCCCTTCTTGTCCCTTTTATGTCCAGAACCTTCCCACATACATCTAGGATACTTTGCATACTCTCCATCATTTTAGCAACTTCTAATGACTAGCTCTATCTTCACTTAGGACATCCAAATCTCAAAACAATTTCATTCCTCTTGGGAAAGGGACTCACCATTTCTTTCTAGAACATAGATCCAACCAGTTCCCCCTCCACCGCCTGGTGGAAATTGTCCCTACCCCAAACAACATCTCTTCTGAATCCTCCCCAGTCTCCAATGCTGTCCTTAAAACAGTTCCACCAAGAGTTTATTTACAATTTGTGTAAAGCCCAACTGTTGGGCACCTGAATGCATTTGTATTGCAAATCCAAATATACATTATACTCAGATAGCTAGAGCAAAGAACAAACTGCTTAAGGAACTTGGTGGGGCATGTTGCATCTGTCAAGCAGAGGAATAGTTTACACTTTGGATACAGACTCTGCTCCAGGAGTGAGGACAAAAGATGTGAGGAGGATGGGCAAGACAGAAGTCCTCCATATGAAGGAATAAAATGCTTTACATATTTCTGTGAAGGCAGAAGATACTCAACATTTCCTTGTTCCTCAATATGATTCTTCCTAATTCATCATCCAAGGGACCAATATTCACTTTTACTCTATTTTGTGCACATTTTCAAAAGCTCTGACATTCAGCTGGATATACTTTCTTTGTTAACTCAACATACACTGGGCCCAAATTATTGAGTCTTCCCTATTTTTGATTGTAATTATTCCAAATCTGAAACAAGGCTTCCTTGCTCCAAAAAGGTCAAACAATATTGGTGGGAAGAGAGGCAGCTAAATGTTTTGGGTTGAAAACTGGGAGCTCAAGTGCAGTGAAATATCCATTGTCTATCTTTCCACAAATGCTGCATGACGTCCTGAATGCTTCTAGCATTTTCTATTTATATTTCAGATTTTCAAATATCTGTTTCATTTTCATCCTGGATAGCCAAATGAATGGTAATTTGAAGGGTTGAATTTGGAGGGCCTGTGCTATAACAGAACTAGGTACAAATCTATTCTGTTTAACAAGATAGAAATATAAGTGAGGTAGTTTGTTCCTTCATATGGAGTTTGAATAAATAGAATACATATAAAAACAAAGAAATGCAACTTCTTGAAAATATTGAAAAAGTCCCTTTAAGAGGTGTTTAAGGAATAATTCAACTAGAAATAGAAAAGTAAAAGCACAAGAAATTTTGCAGTTGCTTGGAATCCAAAGCAACACAAACACACACGCACAAAATGCTGGAAGAACGTAGCAGGTCAGGCAGCATATACGGAAATGAATAATCTGTTGACTTTTCAGGCTGAGATGCTTTTTCAGAACTGGAAAGGAAGGGGGAACACACCCCATTCTGACAGAATAGAAAGGCGGAGGAGGCGAAGGAGGATAGTTAGAAAGTGTCAAGTGAAGTCAGGTGAATGGGAGAAGAGACTGGACCATGGGAGAAAGGGAAGGAGGTAAGCAGGTGAGAAGCAATAAGATGCCAGAGTGGGGAATGGAAGAAGAGGGAAATTTTTTTTTAAAACTGGAGTTGATCTTCATGCCATCAGGTTGGAGGCTACCCAAACAGAATAAGAGCTGTTTGCTTCGCCACCTTGACAGTGGTCTCATCTTGGCACAAGTCATGGACTGACATGTCAGAAGAGGAATGGGAATAGGAATTAAAATGGTAGGCCACTGGGAAATTCCACTTATGGCAGATGAAGCAGAGGTGACCAACAAAGTGGTCCCTCAATTTATATTGGAGATTTCACCAAAGTAGAGGAGGCTGCATTGGGAGTGCCAGATACTATAGATGACCCCAACAGATTAGCAGGTGAAGTGTCGCCTCACCTGGAAGGACTGTTTGGGGCCCTAAATGGAGATGAGGAAGGAGCTGAATGGGCAAGTGTAGCACATTGACTGCCTGCAGGGATAAATGCCAGGAGGGAGATCAGTAGGAAGGGATAAATGGACAAGGGAATCACGGAGGGAGTGATTCCTGTGAAAAGTGGAGAGTGGGAAGATGATCCTTTTGGAGATGGTGGAAGTTATGGAGAATGATGTGTTGAATGTGGAGGCTCACAGATGGTAAGCTAGGACCAGAGCAACATTATCCCTGTTAAGACAGAAGGAAGATGGGATGAGCGCGGATGTCTGGGAAATGGAGGAGCTGCGGCAGCA
This sequence comes from Hypanus sabinus, assembly GCF_030144855.1. Classification (NCBI taxonomy): domain Eukaryota; kingdom Metazoa; phylum Chordata; class Chondrichthyes; order Myliobatiformes; family Dasyatidae; genus Hypanus; species Hypanus sabinus. Next base: position 144,211,721 of record NC_082709.1, on the reverse strand, counting down.
TCAATGGTGGAGGAAGGGAAACATCATTTTTGAAGGAGGAGGACACCTCTGATGTCTCGGATAAGAAAGCTTCATCCTGGGAACAGATGTGGAAGTAACTGAGAAAAGGGATAGCATTTTTTACCGATTTACAAACAAGATATCTATGGGAATCAGTACATTTATAAAAGATTGGTGGACAAGTTGCCTCCAGAGACAGAGACAGAGAGGTTGAGAAAAGGGGGGGGGGGGGGTTGTCAGAAATTGATCAAGTAAACTTAAGGGCAGGGTGTAAGTTGGAGGAAAAGTTGATGAAACTGACAAGCTCAGCATGGGTGCATGAAGCAGCACCAATGCAGCCATTAATGAAGCTAAGGAAGAATTGGGGTGCATTGCTGGGGAAAGCTTGGTAACATGGACTGTTCTACGTATCCAACAGAAAGGCAGGCATAGCCAGGACCCATGCAGGTGCCCACACTTTGAGTCTGGATAAAGTGGGAACGCCAAAAGAGAAATCATTGATGGCAAGGACCAGCTCGGCTAGCAGGAGGGGATGGTGATGGTGGTGGAGGGGAATTGGTAAGTTCTTTTGTTGAGAAAGAAATGGAGAGCTTTAAGGCCTTCTTGATGGGGGGGTAGAAGTGGACAGAGACTGACATCCAGGGTGAAAATTAGACGGTCACATAAGTAGAAAAAGAAAATATTTTCAGATGTAGCTCAGGGAACCACCAATGCAGGATGAAAGAATGTAGAATATAAATGAGGCAGGTTGAGCAGAAGTAAACAATGCAGGAAGACAGGTCATAATTACATTTTTAAAAGAAAAGAGATGAGTTGACAGTTCAGGTTCTGTCAGTTTCCTTTAAATATGTCATATTATCAACTTCCACTTTCTTATTCATCCAAAAAGGAGCAGGTCCATTTCCATCAGTTGTAAGTTGACATCACATGTAAAAATGCAGATGATATGATATTGAAGGCTGACTAGTCGTTAAATAAAGAGCAAGGGGTATTAAAAGAAAGTAAAAAAAAGTCTGCACAAGATGTCACATTCCATCTGCAAGGAACCATTTAACTCAACTTTAGCAAAGTTGCTTCTCTATTTATATTAAAATTGGCGAGTTTTGCTCCAGGTTACTTAGCTGTGAAATTATTTCAGCTTTTTTCTCTTTTGACTAATGCGGTTTCTCATTGCTCTGGGCTGCATTTTACACTTTTTCCATTTCATTTCAGCTCCCCTCCCCCCCCCCCCCGGACTGGTCTCATTTCCCCACTGGATTCACCAGAGTACCCCTGGATTCATTCAGAATATTCTTTGTCTCATCTATTCCTGCCAATTCAAAATAACCTGTTTCTCTTTTCATAGTTCCAACAAAGGACTTTGGGTTGAAATGTTTATTCTCATCTCTTTCTGCAGTTACTGCCTGATCTGCTTAATGTTATTTGTCTTGTTTTCATATTCCTTAAGGAACGTAAGTGAATACTTTCAGCTTGTCTGGAATGTAGTGCACAAGATAATTAAATTGATTGTTAATCCATCTCCCTGGCAAACAATCATGTCCCCGAGCACCTGCAACCATTGACAACAAAGCATGAATTTTATAGAATGTCGGGCATCAATTTTCTGATGCTTCCCCCCCCCCCCCACCAACAAAAAAAATCTACCACCTCTCTCACCTAAAAAAAAGGATGTAAGGCACATAGGAATGTCACTACTAGATGTTACTCTGCAAGTCTCACAGAAGCATGCCTTTGGCTCAAGAATGGGATGTTATTCGGTAAAGTTCAGAGACAAAATTCATAAATCCAACATTCATAAAATGAGTCCCTGCGGAGTCAGAGTAATACAGCATGTTAATAGGCCCTTCACCCTAACATGCACATACTAACCATGGTGTCCATGTAGCTAGACCCATTTCCCTGCACTTCCCTCTAAAACCTTTCTATCCATGACAATTCAATGTTGTTTTTATCTGGCTCAAGCACATTCTCTGGCAGCTCATTCCATACACCTTCTTCATGAAAAAAATACCCAAGGTCCCTTTTACATTCTTCACTTCTCACCTTACACCTATATCCTTGCTTTTTTTTTTACTTTGCTGTGAAATATATGTAAATTCATGTTATCTGTAATACTTATGATTTCATATACCTGTATAATGTTACCATTCTAAGGAATAAAGTTCCAGCCTACTCAACCTCTCCATATGACGCAGGTCCAAGTTCTGTAGTTAATTTTTGACAATCTATTTTCAGTGCCAAAATGACAACTATTCTTCATGTGAGAATTCAGATAATATGAGGTAAATGAACTCTCTCAGCTTCCCTACTAATAAATATACGTACAAAAGAACTGGGAATTGATTAAAGAATTAAAATATTATAGCACAAAAGGAAACAGGCCCACCATCATTTTGTTGACGAAAATAATTACTAAGCTCAATACTACTTTCCAACTCCCAGTCAACAATGATGTATATTATGGTAAATGGTCATCCAAGTTCCTTTTAAATGTAAACATTTCTGTATCGACCATCTTTTTATGCAGCAGAACCCAAACATACTTTGAAAAATCTTTTCCTCTCTAATTCATCGAGCTATCATATTTTATATATACTTAATTGCTGTTACTGACTGCAAAGGGAAATTGGAATAACCTATCATTCGATTGAAGCCTTCCAATTTTAAACTATTCAGTAGTCAGTTATTGGAAGGGAAAACAGAAGATCAGATTGCTCCAATGGAGTAAAAATTGCAGCATGCTGTTGTGCAGAAGGACTTGAGAGCACTTGTGCATGAATTGCAAAAGGTTAGTTTGCAGATGCAACAGGTTATCAAGAAAGCAAATAAAATGCTGGCCTTCGTTATTAGAGGGATTGAATTTAAGAGCAGGGAGATCATGTTGCAATTCGACAGAGTACTGATGAAGCCACACATGGAATACTTCATGCAGTTATAGTTTCCTTGCTTGAGGCAACTTTGGAGGCAAGGCATAGGAGATTCACCAGTTTGATTCCAGAGATGATGGGGTTATCTTATAATGAAAGATTGAGTTGCCTGGAACTACACTCTCAGAAGAATGACTTGGGATATTATAACACATAAAATTATGAAAGGAACAGATGGAAGCAAGGAAGTTGTTTCCATTGGTAAATGAGTCTAGAACTGGGGACTTAGCTTCAAGATTCAGGTAAACAGATTTAGGATGGAGTTGAGGAGAAACTGCTTTTTCCAGAGAGTAGTAAACCTGTGGAATTCTCTGCAAATGGAATCAGTAGAGGGTACCTCATTAAATGTATTAAAGACACAGATAGATTTTTGCAGCATGTGAAATAAGGGTTATGGCAAAATGGTAGGTTGATGGAACTGATTCCATAGTCATAACAGGCATGATCTTATTGAATGGCGAAGTCAGCTCAATTGGCCACATGGCCTACTCCTGCTATTTCTTATGTTTTTATAAACATTTTCACATTTACACAAACATCCTGAAAGATATAGTAGCAGCACTACTTAACTGAAACGACAATATTTTGTATTCTTAAAGGTGCAATGTTATCAATAAAAAATAATGTATACTCACCAGGTGGAGGATTCAAGTAGACACTGTTACATGTTAAAAGTTTCTTAATGAATTGGAAGTATTCCAAACTATACTGCATTCTGTTGTGCATAAATTGCACATTCTGTTTCCGTACACTTCGCTCAATGACAATTGGCATTTTTATCTGGTGTGGTTTAATGCTGATCTCCAGCTCAGAGATGTACTTAATTAATTCATTATCTTTATCTAATGTGTCCATTCGTTCATAAAAAAGGATGTAAGCATTCCACCATCGTTTTTGTCGCCTGTATGACATACGCTTCATCATATGGTCAAACACTTCACCCATGTATTCACCACCAAAACACTGGTTTTTCATCTCTTCATCGTCATCCATTTTGCACTCTGTTACATCACCATCATCAAACTTGTACCACTTGTTTTTTTCACCATCTCCACCATTTCGCTGAATGATATATGAATAGTAATGCCCACCGCTGGCTTGACCACTATGCACTAGCACACCAACTAGTCTATATTTAGTGCTACCAGGCTGTTCATTATCTGGCTGGTCATTCTGGATCAACTGATTTTCTGGGTTGATGTCATCTCCTTCCAGTTTGGCAACTCCAGCCACTGTGTATGGTTCCATATCTAGCTCTCGAGGAAACTCAAAATAGTCATTGAACTTAATTGCACATTCCCTTTCCCAGTCATAATCAAATCGCTTGAGTTGAATTGCTAAAACTGGAGGCAACTTCTTTATTAACAAACGCTTCACTGTATCCACCTGAAAAACAGAAAACATTGCATGACAATGGATTTATGAAAATCCTGCTACTAAATATTGAGAAATTTATGCCCCTGACAAATCCAAAGAAAAAACTTGGACAAATCACGATTTGATAATATTCTACCACTCCCACCCCCTCCTCCTGAAGCGGAAGCTCACATTCCGCAGCATTCATTAGTTGTTACCAGCTGTTTCACATATTCAACATGTGTGAAGAGATTATTCAAATAGAAGACTCACTAGAACCAAATTTACTCAGGATTTACTGAGGTCTTAAGAGATCTTTATATCATCTTTAGTCATGTGACATCCCAGAGGACTGGAGAATAGCCTGTGTTCCTCTGTTAAGAATGGTAATAGAAACAAGCAAGAAAATTGGGAGATAAGTGAGCCTTATATAAGGAAAATTATTTGAGAAGATTAGGGATGGGATCCACTTGCATATTGGCAAGCTTAGATTTATTATAGTTAGACAGCATTTCTTTGTGCAGGGAAGGTTATGTCTTATAAAGTTGGATTGAGACTTTTGAGGTGACAAGAATGACTGATAAGGGCAAGGCAGAGCAGTAGATGCTCTATACACAGACTCTGGTACAGCTTTTGAGAAGTCCCTCATGGTAAACTGATCCAGGAAAGAAGGTAAGTTTGTTTATTATCATTCAACCATACACATGTATATAGCTGAATGAAACATAATTCCTCTGGGGCTGAAGTGCAAAACACAGTGCATTTAGTCACACACAGCGAAGACAGTTCCCGAGTGGCATGGCCTTAAGATTAATAAGTCGTCATAAAGTGCTAGGGTGCATGTTTGCATAAAACAGTATGATGTTAATGGCACTTAAAACAAGCAGTAGTATTACAAATGTGAAATAACAGCAAAAAAAGATGAAGTGACCAGTGGGAATGAGAACATCTGAGAGTTGTGGAGTGGGTGGGACAGGCAGAATGGCATTCAGATAGGGTGTACATGTGTCTGACAGTTCTGGTTCTCGTGCTGTAGTACCTTCTGCCTGTTGACAGGAAGTCAATAAGAATGTGGGCAGGATGGGAGGGGTCTGTGACAGTGCTTCTGATATATGTCTTGAATGATGTTTCAGCAGTCTTCACTCTCTGTTACAGGGTCTTGTGAGCTGATGCATTGCAATTCCCATACCAAACTGTGAAGCAGCTGGTCAGGACACTCAGAGCTGCTTCAGTATAATGTGTTGAGAATTGGGAAGGGGCAGGGGAAGAGAAGGTGGAGGTACTGCTGTGCTCCCAGCTAGAGATTGTATTAAGGGACCAGGTGAGATTGACAGAAATGTGCACACCAGTACTTGGTGCTCCTGACTCTCTCCACGGAAAAGCCAGTGATATGCATTAGGGAGTGGTCAACCTACACCATCCTGAAATCCGCAATCACCTCCAGTCTCGTCCATGTTTTATGTATGCTCATACGTACATACACACACACGCGGTCTAGATAAAAATGTAGGCAGGCAGGCCGATTAACAAGATTGGAGATGACACAAAAAGTTGCAGAGCTGTGGATAGTGAGGGAATTTGTTAAAGGATTCAGTAGGCTAGAATACTATCCATTGGAAAAGTGGGCAGAGGAATTGCAAATTTAATGTGGACAACTGTGAATTATTGCAGTTTGCAAAGTTAAATGCATGAGGAACTTATATGGTAAATGGCAAGACCCTTAGAACTTTGATTTACAGAGGAATGTTGTGGTTCAAGTCCAGAGCTCCTTGAAAATGACAACACAATTTGACAGGGTGGTAAAGAAGGCATGTGGTGCACTTGCCTTCATTAGCTGTAGAGTTAAGTATAAAATCAGTAAGTCATGTTGCAGCTGTATACAACTTTCTAAGGGCACATTTGTTCTGGTTATGGATGCTTTAGAGAGGCACAGGATGTTTCCTAGGATGTAAACTGGATGAGACTTCTTTCTACTGCTTTCTATGATGCGGCTTCAGTTAAACATGAAACAGTACACAACAGGGACTGTCCCTTCAGCCCACAATGACTGTGTCAACCATAATAATTTAAACTATCACAAGAGATACTGCAGATGCTGGAAATCTTGAGCAACACAGAAAATGCTGCAGGAATCTTTACACTTTTCTCCTTCCCCAAACCTGCTTGTACTCACCTTCCTTATTATGAAGTTCTATAGCATTAAAACTGAAATTATTGTATTTCCAGCTGCCTGTCATACAATAGATAATCAAATGCTACATCAAAACAGTTCTCGCAGTTCAAAGAGAACTGGACATTTACAACCAGGAAACTATTTAGGAACATCAGCAAATTAGATATATCAAATAAAAGAGCAAAGTGCTTTTAGCTCTCTAATAGTTGAGTTGCGACTGTTTGTAGCTCATAATTTGCATTAAACTTCTTTAAGCAAAGCTGTATACATCTTGGAGATAAAAAAAAATTTCTCCAAAATAATAGCATCCTTACTTCTTGTTTTGGTGAATGAAAAGCCCTAATCCAAATCACAGGTATTCAATGAAAGAAAAAAATATGATGGTAATATAGTGATGGTAAATGTACTAACAGTCAGATCCTGATTTTGATACTTGAGGCACTCTGGCTATCACAAAAGTTAAAGTGATTATTAACATTAACATTACATTTTAAAAATTCACTATATATAATTTATATATATTCACACACACATCAAATGTGAAATACTGCCACCAAGTGAGCTCAAATGCACAGATGCTGTGCAGCTCTGACAGCTGACAGAACTACAGAATTTCTGTTTTTGCACTAATTATTTTAACTTAATTATTTAACATAAATATATACTTACTGTAATTCAGTTTTATCCTATATTTATTATGTATTCCATTGTGCTGCTGCCGCAAAGCTAACAAATTTCACAACATATGCTGGTGATATGAAACCTGATTTTGAATACAGGCTGAAGAATTTAGCCTAATAAAATTTGAACACAAAATTCATTACCTTTTTGTTACATTTCTCACAATGATATGCATTGGCACCTTCCAATAAATCTCCTTTAACATACTGCTCAAGTGAGTCAAGCAGATTTTGATGATTTCTAATGTCAACATTCAGTGTTGTGAAGGATTCCTCACATTCATACCTGAAAGAAAAAAAATTGTAATCAATATACAATCACTATTTAGAAAAATGTCATTTTTAAAACTAGCATTCAGAATATACACAAAGTTCCAATATTCAAAGTCTAGATCAGACAAAGAAAAATGTAAAATGCAGTATTTGGGTATCATTTGCAATTTACTGCATATCTTTATGGTATGATACTAGTGGTAAACTACTACAGTTCATGTGATATTCCCATTATTCATTAGACTAATTTTTAAGATTTGACCTTTAAATGAAGGTTTAAGTTGATACATCAGGCTATCAGACTTCTGAACAACTTGTACAGGAATTTATTGGTATTTGTTTTTCTGTTGTAGGCAGCTGAGTGTGCAGATTTCGTAGGTGTTTTGAAGATGGCATGTTTCTACAGAGTAATTTAAAGATAATACAGATAATGCATTATCATGAAAGAAAAATTCGCAGACTGAAGTAGAGGATGGCTCGACCAGTGAATCAACCTGTTTCACAGAGCATCAGATGTTGGAACTAGTTGACCCATTGATTAAAATCACAGCTTGCATGTCAACCTATAGGACATGCATGGAGATGAATTTGTGAGAGCATGAATCTTGAAGATTGTTCATAGTCATTTCTTGATTGACAGAGTGAAGACTTGTTTTTCAGTTGACAGCTGGTCTTTTCAATCTCATCTGTCCTGTGCAGTCTTGTCTTGGTCATTCACACCCATGGGTAGAATATTGGTTGGCAACTTCTCCTCTATTCTTGGCCTCAATGTGGTGAGCCACAGAGTTTGGACAGCAGGTGGCTTTGACAATGCTGAAGAATTCACAATGATTACTGGCCAGTTGCTGGTTTGCACTCTGCTTTACACCAAACAGCTGTTCTTTAAGCCACCAGATTTTTTTTTTCATGAATCTTTGTCGTTAGGTGGCTGCAGTGTTATTTTTTTCTCTACTCAATGGAATTTCAATTCTGGGGAAAAAAAACTTTTTGCGGTCAGATTAGTACTGATCTTTTGACTGTTTTTAAACTATAGTTTACATTTTCTGTTAGAGGAGTCAAGAATATCTTCATCTACTCTAAATTTGGGCAGTGCAGGCTTTGCTGAAACACTGTAGCTCATGTTGCTTTGAAGTAGTCAAGTTATCTGTGGAGCCACCTGACAAATGCTTTGTGCTATCCTTGAAGTCTTTGACATGAAATTTCTTGTAGCAGTAGTTCAGTTATTGATATTGTTTTTGGGCCATGCTGATCTAAATAATCCAGCAAATTAGTTGGAATCGAAGTCACTGGCACATCTCAAGATATGAATAATACACACCCCTCAATCAAAAGATTGCATAATCTAACAGGTGCCAGTATCAAGATGCTGAGGTCTTGTACTCTCTGATGAAAACGAATGTTGGTGATTAGACTGTTGTGTCATCCAAGTTTCAAGAGTATTCCTTGACCAGAGTTAGTTTCCCCTACTCATTCCTTATTTATCATTCATAATTGTGTCTTTTATGATCTCTGCATTAAAGTAATTTAAGACCACCAATCTCCTCATGGGAACTGGTACAAGGCTTCTCTTTTCTCAACATTTAAACAGGATTGTTGCTGACCAGCATTCATGCTAGACTGACAGAGGGTCTTGGTTCAATGGCAAGGGGATCCAAATGACTCACTTCTGCTCATCCAGCCATGAGAAAGACATGAGCTGCTTCCTTGCAGTGACAAAAAATCTGCCTAACAACCAGGAAATGATGCACTGGTACACTGCAATCTGCTGAAAGCACATTGCAAGACTGTACAATGCAAATTGGAAGATGTGCCAGGTGTCAAACCAGACCCTTGCCAGGAATCAGGATGAAAATCAGTATTGGCCTCAGCTAGACCTTGGATAAGGGTGAAAGAGATTCAAGACTGGGATGATTGAGTGAAAGGGATAATGTGTGGGAGTATGAGAATGAAAGTGAGATTTCATCTCAGATGTGAAAGTGCCTTCAGTATTGCCAAATGCAAAACTCCTGTTTAACTTGAATAAGTTTTAAGAAATACTGAATTGTTAAACAAACTAAGCTTGATGCACAAGATTAGAGTTGCTATTTAGTGATCAAAGCTAAAACTGCTGCTTCTCCCTATGACTGAAGGGAGGACAGAAGCAGAAGTTTCTGGATGATTTTTATTTAATGTGGTTTGTTCTTATTTTTTTTCTTCTGCCAAACTCTTTCCTGCTTCTCGTAATTTAATTTGGCTTGAATTAACAATTTCTTTCATGTGTATTGTCTGGTTAAGATTTTTACTGCTATGCTGTAGGCATTTCATTTTAGAATTTTGTAAAAGTAGTCCATGCTAGACCCTTGTTTGGTTTTGAGCTGAGATAAGAGGCTTTGTTGTTCACCTTAGAATGTGGTAGGATGGGGAGCATCCTACTACATTCTGGCACCTGTTAACTGATCAGGATGGTAGAATGGGGAGTGCTGGGGGGAGAGGTCTTTGTTGGCGGGAGCTGGGAGAAGACATGAGGGAAGATGGTGGAGGATGCTGTCCCTGTTGCACAAGGTGCTTTGTGCAGATGAATGACTTCGAGGAGGAAGGAACAATACTTCCGTGGGAGAGCCCGTTTTGTCAAGATGGATTTTGAGCGCTATTTGGAAGGTAGTGTGTGCTTTCAGGCAGATTGAGGGGCCAGTGCACGAGTTACAGACAAGTTCAAGATTTGAGTTCCACCATGCACATGTGACTGTTCAACTATACCGGCCATTTTTGTTTTTTTTCTTTCTTTCCTTTAATAACTGCTTGCTTAAGCTAGCATTCACACAAACCGGGTTTTGGGTGGGCGAGACATCCCAATCTTACAGATTTGGTAGGACCAAAGTTATATATACTCCAGATGTATGAAGCCTAAGAAAGGTGGGTTTCTCGCTGCAGAATCCAGTGGCTGTCAGCAAGGGACTAAGGAGTTACATCTCCAGAGACACCCAGTAAAAGGGGGTTTCACATGCTTTTGCTGATTTTTCCCCAGCTCCAACCTAAGATTTAATTATTTGTTGACCAGTCATTCACCAATGTGCCAGATTCCTTCCGAGCTCAATACAATTCCAAAGAGTTTATAGCACATAGATCGCAGAAAATGCCAAGAATAATTATTTAAAACAAAAATGCTACACTATGCCTCCTGCTAATTCCTGGTCAGTACTTAAACATTTGCATTTTGCTATCTAGCAGATCTGATCACTTACACATTCCCACGATGTCAATGAAGGCCTTGCCAGAATCAGCACTAAGCACAGTTAAAAATATTGATCTGCCAGATTAATGATGAGATAATACAGAACTGCAGGTGCCAAACAACAGTAACAACATGCAATAGGTAGAACTCTGCGATTTCACACCAAATCCATTAGATCGAAGAATTACAGTTCTACCATGCCTAGTTATAAATGTTGGTGTGTAGCGAGACAATCAACGGGAAATACTGGCTCTGAGAACATCCACATCCTCAAAACCCGAGGATCATAGCATGTAATTGTGAAAGACATGCAAAAACATTCACAGCTGTGTCTAGTCAGAAGTGCCAAATAGATGGTCAACTTTGGCTTTCTCCTGAATTCCCACCTTAGCTAATTACTGGCTAATCAGGACAACTCTTAATTATCGACAATACAACGGAATTTGTCATTGATATCGCTATCAAGTTTATTAATTACATTTACTTATTAATGATCAGTGTGACCACAACCCAGCTTTAAGATTTCATCAAGCTTTGATCCATATATGGATCAATGAGCTAAATTCCAGAGGTGAAAGTGATACCTTGAGATCAAGGCAAGGTGTGGCATCAATTAGACCTGGTTAAAAGAAAAATGGGCAGCAAGAAGAAAATTCCCTGACACTTGGAGTCATAACTTGCAGAAAGATAGTTATGTATTATTGGAGATCTAATACCCCTAACTCTAAAAATTCTTAAGGCCAGCATCCTAGGACAAATCAACTTCAATAACTTTATCAGTAATTTTTCTTAACATAACAAAAATTCACATCAAAGCCTGCTCAAAACCTATAAAATATTTGGAATTCTACAGTTCCATTCTGAGCATGTTTAAAATAATGCCTTCTCAAATTTGGACCTTCCACTTCTGTGAGAATTTTTGTGGAACAATCTTTCATTTAGTTATGACCTTATGTTAGATAACCAAGGAAAACAAAAATTGATCTGGATGGAAAACATTTGAGAATGGAACTGGTTGTATTACTCTTGCAGGACTAGCTCCTTAAATCAATAAGCCCTGTGCCATAATGATTCAACACCTTGCCATGGTCTTGCATGTTGTTATATGTTTAAGAATAAAATTCATAATTTAATTATACACTAATATGCCTCAACACAAATGCAGCCAAACAGGACAAACCTTTTAATTAATGCAATAATATAAAGAAACAAAAAAGTAATGTTACTTTGATCAGTCAGTGACTATTATTTATTTCAACTGCAATCTCCATCACTACTGAGTAACAGTCTAACAGGCATTTTCAGTTAAGTAATTTAAAAGTTCACCTGTGAGGACAGCCTTGACATATCTTCTGATCAGCAAAGGAACCACCAAGAATTTTGCTGAGCATTGTTGTATGGCCAAGAGCTTTCAATGCTTCATCCAGGCTATCTACTAATGAGTTGAAGAACTCCAAAGCATCATGCTGTTCTCGCAGATTGACTGGTTCACCCCAAAGCCTAGAGTTACAAGTAGAAAAAGTGATACTTTGCCTTATATTAGACAAGAAGACTCTTTGATATCGTGTTTGCTTCAGATTCACTAATTTTACACTATGGTTATCCCAGATGCAGCATTCAGTCCAAGTTAAATAATCTGCTAACAATCTACATTTTATGTGCACATTTAATTCCCATTTCCTTTAAAGAAGTTAATACAATGTTCATGCATTTTAAAACTAAGATGATTACATTTCCTCTTTAACAATGTCAACAGATGTAACACACTTCCCAAATTTCCTTTCAGGAATTAGGTTTCAATACTAACATTTTAGCACAAGGAGTAGGCACACCCTTTAAACTACACACCTGAATTGTTTCCAGAACCCTCTAGGCACATAGTACTGCAATCTGGAGGCAGCCAAATGCCCAAAAATGACCTGAAGATGTCTCAGAACACCAATATTGTACTCTTTCCGATCTTCTGTTTTTCCAATTACTGGTTTGTCATAATGGTGGTGGTAACTGAAAACATCATCTCTAGGATCAACATTACTCTGCAAAAATATCCAAATAAAAATGCTAAACAATGTTGAAATAAAATTAACAGAACTATTAATAGAAGGCATCTTTACATTTGTAACAAAACTATAAATAGTTAAAAACTTGTTAGAAATATTTAAATCAAAATGAGGTTTATTATCATTGATGTATGAATTGGTTTCATATTAAAGATCACAGTATTTGAAAACAGAAACTAAAGTGTTCTTGATATGCCTGCTGGACAGTTTGCTGAGGGTGTTACTTCAGTTATCTACCACATTTGAGTTCTGCCACAAACAAAATTTCAAAATGTTGGATTAGCCATTCAAATCAGAACGTTTTTTAAAAAAAATAGTGCATCTGCATAAATACACTACACTGCATTTTTAGGGATTAAAAATAACATATGGAAGGAACAAGATGGCTACAGTGAGGGGCAAATTTACTGTTGGATACAAGGAAATAAAATAAGGAATGACGAACTAGATTAAAAGGTTGGAAAAAACAGTAAGAACAGCCATGTAAAGTTTTGCTTTTAACTTAATTTCCTGAAGTGATATGCATGAAGGAATTATTTGACCAATAATAGTTAAATTTTAATTCACGGTCCTTGCATGCAATAGCAGTTTTAAATAACTCAAACATTTAATTGGCAATTACTTTGCAAATAAAGAACTCTTTACAGCATTTTTTAATCAATGGTAAAGCAAAGTGTAAAATTCATTTTTGCTAAGCTACCTTGGACAGAAGCTTCAAAATGTACATATATGACACATTCACCCCTCAACTGAAATTTCTGAATAAGCCATTTGTTATTTTGATCATAAAGAATCTGGCCAAGAGAACATTCGATTATTTTAATTTTAGTGTAATTATTGTGTTTACAAATGCCTGAATTATTTCCTATACTTTAAGTAGTTTGTAAACTTCAGTATTGAGACTCGTTTTCTCAAACAAGTTTTAACCTAACTGAAAAGGATAGTAACATTTAAAAATAAACACAACTAAATAAACATTTGAATACATTTTCAGCATTTTGTAGTTACCTAACAAGTTCAATAATAGTTTGGGTACTGAAGCATAATCTACCAAAAGAAAGATAAAAAAACATTAATTTTGATGCATAAAAACAGTTGTTTTTAGTAGTTACCTCATTGTCCTGCTTTTCATCCCCAGAAGTATCATCATCAACATCACTACCAGTGCCTTCGATAGTAAGGATACCATTTCTAATAGCTGGAATCATATACAGCTGTTGAATAACAGAATTCATGTAACAAGTAGCACCAGCATTCTTTAACCCCACAAATCCTTTTGATGGACGTGGTCCCACTGGTGGCAAATACTCCCACTCCGTCAATGCTTCGCAACCTAAACAAAAATGCCAGCAGTTAATACTTAATAGGTACTGCAACTATTTAAAATATATCTATCAACAGTTTGCAGTTAAGCAATTTTTAAAGTAAAATCAAAATTAGACCATATAATAATTTTGTTTTAAATTCTGGACTGGAAGATAACTAGAATTTGTATTTCTATCCAAATGGCAATATGTTTAATGAAATTTGAATGGTGGTTCTTTGAAGAAAAATAAGTAGCAGGTTTCTTTGAAAGTTCATTTCAAAATTAAATGTTTTAAAATCTAAGGTCAGAATAATTGCAAAAACATTAAGATTTCTGCATATATAGTGGATTCCGGCTGACTGGGCCATGGGTTAATAGGGGCAGTTGCTTACTGGGCCAACTCTGAAAGAACAAAAACACCATGCCACTTAATTGGGGAAGGAGACTGTTGCCAAACAGTTTCTAACTAGCTTCAGTTGCGCGCACTTACAAGGTAGTTAGACATTACATCATGCATAGAGTGAACAATTTTTAAATAGCATCAGTTGTGTGTGTTTGTGTTCAAAGTGGGGTGAGATTTGTCAGTTGTTGAGAAATAAGTAGCAAGACAATTCAGAACTGCTTTACTCACTGGATTTTCAAACATTCGGGCTTGGAGATGCCAGAACTGGCCAGAAGGGAAAATGAAATGATTTCACGACTTCAACAAGTACTACAAAGAATTTGAAGGTACTGACAATCATCTTGAATATTACAATGAAAATGAAGATTTGGAGACTGTGATCATCAAAAGGATTGTATGAAGGCAGTACATTATATGCATTAAGTGTCTGCGCTCATTTTGTTCATTTACAGCCAATCAAAAGAACACGGCAGAATACACTGGATAAATTCCTCTGTCGATAACCATAAAGAACCAATATAGTTTTATAGTACTGTAGTAGTATTGATAAGTGTTCTAATTTGTTCTGTTTTTCATTTAATTACATAAATCTGTTACTCATTTAAATGGTAGCTAGTCTTTTTTTTAAACCTTTTTAACTATTTCCATGCAACTTCAGCTAATTGGAGCAGCTATGTAACTGGGCCAAATGCAGAGGTCCTGATATGTCCCACTTAACTTAAATTCACTGTATTATTCTAGCTTTGGTGTGATGAATTGGCAGAGATCACCCTAACACTTTGTGATGTATTGGAAGCATAAAAAACCTTTTTAATCAGTAATTTCCAAGTTGACACTGCTCAACAAACAAGTAAAATAATTTATAAGTAAAACATCAAAATTGTGCTACCATTTGATGGCAAAACAAAGTTTACGATGAATAAAAGCCACACTGAGGTTCATTAATGTTCTTCATCTTAAAATACAAATCAGTGTGTAATGACTGTGATAATATTAAACAGATTATGCATTTAATTTGCGATTCTATTAACAAAGCAACTGAAATGTTTTTCATACAACTTTGTTGTAGTCACTATGCTTTTTAATCCAACCCACAGTGAAATGTATCCAGGCATTTAAGATATTTCCATGCATTTTCTTTTGCTGAGATTTCATGCATCTTAGCAAGAAATGTAATGCTCAAAATATTCTGAAACTCTTAACCCACACCTGATCTCCCTCAGCACAGTCCTGTATTGCACTGCCCACTCCAACACACATACTCTACCACTGAATTCTATTGTTTCTATCATATCATTTCTTACATTACAGTAACTCAGATGTATTTAAAAATTCACTCAAACTACAATTTGCATATAAAGATATTCATCAGTTAAGAGCTCAGAAAGAAACAGGTTTCTTGACTAAGCATATTTGGTGAAAGTTAGGTTCCCTGGTGTTACAAATCATAAGATTATGGTGGTTTGTTAATGTACAATACCAGATTTAAATGAACAGATAATTTTATATAAATTATCTAGTCACAAAGTAACCAGTCTAAATTTATTATTTAAAATATCCACACCCCGGGAAGTTTTCATGTTTTATTGTTTTACAACAAAATTGGCTTTTTTGACACTGATCAACAAAAAAACTTTCATGTCAAGTGAAAACAGATCTCCACGAAGTGATCTAAATTAATTACAAATATAGTTGATTGCTTAAGTATTCACCCCCTTCAAGTCAGTATTTAGTAGATGCACCTTTGGCAGCAGTAATAGCCTTGAGTCTGTGTGAATAGGTCTCTATCAGCTTTGCACTTCTGGACACTGCAATTTTCTCCCATTCTTCTTTACAAAACCGCTCAAGCTCTATCACATTGCATGGGGAATGTGAGTGAACAGCCTTTTGGACTCTGACTTAGCCGCTCCAGGACATTAATTTTGTTGTTTTTAAGCCATTCTCATGTTGCTTAGGCTTTATGCTTGGGGTCATTGTCTTGCTGGAAAACAAATCATCTCCCACATTGCAGTTGTCTTACAGACTGCATCATGTTTTCCTCCAAGATTTCCCTGTATTTTGCTGCATTCATTTTACCCTCTACCTTCACAAGCCTTCCAAGGCCTGTTGCAGTGAAGCATCCCCACAGCATGATGCAACCACCACCATGCTTCACAGTAGGAATGGTGAATTTTTGATGGTGTGCATAATGTTTAGTCCGGTGGCCAAAAAGCTCAATCTTGGTTTCATCAAACCATAGAACCTTATTCCAGCTGACTTCAGAGTCTCCCACATGCCTTCTGGCAAACTCTTGCCTACATTTCATGCAAGTTTTTTTCAACAGTGTCTTTCACTTTGCCACTCTCCCATAAAGTTGCGACTGGAGAATCACCCGGGCAATAGTTGTTGTATGCAGTCTCTCCATCTAAAACCACTGAAGCTTGTAACTCCTCCAGAGTTATCTTAGGTCTCTTGGTGGCCTCCTTCACTCGTCCCCTTCTTGCACAGTATCTCAATTTTTGAGGACTCTCTGCTCTAGGCAGATTTACAGCTGTGCCATATTCTTTCCATTTCTTGATGATTGTCTTAACTGAACTCAAGGAATATTCAATTTTCTTGTATATATCTCTTGACTTGTGTTCTTCAATAACCTTCTTGTGGAGTTGCTTGGAGTGTTCATTTGTCTTCATGGTGTAGTTTTTGTCAGGATACTGACTTACCAGCAGTTGGACCTTCCAGATACAGGTGTATCTTTACTACTATCAATTGAAACAGCTTGACTGCACCAGTGATGATTTGATGTGAATATTGGAGGGGTGTAAATACTTCTGCAATCAATTATTTTGAGTTTTACATTTGTAATTAATTTAGATCACTTTGTGGAGATCTGTTTCACTTTGTCATGAGTCTTTTTCTGTTGATCAGTGTCAAAAAAGCCAAATTAAATCCACTGTGATTCAAAGTTGTAAAATAATAAAACATGAAAACTTCCAAGGGGGAGCAGGAAGGGGGCTGTGAATACTTTTTTATAGGCACTGTATATCAATACCAGGAAATGAAATAAATAGTTCTGAAGCGCAGTCACTGTCGCAATGTAACAAAACCTAGAGCAAGCTATTTATATACAAAGAGCAATAATTAGATAACCTTGCTTTTAGTATTGAGTATGTGTTCATATCTTTGTAGTGGGCTTGAATTGAAAACCAGCTTCCACTGAGCTTTTAGATTTGGAAGAAGATGGCGCCAGCAAACAACACAACCAAAGGTGACGCTCTTCAGCCAGATCACAAAACTACTTCTTTACTACTGCTTCTTTCAAATTCAAGTCTGCTACTATCAGAAACTGTGATTTACATTTTGATCATGTATTTTCAGAGTCATTGAGCAATATGGCGCTTCACTTTATCCGAGAGAGTTTGATGAGGTTTGAAGCAGTGTGTGGCCTCAAGACTGACTCCGTTTTCCACTGATCTGAACATTGAGAAAGACTGAAATCAACACAAATGAGAGTGAAAGGCAAGCAGGCGTTTAGCATCGCCTGCCAACATTTGACCAGTCTCTCTCTTCCTCTTTAGTTCATGTTAGGTGTGCTTCTGGCCAGTTCCTTTTTTAAATGGTATTTGGCGCAATTTTGATCAGGCCAGATTAGCTCTGTGGCCTGCAGTCAACGAATGACAGCACTAAAAAAGAAATGTACTGAGCACTTCTACACTATTTCAAAGACTCTGTGGTTTGATGTTTTATATTGTGTTCCTTGCTTGTTTTTTTTTGCTGTTTGTGCGATTTGTTCATTTTTTTGCGCATTGGGTGCTTGATGTTTTCTTTGAACATGGTGTTTTTTTGTTTTGTGGCTGTCTGTGAAAAGACTAATCTCAGGTTGGTATACTGCATATATACTTCTATAATAAATACAATTTGAACTTTTGAACTTAACCTGAATGCACATCAAATCCTGCAACTAATTTTCATATACCTGCATAATACATGTCTGTTATAGTGTCCACTATTTGTTTGAGGTTTTGCACACAACCAACAGCCAATGCTACCAACAACTCAAAACCAGCATTGATTGCAGCTGGTGCACTGCAGACAGGAATCGCTTGTTCAGATGGCAGCTCTCCACTCTTCTTGTACTGTAGGTACACATTAGAGGCTGGAAATATGAAGTCATCTATCAGTTCCTACAAAAAAACAGAAAAAGATAGATCCATTACTTAATGTTGTGCAGGATTAATTATCATACTTTGAGGACAAAATAGCACATTGGAACCTTAGTTTTTAAAGTCCTTTACATTTCTTTAAATGATGTCAGACAACTGCACAAGTTTGTGTTAATGTTTTAAAGATGCTGTAGTAAAGCTTACAATGTCCAATCAAAATAATCTGGCAGTTGCACAAAAGTTTGAAAATGCAAAGCAATTTGTAAATGGAAAATATGGAATTTATTTGGACATTGTAATAATCCCAGTGAAGATTATTTCATAACTGTTAAGTTCACTTTCTTGATGTGCTCCAAAATTACAAAGACCCCACTTCATTTTCTCTTGACATAAGGAACAGAAACCTCAGAACAAATATTTTAGGAAAAGAGACATAAATCACTCAACGAAACGACCACAGTGTCTGGCTTCATCCTTCATGTTGGTGATAACGGTAGCAGCGTAGAAGAATATACTTACATTTCAGAGAGTTGCACTCTTACCTATTCCCCGATCAAAACAATCTTAAGGTTTGACTGACATTGGTTTACTAAAAAATTACATGAAATATTCACATTATATGTATGTAAGTTAAATATAAGATTGTCAATAGATACAAAATCTCCTGGATGGCCAATGATATTGTGGAGAATTTACTATTATATAAATAGTAAAATAAAAGCAACTGCTCAGTCAAGGTTTGAAAGCTATGGCATAGGTGAAGAGGAGAAAACCTGCATAACAAATACATTATTTTTATGGTATAACATTACAAGGGTATACACCTGTAACAAATTATGTATTATCTTTCATAACGGGTATGAATTCCTGAAAATATTTTTGTGACAGGGCAAGTTTTTGTAGCAATTTGATTGCACATTTAATGTTAAGGGTTCAAGAATTTGTTTTGTAGACATCTTCTCAAACAGTCTCATAACTTTGGTCTAAATGTGGACAAAGGAGTTGAATGGCAGAAGTGAGATCCTAACAAGTCAGTATATGACCAAGTATAGCTTAAGGAATAATAGTAAATTGGAAATGGTTATCAACGGTAAATGAGAGAAAAACTCGTCCACGTGCTGGTGAACTTCCAGTGATCAATCAGGAGTTCTTTATCTGTTTCAATAGCTCTCACTCCATCAATGCTGGAAGTAGGGATGTTCATTTATTTTTACTTTCAGTTTCAGACATGGCTCCTTAGCTAATGCAGTAGTTCTGCAAGCAGTGGGTCCAAATAACACATACCTAACATCAAGCCTTTGGGTAATAAAGTAGTATGTCATATTCATACCACAAAGTCTGCAGCAATAACCATTTCTCTTTGACTTGTTGCTAAATAGCTTTTTTGTGAAGTGTTTGATGATTAATCAGTTAAGACCAGTCATTTATGAACTAAGTCTCTTAGAGCTGGACAGATGTTGGGTATTCTTTGAAGGATAACGTCATTATCTCAATTTCCATCATCCATAAGACACAGGTCTGTGTAATTGAATCCTTTCTTGTAAGGGAAACACTTGAGAAGTTTGATTATGCAATACTGAGCAGCTGCTGGCTTAAACTCTATTCACTCCTCTGCTAAGTGCTCCTTGGACATAATTGCCATCCACAAGATGCATTGCAACAACTCAGCAAAGCTTCTTCAAAGGAACCTTCAAAGTATACTACCTGTAAGGCTATAAAAACACTTACTTAGTTCTCCTCCAAGTTGCATATACTTGATAGCAAGTATGTTGCCATTGATTCACCACTATTGGTCAAAGTCTGTAAATTTTGAACCCAAAGCTCTGAAAAAACCAACCATATCCAATTTCTTCAAACAGAGGAGGAGTTGTGGAACCATTACATTGAAAGGGAGGGCAGGCTTACTGGACCAGGTGGCCTACTCCTATGTTGTATTCTTGCATACTTTCTCTCTCCAAATCACCTTTGAAACATGTTATTTATCTCAGATGACATGTAGCTATAATACCTCACAACTTTATATATGAATTCCAAGTATTTTCATATCTGAAGTTCATAAATTATCCAGGCAATAAGGAGCAGCACACAACTTAAAAATGCATGCTGAGTCTCAACATGTATCTTCATTTAAGGTTAACATTTTCAGTCGTTGGTGCAGAAATCTCTTAATTTTATGACACAACTCACTTAGTTGCATTGTAATTGAAAAGCAAAAGAACAGTGCAGGGTAAAAACATAAAATAGAGGTAGACTACTACAGACATATCAAATCAAGCAGCATCTTTGCAGATGGAAATTATTAATGCTCATGCTTTTCATATCAACTGGAAATCTGAACAAACAAGTGTTTTTAAATGTAGAGACAGGAGGGGGTTGAGGAAGAAAGAACAAACTACCTGTGAAAGGGTAGACAAGAAGAATTAAGATAAGTTATGGCCATCTGTAAGAGGATGTGAAAATCTGATCATTGTAAAATTCTGCCTGGAGGTGTGTTTACATTGACTTTAACAAGAATAGAGGAGTAAAGGAATGTTGGAACTTTGAAGTGTGGAATATGACAATTGCTGAAAATTTCAAAACAAAAATACAGCTTTTCTGCAGCAAGCTTCTGATATCCAATTCTGCTGTTACATTTAACTACTTCCACTTGAAACACTGCTTCTGTTCCAAGATGCAATTTAAGATACATTTTATCACCTCTTGTAGGTCCAATTTAGTTAAGCCGCACATTAATTTGTACATAATTACATCTCCCGTTCTTTTTTAGTTAGTTAGGCCAGGGGTCACCAACCTTCTTTGCAACGCGGGCCGGTTTAATATTGACAATATCCTTGCGGACCAGCTGACCTGGGTGTGGGGGTGTTAATCACGACCAGAATATAGGTAATAAGTCAACTATAAGTCACTTATAAGTGGCTAATACATTCAATTTGTTTCTAAAAGGGTTTATCTAACGAATTTAATATTAAACACAGCGCATATTTTCCTTGTATGAACATATGAAATCATTGCAGCACACCAATATCGCTGAATCAGTGAGAGCCCTGGGCTCATTTCCCTGCAACAAGACCGTCCCATTGAGGGGTGATGGGAAACAGTGATACTCGAAGGGGATTCCTCACGTCCAGTCTATTCAGCAATTTAGTTGTTGCATTCACTACAGAAAACCCTGCTTTGCAGAGATATGACGTTGGAAATGGAAGCAACGTTTTCAGTGCTTCCGTAGCTATCTCAGGATATTCAGCCTTGACTTTGATCCAGAATGCCGGCAGAGATGTTATGTCAAACATACTTTTTAGCCCACCATCATTTGCAAGCTCGAGGTGTTAATCTTCTTCCCGCACTGACACGGATGATTTACCAGGGGCATTCACAAATGGGTCACGGACCCATTCCTTTGCATGTCTTGGGTCATTTGCGATTGGGAAATAACGCTCAAATTCTGTCAACAGCGAAGATAGGTGATCGCGCACCATCTGTGAGAAGGATGGTGCAGCCTCACTCTCCCAAAATCCCAGCTAATGTTGGGAACATGTCAAATATGCCCACAGTCCACTCGCCGTTCCCACAGTTCCAGTTTGGCTTTGAAAGCAGACACTTTATCTGCCAACTTGAAAACAGTTGTCATTCTCCCCTAAAGTGACAAATTGAATTCATTGAGCAGGTTGAAGATGTCACACAGGTAAGTGAGTTTTGCTACCCACTCCTCGTCACCGAAGTGAGCTGCCAGTGGTGACTTTTTTCCTTAAAGAAATCTCTGTAGCAGCTTTCTTAACTCAAAAACCCTGGCCAGGGCTCTCCCCCTTGATAGCCACCCGAATTCAGTGTGTAAGAGAAGGCGTTTGTGCTCTACATCCATACCCTCGCAAAGCTACTCAAACAGACGTGAGTTCAGTGCTTTTGCTTTGATGATTGATAACTTCAACATCACTCAATAGGCTGTTAAGATCAGGTGACATTTTTCGGCTAGCTAGCATTTTCCTGTGTATGACATAGCATGTAGACTGTAACCTCTTTGACTCAGGTAATGAAACCGGACAGCCGCCCAGTCATAGCTGCAGCCCCGACTGTGTATATTCCAACACAGAATGACCAGTCCAGTTTGCCTGACATGTAGTCATTCAAAACTTGAATAGTTCTGCCCCAGTTGTGTTAGTTGGCAGCGGCAGTGCACACAACATATCCTCGTGCACATCGTCTTGAAATATGTATGGTACATAAACCAGCAGTATTGCCTTATTGTTGACATCAGTAGATTCGTCCACCTGCATAGCATGCCATAGTGACTCGCTAAGCCGTTCCAACAGCTGTGCTTCAATGTCCTCTGCTATGTCATCGATTCTCCTTGAAACTGTGGTAGCTGAAAGAGAAACCTGTACTATCTTGTTAGCTGCAACTTCTCCCAACAGTTCACGGCACATGTCCTTGGCAACAGGCAGAATCAATTCTTCACCAACAGTGAAAGGTTTCTTAGCCTTAGCGGTATGGCTAGCCACTAAGCACAGCGCTCTCAGAACAGCAGCATTTGTGGAGGTGGTGGCTCTCAGCACTTGCTTCTGTCCCACTTGCTCACGTTTTTTCTGCTCAAAAAACTGAATGGGTTCGTCTTTAAGTGCAGGGTGCTTGGATTCAAGGTGCCGAAGCAGTTTTGAGGGACTCATTGCCTCATTGGACAGCTTGTCTCCACATATCACACACAGGGCGCTTGGAGTGGGCGAGTCACAGTCACATTAAAGCCATATTTTACGTACAACCCGTCATATTTTCTGTTGAAGGAAGTTTTCTTTTGTTTTGCAGTCTCAGCATCAGCTGTCTCTGCGTTATCATCATTGTTAGGCTGTTTATGTCCCCTAACACCTCTTCCAAGAAATTCTCAAGCGATGTTTGTTTTTTCACTCATTGAGTAGTTGTAGGTTAATGATCGACTGGTGACCTCATGTGGGTAATAACCGAGTGTGAGTTAAAGCTCAACAGTAGGCGTGAAAGGGAATGAGGAAAGGCACAGCTGACTCATATCGCCAAATCATATTGTTTCCATGTGGCCTGGTTGCACATGCTTTGTGGCCAAGTGGTTGGGGACCACTGAGTTAGGCTGTTCATATAGTATTCTACTTTGAGCACAAGCAAACTACTGATTTCTTGGGGCCAGCATTAAATGACCTACATTTAAGATCCCCTGTGAGATTAGGCCTCAATACATTTTATTTTCAAAATAAATTTTTAACAATACCAGGACAGTGTCAGTCTAAAAGTTAACTGCAGAAAAGTTTTCATTTCATAATCCATTAATCAAATACTAAGCAGTAACAGCTTGTCATTGACTATAGCTATAAGCTTATGAAAGAACTTAAATTAGCAGCAGTTGAAACCTCAATTCAATATGCAATATTTGCAATAGCAGTACACAGTTTCTTAACAACCAGTTAATATTTGCCAGTTACTGTAGAAGCAAAATGAAAAAATTATGACAACATTTATGTGATCAAAAACATTCATTTCATGCAAAATCCAGTCTGCTGTTGGAACATACCTTAATGAGATTAGCACCTCCTTTTTCTGAACCTATATGAAATTTCTTTTCAGGTGTCTGGAATGCTAACAGCTCCTTTGTAACTCCAAGATGACCCTCCAGAATTGTTTCTTCAACCCCAGTTTCACTTGTTCTCTTCACCTCATCCTAATATTTATGAATACAATTATAAACATTAGATAATTAAAATCAAAACTTACATCAAGGCATTATGAGCAAATACTGTTACAATGCAAAGAGATGAACATTAAGCGATCATTTGCAACGATGCACCATCTTCAGTCTTGTGACAATGTTCAACTTCCTCAAGCAGATAGGCTCTGACATGCTCCCCCCCTTCAACTACTCCTTTACTTCGGCTGTATTCTGAGCAACAAATCTAACATCTATAATACACTGCTGAGGAAATACCATTTTTGACAGCATTTTACATGATATGATAAATCAACACGTCATTTGAGTGAAATAAACATCTTTTAGCACTACTTGAAGAGCAATTTGCCTTGAGTTCAGCTGTTACTCCTTCACCAAATAGTAACTATATAAACAAATTATCTGATTATTCATTAGTAGGACTCTCCTCTTTCTACATTGGCTAAATATTACCTATGTTTAGCCATACTACACAACGCAATTTTGAAGTTATTAAGTACTTAGCAATGTGCTTGGGAACCAAAGTTTTCCCTTAGTAACTCATAACTTACACATCATACCTGCCCAGAGGTGAAAGTTCTCAGTTAAGTATTACATGCAAGTCCAGAGTGGAAAGATGGAAGATATGGAGGGCAGGCAAGGGGGTTGCTGGCCAGGCAGCTGTGTAAAGTGTCAGAGGTGGGGTTGGGAGAATAGGTTATTATGTATTCCTGTGAACTAATAAGACAAACATCAGATACTGCTTGCCTAGCTGTGGTGAAAAGATTCAAGAGAGAACAAGAAGAGACAACCCCATCAAGGAGAAATCTGAGAAATGAGGACCTATTTGTCATATTTCCCCATTAGCAGTCATTAAGGAAATAACTAGTTGACTCTCTCGTCCAAAAAGACATTTTTCAACCTCTGTCAACTCTCCGAGCGACATACTACTTTTTAATTTTGTTCAGAACTATCAAGCTTGCTTGGCAAGTCGGTTGTTCCAATTTCTGCTTTTCCTATTAGCAAGATTTCATTCATCCACTGCACACCTTCAAATGTGAACAAATATTTGACTACCATGTACAACACACTGGAGGAACTCAGCAAGTTGGGCAGCATCCGTGGAAGCCAGCAGTCAACATTTTGGGCTGAGACCCTTCATCAGGACTGAAGGAGGAGGGGGCAGGGGCCCTATAAAGAAGTTGGGGGGAAGGTGGGAGAAGGCTGGTAGGTGCCAGGTGAAAAACCAATCAGAGGAAAGATCAAGGGGTGGGGGAGGGGAAGCAGGGAGGGGATAGGCAGGAAAGGTGAAGGAGGAATGTAAGGGGAAAGCATTATGGGCAGTAGAAGAAGGCAGAATCATGAGAGAGGTGATAGGCAGCTGGCAGAGGGAAAGTGGGATGGGGGAAGGGAGAGGGAGGGAATTACCGGAAGTTGGAGAATTTGATGCTCATATCAAGGGGCTGGAGACTATCCAGACGTTATATGAGATGTTGCTCCTCCAACCCAAGTTTCGCCTCATCATGGCAGTAGAGGAGGCCATGTATGGACATATCCGAATGGGAAAGTGAAGCAGAGTTGAAGTGGGTGGCAACTGGGAGATACCATCTGTTATGGTGGATGGAGCAGGGGTGCTTGACATAGTGGTCCCCCAATCAGCGTTGGGTTTCGCCGATGTAGAGAAGGCCGCACTAGGAGCATCGGATGTAATAGATGACCCCAAAAGACTCACAAGTGAAGTGTTGCCTCACCTGGAAGGACTGTTTGGGGCCCTGAATGGTGGTAAGAGGGGAGGTATAAGGACAGGTGTAGCACTTCTGCTTACAAGGATAAGTACCAGGTGGGAGATCTGTGGGGAGGGACGAGTGGACCAGGCAGTTGTGGAGGGAATGATCCCTGCGAAAAGCGGAGAGGGGTAGAGAGGGAAAGATGCGCTTAGTGATGGGGTCCTGTTGAAGGCAGCGTTGTTGCGGAGGACAATATGCTTGACCCGGAGGCTGGTGGGGTGGTAGGTGAGGACAAGGGGAACATGGTCCCTGTTGCAGTGATAGGAGGATGGGGTGAGGGCCGAAGTGCAGGAAATGGAGGAGTTGCGGTGAAGGCATTGTTGATGATGGCAGATAGGAAACCACGATTCTTAAAGGAAGAAGACAATTGAGATGTCCTGGAATGGAAAGCCTCATCCTGGGAGCAGATGCTGTGGAGACAGAGGAACTGGGAATAGGGAATAGTATTTTTGCAATTGGCAGGGTGAGAAGAGGTATAGTCAAATGAGAGTCAATTGGTTTGTAGAAGATGTTAGTGGACAGTCTGTCTCCAGAGATGGAGACCGAAAGATTGAGGAAAAGGAGAGAAGTGTCCGAAATGGACCGTGAATTTGAGGGCTGGGTGAAAGTTAGAGGCAAAATCGATGAAATTAATGTGCTCAGCATGGGTGCAGGAAGCAGCACCAATGTAGCAAAGGAAAAGTTGGGGAGCAGTAACAGTATAGATTTGGAGCATAGACATAACCCATGAAGAGGCAGGCATAGCTGGGGCCCATGTGAGTGCCCATAGCTACACCCTTGGAAGTGGGAAGAGAAAAAAGAGAAGTTATTAAGTGTGAGTACCAGTTCCGCCAACTGGAGAAGTGTGGTGGTGTTGGGGAACTGGTGAGGTCTATTATCAAGAAAGTAGTGGAGGGCTTTGAGGCCTTCTTGATGGGGAATGGAAGTGTATAAGGATTGGATATCCATAGTGAAAATGAAGCAGTCGGGACCAGGAAACTGGAAGTTATTGAAGAGGTGGAGGGCATGGGATGTATCCCGGAGCTAGGTGGGGAGGACTGAACTATGGATGACAAAATGGAGTCCAGGTAGGCAGATACAAGTTCGGTGAAGCAGGATAAGGCCGAAACTATGGGCCTACCAGACAGTCAGGCTTGTGGATCTTGGGGAGGAGGTAAAACCAAGCAGTGCAGGGTGTGGGAATTGAGTTTTTTGGCTGAGGACGGAAGGTCTTCGGAGTTGATAAGGGCAGTGATGGTATGGGAGACAATGGTTTGATGATTTTTGGTGGGATCCTGTTCCAGGGGTAATTAAGAGGAGGTGTCAGAGAGTTGCCGTTTGGCCTCAGTGAGGTAGAGGTCTGTCCGCCAGACTACTATAGCACCACCTTTGTCTGCGGGTTTGATGGTGAGGTTAGGATTATTTGACTACTATGCACTTGAACGGTACAATTTGACATCCTGTCCTGCCAGCAACAAACCGGTCATTAGCTTTAATTTGCAAACAAATTGTTCAGGAGTTTTCTGTCAGCTCTCATAGATTTCAATCCCTCAACCAAGAATTGAAATCCCACTGTATATTTCAAATTCTAACCTCTAACGTTCCCTGGCTGCCAGCTTGATTACTCCTAAAACCAAATGATGCATAAAGATCATAAACCAATTCAGCAGAATAAGGCCATTTGGCCCACTGTCTGATTTCCTTCTCAACCCCAATCAGCTGCCTGCTTCCCGCAACCTTTCACACCTTGACTTTCTACCTTAAATACACCCAATAAGTTGGCCCCCACAGCCACCTGTAGCAATGAATTCCAGATTCACTGCACTCCGGCTCAAGAAATTCCTCCACACCTGCATTCTAAATAGACCTCCCTCTATTCTGAGGTTGCGTCCTCTGGTGGTCCAGTCTAGGACCACCTTAGGGAGTCTACCCTAAGTAGAGGAAACATCCTCTCTGCATCCACTCTATTGAGGCCTTTCAACATCTGGTAGGTTTCAGTTAGGTTGCTCCTCATTCTTCTAAATTCCAGTGAGTAGAGGCCCAGAGCTATCATACGCTCCTCATATGATAAAGTCTTTCATTCCTAGTACAATTTTTTGTGAAGCTTCCTTGAACCCCCTCCTCCAAAGTCAGCATGTCCCTTTCTTGGATAAGGGACCCAAAACTGTTCACAATAGTCCAACTGAGACCTCATCGGTGCTTTATAAAGCCTCACACTACATCCTTGTTTTTATATTCTTATCCTTTCAAAATGAATGCTGACATTATGTTTGCCTTCCTCACCACTGACTCAACCTGCAAGATAACCTTTTAAGGAATCCTGCACGAGGATTCCCAAGTCCCTTTGCACCTCGGATTTTTTGAGTTTTCTCCTTTTAGAAAATAGTCTACACTTTTATTCCTTCTACCAAAATGCATGATCATACGTTTCCATCTGCCACTTCTTAGCCCATTTTCCTAATCTGTCTAATATTTCTGGATAATTAGGACCCCTTCTGGGGCACATGGACCTGTAAAAAGGGACTGGCTGTGCTTGAATCTGAGGGGGACCAATATTCTTGCGGGCAGATTTACTCGAGCTATTGGGAGTGGTTTATACCAATATGGCAGGGGATGGGAACCACTATGATGGAACTCAGGATAAGCCAGCAGGTTTACAAGAAGATGTATGTAACATGAATGTAAGGAAGGGCAAGCCAATGATTGGGTACAAATGCAGACAGAGCAAGGAGTTAAATTGTACCAGAGGCAAAATTCAAAAGGTGAAGACTGCAGGACTGAAAGTGCTGTACTTAAACGTGCGTAGTATTTGGACAAAGGTGGACTAAGTTTTGATTGGAGATTGTTTGATAGGATATTGTAGGCATCACTGAGTGTGGCTGAAAGAAGGCCATAGTTATGAGCTTAACATCAAAGGATATACTCTGTATTAAAAGGACAGGCAGAAAGGCATAGGCAGCGGCGAGGCTCTGTTCGTAAGAGGTCAGAGAATGTTGAATCTTTGTTGGAGTTAAGAAATTGCAAGGGTGAAAAAAAGACATTATGGGAATCGTATATAGACCTCCAAATAGAAGCCAAAATGTGGGGTTGAGATTGCAAAGGGAGCTGGAAAAGGTATGCAATAAAGGTAATGAAACAATTGTAATGGAGGACTTTAATATAGAACTATAAAACATTACAGCACAGTACAGGCCCTTCAGCCCTCCATGTTGTGCCGACCCATATAATTCTTAAAAAGTACTAAACCCACACTACTCCATAACCCTCTATTTTTCTTTCATCCATGTGACTGTCCAAAAGGCTCTTAAACACCCCTAATGGTTTTAACCTCCACTACCATCCCTGGCAAGTTATTCCAGGCACTCACAACCCTTTGTGTAAAAAAACTTACCCTTGATGTCTCCCCTAAACTTCCCTCCCTTAATTTTGTACATATGCCCTCTGGTGTTTGCTATTGGTGCCCTGGGAAACAGATACTGACTATCCACCCTATCTATGCCTCTCATAATCTTGTATATCTCTATCAAGTCCCCTCTCATTCTTCTAAGCTCCAAAGGGAAAAGTCCCAGCTCTGCTAACCTTGCTTCATATGACTTGTTCTCCAAACCAGTCAACATCCTGGTAAATCTCCTCTGCACCCTCTCCATAGCTTAACTTCATGCAAGGGGATTGGGAAAATCAGGCTGGTGTTGGATCACAACAGAGGGAGCTTGTTGAATGCCTATAAGATGGCTTTTTAGAGCAATTTATGCTTGAGCCTACTCAGGGAAAGGCCATCTTAGATGGGGTCTTGTGTAATAACCCAGATCTTATTAGGGAGCTTAATGTAAAGGAGCCCTTTGGAAGCAGTGATCATAATATGATTGAATTCACACTACAATTTGAGTTGGAGAAGTCAGATGTATCAGTGTCACAATGGAATAAAGGGAATTACGGAGGCATAAGAGAGGAGTTTGCCCAGGTGGATTGGAGGAGCATACTGGCGGGGATGACAGCACAGTAAAGGTGGTTGAAATTTCTGGGAATAGTTCACAAGGCGCAGGATATTTATGTCCCATAGAAGTTGTTCTTAAATGGCAGGGGTAAGCAACCATGGCTGAGAAAGAAAGTCAAGTACTCCACAAAGGCCAAGGAAAGGGCATACAGCATAGCAAAAATGAATGGGAAGCTGGATGATTGGGGAGCTTTTCAAATCCAACAAAAGGTTTTTTGAAAAGCTACAAGAAAAGAAAAGATGAAATGTGAAGGCAGACTAGCCAAAAATATAAAGCAGTATACCAAAAGTTTTTTCAATTATATTAAGAGTAAAAGGGAGGCGAGAGTTGATGTGGAAATACTGGAAAATGATGTTGGTGAGGGTAGTAATGAGGGACAAAGAAATGGCAGATGAACTTAATGGGTAATTTGCATATGTCTTCACTGTGGATGACACGAGCAGTGTGCCAGAGGAATGTGAGTGTCATTGTTATTACAAAGGAAAAAGTACTAGGCAAACTCAAGGTCTTAAGGTGCATGTCACCTGGATCAGATGGATTTATTCCAGAATCCAGAGAAGTTGCTGAAGAGATAATGGATGACTGTAAGATTGCAAATGGCACTCTACTCTTTAAGAAGGGAGCAAGGCAAAAGAAAGGAAATTATAGGCCAGTTAATCTAACCTCAGTGGTTGGGAAGTTATGGAGTCTATTATTAAGGACGAGGTTTTGGGGTACTTGGGAGACTAATGATAAAAGCATGGTTTCTGTAAAGTGAAATCTTGTCTGACAACTCTGTTAAGAGTTCTTCGAGGAAGTAACAAGCAGGGTGGACAAAGTTGAGGCAGTGGATGTCATTTACTTGAATTTTCAGATGGCATTTGATAAGGTTCCCATGGTGTTACAGGAAAGATTTGGATCGCTGAATAGCTGATAGGCAGGAGGCAGCGAGTGGGAATAAAAGGGGTCTTTTCTGATTGGCTGCTGGAGACTAGTGGTGTTCCTCAGGGGTCAGTACTGGGACTTTTCACATTGTTTATCAATATTTGGACAATGGAATTGATGGCTTTATAGCAAAGTTTGCTGATGATACAAAGATAGGTTTTGGGGTAGGTAGTGCGTAGGAAACAATGTGATTGCAGCAGGAATTAGACAAGTTGGAAGAATGGGGGATAAAAGTAGCAGATGAAATACAGTGTTGGGAAATGTACGATAATGCATTTTGATAAAAGGAACAATAGTGCAGACTATTATCTAAATGGGGAGAAAACTGAAACAGAGGTGTAGAGGGACATGGGCATCCTTGTGTGCAGGATGCCCAGAAGGTTAATTAACAGGTTGAGTCTGTGGTAAAGACATCCCATTTGGTGACAGGGAAGCACGTATTAATGATCAGAAGTGAAGGGATTAGGAGGGGAAGAGAGGCAAGTTATATATATTTTTAAAAATACATTCTGATTTGACACAATATGGCAAATCCAGCATTTTGTAACTTTATTTATGGTGGAACTCTGTGGTAGATAACTGAAAGAACACCCTCAGCAAACCATCCAACAGGCACACCTAGAACGCCTAGTTCATGTTTTCAAATATGCAATTCCCAATATAAAACCAATTAAAATGGCATTTGTGACACAAGTGAAGCCTCCAACTTGTTTTTCCTGGGTCAGTGGAATAAAATTAGTTGTGCATTACTGTTTTTAGGAAACCATGGAGAACAAAATTTCCACAATCTTCAGAACAGATAGCATTTCAATATGCCAATACAAATTTAAACTAGAGCTTTTTAAAAAATGTTCAACAATTCCCATTGTATTTTCCCGTAAGATAATGTTTAGACACTCAATGCAGAAATAAGCCTAATAAACCAAAATAATAAAGTGGAAAATATATTGCAGATGCAGGAAAAGGAAACAAAATGAAGAAATGGGGAAATGAGCTGAAGAAATGTGGGAAATGAAATAAACGGTGTAACTAAAACGAAGAGATTGAACTGCTCTGACCAGACACCATCATAGTAACAGTACTTAAGAATATTTGGGTTAGCTATTGCAGGCTGATGTCCTCGCATCACATTCAAATATTAACTCCATCTCCCTATCATCACAGAACTTGTACAGTGGTTTGTTTATATAAGAGCACCCATGGACATTTTAGGAAATTCCATTTTCAAGTTGAACATATAATACAAAAATGTAAGAGAGCAATATTGTCTGACTTCCTGAGTGTTTACAGCATTTTTCGATTTTATCTGAGATTTCTACTATCTGCTCTGTTAAGGCTTTTAGAACAAAACTGTTGATGGAGAAGTTTACAACAAGCATCTCATTTTCCATGCTAATTTCAGCCTGAATGGCTGAATCATCCTGCATTAATCAGGTCAAAACTGCCAGAGGAATTTTATAGCTTTCGTAGAACTGGCAGCAACATTTTGTCCACATCTGTATTCAAGTTTTCACAATAAGCATCAGATTGATGAGGGCAGCATCTATGGAATGAATAAACAGTCAATGTTTCAGGCCGAGACCCTTCTTCTGGACTGAAGTCTTCAATCAGTTCCTTGGTCTCACTGACATTGAATGAGAGGTGTTTGTTATGACACCACTCAGCCAAGTTCTCAATCTCTCTTCTGTATGTTGATTCATCACTCCCTTTGATACAGCCCAGAACAGTGGTGCTATCAGCAAACTTGTATATGGTGTAGGAGCTGCATTTAGCCATAGAGTCAGAGGTGTAAAATGAGTAAAGCCGGGGTATAATTACACATCCTTGCTGTGCTGATGAAGATTGCTAAAGAGTTGATTTGACAATCTGAACTGAATTGTCTATAAGTGAGGAAATCCAGGATGCAATTGCACAAGGGGGTATTGAGGCCCAGGTCTTGGAGTTTACTGATTAGTTTCGAGAGGATGATGGTGATAAATGCCGAGCTATAATCAATAAAGAGCATCATCCAAATGGATGCATTATTGCTGACCAATGGTCCAGGGTTGTGTGAAGAACCAACGAGATAGCATCTGTTGTAGACCTGTTGTGTTGATCAGAGAATTGGAGTGGATCCAAGTTGACATTTACAAACCCCATTCCCAGAAAAGTTGGGATATTTTCCAAAATGCAATAAAAACAAAAATCTGTGATATGTTAATTCATGTGAATCTTTATTTAACTGACAAAAGTACAAAGAAAAGATTTTCAATAGTTTTACTGACCAACTTAATTGTATTTTGTAAATATACACAAATTTAGAATTTGACAGCTGCAACATACTTAACAAAAGTTGGTACAGAGGCATGTTTACCATTGTGTTACATCACCTTTCCTTTTAATAACACTTTTTAATCGCTTTGGAACTGACGATACTAATTGTAGAAGATTTGCAATTGGAAATTTTGTCCATTCTTGCTTGATGTAAGACTTCAGCTGCTCAACAGTCTGTGGCCTCCGTTGTCTGATTCTCTTCTTCATGATGCGCCATACATTTTCAATAGGACATAGATCTGGACTGGCAGCAGGCCAGTCAAGCACACACACTCTGTGTCTACAAAGCCACGCTGTTGTAGCCTGTGCAGAATGTGGTCTGGCATTGTCCTGTTGAAATAAGCATGGATGTCGTGGGAAGAGATGTCGCCTTGATAGCAACATATGTCTCTCTAAAATCCTAATATACGCCTCAGAGTTAATGGTACCTTCACATACATGCAACTCAGCCATGCACTGATGCACCCCTATTCCATCACAGATGCTGGCTTTTGCACCATTTGCTGATAACAATCTGGATGGTCATTTTCATCTTTGGCACAGAGAACTCGACACCTGTTTTTTTCAAAAACTAGCTGAAATGTGGACTCACCTGACCACAGCACACGGTTCCACAGTCTTTCGGTCCACCTGAGATGAGTTCAGGCCCAGAGAACTCGCTGGCATTTCTGCGTAGAGTTGATGTATGGCTTCCTCCTTACACAATACAGTTTCAAGTTGCATTTCTGGATGCAGCGACGGACTGTGTTAAGTGACAATGGTTTTCTGAAGTACTCCCGAGCCCAGGTGGCTATAATTGTCACAGTAGCATGACGGTTTCTTAGGCAGTGCCACCTGAGGGCTCGAAGATCACGCGCATTCAACAGTAGTTTCCGACTTTGCCCTTTACGCACTGAGATGTCTCTGAATTCTCTGAATCTTTTCACAATAGGGAAATGTTCCTTTTGAAATGACTAACAATTCTCTCACGAACTTTGGCACAAAGGGGTGAGCCATGACCCATGCTTGCTTGCAAAGACTGAGCCTTTGATGGACGCTACTTTTATACCCAGTCATGATACCTCACCTGCTACCAATTAGCCTGCTTAATGTGGAGTCTTCCAAACTGATGTTACTTGAATATTCTGAGCACTTTTAAATCTTATTTTAACTCTGTCCCAACTTTTGTTGAGTGTGTTGCAGCCATCAAATTCTAAATTTGTGTATATTTACAAAATACAATTAAGCTGGTCAGTAAAACTATTGAAAATCTTTTCTTTGTACTTTTGTCAGTTAAATAAAGGTTCACGTGAATTAACATATCACAGGTTTTTGTTTTTATTGCATTTTGGAAAATATCCCAACTTTTCTGGAAATGGGGTTTGTAAGCAGGAGTTGGTACACTTCAACATCAGACTCTCAAAACAGTTCATCACTGTGGATTTCAGTACCACTGGGCAATAGTCATTTAGATAGGTTAGCGCGCTCTTCTTGTGCAGTAGTACGACTGAAGTCTGCTTGAAGCAAGTGGGTACCACACACTGCTGGAGTGAAATATGCAGGTGAGAAGAGGAAAGAGGCCAGAGTGGGGAGGGGGGAGGGAAATTTATTTTTTAATGCAAGGAGAAATTAATATTCATGTCATCAGGTTGGAAGCTAACCAGATGGAATACAAGGTGTTGCTCCTCCACCTGAAGGTGGCCTCATCTTGGCACAAGAAGAGGCCATGGACCAACATGTCAGAACAGGAATGGGATTCGGATATAACATGGTTGGTCAACGGGAAGTTCTGCATTTGGCAGATGGAGTGGAGGTGCTGAAGTGGTCCCCCAGTTTAAGACTGGTCTTACCAATAGAGGCGGCCGCTTCTGGAGCATTGGACCAAATAGACAATCCAAGCAGATTCAAAGGTGAAGTGTTGATTACCTACAAGGACTGTTTGAGGCCCTGAATGCAGGTGAGGAAGGAGGTGAATAGAGGTAAATAGGCAGGCAAAGAGTGCGATTAATGGAGGGATGAATACATAAGGGAATCATGGAGAAAGATCCCTGTGGAAAACAGGGTGGTAGGGGAGGGAAGAGGAAAAATAAAGGTATCTTGAGTTGTTGGATCTTTCTGGAGTTGCTGGAAGTTGCGCAGGATAATTGGTTGGACGTTATGGTAAGGACAAGGGAACTCCACTATTAAGGCAGTAGGAAGATGGGGTCAGTGCGAATGTGCAGGAAATGGAGGAGATGCGGATGAGGGCAGTATCAATAGCGGAGGAAGGGAAACCACATTCTTTGAAGGAGAACATGTCTGACTTCCTGGAAAAGAAATGCGGTGGAGATGAAAGAACTGAGAAAAGGGAATAGCATTTTTACAGGAGACAGAGTGGGAAGAGGTAGAGTCAAGATAATCGTGGGAATTGGTAGGTTTCTAAAATATGTCAGTTGACCATTTATCTCCGGGGGAGGGGGAGGGACTGAGAGAGGTCAGAAATGGAACTTCAGAAGTGAAAATTGGAATTTTCTTGCAGCAGTACATTGCAATACATAATAAAAACAATAAATTACAATAAATCACAATAAATACATATATTAAAAATTAAATTCAATAGGTAATGCAAAAGAGAGCACAAAAGAGAAAAAGTTAGTAGTGTACAGTATATGGATTCACTGTCAATTCAGAAACCTGATGGCAGAGGGAGAAGTTGCTCCTAAATGTTGAGTGTGTGTTTTCAGGCTCCTGTACTAACTCCTTGAGAAAATGGAGATGTCCTGGGTGAAGGGGTCCTTAATAATGGATGTTGCCTTTTTGAGGCATTGCCTTTTGAAGAAGTCCTCAATGCTGGGGAAGATGGTGCCCATCATGGAGCTGGCCAAGTTTACAACTTTCTGCAGTGCTCTCCAATCCTATGCAGCAGCCCCACCACACTAGATGATGATGCAACCAGATAGAATGCTCTTCACAGTACACAATTTCATTTTAATCAGTGTAGGCTAATAAGTTGTTAAGTATTATTTTTGAAAGTTCAAAGCATTTTTTGGTTTGCATCTGTTTGGAAATTCTGGTCATTTGTATAACTTCCCAGCTTAGGTCACTCAAACAATCCATATTAATTTAACCTTCTTAAAAATATCTATTACAGAGAAAATGACAAACCATTTAATGTGTAGGTCTAACATTGAGAGGAAACCTTTTGTTCAATGGAGATGTTAAAACAAAAGTGATATGAACTGAAACCACATGCAGCCAGTAAAGATTGAAGCTGGTCTTGACAGCATGACATTGTGCTGCATCTAGGCTTAATCACATCAAAATGAAACTGAGTATTGAGAGCTTTGTAAAAATCCTGAAGGCACCCTATACTAGAAGTAAATTCAAAACTATAATGGAACACAAACTTTGGCAAAGATAAATGCATGGTAAAAAACACAATGACTCCAGATAAGATATTTTTATCAACATGGGTAAAATACGATCAAGTGTAGCTTTGTTTCTTTGTGATATTCCTCTCCCCAGGATCCTACTTTACTTTCAAAGAGAAAATGAAAATGCTGTTCAAAAACAGAAAATTAGTGTGTGTACTTTTTTTTTACAAGATCACAATGAACCAGAGATGTATGAAAAAACCAGTAGTATACAGAATACTTAATAGCTTGAATTGTGTCACCATGCTGTGAAAGCACATCTTGTGCTAGTCCTATAGTTGTATTTACGACTTGCAACTATATGGCTCCCAACAAATGAAGCCTCATTTCTGTGATAATTCAACAAAGCAAGTTGAGTTTGTGAGCAGATTTTAAATGTCAGATGCTGGAATCCAGATCCTGTCAAAAATGGGCTTTACAGCAGCTTTGCTGTCTTTAAGAATGTTTAAACATCTCTTAATTTCCCAATGATCTTAAATATTTGGAAGGGTAAGGTACAATAGAAAACTACAGTAATGTTAAAAATACATGTAAACTCCAAAAAATAATTAAAACAAATGCACATTGAAATAAATTTAAAGAAAACTATTTATTTTAATGGCTGCAATGCTTAAACAAATGGGGTCATAAAAGAGACATTAGCCACCTGAAGAACCAAATACAAAGCATATATGGTCAATGAGCTCCAGGAAGAAAACACACCCTGAAGAGAGAGGCAGAAGAGACAATCAGAGATAATGCCCTGGTTAAGATTTCCACTGCTATGCTGTGAGGTAGCTTACCTTAGCAGTTTTCTGTAAAAGCAGTGTGCCATGCTGTAAAGTGTGTTTTGGCTTCAGCTAAGATAAGGACCCATGTCGTCCTACTTAGTAAAGTGAGTAAGCCAATCAGGATTGTGGGATGTGAGTGAAGGTTCTAGAGAGTTGTGGAGAATAGTGCTCTGAAGGACAGTAGACTGGTTTGGGGTCTTTTGGTAGGTACTGCAGAACAGGACAGAAGGGAAGATGCAGCAGAATGTTATTGGAAGGAGAGTCCCCATTGCAAGAAAAACTTTGTGCAGATGAATGGCTCCAAGGAGAAAGGACCTGAGAGAGCAAGTTCATTCGAAATGATCTTCGAGGGGAGTTTGTAATGTGGTGGGTGCTTTCACTCGGATCGTGGGTCCAGCGCGCGAGTAAAGAAATACATCCCCAAATACTAGAGTATATGCTCCACCGTTATGTACAGAATGAGCTGGTTTAACTGTAATTTTTTTTTTGTTTCTGTTTGTTAAAGTTGACAATTTGATAAATATATTTTCTTCATAATTTTATGCTGGTATACGATCTGTCATTTTTGGGCTACCAATAATTGTGTATGGGCAGAATTTACACAGCATTTGCTCAAATTGAGGTTTCTTTGATCGGAACATCACAACGTTCCTGTTTGGTTGAATCCCAAATCGTAGTGAGCATGGATACATATTGCTTATGAAAGGTGGCCTTCTAACTGTTAAGTCAAGGAGCTGTTAGCAGAGTTAACTAATGAACCAAGTCTGTATACGAACCCTGGTGAGAGGATTACTCAAATGTG
Source organism: Hypanus sabinus (assembly GCF_030144855.1). Lineage (NCBI taxonomy): Eukaryota > Metazoa > Chordata > Chondrichthyes > Myliobatiformes > Dasyatidae > Hypanus > Hypanus sabinus. Next base: position 144,173,569 of record NC_082709.1, on the reverse strand, counting down.
CCAGCATTTGATCTCTAATGCTTTTCATACTTCAGTTCCATAATGTGAAAGTAAACACTGCTAATGGGAAAAAAAACTGAATTGGTCCATTTCATCTCTGATAGTAAAATATAGGTGTTGTGAACTAAGGGAGCATGGTGTTTAACTAGATAACAAAAGTGCTTTGCTGTTATGCAAACAGAAATAATTTTACTATGACCATGTAGTGCAATAATCCGGAGTGCATGCATATACTGCTCTCGATAGAATAAATAACATTTTTGATTCCAGAAGTACTCGACTCTTCTTACTCTTCAAAATTCAAATTCATTAATCAAAGTACATACATGTTACTGCCTCGAGATTCATCTTCTTGCCAGCAACACATGTGCATGTCTGAATTTTATAAGTACTATAAAGACGTAAAACACAAGTAGTTTTCATTCCTCGGCCTCTATAGCAAATTAACTTACCTCAATTATACAATTGGCCAGGTGGTTGGCAGTGAGGAGGAAAGCTCTGGACCAGGGGTTCCTAAACTGGATCCACAGGCACCTTGTTTAATGGTACTGGTCCAGGGCATAAAAAGGCTGGAAACTCTGCTCTCAACTGTGGGCAGATGGTCAAGGCTTACAGTCAAGTGGGCAGAAATGGAAATGAATCTCAGTCAAGACAAGATGGAGGTGCTGCATTTGGGAAGGTGCAATCTGGCAAAGGAATGCACCATATACAGGAAGGGCATAAGGCTAGAACTGTGCACACAACTAGTTGGACCATAGCTCCTTTGCTGTTGTAATTTTTCAATTTGTATTACAGTGCCAGAAATGAGCAACCAGAAGGGAATAAACATACATCATCCTGGTGAAAAGATGATCCACATGTCAACAAACCACAGACAAAGGAAAATTTCTATTTTAATATGTCCATCATACAGAATAAATAACAACAATCCTCCAGTTTATATTTTCTAAAATCTAACTTTTCTAAAGTACAAACTTTACTCACTCTAATTCTCTTGAGCCAGTCAATTTCATTGTTGAGCAGAACTTCTGCGTTCGGCAAGTTAATGTTACTGTTGTATGCGTAGTTAAGCAGATGCCTTAAAAGAGTGAAGTAGTCTGCTGAATGCTTTGCCCTCTCTCGTGCAGTACTCTGGCATCAGGAAAACAAATAAAAATTAAATGCAGTTAATATCATTATTGTTAACAAGTTTTAATACATTGATATTTGCTTATAAATCAATTGATTACCCTGTTATCATTTGTCATTTTACAATTAGACTTCAAAATAAGTAACAATGTATTAAGAGTGCTATACAAAGTCTTGAAAAGTTGCTTACTGCTAATACTGTGAAGAGCAGAGTGATGAAGAAAAGAAGCGGTCGATGTCCCATACAGCATCTGGTAGCCATTAGAAAGAACTGCTCTTGGGCCATCTGCCTAACTGCTCTGTAAAATATAAACAATTTAGATTTTAGTTTGAATTGCCATCATATCTGCATGTTTACAAATTCTTTCAAACAGTTTTGCCATTTTTCCTCTTCAGTTTCTTTAAGCTATACTAGCACATGGCTCCAGTTAACAAGGAAATTGGTCAGCCTCATTTTCTCTGTTCAACAACTTGGGGTTAGACAAGCAACTCTCGAATAAGGAAGGCAAGTGTTGTTTTGCGAAACACTAGGAGATGACCATTTCTTTTTGAATGAGAAAGGAATGAAGCAGAAGGAATGTATCTGGTGCTACAACCTACCTGGGGGAAGCAACAGTGGCCTCTGGCACTGAATCTGGCCCTGTGGCTCAGAAGGGTAGGGAATTAAAGAGGATGGCAGCAGCAACAGGGGACTCTATAGTTAGGGAGTCAGATAGGCAAATCTGTGGATGCAAAAAAGAAACATGGATGGTAGTTTGCCTCCCAGGTGCTAGGGTCCGAGATGTTTCTGAACACGTCTATGACATTCTAAAAGAGAGGGTGAACAATCAGAAGTTGTGGTACATATTGGTACCAACAACGTAGGTAGAAAAGAGGAGGAGATCCTCAATACAGAATACAGGGAGTTAGGAAGGAAGCTGAGAAGCAGGACCTCAAGAGTAGTAATCTTGGGATTGCTACCTGTGTCACGTGACAGTGAGGATAGGAATTGAATGAGGTGGCAGATAAATATGTAGCTGAAGAATTGGAGTGGGGACAGGGATTCAGATTTCTGGATAATTGGGACCTCTTCTGAGGCAGGTATGACCTGTACAAAAGGAACGGGCTGCACTTGAATCTGATCGGACTGATATTCTTGCCAATGGTTTACTCGTGCAGTTGGGAGTGGTTTAAATTAATATGGCAGGGGGATGGGAACCAGTATGATAGAGCAGAGGATGAGCCTGGAGGTTTACAAGTAGATGATGGGTGTAACGTAACTGTAAAGTCAGTCAAGCCAATGATTGGGTACAATCGCAGACTGAGCAGAGTTAAATTGTACCAGAAGCAAAATTTAAAAAGGTGAAGGGTGCAGGATTGTGGGTGCTGTACTTAAGTGCGTGTAGTATTCGGAATGAGGTGGACGAACATGTGGCACAATTAGAGATTGTCAGTATGACTTTGTGGGCATCACTGAATTGTGGCTGAAAGAAGGTCACAGTTGGAAACTTAACATCAAAGGATATATTTTGTATTGAAAGGACAGGCAGGAAGACATAGGGGTGGTGAGGCTCTGTTCGCAAGATGGAAATACATTTTTAGTAAGAGATGACTGTCAGAGAATGTTGAATCTTTGTGGGCAGAGTTAAGAAACAGCAAGGGTTAAAAAAAATTATGGGAATCATATACAGGTTTTCAAATAGTAGCCAAGATGTGGGGTTGAGATTGCAAAGGGAGCTGGAAAAGGCACATAATAAGGGTAATGTCACAATTGTATAGAAGACTTCAATATGCAAGGGGATTGGGAAAATCAGTTTGCTGTTGGATTGCAAGAGGAGGAAATATGTTGAATCCCTATGAGATGGCTTTTTAGAGCAGCTCATGCTTGAGCCTACTTGGAGAAAAGCAATCTTAGACTGGGTCTTGTGTAATAACCTAGATCTTATTTAGGAGCTTAATGTAAAGGAACCCTTAGGAGACAGTGATCATAATATGATTGAATTCATACTGCAATTTGATAGGGAGAAGCACAAGTCACGTGTATTAGTATCGCAATGGAATAAAGGGAATTCCAGAGGCATGAGAGAGGAGGATGCCCAGGTGGATTGGAGAAGGGCACTGGAGGTGATCATGTCAGAGCGAGGACAGCTGAAGTATCTGGGAATAGTTCACAAGCTGCAGGATAGATATGCCCCACAGAAGTAGCTGTTCTCAAATGACAGGGGTAGGCAACTGCAGTTGACAAGGGAAGTTAAGGACTGTATAAAAGCCAAGGGTCAATGGAACTAGGCAGAAAACTGGTTTGGCACAACCAAGGGTCAAAAAACCTGTTTCTGTATTGTAGTGTTCTATGGTTCTATGAAGGGCATATAAGGTAGCAAATCAGAGAGGGAAGTTGGATGATTGGAAAGCTTTTAAACTCTAACAAAAGGCAACTAAAAAAGCTAAAAGGGAAAAGATGAAAAACAAGGGCAAACTAGCTAATAATATAAAATAGGATACCAGAAGTTTTTTCAGTTATATAAAGAGTAAAACGGAGGTGAGAGTTGAAATTGGACCACTGGAAAATGATGCTGGTAAGGAAGTAATGGGGGACAAAGGAATAGCAGATGAACTTAATGGGTACTTTGCATCTGTCATCACTGTGGAAGACACTGGCTGTATGCCAGAAGTCTGAGTGTCAGGCGCAGGAGTGAATCCCATTGCTATTACAAAAGAAAAAGATGCTAGGCAAACTTAAAGGTCTTAAGGTGGATCAGTCACCTGGACCAGCTGGGTTACATCTCAGAGTCCCAAGACAGCTTGCTGAAGAGAAAATGGATAATGGTCATGATCTCTCAAGAATCACTTGATCCTGGCATGGTCCTGGAGGACTGGAAAACTGCAAATGTCACTCCACTCTTTAAGAAGGTAGGAAGGCAAAAGGAAGGAAATTATAGGCCAATTAGCATAACCTCGGTGATTGGGAGGTTATGTTGTCTATTATAAAGGATGAGGTTTTGAGGTACTTGGAGACTAATGATAAAATCATTGAAAGTCAGCATGGTTTCTGTAAAGTGAAATCTTGCTGGACAAATCTGTTACACTTTCTAGAGGTAGTAACAAGCAAGGTAGACAAAAGAGAGGTAGTGGATATCATTTACTTGGATTTTCAGACGGTGTTTGATAAGGTGGCGCACGAGGCTGCTGAATTAAAGATAAAATCCTCTGGCATTGCAGGAAAGATACCAGCATGGATAGAGGATTGGCAGGAGGCAGAGAGTGGTAATAAAGGGAGCCTTTTCTGGTTGGCTGCCAGTGACTAGTGGTGTTTCCCAGGGATTGGTATTGGGACCGCTACTTTTTACATTGCTTTTGAATGATTTAGATAATGGAATTGATGACTTTGTGGCAAAGTTTAAGGATGATATGAAGACAGATGGAGGGGTAGGTACTGCTGAGGAAGCAATGCGATTGCAGCAGGACATAGACAAGTTGGAAGAATGGGGAAAACATGGCAGATGGATATGGTGTTGGGAAATGTATGATAATGCATTTTGGTAAAATAAACAATTTCATAAGATGCATACTATATTCTAAATGGGAAGAAAATTCAAACATCAGAGCTGCAGAAGGACTTAAGACGTCTACATACAAAACTCCCAAAAAGTTAATTTATAGGTTGAGTCTGTGGAAAGAAGGTAAATGTAATGTTGGCATCTATTTCAAGGGGAACAGAATATAAAAGCAAGGAGATAATGTTGTGCACTTTACAAGACACTAGTCAGGCCACTCTTGAAGTACTGTCAACCGTTTTGGTCCCCACATCTCAAAAAGGATGTGTTATCATTGGAGAGAGTCCGAAGGAGGTTCACGAGGATGATTCCCAGAATGAAGGGGTTAACAGATCAGAAGCGTTTGGCAGCTTTGGGCCTATACTCATTGGAATTGAGAAGAATGCCAAGGGGATCTCATTGAAACCTACCGGATGTTGAAAGGACCAGATAAGGTGGAGCAGACTCAATAGGCTGAACAGCCTAATTCTGCCCCTATGTCTTATGATCCAGAACCCTACTGGAAGCGATGGAAGTCATGAATGATGAATACTCAATATAAAAGACTGTTGGAGTGAAGGAAAGAATGTCGGTAATCTATCCTTCGAAGAATGAAATGTCTGCAAGAACCAATACAGGCAAGCAAAGATCCCTGAGAGAGAGGGGGGGGAGAGGGGGGAGAGAGGGAGGGGGAGAGGGGGAGAGAGAGGGGGAGAGAGAGGGGGAGAGAGAGGGGGAGAGAGAGGGGGAGAGAGAGGGGGAGAGAGAGGGGGAGAGAGAGGGGGAGAGAGAGGGGGGGAGAGAGGGGGGGAGAGAGAGGGGGAGAGAGAGGGGGAGAGAGAGGGGGAGAGAGAGGGGGAGAGAGAGGGGGAGAGAGAGGGGGAGAGAGAGGGGGAGAGAGAGGGGGAGAGAGAGGGGGAGAGAGAGGGGGAGAGAGAGGGGGAGAGAGAGGGGGAGAGAGAGGGGGAGAGAGAGGGGGAGAGAGAGGGGGAGAGAGAGGGGGAGAGAGAGGGGGAGAGAGAGGGGGAGAGAGAGGGGGAGAGAGAGGGGGAGAGAGAGGGGGAGAGAGAGGGGGAGAGAGAGGGGGAGAGAGAGGGGGAGAGAGAGGGGGAGAGAGAGGGAGTGTGTGTACACAATTTCAGCAAAGACAACACAAAAAGTGAGAAAACAGCAGAACAAAGTGGAAACTTTGAAGGAAGCAAAATGGGGAATGGTATAGTCTAAACAGCTAGGGGAGTAAAGGGGTGCAAAAGCATATATTGATAGCTCACCTCTCACTGAGACTGAAATAAGAGATGTGAAATAAATGAATGGAAGAGTCAGAAGTACATCCTATGAATGACCGAGCTGGGTGGAAACTAGCAAAGGCACTGAAATGTTACCATTCTACATAAATGCAAGTAATAGCACCAATACAATCATAAATATAACAGTAAAAGTGCTGACAGAAGGCAAATGAACAAGATAGAATCAGATGTTGTTGTATATTCCTCCCCCACCCAAAAATAGATGCAGATTGGGCCCACAAGTTCCCCTTGATGTACCTTTGATTTGGAGTTCCAGGAATTATTAAGAAAGACTGTAATCTGTAACCTGATTTGGGGGGGGAGGGGGGGGAAGACAGCGTTGGTGTAAGTGGAGTAGTTGGGTCTCTGTTCAGGGAAGTGAAAGGCCTACATTTAGTACAATAGAACAGTCCAGTTTCCTGGTCATGCCCATCTTATCTCCACAATGGATACAACTTCTTTGACAGTTCCATTCCACACAAGGATGGTCTGAAGTCCCTTCAGCTGTCTTTTCGAAAAATAGCAAAAATCATGAAAAACACCTTCAAATTAATTAACCCAGTGAATTAACAGATGTCATTAAAATTTCGTACAGCTATTTTTTATATTATTCATATTATTTAAAATCTTCAATTTGAACTGTCAAATTAAGAATATCAGAACAACAAACTGATCAAAATTACAAAATAAACTGATTTCTGATCGTGATGCTTCGTTAGATAATTAAAGTCTATAACTGAATGTTCAAAAATATATAAGAAAAATCAAGTCCATGAAACCCCTTAACATTTCAGTATAAATATGCAAATGTAATGACGTATATTTGCTTTAGTTTCAGTAATTTATCCATTACCAATTCAACTTTGGAATGCCAAGCAATTCTGTGCAAAGCTGAAGTACTAAGACGAAACATTCCTTATTTTGTTCTTTAAGGTATGTTGGCAAATTAATTCAACATTCAAATTGATCCCTATACATTTCTTACGCATTAAAACACTTATTTCTTGCCCACTTGTACCTTAATGCAACTATTAACAGTAATATAAACCAATTTGTAAATTTCTTTCACACAGATTCATCTTTCGTATTCCATATCTACTTATTAAGCCCTCGTATCTCAACAAATCAACTTAATTTGTATAAATAATGAAACAAAATAGTGTTTCACACATGACATTCTGTTACAGAATCTAGTACTCCATTCCATCTGGCAGTTATGAAAACTGTACTTACTTGCTGTGACAGTGGAGCAGCAAATCAATTATGAAGGTCTGCCATGCCTTTTCTTTACTAAGTGTATCCAGTGCTGTTGGAACCAGTGCAAAGCACAGTGTCATCACCTCCAAGGCTTCACAGCAAACATGCTCATCTTCAGAATCAGGTTCACTTCCTGCATTTGTCTTCAAATACAAGAAAACACAATTTAAGGCAATCTGTTAAAGTAGCAAATTCAGACCTACTTTAAAAAAACATTTAAATTTGAACAACCAACTGTTCTTTAGAAATGTTTTTCCTCCAATCTTTGACAAATGGTAACAGGAATAACAATCACGAATTACATTTTCTGAATTAGATAAATATAGTTAACTGTAAAATGACTTAATGCACATTTCCCAAGTGCACCAGCACCTCTATTTCCTCAGAAGATAAAGAGATCTGGCATGTCCCCTTTGGCCCTAATATTTATCGATGGACCACAATAAACATCTCATCCGTATGCATAACGGCTTAATATGACAAATATCTGCCCAAGACGGTAAGAACATGAGGAGTTGTGGATACAACTCAGCAGATCCTGCCTCCCCTCCATTAGTCTGTTGACACTTCTAGCTGCCTTGGTAAAGCAGCCAACATAATCAAACACCCCCAAGGCATTCTCTCTTCTCCCTTTGGGCAGAAAATTCAAAAACCTGAAAGCACACATCACCAGGCTCAATGACGCTTTTATCCTGCTGATGCAAGACTACTGAATATTGCATTAGTACAATAAGTTGGACTCAACTTCACAATCTACTTCATCTTGGCTTTGCACTATTTTGTCTGCCTCCACCACACTTTCTCTGTAACTGCAACCTATTCTCTGCATTGTTATTACTTTCACCTTGTACTACCTCAATATAATGATGTGATTAAACGATCTCAAAACAAATTATTCACTGTATCTCAGTGTACGCAGATGCCATGAAGATTGGTGGTTTTGTGGATAGTCGAGAAGGTTCTCATAGGTTACAAGATATAGAAGGGATGCAGAAACGTGGCAGGTGGAGTTCAATCCAGAAAACTGTTTCAGTGATACACTTTGGAAGATCGAACCTGAAGATTGAGTATAAGGCTAATGGCAAGAATAGAGGTTACTTGAAAATAAACCAAAACTGCTGAGAGACTGAGTATGGGAGTTGACACTGTATGCTGCACCTCTATATTACTGCTTTACAAGTCAAAAAAAAAGTACGTTTGATCCTTCATTATGAAACCAGCAAAGACAAATGATCTTTTCGTGAAAAAAGAAAAACAAAACTAAATTAGCAATATAATGAAATAAGCAATTAGTGTTCAAATTAGCGTAATTAAGTGGTCAACAAAAAAAATCACTCCAGCTCACACATTCTCCACTAAACTAAGACAAAGCGTGAGTACTTAACTATACTTATTTGCTTCTGCCGTGCTCCAACCCACATAACAAGTTATCAAAATTAATAATGGACAGACAATAGATAAATGGTGTCTACATCCCAGACCCTAATTATTACACTACAATAATTACAGCTACATATTACAAAAAATAAGAGACATGCAATCTTCAAGGATAACATCTTTAACATTTATGCAAATATTCTTTTTTCAAGCCAGGCTGTGAAAAAGTTATGTAGGCCAGAGGTTACCAGCACTTAGCCCAGTTCAGAGTGATCTTTATCACCACCGTCTGTCAAGTCAAGGTCATGAGATCCAACAACCAAAGTAAGTAAAGCTTCTTGAGCTGTAGCTGAAGCTTCTCAAACCTCTGCCTCCTGCAGAAGACAGATCTTGGGTTATAAGCCTGTCCAGATAGTTAGTCATGGTCTTGATGCGCATCTGCCACACAAATACTTTTCCGTCTGGAAAGACTTGAATGATTCTTCTCAAGGTCCATGAGTTTCAAGGCACTGAGTCAACAACTATAAGCACAATGTCTCCTGAATGAAGTTGCATTTTATTTCAGGCGTTTCTGTAACTGTGGTAAATACTCCTTGACAAACCTTTTCCAAAACAAATTTGACATGTATTGAACTTGCTTCCATCTATGTACGATGAGCATAAAAGTCCTCCTTTTGGAATTATCCTGGGGTTAAGTATGGTGAGGTTTTCAGAAGCAACAGATGTTAGTGCTTCCAAATCATTAGGATCGGAAGGGCTCTGACGACCATTGATAATAGCTGCTACTTCATAAAGAACTATATGGAAACATATGGAAACCCTCTTTGTCAAGATTCTTTAATTTCATAGTACAATTAGGGACATTTCACACTGAACCGATCAATCTTTCCCATGTTCCACCATGATGTGAACCTGCCAAAGGACTGAAAATTCCACTTAAATTCTTTTTGCTCCTATACCATATGGTCTTATCTTTCCTTGACCTATGGTGCATAAGAGAATGTGTCCTTTCTCCTGAGGTTGAGCTTCTCCATGAGGCCCAGTGCAGAACACTGCTGTACTTCCTTGATCTAGGAAAGCATTGCCCTTATTATACTTCACTTATATTGGAAATATAGGAAGCCATTAGATACCAGGGCACTACTCACTGGTGTATCTGATTCTTTCATGACTTATTTTGATTCCGCACCCCTTTTTGTCAGAGTGAACATGAAATATGCCAGGATGCTTGCCACTGCAGACCTTGCATGAAAGACGCTTCCTGTAATCCTTGCTGATGTGCTCTGTTCATAAACAGCCAAAGTAGACACCATTTACCTTTAGGAGCAATCTTCTCACTATGAGCCCTTTTCTCCAGCTAAGGACACAAATCTAAAGCGTGTTAACCCTTGCAGAACAGCCAAACTTCTTTGGCTGATGAGACCATTTCCCGTCTATTAGTTCCAGGTTTTACTTCTCACAGTGGCCAGAGTAGCAGCAAAGCTGCTTCATTTCATTTAGCCATAGAATGAAACCATGACTGAGTTTTGTTCACACCTTTGCTTAAGGCAGGTGATGTAGCATCTTGTATGTTCTCGAACACCGAATCTGTTGCAATTTTTGCAATCAAAAATGTCAGCAAAAGCAGTCTTATGATTGTGCCTTTCTTGCAGTTTAAAAACCACCACTCTCCACTTATCCCTAAGCACAGAGGGCAATTTCTTTTATAACAATCCACATATTGGCAGACATACCAAGCTCACGCATGTAATACAGTTCTTCTATGGCATTGCAACAGCCTCTAAGAAAAAGACTGTAGTCTTGAAGAGCTTCCACATCTTCAGATTTGGGAGATTTCACAGAAAGAGCCTTTTGCATGTAGTGAATGTAATTCTCTGTTCATTACCAAAATGTTCCTGTAGTAAGGCCTTAGCTTTACATATCCTTTCATAGGGTGACCCCTAGTGTATTGTTGAGGCAGTAACTATAGCTGTTAGTCTTGCCTTCAACACCACTTTCAAAAGCCTCGAATGCATGATACTACAAGGAATCACCATCGAAGATTTGAATCTCCTTTAGGCAAAGATGAAATGTGTTGTTGTTGTGCCAATAGGTTGTTATTTCACTTTGCTTCTTCACAATATCAGTAGCACTATTTTGACTGCTATCGTCTGAAACAAGAGTCTTTCCATGCTGTAAGTGAATGCCCCCTTGAGTTCTTTGAGCTGCTGGATAGGTCACAGATTCAGAGTGCCTCATTAATGCAGACTGAGAGTAAACACCCCGAACTACCTCTGGGGGGGGGGGGGGGGGAGGAGAGATCTCGTTCATGCATCTCAAACACTTGAGGAAGAAATGAATCAACATTGCCATCGAGTGCTTTTGCTTTCTTCTATGCCTTTTCAATACAGGAACTCGCACCATGGGACTGTCTTGCTGGAGCACCTTTAACATTTGCCACACTTGAAGCCTTTAGCACATTAGCCATATGTGTGGCAATTTCTTTCTGCAACTTAAATTACCCCTTCCTTCTGCATAGCTGCTGCTTCTCTTGCTCTTCCAGCACACTGATCCTTCCATAATAGTTAATGTGTGCAGAGGAGATGACATCTGACACTGTTACTCAGTTTCACGTCATCCTGTGGCTCCTCTGCTATATGCATAGTCAAAACATGTCTTGGAATTTGAGAGACATTGTCTGATGGAAGATGAGACATTTACTTATTGTAGCACATGACCTTCAATGTAACATGTTGAGTCAACAATTGTTTCACAGCCTCTACCAATGCACCACGAAACAATGTAAAACATTGTTTCCTCTGTTCATCCTTGGGAAATAATAACAACAGTGTCTGATGTTACTTAGCAACAACTTCACAGAGATAGTCAAGTCCTCATGATAAGGTTGCACCTGCAAGGCATTTTCTTTATTTTTCATAAGATCCTCCTGAATTTAGTTCACATTTGTCTCATACTCCTTTTGAAGATATTGAATTTGATTTGCCTTAGCTTTAGCAGAAAGTTTAGTTCATCTTTTGTTAGCCCCAACTTCAGGGTTGCTGACATCAGTTCCATGCTTCAATTTACTTACGTTACTCTCTCCTTATTGTGCAACTCACAATTACCTCTTGGCTTGCCTACAGCACATTGGTAAAATACACCAGTGAGATTCCATTCAATAAATGTAGGCAACAAATAAACTGTCAACATATCCACAGTGCTTAAACCAGACCAAACGAAGTGTTCAATTCAAATGTTGGCTGAGAAACTTGAGCACAGGAATTGACACTGTATGATGTGCTTCCAACTGAGATCAAAGTTGAAAAAAGTATGTTTGATTCTACATTACAAAACCAGCAAAGATGAACGATCTAATAGCGAAAAAAAAACTGAGAACTAATTTAGCAATGTAGTGAAATAAAAGTAATCAGCATTCAAATTAGCGTAATTAACAAACAAAAGCCTATCAACCGTAGGTCACGTACTCTAAACAAAGACAAGTGTAACTATAGTTATTTGCTTCCACCATGTCCAACTCACGTGACAAATTACTGAAAACCATATTAAATGTGCAACACAAAATACAATTCTGACAAAAAATAGATACATAACTTCTACAACAGGATTCTTAGCAGTATGGAGAAACAGAGGAATCTTGAGGTCCAAGTCTATAGATCACTCAAAATTGATAAGGTGGTTAAGAAAGCATATGGTGTGCTAGCCTTTATTAGTCAGGGGAGTGAGCTGAGGAGCCATCAGGTAACGTTGCAGCTCTAAAATGCTGCATCTACAGTATTGTGTTCTGTTCTGGTCACATTAAAGGAAGGATATGGAAGCTTTCAGAGGGGAGATTTATCAGGATTAGAGAATGTGTCGTGTGAGAAAGAATTGTGCAAGCTGGGGCCTTTCACTCTGGAGTGCAGTGTAACCCCCTGGGTCGCCTCAGGCTCGCTCAGCTCGTTCTCGTCTAGGGGGAGCAGCCTTCGGCCCCGCCAAACTGGGTAATCAGCTGGTGTGGATGCTGTGTGATGTCCCCGCCTCGCCCAAAAACAGACAGTACACCATATGCGATTAAATGAGTACAATTTATAAAGGTTACTATAACTAAGTGATTAATAACGATACAGTATATATGAAGAGAAAATTAAAGAAAAGGCGCCAAACTTATCAAAGTCCAAACCACTTCATGCACAGCCGTTGGAGCTCAATTACTGAAGTCTTCTGGCCACCATTCGATCCCCTCCGAACTCCTCGACTCGCAGCTCAGGACCCTCCGAGTGGTCAACCAAGCACATCTAGCTTCATCCCCCTCCCTCGGAGAATCTCCCAGCCTCGGACCGGGGTCCGATGCTCGCCCAGCTTAGAGCATTGCGTCCTCTCTCTCAACCCCCTCGTGCCGATCTGCCCAAAAGCCCGTCAACAAAAGCTTACAGACTCAGAAGAAAGAACATTAATCCCCATTTGGTTTACAAAGGAATACCATTCTCGTTATCAGTAAATTAGCATTCCTGCTAGTTAACAAAAGGAAACCCTTTCCCAACAGTAACAAAGAAAAAAAAGAAACCCCCTTTACAGCAGGATGAGAGGTGATTAGTTAGAAGTGAGTGAGATTATAAGTGGCATATATCTTAAGCATTCTGAATGGATGTTCAGTCCCTATACAATTCTATCTCCAATCAAGAAGGCCTCAAAGCTCTCTGCTTCTTTTTTAACAAAAACAACCAATCCCTCTTCACCACCACCCTTTCCCCATCTAGCAGAACTGTTCTCATCCTGAAAAGTTTTCCCTTCAGCTCCTCCCACTTTCTTCAAACTCAAGGAGTAGCCATGGGCACTTGCATGGGGCCCAGCTATGCCTGCCTCTTCATTGGCTACATAAAACCAATGCTATTCCTGAATAAATGCTATTCCCTTCTCTGTTTCTCCGCCTCCGCAACATCTGTTTCCAGGATGTGGCTTTCTGTTCCAGGACATTAAAGATATCCTTCTCCTTTAAGGAATGGGGTTTCCCTCCCTCCAGGATTGATGCTCCCCTCACCCACATCTCCTCCATTTCCTGTACATCTGTGCTCAGCCTATCTTCCTTAGTTTCCCTACCACCCCATCAGCCTTCGCATCCATAGAACAATAGAGTATAACAGCACAGAAACAGGCCCTTCAGCCCTTCTTGGCTGTGCCGAACCACTTTTCTGCCTAGTCCCATTGACCTGCACCTGGATCATATCCCTCCATACTCCTCTCATTCCTGTACCTGTCAAAGTTTTTCTTAAATGCCATTTATCTGGCAGCTAATTCCACACTCCCACCACTCTGTGTGAAGAAGCTCCCCTTAATGTTCCCTTTAAACTTTTCCCCCTTCACCCTTAACCCATGTCCTCTGGTTTTTTTCTCCCCTAGCCTCGGTGGAAAAAGCCTTCTTGCATTCACTCTGTCCATACCCATCATTATTTTATATACCTCTATCAAATCTCCCTTCATTCTTCTACCCTCCAGGGAATAAAGCCCTAACCTATTCAACCTTTCACTGTAACTCAGTTTCTCAAGTCCCAACAACATCCTTGTAAACCTTCTCTGCACTCTTTCAACCTTATTGATATCCTTCCTGCAATTAGGTGACCAAAACTGCACACAATACTCCAAATTTGGCCTCACCAATGTCTTATACATTGGTGATTATAATTGGTTATCCAACACATTATCCTTTTGTAACTTCCAGCATCTTCAAAAGGATCCCCCACTAAACATATCTTTACCTTCACTCCCCTCATCTTTCCGCAGGAATTGCTCCCAGTGATTCCTCTGTCCATTTGTCCATCCCAACTATTCTCCTGCAAGCAGCCTAAATGTTATACCTGCCCATACACCCCTCCCCCAACTCTATTCAGGGCTCCAGGCAGTCCTTCAGGATAAGATTCACCTGCCAATCTGCTGGGGTAGTCTATTGTGTCTGATGCAGCCTCCTCTACATTGGTGAAACCCATCTCAAACTGGGGAACCACATCATTGAGCACCTCTGCTCTATCCACCAAAACAAGAGCTTCCCAGTAGCCAGGCATTTTCAATTCCTATTCTGACATGTTGGTCCATGGCCTCCTCGTGCCAAGATGACGCCACTCTCAGGGTGGAGGAGCAACTCCTAAAATTCCACCTGTGTAGCTTCCAACCTTATGGCATGAATATTGACTTCTCATTCCAGTAAACAAATCTGCCCCCCCAACAGCTTCCTCTATTCCCCACTCTGATCTTTTACCTCTTCTTACCTGTTTATTACTTCCTCTTGCTCCTTTCTTTTCTCCAATGGTCCACTCTCCTTTCCAATCAGATTCCTTCTTCTCCAGCCCTTGACCTTTTCCACCTACCTGACTTCACTTGTTATCTTCCAGCTAGCCTCCTTCCCCTCCCCTCTCTACCTTTTTATTCTGACATTTCCCCCCTTCCTTCTCAGTCCAAGAAGGGACTTGGCCCAAAATGCCAAATATCTGTTCACTTTCACAGATGATGCCTGACCTGCTAAGTTCCTTCAGCATTTTGTGTGTGTTGATTTTGAATTACTAAAAATTAATAACCAAAATTGTGAGGCTGAAAGAATATACATCCTCTTTGTAATAACTAGACCAATTTTCCTTGGGTGCAATACTGTACCAACTCACTCAATTTGTTGATGGAGAGAATTAGAGGATCATTTAAATAAATATTCCCTGTCTATGCAAGGTCTTGCAGCATGGTAGATTTTCAACAGATCAAAACAAAGTGAAGACAAAAGAGCATTCAAGGCAAGTCAGGGAAAGATAATGGAGAAGCACAAATCTGGGGAAAAGTACATGACCGTCTCAAAGGCACTGAACATACCTAGGAGTTCAGTGCAGTCTATATGAAAAAAGCAGAAAAATATGAAACCACAGCCACACTGCTCAGGTCAGGCAGTCTGTCTAAACTTAATCACCAGAGAAGAATGGCACTTGTAAGAGAGGATACTATGATGCCAACAGTCACTGAGTGAGCTGTGCAAGTTAGTGCTGCAACTGGAGATAAAGTTCATGGTTCCATGATCTCCAAGGCCTTGCACAAAAAAGGTATTGATGGAAGAAGTCCTGGCTAAAAAAAAACATATCCTTGTCCATAAAGATGTTGCAAGGTATCACTTACAATATACTGTAAAGATATCAATTAAGGTTGTGTGGCCTCTGACAATGGCTCAAGGCCTTCACGTGTGGCATAGCTACTAATCCTGGCAGAACTGCTTCTAGTGACAGCAGAAGAGACAAAGGCATTTGACTGGCATCATAAAACCAGCTGCTTCACGCAGATGGGGCTTGTCACCCGTGGTTGGCAGTTCATCTAGAAGGAAAACTCTGATCTCAAACCTCCACTGTCTTGCAGCTATGCCCACTCACATGCAAGTTTTCAGAAGTTAATTCCAAGGAAAAAATCCAGAGCCGGAGCCTCTAAGGCAGTCTTATGTTGAATTCAACACTGATTGGTAACTCCTGCAACACCGCGGCGCCAAACTGTACCGGTCTCTGCCATTCCTTTGGAGTTATCAGCTGCATGGGCAACATCTTGCTCTCCATATTGTACAGCCCTGGCTCATGCATCACTTAGACAGCTACTACGCAATATCCACAGTTGACCCTGATCAACAGTGAGCTTCATATATATTAATATAAAACTGACCTGGATGAAAATGTTAGTAATTTTGCAGCTAATGAATAGAGTAGATGACTGGCAAAGGGCACAACTGGTTATAGATCAGTTGCAGATATGAGCAGAGAAATAGCAGATGAAGTTTAACCTGGCCAAATGAGAAGTGCTGCACTATGGGAGATCAAATGCAAAGGGACAGCTCACTGCTAATGGTAAGACCCTTAACAGTATTGATGTGCTGAGGGATCTTGAGGTTCAAATCCACAGCTCCATGAAAGTAGCTACTCAGTTTGTAGACACTTTCAGTGGTGGTAAAGAAAGTATACAGCATGTTTGCCTTGATGAATTAAGGATGTGTTCAAGAACTGGGAAGTTATATTACAGCTTTATGAAACTCTAGTTAGGCTGCATCTGAAGAACTGCATTTTGCTCTGGTTGCCACATTATAGGAAAGGTACTGAGTCTTTGAAGATGGTACAGAAGTAGTTTACCAGTATGTTGTTTGGATTAGAGAGTAAGTGTTATAAGGAGAGGCTGGACAAATCTGGGGTTGCTTTTCTTTGGAGCAGCAGAGGCCAAGGGGAGATCTGATTGAAACTTATAAGATTGTGAGAGGCTGCCAATATCTTTCTCCCCAGGATTGAAATATCTAATACAAGAAGCATATACTTAAGATTAAGAGCTGCTTTTACACAAAATGGCAAGTGCCTGTAATGCACTACCTAAAGTGGTGATAAAGGCACTACCTAAAGAGGCTCTCAGATAGGCAGATGAATGTGCAGGAAATGAAAGGACATAGTCATTGAATAAGCAAAAAGGATTAGCTTAGATGGGCCAGCCAGGGTAGGTCTTGTACGTACTGAGGAGTGCAGTAGAACAAAGAGGTCTGGGAATACAACTCTTAATTCCTTGTAAGAGGGGCGTTACAGATACTTGGTTTTGTAAATAAAGTTTTTTGGTACATTGGCCTTCATATATCAATGTATTGAGTACAGGAGATGGGATGTTATGTTGAAGTTGTATAGGACTTTGGTGAGGCCTAAATTGGAGTACTGTGTGCAGTTTCGGTCACCTACCTACTGGAAAGATGTAAATAAGATTGAAAGAGTACAGAGAAAATTTACAAGGATGTTGCCAAGACTGGAGGATCTGAGTTATAAGGAAAGATTGAACTTTATTCCCAGAAAATAGAAGATGGAGGGGAGATTGAAGAAGAGGTATACAAAATTATGAGTGGCATAGATAGAGTAAATGTAAACAGGCTTTTTCCACTAGGTTGGGTGAGACTAGTTGTTATAGGTTAAGGGTGGAAGGTGAAATATTTAAGCAGAACCTGAGGGAGGAAGTACTGCACTCAAGAGAATGTTGCAAGTGTGGAATATGCTGCTAGCATAAATTGTGGACATGGGGTCAAATGCAACATTGAAGAGAAGTTTGGATAAGTACATGATTGGGAGGGGTATGGTCCAGGTGCAGGTCAATTGAACAAGGCAGAACAACAGTTCAGCATAGGCTAGATTGGGCCAAAGGATATCTTTATGTGGTGTAGTGCACTATGACTCTATGACAATAATAAATGATTATATTACATTGTTTTTTTAAAAATATATAAATCAATTGCATTTGATGGGTCACTTTTGTTTGCATGTAACCTTAATTAGCCTAACAAAGCAAAAAGAAAATCCGAAGTACACCATTTAACATGCAGTAAATCACCAACTATGCCAGTTTGTGTTGTAACACAATTTGTTCCTGCTGTGGAGCATTACTTAAGTCTGTAATGTTTGCAATATTATACTGCCAACAATTCATGCGCATATTGTTTAATTTATAGATTTAAACATACAATTTCGTGACATTAAAGCTTCCAAATTCTTGTTATTTTAAGATATATTAACTCTACATTTGAAATTCACAGTGTTACTAAATGCTCTTTTCACTACTTGTCAGGTCATTTTATTAGATTTGCATAATCACTGATATTATGTAAATTTTAGAGAGAAACTGACACGTCTATAGTGAAATGAGGGTCATACATGACAATAGTGATAAACCCTTGCTATTCTACTGCCTTCATTTTTTATGGATCTTAATACTGAGAACCAACCAACTTCTATATATAATGAAAGAAGGGACACAGAAGACTACAGATACTAGAAACAAATAATTTGCTGAGGAAAGGAGCAGTGAAGATTTGATGCAGAAATCCAACATCAGGACAAAGATTGAAGAGGGGAGAGAAGTGAGAGGCAGTGGTGAGACAGTTGGCAGTGGTGTTTGGTGCATGGTGGGGGGGGGGGAGGAGTGGGGTGAGGGAAGGAACTAGGTGGTGATAGATGTCGGCAGATGAAGAGAGGAAAATGGAACCCGGAAAGGGGTTGGGAAGGGCGAAGAAGAAGACAGCTGTTGGAGGATGATAAGCAGGAACACAAAAACTAGCAATGCTGGAATCTGATGACTGGTTGAGAGAAAATTTGCCATGATTATAGTTAAATAAGTTTATGCTACTCCCACACCCTACCCACCAATTACCTCTGGCCTTTGGCTCACCATTCCCCTTCTCTTTACACTGGCTCTCTGTCCTCAGACCTGACATAGGATTGACTCAAAGGTGAATGTTACCACCCCATCCCCCACAAATGCTGCCTGACCCATTGAGTTCCTCCACAAAATTGTTTGTTGTTTTATATAGTAACATAATGCCCTGAAATGCTTCATAAAAAGACAATGCTTAATTAGCATAATATTGCATAAATGGTACTGAGATCTCTCATCACAAAAGGTTTTTAGGCTATTTCTTCTGACAATCAAGCTGTAATCTACTTGTATTATTTCATACATGTCAATGAAAATATTAATAAGGGTAAGGGAAGTTATCATATTTATAATCAAATAGTTCTTAAAGATTTTTGAAGTACTCTGAAACGTGTCTCATAAACCAACATTCATTGAAGTAAATATACAATTTTACAGCCAAATATTTAACTTTCCAACTTCACTCAGTATGGCAGCATTACCTTACTGGGGACAATTTTAATTTCAAACACATTCTTAAAAAATGATTAGCACTTCCAATAGATATTTGAACAAAATTAAATTCTTCAAAAATAATTGTAGAATTAACTTACTTTTTCATATATTTTGCTGATCTCTTCATTAGAACTGAACACAAGCTGTATTGAGCCACAACCTGAAGCCCAAACAATTTTTTGGACTGCTCTAATAACACAAATGTCTGGGATGTATTTTGAGGCCTTCGAGAGAAAACAATAATATAATTAAAATTAATATTCACACTTATAGAGAATTAACTCTATATAAAGTTTCACTTTCTTGACACCTCACATGCATAATTATCAAGTACAACAGAAACGATTGCCTTTTGCTCAATTCTCTTTATGCTCAGAACCAAAACATCTTGGTTAAAGGAAATTCAGTATTTTTTGACTTAGGGCATTCAGCATCAGCTTACTGAAGACATATCCTGCTTTATATCAGATTACTATTTATTAGCCTATCATCTGTTTGTGGATGACAACTGAATGCATATTTTTTAAAAAAAAGTGGATGCCAATTTCTTGCTAAATTTGGGGTAAATTACATCCAAAATTTATTATCAAGTTGGAGTTGGGTCAAGGCTTCCAAATCCTCCCAATTTAAAACACCAAGAATACAACAACCAACTGCAATTAAGCAGTTAAGATGGAAAAATAATGCATTAACCTGTTGTGTCAAGCATAATTTCAGTATAAAACTTTAAAGTTACAGATCAGAACAAGGTACGTACCTTGCGTCATGTAACAAATAATTTAAATTAACAAATAACTACATAATTTGATGCCCATTTGTGATCTTATTTATGATGTTTCTTTAAGTTTATAATTTTAAGTTCTTTGTCCATAGCAGGTATGCTGCAATAACTTCTAACTTGATTGACTATATAGACTGTGAAATACCTATTAATAGTTTGATAATTATAATGGTGCTAAAAGATACATGGTATTAATATTCCAGACTCTGTCTTTCAAGTTCAACATCCCAATTGCAAATATCTTTGTCTTATTTTTGAAGACAATAGGGATAAGGTTTCCCTTGATTTTAACAAGTATAAGCATATCATTAAGCCATCAACTATTAATTTTAAACTTATTTATATATTTCCATCACTAAATGAGAATCAAGAATAGCGGCACAACCACATTTTTGTCAGTATCATGGGAGTGTTGAAGCCAATGATAGCATCTCATCTGCTCTAGTTGGGATCAGCTAACTTAGCACAGACCAGGAATCAAATTTAGGACCCTTTTGGTCAGCCTAGTTCAATAATCACACCAAGACTTTTTTTTAAAGTTCGCTATCAATATTATCAAAGATAAAATTATTTCTAAATATACTACCTTGTAATTCCATTCATCCAAACAAATCTGAAGCCCCAGTTTATGCTGAGTTAGCTGATGAACAGGGGCGTAAAGGACACCACAGTTGATCTCAGCCACCCAGTTTAATGGAGGAAGAGAACTTAAAACTTCCTGCTTCTATTTGCTACCCATAGCCATCATTTGCTGGAAAACATGCAAAGGATATATAGGAGGAGGACAGGCACAGTCAGTTGAGTTGCCCTCCAATGTCAAACAGCCTGACAGCACTACCTAGGCCCATGTCAAGAATGAGCACTTAAGCAAGATTACAAAATGTCCAGAACCCATGGAACCGTACCTCAGCATGAGTTAGTGCCTACAGGAGAGGAAGAATGAAAAAAATTGGAGGGAAAAAAGCAATTAAAATCTCAGTAACAGCACTTGAACAGCATCAATTAATCTTAATCAGATAATTTTTTTGACCAGCTTTAAACTACCACAGTAATGATATATTAAAGCTACATCAGGTTCACACATTATGAACATTTTTTTAAAGTAAATTATGTGTACAAATGGCCAAAATACACAGTGTGGTCAAATAAAGTAAAAACTTTTGCTTTGATTTATAATAACCAAATTAGTCATACTGTTTGAATTCACATTGTACTTAAAATACAAAAATGCTTAACATAATTGAATTATGAACCAATATTTCTATTAGACAAATCAGGTAGCAAACAGGACACAGTATCATCCCACAAACTTTTGAGATGAATAACCATACATTTGTTTAAAAATCAAACCCTACGGCTTAACAGTTGTTGGCTTTTATTTGATTATTAATCTATTTTAAAGCAGTTTACATTGCAACTTTCTTGCAGCTGCACATTTGAGTTCTAATCTAGATAAGATGTAAAATAAACATACTGGATCGAAGAAATATGACTATTAAATGGTAAATACTAAGAAACCACATTTGTAAAATATACCACTTGTGTGTGCGTGTGTGCATGCGTACGCCCTTAACTCCTGGTGGAGTCATCGGGGCGCCGTCATGACAAGCTTTTTGCACCGATCTTTTGGTGATTGTTCATCGTACGGCGTATCTTGAGCATCTGAAGCCTAGCAGGGCAGGGCCCCTCCCTCTCCAGGTCTTTTTTTTAAAAACGCGGTCGAGTTGTTAGCTTGACACTCAATCCAGGCACGGGTGGAGAACGTGCAAGGGAGCTGGCCGAATTCGAACTTGCGACCTCTCGCCCCGAAGTGCAGTGCTGATGCCACTACGCCACCAGCCAGCAACTTGAATATATATATGTGTGTGTGTGTGTGTGTGTATATACACATACATACATATATAGAACAAACCATATAATGACATTAGCCTCTGTTGTGTTTCTCCAATCAAAGCAACAGATTTCAGCCTGTGTTTATCTTCCAAAGTCTCCCTACTCCTCCTTCAATAACTTACCTAACCAACATGAACAATGAAAACCACATTTATTCCCTGTTCTCTTTCTTTCAATGAACGAACTTCTGGGTTTTTCCCTCCATTTTATTGTCCCCCTGGAATTTTTTTGTTATTGCCATTTATGTTCCTAACAGTTTAATTTGTCTCTTTCACCACTAGTTGCTAATTTGATTTATTGAAGATGTAATTTGGCTAACAGCCATGTTCAGTCAAACACAGAAATTATACAATCACTTAACCTGAAACTAGCAATCATGTACTAATGTCAACTGATTGCAGTATGCCACTGGAATCCTGTTCTGCTTGTATCTATTCTAAAATATTTCAATCTTAGCTTCATTCCCTCTTTCTCCTCAAAATTTCCTTCGTACTCCTTATGAGTTATCTTATAATAGATGCACAATAAAAATCCTTCTTCCCTGTATCAACTCTGGAGAACAGCCCAAGAACAGTGATTTTTCTCCATTTCTTTTACCAAACATCCTCTGTAGCTTGAGTTATAATGGAAATTTGGACCAAATTCAGGGAAGTTTATGCTGTACAACCCTAATTACTACCTCACTGTAGTAACACCATGACCACTTTGCACTACAATTGTCTTCTTTTTTATTCTAATTGTGTTCTTTCTTCTATAGTTTATCATTTCTGTTTAATTTGTTTTTGCTATGAATGTCGTATTTCAAATGCTATGTCTGTGATGCTGTGGCAAGTATAATAGTGTGCGTGTGTGCTACAGACACACACACACGTGTCATACATATGTACCGTTGGCCCTCCTCATCTGCAGGTTTTTCACGTGTGGATTCAACCAACCGTGGATCGGGAAAACCTGTAAGTTCTCTCTCCAGCACTCGTCATTTGAGCATGTACAGACTTTTTTTTCTGGTCATTATTCCTTAAACAATACAGTATAACAACTATTGACATAGCACTTACATTGTATTAGGTATTATAAGTAAACTGGAAATGATTTAAAGTATACAGGAGGATATGTGTAGGTTACCGCGGATTGGGATCGAAAAAAAAATCTGGAAGTTCTCTCTCCAACATTCATTGTTTGCGCATGTACGGACTTATTTTTCTTATTATTATTCCCTAAACAATACAGTATAATAACTACTTACATAGTATTTACATTGTATTAGGTACTATTAGTAATCTAGAGATGATTTAAAATACAGGCAGTCTTTTAGTCAGATTTGTACGTAAGTCGGAACAGGTGCATCAGGTATTATTTAGTGTCAGTTAGTCAAATGTTTGTCTTAGTATATATTTCACCTTTCTATGCATATAAAGTACTTAAGAAACATTGGTATTTCAATAATTAAACCATTGCGTTGCTTAGTAATAATTGTAGCTTTCATTGGGGCAGGGCCTTTAACATGCTCCATTATTCTCACTTTATCCTTTAAAATAGTTCTGATCGTTGACTGACTGTAGCCTAGCGCTTTTCCAATGACCGATGGAGTTTCACCTCTTTCCAATCGTGTTATTATTTCCATTTTATTTTCAATTGGGATCATTTTCCGTCAACAAAACAGAAACACTGCTGATTCAGCAGCAGCTGTGGGCGGTGGGTCCGGAGCTCCCCTGGGTCCTAAAGACCCGCACTGAGACAGGTTAAATAGAGGACTCGAGCATCCATGTTTTTTGGTATCTGTGGAGTGTCCCGGAACCAATCCCCCGCGGATAAAGGCTGACTGTATGCGTGCGTGTACACACACACACACAGTGGATTCCAGTTAATTAGGACATGAGGACCAGTAAATTTTAGCCCAATTAAGTGGCCACCCGAAAGAGGTGAAGTTTCATGTAAATTGTTAAAAAGGTATATAAAAAAAGATAAACTACCATGTTAGCTGAGTAACAAATTCAGTATTTTAATGAAATACAGATCAAGTTAGAACACAAACAATACTACAGTGGTACTATAAAACTCTATATTAGTTCCTAAGTTATCGATGTAGGAATTCATCCCCTGTAAGCAGACATGCATAGGGCATCCAGGGAAGCGTAGCACCTCTAGTGAAGGGGCTTGTGTGTCCAGTCTGGGGCAGCTCACTCACCACTGGTCTCCAAGAGACACTCGGCTCTCACCTGTGGCTCAAAGTAGCTGTTATAGTATATGATAGGTGCCCACCCTGGAAAACAGCTTTGACAGGTGGGCTAAAAACAGATGAGGGTAGCTGACCAGCCTCATACTTCTGCGAAATAGGAACATGCCAGTCCTAGTATGTGAAGTCAACAACAATGGACTAGGCAATGAGATCAATAGTGAGATCCTACAGCCAAGGTGGTTCTGCAACACTTCGTTGACAGTGAAGGACACAATAAGGAACAAAAGTCATCATGACTATCCACTGCACTCAACGAAGATCCCTTGGTTGTGAGGGCTACTCATATCACTGGACCCAGACTTCTGAGGTTGCGAGTGCAATGTCCCAGTGTAAAGGCTTCTCCACTTCAAAAAAAAACTCCTGTCACAGGTTTTACTGTCATTATCGCATACACAGCCAGCACCCTGCCTTGTTCTTTTGATTGTAAATGAATCTACCTGGCGTCACAAGAAGATCGTGTCGTAAAGAAAGTTTTGGCACATATGGCCTTTATAAATCAAAGAAATGAGTACAGGCGATGGGATGTTATACTGAAGTTGTACAAGACATTGTTGAGGTCTAATTTGAAGTATTGTGTGCAGTTTTGGTCATCTACCTAAAGGAACAATGTAAATAAGGTTGAAAGGGTACAAAGGAAATTTCCAAGGATGTTGCGGGGTCTGGAGGACCATACAAAGACGGAATAGGTTAGGACTTTATTCCTTGGAACGTAGAAGATTGAGAGGAAGTTTGACAGAGGTATACAAAATTAAGAGGGGTAAAGACAGAGTAAATGCAAGCAGGCTTTTTCTGCTGAAGTTGGGTGGGACTATAAAAAGAGGTCATGGGTTAAGTGTGAGAGGTGATACATTTAAGGGGAACATGAAGGGTAACTTCACCAAGAGGGTTGCACAAATGTGGAATGAGCTGCTGGTGCATGTGGTGCATGCAAGCTCAATTTCAATGCTTAAAAGAAGTTTGGATAGGTACATGGATGGTAGGGGTATGGAGGATTATGGTCCTGGTACAGGTTAATGGAAGTAGGCAGCCTAACTTGTTTTGGCGTGGACTGGATAGGTCCAAGGACCTGTTTCAGTGCTGTACTTTTCTATGACTATGAACAAAATTAGCACATCTAGTGCAGGCAATGGTCTGCCTTCATAGAATGGTTGCAACAATTGCATCCTCCAAACCTTGATTTTCATTGTGACACTGATGATTGCTGATACTTTCAAATTCTTCAATTAGTTTCAATCAGTCATTAGCAAGAATTTTATCTTTGACTTTTACAAATAAGTACTTTCTCAGCTTTTCCAGGAAACTTTGGTCTTTGATATGCTTCCAACTGTTGGACCATATGTATTCTTATAACAACTCAAGATCCAGAAAGATTGATATACACTTTTGCTTTTAGCCTATTAGACTACTGTAATGTATTCTTTTCAAGGCTGCCTAATAAAGATATATATAAATCAGCTGCAGCTTGTTCAAGATGCAGCAGCAGGAACCTTAACCAAAGAAAAAAAAATCTGAGCACATTTCACCTGTTTTAGTATCATTGCACACGCCGCCAACGTCCTTTAGGATCGATTTTTAAATACTTTTAATTGTATACAAGACTCTGAATAATCTAGCTCCTTCCTAAATAGTGGAGTGTCTATCCCCTTACATCCCTTATCGTAATCTTAGATCAGCGAATATTGGTTTGGTTAGTGTTCCTAGAGCCAAGCATACAAGAACTGAAGATGCAGCCTTCTGCTCTTACACTAAAAATCTGGAGGACTGTACCAATTGAGGTCTGCCATGCTGGAACTATGGACCGTTTCAAAACAGATCTAAAAGCCTACTATTTAAAAATTTGGCCCACTTATAAGATTATTTAAAGCTTGCTGATGTTGATAACATTTATATAATTTGGTATATTCAATTACATTTTATTCTGTATAAAGTTTGTTTTCACTTACGATTTCTACTATTGTCTTCTATTTTTATGACCATTTTGATTTATCTTTACAATCTATGTAAAGCACTTTGAGTTTGCATCTTAATAGATGTAGGGTGCTATATAAATAGTTATTATTATTATGAAGCAAAACTTCCAAGCAAACTCTTCCAAATTCTCACTTTGGCCAACAGTTGTCATGCTGAAGTCCTGAATAAATAGACTTACTGGTCCATTGGATAGGTCACATCATTTATCTACTTAACACCAAACTTCTGAAACCGTCACAACCTACAGAGTTCTGTCATGGCAAAAAGTTAGCAGGGGAACAACTGAGAGACTCAATGTTTTCAAAGCTGCTTGAAAACTGCAGCATCCATAATTACCTGAGAGTCCCTGATCTGTGTTGGCTTTAATAATGGAGGAGCACTTTTGGGATCACGGAAAACCTCAAGACTTTGCACCAGAAGTATACAGAATCCCAGCATATACAAGGCAAGCAAGTGCACCACAAACTACCCATTCACCGACTCACCAGACACCTCCTGTCATAGTAGGTTCCATACTAACTTTCATCACATAAGAAATAAAGTGTATCATAATTTTCAAGCTAATTGTATGTATCTGATTTAACAGTCAGGCAACTATATCAGTATCAAATAACTAAACCAATCCAACTAGAACAATTCAGTAGCAGTTTAACTGAAGAATTACACTAGGTGTGCAGCTTATCTACAGTCAAAGCAGTGAATCAAATTTCAGATTCAGTTCAAGCTGAACCATAAAGTTCTCTGGTGACACAACAGTGGTTGGTCTCATCAACAACAAAGACAAGACAACGTACAGAGAGGAGGCAGAGTAGTTGGTAGAATGGTGTAACAAGACCAAATAGATGATTATAGACTTTAGGAAGGTGACCACTCCTCACTGTACATAAGTATCTCTTCCATGGAGAGTTTGGAGAAACAAGTCTGAACAAATGACCTGGTCAATCAACACCATCTCTTTGGTTAAACAAACACAGCAGCATCTCTCTATTCTGAGAAGATTAAAGTGAGTGAGGGACCCCTCTACCCCACCCCACTCACACTAACTCATTTTTACAGGAGCACCATAGAGAGTGTACTGACCAGCTGCATTACCATCTGGTACAGCAATTGTAGGTATCTGACTGCAAGTCTGTACAATGGATTGTGAGAATCCGAGAGGATCACTGGGGTCTTCCTTAAATCCAGAGATATTTACCAGGAGCACCTCGTATGCAAGCTCTTAGCATTGTCAATTATCCCTCCCATCTGTATAAAAATCTCTTTGACACGCTACCATTATGTAGGAGGTAGTGTAATATTAGGACAAGAACTGTTTGGATGGGAAATAGCTTCTTCCCTCAGGCTGTAAGACTACTAAACTCCTTGCACCACCCAGGTATTACCACATATGAAGTGCCAGTAGTGTTATTCTAATTACTTTGTAACTTTTGTCATAAATACACCTTGTTATTTTAATTTATTTGTAGTAATTTTACTTTATGTGTTGAATGTGAGAGTTTTATGTACTGTGTTGAGCATCTTAATTTGGAGGAATGTTGTTTCATTTGGCAGTATACATGTGTATGGTTAAATGACAATAAACTGAACTTGATTCATAAATATTTATTTTACAGTAAATTACTCTCCAATATTTAAGTTACAGAAATATATAGGTTCCAAAAGATACTAGTGTCTTTTATAATCAATGATTAATCATAAAAGGCAGCGATTAATTAGTATGATTAACTCAAGTTTTATATGGATATGGGCCTCTGAAACAATTGAAAAAGTCAGCAATTGGCATTACAGCTATAAACTACAGTCATTTACGATGCTCAGAACTATCAGAGACCAAAAAGAATTTGACAAAACATCAAGCTGGCAGTATTAGCCAGATAAGTCTTAAGATTCCTATAGAAAGATCATGCCAAATGATAAGTTGCAATTTAAAAACTCATGTCAATTTAATCCTTTATTTTCGATACTAAAACTTTGGAGCACAATTTCATATTTCCTTAGAACATTTGACCCATTCAGAGAAATTCAATTCTTCCAATGATTTTTCCTGCAACCTTCTCTCCACATTTTTATCAATTACCTACCCCCAACCCCACCATAAACACAGATTTTGGCATTCATTTCCATACCTAGCAGCCCATTTGGCTTTGAGATAGGAGAGGAAACTGGATGATTTGAAAGAAATCTGTCCATTCATAGGGATAACATATAAGCTCAGTACGGACAGCATCAAAGGTCAGGTTTTAACCCAAATTGCTGGAAATGTCAGGGAGTAGCTATGTGACCATGCTTGTAAATAGAAGATCTAGCAATTATGCATAATAGCTAGATCCACTTAAAGTCAATGGTAAAATATTAATCATGGCGAGAAAATGCCATACCATTCAGATGCCAGCCAGCTTTGGATACAACAGCACAATGAAGGTGTAATCAATGAAGTTGAGCATAAAAGACATCTATCTTCTTCACAACCTAACAAAACATCTTTATTGGATAAACAAACAAGACCTCTAATGTGCCTGCCACAAGAGTAAACATACAGATAAAATTTCACATCAGCCACGTCATTCTAACGACAAACATTCTCCTGGGCTCTGACTACCCTGACATGTTAGCAGGTTTACTGTGAAAACATCAAATTGATTACAAGAAAGCTGGTACGACCATACAGCATGGGCTCACATTTCTAAAGGTACAATTAAATGTGGAGTTGAATTAACAACCAGATAGGGCAGTGTTTCATTCAATCGCAGTACAGGCCTCCTCTTGCTTCTAATTTGTACATTCATAAACTGATAATGTACCTCTTCCCAACTGTAAATAAACAAAGAGGCATTCTGGCGGCAAATGGGCAGTGATTCAAAACTAAAAGATTGAGGTCAAAGCTGAGTTTAATGTCATATTCAAAAGGTCATGTTTGCACAGGTGCAATGAAAAGCGTACTTGCAGCAGCATCACAAACATATCTTAGCAGCAGCACTTACCGAGAAAAACAAATAAATATTTACAAACTTTTACACAACTTTTACAAATATTATCTTACAATAATATTATGAGAATTGACTGCCTTAGCTGTCATTTAAAACATGACATCATTTAAATAGCTGCATCTATTTTGGAACAGTAAACCAGATGGAAAAAGAATTCCCTAAACGAAAACTATTCCGTCTTGGGAAAGCTACTACTTCTCCTGGCCAACTAAATCAGTCCAGCCCAACCATTCCAAAAAATTAAGCTATTTTCTCCATTAGTCTCCCATAATCAACCATCCAAAGAAAAATACATTTTTTTTCAGGACTGCAGATCAGTTGATGGAAGTGTTTACTGAAACCACTGGAATGCTAAGTATGTTACACATGCCTTAGTTAACTGTTCTTTACATAAAATGCAGCACCCAAGTTTGCACTGTAAAGAAAACACTGTGATTGCCATAAAAGAAAAGAGGTGTAGCATGGAAAAAGCCATTCAGTCAATGACAACCACCAACAGCCATTTACACTACTACATTAATCCCATTCTTGGTCTCAAATTCCCCCAGATTCTATTGCTTACCTAAACACTGGAGATCATGGTCAAGAACCTCACCAGCACCTTTATTTCCTCAGAAGGCAAAAAAAATTAGCATGTCCACTTTGAGCCTCATCCAGTTTTCAATGATGCACCTTGGCTTGGTATAGCAACTGTGCGACTGCAAAAACTGTGGAAAATTGTGTGGAACTCTGTCCACATCATGAAACCAGCCTCCCATCCATGGATTGTCTACACTTTTTGCTCCTTCAGTAAAGCAGCCGCCATAATTAAATATCCTAACCACCTTAAACATTCTGTACTGCCACTGTCAGCAGATACAAAAGCCTGAGAATACATACCATTAGGTTCAAGGACAGTATCCATCCCTTTCTTAGAAGACAATTGAATGGATCCCTAGTACAATTAGTTGGACCTTTGACATCACAAATGACCTTGTTATGACCTTGCACCTTATTGTCCATCTGTACAGCATATTCTGTGGCCCTAACACTATTCTGCATTGTTATTGTTTTACCTTGTGTTATCTCAATGTACTGCTGTAATGAACAGATCTGTATGAATAGCATGCAAGACAGGGTTTCCATTTTAACCTGGTACACATGACAATAATAAACTAATTTACCAATGTAAACCCATGCGGTCACAGAGCGTGCACAAACTGTGCAGAAACAGCACCTAACATTCGGATTGAACTAATGTCTCTGGATCTGTGAGGCAGTATTTCTATGAGTTGCACAATTTAATGTGTGCTATTTCCATTGTGTTTTTTTTTGAATGGTGATATTCTGCACTTAGATGGGAATCAAAATTGATTCTTCATTTCCAACTACTGACCAATATGTGCCTAATCAAGAAACGACATCACTAATAAATTCTTGCAATCAGGTGTCAATATATGAAAGCTAGATTCAATCATTTGACTGAGAACCCATACAGAAGTTGTTGATGCCAAATCAAGTTTTTCCTCATACTAATATTAATATTTGATCAAGTATTTTTCAGCAGTTGAGTGAAAGCAGTATCGTGTTAACCAAGCTGTTAATGGAATTCCAAAATCAAATTTAAAATACAGACTTCATTTTCTACCCTTTCATTTATCTTCAAATTGATACGTGGCACAGTTTGATCAAGAACAGAGAAGGGCTTCCTCTGTTTCACAGGCAGATCATGTGTATATTCATATATTGGTTTTTATTTCCACAAATCAACATGTTTATAATTAAAGTTTCACAATAGTAGCTATCTAACCAATAGTTACAATTTTTCCATAATTTTATAAAAAAGTAATCTTATTTTAAATGTATAAGTATTTAAAAACATTTTATTAAAGTAATTTATGTATTAATTCACAGAAAATATAGTCTCCAAAAAGTAAAATTGCTGATCATATGATTAATTCAAGTTTTATATAGATTTATGGAGCTTCTGAAACAATAAAAGACAAGAATTAAAAAATAAGCAGTGCCAATGGAGAGATCATTGGCATTACAGCTATATTTAATATTAAATATATTTAGGCATTAAAAATTCATTGTTTCATGTATTAACCAAAATCACAAGAGAAAAACATACCTCATCTGAAATCTGCTGGGCAAGGCGAATGGCTACATTTCTCAACATACAGTCTGAAGTAGGATTAGGAATGTTGTGCAGTGCATTTTGTAGAACTACAGCTTGGCTATGAGTAGCATGGTTTATCTGTTAATAAATCAAAATATCAAAGTTTGCATAGCACAAGGTGTACTTGAACAATACAAAATTTACACAAGAAAATTTAGATTATGCTTCCATTATTAACCTACTAAATTTAATTAAGTCTTCAAAAATATTCTTAGCTTCACAAATCAAACCTCAATAAAATGAAAATACAAATTCAAGTGTACCAACAAAAATTGTGTTGATAATATTGAAAACTATACATTTAGAATCAGACTAGAAAGGATTTTGGTCAGGATCATTCCCCATCTTCCCTCAGAATTCAGAGGAGACCAATCTACAGTAAAGTCATTTTGCTGACACTTTATCAATGAAGCAAATGCGTCTCCATGAATACAATGTTTTGCTTCGGCTAATAAAATTAATAGAAACATCACACTGCCAGTGTTCCATGTCCTTCAGGAAAAGCCATCACTCTGTTGCCGCAAACAGAATGATCACAAATTCAACAAAATTTTAGATTACGAAAGATACATACTGGTGAAACAGTGCTTGATCCTTCCACAACGGGCTGAAATGCTTCTGCCACAGCTCTAACATGCCCATAACCAACAGCTGTGAGCAATAATTTGGCTATTTTTAGTGCATTGAGATAGGCAGCCCTTCGTGTCTCCACATCAGCATTTAGCAGGAAATTATTCCTTGTAAGCATCCCTAAAACAAGGGACACACCACCACTTTTTAAGAAGTTGTATTGAAAATCACTTGCATCTTCTCCCAAAGGTGCACTGGCAGGCATCAACAAAGCATATACTACCTGCAAAAAAATGTAATAATTTAAGATGGAAAGCAAATTCTTACAAATCTTTTAATACAAATTAAGTCACTACTCTTCTGCAACTTAGTGATTAATTTAACATGTAAATATTGTATTTAGTGAAGTAATTTTTCAATAGGCTTGCTAAAATAAAGCATCATGTTTTCAATGTTACCTTTTACAATTTTGGAAAGAATGAATGCATCATACTGAATAAGGAAGTTTAGAAAGTGGTTAAGAAACAGAGGGAGGCATAAATTGCACATCCTGCCTGTCCTTTCCATACACTATGTATCCTTGAACATTAAGTTCCTAGCTATAGCCTTCTTTCAGCCATGATTCAGCCATACCTGCAACATCATACATACCAAACTGTAACTGCACTAAAGTTCATCAACTTTTTTGCATTTACTACACGCATTCAAATCTAATACCTTCAATCCTGTATTCTCCTTTTTTGATTTGATTTGTCTTTTACATTACAACTCATTCTGTTGACAATAATTTTGCCCCATCATCGATCAACCTCTTCTCACTAACTAGGAGTCTAACTAGACATTGCCTCTGTTTGTAAATCAACTCAGAATCAGGTTTATTATCACCAGCATGTGACGTGAAATTTGTTAACTTAGCAGCAGCAGTTCAATGCAATACATAATCTAGCAGAGAGAAAAAAATAAGTAAATCAATTATGTATATTGAATAGATTTTAAAAATGTACAAAAACAGAAATACTGTATATTTAAAAAAATGAGGTAGTCTCCAAAGATTCAATGCCCATTTGGGAATCAGATGGCAGAGGGGAAGAAGCTGTTCCTGAATCACTGAATGTGTGCCTTCAGGCTTCTGTATCTCCTTCCTGATGGTAACCGTGAGAAAAGGACATTCCCTGGTGGTTGGGGGTCCTTAATAATGGATGCTGCCTTTCTGACACCGCTCCCTAAAGATGTTCTGGGTACTTTTAGGCTAGTCCCCAAGATGGAACTGACTAGATTTACAACTTTCTGCAGCTTCTTTCGGTCATGTGCAGTCACCCCTCCATGCCATACAGTGATGCAGCCTGTCAGAATGCTCTCCGTGGTACAACTATAGAAGTTTTTTAATGTATTCAATCTCTTCAAACTCCTAATGAAATATAGCTGCTGTCTTGCCTTCTTTATAACTACATCGATATGTTGGGACCAGGTTAGATCTTGACACCCAGGAAACTGAAGCTGCTCACTCTCTCCACTTCTGATCCCTCTATGAGGATTGGTATATGTTCCTTTGTCTTACCCTTCCTGAAGTCCACAATCAGCTCTTTCGTCTTACTGACATTGAGTGCCAGGTTTTTGCTGCAGCACCACTCCACTAGTTGGCATATCTCACTCCTTTACACCCTCTAGTCACCACCTGAGATTCTACCAACAGTGGTTGGATCATCAGCAAATTTATAGATGGTACTTAAGCTATGCCTAGCCACACAGTCATGTGTATATAGAGAGTAGAACAGTGGGCTAAGCACACAACCCTGAAGTGCACCAGTGTTGATTGACAGTGAGGATATGTTATCACCAACCTAAACTGATTGTGGTCTTCCCGTTAGGAAATTGAAGATCCAATTGCAGAGGGGGGTACAGAGGCCCAGGTTCTGCAATTTCTCAATCAGGATTGTGGGAACGATGGTATTAAATTCTGAGCTATAGTCGATGAACAGCATCCTGACATAGGTGTTTGTGTTGTCCAGGTGGTCTCAAGCCGTGGGGGGAGCCATTGAGATTGCATCTGCCATTGACCTATTGTGGCAATAGACAAATTGCAATGGGTCCAGGTCCTTGTTGAGGCAAGAGTTCAGTCTAGTCATGACCAACCTCTCAAAGCATTTCATCACTGTCAATGTGAGTGCTACTGGATGATTGTCATTAAGGCAGGCCACGTTATTCTTCTTAGACACTGGTATAATTGTTGCCTTTTTGAAGGAGGTGGGAACTTCTGCTGGTAGCGGTGAGCGGTTGAAAATGTCCTTGAATACTCCTGCTCGTTGGTTGGCACAGGTTTTCACAGCCTTATCAGGTACTTCATTGGGACCTTCTGCCTCGTGACGGTTTATGTTATTTAAAGGCAGCCTAACATCGGCCTCTGAGACACAGATCACAAAGTCATCAGGTGCAGCGGGGGATCTTCACAGCTGTAGTTACGTTTGCCCTTTCAAAGCGTGCAATGAAGGCATTGCATTCATCTGGTAGTGAAGCCAACTGCACCATCTTCAGCACTACCACTCCGCCAAATTAGTTTAAACCCTGCCAAACAATTCTAGCCAACCTGCCCACAAGGATATTGGACCCTTTAGGTTCAGATTTAGCCCATCACTCTTGTATAGGTCATGCATTCCCCAGAAGTGATCCTAATGATTCATAAGCAGAGAGTGGTGAGTACGTGGAGTGGGCTGCTGGTGATGGTGGATACAATAGGGACTTTTAAGAGACTCTTGGACAGGTACATGGAGCTAGGATAGGCAATGGGTAACCCTAGGTAATTTCTAAAGTACACGTTCTGCACAGCTTTGTGGGCCAAAGAGCCTGTATTGTCTGACCAAGGGTCTCGGCCCGAAACGTCGACAGTGCTTCTCCCTATAGGTGCTGCCTGGCCTGCTGTGTTCCACCAGCATTTTGAGTGTGTTGTTTGAATTTCCAGCATCTGCAGATTTCCTCGTGTTTGGCCTGTATTGTCTGGAGGTTTTCGATGTTTCTATATGCAACTGGTAACTAGTGAATTGCCTGATGACTGCAAGTGTAGGAATGCACATAAGACTGGAGTTAGGAGGACAAAAAGACAATGAGAGAGGAATTTGGCAGAAATTCTGAATCTGGGGCAAAATCTCAAGAGATTCTAAAAGTTATATTAAGAGCAAAAGGGTGACGTGGGAGAGATCATAGTGGCGGTCTGTGTGAATGATCATTTTCCTGGGAGGGGATGCAAAAAAAAACCAAGAGGGCTTAGCTTTAAGATTTAGCAAGGGAGATTGAGAATCAGAGTTATTATCACAGACATATTAGGTGAAATTTGTACTTTTGCATTTTATTATATGGCAACAAGGAAAGTGAAACATTTTTGAGATAGACATGTTATCTATCCTTCCATACTTTTTTTTAAAAGATGAGTTAGTATGCCCACATTATTAACAAGAACAGGGAACATGCATTTGGAAGTAAAATAGTGGCCACGATCATCAGAGTTCTAGTTTGTCAATTTTGTGAAGAGCTCGGCTTTTCTTGGGCATCAGAATGAGTTACATAAGTCTCAAAATCATATCAAATGTAAAACAGGTGTGGAGGAAGCAAAATTAGTCACGTCATAACATTTTATCCCATACCTCAGAGCCTATTGTTTGATAGACAATTTGAGGAACAAAGTAATAGATCAAAGCATGGCAATCACAGACACTCAAATCCCATCACTTCCCTCTATTCCTATGAGAAAAGAAAGCTACTATCCTAGTGTATTTTTATAACAAGAAAAACAATTGTGTACGTACCTCAGTTAGATATAACACCTGTGAGGCAGACTGTGCAAAGAAGAGCGAGTCCAAGTTTGGACTGAGACTGCTTTCACCAAGCTTCGAATGATCTAAGCAAATAGCCCTAATTTTTTCTACTGTAGTGTTATCTGGAACAAAAATAAACACATTGGTTTGGATGACTATGGTTACAACATCTGAAAATTACTGCAAAAAGAACCACAGAACACTACAGCACAGAAAACAGGCCATTCGGCCCTTCTAGTCTACGCCAAAACTTTATTCCGTTGGTCCCATTGACCTACACCCAGTCCCATAGCCCTCTATATTTCTCCCATCCATGTGTTTATCCAATTTATTCTTAAAACTTAATTGAGCCCACATTTACCATGTAACATGGCAGCTCGTTCCACACTCCCACCACTCTGTGTGAAGTTCCCCCTAAACCTTTCCCCTTTCACCCTAAAGCTATGTCCTCTCATATTTATCTCTAAGTAGAAAGAGCCTACTCACATTTACTCTGTCCTTACACCTCTTAATTTTGTAAACCTCTATCAAATCCCCCTTCATTCTTTTACGCTGTAAGGAATAAAGTCCTAACCTGTTCAATCTTCCCTGTATCTCAACTCCTGAATAGCAACATCCTAGTAAATCTTCTCTGCACTCTTTCAATCTTACTGATATGCTTCCTATAGTTAGATGACCAGAACTACACACAATGCTATGCCAGTTTCCTGAGTAAATACTGATGCAAAAAAACTGTTGAGGATTCCCCCCCCCCCCCCCGAATCTCGTGAGGCTCCACACATAGACGACCACTTTGATCTTCTAGGGGACCAATTTTGTCCCCAACTATCCTTTTACTCTTAATATACTTGGAGAAACCCTTCAGGTTTACCTTCACATTATCTGCCAAAGCAACCTCATGTCTTTTTTTTTTGCTTTTCTAATTCCCTTCTTTAGTATTTTCTTACATTTTCTATACTCTTCAAGTACCTCATTTGTTCCTTGTTGCCTATACCTCTCTTTTTCTTAACCAGATCGCCAATATCCCTTAAAAACCAAGGTTCCCTATGCCTATTAACTTTGCTTTTAATCCTGGCAGGAACATGCAAACGCTGCATTCTCAAAATTTTGCCTTTGAAGCCCTTCCACTTGAACACATCCTTGCCAGAAGACAATATCCCAATCCACTCCTCCTAGATCCTATCTCATTTCCACAAAATTGGCCCTTCTCCAATTTAGAACCTCAACTTGAGGACCAGAACTATCCTCATCCATAAAAGAGACAAACAGCATCTTTGAGAATTTACTGTTTCCATTGTTCCATTTCCTTAAACACATTTAAGTCATAATGCTGCAGAAGTACTCCAAAAATCATTAAAAATTGCTGCATTTCAAAATAGTATGAAAACTTGTTGACTATCATTTACAGCCATAAGAAAATAAACAACTCATTACAAGTAGGTAAGATTGGTATGGGAGGGGACAACTTCACGAAATAACTTTCTTTAAATTATATGGAAAAACTATACAAGATACAATAGGGAAGACATTTTGACAATTTAATAGACATTAAAAGTATATTAATAAACTGTAGGAGAACTGAATTTCTTTGATGGTTGTACAAAAGACAGAATCAAGTGGTAACAAAAGGTATTGCAAAATAACATTTCAGTCATCAAGAATCAGTGTTGATATACTGGCAGGGTCATGGAAATGAGGAGGAAGTCAGAATAATAGGAAAATTGTTCAAGCAATTATCACGAGGAGATATAATTAGTTTCTACTTGCTTTGAAAATTCTTGTCAAATCAACTGCAGCAACGAGCAGCAAACCTGATCAGATTGACTTTTACTCTGAATGGCAAAGCCTTTGGCAAATTCCTGTCACAGAGTCTAAACCTATAGGCTTATGGGGTTCACAGAACTGGCACAGAATTACCTCAAGGGCAAGAGGGGATGAATAACAAACTAAAATTTCACACCTACAACACACAAACAACAAATTACGACATGCTTCACAATATATTTCATTATTCTCTAATAAATCCCATGTATTATAAAATGTAACCAATTTTCCATGGCTTCACTGGTATATTTTTTCCCCCAGTTTCTCCACAGCATTTCCATATTTCACTGAAATTTCACCTTCTAACCTTTTCTAGATTCTTCAAATCACTGTGCATTCTTCCCATTATTTGTATCAATTTGATTTGATGCTTGTAAATGACAAGGTTATGGCTTCCAGTCCTTTGAGAAGATTTGATCATGTCACAGATACTAAATTCAATACATGGACAGTGCACTACAGTTAAAGTTGTCAACTTTCATTTGCATATTAACAATTTTTGAACCAATTTAAAACATAACTTGTAGGTCAATTATAACTATCGCAGCTCTGTCAATTTTTGAACCTACCACCATCGAACTTCACCCAGCAACTTCTTTTGGACAGAATCTATTTTATTATTTGAATATTTCCACTTTATTAATTCATTTATTTTAAATTTTCTTTCTTCTGACACAGGCACATATTTCCATTTAATAAATTGTCAATTAGGCACATACCATTATTATAACTAAGGTGGATGCTACGCACAATTCAACATACATTCTCACTAGTTTTCTGCATATAAATTATGCTTATATCCAGGAATAGTACAAAAGCTTTTCAAAAGGAATCTTCCATCCCACCACTTTTAACAAGAATATAAACAATTCAAACTCAAATAATGTGACAAGATTAAATTCCTGGTGTGGCTAATCACTGAAATGCAAAGGTAAAGCACATGATACTAGAGAAGTGTAGTGTGAACTAACTGCTAATTTTTTTTGAGTCTTTCCAAGGAAAAAGGTATGGCCTCGGAAATGCATGCTTCACATATTAGTAAGCAGATTATGAGGCTCCTTGTGGAACTGAAGAAAATTTAGTCAAAGATCCTGGCAACAATTTATTAGAAGGTTTTTCCCTTTTCTTTTGGGAGATTTCAATTATAGGGCCATTTACTTAACTAACTATTCAAAGTCAGCTCAGATAGAGAGAATGAGAGAAAACACAAAAGCATTGCTGATTTAGTACCCAGACTGCATAAGGCTCTGGTTTCCCCCTACCCAAGGAAGGATATAGCTACAGAACTGCAAAGGATACTCAACAAAAATATTCCTGGGATGGAGGATTATGCAATCAGAAGGCATAGAACAGAATGAGTCTTATATTTAGAAAAATGAGGATGAGCTAACTGTAACATTTACAATTCCAACTGGGCTTGACAGGTATACAAATGGTGTTTCAGCTAGAACCAAGAACAAGGTATCAGCTATTTAAGGCGGCATTCAGATGAAAATTCTCTGTGCAGCAGGCAGTTGATAGTGGATTGTGTGTTTAAGACAGGTCAATTTTTCTCAGATATTAAGGAAATCACTATTAACATAACAGTGGCAGAAACACACCACTTTAGGGAGAGCCAATTCCACGTATATAACAGCAAAATGCTGCCCGATTTACACT
Organism: Hypanus sabinus; assembly: GCF_030144855.1. Taxonomy (NCBI): domain Eukaryota; kingdom Metazoa; phylum Chordata; class Chondrichthyes; order Myliobatiformes; family Dasyatidae; genus Hypanus; species Hypanus sabinus. The sequence goes on along the minus strand of NC_082709.1, from coordinate 144,134,465 downwards.
TTTCTTGGAACTCAAATGAAATCAAGAGAAACTTAACATGACAAGACAAATGTTGCCAATTTTAAATTTATTTGGAATGAAATTAAAAACAAAACTGCAAATGCTGGAATCCGAAACCAAATTTGGTAAATTGGTTTATTACTGTCATGTGTACCAAAGTCAAGAGGCCATCTTATTGTACTTGGGAGACATTCAATAGTTTTAGAATAATACAATAGAAGCTGTCCTTTGGCCTGCTGGTATGTTTTCATTTAGGTTTTGGTATCTTCTGCTTGATTGGAGTGTGGAGAGGAGAAAAATGCCCAGAATGGGTGGGGTCTTTGATTACACTGCCTGCTTTATTGAGGCAGCAGATAGAGTACACAGAGGCCACGGAGTGGAGGCTGGTTTCTGTGATTGGCTGAGCTGTATTTTTGGAGTTTTCTGTAGTCACGAGCAGAGCAGTTGCCATACAAAGCCATGATGCATCTGGAAAGGATGCATTAGAAACAGGTGAGGGGCAAAGGGGACCTGCCAAATTTCTTTAGCTTACTCAGGAAGTACAGGCACCAATGTGACTGGACTAAGGCAGGCTGTTGATGATGTTCACTCTGAGGAACTCAGAGCTCTCAACCTCAGTACTGTTGATGTAACTAGGAGCATGTACACAGTCCCTCTTCCTAAAGTCAATAACCAACTCATTTTCTTTGCTTACATCAGGGAATGGATGTCATAACACCATATTACTAGGCTCCCTAACTATGTCCTGCACTCCAACTCACCATTATTTGAGATACTGCTACTATGGTGGTATGATCAGCAAACTTGTAGATCAAGAAAGAGCAGAACCTGGCCACACCATTGTCAATACATAGGGAACAGAGTGGGAACTCAGGATGCCATCCTGTGGGGCACTAGTATTGAAGATATTCATAGGGGAGTTGCAAAGGAAGGTGTCAAGTCTCAGGTCAAGGATCTTGGATACGTGCTTACTTGGAATTATAGTATGTAAGACGGAGGTGTGGTGGATAAACAATTTTCTAATGTGAATTCTCTTTCAGATGTTTCTTTTCAAAAATATTTTTTAATTGAATTTTCAAATAGGTTACAGAATAGAAAGAAATAATGTATCAGCCCTCCCCCCCAACATATCCTTATATATATGAAAAAGAGGAAGAAAAAAAAGAAGAATGAAGAAAAGAAAAAAGACAGAAAGAGTGCCTGGATATCGGAAGATCCCCACATGCTCCATGGAGTTCAAAATAGCTTAAATATATATATATTTATTTCTTTCCCCAGATGACCAATAATTTTATCTTCAGAGCACCTATATATTAAATCCTTTTTTTTGTAAATAAGGGCACCAAATTTTCAGAAATATATTTATTTCTTAAATTATGAGTAATTTTTTCAAGCAGAATGCAGCTGAAAATTTCATTCTTCCAACGATCTATACTTAAGTATAAATCTGATTTCCAAGTAACTGCAATAGCCTTTTTGGCTACTGCCAATGCAATTTTTATGAATTCTTTCTGATATTTGTTCAATATGGGTTTCAGTTTTATCCCTTCAATATCACCTAGTAAGAATAGTATTGGGTTGTGTGGAAGTTGTGTTCCAATAATTTGTTCCAGTAAAACTCTTAAATTTATCCAAAAAGGTTGAATTTTAAAACAAAACCAAGTAGAATGTAAGAAAATACCAATTTCTTGATCACATTGAAAACGTTGATCAGATAAATTTGGGTTTAATCTGTTTATTTTTTGTGGTGTAATATATAATTGATGGTCAATCATGGAAAACCCTGAACATCCTCTGCACAGCACCAGGTTGCTGTCAATGCAATGCTCCTCAGACAGGATGAAGAGATCATTACTCTCCAACGCCATTCGGCTCTACAATTCAACCACCAGGGGCAAGACATGTTAAAGTGCCGGGGTTTGGAATGAACTTAAGTTACCACTCAATGCACTTTAGAAAACTATTTAAGAAATTTATTAATGCTTTTTGGGAGGGTGATTTTAGATGCATATCATATTTATACTGAGTTAAATACTGTATGTAATTAGTTTTGCTACAATAAGTGTATGGGACACTGAAAAATGTTGAATTTCCCCTTGGGGATGAATAAAGTATCTATCTAAAAAATTATATTGTACTAATTTTAGTCAGACATTTGTTGTATTTGTCAAACTGTCTACAATTACCGCAGAAATTTTTTCAAGAGTTAAATAAATGTGTGAGGAAGTTCCTTTGGAAAGGTAAGTTGTCAAGAATATCGTTGGAAAAATTGACATGGAAATTTGACCTAGGAGGGTTACAATTACCAAATTTTAATTATTACAAAGCAAATCAACTTAGATTTATTGCATCTTTTTTGATGAAGATAAACCGGCATGGATTAGAACAGAATTAGATAAAATAGGAGAAAATATACCAGAAGATTTTATATATAAATGGGAATCTAAATGGATACGGGAAAAGAAAGAATCTCCTATATTGAAACATTTGATTGACTTATGGAATAAGGTAAATGATGATGAGATAAAGAAATATTTATTAGCAAAGAGATCTTTAATTCAAAATAAACTTATTCCTTTTACAATGGATAATCAACTTTTATATAACTGGTTTATATAGGAGACTGTTTTGAAGGAGGTATATTAATGTCATTTGATCAATTAAAGAATAAATACAAACTATCAAATAACACTCTTTTTTGTTATTTCTAATTAAGGGCTTATTTAAGAGATAAACTGGGTCAAACAATGTTATTGCCAAAACCTAATGAAATAGGAATTTTAATTCATAAAGGAAAAATTAAAACATTTATTTCTTGTATGTATAGTTTGATTCAAAAACAGGCAATTAAACAAGGAATTCATAGGTCAAGACAAAAATGGGAAACTGATTTGAATCTTTCAGATGTTTCTGAGATGGAAGTACAGCCAGGAAGATGGTGTTTGCTACAGATCTGTTTCAGGAGGTAAATTCTAGTGGGTCAAGGTTGTCCAGGAGGCTGGAGATAATGGATGCAATGAACAGCCTGTTGAAGCACTACATGATGGAGTTTGTCAAAGCCACTTAACAGCAGTCATTCAGGAACATTACCTTGTTTTTCTTAGATACTGGGATGATAATAGTTTGCTTAAAGCAGATGGGAATCTCAAATTCAAGCAGGAAGTAGTTTAATATTCCCACCAGTTGATCTAAGGACATGGCCAGAGACACCATCCGGGCCAGAGGCTTTCCATGGGTTCCCTGACTGGAAGACTGAACTTGGAACATCTGAGAGTGACTGTGGTTCAAATGCATTGCAGCCTGGCAGGATGGGTGCTGACATTCCAATCCCCTTCTGTTCAAAATGTGCCTAGAATGTACTAAACTCATCAGGAAAGGATAAGTGGGAATGCTGCCCAAGTTTTTCATGTGGCCAGGAACATATTGGAAGAACTTAGCCAGTCAAAACAGCAAAAAGAAATCAGTTTCAGATTAGGGATGCTTCCTCAGAAATGAACTGAAAAAGGGTCCCTGACCCATAAAATTAACTGATTTCTCCCTCTACAGATGGTTCCTAGTTGGCTGAGTACTTCCAGCATTTTCCGTTCTTACAAAAAATGAAATCGATTGTCTATGAAGCATGAGAATGGAATTTGTAATCAATGCAATCTTGTGTTCAAAGCAGAAACTGAAAATCAAAATATTCAATTTGGACAACAATCTAGTGCCAGATCAAAACTTAACATGCTGTCTTATCTAACAAAGATTTAACTTAAAAGATTACATTTCACACCAAGTAATTACAGTTCGGAATATGAATGCCATTGACTCCATTCAGTGGAATACAAAATCAAAACTAAATAAGACATTTTAATTGCGTCTAACAGGCCTTAATTGTTTTGGTAAGCAAGCAGGTTTATCCTTTGAAAGAAATGGCATTAGCTCAGTTCAGGAAGATAGTCACTCTGCAACAGTCTAATATTGTGCACATCATGGAGAAAAAAAGTAATCAATACAACAGAATATTCCATCATGCAGCACACAAAATGTGAATATGTCCAAGAAATATACAAAAAAATGTCAGCTGTCTTCAATTATACCCAGAGTTGCACTGAAACAAATCTGAACCTGGGTAAGGAACAAATTCAAAATAAGTTGATTTTTCCTTGTCCGTGATAGTTAGATCCAAAATGTCTTAATTTAGCTGAGTTGCAAACCAGTGACCATGACCGTTTCTTATCTAATTATTTATGCCACCTAACTTCATTGATATTTATGCACAAGTGAGTTTCAACCCCTAGCTTACAATATCAAATTCAATCAAGCATTTCCTCAGTCCATACTACCAATGCAACCTGCAAATTCTTATGATACTCGAGAACTGAACATATAATTTACTAAAGGACAACTTCAATTATATTTCCAATAACACGAATTCCTCACAAATATTTCTAATCCTTCTCAGGCAATTCAGCCCATCATTGACTTGTTTTCCAATGTACATGTTGATGATAACAGAGGTTACTTAATTTTTTGTATATATATGGCTCTGCCTGAAGTGGTTACCTTTTGCCTTCATGGACCATACTACTGAAAACATAATGGCAATACTCTCAAACAATGTCACTAGACAACAATCTAGTTTTATCCTTTATAAAGATATCTTACCAGGAGGCATGAGTTTCATTAGAACACGAGCGCCATCTCTCAGAAGTGGCATGTTTAAACTACTGCCTAGGTCAGCAACTTGCCAGAGAAAGGAAATGTATCGGGGATGCAAAGACATTATCTGGAGGAAACAAATTTAAAATAACTAAATTATCCAAGTTACAACACAATGATACGCTAAACATATAAACTGGTAAGGCATCAATATGGTAAAACTGACCATCATTACATCAGCAAAGAAACTGATTATAAATAGTGTGCTGAATATCCTTAAGATATGAAAATTGAAACTTAAAGGAAGTTGTTTTCTCAACTATTTGATTGCTCAAAATTTATCTGTTTTTGGCAAGGCAGCAATCGACAAACATCTCTAAAATCAACTATTTTCCTCTAACTAGCCCAGAATGCAGAGTACAACTGGACCCTATGTAGTGATATTAAATATTAAGACCATTATCCACAGAGACCTTTTCAAAATTATATAATATGCTTGCAATAAGTGCAATGTTACAATGATAGTAGATTGCAACACACACACAAAATCAAAAGAATGATCGTTAACTTGCTGGTTTTTATTCAACCTAGCTCTAAATAACATAATATCGCATCTTTCAATAAAATACTTCATTTGACCTGATGAAACTGAATAGAGATGGCAGCCTAATCTCATTTGCCTGCTGTTAACCAGCAGTTTTGCTTAAGGGACTACAAAAGCTTGGTCAAGTAATTATGCATAGGGATGGACATTACAAACTCAAATATTTTCAGTAATGAGCTCCAGATTCCAAACATGATCAGAATATAAAAAGATTATGTCCTTTCTTACCCAATTGATCACTTTAAATTTATGAAGTCAGTTAAGCAAAAAAGTTTCTTATTTCCTCATCTGCAACGCATTACACTTTAAGCCTAAATCAGTTATGCTTGATCAATAAAGTTATAGGTATTGACAATAAAGGGATTAACATTAAAAATTAAAAACCAAAGGTACTTGAAATTGGAGTTAGAAAGTCTTGGAAATCCTTGGCAGGTCAGACACAGTGAGTAAAATGTACTAACTGTTCAAACTTATAAGAACATCAACTAATGACACTAGGTTCGACATAATACATGACACAGTCTCCTCTCATTAATTTCTCATCTAAGAGGCATACAAGTTTCTGATTCATATATGCATTGCTGCCCAGAAAATTTTTAACTTCTCTTGTTAATAAGAGACAAAGAATATAAGGTTATACCAGCCATTATCTCATTTTAAGCACATGAAAAATAACATGAAACTAGGCAGGTTTGCTTTGATTAAGCTCTTTTCTGGGGCCAGACTATCATCCTCTATGGATATCCATGACAGCTTCTACTAACCATGCATAAACACGAACCAATGTAATAGAGAAATATCAGAATGGAAATGAGGTGACTCATAAGTTAAGGCATCTCCCATTTCAATTACTAACACTTGATGAATTTTAGTTTGCAACAAAGATTTCGTAACATTACATTAGGTCTGGAAAGACAAACATGTCCCACTTCGCCATTTTGTTCCAAATCACAACTGTACCACATAATTCATCCCTTTTATTATGCACCCTTAGCTGATGAGATAAACTACTCTGCATTTAAGTCCCGCTCCAGAGAAAACCTCATCAATTAACCAGGTGCATGCAACATTGTCAGAGATATAATTTTTGGGATAAAACATTAAACGTTATCTTCCTGCACTCACAGGCATGGCGTGAAAAGGTTTCACAGCATGGAAGCAAATGTCTTGGTTAATATTTTCCATTGATTAACATCAAAATTGATCATTCAGTCATTAGCACATGTTGCACACAAATTGGCTATTTTGTCTCCAATATCACAATAGTAACTGCAACGCAGACACTGCTTCTTTGGCAGTGTAGCAAGTTTACTAGAGCTATTGGGAGTGGTTTTTTAACTAATATGGCAGAGGGATGGGAACCAGTATGATAGAGAAGAGGATAAGCCAGCAGGTTAACAAGTAGATGATAAATGTAACATGAACCTAAGGAAGGACAAGCCAAAGATTAAGTATAAATGTAGACAGAACAAAGAGTACCACAGAGGCAAAATTCAAAAGGGCGAAGAATGCTGGACTGAAGGTGCTGTATTTAAATGAAAAAGGCATTCAGAATAAAGTGGACAATTTCATAGCACAATTAGAAATAGGTCAGTATGATGTTGTGGGCAGTACTGAGTCATGGCTGAAAGAAAGCCAGAGTTAAGGATATACTTTGTATCAAAAGGACAGGCAGGAAGGCATAGGCGGTGGTTCTGTTGGCAAAAGACTGAATTACATCTTTAGAAAGAGGTGATATAGGGTGAGAAAACGTATCTTTGTGAGTGGAGTTAAGAAACTGCAAGGGTGCAAAAAGCCATTCATTATGGGAATCACATGTAGGCTTCCAAATAGTAGCCAAGATGTGGGGTTGAGTTTGCAACGGGAGCTGGAAAAGGCATGAAATAAGGGTAATGACATAATTGTAATAGGGGACTTAAATTTGCAAGAGGATTACGAAAATCAGATTGGTAAAATACCTACGAGTTGGCTTTTAAGAGCAGCTTGTGCTTGAGCCTACTCAGGGAAAGCCCACCTTAGATGGTGCCTTGTGTAATAACCTAGATCTTATTAGGGAGCTTAACGTAAAGGAACCCTTAGGAGGCAGTGATCATAGTATGATTGAATTCATACTGCAATTTGAGAGGGAGAAGCGCAAGTCACATGCATCAGTATCAGAATGGAATAAAGGGAACTATGGCAGCACGAGACAGAAGCTTGTCCGGATCTATTTGGAGAAGGATACTGGCAGGGATAACGGCACAGCAGAGACAGCTGAGGTTACTGGGAATAGTTCACAAGGCACAGGATATTTACGTCCCACAGAATAAGTTCTCAAGTGGCAGGGGTAGACAGCCATGGCTGACAAGGGAAGTAAATGATTCCATAAAAGCCATGAAAAGTGCATATAAGGTAGCAAAATTGAGTGTGAAATTGAATGATTGAGAAGCTTTTAAGCTCCAACAAAAAGCAACTAAAAAACCTATAAGAGAAAAGATGAAATGAGAGAAAACTAGTCAACCGTATAAAGCAGGATACCAAAATTATTTTCAGTTATATAAAAAGTAAAAGGGAGGTGAGAGTTGATGTTGAACCACTGGAAAATGATGTTGGTGAGGTAGCAATGGGGGACAAAGAAAATAGCAGACATGTGGAAGATATGAGCAGTGTGCCAGAGGTCTGAGAGTATCAGGGAGCAGGAGTGAGTGTCATTGCTATAACGAAGGAAAAATTGCAAGGAAAACTCAAGATCTTCAGGTGGATGTCACTTGGACCAGCTAGACTACATCCCAGAGTCCTGAGAGAGGTGGCTGAATAGACAATGGACATTGGTCATGTCTTCCAAGAGTCACACCTCCATGCCCCTGGAGGAGTGGAAAATTGCAAATGTCACTCCACTCATTAAGAAGGGAGGAAGGCACAAGGAAGAAAATTATAGGCCAGTTAACCTAAACTCTGTGGTTGGGAAGTTATAGAGTCTATTATTAAGATTGATGTTTTGGGGTACTTGGAGACTAATGATAAAATAAGTCAAAGTCAGCATGGCTTCTGTAAAGGGAAATCTTGCTGGACAAATCTGTGAGAATTCTTGAAGGAAGTAACAAGCAGAGTGGACAAAGAAGAGGCAGTTGGATTTTCAGAAGAGATTTGATAAGGTGCCACATGAGGCTGCTTAACAAGACAAAACTCCATGGTGTTACAGGAAAGATACTGGCATGGAGAGAGGAATGGCTGACAGGCAGGAGGCAGCAAGTGGGAATAAAAGAGGCCTTTTCTGGGCAGTCACCAGTGACTAGTGGTGGTCTCAGGGGTCAGTATTGGGGCTGCTACTTTTCATGTTGTTTGTTAATGATTTGAATGATGGAATTGATGGGTTTGTGGTAAAGTTTGAAGAAGATACAAAGATAGGTAGAGGGGTAGATGGTGCCAAGGAAGCAATACAATTGCAGCAGGACTTGGATAAATTGGAAGAATGGGCAAAAGAAGTGGCAGATGGAATATAGTGTTGGGAAGTGTATGATATTGCAGCTTGGTAAAAGGAACAACAGTGCAGCTTATTATCTAAATGGGGAGAAAGTTCAAGAGATGCAGAGTGAGGGTGTGGAAAGGTGTTCCATTTATGTGTGCATTTACCTTGTCACCATGTCATCACAAGTGTACAACAATAACAAGCCATTGTTAAAACATTTTAAACAAGTATCTACAGTAGCCCAGATGCTGAAAATTAGAAATAAAAATTGATAACGTTGAAAACACTCAGCAGATCAAGCACTTTCTGTGGAAAGGGTAACAGAGTTAAACTTCATTACAGCTGGGAGATGTGGTTGTGGAGGAGATATCATGAACAAAGGGAACATTTGTGATAGGGTTTTTATGGAATGTGTTGCTACAGATGGCAAAAGCAAAAACCTTAATTGGATTTTTAAGTTATTTCGATAGGTATTTTATGTACGCACACATATACATTCATATTTATATGCAAGCAAGGCTAAGGGCCAAGTACTGGAAAATAGGATTTGGCTGACAACTCTTTTTTCCAATGAGCATGGATCAAGGCCACAAAATGTCCTACTTATCACTAGTTTTTTTTGTGACTCTATGAAGCACACAGAAACAGTTCAAACGGTGCCCTATTTGATGTTATACAGTATCTTTTAAAAATACATTTACATTAATGAACATTAAGATTATAGTTTGCTTACCACTCCAGGTAAACAGCTTTCTACTTCAGGATTGGGCCCATCACTGTAGTGGTTACCATGGTTTCCAGGGGAGCCAGTTGAAGAATCAGATGAACTGTCAGGACTTGATGGCATATTTGAACTTATCTGTGTTAGCTTGGCTGTAATAAGCTTAAAAAAGACAAACTGTTCATTAGCACAAGGAAATACCATTTTTTCCTGCAGTAGGTAATTTCAATATTTTAATATAAAGTACAATTTACAACTCTTGTATTGATTATCTTTTCTCTGCTGAATAAATTTTAGAGCTAATTTCTGGACTGCCTTTTTGAATCATACCATTTGTTATTTTCCTGTTAAAAAAAAACAGCTCTGGGGAGCTGTTGGATTTTTTCCCTAGGCCAACAGCTGCTGACACAGGAGATGAAGGCTGAAAGCAAAATGGCAACAGGAAGGGGCACAATTTTCAAATAGCTTGATTTTGTGTTCCTACTCTTTGGGAAGTGCTTTGAAGCTTTTTGATGTGCTCAAAGCTTCTTACATAGCAATTTCAAATCAGAATCAGGATCAGGTTTATTAACACTGGCATGTGTCATGAAATTTGATAACTCAGCAGCAGCAGTCCAATGCAATACATAATATAGAAGAAAAAAAAGTAAATAAACAAATTGCAGTATATGTATATGGAATAGATTTAAAATTGTGCAAAAAACAAATATACATAAAAAAGGTGAGGTTCTGTCCAAGGGTTCAATCTCCATTTAGGAATCCGATGGCAGAGGGGAAGAAGCTGTTCCTGAATCACTGAGTGTGTGCCTTCAGGCTTCGGTATCTCCTGCCTTATGGTAACAGTGAGAAAAGGGTATGCCCTGGTCTTTGGAGGTCTTTAATAAGGGACGCTGCCTTTCTGAGACACTACTCCCTAAAGGTGTCCTGGGTACTTTGTAGGCTAGTACCCAAGATGAAGCTGACTAGATTTACAACCTTCTGCAGCTTCTTTCAGTTCTGTGCAGTAGCTCCTCCGTGCCAGACAGTGATGCAGCCTGTCAGAATGCTATCCACTGTTCATCTATAGAAGCTCGAGTGTATTTGTTGACATACTTAAATCTCTTCAGACTCCTAATGAAGTATAGCCGTTGTCTTGCCTTCTTTATAGCGGCATCCATATGTTGGGATCAGGTTAGATCCTCAGAGATCTTGACACCCAGGAGCTTGAAACTGTTCACTCTCTCCTCTTCTAACCTCTCTGTGAAGATTGTTATGCGTCCCTTCATCTTACCCTTCCTGAAGTCCATAATCAGCTCTTTCGTCTTACCGACGTCAAGTGCCAGGTTGTTGCTGTGACACCACTCCACTAGTTAGTGCATCTTGCTCCTGTTTGCCCTCTCGTCACCACCTGAGATTCTACCAACAATGGTTGTATTGTCTGCAAATTTATAGCTGGTATTTGAGCCACGCCTAGCCATACTGTCATGGGTATAGAGAGAGTAGAGAAGTGGGCTAAACACACAGCCCTGAGGTGCAGCAGTGTTGATCGTCAGCAAACAGGAGATGTTATCACCAATCTGCATAGATGGTGATATTCCAGTTAGGATGTCGAGGATCCAACTGCAGAGAGTGGAACACAGGCCCAGGTCCTGCAACTTCTCAGATGGGGTCAAAATTTAGTTTCATGATTGTGCAAGAAGAACATCATCTGGAAAAACATTCTCTTTCCCCACCCCCAGGGAAGTAACAATTCATAAAAAGCACACCATCTTTTCTGCAATTTCATGCCAACCATCTTTGACTATAACACAGCAGAGAGTTTTTCTTTCCCTTTGAGGGAATGCCCAACTTCCAGACTATATCTTCCATGGACAAAAATTCAACTGAAATCTCAACTTATCCATGGAGTGCTTGTAATGAGGCATGAGCTGGCATAGGTAATTGTGGTGCAGGCTCAGTTCTGTGTTTTGTTCCTTCAATATAGCTGCAAATTTAGTAAGCACTTGCCACCAGTGGAGGAATAGGTCCAGTAATGGGACATTCCTGGTCACAATTCTCTGAAGTCCCTTCACCGCTGAGCAGGGTATCCAAGACATCTCCTTCTCAGTACCCGTGAGCTGTTAGACATGGCAGTGGTTTAAACAACATTAAACAGGGATCATTAACAGCCTGCACAGTAATGCTCTACAAGCAGTTTTATTTTTTAAATGCATTCTTAGCTCCTGATCTGAAAAATAAATATATTTCTCTAATTGCTTGAAGGAAAGCACTGATATTATACCGTGAGCAACCATAAACACACTATTGTGCCTTGCACTGGTGCTCTGACAAAATGACCAAAAACTGGTGTGCAGAGACAGCTTCTGAGGGCTGGTGTTATATGGATGAGAGGCCCAGCACCCATTCATCTTATTGCTGTATCCTATTCAGCATGAAGTGTTAGCTGTTGCTGGGGGTTGGCCATGCATTGAAAGAAGACCTGATCTTACATATCACCACCTGTTCAATGGGATGGAAGCTGCAGTCATACCTCAAAGGCCAGCAATGTGAACTTGTACAAAAAAAATTATCTTTGGGCAAGGAGAATTGTGTAGTTAAACACGGAGAGGGCAGAGAGAGCTACGTCCATTACATTCAACAAGAGGTAACAAGAGGGACTGTAGAATCTGGGCTGTCTGCCATCACATGTAGTAAGTAATGCTCAGTAAGGCCTTCAATCACCATGCTGGGCAGGGTGATCCCTATATCTCAATTCTGACCAACTGGATCACTTACCTTGGTCTGCCAAAACCAATCTGCACAAGCAGTCTTTCCTCATTTAGCACGAGATCCCTGACAAAACAATTAGTATCTGGGGAGGCAAGGTTCACACCAGAGAAACACTCACCCTTTTTGTTTTAGTGCTAATTGCATTATTCTTATTTCTGGGAATGTATCCTGAGTGCTAAGTGTAGTCCAAATGGTTTGAACCAACTTTGATTAATCGCAGGCATTCACAAAGCTGAATTTTAAAATAAATCAACTTCCTAGGTCACAAATTTTAGTACCAATGACAATAGAACTGATGCTGAACAACTGTCAAGTGAAATGACATACTCATTTTTACTCGAGTCAGAATTATTTACTATAATATTCTTTGCATATTTTCTGACACACCTCCCCTCAAATTTGTCAGTTTTCAAGGTGGAAATTGTTACAGATATAATCAACGAATGTGCAAAATTTTGAGTGAATTCATTGAAAAAGGGTACAACTTAAAAGATAATCCTCAAATTGGAAATATAATCTCATGTGGCGACCCACTTTCTGCGCAGGCGAACCGGCTCACAAATAGCCAGCGCGCAGGGGGAAACTTTGGTAATGCACTTCTAACATTATTTCCGCCCGGAGAGGGCGGGTGCTAGGGATTAAATGCTAGCGCCGCGAAATTTGAATAAATTAGTCTCGAAACGACTTACCAACTGCGTGTCATTATTTCAGTGCTGTGTGTAGCACATCGCTACACTGGTGACCCCGACGACTCTTCATCTGTTCACGCAGTTTTGCTAAAATTGCCGACTTTCTAGATGCTGCGACCACGCTTGTGGTTTAGCCAAGCAAAAGCCCAGTTCCAGATTCGTCAGATATCCTCTGATTCCACTCGTTACTACCACGTGGTGAGCGCCCTTGACCAGGAGACGGCCGCCCAGGTTGTGGATTTCATACAGTCGCCCCCGGAAGAAGACAAATATGAAGCATTCAAAGCGCTGCTCATTGGGACCTTTGGCCTCTCACGGTGTGAGTGGGGTGCCTGCCTGCTTCACCTGGAGGGTTTGGGAGACAGACACTAATGAACGAGATGCTGGCCCTGGCTGATGGACACAAGCCCTGCCTCATGTTCAAGCAAGCATTCCTAGGGCGACTGCCGGGTGACGCACATCTGCTGCTGGCCGACGCAGATTTCAGCGACCCACGGAAGGTGGCGGCCCGGGAAGACGTTTTGTGGAAAGCCAAGAGGGAGAGCGTGGCGTCCATTGGTCAGATTACCAGGCCACGTGCCCAACAGCAGACCAGTGAACAGTGGTGTTTCTACCACCAGCGGTGGGGCACAAAAGCCTGCCGTTGTCGCCCGCCCTGCAAGGGCCAGGGCCAGAGACAGCTGTCACTAATACTATGGTGGCTGGCCATCAGGACAGCCTCTTATACGCCTGGGACAAACAGTTGGGACGCTGCATCTTGGTTGACATCAGAGCGGAAATCAGCATCTTGCCCCCGACGGGGTACAACACCCACAATAGGAAGCCAGGACCCACCCTGAGGGCCGCAAAAGGCAGCACGATACGGACCTACGGCGCCCGCACAGTGCAGCTGCAGTTCGGCTCCAGCCGGTTCACGTGGGACTTCACACTGGCCGCCGTGGCCCAACCACTCCTGGGGGTGGACTTCTTGCGAGCTCACAGCCTGCTGGTCGACTTGCAAGGGAAAAGACTGGTACACGCCGAGACTTTGCAGAAGTTCTCCCTGGATGAAGGCAACTTGCCGGCCCCACACCTGGACTCCATCATGCTGTCGGACAACAAATTCAGCAGAATCCTGGCGGACATTCCATTGATTCTGGCACTGCAGTTCACGGCAGCCATGCCCAGACACGGGGTTCAGCACCACATCCCGACCAAGGGACCACCCCTCCACGACCGCACACGAAGGCTCCCCCTGGAAAAGCTCTGCCTGGCGAAGGAGGAGTTCATGAGGATGGAGGAATTGGGGATCATACGGAGGTCTGACAGCTCATGGGCCTCCCCCCTGCACATGGTGCCCAAAGCAGCTGGGGGTTGGAGAACATGCGGCGACTACAACAGACTGAACGAGGCTACAACTCCAGATCGCTACCCCGTGCCGCACATACAGGACTTTGCAGCAAAGAATATTTTCCAAAGTAGACCTTCTCTGGGGATACCATCAAATCCCGGTGCACCCTGAAGACATCCCCAAAACAGCACTTATCACCCCGTTCGGCCTGTTTTGAGTTCCTCCAAATGCCGCACAGACGCTCCAGCGGCTAATGGACGCGGTGGGATGCGACCTGGACTTTGTGTTCATCTATTTGGACGACATCCTTATAGCCAGCAGTAGTCGCCAGGAGCATCTGTCCCACCTCCGCCAGCTCTACTCCTGCCTGAGTGATTTCGGCCTCACAATCAACACGGCCAAATGCCAGTTCGGTCTCAATACTGTCGACTTCCTGGGCCACAGGATTACCAAAGACGGGGCAACACCTCTGCCCGCCAAGGTAGATGCAATCCGCCACTTTGCCCGGCCCAACACAGTCAAAGGCCTACAGGAGTTTGTTGGTATGGTGAACTTCTACCACCATTTCCTCCCCTCAGCAGCCTGCATTATGCGCCCTTTGTACACCCTGATGTTGGGTAAAGGCAAGGACATTACTTAGGACGAGGAGGCCGTGGCCGCTTTCGTTAAAGCCAAGGATTTAGCTGCGATGCTGGTGCACCCCAGAATGGATGTTCCGACTGCACTCATGGTGGACGCATCCAACACAGCGGTCGGTGGGGTGCTGGAGCAGGCCATCGAGGGGCACTGGTAACCCTTGGCGTTCTTCAGCAAACACCTACTACCACCCGAACTCAAGTTCAGTGCTTTCGACCGGGAGCTGTTGGCACTGTATCTGGCAATCCGGCATTTCAGGTACTTCTTAGAAGGCAGGCAGTTCGCCGTGTTCATGGACCACAAACCATTGACCTTCGCGTTCACGAAGGTGTCCGATCCCTGGTTGGCTCGCCAGCAGTGACATCTGTCCTACATCTCTGAGTACACGACGGACATCCAGCATGTCTTGGGAAAGGATGACGTCGTGGCGGACGCACTCTCCAGACCAGCTGTCCAGGCCCTGTCCCTGGGGGTGGACTATGCAGCACTGGCAGAGGCACAGCAGGCAGACGACAAGATGCCCAGCTACAGGACCGCAATTTCAGGTTTGCAGCTGCAAGACTTTCTCATAGGCCCAGGTGAGAGAACCCTCCTGTGCGACATGGCTACCGGCCAACCTCGCCCCATCGTCCCGGCAGCCTGGAGGCAGCAAGTTTTTGACTCCACACACGGTTTGGCGCACCCATCTATCAGGACAACCGTCCGGCTGGTCTCCAGCAAGTTCACGTGGCATGGACTTCGTGAGCAGGTCAGTGAATGGGCCAGAACGTGCGCACAGTGCCAAACAGCCAAGGTGCAGCGGCACACTAAAGCCCTGCCGCAGCAGATCGAACCCACCCACTGGAGGTTCGACGACATTCATGTGGATATCATGGGCCCCCTACCAGTGTCCCAAGGAGCACAGTACCTCCTAACCTCCTAACTGGCCAGAGGCGGTCCTGCTCACCAACACATCTGTCGATTCCTGTGCCTGAGCACTGATTGCAACCTGGGTAGCACGCTTCAGGGTACCGGCCCACATTACCTCCGACAGAGGTGCCCAGTTCACCTCCAGCCTGTGGTCGGCTGTGGCCAGCCTGTTGGGAACACAACTACACTACACTACTGCCTACCACACACAGTTGAACAGACTAGTGGAATGCTTCCACCGTCACTTGAAGTTGGCTCTCATGTCCCGCCTGAGAGGACCTAACTGGGTGGACGAGCTTCCCTGGGTCCTGCTTGGAATCCGCACAGCGCCTAATGAGGATCTGCATGCTTTGTCGGCCGAGTGGGTGTACGGCACACCCCTAGCCGTCCCAAGAGAGTTCATACCAGCCCCAAGGGGACAAGAGGAAGAACCTACAGCAGTCCTGGACAGACTTTGCGAAAGGCTCGGCAACCTGGCCCCCATACCGACTTCACAGCTCGGACGGACCCCGACCCATGTACCCAAAGACTTAAAGAACTGTGTTTGTGTTTGTACGAAGGGGCGCACACCGGGCACTGCTACAGCGGCCATACGAGGGGCCGTTCAAGGTGATCAACAACAACGGGTCCACTTACGTTCTGGACATTGGGGGGAACGAGGAGGTTTTCACAGTGGACCGACTCAAACCAGCCCATGTGGACTTGGCGCAGCCAGTCGAGGTTCAGGCACCGCGGTGCAGAGGCAGACCTCCCAAACAGAGGCTGATCCAGACTGTGGACATTGGGGGGAGGGGGTGTATCGCCTGTTCTGGGGGTGGCGGGGGTTATGAGGCAACCCACTTTCTGCGCAGGTGAACTGGCTCATAAATAGCCAGCGTGCGGGGGGAGACTTTGGTAATGCACCTCTGATGTCATTTCCGCCCGGAGAGGGCGGGCGCTAAGGATTAAATGTCAGCGCCGTGAAGTTTGAATAAACTAGTCTCGAAATGACTTATCGACTGCGTGTCGTTATTTCAGCGCTGTGTGTAGCACATCGCTACACTCAACTGAATGCTATTGTTGCCATCACCAAGCAACATACCACCCTAATTAACTTCTCGACTAAGACTATATTAAAATATGTTATTGTCTTATAAGCAATTTCTTCTTTTAAAGTCAATAGCTCATAACTTTGTTGACAAGTGAACTTCCTTGATAGAAACAAATGGGGGAATTTGCAGTAAAATTAATATAAATATAAATATCATGTGACAAGTACCTATGAAGTTTATAAAGATAGCACATGACTACCTATAAGGTACATATTAAACCAGGAATGGGCTACTTCAATCGATCTTTGACTTTATTACACATATATTTTAACAATGTACTTACTGTTTTATCTTTAAGGTTCAACTGTCCAATCAATTTTCTATCATCAGCAGGATCTACAAGTTCACCGCCAATAAACAGTTCAACTTTTGTATGTGCACTGTTGGCCTTTATTCTACTGAGGATGCAGCGCCTAACAGACCCAATGGAGTCATTTGTGTGAGACCAAATGTCCAAATCTTCTACTTGACGTCCTTGATTTGGAAATCGTACAACCAGTGACACATGCTTCCCACGAAAAGCTCTGTTTTAAAAAAAAACAACAATGAAATTAATAGCATCATGATCCTAGCCATTCCAAATGGAGGAAATCAGAAGTCTCTATATATACAACACATTACAAATTTGCCATCTCACAGCAATATTACTGATGCATAAGATTGCTCCAGTAACTGTGGACATATTTCAGAATAATGCAATTTATTGATCTGTTATGTCACAAGCTCCATTTAATTACACCACAAAGCCAAAGTGAAGGTGTCATTTGGTCTTCTGAATCAGAATTGGGAGAGGGCATAAGCTTTGTTCACAATTGCTACAAATTGAACTAAGCTCATTTAATTGCATTTTTCAGCAAATTTACACACTTATTAAAAGATCAGTCTATGAAAAGCAAATCCAGACAAAATAAAATTTTCAATAAAAAAGTGCCTCAAAAATTTGATAAAAGTGAAAGATAAATCAACTGACATGCACAATTGATACTATCTTCAGCTACAGGTCATTGAGGCTATTTTGTGCAACATGAAATTGCCATCACTTGAATATTGATAATTTCAAAATGACAAAAAAGGTTCAATAGTCAAAAACACAACTCTTAAAAACCTTCTTAAGATAGGAAAAATTTAGGGAAACAATAAAGTATTTTAATTGACAAGTCAGAACATAATCTACCATTTACCTTTACTTGAAAGCAGACCTGCAAATATACAAACCTAGACATGGGAAGAATTGTTCGCTCTTCATGGTAGTCACTGTCACATTCATTTATGTATTCTCGCAGCACTGTCAAAACGCGTACCATCCGTATTGCCTCTTGTCTTGCACAATTAATACTGTCTTTATCGCCATCCAGTACACACAGTGTGTCATAGGAAGCCTTCAATCGATCAAAACATGACTGAATAAAGTCTTCATGAATCTCAACCTAGATGTGTGAACATTAGGATAAGATGATCATTACAAATAAATGTGGTTTAATAGCTTCAATTGGCTAAAACAATAATTTCAATCAACTTCTTTCGCCAGCTTGCTTTCCATCCTCCACTTATGACAATTTCATTATATAAGCTAAACATACGCAAATCTGATAATTCCTAATTTTGCAGCACCACAGAAATGCATCTATAGTTTTTTTGCTTCATAAGATTATCTTTAGATCACATTACGACAAGTATACATCAAGATTTCTTTCATGCCCTTAAAGAGTTGAGTCCTAAATATTGAATTATCTTCAGAATATTGCAAATGTTTATTGGGCACAGCAGCTATATCTTAAGTACTGAAGCAGAAAATGAAAATACCAGCATTAAAAATCTAGTAGTTTAACTTGGCATAATGCATATTAACAGCAAGTAAAATCAGTTTCACACTAAAATTCCAAGTCAAAATACATACTTGATTAACCTGCAACCTTGGCCCAAGATTTGTGTATATTTCCTTCAGCAGATCTATTGCTCGACTGGCAATGTCATCACTTCCTTGAATTACAACCTATTGAAGACAGGAAATAAAGTGATAAATCTTAAGCAAAAGTTAGGATTTAAAAAAAAAGAGAGACAAACTTTCCAAAAATTCTCAATACAGAGGCTACAAACTTTTACTAGTACAATCCAATTAACAAACTCATTTTCCTTTACTATGCAGTTTAATCACACTCATAATCACGATTAATAAGACCAGGAGCAGAAATAGGGCATTTGGCCCATTTAGTCTGCTCCGCCATTCGACCATGGCTGATTAAGTATGATTTAGCATCCCTTTCAATCCCACTTTCCCTCCTTTACCCTGTAACTTTTGACACCCTGACTAATCAAAAACTTAACAACCTTTGCTTTAAATATACCCAATGTCTTGGCTTCCACATTGCCTATAGCAATGAATTGTACAGATTCACCACCCTCTGGTCCTAGATTCCCCAAATTTATGAAACATCCACTCGATCTAGGCCTTTTAGTATTTGACAGGTTTCTTTAAGAACCCCCTCCTCCCCATTGTTCTAAACTTCAGCAAGTAAAGGACCAGAGCAATAAAATGCACCTCATATGTTAACTCTTTCATTCTCAGTCTCATTCTCATGAACCTCCTCTGGACCTTCTCCAATACCAGCAGATCTTTTCTAAAACTGCTCTCTAAACTCCAAGTGCAGATTGACCAATGTTTTATAAAGCTTCAGTATTACATCCTTAATACCCATCCAAATGAAGAGGAGAAAGAAAACTATTTTTACCCATTCAAATACTTTGTCCTATTCAAATGAAGAGGGGAGATCTTGTTTAGACAGGGTTTACAAATTGCATGACACCTTTGAGCCTAAAAAAACCAATTCCAATATTGCAAATTGGAATTGCTTTTTTTCAGTCTCAAAGGTGTATTCACCATACATGAGAAATAGATATATTGCATCATCAGCTGTATTGATCTATGCTTTGTGAGGTTACAGTGAATGCAATGAAGTGTATTGTATACTCTCCAATATCAGCAGTAATATGGCAGAATCAACCTTTGGATCACAGAAGAGCTTAGATTTCTAACCTAATTTTTTTAAACTACGACCAACATTCTGCAATTATGCCATGATATGGCTTGTCCACAGGGAAATGGCCTCTTAGCATGTACTGTCAAGCCTGTGAATTAGCTTCCATGTTTCAATAATTCTCATTCTTCTCATCTCCATAAAGCATTAGTGAAAATGTTCATCCTTGAATCAAAGGGTAGAACCTTCTCTTTACTGGCTTCAATATTAGCACTAATATTGCCTCTTGGCCTCTGGATACAAGAGGCAATAAATAAGTTTCACTTGGGAGCAAAAAAAAGGTACAAGTCTAAATAATAAAAACTCAACCCTGTTCTATTATAGAAGATGATGGCAAATATTTTTCCTGCCTGATTTTCACATTTAATTGCCTGAGTGTCCAAAAAATGTAACCACAACAGTTAGATTGAACTTACTGACTACATCCCCCTCATCTGCTGGAAATATCTCATCCCTTATTCAGAGAAGTATGAGTAAAAAGAACTTCAGCCAGAGAAAACCCCCTCAGTATCTTTCCTGCCAATCATATTATGTCACAACTCCTAAAATGTTGAGTGTGTGTCATCAGGCTCCTGTACCCCCTCTCTAATGGTACTAATAAGATAGGAAATCCTGGGTGATAGGGATCCTTAATTATTGATCTGCCTTTTTGAGGCATCTCCTTTTGAAGATGTCCTCAATGCTGAGAAAGCTAGAGCTCATGATGGAGCTGGCTGAGTTTGCAACCCTCTGCAGTTTCTTGGTTCTGTGCAATGGCCCTCCATACCAGATAGCGCTGCAACAAGTTCGAATGTTGTCTACAGTACATCCGTAGAAATTTCTATGTCTTTAGTGACATACAAAACCCCCTTAGCACCTAATTGGCTTGCCTTCTTTGTAAATGCATCAATGTGCTGGGCCCAAGATAGATCTTCAGTTTCTAGCAGCAATCCCTGAGGAACACTACTAGCAAGTTACCCCATCACTGAACCAATCTCCTGTCTCCTATTGCTGAGCCAATTTTGTATCCAGTTTGCCAATTTGTCCTGGACCACATGGACCTTAAACTTTCAGATCAGTCTCCTGTATAATAATATCTGAGCAAACCATCCTTAATGCACAGCCCTCATCAGTAAACTTGGTGACAGTGTATGCAACACATTGGAATGAACCTTATTTAGCTAGGCATTTAATACAACTACCTATTGGTAGTGCAAGGTAATTGGAAGTAGCAAAATGACAGACAGCAGAACTTTGCTTTTGAAATACAGTGCCATGAAAAAAGTACTTAGCCCCACAACTATTTTCACATTTCACTGTTTCATTTTCCAAATTTGAAATATATTGATATTAAATTTTTGAGCAAATTTACAACATTGTAGATCATGTCAAATCAAAATCGGTCAACAATTTATTAAAAATTAAAAACTAAAATTGAGAAGCTGAAAAAGTACTCATTCCCTTATGCTAACTTTTCTCAAGATATACTGTATTACCTTACCAACTCACCCAATTTGTTGATGTAATAAATTGGAGGACCGTCTGTTTTCAATGAATACAGACCCCTTCACTCTGTAAGGTCCAACAGTATGGCAGATTTTCAACACACCGAACCAAAATAAAGATCAGCAGAAATCAGTGCTGCAACTGGAGATGAAGTTCATGGTTCCACTATTTCTAAGGCCTCGTACAAAAAGAGTATTTATGGAAGAGTGGCAACATAGAAGCCCTGCTTAAAAAGTATATTCTTGCCCGTAAAGACTTTGCAAAGAGTCACTTAGAAGATATTGTTAAGATGTTGAACCAGGTCTTGTAGTCAGATGAAACAGAGTTCCTGGATAAAAATCTGCTAGCCTCTGCCAGACTTAAACTGGGGAGGACGTTCATCTTTCAGCATGACAATAACCCAAAGCACAATGCCAGAGCATCCACGGAGTGGCTTCAAATGAAGAAAACTGATGTCCTTGAGTGGTCCAATCGGAGACCTGACCTTAACATGATTGAACACCTCCAGCAAGACCTCAAGATTGTTGTCCACCGCTGCTCTCCAACTAACTTGGCAAGGAGGAATGGGCAATTCTTGCTCCATCACATTGTGCAAAGCTAATAAAGTCTTATTCAAAAAAAAAATACTGGCTATAATAGTAGCTAGAGATGAATTTTTAGTTTTTCATGTTTTACAATTTTCCTCTTTTGTTGGCCTCTATTGCAAAAAAGAGGATTGTGTGATTCATGAATAAGAATTCTCAGTTAAAATAATCAAGATCCCTGGATGTAATACTTAATTATCCCTGGATGTAATACTTAATTATGTGAACAAAAGATTGAGGGCGGAATTCTTTTATAAGGCACTACATATCTCTATGCACTTATCAGTTCATTACTTAGGTAAACAGCTAACATGACAGACCATGATGCATTATAGCGTTCTGTACAAAACCTAAAGGGACAGATGCACCAGGCCTGAGACGGATACACATTAGATGGCTAACAAATCACTGGTGCACGTAAACACTTAAGCACTGATACTCTAGCAGGAGCATTAAAAATGATAAAATGAATGATATATTGAGAGTATCGGTGGAATTAAATAGATGGGAATGCCACCCACCCACATCAGAAAATTATGACAGCCACAGATCAGAGACAAAACAGCCAAGAACAAAGTTATTACAAGGAAATCTGCAGATGCTGGAAATTCAAGCAACACTCACAAAATGCTAGTGGGACACAGCAGGCCAGGCAGCATCAAAAGAAAGAAGCACTGTTGATGTTTCAGGCCAAAACGTCGACAATGCTTCTTCCAATAGATGCTGCCTGGCCTGCTGTGTTCCACCAGCATTTTGTGTGTGTTGTAAGAATAAAGTTGCCTAGGAAGTTAAACTTTATGACAGGACATCAGAAGTTAAACATTATGACAGGCAAGAGATTCCTCAGTTTGCACTGCATCTCACCTGTCTCAAATATGATCGCGGGCATATCTTCTGCACAGCGTATTATTACTGTGTCAAAGTTGTATGCAATGTTTTATTCTCATTTGATCTCTACTTTAAAATTGGGGAGTGGATAGATTGCTAGAGTTTATTCTGGGGAAATGGGAGTCAGAAGAGGTATTACGGAAAGTTGAGTGGTGGGAGATGAATTAATTCAAAAATAAGAGCAAAAGTTAAAAAAAACTTGAGAATGACACATGAACTGACAAAATTTAAATTAATTTTGGAGTACAACTGGACAAGTTTTCACAAAAGGAACGCCTAGCATTGCTTAAACCAACAAAATTAAAAGCATTGCAAAAGTTCTCAAGAACCTAGTGACCAACACCTCCAGCAAAAAAATCAGTAAGCTATTTCAAATGTAATAGTAATAGCAACCTTTAAGGTTCCATTAAGATTAAACATTTATATTAGACATTTGATTCCTTAAATTGTGATTTTTTTGGATTTTCCACGTTTCAAGTTGATTTTCTATTCTAGCAACAGAAATTTCTGAATTCAGAACTTAACAGTTGACACATTTTGTTTTGAAAAAATTCTCAATTATCTACATTAGTCATACTTAACACTATCTCACACTTTCTTTTAAAAGCACTAGAAACAATATTATTTAAGTATGCTATTATGACTAGTTAAGGAAAAACAATATCCTTGCTAATGTACCAACAATCATAACTTGTTATAGTAATTAAAAATGTCATCCAATGATCAAAATAAAATAAAATAAAATCAGTATTTCTCCTTACCCTCCATAGATATTCCAGTCCAATTAACTCAAGGTCATCCATCATATAAGCACGCCGTTTTGCTACAAGCTTCCCTTCTCGACAATTGACAGCTTTGAAAAAGCGTTCAAAGCACTTCATTCCATTTTCCGTTAAGAGAGATGGATCCAGTTGTAAAACATTATTTTCAAAGAAGTCCTTGTTAATATCTGGGTCTAAGTCAGGCTCATCTCCCATTAACTTTGAAAACCACTTAAAACAGGCTTCACGATCACAAAGGTAAACGGCATTCTCAGCCAAACATTTCCAGATCTGCTTGGCTTGAGGAGCACACAACCATAGCTGACCATCCTTTAATAAAAACCTGAGGCAACAAAACAAATTTTGAGATTATACTTCTGGTAAAATTTTCTGATTATGCCCAGGATAATTCACATAATGGCATTGATCAAGATTACATGTTAATAACTCTCTATGCCTTAGTCCTAAGAAATGCACCTCAAGAACTGCTTCCCATCAAGATTCTCAAGATGCTTCCCATCTCAAAAACTCTCAATTTTGAAAAAACATTCAGAACTCGTCATGTTGATTTATTTTTCATCTTTTTGTTTTTCCTCACATAATCTACCATCATAAGTACAACATTAGAAACAAAAAAGTAGTTTACCATCAGGGGCCAAGAACCATCATGAACCCCACCTGCACATGGATACTCTGAACTGTGATGAGAAAAATTTGATCCCGTTAACTCAAAAGGTTACACAAATGTAATATTCTCCAAACAAATCTGTTTTTCCCTAATAGAAAATAGTAAGGCTAATAAATAATATTTAACTTCAAGGAACAGTAGATAATTTTCACACAAAATAGCTTTTTATTCAACCAATAATCCTCTCATTTTCATTTTTTAAGTTTTCAGATCACAGTTTTACTCGTGGAATAAATGGCCCATCTAAAAGTGGAACATCCTTTTGTATACAATTCAAATTCATCTACATAGGTTTTAACCCTATCTTCCAAGTATTATCTCAGGCTTGATGAAACTATTATTTACTATTATAATAGAAAACAGATGTTATGCCTTTGTAAAATGAAGGGCTAAAGAAAGTAGATGCAAATTTCCCCTTACAGAAATATCAAAAAATGTCATGTACTTTAAAAATGAAAATATAAAGTGAAATTTTTTCTGTTGTAAATCTTCCATACTTCAGCTACAATTTACAAACAGTTCCTTATGCGGATGAACAGTAAGAAAACTTAATTGTCATGCTTATTATACTGTCAGTCAATTCTTACAGTTTCATACATACGCTAACTCACCTCAAGAAATTAAGTCTTTCTTGGACTTCTTGTACATGACTATAGCGGCTTCCCGATCGTACTGTTTGGGGATCATACTCTGGGTTCTCTGCAAGATGTACAAATGTCCATTAATGCACAGAAAACTCACTGGAATATCAATGAAAAAGAAGTCACAGGAGAATATACTGTCATCTATTCTAATTCATGGAAATGTCAATGTTAGAGTAAGCAAAATTTTGATAACATTTTAACACCAATTAAGAGAAAATCTATATTGCACAAACACTATACTGGGATTGGTCATCACAATGTACAATGACACATACACAATTTATTTGCAGCAAGGTTGAGAATTCTGTAACCACTCAATAGAGAACATTTTATTTCCATCATTGGGGATTGAATACTGATACCTGCAACCACTTTTATAAAGACACAAATTCGATAAGTTTATTAATCTACTATTAAGTTAGAAATAGTTTTACAAGTCAAGCTGAATTTTAACTAAACCAATGCAATAACAGCTTCCTCCTATCTTTTTTCCATTCCAATTCTGACAATTTCCTCAATCATCCTTTTTCAGAGCACTTGAATCTCTCTCAAGAGAAATAATGAAGGACCCCAATCAAATATTTTCAAATTGGAGCTCCAAGAACATTGAGAAGCCCCTAGAGATGTGTGCTACACTCTGGTTTCACAGAACAAGCACCTCCTTAGATGGAACAACCAAATGATGCAAAATTGCTCCATTCCCCTTTCTAATCATAGAAACATATCATATTTCAGAACTTGGATGAGCATATGTGGGGACAGATCAGAAGCATAGCCCAATGCAAGTACTGCACATAGACAGAAGTAAACGCTGCAGAGGCGACAATGGTACATGGAACCATTCTGCAAGCTAGATATTATGGAGACCCTAAATCGGACTACTGCTCACATATTTTTAATGCATGTAGCTGTTGGTTCAAAAAATGGCAACAAAAAAAAGTAATCACCAAACACTGGATGTTGCTATTTATAAATCTTACACTTATAGACAGATTTCTCTATGTTCTAATTTTGTTCTTGACTTATTCTAACAAAGATTTAAAACCCCTGATCCACTCATGTCATCTCTTTTAAGTCTCCCATGGTACTTATTCCATCTGGCGCATACTTTACAGAATATTAAGTCAGATACCCTCTTTCTAAGATGTTCTTTAAAACCTTGCGTCACATCAATCTAACTTGCATAAGATGCTTATTTGTATGTTTGTGTAAGCTAATTAGACAAAATCTGTGATCTTCTAGGTGTGTTGCAAATAACAGCACTTACACTAATCTCAGAGAACTTCAACATACCAGGGGTAAAAAAAAAGGTAATTGATGACTTGACAAGGATGAGTTACACAGGTGAGGGACAGAGAAAAATAAAGAGGGTGGAGAAAAAAGATCAGTAATTTAATACCTTCAGGGTAAAAATATAGCTGCAGTAAAGCCATAAGAACAAAACCTCTGATAGGTTTAATACAGAAAGATTGTGAGATTTAGTGATTACATAACTGAAATGTACATTTTCATAAAGCTATACTCAGGAAAATAACAGGCAAAGCAATTTTGAAATAAAAATATCTTAGGATGGCAAAAAGATGTGCAATAACACCAATTGTTTACCATCCCAAATTTCCCCACAATAATGCTGTCTTCCATGTTCAACCATTCAACAACTTATTCAGATACTTCAGAGAACAATGTTTGGATTCAAATATGGACTTCGGAATACTACATCAAAACTCTAGTTTAAATATAGTAACTATAACTTATAACTAATATACAAGGAAAAAACAACCACCGGTCAAGACAAGAAATGTTTTGATCTAAGTTAAACGTAGGTTACTGTAGCTTGATAAGATAGGACAGAGCAGTTTCACCATATGTATAGTATATAGTAGTATCCCAGACATGAAACCATATTAAACAAATAATACAAATACGAAGTGGCAGTGACAGCATTCAAGTTATATTTAGTTTACATGCTGTGAAAGAAAATTTCACAAAGTAGAAGTTATTTTAAAAAGGCCAACAATGGTTCTAATATGTAAGAAACGATACGCTCATAAATACTCTTATCAAAAGCATTCAGGAGTGGGACAAAGAAATTACAGCTTACAATCACTTGAACAATCACCGATCATGTTTGTGACAGTGACTAACTATGCAGTGCTTGGAGGTCTAAGCTCAAGTTCTGACTTGACAGTATTTAAATAAATTATGTTTTAAATTTCCTGTTGAGTTTCTTCTTGAGATTAACAGAATTCATTGTACTGATCAATGTGTGCAGTTAACAATGTTTGCATTAATATGTCAAACATAAATGGTGGGAGTTCTAAGCAAAATAGTAAAGCAGTGATTATAAGCTTAGAGACATTGACTGAAATTTATTCAATATATTTGAATGCATCCAAAAATTACATGAAAGCTGACAAAGACAGCAGATGACAGAAAGATACGGTATTCTTTTGCACAGATAACTCATGAGCAACTAAGTAAACAACAAATAATGAAGAGTTATATGGATTACAAACATACATGAGCTGCTTAGCACAGATGGCTCACCAAACAGATGTGTAGGACTTAGACAAATTGGAAGAATGGGCAAAACAAAAGGGGCAGGTGGAATACAGTGTTGGGAAATATATGATAATGCATTTTGGTAAAAGGAACAATTTCACAAGATGCATACTATTATCTAAATGGGAAGAAAAGTCAAACAACAGAGCTGCAGAGGGACATAAGAGTCCTTGTGCAAGACTCCCAGAAGGTTAATTTACAGGATGAGTCTGTGGTAAAGAAGGCAAATGCAATGTTGGCACTTATTTCAAAGGGAATAGAATATAAAAGCAAGGGGATAATGCTAAGGCCCCTTATCTTAGCAAGGATAGGTGGTCTTTGGAGAGAGTCTGGAGGAGGTTCAGGAGGATGATTCCGGGAATGAAGAGTGTATGGCAGCTTTAGGCGCATACTCACTGGAATTGAGAGTGAGAGTGAGAGTGAGAGTGAGAGTGAGAGTGAGAGTGAGAGTGAGAGTGAGAGTGAGAGTGAGAGTGAGAGTGAGAGTGAGAGTGTGAGTGTGAGTGTGAGTGTGTTTCTCATTGAAACCTACCGAATGCTGAAAGCACTAAAAAAGGTGGATGTTTCCTGTGGTGGGGTTATCCAGAATTAGAGGGCATGGCCTCAAAATTGAAAGGTGATCTTTAAGAACAGAGTTAGTGAATCTGTGGAATGCCCTGCCACAGACCGTGGTGGAGACCAAGTCCATGGGTATAGATAAGGCGGAAGTTGATTGTTTCCTGATCAGTCAAGGCATCTAAGGGTATGGTGAGAAGGCAGGTGTACGGGGTTGAGTGCAATCTAAGATCAGCTATGATAGAATGGCAGAGCAGACTTGATAGGCTGAATGACCTAATTTTGCTTCTGTACCTTGTGGTCTTACGACAATGTATCAGAACATGGGAATAAGTATATGCTACATGTTACACAAAACATTCAGTTTCTTTCAATAAAGGAAGCTTTCTATTTGAATAACACAAATCACATGCCAGACATCACTATCACAGTACATACAGTGCATATGGGCACATCAGTGGCACAGACCCAGAGAGGTTACAGCATTTTAACATAATGGTATAAAGAAGAAACTGCAGGAGTCCAAAATATTGTCCAAAATGACAAAACTCATAGCATCAAGTCAAACACAGATAAAATTTTAACCTCTAAGTGAAGCTTGTACAATTTGCCTATGAGTGAAGCTTGCACAAATTGCATATGACTTCATTGTTTTCTTTTTTATGCTCTGTTTCTCTCTCAGTAGGAAGCAACAAAGGTAGATAGGAAGGTTGGACACTATGAACTGTACCTGTTGTGCAGGTCAGTGGTTGAAATTGGGAGCAGTTATTGGGAATGCAGGGAGTATAAAAAGTGATACTCTTATGATCACTGTAAATAGCTGTTTGGAAATCAGCATTAGCTAAGAGGGCCAAAGGGGCCTATTTTCATTTTGTAGAATTGTATAACACTATTTTTCACATTGGCTGTTATGGGCATTGTTCCACTCGACAAACTTGTTGATCCGCCACCATGACTAGCACATCACTTATTAGGGCGACAACTCAAGAAAACTGACTAAATAGATGGTTTGGTTGGTCATCATAAAGCTGAGAGATTTAATGCTGAAGAACTACGGTGAACATGGTAGCAGGTAAGTCGGCACTCTGGGAAATGACTATTTGTACTTGCTAAATGTGAAACCAGCAGCTTCCAGCATGAACTAATTCTGGGATAATTTTTAAAAATACAGCAGTATTTGTAGCTCTTCTCATCGCCCCTTGTTCAAGCTCTTAACTGCTTCCTTTTGCCAATGTATTTGCAGTTCAGGTTGCAACACAGATGATTTCTGAATTCAAAACTTAACAATCCATCTCCAGTTAGATACAAAATAATTGAGTCTACACTCATGTTTTTTTCTCTTTGTAATCATAGAATTATATGTACAGTAGATTCTGGTTAATTGAGACATGTTGGGACAAGTACATTTTGGCACATTTAAGCAGCTGCACAAATTAGCTGGTTTCATAGAAATAGTTAAAAAGGTATTAAAAAACACAAATAACCATTATAATTAAGTAATAAATTATGTGCTTAAATAAAATACAGAACAAATTAGAACACTGCCATTCCTCCTCCAGTACTATAAAACTGTGTGTTAGTTTCGATTAACTGTAAATGAAAACAAATCATTGCAGACAGCCTTCCTACAATGCTTTTGACAGCCTTTCCCAAATTTTTGTTTTCATTGTAACATTAAAGATGATTGTCACTACCTTTAAGTTTTCGTAGTTCCTAACTTGAAGTACTGAAATAGTTTCATTTTCATTCCTGGCCGTTTCTGGTACCTCCAAGTCTCAAAGCTTGAAACCACAGCCAGCAAAGCAATGCTAAATTGGCTCACTTCTTATTTCTTCCTAACTATCAGGGACAAAATCACTACTTTTTTTAAACAACATCAGTTTGTAAACTGATGCTATTTAAAAACTGCTTTAAGCAAGATGTCACATAAGTGTATGCCACTGACACTTAGTTAGAAACTGTTTGTTTCCTGTCCCAATTAAGGAGGTTAGTGTCCAAAATGAACAAAGGGAATCACAGCTATTTTCTTGATTAGTTTGTGTATTTTAAAGAGTTGTGCCAAATAAACAGCTGTCCTGATTAACCAATGGCTCAACTAACCAAAATCCATTTTATTAGTTTTCTAATGGCACCCACACCAGCTCTCAATTAGAGACTTCAACCTTTGTTATGGGAATCCAGTTCTTCACAACTAAGTGCATTAAATCAAGTGTGAACTTTAAACTAAGATTGTGATAAATATTTTATTTTTCACAAAACACAGTAGTGTCTTTACCTTTGTGAAACTGCCGTATGTTCTCCATATATGCAGAGAGGTTTTCAGCTACCAAGGTGACCAATGAGTGATTATGTTGAAGCTGGTTAATCAAATCATGCCGATAGAACACATGAGGACTTCTTTGGGTCTGACTACAAAGAAAAGGCACGAGTTAAACAGCGCCACTGGATAATACTCAAAAATATATCCACTGCAGTAATGGACAATAACGTAATTTCCAATATAAATACACAGGTGATCCCCACATCCTAACCATTTGGTTAACAAATTTACTCTGACAGTACTTGAAACCACTACTCAAAAATTTGAGCAGAATTTTTTCCCCCCGCATAGAACTGGTGGAAAAAGTAAATGAGAAACAATTTTTTTCCTCAACTTGTGTTTATTAAAGATGATGCGGCATAGAAAATTGTGATAAAGTTCAAGTATACGTATGTCACCATATATAACCTGTGATTCATTTTCTTATGGGCATACTCAGTAAATCCAAGAACCATAATAGAATCAATTAAAGACTGCACCCAGTAGGACTGGTGAAAACCAATAGGCAAAAGACAACAAAATGTGCAAATATAAAAGAAAAAAGAAATAATACTAATAAATAAGTTATTCATACAGAGAACAAGATGAAGAGTTCTTGAAACTGAGTCCATTGGTTCCTACAAATGCAATCCCATGAGCTTTGGGGTTAGCTCCTGTAGATACAAACTTGGCGATGGTGGAAGAATAGGCAAAACAGTAAAAGACATGTTGAGTATACTGAAATGGCCACTATTTTGCTAGATGAAAGTCATGGGATTGCATAAAAAAGGTAGATAACTTTCCTGACATATTTCCTCAAAAAAATTCATGAAGGATAGAATGGTGTGGCACTTTGGGTAAACTAGTATAAAACTTGGTACAGTACCTATACATGCAAAAATTGACTATTTGGGTCAGATCCTGAAAGTAGTACACACAAATATTCAAGACATTCACCACCCTGAGAAGCCATTTCTATGCACATTAATTTTAAATGACCGGCTCCTTATATACTAACAATGCCCCCTTTTTAGCAATTCTCCAACTAGTAAAAACATCCCAATATCTACACTGTCAAGTTCCCTTGCATGGTCTTAAATAAGAACATAAAAGATAGGAAGTGCAGTAAGCCATCGCTCATCAACTCTGCTCCACCATTCAATAATATTCTGGCTGATCATGCTGTGAACTCAGCTCTACCTACCTGCCTTTTCCCCATAACCCTCAATTCCCCTGCTATGCAAAAATCTCTCTGTGTCCTACATATATTTAATGAGGTAGCCTCTACTAGCTCCCTGGGATGAGAATTCCACAGATTCACTACTTACAAAGTCGTTTTTCCTCATTTCTGTCAAACCTTGAGACTATGTCCCCTAGTTTTAGTGTCAATCAGAATCAGGTTTATTATCACTGGCAAGTCATGAAATTTGTTGTATTGTGGCAGCAGTATATTGCAAAACATAATTTTAAAAAACAGCAAGTTACTAATATATATCCAGAATCAACATGGTGAACCTCATCTGCATCGCCTCCAAAGCCAGAACATTTTTCCTCAAGTAAGGAGACCAGAACTGCAAGCAGTACTCCAGTTATGGCCTCATCAGTAGCCTGTATAGTTGCAGCATAAGCTTCTTGCTCTTAAAATCAATTCCTCCACCAATGGAGATTCCATTTGCCTTCTTAATAACTTGTTTTACCTGCAAAACAACCTTTTGTGATTCATAAATAAGCAATTAAGTCCCTCTGCACAATAGTATGCAGCAATGTTTTACCAGTTATCATCTGATTTTTAAATTTTTCTTTCCTCAACATAGCCTGTTATGAAGATAAAGGAAAAGAAAGAGGCCTCTATCCAGTCATTTTAAAGAAAGCTGAACAGCTTGATTGAATAAGGTGATCTGAAATTCTTTTAAACCCCAAGGAGCATTGTTAGGGCAATCTTTGCATCCCAGAGATTAGCCCAGTGAATTACCTTTCAACTGTCTCCCAATGCTACTTTATCTTTTTGAAAAAAAAAGGTGATGGGATCAAAACTTGGCATGGTATTCTAGGATGTAACTGTAACAAAACTTCCCTGATCTTTAACTCCAACCCTTCAGAATGGAAGCCACGATGCCATATAATTGCTTATTGGACCCTCCTACTAACTTTTGTGATTCATGCACGATATTCTTTCAAACTTTACTCACTGGTAGTCTCTCTCCATTTAGATCATAGTACTTTTAATCAAAGTACATGACTTCCCTAGATTGAACCAGATTTTCACCCAATCCATAACCCCAATCACAAAGTTGTCTTCACAGTATGCTCTCCAATTTTGTGAAACCCCTCAATTTTGCAAACCTCCATCAAATCTCCCCTCATTCAGCTACGCTCAAGGGAATAAAGTCCTTACCTATTCAATCTTTCCCTTAAACTCAGGTAGGTGACAGAACTACATACAATACTCCAAAGTAAGCCTCACCAACATCTTATACAACTTCATAACACCCCAACCTCTGTACTCAATATGTTGATTTATGAAGGCTTTCGTTACAACCTGATCTACCAATGATGTCACTTTCAAGAATTATGGATCTGTATTCCCAGACCCCTCTGTTCTACTGCACTCATCAATGTCTTTTCACTCACTGTGTCAGTCCTCCCTTGGTTTGTCCTCCCAAATTACAACACCTCACAATTGTCTTGGCGCCATCTGTAAATTTACAGATGGAGCTTAACACTTTATCATCCAGATTATTGATACAGATGACAAACAACACAGACCCAGCACCAATCCCTAAGACACACCACTAGTCACAGGTCTCCAGTATGAGAGGCAACCACCTACTATTACTATCTGTCTTCTTCTACAAAGCCAAATTATTTATTCATTTTACCTCATTTTGAATGCCAAGCAACGGAACATTCTTGACCAACCTCCCAGATGGGACCTTGTCAAAAGCCTTGCTAACCATGTAGACAATGTCCACTGACTTGCCTTCATCAGCTTTCCTGATAACTTCATTATACTCTACAATATCAGTTAGGCACACCTATCACAGAAAAAAACCATGCCAGCTATCCCTAATCAATCCCTGTGTATCCAAATACAGTGGATTCCAGTTAATTGGTCCATCAGTTAATTAGGTAGCCTTTTATTTGGGACAACTCTTAAACAAAGACTAATCAAGAAAATAGTGGAGATTCCCTTTGTTTATTTGGACACTATGCCATTTAGTTGTGACAACAGATTGCTGTCACTTTCTAACTAGCGTCAGTCGCTTGAGCTTGTGTGGAGGTTAAACACTATGCTTTGCTTAGAGTGATCAGATTTTAAATAGCGTCATTTGTGTGTGCTTGTGCTCAAAAGGCAGTGATTTTTCTCACTGATAGTTGGTGAGAAATAAGCAGTAAGACAATTTAGAATTGTTTTGCTTACTGCGGTTTCAAGCATTGAAGCTTGGAGATACCAGAAACAGCCAGGAGTGAATTTGATATTTCAATACTTCACAACAAGGTAGGACCTACAAAGAATTTGAAGGTACCAATAATCATCTTGAATATTACAATGAAAATGAAGACTGGAAGGATGAAAGCACCAAAAGCAGTCCATTATCTACATCAGGTATCTGTGCTAATTTTGTTCATTTACAGTCTATCAAAAGAATACAGCTGAGTGTTGGCTGTCCATTATATCTGATGATGACAGTGAAATCTGTGCAGGAAAGTTTTTAAAGTGAAAATGCCGTTACACTGGGATAGTTCCACCCTCTTGACCTTGCAAGTTCAGGTCCATTGGTATGAGTAATTGTCACAAACTGGGGTCTTGTTTGGTTGACTTCTTTTCTGTCCTATCATGCCTTCACCCTCCACAGTGTTGCAGAACAGCTTTCTTAAATCACTGGATCTCACTGTTGATTTCATCTGCCTAGTCCACCAGAGCTTACTTCACATGCTAGGACAGACATCTCCCTGTTTCACCAGTGTATGAGGCCCACTGGCTATCCTCATCTGGTTTAGCCCACCTGTCAAAGTGGTGTACTGCTGTGTGGCCACTGTGGCATGCAAACAGCTACTTGGAGCCACGGGTGAGAGGGCAGTGTCTAAAGGGGACAAAAGGTGAGCAAGCTGTACCAGAATAGAAAAAACAAGCCCTTCACAAGGTTCTATACTTTGCTGGACACCCCACACATGGCAGCATACAGAGGATGAATTCCTTCGCCGATGACTATCAGGAACTAAAAGAGTTTTATAGTACTGCAGTGATATTGGCAGTTTGTCACTTAAATACACAATTTGTTATATTAAAAAGTGGCAATCTGCCCTTTTATACCTTTTTAACAATTTCCATGAAACTTTGGCTTATTGGAGCAGCAGTTTAATTGGGTCAAAATGTGCTGGTCCCAATGAACTGGAATCCACTGTCCTTGTACATCCGGTCTCTTAAAATACCTTCCAATAACTTAACCACTACTGATGTCAGGCTCAGTGATCTAAAATTTCTTGGTTTATTCTTAGTACTTTTCTTAAGGAGAACATTAGTTATCCTCCAAAGACCATCCCCCAAGTAAATACAGATGCAAAAATTCTTTTTATGTTCTGCTCCTCTATTTTGGCTCCATGAAAAGATGACCACTCTGATCTTCCAGAGGACCAATTTCGACCCCTTGCTATTCCTTTTGCTCTTAATACATCTGCAGAAGCCCTTGATATTCTCCTTCACCATGTCAGTCTTTGTTCTCTTAGCTTTCCTGATTTCCTCCTTAAATGATTTCACATAATTCTTAGACTCAAGTACATCATTTGCACCTTGCAGGC
This sequence comes from Hypanus sabinus, assembly GCF_030144855.1. Lineage (NCBI taxonomy): Eukaryota > Metazoa > Chordata > Chondrichthyes > Myliobatiformes > Dasyatidae > Hypanus > Hypanus sabinus. The sequence goes on along the minus strand of NC_082709.1, from coordinate 144,099,347 downwards.
CTATACCATTCAGTAGAGGAGCAGAATTAGGTCATGTGGCCCCGTCGAATGTACCCTGCCATTTCATCATTACTGACACTTCTCAGCCCCGATGATCTTCTGCCTTCTCCCCATATCCCATCATGCCTTGACTGATCAAGAATCTATCAACTTGCTATGTGCCTCCACATCTTCCAGCTGTGTAGTTTTACTCCGCTGAAGAAACCCTCCTTTACCACTTTCCAGAGAGAAATCCAAGCAATTTCAAATATTCCCACTCTTTCCAGTGATCATTTGTGTGAATTATTTTTGAACTTTCCCCAGTTCTACCACTTCTTAAAACCATAACATGAACTCAAGTGCTGTCTAAACAAGATACCATATCAAGTTATACATCCTATTTGTCCATAGCAAGTTCCCACAGATTATAATGAAATAAATGATCAAACAATGTTTTAAATGTTACTTAAACATAATTGCTGGCTAGTGAACTAATGTATTTTGCTGTAATGACATTGTATGGATGTGAAATATATCACATGGCAACAGGTTTCACTTAAAATATCATCCAAAATATAACATAGGTTCCAGCCTACATTAGATACTCTTATCTCTTTTGAGCTGAATGTGCAAGCATATAAAGTAAATGTTGACAGTTGTATGGTAGTTTTCTTGTTTATCAACCTGAGTTCCCTTAAACCAGATGCTAAACTCTGGGATTACAACCACAATGATAAATAAATTACAAGACATTCAATAACAATGCAAAAAAAAATCTCTTTAATGGCACAGAAATAGGAAATTAAATGTTCAGAGGTCTGGCAAATTGAACCTCGTGTGTGGTAAAAATTAAGAATATTACTGATTGGATTGGGAGAGGCAGGTTGGGAAAGAAAAACAGCTAGCTGAAAATGGGTCTCATACAATAATGTTAGAGATTTAGATTTGCTTCATCAAAATTATACAAGAGGCTTAGTGCAAGCAGATATCCATGTCTGAATACTGAAGATTGGCACACACAAATCTCCTGAATGGTTTAATTCGGCGTGAAAAATAATTGATAGTGTGCTATGAAATATAAATTGAATGATATGATTTGTGTTGTTTCATCATCCAGGCTTCAAGATGCCAAAGCTATCAGGGTCATGAAATGCTTGCAAGTAATTTGACATTCAAACATTTAAAATCATTCTAAACTTATTAAAAACATCAAAATAAAGCATACAAACACAATTTACAAATAAAAGCCAATTCTTGGCAACCAATTTCTCCCATGAAATTTATGACACTGCTGTACTTGCATCTCTTCTTCTGCCCTTCATCATTACTGGGGCAGAGACAGCCAACAGTAGCTCACCAGAGACCTTTATCCTGGGCCAGTCTTTAAAATTGTTCCTGGGTGTAGCCCATTTTGTTGGCATATCCTTCCTCTCCCAGGATGAGGTCTCCAGAGCCTCTGCTGGCATTTCTTTGGGACTGGGTTTTTATGGGATGGAGATGCTAACTCACTGTCCTACCCCTCCTCCTTTTGCAGCTGAGCTTGGGAATGTCCATGACAGAATTGTAATTGTATCTCGGTGGGCAAAATTTCAAACATAACAGCTAGAAAATCTGCAAAAGTATGCACTGCTCTGTTAAATATCATGATAAGCACATAGGCACAGTGCAGGTATAATGAGGCTAATTGTGTATAGAGTAAATGGCTATGCATCAGCCTGACTCTGATTTGTGTAGTTACAGGCTGAACAATGAATTGACCAGATAAAATGCACATCAGTAATCTGAAACTGTAATATTATAACAACCTTCCATTTAAAATGTATGCATTTATACCAACACAACAGGTAAAATTACATCTTTGTGCTCTTCTGTTGTTTATTTAACTCCATGCCAGATTAACTCTCTAAAATGCATTTTAAGACTGCATGTACTGCTGCATATAAAAGCAGCAATTAAGGCAATGTAAAGTTATTAATCGAGGACCTCAGACCTAAATAAGGTTAATTTCTATTAAACACCAGATAAATGAGAATTTTAGAAATGCTATAGGTGTTATATGTGAAAACTATTTCAGGAGTTTAATCATGAATATAATCAGAAAACAACCTTTTCAAGTAAGGACACGTTATTTGCAAAATATAAATGACACCGCGCGAGCTTACTGTTTCTGAGCTTGTCCACCACAAATTATAATCAGTCTTTACTCTTACCTTAAATTTTGTGGTGCTTCTCCAAATAAACTGCAGATTTCCCTAATTTGTTTCAAAGCAGGAATGACCCATTTGTCATTTGTACGGAGTTCTTCTACAAAACGATCTATCCACTGAATCTTTTGGGTGTCCCGATCCTATTTAAATAGCAACTTTCATTAGTAATTTTATAATTATCAAAAGTTAAATTATCAAAACTATCAATAAGCACTAATAATGCCAAATCCCCATAAATATACTTATGTTTTCTTACATTCTCAGTTTTTGAACCAAATGATGTATTTTGAAACCTGGGAAAATTTTGTGCATGACAATAATCAAACTGTAAGTAATTATTGATTTATCTTAAAAGTTAGCTCAGTGGTTCCCAAAATGGTCGATATCTCGTCCCCCCACCCCCACCCAGGAGCAGTGAGCTTTTAAGGTGGCTCTAAAGATAAAATGGGTGGGGGGGGGGGGGTCTGTAGCATTTGGTGGTGGTGAAGGGGGGTACTTCTGAGGGATTACAGGCTTAATTTAAGCAATTAATTACTTATTATAATCATTTTATTCTCCATGCCTCAATGGTCACGTAATCACCTCATTTCTTGCTAAACCACTGGTCTCTTAGACTTTGCTCGAGGAGCAGGAAAGTTGTTGAAAAGCAATGTGACGCTTCTGTATTTGGCACATCATGAGAGATCTGGACTGAAGAAATTGTTTTAGTTCCAAACCTTGAAGGCACATTACTGCCATTTACTACTGTAGTACAGTGTTAGCTAGCACGATTCCCAGACACTAATCACGCAGTTACACAATTCCTGTGAATTAGGATATGATGTACAGTGGGGTAAAGCTCAGAATCTGCCCTTCCAAATGATCTTGACCATATTTCTCTAGCCCATAGCTCAACCAAGATATCGCTGCCCCACTTTATGTAGCTCAAGCAGAGTCAGATGGACTTAAACCAAAGGCGATTGAACTTGTCATTAATCCACAACAAAAATGGCAGAAGTAGATTGAACTAAAGAGTGGTCAGTAGAGTGTGGAGTATCTGAAATATAGACTTATACCAGTAAAAGCAAGCATCAGCAGTCAATGAGTCCATTGTGTGAAAAGTTTTTTTAAGTGAGGCAACAATCCTTGAGCATTTGAAGAGAATACACTCCGATAAAGCAAATAAGAACTTGGCTTATTTCCAGTCACTTAGTAAAAACTTCCAGAAATGAAAAACACTTCAAATCTTGTTTGCCAAAACATCACAACAAAACAGTAATGGTTTGCGTGTTTCGTGCAATACTTCATTGCTAATTCTGGAAATCCCCATACAATTGGAGAACTGTTTCTGCCAGCAGTAAGGGAGGTTCTAAGAATGGCTTTGCATAAGTCACCAGGCCGAATAATTAAAACAGGGGCCATCAACCTTCTTTGCATCGTCGACCGGTTTAATATTGACAATATTCTTGTGGACCAGCCGACCGGGGGTGTTAATCACGACAGGAATATAGGTGATGTCAACTATGAGTCACTTATAAGTGGCTAATAAACCCTTTTAGAATGAAATTGAGTGTATCTAAGAAATTTATTATTAAACACAGTGCATATTTTCCTCGCATGAATATAGTGATGTCAATTATCAGTCACTTATAAGTCAATAGCATCATAACATTTTAAGTAACGTTTGGATATTAAACACAGCGCATATTTTCCTTGTATGAACATATAAAATCATTGCAACACACCAATATCGCTGAATCAGTGGGAGCATCACGGTATTATCGAGGGGTGATGGGAGACAGCGATACTTGAAGGGGGCTCCTTATGTCCAATCTATTCCACAATTTAGTTTACGTGGCTCTCAGCACTTGCTTCTGTCCCGCTTGCTCACGTTTTTTCCGCTCAAAAAACTGGTTTGTCTTTAAGTGCAGGGTGCTTGGACTCAAGGTGCCGAAGCAGTTTTGAAGATTTCATTGCCTCATTAGACAGCTTCCGGGCCCGAACTCCAGCCTCCCGCTCGCCGCCAGATGCCTTAGCCAGGTGCAGCTGGTCGTGGGTGGGGTGAGAGGACAAAGTAAGGGCCGGAGGTCCCTGTGCCAGGGCCGTGGCGGTTGCAGTCCAGAGAGAGCGACTGACCGAATGAGGAGGAGTGTGACAGGGGGTGCACCCGCCCCCTGTGTAGGTAGGTAGCATCCATCGGCCAACAAAAGTTTGGCTCAAGGGAGGACTTTCAGCAGACCGCAGCAAGGTAGCTGCTCTGCTACTTACGAAACCTGAGGCCGAATTAGGTCATCTGCGAATGTATTAGCACCAGGTTCCCCATAAACATTCGGTGTGCTAAAGCAACTGATTGCCTCAAGTGGGTAATCACCTCGCATGCATTCAAGTTCAACAGTGGGTGTGACAACAGGGAATCAGGAAAGGTGCAGCTGACTCAGATCGTTTCATATTGCCAAATCATATAGTTTCCTTGTGGCCCAGTAGCACATGCTTTGCGGCCCAGTGGTTGGGGACCACTGAATAAAAGTGATTCCACTCAGTAACAACTCTGTTCAAAGACAAAGGAGTGAAATGTCTGAGAATGTGTAAGGTGCATCGTGCAACATGCTTCAGATATCAAAATTTGCTCTGCAGTTAGATGAGTCAACTTTGCCAGGCAACAAATTTTTGCTACTTGGTCATCTGTGTTTCATAAAAGATGAAAGCATGGTTCAAGAGGACAAGAAACAGATATAAAATGAGAGACAATATTTCGGGTTGTTGCGCAATTTTTCAAATAGAAGGACATTCTGCTCACCAACATTCTTGTTTGTGCAACAAATGGGGCACCATCAATTACAGGACACCATTGCGGGATTAGTACTTACTAGAAAAGTTATACCTAACGTATTTACAATTCACTGTGCAATTTACAGACAATACATTGTCACAAAAAACCTAAGTGACTGACTGCACAAATCATTCAATACTTCATCACAGCAGTAAATAAAATCAACTCCCATGCTCTCAGTTCTTGACTATTTCCAGAGCTTTGTATTGAGAATGATGAACAATTTGAACATTTATCTCTAGTAGTCCTTATCTGTGGGGGATTGGTTCCAGGACCCCCCGCGGACACCAAAATTTGCAGATGCTCAAGTCCCTTATTTAACATGTATCAGTGTGGTGGTCTTTAGGACTCAGCGGAACCCCGGACGTTATTTAAAATGTCTCTGTGCAATGGACATTAGGACCTGGCAGTGCAGTTCTGAATCTGCAGTGTTTCTGTTCAAGAAAATAATCACGATCATGATTGAAAATAAGGTGGAAGTAATAAAGCGATCGGAAAGAGGTGAAACGCCATCGGTCATTGGAAAGGCGTTAGGCTACAATCAGTCAACCATTGGAACAATTTTAATGGAGAATGTGAAAGGCCCTGCCCCAAGGAAAGCTACAATTATTATTAAGCAATGCAGTGGTTAAATTATTAAAATACATATGTTTCTTAAGTGTTTTATATGCATAGAAAGGTAAAATATGTACTATATACTAAGAAAAATGATTGACTAACTGACGCTAAGTAATACCGGATATACCTCTTCCGACTTCAAAGACGGACTCAGGAATGGAACTCATTCATAACCCTGGGACTGCCTGCACTTTAAAATCATTTCTAGATTACTTATAATACCTAATACATTGTAAATGCTATGTAAATAGTTGTTATACTGTATTGTTTAGGGAATAATGACAAGAAGAAAAATAGTCTGTGTATGCTCAAGCAATGAGTGCTGGAGAGAGAACCTTCGGGTTTTCCTGATCCGCGGTTGGTTGAATCCTCACATATGAAATCCGTGGATAAGGAGGGCCCACTGTACTGTAATGGGATTTTTACAGGTCTCTGTAAAAAGTCCCTCAGACAACTGCAGCTCATTCATTCATGCTGCTAAAATCCTCACTAAGATCAAGAAAGTAGGGCATATTACTCCAGTTCTCAGATTGCTACACTGGCTTTCGGTTCATCAGAGGATTGACTTTAAAATATTACTGCTGGTTTATGAAGCACTGAATGGTCTAGGGCAAAAATACATCTGATCTTTTGCTGCGTTATGAACCTTCCTGAGATCAGGTCGTCTGGGGTGCGACTGCTTATCGTCCTGAGGGTCAAAACTGAACGTGGGAAGCAGCTTTTAGTTACTCTGCTCCACATATATGGAATAACCTTCCAGAGGATCTGAAGTCAACCCAACTTTAAGTTCTTTTAAATCAAGGCTTAAAATTTTTCTTTTTTCGTAGCTTTTAATTAGAATCACTCAGACTGTAACTTCTACTTATCATATTTTTTTGTGATTTTATTCTCTTATATATTGCCTGTAATTTGATGTTTAACTTTTCTATCTTGCTCAATATAAAGCACTTCCAACTAACTTTTGCTTGAAAAGTGGTATACAAGTTGCTTGCTGTTGCACACAGAAGTTAGGTGGCTCTCAAAAGAATACTGCTTGAAACTTTATGTGCTTTTTGAAACTGTGATAAAATTCTTTGAAGACTCAAATATTTTATTCAGTAATAAGCTCAAGAATATTAGGCATGACGTTGTTTATTTGTCAGAATTACTCACAAACTTTCATGAAATTAACTACAAGGAAATGGTGTGAATCTTATCAAAGTCAAATCAGTCACCTTCACATTTTGTCCAAGTTAACCCTATATGTAAGTGCAATATTGGCTGACGCAGCCTTTTCCAATTTCCAAGCCTCTCCAAGTTGGCAGAGAAAGAACACCAGATGAAGAATGACCTTCAAGTATTCTGCGCCCAAAAGGGTGAAATGTATAAAGACACGTTAGAGAGATTTCAGGATGCTCTCTCAACCCAAATACCAGATTGGGTAATAAATCCACTCCTGAACACTTGTAATGAGGAATTTAACAGGAAGGATGGAGGAAGAACCGATCTCTCTACAAAATGACTGTGCCGAAGTAGAGTTTCAAAAAGTCATATTAAGACCTTCAGTTGCAGAAAGAAACTACTGAACGCTATCCTGCACTGTGGAAAAACGTTAGTATGTTCTTTATTGCATTTTTGACATACTTAGTGGAACTTCCTTCAAAACAATGAAACCGACTGCAACTTACTAAATATGTGATCAGAGACTCCATCTGTGTGACATTTAAGCCTGATATTGAGAAACACATTGAGAGGTGAAAAAAGCAGTGAAGTAGTGAATAGTTGGACTCCTAATGTATGCCCTAAAATTGCTGATGAAAATTGTTCTACTGTATTTAAATCATTTTATTTGTAGCTTTAAATAGATTCAAATAATTTTAGAAAATATTTGTCACTGCTTTAAATTTGCAGTTCCCATTTTCTTTCACTGTGCATCGTAAATCAAAATTCTTTATTGTTTTTATGCAATGGATGAAAAGTGAGAGGGGTGTACTGGGGATGTGGTCTGGGAACCAAGGGGTCAGTAACCTCAAAAGTTTGGGAACTGCTGGGTTAGATGAATGGAACAAAAATTAAGGCTGCAGTTCACATTGCAGTAACAATTTTGATTTTTTTTGTGCCCAAAACAAATGGAAATACAGGGTTATCTTATTGACACCAAGAGTCTAAAATAAAGTACGTCCTCATCACTTATTTTACAAAACTAAGTTTTGAATGTTATTTAGTCAATTGGATACGTCATCATGCTATTAAAAACTATGAATTTGCCATTTACAGGAGGAACTTCAGGAACCCCCAAAATGAAATTTAAAATAAAAACACTTAAGGAGCTTGCAAGGGAAGGTAAAAAAAAATCCTTATTTTGGTACTTGACTTCAGAAAAGAGTGCTTGCTTCCCATTAAATTACCAGCTTTTGAATGTTAGCAAAAATATACTAGCTTTTTTAAAAAAAACTACATTAAGACACCCACATGCATTATTTCATACACTACTTGAATACCTGAGCAATTTTTTCCCCATGCTCAGCCCAAAGTATCCAGTGAAAATTATCTGCAGCTATCAAAAAGATCAAACCTGGCAGAATAGTACACTCATTACTAGAATGATTAGATATCCATTAGTCAAACAAATCTTTTGCACCCATCTTTCACAAAGACAGAGCATCAATATTCCATTCTAATAATTATGTAGTTGACTATAAAAGCTGCTTCCTTCTAGATTAGCAGCTAGTCAATAACTAAGGATAAGCTAGTTATGAATCAGGTAGATTTATGTCCCAAGTTATGAAATAACAATCCCTGAAGACAAGGCACCTATCACGGGGGAGATCAAGTAGCCATTCAATATTGTTCATATGTCAGAAACAATACAAAACATTAAAAAGCTGGAACATTTCTGATTATCTTTTGTAAGATTCTGTTTTTCCTTACCTGAGAACAACTATAATCCAGGATTTTGATGTGTGCGCTTAAAGCTTGATCCATTATGTCAACAGGTACATCATCACTATGTGCTAAATTCCACAGCAGATTTAGGACTTTATGTGCCATTACCCCATCTTTGTCATCCTCAGCAAGACGACGAATCAATTCCAGAAGCTTTTCACGCTGCTTTTTACTTGCATTTGTCCAACTTGCCTGCGAGTTAAAAAGTTACTGAATAAATGTTGGTGTCATGGCCAAGAAAGCTTCTCAATGCCTTTATCTCAAAAGGCTACAGAAATTGGCATGACCCTGTTGATCCTTATCAATATTTTTTTTTAAAAACTGCCCAGTATAGGAAGTATTTTATCTAGCTTAGCATGGCAACTGGTCCGCATCTAACAAGACACTGCAGAGTTGTGGACATAGCTCAACACATCACGGAACCCAGCCTCATCTCGATGAACTTTTATCTCTTCTTCCGCTGCCTCAGTAAAGGAGCGATGTAATCTAAGACCCCACCCACCCCAGAGATTTTCTCAAGGACAGCTTCTATGCTGCAGTTATCAGACACATGAATGGACCTCTAATGCAATAAAATGGATTTGTGACCTCAATTTACCTTGTTATGACTTTGCACTTTGTTTACCTGCACTTTCTCTGCAGCTTTTAACACATTATTCTACATTATTGTTTTATCTTGTTCTAACTCAATGCACTGTGTAATGATCTGATCTGTATGAATAATATACAAGTGTTTCATTGTATCTTGATACATGTGTCAATAATTAAAACACAAACTAAATAAATGTTTTTTTAAATGAGTTAACAGTTGACAATTTATTAAATTAATTCTACCTTAAAGCAATCAAAAAGATGGTCAAGCTGTTCTGGAGAAAAATCCCATGCCAATTTTGCAAGTAGATCATGGACATTTTTCACAATCGCCTCATGTTTACCTGCCTACACAAAGAAAGAAAGATGATATTAAAATCAATTATTCAGGCACAATTTTATTTTGTCAATGGCCTTCAAGACTTGGGACTCTTGTACCCTTCCCCCTTAAAATATTACATACAAACACTAAAACTACAACTAATAAAAATATAATCTCTATACAGTGCAAAATTGATTCATTAGCTATGAAGTCATCCTTCAAACAATAGCAATAGTCTCACACAAAGTTATCATGAGGACCAACCAACCTGCCTGAAAACTTAACACTCTAGTTAAGTCATTGCTTCGATGCAAAACTAGGAAAAAATGATCAGAGGTACATTTATTCAGATAAACATTAAGCATTCAATTATTTAATGATTAACTGCAACACAATGTAAGTTTTGATTATATGCAGTCCCTCAAACTAATGTAGAACAGAATTGGTTTTAAGTAGTTAAACCCTAATCAAATTACCTAGTTATCAGATAATATAGGTGGATGCTCCAATTTGTCAGTTTTGTGCAATTTAAGGCTTCCACTATTGCTTATTAGCTGCAGTTTCAGTGCTCAAATATTAGTAGCCTCTGCTCTACTATCAACAGTGTGAAAGGGTTTAGAGGGGAAAAAATTCCAACAATCAGATATTGAACTATGGGAGGATATCACCAAAATGCTTCTCATCAGGTCAATAATACATCTTAACTCAGATGAAGTGCACTTCCATCTGGGAAACTTTATCACTCCCTGAAATGCCAACATTTACATACATGTTTACAAACACAAGGCTGTAGTATCCTAGATCTTAACCAAGTAAAGACTGAAGATTAACGAGGTGAAACTGCATAGAATACAAGCATTACCTGCAACTATTCCAGCTAAGATCAGTCTTTGGAGGAATATATAGTTGGCCAGTTAAGGAACTATTTAATCGTCAATACAAGATCTACTCTTGCACATTCTATTAGTTAAGTTGTTCCAGATTCCACTGCAAGCTTTGGTCGTCTTCCTTGCTGCCAACTGTGATGAATATTCACTTCCTGGGCTGGGGGCCTCATGTTTTGCCAAGTTCATTTTCTAAACATAGCAGCTGCCACGTGTAAGAGCAGTTATAAGTAAACTTCCAACTATATGCTTTGTTTGTTTAAACGGGAAATGGTCTTCAGTTCGTAAAATGTAAATGGCAAGCAGTAATCAGTTTAAAGTTAAAAGTACAGTCTATATAGCAGCTTTCCAAATAAGCTCTGTATATAGCAGTCTCTCTGACTGTAGAAAGTAACTGCACCTGGTTTATTGCTGCTCAAGGAGTTGCAGTATAAAACAATGGGTTACAAAATTTGCTTGTTTCAAAACAATTAACACTACGTTGCTCAGTTCAAGGAAGCTTGCAGACCAGATAGGTACTACCATTCAGCATGCTAATAACCAATGTACATACTGTTGGGAAGTGTATCTAGTCAAGGAAGTTAGCTTTACAGCATTGATGATGAGAAGCTGAGATCAGTATCTCCAAAAAGCTGTCATTCATATTGAAGCTAGAGGAATGGATTCCTGCTTATAATGTGTTTCTTTCATTCTGCCTGATATTCCTTCATTCTTAATAAGCCTGAACTGCTCACTACATTGACAGTTTCTCAATGTCTCCTAGTGATTTGATTTGTGATTGTAGCACACAGAAAGGACCCTCCACTTCTTCCTCACATAAAGCCTCTACAAGTTCCTTTTCCATTAACACACTTATAGGCCTCGCTGAATTAATTCTCACATGAAACAAACCATCTTCATGGTCCCAAGATACATCTGCCTTTTGTTGGACATGTGTAACAATTCTTGTTTAGAATTCTTGGGGTACCTTCTTTATCCAATATATGTCATGATGGTGTCAGTGAACCATGGTGACATTGTTGGCTGTGGGCAATACTTCTAAATATACCTCTCATTGCAATCTACAGCACATAATTTCTGTCTAATAAATCAACTTAGTGATCTACAGATTTCATGATCGTCTAAAGATCTTGGTATAACAGGCAGGTATGGTAGCTTTAAGCAATGCCATGGCCAGAAGCAAGGCAGGGGTTGGAAACTCCAAGCAAGGCTAAAATGCAAAAAGATGAGACACCCTCCACCCAGCATCTTGCAAGTGTGCAGTAGTACCAGAGGTCCAAACACATGTTGTTAAACTCCATGCCCAGACCACATTTCTGTTAATTAGATCACCTGGCTGTCCTTCTACTAACGTACGGGGAGAGGCTAAAGAGCAAAGCCCAGAGATTAAGACAGCCAATGGGCGCAGAAGAGTGGCTTTTAGATTGCTCTGCATCAGTGCAGTGGGCCTGTTCAAGGATTCATTTCTGGATCTGAATAAATACACACCATGGTGTGGATGAGTGTATCCCAACAAAATCATTCTGAGTTTTCCCCAATCAGAAGCTCTGGATGAACCATGAGATCTATAAGCTGCTGAGAACCAGATCAGAGGCATTCAAGTCTGGTGACAAAGAGAGTCACAAGAAGTCCAGGTACGATCTCCAAAAAGGAATCTCTTGGGCAGAGTGGCAGCGAATGATGCTTAACAGTTGTGGCAGGGCTTGAATACTATCACCTCTTATAAAGTTAAATCAAACATAGATGAAAGCAAGGCTTTGCTTCCAGATGAGCTCGATGCTTTCTACACTCGTTTTGACTGTCAAAACATGGAAGTATCATCACTCACAGTGTGCACCAGACGAAAAAAAGGTTCCCCCAATGTCCATCAACTGTACAAGGTCGCAAAATTGTTAATTTTGAAGTACAAATACCACCATTTAAGCAAAGTTTGAAATCAGTTTGGATTTAATTTTTTCTTGCACAGAAGATTTGAAATCATTAAACTCTCTATTATAGTATTTTCAGCTATTTTAGACATAAGGCATTAACTTGTTCATCACCAAATGTGAAGTTGACAATATGAACACTGTCTGCCAAAGATGGCTGCCGCCATGATGCAGCTGTACAAATCAGAACAGGAAAAGTGAGGTGACGTAAATTAGTGACGCGCATTGTGGTATTTGAAAAACCGACTAACTAGTTAACAGAAACATTTAGCAGAAAGATTATTTTCAATAAGTATTATTATTAGTTACTACATTATTTTAGGTAACTAACCTGTTGTGCATGTATTAATTTCCTTTGTGCACTGGTTGAAAAACGTGTGCGCTCATACACGCGCACAGCTTAGAGGGAACATAGGTTGGGACTGATTCTTTCTACATTATGTATCAATGATTTGGATGACAGAACTGATGGCTTTGTGGCCAAGTTTGCAGACAATACAAAGATAGGTGAAGGGGCAGGTGGTTGAGTAAGTAGAGAGGCTGCCGCAGGACTTTGGACAGATTAGGAAAATGGGCAAAGAAGTGGCAGATGGAATGCAGTGGCAGGAACTATATGGTCATGCACTTCAGTAGAAGAAGAAAAAAAGACAGACTATTTTCTAAATAGAGAGAAAATTCAAAAATCTGAGGTGCAAAAGGACTTGGAAGTTCTCACACAGGAGTCACTTAATTTGCAGGTCGAGTCAGTGGTGAGGAAGGCAAATGTGGTATTAGCATTAATTTCAAGATGATTGGAATAGAGAAGCAAGGATGTAACGTTGAGGCTTTATAAAGCACTGGTGAAGCCTCACTTGGAGTATTGAGAGCAGTTTTTGACCCCTTTTTAAAGAAAGGATGTGCTGACATCAGAGAAAGTTCAGAGAATGTTCATGAAAATGGATTCCAGGATTGAAATGCTTGTCATACAAAGAGTGTTTGATTACTCTAAACCTGTACTCACTGGAATTCAGAAAAATAAGTAGAACGAGTGAACGTGAAAGACTTCGAAAGAGTAGATGCGGGAAGGATGTTTCCTATGGTGGGGGAAGAACACAAACTCAGAGGGCCGGTCTTTTTAGAACTGAGATGAGGAGGAATTTCTTTAGCCAGAGAGTGGTCTGTGGCAGCAAAATTTAAGACAGAGATTCATAAAATCTTGATTAGTCAGAGCATGAAAAGACATGTGGAAGAGATGAGCTGAGAAGGAAAACTGATCAGCCATGATGAAATGGAGGAGCATACTTGATGGGTCAAATAGTCTAATTCTGCACCTATATCTTATGGTCTTATCATATTGAATAAAACTTAATTCCTTGTTTCTCCAAAATCCTATGTGATATAAGTAATCTAAAATGATATTAATGTTTGGTTCAAGTGGTCTATCATGAACAAAAATAATTTCTGAGGAAGCAACAGTTTTGAAAAACATTGTGTCCAATATGATTGACTTTAGTAGAAGGAACCCAGAGATCCCTGAGCCAGTCCTCATCGGAGGATCAGAAATAGAGGGGGTTGGTAACTTTAAATTCCTCGGTGCTGTAAGGACCTGTCCTGGGCCCAGCACCTAAGTCAATTACAAAGACAGCACAGTAGCATCTGTACTTCCTTAGGAATTTGTGGATACTCAGCGCAACATCTAAAACTTTAACAAACTTCTCTAGATGTGCAGTGGAAGTATATTGATTGGCTACATCACATCCTGGTATTGACACCTCAATGCCTTTGAACAGAAAATCCTACAGAAAGTAGAGTACATGTTCAGTCCATCACGGGGAAGTAGCATTCATCAGGAACTTACACCTCTTCTCACTGTTGCCATCAAGAAGGTGGTACAAGAACCTCAGGGGACACAACACCAGGTTCAGGAACAATTACTACTAATTGAACCAAAAGGGGGAAACTTCACTCATCCCTTCAATGAAATACTCTCACAACCAATGGCTCACTTTCAAAGTCTGCTCATCTCATGTTCTTTCTTTTTGCACTTGCACAGATTGTTGTCTTTGGCACACTGGCTGAACACCCAAGTTAGTGTGGTCTTTCACAGATTCTGTTATGGTTATTATTCTATAGATTTATTGAGTATGGCCAGAAATAAATGAATTCTTGGGGTTGTATATGGTGACACATAGAAAACCAACAGCACAATACAGGCTCTTCAGCCCACAATGCTGTGCCGAACATGTAATTATTTTAGAAATTACCTAGGGTTACCCATAGCCCTCTATTCTTCTCAGCCCCATGTACCTATCCAGAAGTCTCTTAAAAGACCCTATTGTATTCGTCTCCACCACCGTCACCGGCAGCCCAATCCACGTAATTCACCACTCTGTGCGTAAAAAGCTTACCCCTGACATCTCCTCTGTACCTACTTCCTAATACCTTAAAATGTTAAGAGGTGACCTGATAGAGTTGTGCAAGATGATAAGAGGCATTGATCGTGTGAATAGTCAGAGGCTTTTTCCCAGGGCTGAAATGGCCAATACGAGAGAGCACATATGTACTCGAATAATAACTTTGCTTTGAACAATATATCAATGGCTGTATTAGTGCTGCTTCCTGCATCAAGCAGAGCTTAAAAATGTATTACTTTGCTGCCAATTTACATTCTCACTTTCAATTGGTCCATCTTTGACTCATTACGTTCCTTTCTTGGATCTCTCCATCTTTATAACAGTGAATCAGTTAATACCAAAAATGCATTACAATCCAACAGACTCCCACAGCTTCTTGATTGCACTTTCTCCCATCCTGCCTCCTCTAGGTTCCCCATTTCACTTCCCTGGTTCCTCTCTCTATCGTGCTTTTTTTTTTCAAAATAAAGTCTTTCCACACAGGTGCTTGTGAGTTATCTTTAACTGTGACTTTCTAGGCACCTTGACTATATTCCACACATTCCCTGCAGTTTTGTTCTTTCTATTTGTCTTCCTCCTGAACAGGAGACAGAACTCTGTTGACCTTCACTTTTCATCCTGTGCATTCATCAGGACAATCTTTGCAAATTCCAGAAACTTGAAGAGATTCAACCACCCAACATCTTCTCCTATCTCAGCATTATAATGGGTCTGCACCCTTCGGCACTCTCTGATCTGCTCTTCCATCCCCACCAACCATTCTTCTTTTCAGTGCACTCACCCTCACCCTTTCCTGCCATCCAAAACCCAAATAGTCCTTCAGGGTGAAGAAGTGATTCAATTGCACTTTTATTCTACTACATTCAGTATTTACAAACACTGTCTCTTCTACACTGGAGAATCCACACACAAGTTGGTGGTCAACTTACAAAGCACTTGCATTCAGACCACACAGATGACTGAGCTCCCAATTGCCTGCCACTTCTATTCTCTATTCCACTCTGAATTCTGTGGCCAATACTTTGTTATATTAAGAACTTGAGGAAGAGTATCTTCTGCTCTTTGGAGATGTTGTACCCTTCCAGATTTATCATTTTCAAACTATTTAATAGCAATGAATTTGAAGAAATACCACTGTTGTCAAGGAAATGTGAACCAACTGCACATCAAGTCTGTCAGAGGCAAAGACCTGAATTTCTGTTTTACTAGATTTTAAAATCCACTGTCTATCCAGGCATGCAAACAGAAACTTTATCTGCAGTATTGTAACACACACTCAAAAATATATTCATGATCCCAAACATATCACAAATTCCTGAAATGCACAAGAGGTTCAATGAATGACTGAAGCTAGCAACTCTAGATGCATTGACAACTAAAGCCATAGGGCTTTATGGCCATCTGAATTCCTAAACAAGGACAGTGCACATCTGATGTAAAACTGATCAGGAGATTAAAAAGTGGCACACTGAGCTCTTGCAATTTATTTTAAAGTACTTCCTCATAGCTAACCT
Source organism: Hypanus sabinus (assembly GCF_030144855.1). Taxonomy (NCBI): domain Eukaryota; kingdom Metazoa; phylum Chordata; class Chondrichthyes; order Myliobatiformes; family Dasyatidae; genus Hypanus; species Hypanus sabinus. The sequence continues at coordinate 144,083,177 of NC_082709.1, read as the reverse complement.
GTACAGAAGCGAGAAATAAATTCAATTTGAAGTGATACTTCAGAAATACAAAGGTTTACAGTTCTGAAAATTAGTTTTTTTATTTGGGGGGTAGGAATTACACAGTTTCAATCTAGAAAAGACAAAGAAATAATTAAGATTATTCTTTAATAAGTTCACATATTTCTGACCAAACAGAACCAGAAAAGGATGAATTTGAATGGTTCTTATTTCCTCACCTGTGCTGCCCAAATGTTGTCAAGATCTTGCAGGGTGAGTGCTTTCTCTTTTATTACAAAGCGAAGTATTTTCTCCAGTTTTTCAACATATTGAGGTTGATGTAGACTGTCACGCAACACAATTGACAGAATATTGTTTTGCTGAATCCACTCCTACAAAATCAAATCAGGTCAGATTAAAAACATATTAACATAAATTGTTTATGTTATTTAGAGAAAAATCCTAAATTGTAGGATGAAACAAATTTGCTTTCCCAACAATCACTAACTAATTATTTTCAAGCTTTCAGTTTTCTAACAACCAGAATTGAAAATAACAACGGAGAAAGTTCTGCATTAATTCACATATTATTCACAACAAAGCTGAAACCAAATTTCATTAGTGAATCAAACAATCTGCTGAGGGAGTCAACGGGATGAGCAATACAAGTATGAGGAAAGAAACTGTCTGCATTTTGGAGTAAAACCCTGCTTAAGGATAAAATGGAGTGGTGAGGTGGTCAGTATGAAGAGGGTGGTTCTGATCAGAAAGAAGTCCAAGTTCATTGGTGGACTGAGGATATGGAATTATATACAGAATTAAAAGGGCTAAAACCTGACTGACATTTGCAGCTTGACTAGTCATGCTATGTGAATAATGTTGCAAGATAACTAATCTGCTAACCATGGGATAGATGCAAGGAACAAAGGAATGCTTGATGCATGAGACAGCTGCTATGCGTAAACACTAATCAGAGTACATATGTGATAACGACTGTATAACAAGTACCCCCAGACAGTGCTCGGGGCTCACAATTACAGATTTTGTAGGCTCAATGAATGGAGGATTTGTAGTATCTGCTGAGATGCTAATAAACAGTATGTAATCTTAAGTAAACTATGTTTGTCATTATTCCCTTGGTTTGAACCTCAAGTCCTCTGGTAGAGAGGCAGATCGACAAGGTACACATAAGTTGACAAGAAGGTTGTACCAGGTAGGGGAGAGAAGAAAAGGTGGAATTGGGAGACTGTGACTGAGGGTTGCTGTTAGATGGAGTCAGACAAAGAGAAAAGCATGGAGAAGCAGATGGAGCAAGGTGGAATGAGTGGAGTATGAAAACTGGAGGCAGCTGCCCGAGTGAGGTAAGCAGCAACATAAGAGAAGTAGCAGTGCTGGATTCTGATAAAGAAATGTGGCAAAATGACAGATGAGTGTAGGATGGGAACCTGTAGGTGAACTGTTCATGTGTGTACAGGGTGGATGGCTTGTGCAACAAAGATAGATGAAGGGGTGACGTGGAGGAGCCTTGAAGAAAAGTGGACAAAAATAGGAGGAACCAAGGATTGGTGGGGGTGGGGAGGGTGCAGAGGAGAAAGATGAGAGAAATAACTCCTGGAGGAGATGGTTACCCAAAATCAAAAAACTCAATATTCATGGCATTGGAATGTATGCTACCCAGTTTAAATATGACAAGTTGTTCCTCCAGCTTATGTTGGGCCTCATCCTGTGAGTAGAGAAGACAAATGATGGTCAGGTCATATGGGAAAAGGAAAAAAAAATTGAAAATGGCATGCAACTCAGAGGCATGAGGTGACCATTGTAGACCAAGTGCTAGTGCTCTGTGAATAGTCACTCAATCTGCATTTGGACTTGCTAACATAAGAGGACGCCCAAATGCAGTAGACAAGGTTGGAGGAGTAACACATACAAAATACTGGAGGAACTCGGGAGATCAGGCAGCATCTATGGAAAGGAATAAACAGTTGATATTTCAACTGCAGGACTCTTCATCCAACAACTGCAGGTTTTTTTTAAGTTTGGAGAAGGTGCACATGAATCTTATCTTACCTGGAAGAGCACTTTAGATGCTGGATGGTGGTGAAGAAGGAGCTGCAATGATAAGTACACCACCTCCTGTGAGGAGGGGAAAAGTGCCAGGGGTCAGGGAGGGATAAGCTGAATAGGGAGTTACAGAGTCATCCCTGCAGAAGGCAGAAAAAGGTAGAAACAAGACGATGTACCAGGTGGTGGGATCTCATTGCAGATGGCAGATATGACAAAGAATGATATGCTGGCTGTTGTGACTCACTGAATGACAGTTAAAGACTAGGGGGAAGCACTGTCCTTCTGGGGGAGGGGTGAGGGGAACAGAGAGAAAAAAGATTGAAAAACAAAGATTGAGAGTTAGCTCCATCAATCACGGCAGAAGGGAAAGCACATTCACTCCTCTGTCCCTGCAGTTCAGTCTCCATTACATTAGAGAGTAGCTATATTAGAGAATAGTTAGACAACACATGCTGCTCAGTGGAAGAAGAGTTGAGATGCTCATAGACCCAAAGGACAGAATTGAATACTAAAGTAATAGAGTCAGTTATATAACACAGAAACAGGCCATTTGGTCCACCAGGTACTTGATAGTTGGTGTGGGCATATCTATAACTATGCATACAGGTCCTCTCCAACTTACAAGACCTCATCTTCATAAAGCGCTGCTATTCAAAAGTTCTCCCAAAGCGCAGCACCTTGAACTCAGAATGATTAAATACCATCTACCATTACTTTGTTCATCTAACAACTGATGACTATTATTCTGTAGCCTACCACCATCGTCCTCACTACCAATGCTCTTCTCACCTGCAAGTAAGCTAACTTCTGAAATTTATATCCAAATTGTTAATGCATACAACAAACTGCACCTGATCCAATCATAAAAGCAACCACTACAATCACAGATTCAAATTACAGTTTGGGTATACCTTATCTGAAATGTTTGGGGAAGCCAGAAGTGTTTTGGATTTTTTTTGAATCTTGGTATATACAATGAGATAGCTTGATATCACCATCATTTCCAATTCTGAATTTGCTCACCACTGGTAAAAAGTCTTATGCAGCCATCAGTGTGCTACATTTTCATCTGCGACAATCTTTGCAAATACATCAATGAATTTCTCTGTTTTGTGATCAGCTGTTACAAATCTTTAACAATGTAATGTCGTGCCTTTTCTTAAATTTATGTAATATTGACTGTTTACAATTATCTTCAATTTTCAGTTTGTTGTGAAAGATGTTTGCTTGTTTCATGATCAACATACCATTATGTGGCATAGGTTCACTCGATGCTCTTTCAATACTCATTTTTCGCTAATGCGGTGCTTTTCTATTTTACATTAACCTGTTCATTACATATATGAAGTCTCTTCTCATAAGTACCTCTGGAGCTCAGAGACCTACATATTGCCCGGGCATTTTCTCAACGCCTTGAGGAATTTGCTATTTGTGAGGTCATGTCAGAGCTCAAAAAAGATTTTGGATTTCAGATAAAGGGTACTCAACCTGTATCTAGCAAATTTTGCATCTTATCCTGGATCTTATGGATTCTAAACTTATGGACCAGTCTCTGTCAAATGCCTTACTCAAGTCTACGCAGACTACATAAACTACACAATCCTCAGAATACATTTCATAACTGCTTCAAAAAATTGGTCAGACAGGATCTCTACATAACAAAACTGTACTATTTTCAACTTATCCCTGTCTTTTCAAGTTCAGACCAATTCCATCCCTCAGATATTTTTCCAGTAATTCCCATACCTCTGAGTATGCATAGAAACATAAACATAAAGACAATTATAAATAAACTCCAATTATTAAAGACCTTGACAATCAATTGTGAATAAAAAGTTGTTAAAATATTGTTTTTGCTCCTTTATCTTGCAAATCCAATAACGCATCATCAGTCTTATGCAATACAGTTATGCTACAAACTTTAGTTTTGTGAGGCAGAAAATTTGCATCCAAAGTTAAACACTTAAGTTAAATGAATAACACATCCTCAAGCAGCTACAAAATGATCCATGAAAATATTTTAAATTGAGCAACAGCCATTTATCAGATCTTCTAGGATAATACGGTAATTTTAATATTTATTGCTGGGATACAGAAATAATTTTACCACTTACTGCCATTCTCTCTGCTGTCAACCATTCTTCTTCTTCAGGACTGCCATGGCGATGAGTATAATAAGACACACTAGAAATCACCTTGTTAACTTCATTTAGTGCATTCATCTTCCCATTGAAAGATGAAATTTGCAACAATCTGCAAATAACAAAGCTAAGTTACGACAAAGCTAATTTATGGTAACTTCAACTTCATTATTTTTCAAAATATTAGTTACCTTAATATCATTTTTAACCTAAATATTTCTAAACTTTTGACTGTCTCCTCCTGCCCAGGAACACGTGAAGCTAAATTTTTCAGCGATTTAATTATCATAGATAGAGCATCATTTTTGGCTTCATTCTTTGCTTCTTTCTTCAGTTCCTCATCTGTTAGGTTTTCTAGAAACTGTGGAACCATTTCTATTATTGGAAGGAAGTACTTCTTCACTGTATGTAAGGTGAGAAATTCGTAACACTGGCCAAAAGGTCTGCAAAGAATTACAAGCAATTATCAGAATTCAAATAATTAACTGTACTGGTTGCTGAATTACTCAGGTTTGTGTCTAGATCAGTTTAAGAGCTTTTTCATTCAGTTTGGTAAAAGGTTACTTTAAGATTCCATAGGCAAACCAACTATTTTAAAAAATATGATATGATAAATTGTATTATATTGGTTAATACTAAATTAAAATTATTCTGATTAGTTTAATTACTTAACATTGCAAAATTGCATCAGGTCATAACTTTACAGATTTTTCCCCCCAACTACGTCAACTACAAAAATTTCAGAGAACAAAACGGAAAAATAATCAAGACAATACTTTGCAAACAGAACTGTGCAGGAGACACATATAATAGAATCCTGTGAAGCAAAGATGCTGAATTGAAGTTTCTAAATATTAAAACATTTACTATGAAGATCAGACAGTAAAAAAAAGTTAAATCAATATAAACTGCATCAATTCTCTTTAATAAGAAAATTCTTCTTATTAGGTTCTTCTAAGCATCTTGGAGAACTTCCCACAAGTTCTGCAGGCTTTGCCTGTCTCGTTGCTTTTGTCTCTCCAGGTAATACCAGATAGTCTCAATGATATCAAGAACAGGGCTCTGTGGAGGAAATGCCATCTGAGACAATAAAAAAAATCCTAGGGTACCTTAAACTTTTGCACAGTACCGTAAACCAAGCTGTGTTTAAAGACAAAACAAATACTTGTTCTACCAATAAGTGGAATTACAATGCCATAAGCAGCATCACACTTTTATGCCTTAAGTTGCATTTCACTGACTTGTGCACACCAAGATTTTCATCTGAGCCAAGTATAAAATTATTCATTGTCTCAGTAGATGCAAGACTGTTTGATTAATGTTTATCTCAAGAGGTTGAAATGTCCATGCACAGAAGCATTAAAATACTACAATTCTTAGAGTCTTAAAATTTTGGGTGTTGCAAAGGTGAAACAGAAGAATTTCAGCTTGACCCAGATATTTAGTGGTCTATTTTTTTTTAAATTAAATCCTCCAGAAAGAAAAAGCTTTGATAATCAAAGATACAAATTGAATATGCAACACAAGTTGTTTTATATTTTCTAATTTTATAAAGAATTCTGTTCCAGAAGCAAACTTATGCAAGCAAGATTTCTCAAATCAAAGGTGTTTCCTATTTCCTACACTCGCTTATCAATAAGTCAAGAATACAGAATTTGCAATCAGAAAGAAATGACCAAGCAGATAGCCAGGCAGGCTCAAGGACCGATGTCAACTATCTTGCTTTTAAATATCATCTTCAAATGTAAATGGTAATGATCGCTTTATATGTCAAGGTGGCCACAGGTGAGATGAAAGGCATATTTTTCCACTCATTTTCAAGTGACGAGGGTGCAAGTCGTAAACCTAAACTTGGTATCTACAAAGCTGAGGTCAAGAATCCTTTCTGTGATTATTCCTTGAGTGGCTAACAAGTTTTTTTAAAAAGTTGTTGGTGAAAATCTTGACAGCTCTCTTCACCTCATAAAGCTCCAAGCCTTACAACAACCTTTTTGTTATTAGTATATTTTTTCCAGTCCCAATGAAGGGTCTTGGCCTGAAATATCAACTGTACACTTTTCCATAGATGCTGCCCATCCTGCTGAGTTCCTCCAGCATTTTGTGTGATGCTTGGATTGGAAGCATCCATAGATTTTCTCTTGTTTATGATTGAACACGAGGATTGTTACTTTTGAAGATGGCAGTTGGTTATCTCAATGCCTCCAAAACCAGTAGATTGTTGATGCAGTGTGGGGTTTCATATGTTCCCTTTGTGATCTGTTGCTTGAATTCCAAAAAAACCTAAAAGCACTGGAGAATTTTTTCCCCCAAAACTGTTGCTTCCTCAAGAAAGTTTTTAAAAATTTATTATAGGCTGCTTGAGGCTGAAAACAAATATAATTTCAGACTACATGTATTATGCAGGAATTTAGAGAAGCAAGAAAATAGCTTTTATTGAAAATAATGTGTTTAATTACATAACTGTGTTGATGCTTTTTAATCGTTCAACTAAGCTGAAAAAGAAATTTTTGATGATTTTCCATGACAAAGACAGTCTTAATCTAATTACTACAGTGGAAATCTGACACATTTACAATCCAATTGATGACAAATGTTGTGATTCAAGCAGCTTTTTTAAGTGAAGGCTTCTAATTTTTCTAAGTTTCTCAATAGTTCAGTCACATTTTATTATATAACTTATTAATTTGAACTTTGCAATCTCAGAACAAAAAAATAAGAACCGAGATTTCTTCAATATATCCAGGATTCCAGTCAAGTCGAGCACAGGCAAGTCACAGAATATTTAATATGCTTTTACATTCTTGAAGAGCTTCAAGGGAAAACCTTTCAACTGAAATATTCTTTAGCCCCTCTGGTATCCAAACAAGTAAAACAGGAAGTCAAACAGGTGATGTTGCCTTGTGGGTGACAGATTCAGTTATTTGAAATTTGCTGATGAACAACAGCTTAAGCACAATGCTGGAATTCTTTTTAAATACCAATCTCCAGCATTGATTGAGATCAATTTATATTATATCAATAACCAATAAACAGTACACAGCAATTTGAATGGGCAATTTGGCTTACTTTAATACTGGGCAATGAAAATCATAGATAAGAGGAAGATGATTGCAGATACAAAAATGTACTCAGTATTGTCTTTTCCACTGCCCTTAAATTAATTCCAACAATCAATTACATTACAAAATACAAATCTGTTTTTGTTTCTTTTGAACACTGTGGTACATGCTCTTTGAAAAATTTAGTACCACAAAGTTGCAAAGGTAATGGTGTCAAACACTGGACATTCCTTCACCAGTGTTTAGCTGATTGATTTCATATTAGATTAAACATATCAGTATTTTAAAAAAATATAGAGTATGAGGCAACTCAGCACATATAGCAGAGAAAGCCATATCAGGTAGCCAAGTAAATCAGAGATGTATAACTTAAAGCAAGGTAACATGCTAAAACCTGAATGCCAGAATTATAACTGCACAGAATAAATTATTAAACTTTAATGCAAATTAAACAAATGACAGTGACAAGTCAATATAATTTAAACATAAAGATATTTCAAACAGTGTACATGATTAGCCAAGAATAGCAAAATACTCCAGTAGTGAGGTACACTGGCACACTTGTCCACTCATTGATACAAACAATATAAAATGGTACAAGAATATGGAAACACCTACTTTATGGAGAAAATTGCCAATATTCAGATTCTTCTGTCTTCTAGAGCACAATATATAGTTTGTATACATTCACAAGATGAAGAATAAATCAAAGTAACTGTTAACAAAACAGTTTGCTATCTGCATTTAGTACTCCACAAAAAGGCCTAATGGAACACGGTGTTACCACAATAGGTATCGAAGGCCATAACAGAAATTGCAGCAAGGATGCAATTTTAAGACTTGGGGAGAAATACTGCATAAAATGAGTTGGCAAAACTGGGGACTGGCTAGGTGGATGTTAAAGTAACTGCTGAAATGACAGGCACAAACTACCTGGGAGAAGGGAAACAGATTTATTATCTAAATGTTCTGACGTCTTTAATTATTTTTCAAGCACACGAGTTCATTACATTAAAAAAATATATTTTTAATGTAAAAGGTTCCATATGCTTTCACATTTTTGTCATAGTTTTAAGATAGCATTCAACAAAGGGTCTGGGGGATATTTCATCATATTCCTAACACATGTAATGTGGGTGAAAAGAAAGGATTTTGAGAGAAATAACAAAAACAAGTCACCCACCACTAACTTGCTCCTGGTCACAATATTTAAGAGGTTAGTACATACAAGTTTCTCAGCTTATGCCTTAATTTAGTCTGCACCCTTCTTCAGCCGGGCGTAGACCGCTTTGCTTACCAAGCTGCACGTGGAACTTAATATGATGGAATAACAGAATACCTCTTTTTCAAACCATGTGACAAATGGTCTTATTATAAAACAACTTAAGATGTAAATGCCTGAGAAGCAACATTGAGGAACTTCTCCCAAGTGCAGATGCTTGTGATTATTGCTCTCTACCACATTTCTTTCCTTAGTGAGCTCTGATTCCAACTGATATCATCTTAGCAGACTGATGGCTCTGCAACATCAGCATGGCTTGAGGTCAAGTCTGCAGTAAAGAACTTGGACAGTAACCTTTGACTTCAAGAGTGTTACCTTTTGCAATGGGATGGTTGTCATATCTTCCCTTGCAACTCATCTTCATCTGTTTTTATAGTAGTCATCCACCACAAAAATTTCATGTGCCTAAAGCCTGACAAATAACTTTGCTGATTTGTTCACTTTAAAAACTACTATTGAGATTTAAACCTTTAATTTAAATATTCACACATTTAATTATTAACATGACAAAAAAATCTGCTTACTTGATGAGTGCTGCAATTATCTGAACATTTAATGCTGACCCACTGACAAACCGATCATGTAGAATCTGGAATCCATTTAATGTGCCTAACTTGTTGATAAGATCCACAAGCCAACCCTACAGAAAATTTAAAAGACAAAATTCATGTAATCTATAGACACTGAACTATTGTAACAATGCCTTGGTAATCATGAGAAACCAAAAGCTCATCTCAATTTCAGTGTACAATCCAATTTCAAGAAAAGAAATAGAAAATTTTTCTTCAGGTTCTGAAATACCATGAACAGTTCACAAGCACAAGTAACTGTGCCTTGATCTGTGTTTCTATGAATCATGATTGCCTCTCGCTGAAGCAATTTTGCTGCAACTCAGAGTTCATAGGACAGTCATAGTGGCAAGCAAATTTAACATTCACTTTAGTTATATGAAATTATAATTAACTTACACAGAAATATTAACTTTATTGGAATATTTCAGAATTAATGATGCTAAAGTTCTTACCATAGGTCATTGTGCTTCATGTTAACTATACCTCTGATAAATATCAGTGCTAAATTCCCACAGTCCTGCATTATTATTTCATCCTAATGCTTGAAAGGAGCCATAGAGCTTGGTAATTAATACTGTAATCCACAAATCTGCTGGAATTCTTTGAAGAAATTACAAGCAGGATAGACAAAGGAGAACTGATGAATGTACTTGGATTTTCAGAAGACCTTTGACAAGGTGTCACGCATGAGCCTGCTGAACAAGTTAAAAGCCCATAGTGTTACAGGAAAGATACTAAAATGGATAAAGCAGTGACTGACTGGCAGCAGGAATGAGTGAGAATAAAGAGCTTTTTCTGGTTGGTTGCCAGTGACTAGTGGTGTTTCATAGGGGTCTGTGTGGGGACCAGTTATTTTTACGTTATACGTCAGTGAGTTGGATGATGGAATTGACGGCTTTGTGGCCAAGTTTGCAGACAATACGAAGATAGGCGGAGGAGCAGGTACTGCTGAAGAAGTGGAGGGGCTCCCGAAGGACTTAGAAGAATGGGCAAAGAATTGGCAAATGGAACAGTGTCAGGAAAAGTATGGCCATGTACTCAGTGGAAGTAGTAAAAGCGTAGATTGTTTTCTAAATGCACAGAAAAATTTAAAAATTTGAGGTGCAAAGGGACTTAAGAGTCCTCGTGCAGGTTTCCCTGAAGGTTAATTTGCATGTTGAGTCATTGATGAGAAAGACAAATGCAATTTTAGCATTCATTTTGAGAGGAATAGAATACAAAAGCAAGGCTGTAATGTTGATGTTTTATAAGGCATGGTGAGAACTCACTTGGAGTATTGTGACCAGTGTTAGGCCCCTTAACCTCAGAACGGATTCGCAGACATTGGAAAGGGTTCAAAGGAGGTTCATAAAAATGATTCTGGTAATGAAAAGCTGACCATATGAGGAGTGTTTGTTGGCTCTGGACCTGTACTCACTGGAAATCAGAAGAATGCAAGGGGATCTCAATGAAATCTATCAAATGTTGAAAGATCTCAATAGGGTGGATGTGGAGAGAATATTTCCTAAGGTGAGAGAATCGAGGACTAGAGAGCACTGTCTCAGAAGAGAATGTCCATTTAGAACGGAGATGAGGAGGAATTTCCTTAGCCAGTATGATGAATCGGTGGAATATGTTGCTATAGGTGATTGTGGAGACCATGTCCTTGGGTATATTTAAGACAGACTTTGATAGGTTCTTAATTAGTTAAGGTATGAAGGGTTATAGAACTGTAAGAACTGTATGGCAACTACCAAGTGTGGAAATCCAGCTAATGACTCCCACTTAAATATAATTTTAATATATTAGCTTCTGCTCCAATAGAAAATGTAACTCAGTAGAAAGAAACCAAATCAGTAATGATGTTAACATTAAAAATATATAAACTGGACATGCCAGAAATCTGAAAATGAAACAGAATGTACTGCTAACTCTCAGGTCAGGCAGCATCTGTAGAAAGTGTTAGGTTTTCAGGTCCTAAATCTTCACCAGAAGAGTGTCTGACTAATCTCTTCCCACAGGTGGTGCAGACCTGTTGAATGTTGTAGTGTAGTCAATATGCTTGGCATACATTTGTAGTACAAACTTTTGGAAAGATCTAAAAGGCCAAGTTTTAATTGGTTTTCATTACAACAATAAAACTAAATAACATTTGGGTGAGAGAAAAAGGACAAATCACCCCTTTGAATATTTTATATTTGCATCCTAAATGAGCTGCTTTATCTTTAAAATTATTTAAAAAGTTTTAGAAATAAGCCAACATCAAGGCACAAGTTCGGGGTAGTGATAACATTCAAAAGTTGTAACAACTATTTGTAATTATGTAATTCAAATGGGAATAACAAATTTTAGTTTCTCCTTACCTTGGGTGAACGTGGGTCAGGTGGGCGTGCAAAGAGTTCATCTTCAGCCAACTGCACTCCAGCAGGAACGGTTTCAGAGGGGCGAGTACCATTGTAGATATGAAATTTGCAGTGAGGATTTAAGGCCATTGCAAGGAGTTCAAGAAGAGGAAACCAGTCCTGGGACAGCTTGGCCACACACAGTTCTATGAGGCGATGGGTATTATTTATAATACATCTCTTAAGGAAAAAAGAAAAGTTAAGCATTAAGGCAAAGTTTGCAATAATACATCAGATCAGCAAAAAAAACCAAAATTAGTATTTCCACACATCAGTGGAATCATATTAGCAGTACTAATATCCTGATGCTGCCAATCTGCTGCTAAACTCCAATCTTTCATGTAATACTAATTTTATCTTAAGTGTAGCATTTTTGATGAAACGGAGCAATTATCCCAAATAGTTCTCACAAATGGGCGAACTTGCACAAATGTTAGGTGCTTACTAAATGGCAGGTCATAAGATTTTGTTTGCTTCCCTCATTTGAACTGTAAGCAAGATAAAATTTAAAAAATCAGAGACATAACAATTAAAATAGTTGAGAAAGAGAACATTTTCTTCACTTTGGCTGGATTGCAGCAGTACATGCATTAATATGTTATTAGAATATTTATGCTGATATAGAGGTAAGCTTATTTTAATCTTTGTGTGCTTCCCTGAAATCTAATTGATAAATACAGTCGGTCCTCCTTGTCCATGAGGGATTGGTTCCAGGACCCCTCGCAGATACCAAAAATCGCGGATGCTCAAGTCCCTTATTCAATCTATGTTAATGCGGTGCTCCTTAGGACCCAGCGGAACCCCAGACCTTATTTAACTTGTCTCAGTGCGATGGACATTAGGAGCGGTGCTGGGCTCTGATTCCGCAGTGTTTCTGTTCACGAAAATAATCACGATCATGATTGAAAGTAAAGTGGAAATAATAAAGCGTTTGGAAAGAGGTGAAACGCCATTGATCACTGGAAAAGCATTAGGCTACGTCGGTCAACGATCGGAACAATTTTAAAGGATAAAGTGAGAAAGGTCCTGCCCCGATGAAAACTACTATTATTACTAAACAATGCAGTGGTTTAATTATTCGGTTTTGGGTTTTTGATCCTCCACATCAACCCAGCACAGTGGAGAGCACATTCGGGAACAGTCTGTTACTGGATCGAACTCGGGAACTTTATTCCCGAGCTCAGCACTGAAACAGACGTTCTTAAGCATTTTCTATGCATAGAAAGGTAAAATATATACTATATACTAAGACAAATGTTTGACTAACTGATGCTAAATAATACCAGATGTACCTGTTCCGACTTACTAAGAGAACTTCCCGATCCACGATAACGCACGCACATCCTCCCGTATACTTTAAATCATCACTGCATTAATTAGAATACCTAATACAATGTAAATGCTATGTAAAATAGTTGTTATACTGTATTGTTTAGGGAATAATGACAAGAAAAAAGTCGATACATGCTCAGAAAACAAGTGCTGGAAGAGCACTTCTGGGTTTTCTCAATTCGCGGTTGGTTGAATTCGCAGATGCGGAATTTGCGAATAAGGAAGACTGACTGTACTTCCGATGTAGGCACAAAAAATTCTGAGCAGCCAGATTTCATAGTTGAGGTGACACCCATATAACATTAAACCACATAAAGCTTGCAAAACAGAGATAATTAAAAATGCTCCAATGGAAGGAGACACAACACAGCACTGTGATGGTTTGTGGCTGCTGAATGTGTATCATTGCAGCCTCAAGATACTGCCATTCATCATTAAGTCAGAAGTGAGATTGCCTGCTAATGATTGCACAGCATTCAAATTAATGGACAGTTCTGGACAATGTCCACTTGCAGCAAGAGGACATTCAGGCATTAACTTAAATATGACATCTAACAACCATAGTACCCAAATGATAGGAAATAGCTCCAAAATATTTTTAAATGCCTTCCTTTAAATGTCTGGCAACATTATTGCTAAATCTTTCACCAGATACAGCAGATGCGATAGACAACAAGTATTCAATAATAATATCTAGTCAATGGAGAAAACTATGTAAAATTATGACAATGTCAATTTTAACTTAAATAATAACAGCATATTTGTTGAAAAGCAAATTACAGAAATCTTAAGTGTAAGGTGAAATTCCTATTCTTGCATACGATATGCAATATGGATAGTATGCGTGCATTACAATCTAGCAGACAGTTAACAGTTATTGCCAGAGATACTGAATAGGAAAGTAGATAGGTTATGACAGTGATAAAAGGCTTTGCTGGGATCACATTAGAAGCACTATATACACACAGTATTGGTCTCATTTAAAGATAAGGATGTTGAGGTTTACTGGACTAACAATCGAAGTGTTCAAGATGTCCTATGTAGGCACAAAAAATTCTGAATAGCCAAATTCCATAGTTGAGGTGACAGGCTAGGTTTGTTTGTACTAGAGCTTACAAGATTAAGATGGAATGTGATTGCTATATAACAGGTAGATGTGGAGGTTTCTGTTTAAAAGGGGTTACCCACTTAAAATTGAGACGAGGCAAAAGTATTTCTCTTAAGATCATGGGTCTTTGTTTTGGTTGCCACACTAGAGGAAGGAATTGGTAAAAAAAAGTTCATAACAGAAGAGATTCACCAGGATGTAGCTTTAACAATGAACCAGAGAAGCTATGTTTATTCTCACTGGAGTGTCAAGAGGATGAGGGGTGACCCTATACAGGTTATAACATTACAAGGGGCAAAGACATTTGTGGAGTAAATTAAATTCTACAACTAGATAGTACAGGTTAAGGTGAAAGGAGAGGAATTTAAAGAAGATCTGAGAAGACAAGTTTTTCCACACATAATGTAATGGTTATTTGAAATGACCTGCCAAAGGAGGTGGTAGAAGCAGATACTTGTTTAAAAGGCATTTGGACGGTCCTTCAATAGACACAAATTAGAGGGATACAAACTTAATGCTAGCAAGTAGGATTAGTATAAAAAGGCATCACAGTCAGCATGGACGAATTGGGCCAAAACGGACAACTTCTGTGCTGCATGATTCTATGAAAAGGGAGATAAACACAGTTGCTGAATATTTAAGGCATAGGTGGAGAGATCCCTGCTGAATAAGGAGATGAAATGTTACTGCTACGAACAGGAACCCAGAATCACTTTACAATCAAATCAGCTATGATGTTCCCAAATGGTGGAGTAGTCTCAAGGGGCCAGCAACCTACTCCTGCCACTTGTTCATATTTAATTTTTTCCCATCACTAATAAGGAAGAAAGCAGGGTATTTATGGAACACTTGCCCAGATGCATGCTTTAAGCTTTACATAACTGAAAACAAAATATTTGGCCAAACTGTACACCATCCTCCACATCCAACATATCTCAACTTGGGTACAGTTTGTTTCATCTAAGAACCTGTTGAAGCTTCTTCAGTACCTCTGAAACATATACCAATCTAATTTAGAAAAACTGGGAACCAGAGAAATACACACAAAATGCTGAAGGAATTCAGCAAGATAGGCAGCATGGAAAAAAAATGAATAAACAGTTGAGGTTTCAGGCCAAGACGCTTCTTCAGGACTGGAAAGAAGGGAAGACTCCAGAATTAAAAGGTTGGGAGGGGGATGGGTAGCAGGACTAACTATGGGTGAAGCCAAGGTGTAGGAAGGTAAAGGATTGGAGAAGAAGGAACCTGTTAGGAGAAAAGAACAGACCATTGGAGAAAGGGAAAGAGGAGTTGGTAATAAAAAAAAGGGGTAGCGGGAGAGAAGAGGGAAAGAAAAAATATTTAGCAGAAGGAGAAACTTCTGATGTTCATGCCATCAAGTTGGAGGCTACCTAGATGAAATATGAGGTGCTGCTCCAGCACCCCGAGAGTGACCTCATCGTGGAAAAGAGGCGGCCATGAAGCAACATGTTGGAATGGGAATTGGGATACAAATTAAAATGGTTGACCACCGGAAAATTCCACTTTGCCAAATAGAGTACAGGTGCTAGAGATAGGAGCAACGTCACCTGCTACCTAAAATATCATTCTCCATCCTGACTTGAAGTAGTATGACAAATCATTCACTACCACTGCATCAAAATGCTTCAACCAACACCAAAAACTAACAAAATCTACAGTATTTCATAGTAGCAGCTCATCATCTCAAGAGCAATTAGGGATAAATGTTAAATAAACGTTAAAAAAAAAGATTATGACCTATTCCCTGGACCTACCCTGTAATACATAAGGTCTTAATTTGTTGAGTGGCTTTACCAAACTGCAAAACTTCTGAAAAATTATGCATTATGCATCTTTAATCCAACATCATTGCTTCTGTGTACTCTTTGGGGTCTTTACAACAATTTTAAAGTTCAAGGTAAATTTTATTATCAAAGTGCATTATGTCACCAGATACAACCCTAAGATCCATTTTCTTGCGCGCATACTCAGCAATTACATAGAATAGTAGCTATAACTGCAAAGATCAACTGGAGTGCAGAAGACAACAAACAACAAAATGCAAATATAAATAATTAGCAATAAATAACTAGAACATAATGTGAGGTAAAGAGTTCTTAAAAGTTACTTCATTGGTTGTGGGTACATTTCAATAATGGGACAAGTGAGTGTAGTTATGCCTTTTTATTCAGAAGCCTGATGGTAGAGGGATAGGAACTGTTCTTGAACCTAGTGGTGAGTCCTGAGGCTCTTGTACTTTCTAACTGATGGCAGCAGCGTGAAGAGAGCATGAAGTGGGTGGCGGCGATCTCTGATTTTGGGTACTGCTCCCACACATTACTTATCCTCAAGATTCATTACATCCTACTCTTTTAAATTATGAAACCACAAATATTTAACAATAAAACATTTGGTAAAGCAAAGATTTGTTATTGAAATTAAATTACTGTGGGAACAGTGAAAGAACCTGAATCTGCTGCTATATTGCATGTTGTCCACTAAAGTAAAAGAATAACAGTTGCTACTGCTCAAGGTGAAAAAAACTTAGGACAATATATGCAAATATATAAGCTTAAAAACTTTCACTAAAGTTCTTTAAATTAACATGAATTATGAAACTGATACGTTGACCTGCTGAACATGAAACTTTAAACAAAATAGTAAATTTACAACAAAGCAATTTTTATATAAGAAAATACCTACATGAATTTCGAATTTCCAGCCACTCACAGCCTCATCTGTTAGAATTTTTGTGAATGAAATTGTGAGCCCATCACGAAAAAAGCGTTGACATGCTTCACTTTTAATATCAAGGCCTTAAAATGAAAGAAAATTATAACTATTGGTTACATCTTGTTGTCAGCATCATCTCCATAGAACATTATAAATCACAAATATCACAAAAATGAGTTTTATTTTGAGTAAAATGCCATCAATCCAGCTTGTTCAAGACTTTAGTGGTGCCATATTGGCAGATTTTCCAGGTATTGAATGTTATTCCTTTTAATATCATAACACATTATTAATTCAGTGTAAAATATTATATGGTAGGATAAATTTTACAGTAAACCCAGCATGCCTAAAAGGGAGTGCAGGGAACAGGTCCCAAGTGTTTAAACTGAGCTTCGGAAATAAAATCAAGTAGGTTCAGAGATTGCGAGAAAAAATCACCCAGTTAGCCAGACACCAAGTTATACAGATTTCCAAATAACCAGACAACAGACAGAGTTCTACCAACACTGACTCTTTTAAGGTAACCATTCTTGAGTCAAATATCAATGAATATGGAACTAAACTTGGCTTGGCTTTACACAACTCAGACATTATTTAATTTACCCATCACTCTGTACACTCAATTTATTCAAGGTCTAATTTAAAAATTTGAATAAAATGTTCATGGGAATAACCTCTTGAGCACAAGGCTCACAGTTAAACGTGCAATTCCTACTTTAAAACCTCTGAATGAAAACTTTAGACCATGTTTTCCAATGAGAAAACTGTACATTTTTTATTATTCAAAGTGCTAGACAAGTAATGCATCTTACAATTATATTATTTTATGATCCATAGTTAAAACTACTCAGCTTGCCATAGTTTAAGGAATTCCACAACACCAATGAACTGTATAAAGAATTGAAGGTTGATCAGGAAAAGCATAATATATACAATTTATCAATTAGGTACGACACAAAAAAGCTTTGAAGCAACTTTTGGGAGCATGAACAGGCTTTGTGATTCAAAAGATCAGCACAGAAAAGTGAAATGTTCATCAAACATCAATTTGTTGACACAATTAAAGATTGTCAATTATCATTTGATTGTAGTCTACTTACTAAAGCTAAGAAAATACTTAAGTTCCATAGATGGAATCCAAAGTCTTGAAAGTGAATCGTTAAGTCTCTCAATCTCAAAAGGATTTGGCAGGGTGAAAGTCAATAAAATTGTTTTACAATGAAACCAACCAAAATTAGAACATTTAAATCCAAGAGTAATAAATCCAATACGAAATTTATTACAAGGAGTAAGTAAGTTGAAATGAATGGATGTATCTGATAGAAAACTTGGTAAATACATTAGAAAGGAATACGAAGATATGCTGAAACACTGAGATCACAGATTGTTTATCCTGGATAAGAACAAAACTGCATGCTTTTGATGCAGTTTGAAGCCTAATTTGGGGTATTGTGTGCAATTTTGGTCACCTACATGCAAGAAAGGTATAAAAAAGGTTGAAAGAGTATGGAGAAACTTTACAATTAAATTAATTTTCTAATTTAATTTTGAGGCACAATTTTTGATTAGGGCACATGGATAACAGAGCGACTATCTACCATCGCCAGATACTGCTACAATACAGAGATTACCCAAAAACAAACCTTCATGAAGATCTGCCAGTTAAATTACGTGAACTCGGCTTGCTAAAGGTATCGGGCCTACAGTCCTTGGAGATGCCTGATGCTGGTGACAGGAGAAGGGGACAATTGATGTTTGATGTTTGAGAAGGGGACATCATAAGCGGTGTGCAAGGCAGCAGAAGTGAGGCAAGCAGGCAGGGGTCTGTGCCAGGCAAAAAGCAAACCCTAGCCAGCTGGCTCTCCCGTCCATTCTGCTCTCCAATGTCTGCTCCCTGAACAATAAATTGGACTACATCCTACTCCAACGAACCTCAACCTCAAGTCAGTGCTCCCTAGATTCCATCAGTATGTGGACTTTGCAACGAGAGGGGAGAATGCGTTGGACCTTGTTTACACAAACATCCCCGACGCGTACTGGGCAGAGTCCCGCCCCCACCTCAGTTTCTCAGACATCTCTGTTATGCTAATCCCAGCATACAGACTGCTCGTCAGGTATTCCAGACCAGTTCAGAAGCAGGTGAAAACTTGGCCAGCAGGAGCTATCTCTGCTCTTCAAGACTGCTTTGAGCACACTGACTGGCACATGTTCAGGGAGTCTGCAACCAATGGTGACTCTACCAACTTAAGAGGAGTACACGGCATCAGAGACTAGCTATATCAGCAAGTGCATTGATGATGTTACTCTGTCCAAGACCATCACTACACGCGCTAACCAGAAGCCATGGATGACCGAGGAGGTGCGTGCGCTGCTGAGGAGCTGTGATTCCACCTTTAGAGCAGGTGGCAAGGCAGCCCTAACAACAGGGAGGGCCAAACTGTCTCGTGCCATCAAGGCAAAGCATGCACACGCCCAGCAAATCCACAGCCACTTCCAGGACAGCGGCAACACGCGGCGCATGTGAAAGGGCATTCACGACATCACCATCTACAGGACATCACCTGACTGTGCAGGTGATGCCACCCTCCCAGATGCGCAGAACAACTTCTACGCTCATTTTGAGGCGGAAAATGACGTGGCAGCAAGGAAGTCCACCCCTCCTCCAAATGACCAAGTTCTTTGTCTCACTGTGGCCAACATGAGGAGAACCCTGTGCAGGGTCAACCCACAGAAGGCTGCTGGACCAAACAATGTTCCTGGCAGAGTGCTTAGAGGATATGCAGATCAGCTAGCAGATGTTCTCACTGACATCTTCAACATCTCCCATCGCGCTTCAAGGCCACCACCATCGTCCCCGTGCCAAAAAACTCTTCAGTGTCCTGCCTCAATGACTACTGCCCCTTTGCACTCACATCCATCATCATGAAGTGCTTCAAGAGGCTTGTCATGAGGCACATCAAGACCCTGCTGCCCCTCTCACTGGATCCCCTGCAGTTCATGCACCATTCCCAACCGTTCAACGGATGACGCCATTGCCATCACCCTCCACCTGGCCCTAACCCATGTGAACAAAAAAGACTTGTGCGTTTGAATGCAGTTCAGCATTCAATACAATCATTCCTCAGAAACTGATAGGAAAGCTGAGCCTACTGGGGCTGAACACCTCCCTCTGCAACTGGATACTAGACTTCCTGACAGGGAGACCTCAGTCAGTCCAGATCGGAGGCAGCATCCCCAACACCATCACATTGAGCATGGGGGCCTCCCAGGGCTGTGTGCTCAATCCACTGCTGTTCACTCTGCTGACCCATAACTGTGCTGCAACACACAGCTCGAACCACATCATCAAGTTCGCCGATGACACTACGTGGTGGGTCTCATCAGCAAGAACGACAAGTCAGTATACAGAGAGGAGGTATAGCGGCTAACGTACTGGTGCAGAGCCAACAATCTGTCTCTGAATGTGAACAAAACAAAAGAGATGGTTGTTGACTTCAGGAGGGCACGGAGCGGCCACTCTCCGCTGAGCATCGTGGTCCTTGCTAGAGATCGTTAAAAACACCAAATTTCTTGGTGTTCACATGGCACAGAATCTCACCTGGTCCCTCAACACCAGCTCCATAGCAAAGAAAGTCCAGCAGCGTCTCTACTTCTGTGAAGGCTGAGGAAAGTCCATCTCCCACCCCCATCTTCATCACATTCTACAGAGGTTGTATTGAGAGCATCCTGAACAGCTGCATCACTGCCTGGCTCAGATTGCAACACCCTGCAGCAGATAGTGAGGTCAGCTGAGAAGATCATCCAGGTCTCTCTTCCTGCCATTATGGACATTTATGCTACATGCTGCATCCGCAAAGCAAACAGCATTATGAAGGACCCCACGCATCCCTCATATGAACTCTTCTCCCTCCTGCCATCTGGGAAAAGGCACCGAAACATTTGGGCTCTCACGACCAGACTATGAACAGTTTCTTCCCCCAAGCCATCAGACTCATCAATACCCACAGTCTGGACTGACAGCAACTTACTGCCCTCTACTGTGCCTATTGTCTTGTTTATTATTTAATGTAATGCCTGCACTGTTTTGTGCACTTTATGCAGTCCTGGGTAGGTCTGCAGTCCAGTGAGTTTTTTCTGTGTTGTTTTTATGTAGCTCAGTATAGTTTTTGTACTGTTTCATGTAGCACCACGGTCCTGAAAAATGTTGTCTCACTTCTACTGTGTACTGTACCAGCAATTATGGTCGATCTGACAATAAAAAGTGACTTGACTTGACATCAAATCATAAGATAGATTTTCAAGGTGAAGCATTTTCTTTTATACTAGACAAAAAGGCATATTCTGCTGAAAATGTTCCCTTTTTTTGCCTCAAATGAGCAGCAATGACACAATGAAAAGGCAAATAGTTACAAGAAATGTTGAGTATTCAAGTCACATAGTACCTATTGCTGAAATATTAACGCCATTTCCTCTCAACAAAAGCTGCCTATCCTGGTAAATATCTGTTTCCCAACATGATCTTTTTTCCACTTTTCAGAAAGTGGCTGTCAGATGGCTCCCAATATGATCTTTCCCTCCCAGATCTTCAGTTTTATTTTATCTAAAACGAAGTATGTTCCTCAATCTAAATAATTACAGTTCAACAAATTAATCTGTTGCTATTCTAAAATGCGAAGAACCTATCTTCCGATAAAATTAAAATAGTCTGGGAAAACTACTTACTTTTTTTACTAAGGTCTATAGCAGCTTCAAGTAAAACTTCTAATTCACCTTTCGGCAACACTGGGACCACCCAACGAGGCCTGCAAAATGCAAGAAAAAATTAACAATTTGCACATGAATGTATTTATTATTGTTTCAGTCTAGGTACACTCACCTATTAATCATATCATCCAGCTTTGCTAAATCGGTATGAGGAAATGCAGGCTCCTCTTCCTCAAGTTGAGGAGGAGCATCACCTTGTCCTTGTTCATCAGGCGGGCTAACTGGTGAATTTTCACTTGATGTGTTTGGTGAGGAGATCTGTTGGAGAAGAGCAAAGAAGTAAATTCAATTTTGTTTCTGCACTACTTTATCCAATTCATAAATGCAACTGTCTTTCTGAAAGCCTATTCATAAATCCAATTGTCTGTCTGAAAACTTATTCTTATTAAGCATCCTGACTGGCTGTATCACTGCCTGGTACGGGAACTGTACTTCCCTCAATTGCAGGACTCTGTGGTGGATCATGGGGACCTGAGTCACTCCAACCACAAACTGTTCCATCTGCTACCATCTGGGAAATGGTACCACAGCATAAAAGCCAGGACCAACAGGCTCCGGGACAACTTCTTGCACCCGGCCATCAGACTGCTAAATCATGCTGACACAACTGTATTTTTATGTTATATTGACTATCCTGTTGTACATACTATTTATTGTAAATTGCACATTTAGACAGAGACATAATGTAAAGATTTTTACTCCTCATGTATATGAAGGATATAAGCAATAAAATCAGTATTTAATTAAGATCATAGAGATAAAAACACTTTTAAATTAAACTCAATCTTTTAAGTACAAATTGATTTAGTATGTACAATTTAAACAATATTTTATTAAATAATTCAGATGGATCAAAATAAAGAGCACTAGTACATGAAGAGAATTATTAACCGAGCAATGTGAAATATAAGTCACAAGATTTTCTGACTGATCTTGCCTGTGAAGTGAGTAATTGCCATATAACAAGAAATATTTGCAGCAGTATTCTGAAATATGCAGAATCTGTAGTTAGTGTTTGCCTTGGCTCGGCAGTAATACCTTCCAAATTCAACTTGAGCACATCACCTAAGCAGTCATAAGTTCAGTTTGAAACAGGTTTCTAAACTCAACAAGTTTTATCTTGGGCACAATGTTCCCTGTCATTGAGGTACCTCAAAATGTCAGCATCCAAAAACTCTCAACATCCCTCTTCACATTATTACCATGAGGGAGGAAGTTGGAGCCTGATGATCCCTTTTTAAAATAGCTCCTTCCCCTCTGTCATCAGATATCCAAAGAGACCTTGAATAATACCTCATTATTTGTCTTTTATATTATTTACTTATTTTGCAACTTGTAATTTTTAGGTAGTACTGCTACCACAAAACAAGTTTCACGACATAATAAATCAATAAATCTGATCTGATGTTAGACTAATATTTTAAAAGGGAAGCATTAAGATACCTGATCTCTCAAGTGAGCATGAAATGAGAAATTAGATAAAAGCATGGTCGAACAATAGTGAATATTTAGCTTTCAAATGACAATATATAATCTAGTTGTTTTTCATGTTAGTGGGATGTCATGCAAAAATTGTCTATCTGGTTTCTTACCTCAAAGCTTGGAAATATTAACAGTGAGAAGATCAATGCAGTGAGGTGCAGATTAATGGTACAGTGAGGTACAAATGTAAGGGACTCCACATCATGCCAGTCTTCAGCACAGACTTTTACTGAATTTAATTTTTAGGAGTGTAATTTCAATTACAGTTATTATTATAAAATGATTTAAAGAAGAAATAATTAATTAGAAATCCAATGTAATTAGAAATCCATTGGAAGCTGTGAAAACTAAGTTAATGAATTACTGAATCAATAAAATATTTGATTGGAAAAAAGTTAAGTTTTCAATACCAATGTTAACTCCAGAGAAGTGATTTTAATTGATAGAACAAACCAGAGAAAACCTGCAGATGTTAGAAATCCAAGCAACACACTCAAAATGCTGGAGGAATTCAGCAGGCGAGGTAGCATCTATAGAAAAGAGTAAACAGTCAAAGCTTCAGGCCGAGACCCTTCATCAGGATTGGTAAAAAGATGAGAAGTCAGAGTAAAAATGTTGGGGGGGGAGGAAAATACAAGGTAGTAAGTGAAAGGTGAAACTGGAAGGGAGGAGGGCTGAAGTAAAGAGTTGGGAAGTCAATTGGTTGAAGAGATAAAGGGCTGGAGAAGGGGGAATCTGATAAGAGGTGACAAAAAGGGAATGGGGAGGAGCACCAGCCCATCTCTGCCCTCCAGTGCTTCACTCTTTTCTTATATTAATATCTGAGCACATCACCTACAGACAAAGATAAATGAATGGAAGATCAATTGGATTGGTCTTTCAAAGAGCTGGGACAAACACATACTGAATGGGTTTAAGATAATCTCATTTTTACTCTGATCTCCATTCATCCCCACCACCGCTATGTATTTCTCCTGCCATCCACTTACGCTTGAGGCAATCTACAGTTGCCTCTCAACCTAACAACCCAAACGTGGCAGTAAAATGTAGCACAGTAATGTATGTGGCCTAAACTTCCACCAGGTCTGTGCTGACCATCAGTTTACAGTTAGTCTATTTTATCTCCCCATAGATTACACCATGAGACGCAAGAGCTGAATTAGGCTATTCAGCCCATAAGTTTGCTCCACTGTGGATTCTCTACCAATCTTTTCATTTCCTCACTTGATGTAAAATTTAAATATCACCTTAATCTTTCCTGAGCTGAGACTTGAAATTTACATAATTGTCTGCATACTCATTTAAAAAAAATGAAATTACACTGGACAAGAAAAATATTGCTGGGGGGGGGTGGGCTACAATGGTACTAGACCAGGGGTCGGCAACCTTTACCACTGAAAGAGCCATATGGAACCGCTTCCCACAGAAAACACTGGGAGCCACAAAATCCATTTGACATTTAAAATGAAATAACACTGCATACGACGTTTTTTTTGCCTTTATGCTATGTATAAACAAACTATAATGTGTTGCATTTATGAAATCGATGAACTCCTGCAGAGAAAACGAAATTACATTTCTGCATGCAACAAAAACATTTTGAACTCCGAAAAAAAAAAGACGTTGGGTTGAAGGTTACTACATCGTTAGCCTACCTTGGATCGAAAAATTAAAAGAAATCGCGCACTGGCGGGTGTCAGGCATTGGCAGTGGTGACGTATATTAATAGTGATAAAAACACGTTGTAGCGGTGTGCTACACGCAGTGCTAAAATAACGACACGGAGAGGGTAAACTGCAGTCAAAGATAACTTTATTTGAACTACACAGCCTTGCTTTTAAGCCTCTCTCAACCTGCAGCCCCCCGTGGGCACGGATGCTCCAAAAGACATGTACTCACAAACCCCCATAGGCCATCACCCTTAGCCGGAATGCTGGCAAATTGTGAGCCGGTTCGGATGTGCCAGGAAATGGGTTGCCACAACTTTTTATTTAGATTGTACAAGATCACCATAATCTTCAAATTTAGAATTACATTTCAAAAACTAACAAACATAAAATACATTATAATTAAATACTCATTATTTATTTTCCAAAACCACAGGGAGCTGCAGCACAGAGTTGAAAGAGTCGCATGCGGCTCTGGAGCCGCGGGTTGCCGACCCCTGCACTAGACAAAAGCTTCTTCAAGCTCATCTGCAGAAACAGCTTAATTTCTGCCTTTACTGTCTCTATTTTTCTGTTTCAAGGTGGGCGAGATTCTACCAGTGCCCTTGATCTGTAACTGCACTCAAACTGTGGTTCTAATAGCAATGGTTCCCATCCCTAGGGCTCACTGACCAATGATTCTTCAATATCCCAAGGGCACAGCCCAGAAGATCAGCGTGCCTTCACGGTACTGAGGATTTGCAGCCCTCTGGACGAGCTAATTCTATGCCTGTATCGCCAATTGAAGCATCAAGTGATAACACAGACTATCGTAAACAGCAGACTGGCTGTCAGAAGTCTCTTTCGATCACTTTTTACTCAATGGCGTGGGAGTTTGCTGCCGATTGTTGAATCAAAGAACTTGGAGGGGGCAAAAACAGCAACTAGCGAGTTTTTTTTGTTTTGTTAGTCTCCTCTCTCACTGTGTGACACCTCTGTGTGGCTTTATCAGGGTGAGAGACAACTTATGGCCTGTTGAATTGCTGCGTGAATGATTAGTTTTTGTTGTACTTCAGTTCATGGTCTCTCTTGGGGGCTTTGCTATTTGCTTGCTTGATGGATGGTGTGTGCTGAAGGTTTTTCTGCTGTACCAAGTGGAGGAGGGTGTGAAGCTTACTGCTGTTTATGTGAGGGAGGGGGCTTTGGGGTTCCCACATTTTTACTGTCCCTTGTTCTTTGGGTACCCTTTTGTTTTCATAGATGCCTGCAAATAGCAAGAATTGCAGGTTGTATATTGTATACACCGATATTAAATGAAACTAGCAAATACTTTTGGGTGTATCTTATAGATTTTGGGCTGCTAATCATGAAAATCACCATGAAATTTCCCTATAATGCACTTTTTTTGTAAATCACCTGTATTTGTTATTTCAATTTCTCATTCAAGTCAATTAAAATGGTGTCCTCTCTGCAAGTTGAAAAGTTTTCTATCTTGTCCAGGCATACAAGATACAACAGGGCAAATGCTGCATTGCAAGACAAGTTTTAGAAAAACTATAAATTTCCATGAAGGATTTCAATAGTTGAGACAGGTGTTTCCCAGCGTAACTAATGCCAAGATTAAAGAAGGCATTTTTGTTGGTTCACAAATCAAACAGGTCATCAATAACAGACAATTCAAAGAACTTCTAGTGGGACCGGAGAAAATCTCATGGAAGGCACTCAAGGGTGTTGTTGAAAATTTTCTTGTCAACTACAGAGCACCAAACTACAGTCAACTGGTCGGCAACAAATTCCAAGCATATAAAACCATGAAGTCAACTCATCACAGAAGATTCATTTTCTGCATTCCCATTTAGACTTCTTCCCTGCATATCTTGGCACTGTCATTGACGAGCATGATGAATGTTATCACTAGGAATATTGTGGTCATGGAGAAACAGTATCAGGGCAACTGGAATCCATCAGTGCTGGCTGATTATTGTTGGACACAAGCAAGAAGCCTCAGACACTGAGTATAAACAAAAATCACCAAAACATTTTTTTAAGCTTAGTTGAATCACTGCATCAGTGCCATTATGCGATTATATTATATTTAACAAATTTTTGTTTATTACATTTGTTTCTCCAAATTCCTATATGATACAAGTAGGCTGAAATTATACGAGTTCAGCTTCAAATGATCTATCATGAACAGAAATATGAGGAAATAATACTTTCAAAAACAATTTGTTTTATAGAGTATTAGTAGAAGAGCACCTGATAATTCTGTAAATCTGTTAACCTGGCACCCAAATGCCACAGTTGCCAGATAAATTGAGTATAAAATTGTATCTATATTTTACTTGCAAAAACCTCTGGCAAAATACTATAAACAAGCGCAACAGACAACATAAATATATGTTTTGCCAGAAGGCACAGAATTTATTCCAATCAATAGAATTCAAATAATACCAAAGTTATATTTCATAAAGGCTTAAGAAAGGGCCTCTGAAATAAATGTTAGAAAATGTCAAATATTTAAAATATGTAGGGAATTTAGACCACGAAGACAAGGAACTGCCAAATGAAGACAGAAAATTTTCTGAAACAAACACTGACATGGCAGTTAAAGGTTATTTTGAATACAAGGAACAGGAATTTAAAACTTGAAGGGATGGGACAGACAAAAGAGCTTTTCAGATCATAAAATGGAGTAGGCAAAAAAATAGAAGACGGACAGAGATAATATTGGTTTAAGTTAGAAGGTGACAAAAGTGTAAATGAGAGCTTCAAATACAGTGGATAGAAAAGTATTTTCTGTTTTTCGTCCTTGCATTTAGAATTTTAACTACTTTAACAGCATTATTCAACATTAAAGGAATTGTTAGCCAATGGTATTTAGCAGGTCCTGATAAATGGCCCAAAAAGGCGACTGTTCCTTTCACTCTATAGATGCTGCCCGACTCACTTAATTCCTCCAGCATTTTCTGCGTGTTGATCAGTTTGAAAAGAATATAATTACCATTTTTCGATAAACTTTAAGGCATAAAAGACAGACGACACAAATAGGTTTACAGAGTACTGCTTCAGAGATTAGGAATTTGTAAGGAAGTCAACCAGCAGAAGTAACTCTTGACATTAAAAGCAAAAATAAACTTTAATTAAACAAATCAGTAAAGCCACCACTTGTATGCTACTGATATAACAGTCATCTTTCAATCTTGTCATGCAATTAAGACAAAGACAAGACCATAAGACATAGGAGCAGTATTAGGCCATTTAGCCTATCGTGCCTGCTCCTTAATTTCATCATAGCTGATCTATGTTCCTCTTAAGCTCATTCTCCAGCCTTCTCCCCATAATGTTTCACACCCTGACTAATCAAGAACTAATCAATCTCCACCTTAAACACACCCACTGACTTGGCCTCCACGGCTGCCCGTAGCAGTGAATTCTACAGATTCGCCACCCTCTGGCTGAAGAAATTCTTCATCTCTGTTCTAAATGTACGTGCTTCTTCTCTGAGGCAGTGCTCTCTGGTCCTAGACTCCCCACCATTGGAAACATCCTCTCCACATCCACTCTATCTCGGCCTAAAATTCGATAGGTTTCAATGAGATTCCCCCCCCCCATTATAAAGTCATAGAAAAGTATAGCACAAAAACAGGACTTTTGTCTCATCTAGCCCATTTCAAACAACTTTCCTGTCGATTGGTCCTATTGAAGTGCAACACCTTGAACATATCTGCATAAAATTCCACCTGCCATTTTTCAGCCCATTTTTTCAGCGTTGTCCAGATCCCGCAATCTCTAATAGTCTTCCTACACCCTGTCCACT
This sequence comes from Hypanus sabinus, assembly GCF_030144855.1. Classification (NCBI taxonomy): domain Eukaryota; kingdom Metazoa; phylum Chordata; class Chondrichthyes; order Myliobatiformes; family Dasyatidae; genus Hypanus; species Hypanus sabinus. Next base: position 144,054,814 of record NC_082709.1, on the reverse strand, counting down.
ACACCCTCAATCTTGATGTCATTGCAAATTTACTGATCCAGTTAACCAACCACATTATCATCCAGATCGTGGATAATAGATGACAAAGAACAATGGACCCAGCACTGATCCCTGTGGTTCTCCACCAGCCACAAACCTCCAGTCAGATAGACAACCATCTACTACCACTGGATTCTCCCATAAATCCAAAGTCTAATCTAATTAACTACCTCATTTTGAATGCCAAGCAATGGAACTTTCTTGACCAACACCCCATGTGGAACCTTGTCAAATGTCCTGCTGAAGTCCACATAGACAGCATCCACTGCCCTGCCTTCATCCACTTTCCTGGTAACTTCTTTGAAAAACTTTGATTGGTTAGACACAACCTACCACATTCAAGGCCACGCTGACTACCCCAAATCAGTCCATGTCTATAAAAAAATTCAAATATCTGGTCCCATTGAATACCTTTCAACAACTTTCACACTACTGATATCAAGCTCATTGGCCAATAATTTCCTGTTATTTTTTTTTGAAAAAAAGAGTCTTTCTTAAACAGCAGAACTACTTTAGCTATCCCCCAATCCTTCGGTACTTCAGCGGTCGCCAAAGATGATTTAAATATCTCTGCTAGGGCCACAACAATTTCTGCACTTGCCTTCTATAAGGTCCAAGGGAACATCTTGCCAGGCCCTGGGGATTTATCCATCCTAATTTGTCTCAAACACCTCCTCCTCTGTAAAGGGTCCATGACCTCACTGCTGCATTGCCTCACTTCTATAGAATCAGTGTCTATCTCCTAAGTAAATACAGATGCAAAAAAAATCCATTTAAGATCTCCACCTCTTTTGGCTCCATGCATAGGTTACCACTCTGATCTTCCAGAGTTCCAATGTTGACCCTTGCTATCATTTTGCTCTGAACATATCAATAGAATCTCTTAGGATTCTCCTTCACCTTGTCTGCTAAGGCAACCTCATGCCTTCTTTTAGACCTCTGGATATTTTCTTAAGAGCTCTGTTGCTTTTCTTACCAGTCCCTCATTTGTTCTTATCTGCATATACCTGTTACGTGGTTCCAAGGTTGTCAAGTCGAAGAGTGTTAGTGGGGACAAGCTCCTACTACCTAAAAGTGCTCCTCACGGCATACGCCTCAAATAGCCTCTGACAACCAAGTCCAACTCCTGGCCTTCTCATGTGGCTTAGCCTCTAAGGCCGGCAGAACAGTTTCTATTGACAGGAGAAAGGGCGAAGGCAGATCCTAGTGCCTTAAAACCAGTGCTTCGGGTAGATGAAGCTCGTCAGCCTGGGAAGGCAGTCCATCTAAGAGAGGGAAAACTCTGATTTCAAACCTCCGCTGCCTTGCGGCCATATCCACTTATGGGAAAGGCTTCGGGAGTAAACTCTGAGGACAAATCTGGAGCTGGAGTCCCTAAGGCAGTCTGACGTTGCTTTCAACTTCGCTCTGGCAACTCCTGTGATGTCACTGGTGCCAAGCTGTATCAGCCCTTGCCCTTGCACAACATCGGTGGCGTGGAGAGGGGAGGCTTGCTGCTTGGGAAACTGCCGGTCTTCCATACAACCTTGCCGAGACCTGCACCCTGGAGAGAAGACTTTCCAGGCGCAGATCCATGGTCTCGCGAGACTAACTGATGCCATCCAATCCATACCTATTACGTACCTCCTTTTGTTTTCTTAAATAGGACCTCAATATCTCTAGAAAACAAAGGATTCCTAAACCTGTTATCATTACCTTTTATTCTGACAGCCATGTATAAGCTTTCTACTCTCAAAATTTCACTTTTGAAGGCCTCACACTTATCAAGTACACCTTTGCCAGAAAACTGCCTGTGCCAATCCACACTTGCCAGATTCTTTCTGATACCATCAAAATCAACCTTTCTCCAATTTAGAAACCCATCCCATGGACCAGACCTGTCACCTGCCCTGTCTCATACCCAATAGTACAGCAAGTATCACACACTCTCGTTGGGACTGCCATGAACTGATTAAGAAAATCACCTACTACAACAACCTTGTTTCTTGTAAGTTTGCAATCTCTCTACAAACATAGAATATAGAAATTTACAGCACATTACAGTCCCTTCAGCCCACATTGTTGTGCTGACTGGACTTGTGACTTATGGAGCAGTGGGAGCTATTTCAAGGGAATGTGGGGCCTGTACATGTCAATAGTTTGTACCTTCATAGGACCATAACCAGGTTTTATGGGATCCACTAGTTAGGGGAACAGAAAGAGTCTGTGGATACAGGTGCCCCCCCACCCCTGTTTTTCAAACATTCGCTTTACAACAGCTCGCTGTTACGAAAGACATACATTAGTACCTGTTTTCGCTAACCAAAGAGGATTTTCGCTTTTATGAAAAAAAGATGCCCGCTTTATACGTGTGTTTACCCTGACAAAGACTACCATGACCGTGAAACCTTGTGTAGGCAGTTGTGTGCACCTGCATGTACACACATAGGCGTGTATGTGCCAACTTTTTTTCTTCAAATCAATTTTGGCTCGCTGTCTTCCTGATTTTGTTAAATGAAACTACACTGCACATTCAATATTTCTACTTTATATAGCTGTGTCTTTATCATATCATCCTGCTTTTACTATATGTTCGAGTTATTTTAGGTTTTATGTGCTATTTAGTATGATTTGGTAGGTTATTTTTTGGGTCCGGGAATGCTCAAAAATTTTTCCCATATAAATTAATGGTAATTGTTTCTTTGCTTTATGACATTTCAGCTTACAAACGGTTTCATAGGAACGCTCTACCTTCGGACAGCGGGGGAAACCTGTAACTGTATTTATCCTCAATAGAGCCACTGCAAAAGTTTAAGTCATCTTGACAAGAGCCTGGTGACCAGATGAAGTCAGTCTGAACCAACTTTGGCTTGCACAATTTATATCTTGCATTTTGTCTGTAACTACGTGTATCTAATGCTCCAGCAAGCAAGTTTTACACTGTATCAATTCCTCATTTATCACCAATAATCTCAATGAGTGAACTTGGCTACCTCCAGACTCCTAAACCTAATACGTGGCACTTCCCTCTGCAACAATTCTTGACTCCTTGACCAAAGGACTACCATAAGGATATAGGTATCAACGTCGTTGCCACATATGCTACACTCTGACCCCTTACTTCCTCAAACTATGTGGCCAGATTGTTTTCTAACTTAACCTACAAATCTACAGATGACACCACCAAATCACAAACATCAGCAAGGCAGACTACAGGAAGGAGAAGATAGCCTAATGGCATAGTTTCAACACAACAACTTTTCTCTCATTAGCAAAACAAAAAGATCTGGTTACTGCCTCTCCCATTAGCAACAGTGCTTAGATGGAGATTCGTTAAGAACTTCAAGTTCTTAGGTGTAAATAACACCAGTAATTCTACCTAGCTTAGCCATGTAGACATCATGGTCAAGAAGGTACACCAGCACATCTACATCTTCGGAAGGCTAAAATATTCCAGCATGCCCCCAACGAGCCTCATCAATGCTGTTGGATTTCGAAACAAGTCAAAACTATTACTGAGGACAGACAAGAAGTCAAGGTTGTAAATTGCAGCAAGACCAATTTTACCAGACTGATTTAAGCAAGTAGACATGAAACATTCAAGGAATAGATCAAGAATGTTCAGACCAAGTTTGTTCCCAAATAAAGTTATGACAACCTAGATGTCTGCACAATTTTGCTCTTCCCTGCAACTTAAAACACACTAAATTTTCTATTTTTCCATGGTCTGATGAAAATCTAACTTGAAATGTCTTCTGTTCCTGTCCATTGCTACTGCCTGACTTGCTGTTTTCTTTTATTTTGTATCATTCAAGTTTAGTGTTAAAGAGCAGGAATGTCATGCTACAACTGCTAAATAGGACACAGTGTAGCACTTATAAAAAGGTTCCAGACATCACAGGAAAGACTCATTCTAAAGACAGTTAAGAGGGCAGATGTGCATCTAAGCAGAACTACAGTTATGAGAGAGACCAAGATGTCTAGGATTACTTCCAGTGGAACAACAAAGTCTAAAGGAAGATTTGCTTGAGAGCATAAAGATGGTACACAGAAAGGGGCTGTTAATGCCGATGGGATGAAAGGTTTGGAAAGTGGCAGTGGATCTACTTTAAAGGCCATGGACACAAACTCTCATTGCATTTATAAGCTAACTGCATTACCAGTAATCTATAGGGTCATGAAACACAAATGGCAACTGGCATTAAGTCAACTTAATGGGCTGACATCCTTTTAATTTTCTTCAAATACAAATATGCAAAGCAAGTCTTTATTTGCTTAGGTTCTTAACAATTTTGGCACAACAAACTTCACAAAAGTACTATTTCAGCCTCAACATTACTCATGGTTATTGGGAGCACTGAAACCGAACACAGGCATTTACAATAGTTTTTTGAACATTCGCTTTACGACAGCTTGCAGTTATGAAAAACCTAAATTAATACCTGTTTTCACTAACCAAAGAGGATTTTTGCTTTTACGAAAAAAAGATTCCCATTTTATATGTGTGTTTACCCCCAAGAAAGACTACCATGACCGTGAAAGCCTTGTGTAGGCAGTTGTGTGTGCATGTGTGTATGTGCCGATTTTTTTTTCTCCAAATTGATTTTGGCTTGCTGTCTTCCCAATTTTGATAAGTGAAACTACACCATACATACCATATTTCTACTTTAGATAGGCTGTGTATTTATCATATCATTCCTGTTTTTACTATATGTTCATGTTATTTTAGGTTTTATGTGTTACTTGGTAGGATATTTTTTGGGTCTGGGAACACTCAAAAATTTTTCCCAAATAAATAAATGGTAATTTCTTTTTCGTTTTGCGCCATTTTGGCCAACAAACTGTTTCATAGAAACACTCTACCTTCGGATAGCAAGGGAAACCTGTATTGCAATGTTCAATGACAGCTGACAAGTTGAAGTTTCTAGACAGTCAGTCTCAATCATCAAATACATCACTTATGATAGTAATTAACATCTAAATTAACTGCTTATTTGATCAAAACCTGATAAATAATTACCATAAATCCATTTGGTTTCACAAACTAAAGCACCTGTATGTCTTTTTGTCTTAGCAATACTCCAGAAAAAGCTAGCAAACCTTTCAACAAAATTTGTACCTGTTTAATCATGGATTAATTCAGAACATAGAAATCTACAGCACATTACAGGCCCTTCAGCCCACAATGCTGTGCCGACCCTGTAACCTACTCGAGCAGCTACCTAGAAATTCCCTAGTGCATAGCCCTCTAAAGCTCCATGTACCATGTAAGGGGCTCTTAAAAGACCCTATTGTATCTGCTTCCACCACCGCCTCCCGCAGTCCATACCACACAGCCAGCACTCTGTGAGAAAAACATACCCATGACATCCTTTCAGTACCTTTTTCCAAGCACCTTAAAACTATGTCCACTCAGGTTAGCCATTTCAGCCCTGGGAAAAAGCCTCTGGCTATCCACACAATCAAGGTCCCTCCTCATCTTATAGACCTCTGTCAGGACACCTCTCATCTTCCATCACTCCAAGGAGAAAAGGCCAAGTTCACTCAACCTATTCTCATAAGGTAGGCCCTTCAATCCAGGCAACATCCTTGTAAATTTCCTCTATATTCTCTCTATAGTATTCACATCCTTACTGTAATGAGGTGACCAGAAATGCACACAGTACTCCAAGTGGGGTCTGACCAAGGTCTTGCATAGCTGTAACATTACCTCACGGCTCTTGAACTTAATCCCACGGCTGATGAATGCCAACACACCATACACCTTCTTAACAACACTGTCAACCTGTGCAGCAACTATGAGTGTCCTATGGACAAGGACCCCACGATCTCTCAGATCCTCCACACTGTCAAGAGTCTTATCATTATATTATTATTCTGTCTTCAAGAGCAATGAAAAGTAAGTTTAGCAAAACTAGCAACAGAAAAATAATGTTCACAACCCAGATCGAAGGTCTAATCACCTTTCAACATTGTTCCTGCCCTTAGATAATATTTCTTGCAGTTAGTTCTGGACATAGCGTAGTGTAACACAAGAGTTCTTTGATATTATATGGCCAGCTGCTCTGCCAAGATGATTTTGACAGCCAATGAAATCCCACACTACCACCTTACCAACTGTCAAGACTGACTCTGAACCTTAGGCTCAATATTCCAAAGGACTCACATTTAAATATACTGCAAAGTTACTTAAAACTTAAAAGTATAAGCATAGGAGAACATTCAAACTTAAAACAAGAAATACATTCAAACCACTGAAATCAGAATTTCTGATTTTTAGCATCTGCATTAGATTGCATTTTGTTAATTTCTTTACATTTGGTTGTTTAACATATCTGTTCAATATAAGCTAAACATCACATTCTCTGACACAACAGAAATTCTCTTATTTGTATAACAGAGCATATTACCTAATTTACAATGAGTTTAAATGTATTTCAATACAGGCAAATTAAAGAATACTTTAAAGGTAAACATAACACTACCAAAGTTAGAAAAGCAAAAAAAAAGCAGAGAGAGAGGGTAATCTCCAGCCAACTGCACACTGTCCATTCTCCTCTGACCCATCTCATTCAAAAGGCATTTTCACCCACGGAACTACCTGGCTAGTCAAGCATGTGATTTGATTGCGGGGTCACATGTTTGAGTCCCACATTGTGAAAATCATTCTGGGGCACCACAGTAGTGTGGCAGTTAACATAACACTATTACAGCTTGGAGCATTCTGGAATTCAGAGTTCAATTCCGGTGCTGTCTGTAAGGAGTTTGTACATTTTCCCCATGAGCTATGCGGATTTCCTCTGGGAGCTCAGGCTTTCTTCCACAGTCCAAAGACGTATTAGTTATTAGGTTAATTCGTCCTGTGATTAGGCTAGTGTTAAATCGGTGGGTTGCTGGTAAGTGTGTTCATTGGGCTAAAAGGGCCCATTCCGTATTGTATCTCTAAATAAAATGGATACAAAGGCAGTACAGATGGCAAAATTCTCAAGATTTTCAGCTTTGCAGTAGCACACAATACAATATTGGCTCCACAGTCAAACAAAAGAAAAACGTATTCTGAAATTATATTTTAAATGCTTACCTGATTCTGTGGGAGAGGAGGCTGGGATTGGCCATCCGGAGCTTGGCCTTGGTTGTCATTCCCTCCTACAGGTGAGCCACGGGTCGTGGCTGTCATAGTCGACACAGGACAGATTTTTGCAATTTTGTCTAGCTATGTGGTTGTTGAAAGAGAAAAATAAATTGCCTCCTCAATGAAAATAGGAAAACAATTTATATCTGTACATAAAAGCACCACCTCGAGCTCAGGTTGTGTTGCAGAGACCATTGCACAGCCTGAAAAAGAAAAGAAAATAATTCATACATTGTAGAAAGCCCCTGTAGGAAAACAAATTACAAGATTTGAAACAAATCATACCAAGCATCAAAAATGGAACATAATCAGCCAATAAACAATCATTAGTTAAAAGATCGCATTAATTCTTAGGAATATAAAGAAGGAATTAAATATTAACTTGAGAGAATTTCTCTCAGATAAATGAAGGCCAAGTTCCCGGGACATGAGGCATATACACACAATAGCCACTTTATCAGTTAAGAAGTGGAACCTGGTGTGGTCTTCTGCTGCTGTAGCCCATCCACAAAGTTTGAAGTGTTGAGCATTCAGAGTTGCTCTTCTGCACACCACTATTGTAACATGTGGTTATTTGAGTTACTGTCATCTTCCTATCAGCTTGAACCTGCCTGGCTATTCTTTCAACAATCAATAATAAAGCGTTATCAACCAGAGAACTGCAATCCATTGGACGTTTTTTGTTTTTTGTACCGTCCTCTGTAAACTCTTCGAGACTGCTACATGTGAAAATCCCAGGAGATCAGCAGTTCCTGAGATGATCAAACCACTCTGTCTGGCACCAACAAAGCAATTCATGGTCAAAGTCACGTACATCCTATTTCTTCTCTATTCTAAGTTTTAGTTGTTCAGATCAAACATGTTTCTATGCATTGAGTTGCTGCCACATGATTTGCTGATTTCTTGGGCACTAGCCAACAAAGTACCCAAGTCACCTTTAGGAAGTGGTGTCTGAGAAAGGCAGCGTTCATTATTAAGGACCTCCAGCACCCAGGGCATGCCCTTTTCTCACTGTTACCATCAGATAGGAGATACAGAAGCCTGAAGGCACAAACTCAGCGATTCAGGAACGGCTTCTTCCCCTCTGCCATCTGATTCCTAAATGGACATTGAAGCTTTGGACACTACCTCACTTTTTAAAAAATATACAGTGTTTTTGTTTTTGCACATTCTTTTAAATCTATTCAATATGTAATTGATTTACTTGTTTATTACGTTTTATTTATTATTTTTCTCTCTCTGCTAGATTATGTATTGCATTGAACTGCTGCTAAGTTAACAAATTTCACGTCACATGCCAGCAATAATAAACCTGATTCTGATGTTTGCATTAATGAGGTGCACAGGTGTACCTTATAAAGTGACCACTGAGGAAGCAAGTGGAACATCTGATAAATTTATTAAGTGTTAGCTGAGGAGGTAGCAAGTAGACAGAGGAAACAAGTAGATAGAGGGGATCAAACAAATGAAACATATTTGTATTTTAAGAAGGCAATGTGCCACAGAAAGAGTTACTTCGCAGAATATTGCGGGAAAGTAAAATATTTGCAGAGATTGGAAATTGCAAACTGCTGAATAAAGTTAACAAACTTTCAAGTGGACAAATGAAAACCAGTGGGGAGTTGCGTGGATCCATGCTGAGACTACAACTGTTTACAAAGCTTAAGGATTTAAAATAAGGGAAGTGCTGCAGCTGTATCAAAGTGAAGTAGCTGTGGGGGAAGAGAAAACTAAGGGGAGGAAACAGTTTTCAGAAAGATCACAAAAAATTTTGAATAGTCAAAAAGTTGGCATGAAAGTATTATATGGGGCAATATAAACTTGTTCACTTTGGAAAGCATGATCAAAACATTTAAATAAAAGCTACAGAAAGCTGCAGTGAAAGGGATTTGGAGGATCACCTTACATGAAACAAAGCCAGCATACAGTGGCAGCAGGTAATTGGAAAACTACTAGAATGCTGCATTTCAATGATGTTGAAGCATACGTAGAGAAGTCTTATTAAAATTGCTCAAGGCACTTGTGAGATAACATCAAGAATACTTTGAAGGTTTATATTCTTATATTTGAAGAGATGTATCATGAAGAGGCAATTCATTAGGAGGATCCCAAGTATGAAGAAATAGTCTTACAAGGATAGATTAAACAGGATACATCTATACACACTAAGAGTTTGGAGGAATGAGATATGATCTTTTTGAAACAAACAAGTTTCTTAGGGGGTTGGATAGGATCATGTTACCCTTTATAGAAGAGACTCAGACAAGAGGATAGTATTTTGGACTGGAGGGCATGCAGTTAAATTCAGTGATGAGAAATTTGTAATTCAAAGAGTCAAGCCTCTTTGAGATTCCCTGTTCATGGAAACTGAATCTTGAAACATATTCAAAGCTGAGATGGATAGATTTTTTAAAATTGGCAAAAGAATTAAATGTTACAGGAAAAAAAAGGACAGGAAAGAAGACCTGAGGGAAAGAAGTTGTACTAGTCATAATCTTAAAAGCAGAAAATAGGCTTGAACAGGCTAGTGCTGATCCTAATTCTTATGGACTGCTACACAAACATCAGCTAGAAACCAGCTAGTGAGTGAGTAGTTACTACAACTATTACCACCACACTATTGGATACGACAGTCCATCAAAATTGCTGACACAAGGAAAACAGAACTGATTCCATTCAATCCATATGTATTCCACCCCTCACTTTAATTACCACGTGACAACACTTTAAGATAACCTACTGTCATTCGTATAACACACCCTGCTGAAAAACAACAATGAAGGTTCATTCAGTAAATTAACTCAGAGCTTAAACCACCAAATATTATTAGGCTAAATTTTCAAGTCTATTAAGTGACAGAATATACAAATCTACTATATAAAATTCATAGTAATCTGGTTTAAGCATTTCCCTTTACAAATTAAGTTTGCTATATAATTAATTGAAATTTTCTTCATTGTCAAATATAATCTCAGGGAAAAAGGATATAATTGTACATTTGTTGGCCACAACATAGACAAAGTTTTTTTTAAAAAAACATAATGCATTATACTGTACTTCTACTGTACTTAGTGTTAGTGTGTACTGTGGTCTATATTTGAAAATGAATAATTTCAGTAAATTTACTGAACTATTTGTGATGTGCAAAATAAAGTCAAGAAAGCACATCTATAACTCAGAAGGCTAAGGAATTTTATCATTCCCATGAGGACTCGCACCAATTGTTATAGATGCACCGTGCAAAGTATCCCATCTAGATACGTTACAGCTTGGTATGGCAACTGTTCTTCCCAAGACTGCAAAAACTTGGGAGAACTGGGAGTGCAGCATTGTCCATTATGCAAACTAGCCTCCCCTCCATGACTGTTGACATTTCTCACTACTTCGGGAAAGCGGCCAACATAATCAAGGATCCCTCTTATCCCAGTCTTTCTCTCCCTCCCTCATCCTTAAATTGAGCTGAATATATAAAATCTAAAGCATAAGTAACACCAGACTCAGGGTAGCTTCCATCCAACTATTATCCAATTCTTGGATGAACCTCTCATATGCTAAAGATGAACTTGTGATCTCCCTGTCCACCTCATCATGGCCCATGCATTTTGTTTACCTACACAGCTCTTTCTCTGTAACTACATTATGTATTGTTTTTACCATCTCAATCCACTTGAAAATGGTGTGATCTATCTAGATACCATACAAACAAAAGCTTTTTTTACTCTGAGTTCATATCACAAGAATAAACCAAAACTAAAAATAGATCTCTACCAATGCTCAACTACTTTCCAAGGATAAATGTTCACCTAACATTTATTTATGCCAAAGCAGTAAAACAGCTAGCATCCAAGTCATATTTCGCATCTTCTCAACTCCTGAACAAAATCATCCCTTAATGCCATTTTCTGGTTCAGTGAAGCAGTCATTATTAACTCTGCAGAAGAATTCTCAAATTGTAAGATTATCACCAGTGAGAGTTGCATCATACTGTCACATTCAAATATCACTAATTTACCCTCAGAATTCCATTCTTCAACATACTTACCAAAGTTAACAGCACAGGGAGTTAAGCCTCATCTTCCACATGTCCATGACAGCATCCTATCCCATGTTTTTATTAGTCACACTATTTACCTACCATCCATTGCTTTGCTAACTGTAACTTGGTCAAGTTAAAAAAATTAAAACTAAAGCTACAGGTTTTTGTATCAAGAAAATCTCTCCACTTGCCTCTTATTCTATTCCTCTCTTCCCCATCCTCTTCTTGATGAGTTCAAGACTTTGTAAAAGACTGGAAAGGAGAATAAAACTGAACAGTATCTGCTGACCCTATGATATATGTCAAGGAGACCAATGTCAGAACATTTTTCAAGAGGGTGAACCTTCACAAAGTGTCAGGCTCCAGTGGTATACTTCGCAGGGTACTGAAAACCTGTGCCAACCAACTGGCTAGAGTGTTCACGAACATCTTCAGCCTCTCACATACTTCAAAACGACATAAATCATGCTATCACCAAGTAGTACTCATATCTATCATGATGAAGTACTTTGAGAGGTTGGTCATTGCTAGAATTAACTCCTTCCTGAGCAACTTCCCTTATGCCTTAACAGATCTATGTGAATGCAATTCACTGGCTCTCCACTTGGCCTAGGACCACCAAGACAACAGCAATACCTATGTCAGACTGCTATTTATTGATGACAGCTCACTGTTCAACACCATCAGTCCCTCAACATTAATCAACAAGTTTCAAAATCTGGGCCTCTGCACCTCCCACTGTAACTAGATCCTCGACTTCCTCCTGGGGGACTACAATGAATGTGGATCAATAACATCTCCTCATGCACCTCACACATGCTTAGCCCACTGCTCTACTCTCTACATTGGTGATTATGTGGCTAGGTAGAGCTCAATACCATCCATAAATTTGCCAATGATATCATAGTAGCTGGCAGAATCTTATAAAGTGATAAGGATACATTCAAGAGCGAGATAGACTGGCTGGCTGTGTAGTGTTGCGACAACTTTGCAGTCAACACCAGCAAGACAAAAGAATTGACTGTGGGCTTCAGAAAGGGGAAATCAGGAGAACACTTTGAAGGGTTCGCGGTGGAAAGGGTGAGCAGCTTCAAGTTCCTAGGCGCCAAGATCTCAAACAATCTATCCTGGGCCTAACAAGTTGATACAATGACAAAAAAGGCATGCCAGTGATCATATTCATTCGGAGTTTGAGATTTGATCTGAGACTTCCCAAAGACTAGCAAATTTGTATAGTTGTATTATGGAGAGTATTCTGACTGATGCATCACTGCCTGGTATGGAGCCTCCAATGCAGAAAACTGAAAGGGGCTACAATGGGTTGTGGAGTCAGCCAGTTCCATCACAGACACAAGCCTCCCCATTGTTGAGGACATCTTAAAAAAAACTGCTTCAAAAGGCAGCGTCTATCGTTAAGGGTGCTTCCCATCTGGGACATGCCCTCTTCTCATTACTACCATCAGGATAGAGCTACAGGACCCTGAAGACTCAGTAAGTTTTAGAAACAGCTTCTTACCCTCCACCATCAGATTTCTGCATGGCCAATGATCTCATGAGCACTATATCATTATTTTTTTTTACAACTTATAGCTCTTTTGTAAGTCTTACACTGTACTACTGCCATAAAATAACAATTTCATTACATATGTTAGTAGTAATAAACCTGATTCTACCAATATCATCTGTAATCAGACAGCAAAATTTATACTTTATTTGATCCTGGGTCAAGCATCACTTGATAAACATGACTGAAATCTAAAGCCGCCTTAATGAAATAAAAAAGGTGTACAAAACTCTCACGTCAGGCTGCATTTCATAATCATACATTTCATCATGTAAGGAGATAATGATACAAGTTTGAAGAAGCGGACAAGTTCGATGGTTGAAGAAAGGAGGAAAATGTAACGTCTGTGATCAGGTAAAAAGCAGCAGAGATGAAATAACAAAAAGATTGACTGATGATAAACTGTAATGAACAAACAAATATAATGAAACTGGTTAACTCATCTGAAATGGAATGTTGTACCATGCCTGACTGAGAGATATAAGAAAATAGCAGTCAGCTATCGGTTCCTTCAAAGTGATAATGACTGATCTGTGCTGGCCCAATTCCTCTTCTGTGGCATTTCTCCATGTCACTCTATTCTTAAAACTGTCGAGTATTTATCTAATTCCACTTTCAATACTTCTAGTGAGTCAGTTTCTACCATCCACTGAAGAATTCCAGAGATTCAACTTTCACATATATCTCAGTTTTAAATGACTGTTCCCTTTTTTTGTAGTTCTCTAGTTTTGAGACTCTCCTATTTAGTAAAAAGATTCTATTATCTACCAATCAGACCCTGTTTAGATCCTCTATGGTTCAATAAGGCCACATCATATTCTTCCAAATTTCAAGGAATACAGGCCCAAAGTACCTTCTCTTGGTAGGACAACATTCTCCCGAAGAATTAGCCTGATAATTATACTTTGTTACCATACTTTTAAAAGTTACCTACCAACAACACAGTGTAGTGACCAAACCAAACTAAAAACTAAACCAAAACAATTGCCGCTGCAGGCAACTCTACAGATTATACTTGCACGACACACCTTCACTCCAATAATGATTGCTCCAGATGTTGAGGATATGTCTTCAATTCTTTATTAGCAATTAGCAAGCATGTAATCTTGAAGCAATTAAACTTAAGCTTACCCAAATGTAAGCTTCAAGCAATTGAGCCTTATTGAGCAGTCAGGAAAAGATACAACCTCTGCCAGTCCCCAGCTACTACAAACTGCAACGAACAAAGCACGAATATGTGACCTACTCCCCTTTGTTTTTACCACACTTAAGACTCATGTGGTGAGTTACTATAATGAATGTACAGCACAGAATACAATGCAGATAGAAAACAAATACATATCTCCTAATTATTATACTAGAACAATTACAACTATATGCTTCCAAGTCACAGGAGACATGACATTCACAAAAAACTCTTCTGGTAAGCAGTCTTTCCTGGATTGTGATGTTCTCCTGACAAACCTTGCTGCTCCTTTTGTCTATATTCATGAAAATCTGTCTTGAATGGCTGCTGCCGAAGTTCATTCAAGTCCAAAACTAAAAGCCCATTAGCTATCAGCTCTGACGGAGTGTAGTCTCTTCCACTGCCATGGTCTCCTTTCAATAGTCCAACCTAGCACTGTCCTGATTGCATTCATCATTAACACTGCGAATCACTGCAACAGCTCCATTGCATAGCGTATTCACCCCCATTAATTTCTGACTCAATTTCCAGCAAATGATTATGCTTCAGGTGAGACTATTCATGAAGATCTCTCTGACGAGGCAAGTTCCCTTTGTAGATGTTCAGTTCACAATAGTTTTCACTATCTAAGCCAGCTACTTACAATCTTGAAATGACACAACTACTCACAACCTTCTCATGACCCATCTTTTGTAAAAGAATGCGTGTTTTTTGTTTCCTGTCAGGTTGAGCTTGTTCATGAGGCTCACTTTGCAGAACCCTACTATGTTTGTCTCGGAAAGCATAAGTGACCATTATCTTGCTGTTCTTCTTGGACTTCACCCGATCTGGAATTATAAGAAGTTTACTAACATGATCACTAGCCTCCATGAGGCCATTAGATGCCAAGATGGTACTTGCTGCTGAGTTTGCTTCAAAGCTACACCCTTTTCATCTGTTCTGGGCTGAGTTTCAGCTTCACTTTCCACATTGGTGGCAAAGCTGCTTCCTTTAGCTTGAGAACAAGTTTGTGATATAGTTTTGTTCACACTTATACCCACTGCTGGGAAAGTAGCATTGTATTTTTTATCCAAATTCTGGGTGCATAGCAATCGTTACTTGCCTTTCAATAAAATCAATAACATCAGTGAAAGTCACCTTATGGTTGTACCTTTCTTACAGTTAAATTGAAAATACACGTGGACTAAGATGTTAACTGTCCTGTGCTATCATCAGTGGGATCATCAGTTGATCTGCCACCTGTCCTCAGGAGTTTCCGCCCACTTATGATCAAGACTCCCTCGAGGTGGTGGGCCAGCAGTGCTAAAGCACCACCTTCCACTGATGAGCTTAACAACTTGGCATCTGCCTCTATCTGAGTTGTTGGTCACTTCCATCCAAAATAGTTTACTCTTCAGGTATCTATGCAGCTACTGAAGAGTTTACAAAAGATGGATACACTGTCCGACTATCTGTTCCTCTGGACATACTTAGTCCACACCCATGATGATCCTGCCTCTGCTGCCTCAGCTACAGCCCTGCTGATTGACTTGATCTCTCTTCTTGTAAAGCCAAGGTCACACAGCCGCTTCTGGAAAGTGAACACAATAAAGCCACGGCACCCTACTTCGAATGGATAGCATGAGACCTTCCACCCTCTGTCTCTGCACTCTGATCTTAATTCTGCATACTTGGTTAACTTGGGCTCATGGGCTTCATCAATGTTGTCTTCCCAGGGGACTGTGAGTTCACCAATAACCACTTCTCTACTGGTGTCAGACCAGACGATTATATCTGGACGCAATGTGGTGAAAACTATTTGCTCCAGGAAACTGCCTTTCCCATCCAGGTCGGCCTTGACACACCAATCATTGGCTGAAGAAAGTATGCTTGATCGTGGGCCTGCTTTGTACACCCTTGACTTACAGTCTTTTTTCACAAATGATATGTGATGTTCTGTGCAAAGCATTGGGGATGAGATAAGTTGTGCTGCAGTACTCTCTGCTCAACCGCTTCTGTTACAACTTTAAGAATGCTGTTATGTCTCCAAGTGTACATGCCGCTGGAAAGATTGACTCTGCATGCACTCAGAATATGCTGAAGTGGTCCCTTCTCGCCATAAGCAGCACACCTGTCTGTCTTATCTTCATACTAGGTGCTGAGGTTGGCAGGTGTTGGGAGCAGGTAGTACACTGCTCTATATAGAAAAGAAATGTGGAGTGGTTCCATCTGCCACAGCACATTCCAAGATAGGTGTCATTGTTCAACACTTTCCCACCAGGTCCAAGCCCCTTGTTTGGTCAGGCCAGCTGCTTCAGCTAACCTCTTCTCCTCTTCTGCCTCTCGTATTTCATGCGTTACAAGCTCATGACGCTCCTTACCTATAGAAGATGACCACCACTTGTGGGTTGTCCATCCAATTCCCTGGCGGCCTAGCTGGGTAGCCCCAACCATCTCCTTGTGCTACAATCTCCACTCTGCATCATCAACTGCTGCCCGAGCTGACCACTTCCTGCCTGATCTCACATCCGGCTGGATGTTCTTGATGACAGGGTCTTTTGTGTCTCAAAGCATCAAGAATAATCCTACCTTGGCTATCTTGACCTCTTCAACAAGGGATTGCACTGGGATGGTAAGCTTTGTCTGGCTACTGTGGATTGCAATATTAGTGAGGCTGCTCGGTACTCCAAGCCACTTCTTCACATACTTGTTGATCTTCCGTTACATTGCCTCAACATGGGACATTGCCACTTCAGATAGTTAGTGGCCACATTATCCGTGGCATCAGTCTGTACTGCAAGCATCACAAATTCAACATGCCAGGCAAGCCACACTTATAGACAGACATCAGACCCTCTGCTGATCTGTTCTCCTGTCTCTTGAACCCTCTTGGTGTCTCTCAGCTCCTCTGTGTACCATCGCCCAAGGCTCTTAACTGGTTGGTCCTGAATAGATGTAATCTCTTCTCCACAAAGGGTGAAATGAAAGTCAACCAGCTTTGCTTTCCTAAGAACAAGGCTCCTTGACTTCTTGGTCTTGAACTTCATTCTTCCCCAATCCATTAGCTCCTCAAGTCTAGATAGTACACTTTCCACTGCCTCCGTGCTAGGACCCAAAAAGGTGAGATCATCCATGAATGTTCGTATTGATGGCAACTCCCCTCCGCCATCAAATGCGACACCTGGTCCCACTGATTCTGCACCCTTCACAATGACCTTCATGGCTAACACAAAAAGGATGGGTGAAATCGCACATCCCATTGGGATACCAATGTCCAAGCTCTGCCACCTAGTTGTAAACTGCTGAGAGGAAAACCTCATCCGGAAATCACTGTAGTGCTATATAACAAAGCTCCTCACCTTAGCAGGAATCCATAGGAATTCCATTGCAAACTCAATCAAGGCATGGGGAACGGAACCATACGCATTTGCAAGATCAAGCCAAACTACAGCCAGATTGCTTCTCAACCTTTTTGGCTCCTGGATGGTATGCTATATCATACTAGTATGTTCAAGGCATCCTGGGAAGCCTGGTATTCCTGCCTTCTGCACAGATGTATTTACCAATACATTCTCTATCACAAATAAAGATATTCTTTCTGCTAGAATGCCAAACATAATCTTCCCCTCTACATTCAGGAGTGAAATTGGTCAGAACTGATTCAATGTAATAGAAATTTCTTCCTTTGGGATGTATACTCCTTCAGCCTCACTCCATGACAAAGGAACAACACCTTGTCTCCACACCACCTTTAACAATCTCCACAAGTATTTCCTCAGCTCTTCACACTTCTTGAACACCTTATATGACACTCCATTAGGTCCTGGCATTGAACCTGACCTTGGCTTTTTGATGAACCGCTCAACTTCTGGGTGCAAAGCAATCACTCCTGGTCTTTCAATAAAATCAACATCAGTGAAAGTCATCTTATGGTTGTACCTTTCTTACAGTTTACAGACTACCAATCTCTATTTTTCTCCAAAGTTTATCAGGCAATTTACTTATGACAATCCTTATATTAACAGGCATTCCAACTTCTTCAAGTCCTGCACATCTTCCAAGACACTACAGCAACTTCTAAGAAAAACATCATCTTGAAGAGCTTTCACATCTTCTGATTTTATATTTGGCCAAGAAAGAGCCTTTTCCATGCAATTTTGTGCTCATCTCCAAAATGTTCCTGTAATAAAACTTGGACCTCAAAATATCCTTGCTCCAGCTAGCCTGTGGGCAACTTTTGACAAGATCTCTGGGGTAACATCCAGTGAACTGTTCTTGAAAATAGAGACGATCACCATAAATATCAGTGTTGCCTTCAAGGCTATTCTTAAAAGTCCTCATAAATGAATGATACTGCAATGGATTGTCATCAAAGATTTGAATCTCTCTTCTAGGCAAAGATGTAATGCATTGTTGGTGCATCACTATACTTATTATTTCCCTTTGCACCCTTATGGCCTCCAGTGCAGCATTTAGATCTTTCATCTGAAACATGAGTGTCACCATATTGTAAATTAGTGTCTTCAGAAGCACCCTTGTGCTACTAGATATGGCAAAGGTTCAGAGTACCTCCTCAGGGCAGACTGAGAATAAACACCCTGAGCTACCCATTGGGTTTCAAACCCCTGGCTCAGAGACATTTGTTCCTCAAATGTATCCACACTGACATCGAGTATGCTGGATTTTCTCTGTTCCACGTCAAGGTAGGAACTCCCACCACAGAAATATCCTGCTGGAGCTCATTTAGCACCCTACGACACTTGAAACCCTTAGCACTAACTCTGGCCATCTTCGCTGCAATTTCTTTCTACAAATTAAGCTTGTCCATCCTTCTTTGAAGTTGCTCCTCCATCTGTTCCTGATTTCTTCAAAGCTGTTCTATCTTTTCTTCCAATGCAAATTAATCCCTCAATATTTGCCGGCTGGTGTTTAACTCAGCTAAATCAGTCTCCATTCTAATGTGTGCTGATAAGGTATCAGACACACGAGACAAACTGCTAGCAATAGAAAGTGCTGCATGCACATGTGCTGTTTTCAGTTTTATACGTAGTCCCACCTGTTCTGTGGCTTTATAAATATTTCAATTTCCTCCAACAACATGAGTTTCAATACTGCATGTTTGCTTAATTTCTCTCTCATTCTTGAATTCAAGGTCACTGCTTCCAGCTTGACGCATGTTGTTTGCCAAGTGCACAAACCAGACCAAACAAAGGCAAATTCATTTCAGCATTTCAACATAACTAAGGGTTGAACTACTCAGGCAAACACCACAGGCTTTCAGTCCCCAATGGACAGGCAGAGCCGACCAATCAAAACAGTGTTTCAAACCCAAACACATTGCCTGAACCAAGTTGTTACTTGCCACAAGCTGCTCCAAGCTGTGATGCTTCTAATTTCACGACACGTCCAAACACTGATGTTCGTTTGATATAACTGTCAAAAATTTCTGCTGACAGATTATAGCAGCCAAACCAAACCCAATATAATTGCCACTGCTGACGACCCTACACATTTGTTATATTTACATTTCTCTCACTCCAATAATTATTGCTTCAAAAGTATATTCCATCCTTTATCAGTAATCAGCAAACATAGAATCTTGAAACAATGAAACTTAAGCATACCAAAGTGTAATCTAAACATAAATGAATGTAATTGACCAGTCCTTGTTTGCCATGCATACTTGCTCTTCGTGATTGCCTCGATCCCCCTTGCAGTCGATCTCCATTTAGATAATCTTCCACTTGATTTTCTTACCAAAGTGGATTTGAGTGGAGTGAACTGAAGTTTCAAAGGTGCAGGATGGGTGTAGTATGGAGGATATGGGCCAAATCAAGGCAGTGGGGCCCAGATCCAAGAGCCAGCGACAAACTATGTTTGGCCATTACCGGAGCAGACTTGGAACTGATTCAAAGCAGCAGATCAAAGGTGAGTTAAGGTGAGGCAGAGGTGGAGCGGCAGGTCCTGAGCCTAAGAGCGAGGAACAAGCCAATGTTTGATTTAAGCGCTGGGCCAGGTGGGAAAAGTCAGGTACAGGCCAAACCAAGGTGGTGGGTCTCTGGCTGGAAAGCGAGGAACAAACCAATGTTTAGCTGATTAGAGCACAGGGCCATATTGAACAGATCAAGGTGTCAGGGGCCAGAGGGAAGGGAAGGGCCAGTTTGCTGACCTGAGGCTTTGGCCTGCAACTAAATGCAGTGATGATTTGGCTTTGTGGCTGTGAACTCACTTCCGTAAACTTCTGATCGTCATTTGCTTACTTTCTTTTATTATTTGCACAATTTATTCTTTTGCACATTGGGTCGACAGTCTTACCTTTCAATGGGTTCTACTGAGTGTCTTTTTTTGGGGATAACTGTAAAGAAACTAATCTCAAGGTTGTATATAGTATTTAGTATTCAGTTGCAGAAGTCTGTGAACCCCTTGCAAATACGTTTTTTTTTACATGAAATGAGGTCTGATCTTCATGCAAGTCACAATAATAAACAAACACAATTTACCTAAACTAACAAACACACAAACAATTGTACTTTCCATGTCTTTGTTGAACATACTGTTTAATTATTCACAGTTCAGGCTGGAAAATGTATGTGAACCCTTGCATTTAATAACTGGTAGAATCTCCTTTAGCAGCAATAACTTCCACCAAACTTTTATTGTACCCTTGTGACTTAAATAAAGATCAGATCACATCAAGAGTAATTATTGCAGAAAAACAGGTAATTGCAAAGGGTTCACAATTTTTTTTCTTGTGACTGTAATTGTACTTCGAACTTTGATGACTCATGCCTCCTCACATTAATACATTTGTCAATATTTTCCCCACTGAATTTCTCCTTATCCCATTGAAAAATTACAACACCTTGGCAAAATATTCCCTTCCATCTATTTTGTAACATTAGCAAGTTTGGAAACCTTAGAAACTGTTCCTTTCTCCGGGTTATATGGGTAAATAGTGAACTGCGGACTGTTCCAATCAGCTTGTAAAGCATCCATCAATTCCAATCCTTTTTCTGCAAGACAACGAATATTCAATCCAAGCAACACACACAAAATGCTGGAGGAACTCAGCAGGTCAAGCAGCATCTATGGAAAAAAGTACAGTCGATGTTTTGGGCTGAGATAGACAAGTAACCAAAGATTGACGACATGCCAGCGAATGGTATGGAGGTATTCTACAAAGTAGCCACATATTTAGTGACAGTCAGAAACAGCAAATAGGCAAATAACAACTTGACCTCCAAAGTGTTTTTAGAAGTCTGGGCAAAGAGAAAGGAGTAGATAGGAGTGCAGATTCTGTACTGCCTGTATGAGAAAGTACTGTTTAGGGGAAGAGGGTTGTTATAATTGAATCATTAACCTGGATATATGTTGATCATTCACTTGTGAATAACGAAAACTCAAGGAAAGCAAAAAATATCTGATGGTGGAATCATGTTAGAGCAGCTAGAAATAAGAAAGATGTACTGAAGATGAAAGCTGGTGGAGTGACAGTCAAGAACAAAGACGCTAACGTGCTTAAAGGGACAAGGGCGAAAGCAAAGGTGCAGTTAATAAAATAGAAATTATGCTGATTATTTACTGGGAATAATCAGTTACAGACTCATGAGAAACCACTACCTTCTTGAGCACTCATCTGAATGAAGGAAGATATGCCTGCATTTCTATTGAGAGTTCTCAAAAGGCTGATGAGGCCAACATGGGACTCACCAACTCTGAAATGTCATACAGAAGTTACTTAATAGGACAGGTGGGTGGATCATTTGGGAGATTTCACACTCCAATATTGTTTCCAAACAAACCAATCAATGTGAAATTCTCAATGTCAACCTGAATACCCCATTTTGAATAGTCATGGGCCCAGCATTCCCAGAAGTCACTGGGTATATTCTGCTTTTCAAGAGATGGAGAAAATCTATTGGTTATATTTCTCTTCACTGTATCATCACCTGTTGTGATAAATCTCACAACGGTGTGTGTTTTGGCACTCTGGTGTCGAGCAGTCAAATGACTTGGTTTGTCCTACAGAGCTTAAGTGGGCTTTATTGCAAGGGATGACAGGCTGGCTGAGGGCACTGACATCAGTTCAATAAGCCATTCAATAAACATGGAGGATTTTGCACAGGCAGTGTTGGTGGCATCACTTATCGCTTTATAGTTCCTGCTGGATCAAGAGTTTTGTTCCAGGCACAAACTTCAAAAGGCCAAAGGCTATGTTAACATACTGAGTGCAATGGTGAATTTCATCAACTCCGCCTTTGCCAACAAATTTCTCCAGAGATAAAGTATGTGTGATCTATGGATTCCTGAATCAATTTCTAAACTTTATTGACAGATATTGCACAGTGGGACATGTTAGTATTTTTGCAAGTGTTAAATGTCAATCCTCTGAAATGTTTTGAAGCACAATGACTTGGAATACAGCCTCCTAATGCATCCAAGTGTTGTTCCTGCTTCATTACTGAAGATGGGATGAACTTGGTCCTGGAGAAGCGATAATCCATATGAACATGTCAAACAGACAAAATAGAGAAACTGAGAAGAGAAGTGTTCTTGCAGGACTGATGTAAGTAGCCTAGAGAGCAAGTGAATATTAGTAAGTCTAAATACCAGAAACTGAGATAAAGAAATGAAAATTGCTAGACAGTGTGAAGATGGAGGAAGGGGTAAAATAGGAGAGGCTGGATAAGACTAACAGTTCAACACATATGTAAAAACCAGCACAGATACAAACAGTGATTTAATGGAAAGCTAGCCAAGATAGAAGAATGAATTGGGACTTGAACAGAACGTTTCACATTTACTACAAAGTATAGATAGCTAGGATAGGTATTTACTACAGATATAGGTATTTGGATTTCTGCAGTGACACTTTTTCAATTGAAGAAAGTAGTTAAATGAGAAGTTGGATTAATACAGAAACAAGTTGTCACGTGGAAGAGAATGCAGTTTAATCTAGCCTCGAATCAAGCAACAACCTTGGGAATAGAATGTCTCAATCAAAATGAGGGGACTATCAATTGTTAATACTACTGGCAGGATCAAATGTCTTACTCAAAGTCCTCTGTAGTCCAACAAGTTAAAACAATGGGTTTCCTGAGGTAAATTTGCTTTTGATATCCAGCCTAGACATCAATGTTTAAGTGTGTGATAATGGTGCAATGATTTTGGAAACCTTGAATGTTCTCAGAAATGACTTGGGAGGCACTGATCATCAATGGTGTAGCCATAATCCAGATAGATGTATGAAGTGATGTTAAAGAATAGTCATTCAGTTTCCAAAATTGAGATTAGATCACAAAAATGTCTGACATGGCAGCTATTTTAATGACAATGTTTTGGTTGGATTTTGATGAACACAATTCACAAGTTCCATCAGATTCAACCAGCATCTCCTGCAGTTATAAAGATGGCTACAACGGGATGTGGAAGAGGCAATGATGATTATTTTAGACTAAGAGATATGGTGCTGCAAAGGGACTGATTTATTTTGGTACTGGGTTACAATCAATTTCCTCAGTCCCATGAAGGGCATGCGACAGGAACCCTGTCATCTTCTCTCTTCCCATTCTCCATGGTCAGATGATTACAGGCCAAGAAACCCCCAAGGAGTAGGCCAAATAATCCCTCAACTCTGGTTCACCATTCAATAACATTATGACTGATGCACTCTTAGCCTCACCATTACTTTCCTGTTCTTTCCCTGCACCATGAATGACAGTCAGGACAGCGGATTACTCCTCTTGCGTGATGGGGGAAAGACAAGCAGATCCTCCAGCCTCCCTGATGACACCACCTACAAGAAGTACATTCAGCTGCAGCTTCTTAACAACTGTATTAGAGAAATGAAGCTGGAGCTAGATGAACTTAGGATCATTTGGAAGGCTGACAGGTTGATTTACAGGAAATACAGGGATGTATGTAGTTACACCTAAATGTGCAGGACAGAGGTAACTGGGTGACCAAAAGGAGAAAGAAATAGGATATCCTTGTGACCATTCCCCTCAATAACACATTTGTTTTGGATACTATTGGGGAGACAAAGCTACTGCAGTCATGTCGCTAGCATTGTGCCTGGCTCTGAATTGTAAAGTACAGGTGAATATTAGTGATAGGGGATTCATTGGTTAGGGCGAGAAGATTATTCCCAGATGCTATGTTGCCTTCCATGCACCAGTCTCAAGAGCATCCATAACATTCTTAAGGGAGAGGAGATCTGCCAGAAGTCATTGTTCACATCCATGCCAATGACATTGGCATGAAGGGTAATGAGGTCTTGCAAAGGGAGTTCAGGGAGTTAGGTGCTAAGTTAAAGGAAAAGACCTTCAGGGCGATGATCTTAGGATTGCAACCCATGCTATGTGTTAGTGAGGCTAGAAATAGTAAGAGAATACAGTTTAACATGTGACTAAGAAGATGGTGTAGGATAGAGGGCTTAAGGCTTTTGGATCACTGGGTACTCTTCCAGGAAAGATGGAACTTGTACAAACAGGATGGTTTGTACTTAAAATAGAGAAGGATAAACATCTTAAAAAGGTTTTCCAGCGCTGCTCGGGGGAAGGGAGGGTTAAACAGAGTCGAAGGGAGATGTGATTCAGAGTACAAGGGCAGCTGGTACAGCAGTTGTGGGTAAAGGCGTAAAGCCAACATACAAAGACAGAAAATGTAAGATGGAGTATGATGAGACTAGTGTTATGAGTTGCATCTATTTCAATCCAAGGAATATCGTAGGTAAGGAAGATCAGCTTAGAACTGGATAAATATGTGGAATTATTATATTGTAGGCATCAGTGAAACTAGGATATAGGAAGGGCAGGAGTGGCAGCTCAATATTTTGGGGTTCTGTTATTTTAGATATGATAGAGAAGGTATTAAAGAGGGAGGGGTGGCATCACGTTCAGGGAAATTTCACAGCAGTGCTTAGACAGAAGAGACTGGAGTGCTCAGCTACTGAAGCTATATGGGTAGAACTTGGGAATAAAAAAAGGGATGACCATGTTAATGGGATTGTATTGTAGACCATCCAATAATCAGTAGGATTTATAGAAGCAAATCTGTAGACAAACAGTAGACAATTGCAAAAAGGTTGTGATAGAAGGCAATTTTAAACTTTCCACTTATTAACTAGGAATCCCATACCATAAAAGGACTAACACACACAAAATGCTGGAGGAACTCAGAAGGCCAGGCAGCATCTGGCGTTTGATGTCTGCTAGACAGGCAGAACTGGAAGAAAGAAAGCTGAGAAGAGGATTTGAAAGGTGGGGGGAGGGGAGAGAGAAACACCACACGAAAGGTAAAACTCACCAATATACAGGACGCCACACCAGGAGCACCGAACACAGTATATTACCCCAAAACACTCACAGGTGAAGTGTCACCTCGCCTGGAAGGACTGTTCGGGACTCAGAATGGTAGTGAGGGAGGTGGTATAGGGGCAGGTGCAGCACTTGTTCCACTTGCAAGGATAAGTGCCAGGAGGGAGATCAGTGGGGAAGGACGAATGGACAAGGGAGTAGTGAAGGGAGTGATCCCTGCGGAAAACAGAAAATGCGGTGGGGGAGAAGAGACATGTTTAGCGGTAGGATCCACTTGGAGGTAGCAGAAGTTTTGGAGAATTATGTGCTGCTCCCGGTGTGACCTCCCGTTTATCAGTGAGACCCAACATAGATTGGGAAACCACTTTGCTGAGCATCTACTTCCGCCAGAACAAGCTGAACTCCCAGGGGCCACCAATTTTAATTCCACTTCCCATTCCAATATGTCCATCCATGGACTCCTCCACTGTCATGATAAGGCCACACTTAAATTGGAGGAACAACACCTTTATTCCATTTGGGTAGCCTTCAACCTGAAGGCATGAACATTGGTTTCTCAAACTACTCCTCCCCCACCATTTCCCATCCCCTTTTCCCTCTCTCATTTTATTTCCTTACCCACCCATAGCCTCCCTCAGCTGCTCCTCTTGCCCCCCCCCACTTTTCTTTCTTCCTTGGCCTGCTGTCTCTTTCACCAATCAACTTCCTAGCTCTCTGCTTCATCCCTCCCCCCCTCCAAGTTTCACCTATCGCCTAGTGCTTCTCTCACCCCTCCCAACTTTTAAATCTACTCCTCAGCTTTTTTTCCCCTCCAGTCTTGCCAAAACAAAGACTGCTAGATGCTGCCTGACCTGCTGAGTTCCTCCAGCATTTTGTGAGGTTTGCTCGGATTTCCAGCATCTGCAGATTTTCTCATCTGTAAAAGGACTGGTCAAGATAGTTTATCGAATGTGTTCAGGAAAATTTTCTTAATGAATATATTGAGTTCCCAACAAGAATACAATAATGGATCTCCAATTAGAGTCACAAAGTACTACAGCACAGAAACAGGCCCTTCAATCCATCTAGTCCATATTAAATAATCTGCCAAGTCCCATCGATCTACACACAGACCATAGCTTTCCAAACCATTCAATTCCACATACCTACCCAAATTTCTCATAAATGTTGAAATCAAACCCATACCCTCTGACAACGCCATCCACACTCTTGCTACCCTCTAAGTGAAGTTCCCCCTCATGATCCCCTTAACCATTTTACCTTTCATCTTTATACTATGACCTCTTGTTCAATCACAACCAACCTCAGTAGTTGGGTGACCAGAAACGGACACAATACTCCAAATTAGGTCTCACAAATGTCTTACACAGTTTCAACTTAAGATCCCAACATTTGTACTCAACACTTTGATTTCAGAAGGCCAAAAGCTCTCTTTATGACCCCATCTACCTGTGATGCCACTTTCAAGGAATTATGAATCTGTATTCCAGTATCTCCCCTCTGGTCTACCACATTTCTCAGTACCCTGCCGCTAACTGTGCATGTCCTGTATTTGTTGTTCTAAAGTGCAATACCTTAAACTTGTCTGTATTAAAGTTCACCTGCAATTTTTCAGTTGCTCCTACTTTCACCGACAACTTTGAGAGACAACTGGCTGTCCAATATGCCCCCAATATGGTATCATTCACAAATTGCACATCCAGTTTACATTATTATCCAGATCACTGATATAGATGACAAACATCAATGGACCTAGCAAAGATCCCTGTGGCACATCAATAGTTCCAGGCCTCCAGTCAGAGGCAACCATCTACTACAATCCAATGGCTTCTCCCACAAAGCCATTGGAGATTAATCCAGTTTATTACATCATCCTGAATGCCAAACAACTGAACCTTCATGACCAAACTCCTTAAGCCCATGTAAACTACATCCATTGCTTTTCCTGCATCATCCTTCTTGGTAACTTCCTCGAAAAACTCTATTGGTTAAATGTGACCAAACACACACAAAGCACTGTTGGCTATCCCTAATCAGGCTGTGTTGATCCAAAAACTTTATGTAAGTAAATAATGTAGAATACTTTCCATTAACATACCCAGTTAATGTTAGGCTTATTGTATTTTATAACAAAGGCATGTGCAATACTTCAATGGGGCAACCACTAATCCTTTTTAATTTTACAGCTGTTTTTAATTCAGTTGTAACTTAGATGTCATTCTAAATAACTCAGATGTAATTTCAAATCTAGTCACTGGTTTTAGTAACTGAATTGGCAGTTTGCTATTTTCCACTGAATGGGGCAGCCCTGCAATCTCGCTGTCCTCAACAATGACAATAAAGCTCTAACCATTTATAAACTAAGCTAACTGATAAACCTCTAATTATACCAGTGCCTAAGAATAATAATATGAGCTGCCTTAATGACTATCGCTTGGTAGCACTCACATTGACAGTGATGAAATGCTTTGTGAGATTGGTCATGACTAGACTGAACTCCAGCCTTAGCAATGACCTGGATCCACTGCAATTTGCCTATTGCCACAATAGGTCAACGGCAGATGCAATCTCAATAGCTCTTCACACGGCCTAAGACAACCTGGACAATACAAACACTCATGTCAGGATGCTGTTCATTGACTATAGCTCAACATTATTCCCACAATCCTGATTGGGAAGTTACAGACCCTGGGTCTCTGAACATCTCTCTGTAATTGGATCCTCCACTTGCTAACCAGAAGACCACAATCTGTGCGGATTGGTGATAACATCTCCTCCTCACTGATGATCAACAATGGTGCACCTCAGGGGTGTGTGCTTAACCCACTGCTCTCTTTCTATACCTATGACTGTGTGGCTAGGCATAGCTCAAATACCATCTATAAATTTGCTGATGATACAACCATTATTGGTAGAATCTCAGATGGAGACGAGAGGGCGTATAGGAGTGAGATATGCCAACTTGTGGAGTGGTATCACAGCAACAACCTTGCCCTCAATGTCAGTAAGATGAAAGAGCTGATTGTGGACTTCAAGAAGGGTAAGAGGAAGGAACATATACCAATCCTCAGAGAGTTCAGAAGTGCAGAGAGTGAGTAGTTTCAAGTTCCTGGGTGCCAAGATCTCCAAGGACCTAACCTGCAAGACAGTGACTATATTTCATTAGTAGTTTGAAGAGATTTGTTATGTCAAAAAAAATGCACTCAAAAACTTCTATAAATGTACCGTGGAGAGCATTCTGACAGGCTACATCACTGGTCTGATATTGGGGCGGGGTGGGGAGAACGCTACTGCACAGGACCGAAAGAAGTTGCAGAGCGTTGTTAATTTAGTTGACTCCATCTTGGGTATTAGCCTACAAAGTACTGAGGACATTTTCAACGAGCAGTGTCTCAGAAAGAGAGCTTAAATTATCAAGGACCTCCAGCACCCAGGGCATGCCCTTTTCTCACTGTTACCATCAAATAGGATGTACAGAAGCCTGAAAGTACAAAATTCAGCTATTCAGGGACAGCTTCTTCCCCTCTGCCTTCCGATTCCTAAATGGACATTGAGTCCGTGAACACTACATCACTTTTTTAATATATATTATTTCTGTTTTTTGCACAATTTTAATCTTTTAATATGTATATTGTAATTAATTTACTTTTTTTCTATATTATGTATTGCATTGCACTGCTGCTGCTAAGTTAAATTTCACGACACATGTCAGTGATAATAAATTTGATCTCTAATTCTGATTCTAAACTAAAAGTGCAAGGGCACTGAGGAGTATGGTAGAACAAAGGAATCTAGGAATTCAAATCCATAATGCCTTGCAAGTAGCATCACAGGTAGATAGGATTGTAAAGAGAGCTTTTGGCACATGGCCTTCAAAAATAAGAGTAATGAGCAAAGGAGTTGGAATGTTATGTTGAAGTTGTATTAGACATCGGAGAGACCAAAATTTGGATCATTTTGAGCCTTTCTGTTCCCTTATCTGCAAGAAAGGACATTCATTTAAATTTTCTTTTCAAGCTCCTAGTGCTTGTTAGAGTTAGTATTTCTGTATCATCAACAAATGCCATTCTGGTACACTAATATTAATAAGGCATTGACTTAAATTCTGAATGGTTGAAGCACAAGCACCGATCCCTATGGTATCACAGAATTATTGATACCACACAAAAATGACCTATTTTTTCCAACTCTTTGCTTTGTTACCATCCCTTATCCACACCAAATATAATTATCCCTGACCCTCTGCACTCTTTTTGTCCAGTAACCAGAGTTGCAAACCAATTTGACATAATGTTCATTTAATTCACAAATTTGACTCCAAGCTTCCAGTTAACTGTCACTTTAAATCACGCCCAATTCTATTCATCTTCATCAAGATCTTACATATTCTAATAAGTGCATGTCTCAGATTCACACAGGAGGGCAAGAATATAAACACAAGAGATGCTGGAAATCCAGAGCAACACAATGCTGGATGGGCTCAGCAGATCAGGCAGCATCGATGGAGGGAAATAAATAGTCAACGTTTCAGGCTGAGACCCATCGTCGGGCCTGGAAAGGAAGGGGGAAGCCAGAATAACCCAGGACAAGAATATAGTTTCAGGTTAGGTGTTGTGACTAAGGGGGTATCAGAGCGATTGGTGCTGGACCTCCACATGTTCACAATCTATATCAATAACTTAGATGAAGGGAACTTTAGTCTTTGGATTTGGAAACATCATAAAATTAAATAAAAGTACAGAGCATTGTGGGCCATAATAGTAAGAGAACCCAAATACAAAAGCAAAGGTGTCTTGCTTCAGTTGAATTAATGAATACTGGTGAAGCACATCTATAATATTGAGTCTATTCTGATTCAAGAAAAGAAATAAACCTCCAAAACAGCGAGTACAATGAAGCAAAACTAAATAGGTTCTTTGGACAGTGGATTTGCAAGGATCAAGCCTGTACCTGTGAATTTTTAAGTTTAGAACAAGGAGTTTTCGAAGAGATATAACTGTCAAGTTTATTAAATGCACGCAGTTAATATTTTGGTAGCTGATTATCAAATATCAGGGATCGAAGTCCAAAAGGGGTCATCCATTCTGGGGAAGAAATAAATCTCTTCACTTATAGAACAATAACATAGTACAGGCTCTTCAGCCCTCCATGTTGTACCGCCCCATATAATCCTTAAAGTACTAAACCCACACTACCCCATAACTCTCCATTTTTCTTTCATCCATGTGCCTGTCCAAGATGCTCTTAAATACCCCTAAAGTTTTAGCCTCCACCACCATCCCTGGCAAGTCATTCCAGGCACTCACAACCCTCTGTGTAAAAAAACTTACTCCTGATGTCTCCCCTAAACTTCCCTCCCTTAATTTTGTACATATGCCCTCTCTTGTTTGCTATTGGTGCCCTGGGAAACAGGTACTAACTATCCACCCTATCAGTGCCTCTCATAATCAAGTCTGCTCTCATTCTTCTACGCTCCAAAGAGAAAAGTCCCAGCTCTGCTAACCTTGCTTCATATGACTTGTTCTCCAATCCAGGCAACATCCTGGTAAATCTCCTCTGTACCCTCTCCATAGCTTTCACATCCTTCCTCGAATGAGGTGACCAGATTTGAACACAATATTCCAAGTGCAGTCTCACCAGAGATTTATAGAGTTGCAACATGACCTCTCTACTCTTGAACTCAATCCCCCGGTAATGAAGCCTTGCATCCCATTGGCCTTCTTAACTACCCTATCAACCTGAACAGCGACCTTGAGGGATGTAGGAATTTGAACCCCAAGGTACCTTTGTTCATCCACACTCTTAAGTAACCGACCATTAATCCTGTACTCAGTCTTCTGGTTTGTCCTTCCAAAATGCACCTCACACTTGTCCGGATTGAACTCTATCTGCCATTTTTCTGCCCAACTCTGCAGCCTGTCTATATCCTCTTGTAACCTTTAACAAGCTACAGCTCCATCCACAACTCCTCCAATCTTAGTGTCATCCGCAAACTTACTCACCCATCCTTCCGCCTCCACATCCAGGTCATTTATAAAAATCACAAATAGCAGGGGTCCCAGGACAGATCTCTGCGGCACTCCACAAATCACCGACCTCCAGGCAGAATACTTTCCTTCCACAACTACCCTCTGCTTTCTTCCTTTAAGCCAATTTTTAAAAATCCAAACAGCCAAGGTTCCACTTATCCCATGCCTCATGACTTTCTGGATGAGTCTCTCATGAGGGACCTTGTCAAATGCTTTGCTAAAGTCCATGTAGACCACATCCACTACCCTACCCTCATCAATTTCTTTTGTTACCACTTCAAAAAACTCAATAAGGCTCGTGAGGTACGATCTTCCCTTCACAAAGCCATGTTGACTATCCATGAGTAAACTGTACTTCTCCAAATGCTTGTAGATCCTATCCTTAAGAATCCTTTCCAGTAGTTTGCGACGTAAGACTCACCAGTCTATAGTTCCCAGGTTTCTCCCTATTATCTTCTTTAAACAAGGGAACTACATTTTCCATTCTCTAGTCCTCCAGCACTTCCCCTGCAGCCAAAGAGGGTTCAAAGATCACAGCTAATGCTCCTGCGATCTCATCTCTTAATTCCCACAACAACCTGGGGTGTATCATATCCGGCCCTGGGGATTTATCAATCTCAAGTGTTTTTAAGAAGATCCAGCACTTCTTCTTCCTTAATCACATTGTCCAGCACATAGGCCCGCTCTACTTCGACCTCATCCTGATCAAGATCCTTTTCACTTGTGAATACTGAAGCAAAGTATTCACTTAGGACCTCCACAACCTCCTCCACTTCCAGGCACACGTCTCCCTCTTTATCCTTTAGCGGTTCCACCTTAGTTCTAGTAATCCTCCTATTCTTCACAAACACATAGTACGTCCTGGGGTTCTCCTTAATCCTACAATGCCAAGATCTTCTCATGCCTCCTTCGAGTTCTCCTAAGTCATTTCTTTAGCTCCTTCCTGGCTATCCTATATTTCTCATAAGCCCCTCCTACTTCCTGCTTCTTATATCTAACATATGCTTCCTTTTTCCTCTTGACAAGTTGCCTCACATTTCGTCAGCCACGGTTCCTTTTTCTTGCCATTTTTTCCTTGCCTCAGTGGGAAAAACATATCCTGAACCCAGCTCAAGTGGTCCCTAAACTTCTCCCACATTACTTCTGTGCTTTCCCCTTTGAACATCTGTTTCCAATTTACTCTCGCTAGTTCCTGCCTCATCCCTTCAAAGTTTGCCCTTCCCCAGTTAAGTACTTCACCATTTCATCTGATTTTATCCCTTCCCATAGCTATGCTGAAGCTAAGGGAGTTGTGGTCTCTCTCACTAAAATGCTCCCCCACCAAGAAGTCTGTCACCTGACCAGGTTCATTACCCAGAACTAGATGCAGTACAGGTTCTCCTCTCGTCAGCTGGTCCACATACTGTGTCAAGAATCCTTCTTGAACACACCTGACAAATTCAGCCCCATCTATCCCTCTTTCACTCAGGAGGTGCCAGTCAATATGAGGGAAGTTGAAATCAGTCATAACTACTACCCTGTATTTCCTGTACCATTCTAAAATCTGCCAGCTTATCTGCTCCTTGGTGTCGCGAGGGCTATTTGGGGGCCTATACACTACTCCCAGCACAGTGATTGATCCCTTCCTATTTCTGACTTCCACCCAGACTGACTCCATGGACACTCCTTCTGCAGCGTCCTCCCTTTCTATAGCCATGATACTATCCCTGACCAGCAATGGCACTCCCCCCCCCCCCCCCACACACCTTTTCCACCTCCCATCCTGTTCCTTTTAAAACACCTGAACCTGCATCATCCAATCCTGCCCTTCCTTCAACCAAGTTTCAGTTACAGCCACAACATCGTAGTTCCATCCTCCTTGTTCCTAATACTTCTAGCATTGAAATAGACACATTTCAACCCCTTTAACTGGCTACAATTATGTTCTGTCCCCTGCCTGTCCTTCCTCACCAACTTAGAACTCTTAGCATTATGCCCTTGTCCTTCTACCTTAATCCCTGCACTCACATTCTGATTCCCACCCCCCTGCCAAACTAGTTTAAACCCTCCCCAACAGCTCTATCAAACCTGCCCGCCAGGATATTGGTCCCCTTGGGATTCAAGTGCAACCCGTCCTTTTTGTATAGGTCACACCCGCCCCAAAAGAGGTCCTAATGATCCAGAAATCTGAATCCCTGCCCCCGCTCCAATCCCTCAGCCACGCATTTATCCTCCACCTCATTCTATCCTATTCTCACTGTCACGTGGCACAGGCAGTAATCCCGAGATTACTACCTTTGAGGTCCTGCTTTTCAACTTCCTTCATAACTCCCTGTAGTCTTCTTTCAGGACCTCTTCCCTTTTCCTACCTCTGTCACAGGTACCACAACCTCTGGCTGTTCTCCCTCCCACCACAGGATATCTTGGACGCGACCAGAAACATCCCAGACCCCTGGCACCTGGGAGGCAAACTACCATCAAGTTTCTTTCCTGCGTCCACAGAATTGCCTTTCTGAACCCCTGACTATAGAGTCCCCTATCACTACTGCCTTCCTCTTCCTTTCCCTACCCTTCTGAGCCACAGGGCCAGACTCTGTGCCAGAGGCACGGCCACTGTCGCTTCCCCCATGTAGGCCGTCCCCCCAAACAGTACTCAAACAGAAGTACTTATTGTCAAGGGGTACAGCCACAGGGGTACTCTCTAGTACCTGACTCTTCCCCTTCCCTCTCCTGAATGTGACCCATTTCTCTGTCCCCCATGGCCCCCGGAGTGACCACCTGTCTGTAACTCCTCTCTATCACCTCCTCATTCTCCCTGACCAGACAAAGGTCACCGAGCTGAAGCTCCAGTTCCCTAACACGGTCCGTTAGGAGTTGCATCTTGATGCACCAGGTGCAGATGTGGCCGTCCGGGACACCGGGAGACTCCGGGACCTCCCACATCTGACACCGACCACAGAAAACTGGCCTCACACACAATCTCCTTTTGCAATCAACAACTGCCTCACCTCGTCCCGTTACTGCCAAAGCCTGTGCAGCCAATGCCCTTTCACTCTGCTGCCTCTCACTCCACTGCCCAATGGATATGGCTGCCTTCTTTTTCAACTGTTCACACTCAAATGGCTGATGTCACGCGCCTGCACAGTCTGGCCTCTCTCTCCCCTGAGAACTCAAAATGTCTTCCCGCTGGAAATCCTTAGGTGCTCTCCCGCTGCCTTCTTGTTCTGAATCAAAAACTTCTGCAGATTCGTTGCCCTTTTTAAACTGTTCATGCTCAACAGGCGGACGTCACACGCCTGCGCAGTCTGGCCTCTCCCTTCCCCCGAGAACTCAAAATGTCTTCCCGCTGGAAATCCTTACAGAGCATAGAGCTCTCATAGAGCAATGAATCTGCTCTTACAAATCAATAATGTACATCATGAACAGTTGCTTGCCCAGCATTGACCCCTGCAGCACTCTGCTAACCACTATTACAAACTATTTATCTCAACTCTCTGCCTTCTTTTAACTAATTTTCTGTCCTTGCTAATAAATTACCCTTAGCTCCATGCAGCCTTACAGATACATCATTTATGTGGCATCAAATGCCTTTTGGAAGTATACAACATCCACCTGACCCCATCTACCCACTATGCTTGTTTTATCCTCAAAGAACTCTGGTAAAGTTTGTTAAAAAGGACCTCTCCTTCCAGTATCCATGCTGTGGCTGCTTGATAGAATCACTTCTAACAAGGTATCTCAGTAATTTTTCCCTTAATTACAACTTCAATCTTTTCCCAACTACAGACTTTGAAGTTAACTGTCTTATAGTTCCCTGCATTTTGTTGATAGCATTTTAGAAATGGTGGTGTGCTAATTCACTGTCAGCCAGATCTCTGAGGCTGTACAGAATCCAGCAAATTTTGGTAAATTCTCACAAAAATCTATAACTTCTGCCATTACTTTCTGTATCCTGGGATGTAGGGGATCAAGGGGATTGGTCTACTTATATTGAGTTCCTCACCTCCCATGGCATTCATAACATCTCCCTTTGGGACATTAAATAAGTCCTCCATCATGAAGACAGATACAAAACCGTTGTTCAAAGCCTCAGCTAATTCTGCAGGACTCAATATTAATTCATCTTTTGCATCTTCCAAGTGATCTGTATTCACTAACATCTTTTCTACTTTATCAAATTATAGAACAAACTTAGACTATTTTTGTTTTGTGGTAGTTTACTTCCATAATTTACTTTCCCTTTCCTTAATGCTTGCTTAGTGGTTCTCAGTGTGAAAATTCAATATTCATACCATTGTGTTGTAGGCTACACAGGTGGAATAAGAGCTACTTCTAGCTTTGAGTTTGCACTTGGCCTACCCTTGTAGTGGAATAAGCAAAGGTCTGACATGACTTTGGTGTGCAAATGGAAAGCTGCACTGAAATAACATATAACTGAAGTCAGGGTTGCCACCTCAGACATAGAAGGCTAGAGTTCCTAATGTAAAAGGGCATCTTAGTCTACATTTAGTCTTGCAATATTGAGGCAATGTTTATTTGCTCATTTATTTGTTTGTTGAGACACAGCACGGAATTGGCCCTTATGGCCCTTCAAGCCACATTGTCCAGCAATCCCTCAATTTAATCCTAGGCAAGCCACAGGACAATTTACAATTGACCAATTAACCTAACAACCAGTTCATTTTTGGACAGAGGGGAAACCGGAGCACCAGGAGGAAACCCACATGGTCACAGAGAGAACGTACCAACTACATACAGGAAGCAGTGGGAATTGAACCCAGGTAGCTGGTACCATGAAGTGTTCTGCGAACCACTATGCGATTGTGCCACACATCTGGAGTATTGAATGGTAAACTCATAAATAAATTGGTTTATTCTTGTCACATGTACAAAAAAAGTCAATGCAGCTAGACAATAAGGTGCAAGGTCACAACAAGGTAGTCTGTGAGAAACAGTTAAAAGTCTAATAAAAGTGGGATAGAAACTACCTTTGAGACTGGTGCCATGTTTTCAGGCTTTTATCTCATCTTCCTGATGGGAGGGTAGAGAAGTGAGAATGCCCAGGTGGGCAGGCTTTGATTCTACTGGCTGTTCTACCGAGGCATCAAGAAGTGTAGACAGAGTATATTGAGGGGAGGCTGGTTTCCATGATGTGCATGTCTACACCTCCTTACAGTTTCATAAAGTCATGGGGAGGGCAGTTGCCATTCTGAGCTACAATGCATCCAGAGAGGATGCTTTCTGTGGTGCACTGATAAAAATCAGTCTAAGTCAAAGAAGATGTGCCAAATTTCATTAGCCTCCCAAGGAAGAAGAGGTGCTCATGAGCTTTCTTGGATGTTTATATAGTTGGAAAAAGACAAAATTAGTATACAAGTATGGAGATGATCGATATTATGCATCTGAACTGTTAAGATTTATACCATTTTGCCAAAAACTGCATTAGAATAGGATAAAAGAAATTAGTATAAGATAGTGTCAACATAATTTTAGAGTTGAAGTTACAATACTGAAACAAGGCTTCCACACAAATTAGCAATGACCATCGGGCAAACATTATTACATTAACCCCACCAAACTAATTTCCAGTTATTCCTCACAGACTCTATCACTCAACTACACACTGGGGGCAAGTTACAGCAACCTAGATCCAAAATAGCATTGGTGATAACATGCCAATGTTTTGCAGGCAGGTCACAAAACCTCCAGATGTATTTCTTCTGAACTACTACCGAAATCTGTAACCTGCAATTTCCCTTTAAGTAACATACTTTTCAACCATTTAAACGAACTTGTAATTTCACTATTTTTCTGAAAGACTCAGCAGACTTTCAGGAGTGCAAGTACAGCACCTTTAAGTGAATGAAAAACCACTGCCATGGCTGGAAGAGTGGTCAGAAGATGGACTTCATGCCAGACTAAGAATAGCATGGTGTAAAATTTCCTGCACTCATTATCTTGTAGCATATGCAATCACTAGAGAACAGGACTGAGGACCTAAAGGCATGATTGTTATGTCAGAAGGAAATGAGCCATTGCTGCATTCTCTATTACACAGCAACATTAGCTCACTCGAGACACGCTGGTCCGGCCTGAGGGTTTCCCGATCTATTGGATGGATTGATCTGCAGAACATTCTGGGAAGGCAAGAGGCAAGGGTCTGTGCTTCATGATGAACTCTTTGTGGTTTTCAGATGTAGCTGTCTTGCCGCACATTTGTTCTCTCGACCTGGAACATCTAATGATTAAATGCCATCTATTCTACATCCTGAGAGAGTTCTCTGCCATAAGCCCTGACCAAAGTTTACTTACCACCAATGGCTGATGTATTGAGTGCTGCAATTAGCAAACAAGAAACAGTCTACCCCAAATCCTTTCAAATCATTGTCGGATTCAATCAGGCTTGCTTGAAGAAATCTCTGCCAAATTATCATCAAAATATCACCTGCAGCATCAGGGGTCCCAACATGCTTAATCACTGCTAGTTTACAATTAAGAATGCCTACCATTCCATTGTTAGATAGCATTTTGGGAAATTTGATCACCTGGCTGTCTTCCTCCTACCTGCATACAGGCAGAGGATGAAGAGCAAGGCTCCTGAGGTAAGGACAACAGAGATGTGGTCACAGGAGACAGAGGAGCAGTTGCATGATTGCTTGAAGTCGTTGTACTGGGCCATGTTCAAGGAATCAGAGGATCTGAACAAATATGCCACAAAACTTTATAAAGTCAGTTGCAGACAACTCTGACCCACAAAATCATTCATAGTCTGCCCCAACTAGAAGCCCTGGATGAGCCAAGAGAGCCACAATCTGAGGGGAGGGCCAGGTCAATGGCATTCAGGTCTGGCGACCAAGTTACATACAAGAGGTCCAGGTACAATCTCCAGAAACTCCATACGCTAAGTGGCAACTCCAGACAAAACTTAATTAAACCACAGCCAGGGATGTTTGACAGCTGTGGAAGGGCTTGAATGCTATCACCTCCAATAAAGTAAAATCAAGCTACATATGTAACAAGATTTCACTCCCAGTTGAGCACAATGTCTTTTATACTCGCTTTGACTGAAAAACCATGGGAGAAACCTTCACGAATTCCCACAGCCCTTACAACCCTATGATTTCAGTTTCTGAAGCTAACATGAGGAAAGCATCTGGCCCAGACTGGGTAATGAAGGCCTCCACTAATCAACTAGGAGGGGTGTTTATCGATATCTTTAACCTCCCATTTTGGTAGTCAGTGGTACCCACAAGCAGGCTTCAACTTTGGCTGAATGGGGCAGTTATGCTATTGGGCCAAAATGTACAGGTCTGATATGTCCCAAATAACCAGAATCCACTGCAACTGATCTGCCTTGACAGGATTTCCATTCTCATTTAAAAGACTGTCAACTCAATTCAAAGATTTTCCATTCTGTGACTTGACTGATATTTTATTTAACTTGAACATAACAATTGAACTTTTGTCTATTATGCTTCTGCTTATGGAATTCCATTTGCTGTACTGGCCACTCTAAAGATGCCCTGCCATTTCAAATCTATCTGTAAATTTGCACAACAATCAAAATAACACTCATATACAGAACTTTTGAAATTTTGTTTAAAAATGCATGGAGGTATAATACACATACAAACCCTGTGGTATTAATATCCACATTGTCTGTTACAATACTGCCAGTTTTGCATCATCAGCAAACTTGCAACCTTTGTATTTAGGCCCTGTCAGCCAAATTGTTGATAGTGTCTGCATAGCAAAAATCTAAGCATCCATTCCTTTATCACTCCAGAATCATTCCTGTATCACCTGCTAACCTGAGAAATCGCCATCCTCAATTTTCACTCTCTATGTGACTAATACTCAACCCATACTGATCTATTATATCCGAATTCAAAGAAAGGACAAGATCCCACATGGCAGGCTAATCTGAAAGGTTAGAATAGATAGGATTGAATGAATTAGATACAAAACTGGCTTGGTGGTAAAAGGGCAGATTGTGGTAATGCAGCATTGATTTTCAGATTAGAGCCAGATGAACATGGTGTGCTTCAGAGATTCCAAGTTACAACAGGTTATACTGTAAATCAGGTTGGCAAGGGAATGGGAAATAGCATTAAACGCTGATAAATGATGCATATTGGGAAGTTAAGCATGGACGGAGCCTGAGGACTGACTGACCCTACAAAGCATTCCTCAACAGAGAGACTTGGGTACAAATGCATAGTTCCCTGAAAATGGAAACACAATTGGACAGGTCAGTGAGAAAATTATCTGACATGTTCGTCAACTGAGGCTGAGAACAAGAGTTGAGATACCATGTTAGAACTATAAAAAACACTGGTTAGGCTGCACTTAGTGTGTTGACTGCAGCTTTGAAAACCACACTCCAAGGACATAATGAAGCAGAATCAGCAAGGATACTGCCTGAATTGGAGGGAGAGTTATAAGGAGAGATCGGACAGGCTAAATCATTTTTCCCTGGAGTAAAAGATCAAAGACTAGCAGTCAAGATAGACCACCCTGCGATGTCCAATGTTGTGGCTCAGACTTAAGTTATTTTTCTTTAGGTTCATAGGGATAGTTTGGGGAACAGTATGGGGGAATTAAGGATGAGAGGGAGTTAGAGGTCATGGGTACTCAGAACAATACAGCACAAAAAGCGGCACTTCGGACCATCTAGTCCACGCCAAACTATTATTCTGCCTAGTTCTATCACAATGTACCTAGACCATAGCCTTCCACTTCCCTCCCATGCAGATACTAATACCAATTTCTCTTAAATGTTAAAATCAAACCTGCATCACCATTCCACTAGCAGCTTGTTCCATAATTTCACCACCCTCTGAGTGAAGAAATTCGCCTCATGTTGCTCTTAAGCCTTTCACTTTAACCTATGACCTCTAGTTCGAGAGTCTCACAACCTCAGAGAAAGAAGCCTGCTTGCATTCACCATATCTATATCCCTCTATTTTGTATACCCTTATCAACTCATAGGTCCAGGGAATAAAGTCCTAACCTATTCAACCTTTCCCTCAAACTCAAGTACTCAAGTCCCAGCAACATTCCCGTAAATTTCCTCTGTGCTCTTTCAAACTTACTTCCTTCCCAGAGACAGGCAACCATAAGTGTGCACAATACTCCAAATATGACCTCAACAACATCTTATACAGCTTCAACATAACATCCTAACTCCTATGCTCAGATTTATGAAGGCCAATATGCCAAAGTCTCTCTTTACCACCCTGTATTCTCGGGATCCCTAATATAGCATATTCCTTGGTGTTTTACCATTTAATGTGCAAGTCTGAAGTCCCATAACTACCCTGGTTTGAAGTCCAACAATGCAACACCTCACACTTGCCTGTATTAAATTCCATCTGCCATTTCTTCAGACCATTTTTCCAGCTGGTCCAGATCCTGCTGCAAGGTTTGACAGCCTTACTCACTATCCACTATGCCCCCAAATGTGGTGTCATTCACAAATTTGATGATCTAGTTTACCACGTCATCCAAGATATTAAAAGTATTATGCAAAAGTCTTAGGCACCCTTAGATTTTTTTTAATATAATTTTTGTTGTAGATGTTTATTTTTTCATCTACTACATTGTCGGTAGAAAAGAACAAACTTGATTTCTGAATATTCATTTTTCAAAATAATTAAAAGAAAAATTTTTGTATTTTGCTAAAGAAATTAACACAAGTTAAAGACCATGTTTCAAATAAAAACTTGATTACTTTGTAGGTATACAGCCCATTGTATGATTAAACAATGATAAGAAACAAATGCTCATGAACAATGGCATAATGAATTGAACAAACTAGACTGATTAACTGAAAGAGAAACGACTGTAGAAGGAATCAAACTGAGTGAAGACCAACCAAGGGTATGACATATGAGTTTAACCTTCAAATCATCAATTCTTACACCATGGCAAAATTGAGCATAGCAACAAGACACAAGGTGGCTATCCTGCATTAGCAAGGTTTCTCCTAAGCAAAAAACTTCAAGGTGTGCTGTCCAAGTTCTTCTGAAGAAGCACAAGAGAAACAGGTAAGGTTGATGACCAGAAATGCACAGGTCTGTTACTGAATCTGAGTGGAGCAGACAGAGATACAACAAACTGGCATCCCTTCCAAATCAGAAGTTGTCTAGCACTGAACTCAGCTCGGAACTCAAGCAACTGGAATCCAGATGCACCCTCTATAGTCCAGAGAAATATTGTCAGAAGTGGTCTTCATGGAAGACTTGCTGCCAAAAAGACATTCCTTTGAAGTGGAAACAAAGCCAAGAGACTCACTTACACATAAGGACTGGGGTATTGAACAAATGCTTTAGACTGACCAGTTAAAAATTCTGGCTCAAACAGGAGGCAATCTGTCCATAGAAGAGTTGGAAAGCATTACATGGATGAGTGTCTACAGCCAACAGTTAAGCACGGTGGAGGTTCCCTGCACGTTTGGGGCTGTATTTCTGCAAATGCAGTTGCGGATTTGGTCAGAATTCATGGAATCCTCAATACTGAGAAGTACAAACAGATTCTCATCCATCATGCAAAATCATCAGGGAGGCATCTGATCAATCCCAACTTCATTCTGCAGCAGGACAATGACCTCAAACACATGGCCAAAGTCATACAGAACCATCTTCAGTGAAAAAAAAACAATGAGTTCTGCAACAGATGGTATAGCTTCCACAGAGCCTTGATCTCAACATCATTGAAGCTGTCTCGGATTACCTGGAGAGACAAGCAGCCAAAGGTACAGAATGACTGTGGCAGGTTCTTCAAGATGCTTTATATTAGACAAAGATATTAAAAAGTAGAGGGCTACGCATAACCCTAGGTAATTTCTAAGGTAAGGACATGTTCAGCACAGCTTTGTGGGCCGAAGGGCCTATATCATACTGTAGGTCTTCTATGTTTTCTAACCTACCAGCTGATTTTCTTATAAAACTACAGGATGGTGTACCCAAGAGAAATGATGCAGTTTTAAAGGCAAGGATAGTCACACCAAATGTTGTTTTGATTCAGTTTTTTTTAACTGTTTACTGTTCTTTATAGTAATTTTTTTTGTATTTAAAAACTTCATTTCTGAAAGCATCTTCCCTTCAAAGAATTTTTTCACATGTGCCTAAGACATTTGCACAGTATTGTAGATGATAAAGAACAATGGACCCAGCAATGATCCCTACAGCACACCACAAGTCACAGGCTTCCAGTCAGAGAGGCAGCCAGAGGGCAGTAGACAGCTTCACCCACAAAGCCAATGTCTAATCCCAATTACTGCCTCATCCTGAATGCAGATTACAGAGGAGAAGGTGCTTGATCCTTCTTGATCCGTTTCCCATGTGTGACCTTGTCAAAAGCTTTGCTAAAGTCCACATAGACAGCATCTACTGCCTTTCCTTCATTAGCTTTCTTAGTAACTTCCACAAAAAGAGATCAGTTAGACATGACCTACCATGCAGAAAGCTACGTAGACTATAAAAAAAAACAGGAAATGCTGGCAGAACTCAGCAGGCCAGACAGCATCTATGGGAGGAGGTAATAACGACGTTTCGGGCCAAAACCCTTCATCAGGAGTGAAGTAACATGGGATGGTCAAGGGGGGATAAGAAGTGGGGGGAGGGATAAAGTAGAGAGCTGGGAAGTGATAGGCTGGAGGGAAATGGGCTAGCCCATTTCGGCTAGCCCGAAACGTCGTTATTACCTCCTCCCATAGATGCTGTCTGGCCTGCTGAGTTCTGCCAGCATTTCCTGTTTTTTTTATTTATTTCCAGCTTCCACAGATTCACTCGTGTTACGTAGACTATCCTTGTCTATCCAAATGCTTATGCAACTGGTCCCTCAGAATACCTTCCAATAACTTACCTACTACTGACATCAAGTTCACAAACTATAATAACCTGGTTTATTCTTAGAGCCTTTTTTAAATAACTGGACAATAGCGATCCTCCATCTCTACCATGGCCAAGGACCGCAGCTTGTTTTACTGTTATTATTGCTTGTGTCGTACTATGCAACATTGTGGGCATGATATGTTGGCACTGGAATTTTGGCAAAACTGACAGGCAGCTCCAGCACATCACTGGTTATGTTGGTTGGTAATACAAATGATGCATTTCACTGAATGTTTCAAAATACAAGTGACAAAAATCTGGATCTGAATCTGAGAGGCATGATATGGAGAGATATGCAAAATTATTTCAGGCAAATATGGAGTAGATAAGTAGGATGGGCGGCATGGCA
Organism: Hypanus sabinus; assembly: GCF_030144855.1. Lineage (NCBI taxonomy): Eukaryota > Metazoa > Chordata > Chondrichthyes > Myliobatiformes > Dasyatidae > Hypanus > Hypanus sabinus. The sequence goes on along the minus strand of NC_082709.1, from coordinate 144,011,327 downwards.
GAATAGTGGTTAACACGATCAGTACCAGCGATCACCAATACAGATTCTATTTCCACTACTGTAAGGAGTTTGCACATTCTCCCCCGATCATGTGGATTTCCTCACAGATTCCAAAGATGTAGAGTCAGGATTAGCAAATTGTGGGTATGCTATATAGGTGTCACCTACAGGCTGTATTCAGCACAATCCTCACTGTTTTGATTTGACACGAAATGACGCTTTTCATGTGACAAATAAAACTGAGCTTCTAGAACAAGGTTCCCAACCTTTTTTATGCCATTAACAGAGGTTGGGAACCCCTGTTCCAGACAGCCTACGTCTGTTTCCCATTGCAGGGGTGTCTAAAAATATAATGCATAGGTTTAAGATGTATGGGGAAGTTAAAACAAAATCCATGGGATAGACTCATTGCTGTCTGGAAGTAGCTGCCAGAGGACACACAGACACAACGTTATGGGAGATCTAAACAGGTACTTGACTGAGCAAGGTTTATAGAATTAATGCAAGTAAATGGAATTAGTATTAGTATAGATAGGCATGGTGGTTGGCATAAATGCAGTGGACCAAATGACCTGTTACTATGCTGTAAGACTGATTATGACTCCTCTGCAACTAGATGAATTAACCCTTTCCATCACAAAATACTACATCTGACATTGCCTTTTTCATAGTTGGTTTTTCAATACTGACCATCAATCCGACTTGTCCAGATTACAATTTATCCACCATCTCTGTTTGTGGTCAGATAGCAAACAAAACTAGTCACCATATGTTTACTAGCTAAATGTTATTTTGTTGAATATTGAATTAATACCTTAATTTTTAAAAATCTATTTTCACTTTGAAACTACTCAATCAAGCCAAGTTCAAAGAGTCGTACATCACAGCAATAGACCCCCTCAATCCACATTATTTATGTAGATCAGGATGTTGCTCCGTGCTAATTGCATTTGCTCCATATTAGGCATATGTCCTCTACACATTTCTAAGCAACGTACTTGTCCAAACATCTTTTAAACATAAATGTTATCAGCCTTCACCACCACCTCTAGCAGATATTGTGAATGTAATTGCTCTACATGCTTCCCATTTTTCTTTTTCTTCCCAAAGCATTTGGTGAGCTAAGTCCATGACTATACACATCCACTCTTCCAAATCTTTCAATTACTGAGGAATTTATTCAAATTTATAGGGATCACCAATTTTTTTTAAGAAAATGGTGACCAAATCTTTGTGTAACTGACCAGAAAAGTGCAATTTTTAAGGAAAAAATTTCTTTTGGCAATATCAAAACATTTTAAAAACTCACGTGCCAAGCAAAAAATAACATCTTCTACATTCTTTCAGAAAACGCTAAAAGATATCATGATCCAGAAAGTAGTTATCGGCCAATGAATTATGCCTGACATTAATGTGCCCTACCCTTGCCCATTTAACGCAGTGGTATGTTACACTGTGTGTTTCTGAAATGAAACATACTTTGCAATATTTGAAACACACACTTAGCACCTGATGCAAGTCAAGAAAACAAGGCCAATAATCACATTCAATGCTGGAGGAATTCAGCAGGCCAGGCAGCATCTAGGAAAAGAGAACAGTCAAAGTTTCCAGCCAAAACCTTGACTGTACTCTTTTCCTGGATGCCGAGTTTATCCAGCATTTTGTGTGTTGCTCAAATTCCCAGCATCTGCAGATCTTCTCTAGTTTGTAATCATATTACTTTAAACAATTCCAATTCTCATGTGAAAATCACCAAGGACTGGAAAGGAAGTGCAAGCTAGAATGGTGAAAGATTAGTTTTATTTGTCACATGTTCATCAAAACATAGTGAAATGCGGCAGTTGTGTCAAATCAAACCAATTTGTGATGGGCAGCCTGCAAGTGTTGCCCCGTTTCTGGCACCAACATAACATACCCACACGTCATTAACCCTAGCCTGTGTGTCTTTGGAATGTGGGAAGAAACTCATGCAGTCATAAGGAGAACATACAAACCCATTACAGATAGCAATGGAAATTGAACCCTGATCTTACAACTGGCACTGTAATAGTGTTAAGCTAATCAGTCTGTTACCACCCATGAAATCAATATTAAAAACAGGTCAAAAAAAATTAGACTGCAAGTGAATTGAGATAAAAGAAAATTTAATTCTCAACACCTCAGAGTTCAAATTCTGCTTTGACAATTTTCAGTGATAGAAGCTGGGTAACAGTGATGAGCATCTACTGCATTATTAAAAAGGTTACTTAAACTTGCAATTATTTTACTCCGTGATAAATTTAGTTTAGGATCACAAATGAGTTAAACAAATTCACAACTCCATATATTTGAACAGACAGTCAAACATGGAGTTGCACATTTTGGTAAAGTATCATATTATAATTAACACTCTCAAAATTTCCCTATTTAACATCTGTGGAACAAAAACAAGAGTTAACTTTTCCAATTGAAAAATCTTTGCCAGCAGGTTCTACAACTGAAACATTAATCGGTTTCTCTTCTCTTGATATGGATGCCATCTAATCTGATAAAAACATATCAGGAAATTTCCATTTTAGTTTCAGACTTCCAGTATATGAACTTATAAAATCACTCATCTTTCCCCATTTAATCATCCAACATTGCTGTAACAATTTCATAGGTATAATGACAGCTGTCAGCTTCATTATTTTCACAATAGATTATGATGGTATGTTCAGGAAAACAGGAGCCAATGATGAAAAGTTACTAATTTCATTTTCAACAAATTGACATTCTTAACTATTTACCAGTAATTTTACTCAAGTTCCCTACTACTCTGAACTCTTCCATGAAATCAAGGACACTGCACAAATATTTAGGCCAGAAAATTATGCATTGTCCCAAGACACCAAGTAGAATTTGACACAAAACCAAACTCACTTGTGATTAAACATTTGAAAGAGACTTTAAGGAACGTCTGGAATAAGGATAATAGCAGCATAAATTTCTATTGAACTATTCAAATCTCTGGGCAACTGGCTTTCTTCGTTTCATCTCGGTTAGTATTCAATGACATGTACAAAGATAACCTGGTCTCTCTGAACAGTACATTGTGATCCCTTACCATTCAAAAAAAAAACACAAATTTATTTCCCAGCCCTCCCCAATGCAATGGACACACATTATTTTAATTGAAGTGACACAAGATTAGACTTCAGAAGCTGGAAACCTAGAATGATACACAAAACTCTGGAGGAACTCAGAAGATCAGGTTGCACTTATGGAAGGAAAGGCACAGTCAAAATTTTGGGTTAAGACCCTCCAATCAGGAAAGGTGTTATTTCAATTTGTTCTCTGTCTGGCCATATAATTGCCCAGACACTCATTTCATCCATACAATTTTGATGCCTCTGTGTTGTCATTACTACTCACTGAATTTATTGATATCAGGAAATAATTTTCACCTGAACACTTGGGGACAAATCACCATTCACTGCAGTATACTGCTGGTCAGTATGCAAACCTAAGGTAGACACACTTACTTTTATGTTGTTCCCTAGTTAATACACGTACAATAATAAACTACCCAAAACTCCCCACATACCAACTTCATTCACCAATGTAATTTAGTTTTTTGTTATATTTACCAATGTACAATGAAAAATTATTTTCCATACTATCCATACACATTTCCTCACATCACTGCAATTAGGTAGTACAATGGAAAACAAAAACAATGCAGAAGAAAGCATTACTATTATAAAGTGTGATGGAGACAAACAATAAGGTGCAAAGAATAAGAAGGAAGACTATGAAATCAAGAATCCACTCAAGATCAAGACTCCATCTTAGTATTCTGGGAGACTGTTCAATAGTCCCATAACAGTGGGATTGAATGTGTCCTTGAGCCTGGTGGTACATGCTTTCATACTTTTCTACCTATTGCCTGATTATGTGGGGAAGAGAGAATACCCAGGCTGGGTGAGGTCTTAAAATACATCAGCTGCTTTACCAAGTCAGCAAAAAGAATAGAGAGAGTTCATACAGAAAGGCTGGTTTCAATGATGTGCTGAGCTGTGTCATGACCCTCTGCCATTTCTTCTGGTTTCAACCAGAGCAGTTGCCATACCACACCATAATGCATCCAGACAGAATGCTTTCTATGCTGCATATATAAAACCTGGTTCTGCACAGGACCTATTGAAAAGCTTCTGAAAATCCAAATGATCCACAGTCCCTCCTCTCCCACATCTACTGTACTCAAAAGAACTTCATTTGTCACCGACACCATTCCTTTTCATAAATTCACATCAAGTGAGCTCAATGATATTATGAATTTTAAATGCCTTGGAAAAAAATAAGCCTGATAAGATTCCAACTACTGATGCCAGGTTGACATGTCACATCACTGAGGACCTCAGACACCAGCCGTGTGGTGAAAAAGGCACAACAGCACCTCTTTCACCTCAGACGGTTGAGGAAGTTTGGTCTGGGCCCCCAAATCCTTTCTACAGAGGCACAACTGAGAGCATCCTTACTGGCTGCATCACTGCCTGGTATGGGAACTGTACCTTCCTTAATCGCAGGACTCTGCAGAGTGGTGCAGACAGCCCAGCATATCTGTCGTTGTGTACTTCCCATGATTCAGGACATTTACAAGGACAGGTGTGTAAAAAGAGCCCTTAGGATCATTGGGACCAAGTAACCCCAACCACACCCTATTCCAGCTGCTACCATCTGGAAAGTGGTACTGTAGCATAAAAGCCAGGACCAGCAGGCTCCAGGACACCTTCTTCCACCAGGCCATCAGACTGATGAACTCATGCTGATTTGTGTGTACAGATGGCCTCCATTTTTCAAACATTCGCTTTATGACAGCTCACTGTTATGAAAGACCTACATTAGTACCTTTTTCGCTAACCAAGGAAGATTTTCACATTTACGAAGAAAAGACGCCCGCTTTATACATGTGTTTACCCCAAGAAAGACTACCATGACCATGAAGCCTTGTGCGGGCAGTTGTGCGCACGTGCATGTACGTGCTGATTTTTTTTCTCCACATCAATTTTGGCTCGCTGTCTTCCCGATTTTGATAAGTGAAACTACACAGTACATACAATATTTCTATTTCATATAGGCTGTATATTTATCATGTCATTCCTGCTTTTACTATATTATCTTGTTATTTTAGTTTTTATGTGTTATTTAGTTCAATTTGATAGGTTATTTTTTGGGTCTGGGAATGCTCAAAAATTTTCCCCATATAAATAAATGGTAATTGCTTCTTCAGTTTATGACATTCTGGCTTAAGAACCATTTCATAGGAACACTCTACCTTCGGATGGTGGGGGAAACCTGTACTCTATATTACATTGACTGTTCTATTTATTATAAATTACTATGATTGCACATCGCACATTCAGATGGAGGTGTAACAAAGATTTTTTATGTATCCTCATGAATGTGAAGGATGTAAGAAATAAAGTCAATTCAATTCAGTAACTTCCCATCTTCCTTGCCTTCCATTCTGAAATTGACAGGCTCAAAAATCCACAGAATTTTGCAAAAGACAACCAGTGAATTCTTCAAAGCTACTTCTTTCAAAACTCAGTGTAGATCACTAGATTCTTCCAGTTATCTTGCAATACTTCTTTTACTTCGCCTCTGTGCTTATCTCTTGGTTCTTCAATAATTCTACATGTTGTACTGTCTTCTTCCAAGAAGAATGCAAAATGTTTAGTTCCTCTCACCTGTTTGCTCTTCATTATAAAATCTCTGTAAATAACTCATATTTGGCTTTGCTGATTTTCCTCCTTGTTACAAACTATAGTTGCTCTTATGCACTTATTCTAGTTTCCCTTAAGTATCAATTTCCTGATCATGCTTTGTTAAGTCTAATACACTGAGTCCTCAGATTTAGGCCCTTTTCCAGAAACTTTTAAGCCTTTTCTTTAAACCAAATATAATCTTCTCCTATAACCTACTCTTTACATGATCTTCATTCACAAGTTATCATCACACAAATTCAACTGTATTAGGAGATGTGAATTTCAATGCAATAACTTTTCTGACACGACCAGTTTTGAAGTACTAAACAGTATCGATTGCTTTTACATATTCTAATGAATTTAACAAATTGAAAAGATTTAACAATGTAATCTATGAACTTAACACAAATATTAAGGTAGGACATAAGACAGACAATATAGCTAAATGGACTCTTTTGAACTCACAAACTACACTAACATTTTTAACTTTCATGGGTTATTTAGCTATAAATACTATAATCAGAAATCATTTTGGAATCAAAAAAATCTTTGAATAAATTCAAATATTTCGAACACACAAATGTTACAGCTGCATGTCACTTCTTCCCAAACTGGCTAAAATCTAATCATAAAAATGCATGTCATGACATCATACAGGAAGAATGCAACATCTTCAGCTTACAACTTCAACCAATTACCTTGAATTATTCAGTACATTCTAACAGCCGTTATTCTAATGTAAAACCACTTAACTGTTTCTTCTATTGTTCAAAACCTCTGATTATAGTCAGTGAATACTTTGCAAAGAACTCCATCAGTTCTGACATCACAAAGTTCTCTCCAGTGATATCATAAATGCCAAAACAAACCAGTTAAGTGTAGTTAAATTTAATTACATAAGCACCTTTATTTTAAGTCATTCCATTATTTAAACAGATTAAAACAGCTTAGCACATCAATTCCAAATACAATGGTCACCAGGATTCCAATCTGCCCATTTCAATTTTATGCACCTTTAAAAAACACTTTTCTAAAACTTTTGCTTAGTTGAGTTACTACTTTCAGATTTTGATTCTAGATTCCAAACATTTCCAATTAACCAACAATATTAAGGAATTAGGTTTGAGATGTAAAAACACGTTCTTCTCATTAAACTAAGACTTTTGGCAATCACCCTGAAATTCAAAAAGATTCTATACACTATTTTCATATTTTAGTTCAAGTTATGACTGTCTTTTTGCTGCTTATTAAGTTTGTTCACGAGGAAAAATCCATTATTTTGTTACTTCAGTATTCTTCATCACTAGGCATGTGACCCAGTGGTGGTTCACAGACCTTACTATCCTATTGATCCAAAATAGAGTTCCCAAGGGAAAAGGCAGTGTGACCAGGAAAAGACTGGCAAGCAAACATATTGAACGAGCTCTTTAAATTCCTTTGACAATCCAGTGGTCCTCTATCTTTCCAGTGTATTGTAGCCTCAAAGTACTCAAACCTAGGAACTCATTTCTGAAATATACTTTGATATTTGCCTGATATCAGATCCATAATAATAATCCAGCATTTCACCTCACACTGATGCAGTTGGTGCAGAATTCCCTCTTCCTCTCCCAATTTGACTGTCAGAGTAAGATATGATACCTTTGAATCCAAGAGCACCATTGTATAATCTTTCAAATATTAAAGTCAATAGAATCATTGTCTCTCTTGAGACCTCTGAATTCAGAGAAACAGAGGAGGGCTGGAACATTATGAACTTTAATGGCATCTGATGGCTTTATATTATTACTTTTTTTTAATATGAACTATGATTTAAATCCAGTTCCTCATTTGGATTAGCTTCTTGGTTTACCAGACTCTATAAAATGTTCTTAATACCTTGACTGAAGTCCAAAACGTTCACTTGCAACCCTCCACTCACGACCACACTGACAACACTTGTGTGAGTTCCACTTCAGATCAATGGGTTAGTAAAATCCATACGCCACCACTGAATCACATACTTTATGAAGAACAGTGAAAATGTGAAATAGATTTCTTCTATTGAACAAACTTAGTAAGCAGCAAGACAGATACAACTTGAACTATTTAAAATACTACTCATGTATTTAATTTTCTCACTTGCAGTTTCCATCTTTGCCTTGTGGCCAATGTTTATTGTTGCCAATATCAATACTTTATATACCTCTGAAACAGTTTTCTTCTCTTTATATTTTACTCCAATATTTCATTTTCTATCACATCCTTAAACGTACAATGCACATGACCAATTCAATTCTCGAGATGACCAGTGTTTTAGCTATTTGTTTCAATCTATCCACAAAAGGATGAAGGAATAAGGCTGAGTAGATAAAGGAAAGAATGAAAAGGAAGTAACACAAAAGTCAGGGTAAATGATAGGTTGAGGAGGGGTAGAGAAGAAAAAATTAGGCAAACTAAAATAGAGTGAAACAAAAAGGAGACAGTACAAGTGAGAGACAGGAACTCATGAAAATGCAATGAACTTAATTTAATTTTGTCACTCACATATTTAAGGATTTTTGCTGGTGTCCCTTAGGAAAAAAATGGCAAACAGAATTAACTATATTAATGTTATCTCCAAGTGTTTATTTTCTCTTAAATTTCTTACACCCTGCTCAAAATATTTCTCCAAGTTTTAAGGGGCTTTCCAACTTATGACACTAATAAAAATCTACAAGTTGTGCAGTGCTCTACTTATGATATGAAGGCCACTAAAAATACACAAAATATAGTGAAATATTTTGTTCTTGCCATACAAAACCAATTCTCTTTAATTAACCAAGGTACTGAGTTCCATTTCTAAAAAAGACCAGTACACCCAACACTTGAAGTTTCCAAACTGTAATAAACGCAGTGCATCGAAAGACAAATTAGACAGGATATAGTGCAGTACTTGCTAAATTATGTTAAATATGAGCAACTGTAAAGCAACAAAACCTAATTCCCTCTTCTCTCTACACGTAAACACTACCATTTTGGACTTCCAACATTATTCTTCCCTAAAATTTTTATCCCTTCTTACCATAATGATTCTGGTGTAGTTCCACTGATACAAACTTTTGAATGAAAATCCAATATAAATCTTAACAGAACCCTGTTTTAACTGTCCTGACTTTTCTCCCCCCAAAAACAAAAATTAATTATTCATAACACAGTGAACAAGAACCTTGACTCATTTTAAGATCTCTATCCTCATTTTCAATGGGTTAAAGTTTGGCTGCAAGTAACAAATAAATATATTGCTGATGTTATAAAACTGCAGTTTTCAACTGCAAAAACAATGTAAAACTCTTATCATTCTCATTCCTAATGTGGATGCTCCCCTCAAATGTCAGCATATTCTTTCAAAAGATAACTGGAACACTATAAATTCTAGTATAGTATTTTAACTCATTGAGCTCAACTCATTAAACAAAAAGGCAAAAAAGGTCCAAAAACAAATCAACTCTCTCAAACACACAGTTCTGAAGGTACTACCTGGTGTAGTACTATAAAACCAATCGGCTCTACATTCAAATTCGATTCTGTCTGTGCCAAGATAATAATTCACAGATGGAGATTATTTTTTGGGAGAGATTAAATGAAACTGGAGAAATGGTCAAGTGACTAAAAGTAATCAGGCAAGCAAGATTTCTGCTGCAATATATTTTTTGATGTCTCATAACGCAAAGTGTGCATGCAAAATACTGGAATGATCTTGACTGCAACACCATCTGCAATCAAATAACGTCAACATTCATTTAAGGCTTTTGCATCAACAATCATTATTTGGGCAAAATACCTGAGGGCTGCCGCTGTCCATGGAACAATATCCAGTAAATCAGCACCTTCAGAAAAGAATGGGGAAAAGATGAAAGATAAATAGTGTATGTGCATGTGCAACTTAGGCACTTTATAAATATCCACACATCAAGATTCCACTTCATTTGAACTGGTAGCCCCACTGGGCCAGACTTGGTGAAGACCTACTTAACTGTTGCATGCTTTAAAGCTCAAATCATTAGAAGTCACCTTCCTGCAGATCTGTCAACTTTTTGAATGCCAGACTCAGCAGTCCCTGTAACTTAAATCTTGTTGAATTTTCTTTCAAGTATACACTACAACTCAATAGACTGTTATAAAATTGATTCCAGGATTAAACAAGTAAAATAAAATCTGCAGATATGAGAAAACAACACAGAAGCTAGAATGTGCTTTCTCTTTTCATAGATGCTGCCTGACTGCTAATTGACTGCAGCATTTTGTTTGGATTCTAGTGAAGTAAATCGCTGGCTATTAAGCAACATTGCTGGACCAGGAAGCAGTTTTATTTCTGATAATTCAAAAGCATTTTAAAACCCATTTTCATACATTATTTTAATAAGAAAAGCTTTGCAATCAATTACCTTTATTGTTTAGGTCAACTATCCTGACTTATTTTGAATGTAGAATATATTTTCCCCAAAATTTAAGTAAACTCAAAATATGACAGATATTTTGTAACAAAAACTCAGGAAGCAACACTAATTTTATAAATTGTACGGTGATCAATTAATATATTGAAGTTTCAAACACATTTAAACTTCTACTGAAAAGAACTTCATTAATGTGATATTACCACTGTTTAGCATATAGCTGAAGACTGACTTCTGAAATATCTTTTCTAAGATATTATGGTTCATGACATTATCTTAATTTATTATGGGAATTAAGTATATTTTACTTGCAAGCACCACTCATTTGATAATGTGATTTTCATACTGGGAAAGTCGTACCGACCACTTTTTATAAAAAGCAGAGCAGAACAATATGTTTCGCCTAGGGTTATTATAAATTGACAATAAGATAACAATCTCATATTACACCAAACTAACTATTCCAGTAAAAGTATACATTTCGGTTATAGGCATAAATATTTTAATAATGACACTAACTGACACTAACAAGAGTTGATACCAGCTTAACCAGTAGATATACTAAGTTCCTGACAGAATCGTAAGTAATTTTTGAGGTTATTGCTGCTTCATTACTAACACAGATTTACAAGCCATGCATTTTTCCTTGCAAAATGACGATACTTCGCAGCCTAACTTACACGTCAGTCTTAACATTTCCAACTATGTGCATAACTCTACATTCGTCTTAACACTGACTGACTGCATTATTAGGCGTGGGACACCGCTTTAAATTACTTTAGATTGCTATTTCTACAAAATTATCTACTTAAATCATACAACGATTCACTGTAAAAAAATATATGAATTTCAAAGCGCAAAATAGACCAGGCCTAATGTTCCAGGCGTAGTCGAGGCCTACGTTTTCCATCAGAAAAATCACTCCACCTCAGAAATGGCGTTTAACAGTCCAAGAAAGGAAATGGAAAATATTCCATTCCGAGTTTCTTCCCACAAAATGATGACTTATTTTTTAAGACAAAGAGAGCAAACTGTCGCCACCTTGTAATAAGCCCAATGACACATCAACCCAATCTAGGCTTTCTGCACAAAACGGGACCTTTCCCCTCACAAATACAGCCAGATAAGGGAGTCTGTCAGCCATTTTCCTCCTCACGCAGGCAGCAGCCGGCTTCACCATCACCGTCAAAAATCCTCAGACATGTAAACAGCTCCATCGCTATTCAATCTTTTCTACTTTCCAAAACCCCATCAGAGTCTTTATGGCATTAACGCAGAAAGCAATTCACATCTCTGAACCAGACTCTCCAAGAAATTGAATAAAACATATCATAATGACACGAGAGTCCCATGCCTTACCAGGAATTAGGTCTCCTTTGCCAGGACTGCGAGCCTGGGTTTGCGTAGGGAGGGTGAGATTGAAGGGGGGGGGGGAGGGAAGACGTGGAAGAGGAGATACGGCTTTATTATTTTTCTTCCAGCAGTTTCTTCTTCGTTTCTTTGCACCCTTCTCCCCACTCTGATCCCTTCCAGTAACCCTTTATCTGAACCAACACCGACCCCGCTCTCTCCAGGACCGAGCCACACAACAATATGGCGGCGGAGCGCGTTATTAAAAAAAACTGCACAAACAGAGCAGACGCAACGGCCTCCGACGGCCCCGACACGCACGGCAGGAAGGAAAGTGTGGAGAACGGCTCCACAGAAGGGAGGGATCAAAAGTTCTCAGGGCCGCTTTGTTCAAGGTCCTCTCTCGATTTCTATTTTTTCAAAAATAAATTTACTCAAATCTGTCAAAAGCCCGGCCTGTTGTTAAAAAAACTCTAACAGGCTGTAATTCTACATAACCACCAAGCCATTCTTTTTTTATATATAAAGAAGAGGCTGTCGCAGCCACTCTGCCCCTCACTGCATTATATATTTTTTTGTTTTGCCTACAATTGTACTCATGCCACGGCTCGGAATCTGCCAATTCAACCCCCGGTTGGGCAGCACCTCCATCCCCGGATGATAATGTCACCCGGCCAGGGGAAGTGGCTCGCGTTTACAAGCGCCATCTCTCGACAACACCACGAATTGCCGCTCAAGCTCCCCCCTCCGACAACTGAAAGGGTGAGCAAAGTTGCAGGAAAGGTATGAAGATGCAAAGTCAATCGCTTTTGTTTTATTTTCATATAAGAGAGAGGCTGTCGCAGCTATTCACACTCGATAGAATTACTTCCACAACATTGTGATGTAAGCCTATATCAACATTTGGGTCATAACATTAAGCACAATATTTTGATTCTTAAAGTACATATATGTCACTACAAATTTGCTTCTTACAATAAATCCAAGAACCGTAATAGAATCAATGAAAGATGGCACCCAACAAGACAAACAACCAATGTGCATAAGACAAACTGCAAATACAAAATAAAAATAAATAAGCAATAGATATCAAGAACATAAGATGACTCAGGGTCCTTGAAAGTGAGTCCATGGGTTAAAAAAAAGTTCAGTGATGGGGAAAGTAAAGCCCAGTGAAGCTATCCTCACTGGTTCAAGAACCTGATGCTTGAGGGATACTAACGGTTCCTGAACTTGGTGGTGTGTGGCCTGAGCCTCCAGTATCTTCTTCCTTCTAGCAGCAGCAAGAAGGGAACATGGTCTGGGTAGTGGGGGTCCTTGGAGATGGATGCTGCTTTCCTACAACAGCACTCTGTGGACATGTGCTCAAAGGTGGAGAAGGCTTTTCCTGTGATGGACTGGGCTGGGCTGTATCCAATACTTTTTACAGGATTTCTCTTCAGGGGCATCTGAGTTACCATACAAGGCTGTGACGGAACCAGTCTATATACCCCCATCAGACATCTACAGTGGTTTGTCAAAGTTTTAAACGTCATGCCAAATCTTCACAAACTTCCAAGAAAGTAGAGGCGCTGCCATGCTTTCTTCATAATTGCACTTACATGCTAGGCCCAGGACAGGTCCTCTGAAATTATAACACCAATGAATTTAAAACTGCTGGCCCTCTCCATTTCTAGTCCCCAAAGAGTTCTGGTTTCCTCCTCTTTGTCAATTATCAGAATCTGTATCTTGCGGACATTGAGTGAGAGGTTGTTATGGCATCACTCAGCCAGGATTTCATTCTCCCTTCTATATGCTGATTCATCTTCACCTTTGAATTGGCCAAAGACAGAGGTGATGTCAGCAAACTTGACTATGGCATTGGGAGTTGTACTTGGCCACACAGTTTTAAGTGTAAAGTAATTAGAGCAGGAGGCTAAGCAAACAGCCCTGTAGAGCACTTGTGCTGTTGGAGATTGTGAAGGAGATGTTTTTGCCAATCCGAAGTGACTGGGGTCTGCACTTGAGGAAATCAAGAATCAAATTACACAAGGAGGTTTTGAGGCTAAGGTCTTGACTTTTATTGATCAGTTTTAAGGGGATGATATTATTGAATGCTGAGTTGTAGTAAAGAGCAACATGATTTATGCATCTTTAAGCCATAGAGAAATACAGCAAAGAAACAGACCCCTTGGCCTATCTAGTCCATGCTGGAACCATTTCACCTACCTACTCCTATTGAACTGCACAAAAACCAGTGTCCTCCATACTCTACCATCCATGTACCTAAACAAACTTCACTTAAACGTTGAAATCAAGCTCACATGCACAACTTGTGTTCGCAGTTTGTTCTGCATGCTCACGACCATGAGGGAAGAAGTTTCCCCTCAGGTGCCCTTTAATCTTTTCACCTTTCACCCTTAATTCATGACCTCCGGTTGTAGTCTGACCCAACCTCAACGGGAAAAGCCTGCTTGCATTTACCCTAACTTTACCCCTCATAATTTTGTACACCTCTATCAAATCTCCTCTTAGTCTTCTATGTTCTAAAGAATAAAGTCCTAACCTATTCAATTATTCCTTATTCCTCAGGACCTCCAGACTTAACACCATCCTTGTAAATTTTCTCTGTACCCTTTCAACCTTGTTTATATCTTTCCTGTAGGTAGATGACCTAAACTGCACACAATACTCCAAATTAGACCTCACCAATGTCTTAAACAACTTCAATATAACATTCCATCTCCAGTAAACAATACAGGGTACTATTTAAGAAGGCCAATGTGTCAAAAGCTTTCTTCACAGCCCTACCAACCTGTGACACCACTTTCAACGAATTATGGATCTGTATTCCCAGCTCTCTTTGTTCTACCACACTCCTCAGTGCCCTATAATTCACTGTGTAAGACATACCCTGGTAGGTCCTACTGAAATGCAACACCTCACACTTGTCTGCACTTCCAATCTTGGTGTCGTCAGCAAATTTGCTCGTCCAGTTGACCACATTATCAACCAGATCATTGATATAGATGACCAACAACAATGGTGTCAACAATCTCTGCGGCAACCATCTACTACCACTCTCTGGCTTCTCCCACAAAGCCAATGTCTAATCCAATTTACTATCTCATTCTGAAAACCGACCAACTAAACCTTCTTGACTAACCTTTTATGTGGGACCTTGTCAATTGCCTTGCGAAAATCCATGTAGGCAACAACCACTGCCTTGCCTTCATCCACTTTCCTGATAACTTCCTTGAAAAATTCAGTAAGATTGGTTAGACATGACATACCACACACAAAGATATGCTGACTATTCTTAATTAGTCTATGTCTATCCAAATATTTATATATTCAGTCCCTTTGAATACCTTCCAATAACATTCCCACTTTTGCTGTCAGATTAACTGGCCTATAATTTCCTTTTTTATGTTTAGAGCCTTTATTAAACAGCAGAACAACATTGGCTATCCTCCAATCCTCTGGTATCTATCCTATCACTAAGGATGATTTAAATACCTCTGCTAAGGCCCTGGCAATTTCTGCACTTGCCTCCCAGAGGGTCCAAGAGAACATCTTGTCAGGCCCCGGGGATTATCCATTCTGATTTGCCTCGAGACAGCTCACCCCTCCTCCTCTGTAATCTGTACAGGGTCCATGAAGTTGATGCCGCTTTGTCTCACCTCTATAGACTGTGTCCGTCTCCTGAGTCAATACAGATGCAAAAAAAATCATTTAAGATCTCTCCCACCTCTTTTGGCTCCACCAGAGGACCAATTTTGTCCCTTGCAATCCTTTTGCTCTTAACATATCTGTAAAATCCCTTAGGATTCTCCTTTGCTTTGTGTGTTGAGAAAACCACGTGCCTTCTTTTAGTCCTCCTGATTTCTTTAAGCATTCTCTTGCATTTATATACTCCATAAACACCTCATTTGTTCCTACCTGTCTGTACCTGCTCTGCACCTCCTTTTTTTTCTTAACCAGGGCCTCAATATCTCTTGAAAACAAAGATTCCCTACATTTGTTATCTTTACCTTTTATTCTGACTGGCACATACAAACTTTGTACTCTCAAAATTTCACTTTTGAAGGTCTCCCATTTACCAAGTACACCTTTGCCAGGAAAAAGCCCATCCAAATCCACACTTGTCAGATCATTTCTGATACCATCAAAATTAGCCTCTCTCCAACTTAGAATCTCAGTCTGTGGAGCAGACCTATATTTTTGCACATTTCCTTTGCAACTAATGTGATCACTTGGTACGAAGTGTTCCCCTACACAAACTTCTGTCATCTGCCCAGTCTCATTCCAGAATAGCAGACCCAGAATCACATGCTCTCTTTTTGGGACTTCTACGTACTGATTACCGAAACTTTCCTGAACATATTTGATAAACTCTATGCCACCTAGTCCTTATACAGTATTGGAGTCCCAGAAAATAAGTGGAAAGGTAAAATCATCTACCATAACAACCTTATGTTTCTTGCAACAGTCTGTGATCTCTCTGCAAATTTGTTCCTCTAAATCCCTAGGACTGTTGGGCAGTCTGTAATATAGTACCAATAATGTGGTCATACCTTTCTTATTCTCACTGGATGAGTTCTCTGGTCTGTCTTGATTGAGCACTGCCATGACATTCTCCATGACTAGTAATGGCACCCTCCTCCTTTAATCCCTCCCACTCTCTCATGTCTAAAACAATAGAACCCCAGAATATTGAGCTGCCATGCTGCCCTTCCTGCAACCAAATTTATCTAATAGCAATAAGGTTATGATTCCAAGTGTTGATCCATGCCCAGAGCTCATCTGCCTTTCCTACAATACTTCTTGCATTGAAATACACACAGCTCAGACATTAGTCACACCATGCTCAACCATCTGATTCCCAACTTAGTCTGAGGACTTACCAACATCTGTCTCCACAATCTCTTCACTAACTGTTCTGAAACTCTGGTTCTCACCCCTTGCAACTCTGGTTTAAACCACACTGTGCAGCAGGGTATTAGTCCCTTCCAATTCAGGGACAAACCATCTCTTCTGTTAGGTCCCACATTACCTAAGTTAAACTTCCTGTTACTGGCCTCACTACCATGTGGCACAGGTAGCAATAATTAGATCACAACTCTGGAGGCCCTGCCCTTTAACTCAACACCTAACTCCCTGAACTCACTTTGCAAAACCTCATCACTCTTAAGTCATTTGTCCCTACATGGACCACAAACTCTGGCAGTTCATCCAGTTCCAGTTCCTTAACGCAGATGTTAGAAGCTGCAGCTGGATGGATGCACTTCTTGCAGATGTCGTTGTCAGGGACACTGGATTTTCCACATCTTGCAAGAGGAGCATTCCACTATCCTGCATGGCATCCTACTGTACTAACTGAGTGGCAGCCGGGGCAGGGATCTCTACCTACAGCTTTTTTTGCTTTCTCCAACTGAAGCCTCAAAGAGTTAAATCCTCAAAATGTCCACTCTAACTCTGGCCACTAGATCAATGGCCACTCTGTTTCCCCCTGCTTTACTTTGATTTTTTTCTTGCTATCAACCCCAAACAATGATTGCCCGCCATACAAACCACCAAAACTGCAGTGAGTGGCAGCCATTTCTACTCCATCAGTGAACCTGAGTGTACTACATCTTCTCAGATTTCCAATCTCTCCAATTGGCTGCTGCTGAAAGCTCCCCAGATGTTCCAGGGTTGAGTGAAGAGCCAATGAAATATCATCTACTGCGGGCCTGTTGTGACAGTAGGCAAATTGGAGCGGATCCAAACAGCTTTTCAAGCAGAGTTGATGTGTTTCATCACCAGCCTCTAAAAAACACTTCATCAAGTGGATGTAAGTGCTACTGGATGAAAGTCATTAAGGCAGGTTACCACATTCTTCTTAGGCATTGGTATGATTGAAGCCTGCTTAAAGTAGGTGGGTACTTCAGACTGCTGAAGCGAGAAGTTAGAGATGTCAGTGAACACTTCAGCTATTGGATCAGCACTGGTCTTTAGTACTCTGCCACGTTCATAATCTCGGCCAGATGTTTTCCATGGGTTCAACCTCCTGAAGGATGCTCTCAGGGAATTTGTGAAAATTCTTCCATGTTTTGTTGGTCAAAGTGCAACACATGGAAGACATTGAGCTAATCTGGAAGCAAAGCCCTGTTGTCACCATGTCGCTTATTTTCACTTTGTAAGAGGCAATCACATTCCAGTCCTGCCACAGCTGTCAAACATCCTTCATTGATTCAAGTTTAGTTTGGAATTGCCACTTTACCCATTAGACAACTTTCTAGAGATTGTACCTGGACTAACAAATGTTAATTTTTTTTAATGCTTTTGCTTTTCTCCATTTCATTTTGGAGATATCTCAATATATTCAATATTGTGTACGTATTACAGATGTAGATTAGCTTCAAAGCCAATTTAAGTCACTACAATAATTAAAGTATTTATTTTTAAAGGAAATTCCTTGACCAAGACATTCTTTCTCTTATGAAGAGTTTAAACTTCTGAATTATTTGATTAAATTATATCTATTTCAGAGCATGTAAACACATCCAAGTTATATAGACCAAAGATTTCATATCCAGGATTAAAATAAAGGCATGCAACTTATATCTGTTGAAACAGGCCACAAATATGAGATGCAATATATAACTTTTGTTTTCTGAGTATGCTTATAGCAGTAAGAAAATGATCAACAGCAATAAATAGGATATACACAGCTTCTTCAAAATTGTAGTATATTCCAAGGCATTTCACAGGACTGAGCGAAAGGACAAAACAACAGAGGTGATTATTGATAAACTATGAAGTATTTTATCAATAATGTCCATTTCTCATTTATTGCTATGTTTTAATCTGAATACATCTGCCTAGATGTTACATTTGCAACACATGTATAATCCGAAAATAATTCTTAAATATAGTGTTAAGTTCGTGCAACAAAAACCTTATAACATCATTCTTTCAAACATGCTTCTGAGACCTGAGGCTTTAATTTTTATCTCTTATATTTCAGATGATTAAAAAAAGAGCTATCTGTGTGCAGTTTGAGATAATTTGGTGTTTGCCAATCTTAATGGCTAGTAAAATCTCATTGTGAATGCAGAAAATAAAAGTCAATCTGAAATCCCTTAACTTTGCTCAATTCCACCCTGCAAATTTAACCTCAGAATCTAGACGTTTTCTATGCTTGATAGCAAATAAATGAAAATGCCAGGATAATGGAGCAACAATCAATACACAAAACTATCTGCAACTGATACTTTGAATTTTATGTATCTATATTTACTGCTCTGGAATCAGTTATTGACAAAATAACAGTAGGGTTCTTGAGTAATATTGGAATTGAATAGTTGGCATGGATGCATGAAAAATAAATCATGTTTGGCAATCTGTTTAAATTTTTTTGACATTGTCAGTCTTTGTGTGTAGTTTTTTTTACTGAATCTATTATGTATTCTATGTATTCTAGGTGTTCTATGAATGCCTGCAAGAAAATGAATTTTGGGGTATTATATGGTGACATATATGGCTTTAACAATAAATTTACTTCGAATTGACTTTAAAACTGACAGAATATTTAAGGGAAGCCTGTTGATGTGGAGTAGTTGCACTTCAGAAAGCCTTCAATAAAGTGCCTCAATAGAAATTATGAAACAAAATCCAAGTTCAGTATTGAGCCTAAAATACTAATGAGGATAGTTAATACTGTACACAAAATAAAGAGCAGGGATGTTAATTAATTAATGGGTCATTTTCAGTTTGAAATGCTGTAATTAGACCAGGAGTTTCAGATGTTCACAATTCAAGGTGATTAAGGGGATCAAGGGCAATATATTGAAGTTTATTGATGAAATAAAGCTGAGTTGTGAGAAAGATTTGGAGAGGCTTCAAGGTAGCTATCAAAAGAGTGACAAGGGGTTAATACTGGGGTATGAGGTATGCCTTCTGGCACTGACCATGTTTAAGGAAGAAGAGCTAATTGGCTCACTCTGACATCCATTTTTATGTTCTTATTTTGTTTATTTTTTCCCTCTTCACCTTCTCCAGATTTTCCTCAACAGGTTTGTAAAATTGTCATTTGAAAATCTGATGGCCAGAACCAAGCCTGAAAACGTTTTCAGTGTTATTTGTTTTTACAGTCATTGAAACTCATACCCAAAGGACATATTTAAAAATCTATGCCTCATAGTATCATTGCATTAAACTATTTTAATTTTGTTGCTGTTTCATTTAGAACTTGTAAACTGATGTGTAGTCCAAATGTTTGAGATACCAGGATCCTTGATTATTTCATCTTCTGGATCATCGGTAGTGATTGATTGTATTATCTGAAATATTTAAATGAAATACAGTGGATTCTGGTTAATTGAGATATCAGGACCAGTATATTTTGGTGCAATTAAGTGGCAGCCCCAATTAGCTAAAGTTTCATGGAAATAGTTAAAAAGGTATAACAAAGACAAACTAATTTTTACTGAGTAACAAATTATGTATTTAAATGAAATACAGAACAAATTAGAACACTACCAGTATTATTACAGTACCATAAAACTGTATTAGTTCTTATAGTTATTGATGGATGAATTCAAAAAGTGTATGTTGCTGTATTTTTTTTTTGATTGACTGTAGATGAACAACATCAGAGCAGATAATAGACGGCCTTCCTGCATGAAGTAAAAAAATCACTGCTTTTTAATTTGGCGTTGGTCAGCCCAAATGAATAACATAACACAAGTGATGCTATTTAAAAACTGTTCATTCTAAGCACGGTGTAGTGCCCAATAGCCACACAAGTACATGTGACCATTGCTTTCAGAAACTGTTGCATATTTCAAATCTTAATTTTCACTGTAATATTAACAATGATTGTTGATACTGGTGATAATAAACATGATTCTGATTCTTCATTGTTCCTGACTTGCTTAAGTAGTGAAAATTTTTCATTTTCACTCCTGGCTGTTTCATGCATCTGCATGTCTGAAGGCTGGAAACAACAGTTCTGAATTGTCTTACTGACTTATTTCTTCTTAACTAGTAGTGACAAAAATCACTGATTTTTGAACATAAACACACACAACTGACATTTTAAAACTGTTCACTCTGAGCACAGTGTACTGTCTAACAGCCACAAGTGCACGTGAATTCTGAATTTATTTCAATCTTACATTCGTCCCACAACGTAAGGGAGTAAAAATCTTTGGGTTATGACTCCATTGCAATGTACAGACATGTGAATTTAAGAAAGAAGCTGTCCTGTAGCCTGTTGGTCCTGGCTTTAATGCTGCAGTACTGTTTGCCAGATGGAAGCAGATGGAACTGTTCATGGTTGGGGTGACTGGTGTTCCGGATGATCTTCCAGGCCTTCTTTATGCACTTGCTGTTGTAAATGTCCTCAATGGAGGAAAGTTCACATCCAGAGTTACACTGAGCTGTCCATGCCACTCTCTGCAGTGCTCAGTGATCAAAGTTGGAGCAGTTCCCGTACCAGACAGTGATACAGCCAGTCAGGATGCTCTCAATGGTGCCCCTGCAGAAAGTCTTGAGGATTTGGGGGCTCATGCCGAATTTCTTCAGTCGCCTGAGGTGGAAGAGATGCTGTTGTACTTTTTTTTGCCACATGGCCAGCATGTACAGACAAGGTGAGATCTTCGGTGATGTGTATTCTGAGGAACTTGAAACTACTCACCCTCTCAAATGCAGACCCATTGATGTCGATAGGGACGAGCCTGTCTCTGTTCCTCCTGTAGTCCACAAACAGTCTCTTTTGTTTTTTGGACATTGAGGGAGAGGTTGTTATATTGGCACCACTATGTCAGGGTGTTAGCCTACAGAGGAGATGTTGTCTCGTCACTGCTAGAAATAAGGCCGATCAATGTCATGTCATCTGCAAATTTGATCAGCAGATTGGAACTGTGTGTCAGCACAGTCGTGGGTGTAAAGAAAGTAGAGGAGAGGACTCAGGACACAACCATGGGGGAGGGGGCACCTGTGTTAAGGGTCAGAGGGACAGAGGTGAGGGAGCCCATCCTTACTACCTGACAGTGATCTGATAGTATTCTAGGATCTAGCTACACAAGGCAGGGTGCAGGCAGAGATCTCTGAGCTTCCTGTCAAACCTGGAGGGAATTATGGTGTTCAAAGCTGAACTCTATTCCAGGAACAGTATTCTAAAGTATGCATCCCTCTTCTCCAGGTGAGTGAGGACTGCGTGTATTGCTATAGCGATGGTGTCATCTGTAGACTGGTTCCGTCGGTAGGCAAATTGTAAAGGGTCCAGTGTCGGTGACAGGTGCTAATTAGAAACTTTGGCAACAGGCTCCTGTCCCAATTCAGTGGTAGAGTGTCCCAAATAAATGAAGTAAATCATTTTCTCAATGAATTTAAGAATTGTTCCAAATAAGCGACTGCCACAATTAACCTGAATCCACTGTATATACATACCATGTTTTGTAAGGAAAATATTGGATACTCACATTTTCCTTAGTTTTGTGTTTGGGGAAACAATTGAATAAATCTTTTAATACAATAGCTGGGAATCAGTCAATTAGAGGAAAATATGAAAATTAAACTCACTTCCTAAAATTTAAAAAAGACGGACACTAAGCAGATTTGCATCCTGATATACCCATTCATTTACACTTGATATACATTTTTGTTAGCTCATGAGAACCATGCAATTCATTTAGTTAGATTTAATGATATAAAAGTTAAGGAGGGACTGGTTCAAAGTAAATTTATTCTCTAAGTACATATATGTCACCATATAAAACACTGATTTATTTTCTTGTGGGCCATCACAATAAATACAAGAGACACAATAGACTGAAAGACTGCACCCAACAGAATGGACAACAACCAATGTGCAAAGACAGCTATGGAAATACCAGAAAAAGGAAAAAAACAATAAATAAGTAAGCAATATATATCAAGAACACGAGATGAAGAGTCTTTGAACTTAAGTCCATAGGCTGTGGGAACAGTTCTGTAAAGGGGCGAGTGAAGTTATCCTCTATTGTTAAAGAGCCTGATGGTTGAGAGGTAATAACTGTTCCTGAACCTGGTGGTGTGAGTCCTGAGGCTCCTCTGCCTTCTTTCTAATGGCAACATCAAGAAGAGGGCATAGGCTGGATGGTGGGGATCCTTAATGATGGATGCTGCTTTCCTGTGACAGCATTTAGTATAGATGTGCTCATTGATGAGGAGGGTTTTAACTGTGATGGACTGGGTCATACCCTTGTTTGTTGGCTTTTCCCCACTAGGGCAATAGTGATTCCATATCAGGAAGTGATGCAACCACACAATATACTCTCCACCACACTTCTATAGAAGTTAGTCAAAGTTTTAGAAGACATGCTGAATCTTCTAGATGGAGGAGCTGATATGCTATCTTTGTATTGGTACTTACGTACTAGACCCAAAACGGATCCCTTGAAATAATAAAACAGGAATTTAAAGTTGCTGACCCTCTCCACTTCTGATTTACACCAATAAGGACTAGCTCATGGACATCAATAATCAGCTCCTTTGACATTGAGTGGGAGGTTGCTGCTATGGAACCATTTAGCCAGTTTTTCAATCTCCCAATAATTTGTTGATTTGGCCAGTGGAAGTGGTGTCACTGGCAAACTTAAATAAGTCATTGGCGTGTGCTAAGCCTCACAGTCATAAGTTTAAAGTGAGTAAAGCAGGCAGCTAAGCACATGGTCTTGAGGTACACCTGTGCTAAGGGAGATTGAGGGGGAAATGTTGTTGTCAATCCAAACTGACTCCGAACATCCAGTTGCACAAGAAGGTATTGAGGCCTAGGATATGATGCTTATTGATTAGTTTTGAGGGGGTGATAATATTACCATTACTTTACATGCAGAAAAATACCTCTCATGAAACAATATTTAACAAAACCATCAAGTACACTATACATTGAG
Source organism: Hypanus sabinus (assembly GCF_030144855.1). Classification (NCBI taxonomy): domain Eukaryota; kingdom Metazoa; phylum Chordata; class Chondrichthyes; order Myliobatiformes; family Dasyatidae; genus Hypanus; species Hypanus sabinus. The sequence goes on along the minus strand of NC_082709.1, from coordinate 143,987,930 downwards.
TCTTGCATTCTTTATCCGGCACCATCTGATTATGAACGGAAGCCATTTTATTAGTTAAAAACAAATGACATATTACAGAAACTTAAAAATTGAGAGCTGGTGCCCAAAGTAACAGAGCCTTCCTTGTATAAAAGTCATCTCATGGTCTACTCAGCAGTAGAGACCCTACTCACTTGTATGTTTTCAACAAAAGAAACCTACAGAAGGCACTTCATACCACTATCTCAACAAAATCCTCAAAAGATAATGATGAAAAGATGAACTGATGTCAGTGTTCTCTCAAACCAACATTCCCAGATATGAGGCTCTGATCATGTTCAACCAATACCAATGGGTGACTCTCACTGTGCACACGCCACACTTTTTTCCTCCAAACTCCAAAACAGCAGAATATTCCCAGGACAGAAAATATACTTCAAAGAGAATTTTAAACTTTCCTTGATGATCCCTTTTTTGCAGATGCCATACACAAGCAGAAATAGTGCACAACATTTAACTAGTAAGTTTAGAGAGAATGCCAGGCAGGAGGTTGGAATGCTCCTCTTGCAGGATGTGGGAAGTCAGGGAGACCTCTGGTGTCCCTGACAACGACACCTGCAAGAGGTGCATCCAGCTGCAGCTCTTAACAAACCACATTAGAGAACTGGAGCAGGAGCTGGATGACCTCCGGATCATTCAGGAGAATAAGGAGTTATAGATAGTAGTTAACACAAAGTACACTGCAAATGCTGTGGTCAACTCAACACGTACAAACACGCTGGAGGAACTCAGCAGGTCGGGCAGCATCCGTGGAAATGAGCAGTCAATGCTTAGGGCCAAGACCCTTCGTTAGGACTTAGGTCAGGCTGAGGAACTGGTATAGGGGGGCAGGGTTTCAGATTTCTGGATCATTGGGACCTCTTCTGGGGCAGGTGGGACCTGCACAAGAGAGATGGGTTACACCTGAACTACAGGGGGACCAATATCCTTGTAGGGAGGTTTGCTAGTGCTATTCAGGAGGGTTTAAACTAGATTTTCAGGGGGATGGGAACCAGGGTGCCAGAGTAGATAGTGGAGGGGTGGTGAAAGTAAATGTTAAAAGTCCATGCAAAGTCAGAAATAGAAGGGTTGTGTGTGGTGGTAATAATCTTCTAAGGTGTGTCTATTTCAATGCAAGGAGTATTTTGGGTAAGGCAGACAAGCTGAGGGCGTGGATTGATCCATGGAATTATGACATTATAGCTATTGGTGAAACTTGGCTACAGGAGGGGCAGGACTGGCAGCTTAATGTTCCAGGGTTCCGCTATTTCAGACGTGATAGAGGCAGAGGGATGAAGGGTGGGGGGGGGGGGGGGGGTGGATGGTTTTGCCAGTCAGGGAAAATGTTACAGCAGTGCTCAGGCAGGACAGATTAGAGGGCTTATCTACCAAGGCCATATGGGTGGAGCTGAGAAACAGGAAAGATATGACCACATTAATGGGGTTGTATTATAGACCACTCAATGGTCAGTGAGAATTAGAGGAGCAAATCTGCAGAGAGAAAGCAGACAATGGCAGGAAACAAAGTTGTGATAGTAGGGAATTTTAATTTTCCACATATTGATTGGGACTCCCACACTGTTGAAGGTCTAGATGGGTTAGAGTTTGTAAAATATGTTCAGGAAAGTTTTCTAAATCAATATATAGAGGTACCAACTAGAGAGGATGCAATATTAAATCTCCTATTAGGAAACCAATTAGGACAGGTGTTGGAAGTGTGTGTAGGGGAACACTTTGGTTCCAGTGACCTTAACACCATTATTTCAACTTGATCATGGATAAAGATAGATCTGTTCCTTGGGTTGAAGTACTAAACTGGAAAAAGGCCAAACTTGAAGAAATGAGAAAGGATCTAAACAGCGTGGATTGGGACAGGTTGTTCTCTGGCAAAGATGTGATTGGTAAGTGGGAGGCCTTCAAAGGAGAAATTTTAAGAGTGCAGAGTTTGTATGTTCCTGTCAGGATTAAAGGCAAAGTAAATAAGAATAAGGAACCTTGGTTTTCGAGGGATATTGGAAATCTGATAAAGAAGACAGATGTATGACAGGTATAGGCAACAAGGAGCAAATAAGGTGCTTGAGGAGTATAAAATTGCAAGAAAATACTGAAGAAAGAAATCAGGAGGGCTAAAAGAAGACATGAGGTTGCTTTGGCAGTCAAGGTGAAGGATAATCCTAAGAGCTTCTACAGGTATATTAAGCGCAAAAGGATAGTAAGGGATAAAGTTGGTCCTCCTGAAGATCAGAGTGGTTGGCTATGTATGGAACCAAAGGAAATTGGGGAGATCTTAAATCGGTTTTTTGCATCTGTATTTACTAAGGAAACTGGCAAGGAGTCTATGGAAATCAGGCAAACATGTAGTGAGGTCATGGAACCTATACAGATTAAAGAGGAGGAGGTGCTTGCTGTCTTGAGGCAAATCAGAGTAGATAAATCCCCAGGACCTGACAGAACATTTCCCCCAATCTCGAAGAAGACTAGTGTTGAAATTGCAGGGGCCTTGGCAGATATATTAAAAATGTTGGTATCCATGGGTGAGGTGCCAGAGAATTGGAGGATAGCTAAAGTTGTTCCATTGTTTAAAAAAGGCTCTAAAAGTAATCCGGGAAATTATAGGCTGGTAAGTTTGACGTCAGTAGTAGGTAAATTATTGGAAGGAGTACTAAGAGAAAGGACCTGCAAGTATTTGGATAGACTTGGACTTATTGGGAAAGTCAACATAGCTTTGTGTGTGGTAGGTCATGTTTAACAAATCTATTAGAGTTTTTTGAGGAGGTTACCAGGAAAGTGGATGAAGGGAAGGCAGTGGATGTTGTTAACATGGACTTCAGTAAGGCCTTTGACAAGGTCCCGCATGGAAGGTTAGTTAGGAAGATTCAATCATACATGGAGAGGCAGTAAATTGGATTAAACATTGGATCAATGGGAGAAGCCAGGGAGTGGTAGTGGAGGATTGCTTCTCTGAGTGGAGGCCTGTGTCTAGTGGTGTGCCACAGGAATCAGTGCTGGGTCCATTGTTATTTGTCATCTATATCAATGATCTGGATGATAATATGGTAAATTGGATCAGCAAATTTGCTGATGATACAAAGATTGGAGGTGTCGTTGACAGTGAGTAAGGTTTTCAAAACTTGCAGAGGGATTTGGACCAACTGGAAAAATGGGCTGAAAAATGGCAGATGGGAGTTTAATGCAGACAAGTGTGAGATATTGCACTTTGGAAGGATAAATCAAGGTAGAACATACAAGGTAAATGGTAGGACACTGAGGAGTGCAGTAGAACGAACAGAGGGATCTGGAATACACAGATACAGAATTCCCTAAAAGTGGCATCGCAGGAAGATAGGGTTGTAAAGAGAGCTTTTGGCACATTGGCTTTTATAAATCAAAGTATTGAGTATAAGAGTTAGAACGTAATGGTGAGGTTGTATAAGACATTGGTGAGACCGAATTTGGAGTATTGTGTGCAGTTTTGGTCACTTAATTACAGGAAGGATATTAATAAGGTTGAAAGAGTGCAGAGAAGGTTTACAAGGATGTTGCTGGGACTTGAGAAACTGAGTTACAGAGAAAGGTTGAATAGGTTAGGACTTTATTCCCTTCAGCGTAGAAGAATGAGGGAAGATTTAATAGAGGTGTATAAAATTATGATGGGTATAGATAGAGTGAATGCAAGCAGGCCTTTTCCATTGAGGCTTGGGGAGAAAAAAACCAGAGGACATGGGTTAAGGGTGAAAAGGGAAAAGTTTAAAGGGAACATTAGGGGGGCTTTTTCACACAGAGAGTGGTGGGAGTGTGGAATGAGCTGCCAGTTGAAGTGGTGAATGCAGGCTCACTTTTAACATCTAAGAAAAACTTGGACAGGTACATGGATGAGAGGGGTATGGAGGGACATGGCCCAGGTGCAATTCGGTGGGACTAGGCAGAAAAATGGTTCGGCACAGCCAAGAAGGGCCAAAATAGGCCAAAAGGGCCTATTTCTGAGCTGTAATGTTCTATGGTTCTAACATCTGAATTCACCCACTAACCCACCTATTGCTAAAACTTGTCACAGTACCTAAGAGTCCTGCTTAGGACTCTTAAGTCACTTCAAAGAGTGTAGAACAAGAACAGAAGCTTGTCTTCCTCAGCAGCAGGGTCTGCACAAGAAGACAGCATTTAGTTGAAACTTAGCATATATGGATACTACTTTGGCATTTTAAACCTCATTTATTTTGACAATTAACATTGAAATGATTAACTGGAATTAGTCTCAGAAAAAGGCAAGATTAGAACAGAGACTTCGACCAAGTGCGTGGATGCCGCAGTATTGTAAAAGTTACTAAGGCAGGAAAGTCATACAAAATTTATCATCACCAAGCCATGTGAAAAGATAGATGACAATAGCTTTGTCAAACACACTTGTTATAAAAGAGGTAGAAGGGTGGAAATAGTCAAATCAGAGACAGCTGAAAGCTGATTAAATTCAGGAAGATCAATGGAGATTCACAACAGATTGGACAGTTTTTTTTCAGAACAGCAAGCACAGCCAAGATGACCTTTAGCACTAATAAAGTCCAAGATATTTACAGTCCAGGCTGTTTATCCTGATGCAAATAAAGGTCAGCAAGTACAGGGCAACAGTGAACAGACTTGATGCAAGTTAGAATATAGGCAGAAGAATTTGGTATTATCTCAAGTTTACAGTGGGCAGAGTAAGAGGTCAACATTGGAAAAGTCATATCGAGAGGTATCAAAGGCAGGGACGTTTCAGCAGCAGGTAAATAATGGCAGGTGCCGCACTGGGGAATTTAAGAGGAACAAATGTAATTGAGGTCTTAGAATTCTGATAAAATCTTGATCAGTCAACTTCAATTTCAAGTAGATCCCAGGGAAATGTAACAGAATCAATTGTTCTGGAATGGATCTTGTGGTGGCAATTGAAAACAAAGGGTCAGATTGTTTGACTTCTCAACTGGCAGTTAAGCATGCTGTTGTTTCTGAATGATAAGTGATTAAGTCAATGGGATGGTTTGCCCATCACCAAACTGGTGACCTTTCAACTGCTTACTCACAAGTGAAGAAGAATCTTCACTCTGTCATTGGAAGCAAGAATCTCTGAGCATTGCATTGACAGTCAGCCCCTGCAATTCACGGAAGAAAGAACGTGGACAGAAATGAAAACAGAATCTGACTCTAATATTATATAAACTATTTAAAAATAATCCTCAACAAATAATTGTTATGAAAACACTGGTGACACTTCTCAGCTATCCTTTCTTGAGGTGGGTAGTGGCTCAGAGACCCAATCCAATGTAGGATATTGCTGAAAATATTATGATTATTTCTATGTCAAACAGTGATTGACATTTTCTATGTAAAATGAAAGAAGTTACATCATCACACACTGGAGGGCCAGAATGACTGTCAACACTGAATCAGTCATAGCATTAGCTGCCAATTCAGTTAAAAGTTTGTCAGGCTCAGTAATCATTGCTAATGGTGAATATTGTCACTGTGACGAAGTAGTGTGTGGCATTTTGATTTTGTGTTGGATAATCCAGCCCAGCAACATTGGTATTCCCAATACTGGTGCCTGTTCTATTTGATCTGCTATTCTATGCTGGAGAAGCACTAACAATTGGGAGGCTGATGTTGCAAAGGGTAATTTATATTCAGATGATAACTCAGGTGGGTCCAGGAATGGATTTTCAAACAATATTCAGCACAGTAGCATGGACACAGAAGAGAAGACATTGTTGGTGATGCTCAATGTACAATTTGATAAATAAATAAATATCCAAGGATTTTAGATAAAAAGAAATTGTTTAAGGAAAACATGCTGACAATTGAAGTTAAAATAGAAGATCCTACAAACCCTCAGCAGGTCTATGGAAAGAGAAACAAGTTAACATTTTGGATCAAAGACCTCCCTGTTCAATCTGAAATGCCATTTCTGTTTCCTTCTCCATATGCTGCCTGAACTGCTGTGTTTCCAATTATTTTCTGACTTGATCAAATGAGTGGAACCAGATGTATGTATTCCATTGAAATAGATATTTTTATGGAGATGCAGCCAACAATGTCAAAACCTTCTAGCAAGTAGGTAGGCTTTCTCTCTTACATCTTTCCCCCACACCCCATCACTACCTCCCTCTCCTCTCTTCCTTCCTGAGGACACTTACTGCTGATTAGATCACAGTGAATGCCATCGTTTGACATCTAACAGAGTAAGACAAGTAAGTCTCAGTTCTGCATGGGCAGCCAAAGAAATGGGAGTGGAAAGTGGGGTAGAGACAGTCTTTGGAGAAGGAGGTGGTATGACAGCATGGCGAGTAGATAAGGAAATAGTTTTCAATGGTGGATGGGGATGACAAGATTGGTGACTGAAGTAACATGAGGGACTACACAGATCATGATCCTAGTTGTTGCAACTAGCCCTATCTAGGACAATGCCCAAAAATTTGCAAAGCCCTGCCTTAAAACTTTTTGGGGAAATGCTCTGTACTTGTCTGAAGTAGAATGAAAATACCTTTACAGTCTGCTTAGTTTAAAGTTCAATTTTTGCAATAAATGCTGGTAAGAGGTTATGAAGCAAAGTTCTCAGCAAGTCACACAAAAGCCATAAAACATTTTAAGCTACAACAAAAACAGAAAATGTTGGATACAGTCAACTGGTCAGATAGTATGCTGTAACATTTTAAATAAAGTAAAGAAATTTGGATAAATCTAATTCATTATCTAATGACTTACTCTAGTACTTGAAGCTATTTCAGACACTTAAGTCCAGAAAATTACTTGAGAATGTCAAATATTTCACACATTTTTTCATCCCGTGTGTGACTCTGCTGAATATATGGCTGGAAAATGAGGACGAGAGTGGAATTTTTTAGAACGTATTGGGTTATTGAGATAGAGGAATGAGACCACAAAAGGACTGACACAAAAGAATGAGAAATCAGCTCAATGATGAATGAATAGCTTTTGCTGCAAATAAGAATATTTAGGTTATTAAATGTTATACATGAGTTCTGTTGATCAAATGTAGGTCCAGACCACTTGGGTCTGTATTCTTAAGATACACTAATTTTGACACACCCTGATTCACCTCTCCATCTACAGCCCTTCCCCTTCCTATGCTATCTTTCTACCAGTTCACCTTCTCTATTGTCAGTGTCTCACTGTCCAGGACGTGGATCATTCTGTTCCTCAGACATACAATATCTGTCCATTTACATCTTTCATTCTCACTATCCAGGACTTGAACTCTTTTCCAAGTGAAACAAGTGATCTATTTTTAATTTATTTTGTTGCATTTCCTCCTCATAATGCACATTCCGTTTGGCTAAACTACAAAACTGGCAACAAGTTAGCAGAATGCATCAATTCAGTCCACAAATATTAGCCTAGACTGTTTTAGTTACCTCTGACTTTATTTCCCCATCCAATTCTCATTCTGTCCAGCTGCAACATTCCAATGATACCTCAAGCAATTTTGAAGAAGAGCACTTGTTAGGTTTACAACTTCAGCTAGTAGCTCTGTTATTTCCATAAGACCATAAGACATAGGAGCAGAATTAGGCCATTCAGCCCATCGAGCCTGCTCTGCCATTCCATCATGGCTGATCCTGGATCCCACACACCTGCCTTCTCGCCATATCCTTTGGTACCCCAACCAATCAGGAAACTTTCAACTTCCACCTTAAATATACCCACGGACTTGACCTCCACTGCAGTCTGTGTAAGAGCATCCCACAAATTCAATACTCTCTAGCTAAAACAATTCCTCCTTACCTCTGTTCTCAAGGGTTTCCCCTCAATTTTGAGGCTATGCCCTCTGATCTGGATAGCCCTACCATAGGAAACATCCTCTCCACATCCACCCTATCTAGTTCATTCAATATTTGGTAGGTTTCAATGAGAGTCCCCTGCATTCTTCTAAATTCCAGTGAGTACAGGTTCAAAGCTGCCAAATGCTCCTCATACGATAACCCTTTCATTCCCAGAATCATCCTCATGAACCTCCTCTCAACTCTCTCCAATGACAACACAACCTTTCTGAGATATGGTGCCCAAAACTGTTGACAATGCTCCAAGTGCAGCCTGACTAGTGTCTTATAAAGCTTCAGCATTATCTCCTTGCTTTTTATATTCTATTCCCCTTGAAATAAATGCCAACTTTGAATTTGGCTTCTTTCCCACAGACTCAACCTGAAAATTAACCTTTTGGGAGTCTTGCACGAGGATTCCTAAGTCCCTCTGCACTTCTGATGTTTCCAGTTACAACTGCTTTAGATCCAATGACAGTGTTTTTTCCTCCCAGCACTAAATCTAACTGAATTTCTCTCATTGGTGGAATGGCAGAGGAAGCTGAGAAAGGCAATGCACATGTCCATAAATAGTCGAGAATTGATCAGTAAGAGTGGGTGATAAAGTACAAACAACAAAGGGTAGCAGAAGGGCATCAGCATTAGGTCAACTTTCAATTATCCTTAATGGGCAAATATGGCAAAGCAATGAGAGAATAGACTGTAGGGAAGTAGCCACAGAAAAGTGTAAAGGAAGTAAAAGACAAGCAGAAAGGAAATCAGGGTGGATTTAGTTTGAAATTATGGATAGGGAAAGATTAAATTTCCTTAACCGTAAGAGGAGCTAAACCATTTCTAATTCTGTGTCCATAGGTGGAAGCATTAATCCATTTCTGCCTTCAGTGCTTTTTCCTCTTGGTTTGAGAGCATCACGCAGGTTGGTTTCACATCAAGTTAGAGTTTGTACTAAGTTGTTTCTATTTTATGGTTAGAAAAGGCATTAAGTTCTTTTTGTTTTTATAAATGATGAATTGCTGTTTACAGAGAGGACGAAGGCCAAAACTGTTCTTGGTGGAGCCAACTATGAAACACAGTGTGGCAGGATCTCTTCATCCTTACTAAATGGTGGTAAAAATTGACCTTGCCATTGATTTGGCAGTTGCAAGAGTTCCCACTAATCATAATTTCCTACATTGTTCTTTTTTCCCCTTCTTGCCATTGAAAAGGGATGCATCTGAAAAAATAACTTTGATTACAGAAAGTGTTGTCATTCGCACACATTTGGAGAGGAGTTTCTTCTTTTATGTTCACTTGTGGTATTTTTCCAGTTGGTGATGATGTTGTTTAAGAGAGGGGTTGGCATTTGATTGAGCAAAATATTGATAGGTGATTGTCTAGCAAATGGCAATCTTCTGCTAAAGGGGGTGGGGGCAATTGTGGTGTGACTTATGCACTTAGAGATGGGTCGTGTCACTTTTCCCACATATTAACCATATAACCATATAACAATTACAGCACGGAAACAGGCCATCTCGGCCCTTCTAGTCCGTGCGAACACTTAGTCTCACCTAGTCCCACCAATCTGCACTCAGCCCATAACCCTCCAGTCCTTTCCCGTCCATATACCTTTCCTATGTTACTTTAACTGATAATATCGAACCTGCCTCTACCACTTCTACTGGAAGCTTGTTCCACACAGCTACCACTCTCTAAGAAGCTCCCCCCATGTTACCCCTAAACTTTTGCCCCTTAACTCTCAGCTCATGTCCTCTTGTTTGAATCTCCCCTACTCTCGATGGAAAAAGCCTATCCACGTCATCTCTATCTATCCCACTCATAATTTTAAATACCTCTGTCAAGTCCCCCCTCAACCTTCTACACTCCAAAGAATAAAGACCTAACTTGTTCAACCTTTCTCTGTAACATAGGTGCTGAAACCCAGGTAACATTCTAGTAAATCTTCTCTGTACTCTCTCTATTTTGTTGACATCTTTCCTATAATTTGATGACCAGAACTGCACACAATACTCCAAATTTGACCTTACCAATGCCTTGTACAATTTTAACATTATATCCCAACTCCTATACTCAATGCTGTGATTTATAAAGGCCAGCATACCAAAAGCTTTTTTTCACCACCCTATCCACATGAGATTCCACCTTCAGGGAACTATGCACCATTATTCCTAGATCACTCTGTTCTACTGCATTCTTCAATGCCCTACCATTTACTATGTATGTCGTATTTTGATTAGTCCTACCAAAATGTAGCACTTCACACTTATCAGCATTAAACTCCATCTGCCATCTTTCAGCCCACTCTTCTAACTGGCCTAAATCTCTCTGCAAGCTTTGAAAACCTACTTCATTATCCACAATGCCACCTATCTTAGTATCATCTGCATACTTACTCATCCAATTTACCACCCCATCATCCAGATCATTAATGTATATGACAAACAACATTGGACCCAGTACAGATCCCCGAGGCACACCTCAGGGAGAGCAGTTTTCCTGAACTATGTTGGGAAGGTCATATTGGTTGGAACATATTTGTTGCTGTATAATATTAGTGTGGGCTGCAGTGCAGATGCATTGTTTTTTGATATGTTATTAATGGACAGTCAGTTATTGCAGGCTTTATATTTATTTGGTGTAGTTGGTTTTCCTCACTTGCCAATACCCTCTGCATTTTGACAAAAGTTGTTTGGTTTCATTCACCTTTTTGATAGTTTATTGTCTATATTAAATCTGTCTAAATCTGTGGATAGTTAATACTTTGAAAGTCCGTTCATGTGTTTATTTAATGCTTGTTTTAGTTTTCATTTGTAAGGGTTCTGTTAAAATGTGATAGCTTCTTCTGTCCTATTCTAGGGATTGTGATTTTTTTTTTGGCTGATCTTATCTTTACAAGCTTAGCCATGTAATCTTTGGTACCAATCCCTTGCTTTCAATGTACCCCTACATAATAATTTTAAATTAGTAAGCACAGGAGCAGTATCTGGAGAATCATAAGCTCACTTTGTTTCAGTGCATAATTTAGCAACTGCAAAACAGGATGGAGTGGATGATCTCACAATATGCCACACCAGGTTTTTGCTGCTTAGCTTAAACAAAATTGTTACCCCCCCCCCCCCCATACAAATGGAGTCAACGGGTTCTCAAGTGAATCACAGCAGCAATGAAAGTTAAGCATTAAGAAAAGAATCAGATTGACAACTGTAGAGGAAATTGAGTGAAATAAAATCAGATACAGAAAGAGAAAAAGGTAAGGAGAAATTAAATCACCAAAAAGGAATAAAAATAGAAACAATAAAATTTGTAACAAAACCAAATTACAATATGTAGGTCTGATAGATTGTTTATATTACCTTATTTCCTTTCTGGGTCAGAGCTTGAGTAGCATTGCAGGAGGATAAACCTTAACTTTGAATAAATGCTGTTAAATTACAATCCTAACTTTGTATTAAGTTTATTTTTCAATTACTATTAACAATTAAATGCAGTAATTTCACCTGATCAATCTGCTGTTTATTCAACGGCTTGAAACATACTCTGGCACTGATTCTTGTTTACTTTGACATTTCCTCAAAAAGGCTCCATCACAGGCACAACCCTCCCCACTAATAAGAACATCTTCTTGAGGCAGTGCCTCGAGAAGACAATATCCATCATTAAGGACACACTCCATCCAGTAAATAGCCTCCTCTCATTATTACCATGAAGGGGATACAGGAGCCTGAAGACCCACACTCATCGTTTATGGAACAACTTCTTCCCCTAAGCCATCAGATTTCTGAATGATCCACGAACACTACCTTGTTATTGCTCTTTTGCATTATTTAGTTTAGTAACTTTTAGCAATTTTCATGTCTTGCACTGTCCTGATGCTGCAAAGCAACAGATTTCACAGCATATGTCAGTGATAATAAACCAGATTCTGATTATAAACATAACAATGGTGGTTTTGATTGTTACTCCAAATAACTACTGAAATTTACAAATTCAGTTAGTTTTATGAATACAGTTAGCTCACTGTTATTTTTAAATTACATTGATCAGCCACAAACAATTCATAAAAACGAAAAAAAACCTAGTAAATACCAGATATGCAAATCAAAGACTATTGGTATCCAGCTCATTTTTGTTGACTGAGGCAAAACATCTGATAATTCTTATAAAAGTGGTTGAACAGTTAATAAAACTATTTAACAAACTAAGAAAATCCAGAAACAGTAAATACACCAAGTATGTGAGCAACCTATCATCACCTACTCTCACTCTCTATGGAAATTATAAAGTTTCTATATTTATCTTTCCACAGGCACTTGAAGCAGGTATTGTTCTACACAAAATAAGTAGTGTTTGCTTGTCATTCTTAATCAATTATATATGTCCAGTTAAATTCAATTTGCTTGAACTTTATCCAAGGTTTAAATGTCAACATGTGGTATTTCCAGAGACCATTCACAATGTCTCTAAGACCCTGACAGAGGTACCTTGCATTTGTTCTATTTTTCTGGCACTTATTATTCAAAATATTATAGAATATTTTTAATTGTGCTGTATCACTCTCAACAATGAAACTATTCCCCATACACAAATCTTAGCAGTTTAGCAGTAATGCCTTTCAAATTATTAAACAGCCTAAGTCTTTCAAAGAAGTATTATCTGGAAAATTTGATGCAGTTCTCTAAAGAGATATTATGACCAAAGGATGAAAAACTGACAGGGAGGTTTATATGGAACATTCCATCGTGTAAAACATACATGTGTAAAGGCACAGCTGCTAATGGTGATTGAAACTGGTTATTCAGAATCCAGAATAAGAGAAAAGTGCAGATGATATGAAAGGTTGTAAATCTGGGTAGGTGGAGCATGATAAAGATATTGGATAGATTTGAATACAAGGGGTGAATGTATATTTGGAACAACACCAGATCCAGAAACAACATACTGTACATATCAAGATGAGCGTGTTCTGGATTATAACTTAGTGTTCTTAATTTCAGATTTTCAGCATCAGTAACTTTGCTTCTGAAATGTTTTCCTTAGACACTATCCACCAGGACATTCTCTCTTCCCCTCTCTACCATTTGGCAGAAGATACAAAAATCCGGATACAGAAGCTACCATCAGGCTCAAGGACAGTTTCTACCACATTGTTATAAAACTATTAAACAGCTTTCTGGTGTGATCAGATGGACTCTTGACCTCACAATTTACTTTGTTATAATCTTGCACCTTATTGTATATCTGTACTGCACTTTCTCTGTAGAAGTTACACTTTATTCTGTATTTCTATTACTTTACTTTGTTATAACACATTTCACTATGTAATGATTCAGTCCTTATGAACAGTATGCAAGATATCCACTGTATCTCAACACATGAAGCATAATAAACCAATTCTAATTCCTGTGTGAAAAAAAACTTAACAGGCCAGACAGCATCTAGGGAAAGAAAAAGTTAAAATTTCAAATCGAAGACTCTTTATCCATTTCAGAGGCTCTTGTGTGGAAAATCACACCACCAGAGCAATTAATAATCAAGACAGTTGCAGGATGAAGGTATGGTCAAGACAGGTTGCCAAGTTTGTGCTTGCCCTCTCCTTGAGATGGAGAATAGTGAGAGATCAAAATAAGAAAGATAGACCACATGAAGGTGAGAACAGGTTGAAAAATGGCAGCAAAAAGAAATGAGATTCGAATTCTCTAAGAAGGCAAAAACCAGCTGTGAATATACTGGGGAAAGTGCTGAGAAAGAGGGTTCAAATAAAACTGAAACAATAACTATTCTGCGTATCCTACGATAAGACGTGTATAGCTTGGAGCCATGGCAAGTTCAAGCCATGAATACATCTTTGATCTATCTCCTGGATGATGGAAAGGCCTTGGTATCAAGAGGCGAATCGCTCCCCGGATCGTCGAATTGGCTGCTCCAGTTTAGTCTCCAATCAATGGTGAAGCTACCAATTATATTGATGTGGTGGTGGGGGGAAGAACCTGGCAATGGTAATGTTTTACAATCCTAGGGTATTATTAGTTTGGGATTATTTGGCTTTTAATTCTACTCACCTAAATGAAAAGCCTCGAATGAAAAATTACATATAAAGTGCATACCAATGATATAAAAAAGTACAGTCTCCTCTTTGCAGGTTAGCTTTGACATCAAAAATCCTTGTCACGAGTAACCTTACACACTCAGCTTGTCCAGTCAGTAAGAGATCTTCTGCAGAGCTTCCTCATCTGCTGCTGAAAAGGAAAATCAACAACTGTAATGTTTACTGGGTGTCCCCCGAGTTTCCTTCCGGGTCACCACCCACATTTACTTCCCGATTCGGGGGCAATATGGCGGGCCCTGTTCAGTAGGATTTGTTGCTGTTTAACGAGCGCGAAACAACAATATTCCAGCCAATCTACTGGGGAAGGGAAAATAAATCAATGTGGACCGTACTCATACAACGAGAGCGACCCATCCACTGACTGCCGGTGACGGACCAGATTTGACGGCCGTGTCTGGAGAGGGGGCGTTGGGATCAGGGCTCCGAGTGGAAAATGGCCCCGGTTCAGGTGGAGAGTTCCCAGCTGGTGTCCGGGGGCGGCCCTACCCCGGGGCCGGCAGCAGCCGCCGCTGTGGCCGCCAACCCTGGAGTACGCCTCAGCATGTTGATCGATTTCCTTCTGCAGAGAACCTACCATGAAATTACGGTGCTGGCTGACCTGTAAGTACGAAGAGTAGCCGCGTCTGGCAGGCACGCTTCCTTCAGCCTGCTCTTAGTTCTTGCTGCCAACTGTTCATCATTTGATCTGATTATCATTTCAATTTGGAAATAAGTCGTGCCCACTTTTAGATGCAGTTTATGTTTATTTTTGTTCCAGGTTGTGCTGTCGAGCACTGTTGGTAACATCAGTCGGTTTACTCTAACTCAAGAGATCCAACTATATTTCTAAGCTGTTTATTTAACACAAATTAAATTCTAAAATAATGTCATAATTAACTGTAGGGTCAAAGCGACATAAAACATACCGTCCGATTTTCAAGGCGATGAGATGACAGTTCTTAAAATATTGGAAATTAAAGATGCACATACTAGCCATCGTTAGTTGCAGATCTCTAAAACCTGTTTCCGTTGTCTCTTGTACTTTACCTTTTAGGATATGATCCCACATAAGTTAGCTGTTTCCCAGATTTTATGCAAGCCAATAGCCATGTTAAATTCTCCAGTGAATTTTGCATCCCTCCTCAGTTGTTGTGGAGGTCCAGAGATGAAATTCGCATTTTCACCTTGCATTATCAGATCCAGAAAACTTTCTGCTTATGATTAAGATATTTATTTCTTTTGGTATCGGGGATGAGCCTTAGTGCATCTGCGTGTGCAATTACCTAGGTGATTGAAGGAATCTATCAAAATAAGTGGGTAGAGTGTTTTAGTCGATTATAATTTTGTACATTATATAATGTTTTTTTAATGTGTGCTTTATCTCACCTAACTGGCCAACTATAAAACTTATGTACTGATAGCTAGACATTCTGATGTTAATATAATATGAATATGGTTAATTCCTTAACAAACACTGAGATTCATGCTCATTTTCCTCCAGGCTTCTTATTTGAGTATACTATTGTTACCCAAAGGTCACTGGTATTTCTGAGGACACAAGAAATATGTTGTCTTGATTTGTGAATTCTCAGTATTTCCTCCTCATGCTCATTGTCACTAGTTTCTTCTCCTGTTAATCTCACAAAGCAACAATGCTAAGAACCATAAATTTTTTTAAAAAGGAACAAGATTGAGCTTATTGGTTCTGCCTCAGCTCTGCCATACATTAAGATCACGGCTAATAATTCATTCACATCTATTTTCCTGCACAAACACTTATAATACTCATTTTCTTAATTAGTGGAGTACAAAGATCAATCTTTGTTAATATTTTGTCTTGAATATACTTAGCAGCTGAGTCTTTACAGCCTTCTTAGATTGAGAATTGAAAAGATTCACTATCCTCAGTGAGATTTCTTCTCATCTCTTATATTGAATGATCAACCTTTGTTTTACAAAACTCAAACCAGAGCAAACATCAATTCTGCATTTAGAGAAACACACAAAATGCTGGGGGAGCTCAGGCAGCATTCATGGGAATTTCGGATTGTCGACATTTCAGTTCAAGACTCAAGTCCTGAAGAAAGGTCTCAACTCAAAATATTGGCAATCTTTTCATTTCCACCGATGCTGCCTGACCTGCAGAGTTCCTCCAGCATTTGTGTGTGTTGCTTTGGATTTCCAGTATCTGCAGACTTTCTCATATTTAAGATTCTGCATTTATTCTGTCAAGCCCTAAATAATATCCTTTATTTATATCCTTTTGGGGCAAACTCATGATCCTAGGAATCAATTCGGTGAATCTTCAGTACTTTACCTCCATTGCAAAAATATCCTTACTTCGGTAGGAAGATCAAACCCGTTGCAATATTCAAAATGTAGCCTAGTCTGGGTTGTATATAATCAGAGCAAAAAGTCTCTATGCGTGTACTCAAATCCCCTAACAATAATGGCCTAACGACATGCTGTACTTGCATGTTAATTTTCAATCATTCATGAAGGAAATGCAGGTTCAGTTGAACACCAACACCTTTTGACATCTGACCCTTCAAAAAATGCACTCCTTTTCTATTTTTACCAGATTTGATTAACTCCACATGCCAGATAGAATATCAGATTGAGAACCTTTTCTATTTATTAAACTTATCTATATCTTATCAACATAGTTTGTTAAATCAAAAGCAAACTTAGATCTGTTCCCTGTGAAGCTGCAGTTAGGGACGTTTCCAACCTGAATAATGGCTGTTTTGCGCATTAATTATCTTATTCCACAGTCCATGGTATATCTCTTGATTATAATCCTCTCTAACTTAATCTATTTTGTGTAATCTTTTCAAAGGCCCAAATTCTGGTGCTCCTCATCTAATGTGCTGTTCTAGACACCCAACACAAATGATTAATTATTCCATTACTTTTGTTAATAGCTGTGGTTAATTATTAGTATGCAGTACAACATTACAAACAATTGTAAATATAACTTATCAGAATTAGTGGAAGGGGTTTATTTTATGATGTAGCGTCATAGACGTTATAGGCCATGTTGTCAACGTAGATTCATGCTGTGTGGTAAATCAATGGGCTTGATAATTGAGTGAGGTAAAATTGTTTCTTTTAGTTTAATAGTTACATCAACAGCCTTCTGTAACAAGTTTGTGCTCAGTTACAAAATATCTGTCATGTTCTGAATGGATAGTTAAATCATTAAACAAACAACAATTTCAATATTTCTCTCTGTGGTTTCTGTTCTGCAAATCAAAACAGATTGGTGGATAGGGGTGTGAAGGGAAGTGAAAAATGTATTATTTGTTAATCACAGTGCTCTGTAATTCAGGTTAAGTTTACTTCAGTATGGATTCCATAATAGTATGTGATTATTCTTTTCCAAGTTCGAGTTTGTCATTCAACCATTCATGAATACCCATGAATGCAGTCAAAAGAAACGTTTCTCTGCAGCCAAGTTTTGAAACACAGTACAAGACACATATAACACGCAGAAGATAGTAAACGCATATAAGATATCAGCAAAATACAGTCACAGAAAAATGTATAGTGCAAGATACTAAGTCCATGAATGTTGCAACAGTCTGCCGAGCAAACAATGAGGACAGCACCGACTCCAGCTTGGTCTCCACGCCACACTGCCCCCAGCACTCTGGTGAAGTGTACTGACTCCAAAGCTTTTCTCCTGGGCGTAATCCCTGGCTCGAGGCCTAGTCCTTGCCTTGACTGAGGCAAAGCAGCTCTCCTGCCATCCGCCAATAAATCAGTGAATAGGATTTGAAGCAACCCACATTAACAATGTCCAACAAGGTGTTGTGATCACAAGAAAAGCAACTAAGGCAATCACTCGCTCTTAGACTGCACACTTGTCGTCGTGCATCAATTCCTCCATCGCCTCTTTGATGCAGGCAGCAGTGTGATCTGTCCAGCTCCTCAGTTTCTCTGCCAACCAGAAACTCAGTGATGGTGCAGAACTGCAGTACATTAAGTTCTTAATGCCCAGCAGGGTCTTGCGATCATAACAAAGACATTTTGCAAAAGACAATATTGCTTTTGGTTGGCCCTATAGAAGCCACTGCATCTGACTTCACCGCTATCTTATAATCTTAGTATATAATGATATTTCCTATTATATCATCAATGAACGTTGTTATTAAATTATGTTTAAAAGCAAATACAGGTCTGAGGTTTTCAGCACTTGATGTCTCATGAAATGAAATGTTTTTAAAAATGCAGATATCAAGTAGCTGAAATAAAAATAGAAAATGCTGAAAATACTCAGTAGGTCAGGCAGCTTCCATGAAAAGAGAAATGGTTAATGTTTCATGTCCAGGATTCTGTTGAGTGTTTCCAGCATTTTCTGTTTTTGTGTCTTTACATTTGACTTCTTTCAAAAAAAGTCTTACCATTTTAAATTAAAAGAGAATGAAGAAGATGCCTTATTCAAGCACGGCTTTTCTGCTCCAAGATGAAAGAGAAGTATGACTTTATGCAGATAGTAATACTTTTTTTTTAAGTTTGGATAGGACTTTAAAATTTATTGAGGTGCTTACATGCCTGAGGTAGAGTGCACAATGGCCGGTATATCGATGCTTTGCTCTTCATTCTCTTATTGGAAAATACGCAGCCGTCTTTATTATTTGAAGTAGTCTGAAAGCTAATTGGACCAAAATTAAAGCTGTTGGTCCTTTTAATAAAAACCTTCTAATAAAGAATAAATTTACAGATGTAATTAATTTTATTAGGCTGAGATTCATCTGAAATAAGTTTTTAAGTGGTTGAACATATTCAGTTACATATGTTATTTGCTGATACACTCTACTTTTTATGTTAACTAACATTTAGTGGCATAAACATGATTTCTAAAAGAACAAGTCCTTAACATGAAATAAAATCCCATTTATAACTTTAAAATAATGTATCATTCACTAAAGCAAAATATGATTTGCTTGTTAATCCATTCAGGGCTTACAATTTTTGATGACAGTACTTCCATGAAGTGTTTGAGGGATTTGAAGATTTAGCTACATAATTTTTTCTAAAGCTTCCTTGGAGCAAAACTTTGCTTTTGTCATGTTAATTGTTTTAACTTTTAGCGTTTTTTTTAAACCATGGTGAAGTTCCTTAAAATGATTTTCTGTGTCATGAATGCTATATAAATGTAGTCTGGAAATATCTATGGATAGAGTGTTCAGTTAAAATATTATTTTCATTTTAATCTGATTTTAAAACATTTGCAAAGCTTTTTACTTCAGTAAGTAACAGAATTTTTTTTCCCCAGGTTACCTCGCAAGACTGACATGGAACGGTAAATGACCTTTCTTTGTACTTTTGTGTAGATTTTGTTTTATATTTAAATATATTGTTTATATGTTTAAAGATTAGATAAATATCTAGAGATTTTCATGAGTTTACTATCAGTTTGCTAATTTGGAGAAAAAGTTGTAGTAGTATTAACACTAAGCAATGGAGTTATAATTGATCTAACTTCTCTTAGTATGACAAGAAGTGTCCTATTAAGGGCGCTTAACAAGGTTGTGTCCAAAGACATTTAGTCCAAGAGTCTTGGGCTGAACAAAACTGATATAAGCACAGAAAGGAATTATTACCAGGGTCACTTTTGGTTTTCTTTAGACATGATGACTTAAGGCACAAAAAGAAGTTAACTGACTGCAATAAATATTATTGAACCACTAAAAGTCTTGGTTGACAATTACAAAGTGATAAGTTTAGTTAACTGTTTCTATTCAAAAAAGACTTTTTTTAATGTAAGTTTGAAAAATTAAACATGATATTTTAAAATTAACAGGAAAATTGAAATAGTGCAGTTTGCTAGCCGAACACGTCAGCTTTTTGTTCGTCTGTTGGCATTGGTAAAGTGGGCAAGTAATGCTGGAAAGGTGGAAAAATGTGCGGTAAGTCTGCTAATGCTTCATGATGCATAACTCAATAGATGCTTATACTAGTGCAGGGGAATCAGTTAATTTGTTTTTACAGTTGGCTCTCCTTATCCGCAGATTCCGCATGCGCGGATTCAACAAACTGCGGATCGGGATAACCTGGAATTTCTCTCCCCAGCACTCGTCGTTTGAGCATGTACAGACTTTTTTCTTGTCATTATTCCCTAAACAGTACAGCATAACAACTATTTACATTGTATTATGTATAAGTAATATAGAAATGACCTAAAAGTACAGGCAGTCCCTGGGTTATGAATGAGTTCCATTCCTGAGTCAGTCTTTAAGTCGGATTTGAAGTCGGAACAGGTACATCCGGTATTATTTAGTGTCAGTTAGTCAAACGTTTTTCTTAGTATATAGTACTTACTTTACCTTTCTATGCATATAAAACACTTAAGAAACATACGTATTTCAATAATTAAACCAATGCGTTGCTTAGTAATAATTGTAGCTTTCATCTGGGCAGGGCCTTTCACATTCTCCATTAAAATTGTTCCAGTCGTTGACCAACTTAAGCCTAACGCTTTTCCAATGACCGATGGCGTTTCACCTCTTTCCGATCGCTTTATTACTTCCACCTTATTTTCAAACGTGAATGTGATTATTTTCGTGGACAGAAACACTGTGGATTCAGAGCTGTACTGCCAGATCCTAATATCCACCGCACTGAGACATGTTAAATAATGTCCGGGCTTCTGCTGGGTCCGAAAGACCACCGCACTAAGCCAGGTTAAATAAGGGACTTGAGCATCCACGTTTTTTGGTATCTGCAGGGGGGAGGGGTCTCAGAACCAATCCCCTGCGGATAAGGAGGGCTGACTGTACTTTGTTTTTCCTAGACTTGCTATTTATGTTTTCACCCACTGGTGTCCTACATACCTAATACTTCACTGTGTCCAAATATAGCTATTGTATATGCAGAATAGTTATTTGCAGAAGACTAGGAAGAGTGCATTCTTGCCGTAAAGAGGGTTTGTGGACATCCAGATGCAGATAAGGTCTCAGGACCTGAATTTGCATCTAGAGGAGTTAATTGTTAACAATGTAGCTTTTTTGCCTGGATATTTGCTAAACTTCTTGCTGCAAAATACTCTTAATCATGAGCTATGTAGAGATTTGCAAATTCATAGCAAATATTGAATAAAAAGATATTTTGCCCAGGCAATTGTCTGAATTACCATGAAGCTATTGGCTTGAGTATAGAGACTGTCACAACACACTGACTTGCCTTCATGCTTCACTCTTTTAGCAGGCCAGCACTGATAGCTCCTGCCAATCCCAAACTCGAAAAATGTTAGTTATTTATACTATACAACATCTTACAGCCCTCATTGCTGGGAGAAAGGATCCATTTGATGTAGGTTAGCACTTCCTTTGTATCCTGGATAATGGACTACTTGACTGGAAGACCACAGTTTGTGCGGCTTCAGAGCTGTGTGTCAGACATGGCTATAAGCAGCACTGGGGCCCCACAGGAGATTGTTGGCTCCTTTCCTGTTTACCCTGTATACGTTGGACTTTAGTTGACACTTTAGGTGACACTGAGTCATGTCACCTGGAGAAATTCTCTGATCACTCGGAAATAGTTTGGTGTATAAAGGGAGCTTGGGAGGATGAACACAGGGCCCTGGTGGAGGACTTTGTCAAATGCTACAAGCTGCATCATCTGCAGCACAATATCAGTAATACAAAGGAGGTGGTGATACACTTTAGGAAGACCAACCCTGTAATGCTCTGTTACTATTGATGGTGAGGATGTGGATGTGGTGAGGACCTACAAGTACCTGGGGGTGCACCTGGATGACTAACTTGAGTGGAGCACCAACACAGAGGCTGTGTACAAGAAGGGTCCTACTTCCAGAGGAGACTGTGGAGTATTCAGGCCTCTCCTTCATATGTTCTACCAGTCGGTTGTCACCAGTACAGTCTTCTATGTGGTGGTGTGCTGGGGCAGTGGTATCAGCACAGATGATGCCAACAGGCTCAGTAAACTAGAAAAGCTGACTCTGTTATAGGAGTCAAACTGAACACACTGGAGGCTGTGGTAGAACAAAGGAACCTTCAGAAAATACTGGCAGTTCTGATAATGTTTCTCACCCTCTGCATACCACCTTGGCTGAACAGAGGAGCACTTTTATCAATAGATTACTGCACTGCTCCAAAGAGTGCTATATGAGGGCATTCCTTCCTCGCTAGTAGCCCCTATAATGAGTCAACCTATAGCCAGGGAAGTGATTACCTCCTCCTGCTAGACTGTTTGAGGTATTTTTTTTTCTTTCTTTTCTAATATTTGTATATCTGTGCACTTGTAATGCTACTGTGACATTGTAATTTCCTTTGGGATCAGTAAAATATCTATCTATGTCTAAAAGTAAAATATTGCAGATGGTGAAAATCTGAAATAAAACATAGAAACATAGAAAACCTACAGCACAATACAGGCCCTTCGGTCCACAAAGTTGTGCCAAACATGTCCCTACCTTAGAAATTACTAGGCTTGCCTATAGCCCTCTATTTTACTAAGCTCCATGTATCTATCTAAAAGCCTCTTAAAAGACCCTATTGTATCCGTCTCCACCACCATTGTCGGCAGCCCATTCCATGCACTCACCGCCCTCTGAGTTAAAAAACTTACCCCTGACATCTCCTCTGTACCTACTCCCCAGCACTTTAAACCTGTGTCCTTGTGTAGCAACCATTTCAGCCCTGGGAAAAAGCCTCTGACTATCCACACTACCAATGCCTCTCATCATCTTAGGCACCTCTTTCAGGTCACCTCTCATCCTCCGTCGCTCCAAGGAGAAAAGGCCGAGTTCACTCAACCTATTCTCATAAGGCATGCTCCCCAATCCAGGCAACATCCTTGTAATTCTCCTCTGCACTCTTTCTATGGCTTCCACATCCTTCCTGTGGTCTAGAAGTGCCAAGTTGGATAGCATCCAGAGAGAGAAATAGGAGTCAATGCTTTAATTGGAACTTGTCACTCCAGATTCTAGCATTTGTAGTCACTCATATCTCCAGAGCTTGAGTTTTAATTTGTACTTTCAGTCCTTGAAGATATTTAATTACTATTTCTTCATTTTCTTGTTGAGCTCTACCTTTTTATGTTAAACTAACAAACTTTTGATGATTTGAACATAGATCCTAGAGGACCAAATCTTTTACATGAAATAAAATTCCATTTGTGACCAGCTGAAATGACATAATTGCAACTTTTTAAAAGTATAGTATCATTAAGAAATAATATCCAATTTAGTTTTCTTCTGTATTCTGTATTTGGGATTGAGATGTGAAAGAATTCATGAGCACACCATCCTGTTCAAGAATATCCTTCTGGCAAGTAATGCATGTGTTCAAATATGGGTTTGTTGTTTTATTCCAAGAACCAAAGGTGTATTAATTGCAATGATCAGTAAAAATGTTTTCTTGAATGGATGTTTTTCAGAGACTCTTGCCCCTTGTCTCTCTTTAAAGGCTCTCTGGGGAAATAACTCTTAGATTGTTAACATTTTTCCTGATAGATTTGATTTATTGCAGTTTTGATTAAGTTCTTGTGTTTGAAAACAGATCCTTAAGTTCTATTGAAATTTAATTATGTTTATTCTTTTTTTTCTATGTTTCCATATAGATGATATCAAATTTCTTAGATCAGCAGGCATTCATCTTTGTTGACACTGCTGATCGAATGGCATCATTGGCAAGAGATGCTCTGGTTCATGCTCGCTTACCAAGCTTTGCGATTCCATTTGCCATTGATGTCCTAACAACAGGATCATACCCTCGACTGCCTACTTGTATTCGGGTAAGCCCTTAAACTAAGCAGATAATAACATGAATGGTGTTTTATTTATCTTTGTTTCCTTTGTTCTATTCAATAAATTACAACACAAGACAGTCGACCAAGATTGTTTTTCTTTTAGTTTATACTTGCTTAAAAGTATTTTCATTTGTATTAGTTTGACTTTGAAATAATGAATGAATTTGAAAAATGAAGTGAGCTTAGATGCATTTTTAAAAAAAAAATTCAGATATTAAATATCCATACCAAATAATACTCAAATTCTTTAAAAGAAAATTTTTATGTTTATGGGGATAGAACATGGCAAGGGTCTATAGTGAAATGCACTGTAATATGTTTTTTTTAAAGAAAAGTCCTTTTGAAGAAGTTATCTTTTCAATAAAGTAATTAAAAATTGGATATGTTGGCAGAATTTGTTTCTTTTTCTACCTGCTTATATTGCAGAAAAGATCAGATTAGGCTATCCTGCTAACTTGCTGTTGAAGTTGATAACCATTGTGTGGACATTTATGTTTAAAGGCACAATTTTTAAAAATATGATTTATATTTATCTTAAATTGTTACTATTACAACATGGCTTCAAAATTAGGTTTGTTTTAAATTGCCAATAGGATAAAATCATTCCTCCAAATCCAATAACAAAAAGTGAGAAACAATCCACACTGCATCAGCTCAATCAGATTTTGAGACATCGACTAGTGACAACAGACCTGCCTCCACAACTAGCAAACCTTACAGTTGGTAAGAATTTTATTCAATTTGGTATTAATTGAGATTTTTGTATGAGAGAAAAAAATGCAAGCTTTCATTCATTAAATACTTAAACAGTTGTGGAATTTATCTTGCACAAATGGTTATGTAGTTGAAGGGTTTTAGCTTCTCAAACAACATTTTCAATTGTGAATGTACTGAAAGCTTCATCAACACACACCTCAGGGCCAGCTACAAATAATTGACACAACCAGAAAATGCCCCCTTTATTCCCACTCTGTCTCTTGCCAGTCAGGCAATCTACCATCCAATGTAGTATCTCTCATGTAATTCCATAGGTCCTATCTTGTTTAACAGCTTTGTGTGCAGCATCTTGTTACAGGCCTTCTGAAAATCCAAGTATACATTATCCACTGACTCTTCTTTGACTATCCTACCTATTATTTCCTCAGAGAATTCCAGCTGATTATTCAAGCAATATTTCCAGTTAAGGAAACAATGTTGACTTTGGCCTATTTTATCAGTTGCCTCCAAGTATGCTGAAACTTTTTCCAAGGGACTCTTAACATTTTGCAACCACAGGTCAGCTTAACTTGCCTATAATTTTCTGTCTTTTTTTTCTTGCTCCTTTCTTAAAGTGTGGACTGACATTTATAATTTTCCAGTTGTCCAGAATCTAGTGATTCTTGAAAGAATCAATGACCTTTTTCAGAACCCTGGGGTGCAGTCCATCTGATCCAGGTGACTTATCTACTTTCAGTTGAAACGAGCAGTCAACGTTTTGGGCTGAGACTCTTCATCATGACTGAAGAAGGAGGGGGCAGGGGCCCTATAAAGAAGGTGGGGGGAGGGTGGAAGGTACTAGGTGAAAAACCAATCAGAGGAAAGATCAAGGGGTGGGGGAGGGGTTAGGCCTCAGGCCAAACTCGGGTTGGAGGAGCAACACCTCATATGCCCTCTGGGTAGTCTCCAGCCTCTTGGTATGAACATCGAATTCTCCACCTTCCGGTAATTCCCTACCTCTCCCTTCCCCTAACACACTTTCACTCTGCCTCCTCTTCTAGCTGCCTATCACCTCTCTCATGACTTTGCCTTCTTCTACTACCCATAGTGCTTTCCCCTTACATTCCTTCTTCACCTTTCTGGCCTAACCCCTCTGCTTCCCCTTTCCCCACCCCTTGATCTTTCCTCTGATTGGTTTTTCACTTGGCACCTTCCACCTTTCCCCCACCTTCTTTATAGGGTCCCTGCCCCCTCCTTCTTCAGTCCTGACGAAGGGTCTTGGCCTGAAATGTTGACTGCTCATTTCAACGGATGCTGCCTGACCTGCTGAATTCATCCAGCTTTTGTACGTGTTGATTTGACCACAGCATCTGCAGTGTATTTTGTGTTTATCTACTTTCAGACTTTTCAGCTTCCTAAGAAGTGAGTGATTACTTCTGCCCTCTCACTCTCTCAAATTTCTGGCATACTGCCGATGTCTTCCACTTACTCAGTTCATCCGCTATTTCATTGCTCCCAGTATTGCTTCTCCAGTGTAATTTCTGATGTTCTCCCTCATCTCCCTATCTATATACACACACTAACTTTTGGTATCCCCTTTTATATTTTTAGTAATGAAGATCTTCCATGATATTACGTACATTTTTAATGTTCATTTTAACAGTATTCAGAAGTATTGTTTGCTTAATATTAGACATTGAGTACCTTTAGAAATCTGAGTTTACTGTAAATTCCAGACTATAAGCCGCTACTTTTTTCCCACGCTTTGAACACTGCGGCCTATAATACGGTGCGGCTAATGCATGTTTTTTTTTCAAGCCGTCAAAAACATTTTGTCTCGTAACAGTAGACCAATAAAATTGATGAGTAGTTCACAGAGGTCCAATGAAATTGTACGATAAATCAAGCGCACTTTCACAATTAAATTATTGTAAATCAGTCATTTGTACTCACCCTCATCAACATGGAAAACACTCGAACAAAAGCATATGATGCAGCTTTTAAGTTAAAGGCGATCAGTCTGGTGGTTGAAGAAGGAAATCGAGCTGCTGCACATAATCTTGGCATAAATGAATCGATGGTGAGATGGTGGAGATGCCAGCGTGAAGAACTGAGTCAATGCAAAAAGATGACAAAAGCTTTCAGAGGTAATCACAGCAGATGGCCCGAACTTGAAAACTTTCTTGAAGACTGGGTTAACACACAGAGAGCAGGCGGCCGCGGTGTTTCCACCGTGCAGATCAGACTGAAGGCTAAAGCAATTGCCACCAAAATGAAAATCGAAGATTTTAGAGGTGGGCCATCGTGGTGTTTTAGATTTATGAGACGAAAAGGCCTGTCCGTCAGGGTACGCACGACTCTGCGTCAGCAGCTCCCTCCTCTCCACGAGGAACAACTTGTTAACTTCCGCACATTCACTCAAACAAAGATAGCGGAGAATTCCATCGGGCCAGATGATATCATAAATATGGATGAAGTACCTTTGACGTTTGACCTGCCTCTCACTCGGACTGTTAATAAAAAAGGTGACTCGTCCATCACACTGAAAACAAGTGGCCATGAGAGAATGCCTTTTACTTGTGTTCTGAGCTGCACAGCATCCGGACTAAAGCTTCCACCGATGGTGATTTTTAAGCGGCTGACAATGAAAGTTCAGTGAAAGCTGCCATCAAGAGTACAAACTCAATTCCAGCTGTGATTCCTGGGGGCACCACGAAGTATTTGCAGCCACTGGACATCAGCGTGAACCGGGTATTTAAAGTGGCGCTGCGCGTTGAATGGGAGGCTTGGATGACGAGCGGCGAGAAATCCTTTACCAAAACAGGATGCATGCGAAGAGCATCTTTAACTCAAGTCTGCCAGTGGATCCTAAATGCGTGGAGCCGTGTCACAACATCCACCATCACCAGCGGGTTTCGAAAGGCTGGACTGCTGCGTGATGAAGAGGACCGCGTGCGCTCAAGTGAGAGCGACAACGAAGAGACTGAAGTGAGTGACGAGATCGGACACTGAAGAAGAGGACTTTGATGGTTTTAGTGCGCAGGAGGAAGATGAAGAAGGCGATCAATAACTTTTCCTGGTAGGCTGCAGTATATATATTTTTTTTACCAGTCGTTAGGAGATATTGGAATGTTGTTCGTGCACTGTTCAGTAAAAAGTATACGCAATGTAATTTGTGTGTTGCCGATACGTATGTATATTTAAAAGTAGCTGTGTTACAGGCAATGTTCAAAAAAAAGCATTCGCAATATGTATTTGTTTATGTTACCATATGGATTTAATTAAAAGTTAAAAAATCCTCACGTGTAATATCTTTCTGTGTAAATATCTCATATTACAACGTGGGACACCTGCGGCTTAAAATCCGGTGCAGCCTGTACAAGTACAAAATTGATTTTCTTTCTAAAATTAGAGCGTGCGGCTTTTAATCAGGTGCGCTCTGTAGTCCGGAATCTACGGTACTTATGAAGGTTAAACACTGGATTTAAGGAAGTCTGTACATGAAAATGAAGGTTTTAGTAAACCAATCTGCATTATTTTGATTAGAATGGTAAATCATGAAACAGTTTTCTCACAGTATGTATGTCCCTTTTTCAAAGTAATGCATGGAGTTGGAATCAATTGCTTAAATAAGACATTGTGTACTTAAATTCACATTTCGATACCTAAGTGATTTTAGAAGTGGTAGGTAAATATTTAAGTCATAGCATATACTGTGATTGGACAAATAAAGTAATTTTAGTTTTTGATATTTGTACACATTTTGAAATGTAGTATAAAAAAGTAGAAAAAGAATGCATGTACTGAATGACCTAGTTAACTCTGAAACTGAAATACATCAAGGTTAGCATTTTAAAGTCTTTCCTAAGTCATCAATTAGATTTAATAAAGCTGGTTTTAGCCAATTATTTTAAATTAATTTAGAATTCTTAAGTTGGAATGAAAATTCTCAAGTTAAAAGTCTGGGCTTTTCTTCAAAGCCAATGGACGTGTTAAGTTTCGTGTTGAAGGTGAATTTGAAGCTACACTTACAGTGATGGGTGATGACCCCGAAATTCCTTGGCGACTCCTCAAGCTGGAAGTGCTAGTAGAAGATAAGGAAACAGGAGGTAATTTGCACAAATATTATAATGCACAAATATTCTCTAAAAGTAATTAAAAGTATCTACTTTATCGCACATCTGTTGGAAATTTATTTGGCTGTTTGGCATTTTGTGGTTTGGTCTTGTTGAACAAAAGTTAGCCTTCCATTTTATTTTCTATTTGGTTCCTGCTTCAATAATAACTTAAAAATTACTTGCGTGAAAAGTGATTGGCACCATGATTCTTTGCAACTTATTTCATAATTATTGCTTTAGTACAATTATTTATCCTTACCATTTGCAAGGTTTTCAAACAAATTTGGTTAAACATTCACACTGATTGTATACTGGTGATGATGCTTCACATAATAGTCTTATCGATTTGATCTAAGAGTGTGTGGTTGTTAAATGCCCTTTTGATATTCTGGGATGTTTTTGAATATTTTCAGTATTATAACTTCTTTCAAACATCATTCTGGGATGTTTTTGAATATTTTCAGTATTATAACTTCTTTCAAACATCATTGATGTAAAGCACACATCCTAATCTCTTTCAAGTTCTTGAATTCAAACTACTTTAATAGTTCAGTCATTTATTATATATGAAAAGATTACCGATTTGATTTTACTCTTATTGCACATATCTTCCTGGTAGTTTGTTTACTGTCTTTTTGTTCTTATTTCAGACGGTCGTGCTCTTGTTCATAGCATGCAGGTCAATTTTATTCACCGGCTGGTACAGTCCAGACTGTTTGCTGACGAGAAACCTCTACAAGATATGTACAACTGTTTACGTATCCAAATTGCTTTTGAAGCAATCACTGAATGTTTCCATTATAGAAACAATATACAATATTTCAAAGTTGATCATTGCAAACTTTTAATATGTTTCTTTATTGAACTGGTGCTGAAGTATACCTTAAGTAATAGTGGCCAAAGTTACTAAAATAGTTAACAGTCATACATACCAAAAAGAATTATTGCATAACTTTATCCTTTTAAGATGAATTTATAAAAATTTAAGTATTCTTAATGTTTTTTTCGGAGTTTTATTTTTGGTTGCTGCTTTTTCATAGTATTTTTCTCCCCTGCACCTCTTACCACTGCTTTGCCTTGGTTTGTACAGTTTAAGTTATTGTTGCAAGCAATTGTGATTGCTCCAGTTTGGTGTGTTTCATTTGCTGTCACTCTGGTATCCATTATGTTGGGAAAACTATTCCTGTAGTGGATGACTCTAAGCTTTCAGTTGACTCATTTTTATTCCCCTTGCTCCAACCAGTTAGAAGGTTGAGAAACAGCATCTCATCTTCCAAGTAGACATGAGCAACACTTAACTGAAAATCAAAGCTACAAGTGCTGGAAATCTGAAATAAAAACAAAATGCTAGGAGCACTCAACAGATCACACAGCTTCTGGGGAAAAAGGAAACAGCATTAGCATTATTGATGAACAGTCTTTGTTCTGAAAGTTTTAACTCTTGAGAGCTTTCTTCCTTTATATTCAACTTTAAGTCGGCACTGTGACACTTGTATTCTCCCACTGGTCTTTCCCTTTGCTCTTCTCTTACTAGTTTTTCTAAACTTAAACATTGGCTTATTTTTCATTTTCCTCACACATTAATTCAGTTTCTCTCTTCACAGATACATATTTTTCCAAATCTTTTTAATAATTTTAAACAAACATAAATGAAAAAAGAATACAGAGAGCTTGAGAGTACATAATTAATAGGTTAAGGTATAAATACAAATAGATGATAATCCATATATAATAACCTCCCAAACTCATAGTAATAACAAAAAATGGAGTAAATAAAAAAAATCCCCCCCCCCAAAAAAAAGAAAAAAACCTAACCAACATGGGCCATTGCATTATGACAAATATACACAGTAGCGTCAATAACTTCGCACCTCCATCCAAATAATTAAGGAAAATAAAAGTAATTTTTAGGAAAAGTCAGTTTAGCTCATATGAAAATATTGAATAAATGGTTTCCAAGTTTCTTCAAATTTAACTGAAGGGTCAAAGGCAACACTTATAATTTTTTCTAAACTCAAACAAGAAATAGTTTTAGAAAACCACTGAAATACAGTTGGAGGATTAATTTCTTTCCAGTTCAATAGGATAGATCTTCTAGCCATTAATGTGACAAATGCAATCATCCGCCAGGCTGAGGGGGATAAGCAACTATTATCCACCATTGGTAAACCAAAAATTACAGTAATAGGATGCGGTTGCAATTTGATATTCAGAACTGTTGAAACAGTACCGAAAATATCTTTCCAATAATTTTGCAAACAAGGGCAAGACCAAAACATGTGGGTCAATGAAGCGATTTCAGAATGACATCTGTCACAGGTCTCTTCACAGATATTTGCACAAGAAAAGTTTCTTTGTTGGTGTTCATCTTGCTAAGTAGAATATGAGATTGTGATTCTGCACCATCAATAATTATTGTCCATTTCAGCTTTTAAGAATTCCTTAACCCTTTACCTCAGACTCATTCTGTCTGTCACTGCAATTGGAAGTTTTGCACTCACAGGCTCAGATGCTAATTCGCGAACGTTGGGGTGATCTTGTTCAAGTCGAACGCTATCAACCTGGAAAGTGCCTGACTTTGGTTGTTTGGAAGTGAGTAACTCATAATTATGTTTTAGGTTTAAGTTTTTCAGATATTCAAGTCAATTACTTGTGTGAGCACAGAGAAGTATTGTATTAAAAGTAAGTTAGTTTCTTACACAAATTGACTTATTTTACAATTTGCAAGTTCTTTTTACAAACATGGTGAGGATGAAGCTGGCAATGTGAGGTACTACACTAGATTATTCACGTATTACATAATGCAACATTTTCTTCCCCCTTTCTGGTATTTGAGATCTCACTTGTCACTGCTTGTGGATATAGCTCTCTCACCCTCTTTCAGCTGTTAGTTATTGCAGAAAATGCAGTAACACTCAGCAGTTCAGGCAGCATCTCTACAAATTAAAAAAAACACTTGGGTCTCATGTCAGCATTTCAGGTCTGAAGAAGAGTGTTAAGCCAGAAATATTAACTTTTAACTCTAGTTCTCTCCCTGCCTGACAGGAGTATTTACTATTTTATTTCAAATTCTGTATTTGTTTTTTTTTTAGATCTGCTCCTGCATTTGGCAGAACTGCCACTTGTCGTGTATCATGAACTTTACTTTCTTTGTCCAGCTCTGCTATTCCTTTCTTCCCCACCCCACCCACCCTCTTCTGCATTTAAAATGTATTTCATCAGAACTGGGAAGAGTTTTTTAAAAAGCTAAGAATTTTGACCAGAAACTGAAGAGTGCTGACTAGCAGAGGATTGTACAATGAGTGGTAGAGCACAGGGAAGTATATTGAAACAGAGTGACCTCAACATACAGGTGCATTGTTCATTGAAAGCAGTGCACAGGGTAGTGAAAACTCATTTAGCATACTAGACATCATCTGTCAAGACATTGAGTGTAGGGGATGGGGACATCATTTTGTAGTTGTATAAGTTGGTGAGGTCGCACTTGACTGTGTATAGTTTTGATTATCCTGTTACAGGGGAAAAAAATGGTTAAACTGGAAAGAGGGCTGAAAAGATTTACAAAGATGTTACCGGGACTGGAGGGCCTGAGTTATAAGGAAAGGTTGGCCAGGCTAAGTCGTTATTCCTTGGAATGTAGGCAAATGAGGGGACACATTATAGAAATATTTAACATTATGAGATGCACAGGTATGGTGGACAGCAACAGTCTTTTCTCCCAGTTAGGGGAGTTCAAATCTGGATATAGGGTGAGAGGGGAAAGATTTCAAAGGGGGTGACGACGGGCAACTTTTTCCACACAAAAGATGGTGTGTATATGGAATGAGCTGTCAGAGAAAGTGATTAAGACAGGTACAAAGGTTTTGTTTAAGAAGCACATTGATAGGCACATAGAAGGGGTTTATAGAGATATGAGCCAAACCAAGAAAATTGGGACTGGCTGGGTAAGCACTGTGGTTAGCATGGACTTGTTGAGCTACAGGGCCTATATCCATGCTGTTTTGGTCTATGACCATTCTAGCCCCATGGACACATGAAATTTTGTGCCCATGTGGCTTCCAATGCACATGCTGTCATTGTACTTTTTGCTATGTACATGTTAGAGGAATTTGTATCTTTTTAAAGTTTTGTTCTGAAGTTTATATATTACCTATCTTCCAAATCTGAATGTAATAATGATTAACTCGCTGTGTAGAACTTATTTTATCATTCTGTGTTTTTAATAAATTACATAGCCAGCAAGTCTTGGGAAGGAAAACAGGCAGTGCTTCTGTTCACAAGGTCATGATAAAGATTGATGAGACTGACAGCTCAAAACCATTACAAATATCTCATGATCCACCATTACCAGCTGGTGATTCCAAATTAATAGAACGTGCTATGAAGGTAGTATGATATTTATGTCTCCGTGAATTTGTTTTATTTATCCTGTATCAATATTAGTTGCTTGGACAACAATTTTATTTCACTTGGTCTTTCTGCATTGTTGTTTTGGTTAATCTTATTTTGCATGTGATAAAAATGTAATTGTTTATACTTAATTTGCAGTTTGAAGCAAAACTTAATTGGTCATTGTAGCAAGTGCTTTCAAGATTAACTATCTTTAACTGATAGATCTGTTAATTTAAATTCAATATGTTGTAATTTTGGGTGAGATTGACGTCCAGCGTGAGTATTGGTTCAGTTGAGAACTGCCACGTCTGTCCTCTGATAATTTTGTTTGTTTTCATTTCTGTGCTCTGCACCACAGAAGTGCAGAACATGCTAAAGGTTGGATGTAAGCACATCTGATATCTTGCTTCACCTCTGGACTTCATTTAGTCCATTTCTAGTTGAATGGAGTTTTTGCCCATAATCATTCAGGTTAAGTTTTTGTTTATTTATCCTAACTTCATTTTTTCATTTGTCTTCAGTAAATTTATCATAGGTTAGTGTTTGTTAATTAATTATAAAGGATTCTTACTTCAGTTATTGATATCCACTTGCCACAAAATGGCTTATTCAGCCTCGTGGAAAGATTATGGAGTGCAGAGCTCCAGCGTCCAAAATCTGCATCTTTCAGAGCATACAGGCATATTGTGCGGATGTAGGATCATATGCAGGGCTATGTCAAGCACAATTAATTTCTTATTAATGTTGTTTTATAATCAAGAGTCTTGTTTTGAATTGTATTTTATAGTACCCATTTTAATGAATTTTTAGAAGATTATGAGAAGGGAATCTGAATACTGTATTCACACTGTCCATCTCCAGAACTTATTGACACAACAAATGGATGTGGTTGTTATATGCTCAACCTCCCTAATCTTGATGGCCAATATAAGTGTTATTGAAAGAGACTTTGGTGAATATTGAGTTACTCAAAAAAGATTGTGTAATTTAAAAAAAACACGTGAAAGAAAAATAAATCCATTTACTATTGATTGAATGGTATATCATTCTTCCTGATAATTTGTGGTTTCATGAAATTCAAATGGACTTGAAAAATGAGTTATTAATGCTAATAACTACTCTATTCCACAGGTTGACCACCTTTCAGTAGAGAAGCTGTTGATTGACAGTGTCCATGCACGTTCCCATCAGAAGCTACAGGAGCTGAAAGCCATTCTGAAGACCTATAATCATAATGATAACTGTATGTGACACAACCAATTACCTATTTGTTATTTAAATAGCTTTTCATTTTTGTTGGAATGAACCAAATGATGCTGCTTCCATATGATAGCTTTTTAGAAGATTGCTCAGTATTTTCTGAACTTACTGAAGTTATTTGAAAGCTGATGTGGATGGTTATATTACAGAATAGATAGATGGATAAGCATATCTAATGTGATTACATAATAATAATGTTCTATAATTAAAGGTTCAGTTTGGGATAGTTGTCTTAATAAACATGAAAGTAAAATCAGTTTACAAAAATAAATTCTATTTATGAATAAAGCAACTTTGTACCTGTGAAGGGAAAAAAAAACTAAAACAATTTAAGAAAGTAACAAATTAAAATGACTTTTAATTTTTACTTTCTCAGCCTTTATTGAAACAGCCCTGCCAACTTTGGTAATTCCAATCTTAGAACCTTGCGGTCGATCTGAATGTCTTCATATTTTTGTGGATTTGCATTCAGGAATGTTCCAACCTATGTTATATGGGATTGGTAAGTTAATGGATCTGTTTACCAATAAGTTTAAGATGCCAGTAAAACAACTATATCAAGCAAAAATCATTTCTGGGTATCTCATTGACGACGTACAAATGTCAGATGATGTGTTATTAAGTATCTTGTAGAACCTTTTTTGTTAAGTCGATATTTAAAGTTGTGATTATTTAAAAATATGTTTTCAAATTTGGTCGTGGCATCCACTTCATAGCAGCAACTTGCTTGTATCACAATTTAATGTAACTCAATTGGCTTAAAGAATGAAATATATTTGGTGGCGAGATCTGATTTTGGCCTCCATAGCTGACAGTGTAGATGCCTGTGATGTGATTATATTCAAGAAAATAATCTTAAATATAATCTTGAAGAAAAGCCTAAAAATAATGAGCAGTTCAGGGCTGAGAGATATCAAGAAGTAGGCTAGAAAATGGCGATGGAGGGAATTGCAAATGAGAAAGAGAATTCTGTGCTCTTGGTAAATGAAGCTTAGTTGAAGTTTGGACATGGGAGTTGAGTTTTAAATGAGACATTTAGATCATGCAGGATGAAATTAGACATTGTTGAACATTCAAGTCTGGTGTTGTTGAAGGTTTCCAGAGAAGATGGGTTATGAGGAGTTGTAAAGTTATAAATTATTGTGGAGGAGGCAATTTTTCAGTCATGGTGATGGCACAGATACGTGTTTGATTATCTGACATTTGTTGGCAGTTTAACAATAGTCTGGCAAGATTTCAAAGAGTAAAAGTTAATTATTTCCAAGAGAAGGAGGCCTCACCTTTTTGAGATTTTTTTAAAAGATCTGCACACTTGAATGATCTATAGAATTTGCAGTGATCATGTCACTATATGTACATAATTTCATGCGTAAAGCAAAAGCAACTAAATTGACAATTATAGATAATGTGTGATATTTGTTTTCTACTTTTCCTTAAGTTTCTCTCGATGTTACCCATAAGATCCAATCATTTATTTGTTACATTGTCTTTTCATTTTACA
This sequence comes from Hypanus sabinus, assembly GCF_030144855.1. Classification (NCBI taxonomy): domain Eukaryota; kingdom Metazoa; phylum Chordata; class Chondrichthyes; order Myliobatiformes; family Dasyatidae; genus Hypanus; species Hypanus sabinus. Next base: position 143,952,278 of record NC_082709.1, on the reverse strand, counting down.
TTGTCATTGTTCTTATTAGACCAGTCTACATTAGACGATATTGAAAAGTCAATCAATGATGAGATGAAGCGAATTATTCCTTGGCTTCAGCAACTAAAGTAAGTATGAAATACCAGGTTTTTCAGACAAACTAGAAGGGAGGAAATATGAACCAGCAAGGAAGGGGTGGGGGCAGGGAAAACTACTCCTTTACATTTACAGGTCATCCCTTGGTTATAAAAGACTTCTGTTCCTGTGAATTGTTCATAACCTGAACAATTCGCAAGTCAGAAATGTGGCTGTGAATCAAGTTCCCACGTGGTAGAAGATGCCTGCAGTAGCCAGCAAATCCATCGTGCTGGTCTCTCAAAATGCTTTTTGTATGAACAATCTACGTAATTTGGGCATTCAAAAGCTGTGGAGTACCCAAGTCCTGTTAAATTTGGGAAAATTTCTTTCAAGTGTAGTCTTAATTTTTAATCTTAAAAATTAAAAATTGCCCTTCAGGTTTTGGCTTGGACAACAGCGTTGCAGACAGTCCGTGAAGCATCTTCCCACCATCTGCAGTGAAACGTTACATCTTTCAAACCTTTCCTCTCATCCAGTTGGAAACCTCTCAAAACACAAACTGTTCATCAAGCTAACACGTCTTCCTCAGTATTATATTGTAAGTTTATTTCATTGATAAAACCTCCATTCACAAAATATTGCACAGATATCCCTCCGCATTATGATTGTTCAAATAATAGAAATCTGTCATCACAGAACTTAGAAATCACTGACAAAAAGTCTGAGATGGAGGAAAAAAATTCACTGTCATGACATTTATATGGAAAAGAAAAGTAAATATATGAACAAAACATTTATTGTTTATTAATTTAAGTGGCATTCTTTGGCATGTGCACAGATGATGACTTTGTATTATGGGAAGTATTTCCTAGGAATGCACCTTGCACACCCTGTAATGCAGTGATTAACCTGTATTTAAAAAAAATATATATATATAATATGTATTCTCATTCCCTCTCCCTCTCCCTCTGACACTCACACGTGAATTGATTGCTATTTGCTACATTGACATTTATAAATCTAATTTATTGCTACAAACCATGTTTCCATACTCTTTCCTTGCAATTGACCCTAGTCGTGCAGTATTCTCAGTCCAAAATGATAAGTTGTTGGTATATTGTCAAGCCATCAGTAATATTCTTTAATGTCCATGTAGAAGAATATAAGAACAGTTTGTCTGTTCTGACCACCAAGTTCAGTAAATGTGTATATGAAATAAAAATGTTCAAATTATCCAATCCAAATCAAAGTAAATTTACAATACCTTATGAAATAGTTTTTGTTTTAGTACATCTTATTCATGATTACTTAAGAGCACTTCTGTTTTTCTTTCAGGTTGTGGAAATGTTAGATAAGCCAGGATGCCCTGTTGATTTGCAGTATAAATATTACTTCCTCTCTGTAAGTCAAGGGCTAACTGATCCAGATGATTGTCCTCCCACTGCACTGCTTTTGCAACAGTTCAAACCAAACATTGAGGACCTAGTGCTGGATGTGAAAGCAGGGAAACAAGCCAAGGCTGGAGACAAGCACAAGGTTTGGATCTTAAATTAAATCTAAGGCTTGAAATTACTAGATGTTACAGAAGTCAAAACATACAGCATAGAAATAGGTTCCTCATTATATCCATTCCTTCTGTTGTACTTATCTACACTAATCTCAATTACCCACACTGGGTCCACAGATGTGGTCCACAGCCCACATCTTCAGATACTTGTCTAGGTGCTTCATAAATAACGTGCTTCTCTTCAGGCAGTGCATTCCAGACTTGAATCATCCTCTGTGTGGGAGGAAGGAATTTCCCTCCCATCCCCTCTATGCTTCCCACCTCACCTTAAACCTATGCCTTCTTGCTTTAGACATCTCCAGCATGGGTGCATTTTCACTATCCACCCAATCTATCCCACTCAGTTTTATTTACCTTTGCCTTCTCTGTGCAAGGGAAAATAAACCTAGCCTATTCAGCATCTCTTTGTAACTGAAATATTCATCCAGGGTACCTCTAGGTGAATCTAGGAACCTTCTCCACTGCAATCACATCCGTTTTCTAATAGGCCAATGGAAGTCATGCATACTTAACCATACTTTTATGAGTTTGTAACATGACAACCAGCTAGTGTATTCTGTTCCAAGACCACAGCAAGAATCAAAAAACAACCCTCCACAACCACCTCTCTTATTCCCACGCCAATTTGAATCCAATTTGACAGCCTGCCCTGGATCCCATGTATCTTAAGCATCTAGTTCAACCCACCATATGGGACCTTGTCAAAGGCCTTACTAAAATCAAATAAACTACGTACACTGTTACTCCTTTTTCAATATGCTTAGTTATCTCCATAATAAAAAGCTAGACAAATTTGTGAACTGGGATTGCCACGAGCAAAGCCATGCTGACCATCCAAATCAATCCTTGCCACTTCAAACAAAAGTAAGTCCGGTCCGTAGAATTTTTTCCAGTAATTTCCTTACCACTGATATAAGACTATTTGGATTATCACTGCTGCTCTTCTTGGATAAAGGAGCCAAATTTGCTATCCTGAAACCTCTGGTATTTGTGGTTAATTAAAATGCAAGAATGACATTTTGAAGCCACAGCAATGCCTCCTATGACAGCTGGGTTACACCTCAACAGGCTTGGGGAATTTATTCACCTTTATGCATTCATCACCTGCTCCTCAATGCTGATGTCTACCATGCACTTTGCATGAGTACAGATGAGAAGTATTCTTTTACGATATTGCCCACGTCATCTGGTTTCACACAGAGGTTGCCCTGTTGTTTTATCAGGATCTATTCTTTCCCTGGTTTCTGTCTTTCCTTTTAATATAATTATATAATGTCTGGGAACTCACTTTAACTATATTTACCAATGATATTTCATGGCCCCATTTTGCCCTCCTATTCCTTTTCCATTGACCATAGAAGTTACAGGTTGAATATTAGATGACTTTAATTTTTCTCTGCACATTTTTAAACAACTTAAAGCATGTCAGTGAATTCCTCAGAAAAAACTAAATGAAAAAAACTTGGGCATATGTGTGTGTTTAGCTAAGAGAAAGTTATTTATATTTCACTGATAAACAAAATTTTGTGATGGCATTTGTAAGTGCTTTGTAATCCTGTTTTGGTCGGCAAAAAAAAGGAATGTGAATTCCCAGTGAGGTGCAATGTGCTTCACAACTGGAGTAAGTCTGAGGTAGAGTCCCAGTAAAAGTGAATTTAGGGACCATGAGGGCACATACAAAGTGCTAGCTCTCATCCCAGAGACTGCCCTAGCACATCTCTTTGGTCTGTCTGCAGTGTCAGTTATAAATGTTTCATATAAAGGTGTGAAATTCACTTTCCTTCTGATGAGTTTTGGGAATGAAAAATGTGTGCCAGTGTGGATGACTCTTTCAAAGAGAAGCAGCACAGAAACAAAGACTGATTTTAAACCAGCTTCTGCGTAGTCAGGTCTATTATTTTAAAGTTTTTTAATGTGGGTCCAGTGATTGGAACTCACTGCTGTAATACCATCCTGTGGTGAATGTTGTGCACTGCAACTGAAATCAACATCTGCAGGTTCAAGTTCAGTTGAATGAGTCTTGATGTCAAATGTATTTTTGTTCAGTTTCTTCCACTACTGAAAGTACAGGCTATTGGGAGTAGGCTATTTTTTAATGTACTAAACGTATGTTTTAACTTTGCCTAACTTTGAATCATGAACATAAGCGACAAAAGCAGGAGGAAGCTGATGGTTTGCGTTAACACCATTTCCCTGCATTAACCACTAATACCCTGCTTTTAATATCTGGAAGTTATTTTCCTGTTTATATTCAGTGATGAGCCTCCACTGCTTCATTAAGTGGAGAATTTCAAAGAATTACCGTCTTTCTAAAGGAAAAGAATTTAGTTTTGTCTGTCCTGAATATGTTGAAATTATGATCCTAATTACAGACACAGAGCCATGGGGAAACGTCAGCTGTGCACCTACTTAGACAAGTTTAAATGTTTCACTGTGATCAGCTAGCATTTTTTTTATGTTTACGGAGCCAAGATCATCTTCTTAAGACTACCCCCACCCCCGAACTGGGGTATAGGAGCAGCTCACCAGAGTCCTCAGCCCAAGGCGAAGCTTGATCGGCCCGGTGGGTACTGTTTTCACCACACAACTTCATACATATGGGGAAGATCCTTACTCTCCCAAGGTTGAGGTTTTCGGAGTTTCCTTTGCTCTGGTATGATATGGGATTGGTTTGCTGGCCCCATGCCCAACCCTCCTTTTTTTTGCAGCCAGGCTTGTGGTGAAGATCATTCTCCTCATCTTAGTTTTAAATGTTTCTTGTCACTGTGACCAGTGATTCTGAATTTCCCAGTCATTGAAAACATTGTCTTTCAATCTCAACTGTCTCAGCCTGTTAGAATTTTGTGTTTCTTTAAGATCAGCTTTGGTTCAGACATTCTACAGTACCCCGCCCAGCAATTCCTGTTACCCTGAGAAACTTATCTCCATTCCTTTACTTTTGTACATCACTTATTATTTGGAAACTCTCAAAGGTCATTGAAAATCCATGCTTATCAGTTTTTCACTATCTATACCAGTTAATATGCTCAGAAAATTTTGTCGATCTATGTTGAGTTCAAATTGTGCTGATGTTTTCTTAATGCCACAGCATTTTCACTCCTCTTGATGTTATGCTTGCCTGTCTATATTTCCTTGTTTTCTCACTCACACTCCATATTTTTTATATAATTTATTTTTTATTGAAATTCATCATCAAACAAACATTTCCATAAGATGTATTTCAGACATTGTACATATATATCATATAATCATATATATCACAAATCTCCACAAAGTATTTCTCTGAGGTGTACACTCATTGAAAGGAGTGGAAAGAAAAAACAATCAAAAGGAAAGAACTATGTACAAGTAGGGAGTGATTTTTTTTTTACAACAGCTTCATTGATTTGTGAGAATAAAATCAGGCCCATGAGGCACCATGCAGCCAAACCACTTTTCCCAGCACGAACCAAACTGTTCCAAATTGGATAAAATTCTCATACGTTTGATTGGATTTAATAGCCCATTACCATTAAACGAAATTAAGTCTACCTTGTCCTTAGCCATCTGTATTTATCTGTCAATGTATCATTGAAATTAGAATAAAACTTTAATCAATCTACTCCCTGAACAAATAAGAACCAAGAAACGCAAGTAACAACAAAAATGGCAACGAACGTGTGATTCCAAGGCTGAGGTCACTAGCAAATGACCCTGCGTTGAGCTAGAGGAAATGTCTAGCTGTGGGGGATAACCCCTCCTACTTGTGAGTTGAGGGCCCCCAATGCAGAATTCATAAAAGTCAGCGAACAAATCCATTACACAGAAAAAATTTCCCTGTGTACTCCTATATTTATATACAAACCCCATTTCCAGAAAAGTTGGGATATTTTCCAAAATGCAATAAAAACAAAAATCTGTGATATGTTAATTCATGTGAACCTTTATTTAACTGACAAAAGTACAAAGAAAAGATTTTCAATAGTTTTACTGACCAGCTTAATTGTATTTTGTAAATATACACAAACTTAGAATTTGATGGCTGTAACACACTCAACAAAAGTTGGGACAGAGTCATGTTTACCATTGTGTTACATCACCTTTCCTTTTAATAAAACTTTTTAATCATTTTGGAACTGAGGATACTAATTGTAATAGATTTGCAATTGGAAATTTTGTCCATTCTTGCTTGATATAAGACTTCAGCTGCTTAACAGTCCTTGGTCTCCGTTGTCTGATTCTCCTCTTCATGATGCGCCATACATTTTCAATAGGAGATAGATCTGGACTGGCAGCAGGCTAGTCAAGCACACACACTTTGTGTCTACAAAGCCACACTGTTGTAGCCCGTGCAGAATGTGGTCTGGCATTGTCCTGCTGAAATAAGCATGGACGTCCCGGGAAGAGACATTGCCTTGATGGCAACATATATCTCTCTGAAATCCTAATATATGCTTCAAAGTCAATGGTACCTTCACATACATGCAACTCACCCATGCTGTGGGCATTGATGCACCCCCATACCATCACAGATGCTGGCTTTTGCACCTTTCGCTGATAACAATCAGGACGGTCGTTTTCATCTTTGGCACGGAGAACTCAATGCCCGTTTTTTCCAAAAAGTAGCTGAAATGTGGACTCATCTGACCACAGCACATGGTTCCACAGTCTTTTGGTCCATCTGAGATGAGCTCGGGCCCAGAGAACTCGCTGGCATTTCTGCATAGAGTTGATGTATGGCTTCCTCCTTGCGTAATACAGTTTCAAGTTGCATTTCTGGATGCAGCGACGGACTGTGTTAAGTGACAATGGTTTTCTGAAGTACTCCCGAGCCCAGGTGGTTATAATTGTCACAGTAGCATGACAGTTTCTTAGGCAGTGCCGCCTGAGGGCTCGAAGATTACGCGCCTTCAACAGTGGTTTCCGACCTTGCCCTTTACGCACTGAGATGTCTCTGAATTCTCTGAATCTTTTCACAATATTATGTACTGTAGATGTTGAAAGACCTAAATTCTCTGCAATCTTGCATTGAGAAATGTTCCTTTTGAACTGACTAACAATTCTCACGAATTTTGGCACAAAGGGGTGAGCCACGACCCTTCCTTGCTTGCAAACACTGAGCCTTTGATGGACGCTGCTTTTATACCCAGTCATGATACCTCACCTGCTACCAATTAACCTGCTTAATGTGGAGTCTTCCAAACCAGTGTTACTTGAATATTCTGTGCACTTTTCAATCTTATTTTAAATCTGTCCCAACTTTTGTTGAGTATAACCGAGGGAAGATCCAGCGCGTCCCGCAGTAACTTTTCAACAAACCCCAACATAGATGAGCTCTCTGCTCCTTCGGGAACGTTGTAGATTCTGATATTTTCCCACTGTGATCTTCCCTCCAGATCAAGCAGTTTACCTTCTTGGTGCTGTATTATTTTTATTGTCTAGCTCAGTATCCATTCCACGTTTTGAACGCGATCTTCCACCTTCTCAATGCAAGTCTCTGCCACCGCTATTTTTTGATTTAACGCTGGCGAGCTCTGCCTTAATATCACGGAGCTGCTGCTTTATATCTTTCTGGACCTCCATTATCTCTTTCAGGATTTCGAAGACATTCGCCACTTCGACTGAACGAGGCCCGGCGGCCGCCTCGCTCGCACGCGGTCATGTTGGAGAGCCACTCGCTGCACTCTTCTCGGACGCAGGATCCACAGTGTCGCTTTTTTTATTTCCATTCCTTTTCCCCATTATTGCCCCTGTTTTCAGTTCAAATATTTTTCGAAAAATATATTTGACGGGTTAACGGGGCTTAATACGCGTTTTTCCGGAGGAGCTTGTGACTTAAGCTGCCATTCTCGACGATGACGTCACCGGAACTCACTTCATATTTTTTTTAATGTTGTGTTTACTTTTACCACCCTGCAGTCTGTATTATCCATTCTCCATGCAGCTTTCACTCAGCTGAGCTGGATTTCGTAATCAGTCTATATCTCTGGTAATGCAAGTTGTTAAGGTAGGGTGGGTGGTCAGGGAGAACAAAAAAGACTGGTTGAGTATTTTAATTGAATGGGGTGCAATCAGATGAGGGACTTAAAGGAAGATATTTTGATCTTAGCAAATGTTAATTCACCAAATAGGTTCTATGGGGAGGGATAGGAATCAAATGGGTAGCTGTCGTTGATGATGCTGATGTGAGAGAAGCATTACTGTACATTTGCATTGCCAACGTTTTGAGCTCATTCTGTCTATTGTGCAAAATGCTTTTCCTCACTGTCAGTGTAACATCCAGATTTAATGGGGTTGGAACGAACAAGGATTTTATGATTGTGGAACTGCACACCTTATGTTTTCCCCATGCAAAACACTTGAAGATTAGACTGTGGTTTTCAAAAGTTCAGAAGAACTTCATCCTTGCTTAATAAGTCAACAACTTAACATGATAGACTTAAGACTACCTTGTATTAAAAATGATTGACATGCAAACTGTGTTCAGTGTTTCCTGCATTGTAACATGGTAGATCTTTTACCAAAGGTTCTGATCTTTAGAGCCATTCGATAACAAATACTTAAGCTGATACTTAACAAATACTTAATAACATAATTTATTGTGTTTTTTCTGGCTGCAAACCAGTGGTTTACTCAGGTTTGCCTTTGGAAGCAAGCATGATTTTGTTCTTAAATCCTTTGATAATTGATAGATATGTTTAAATTATAGCTGTTGGCTGATCAAGGACCTACAGAACCGAAAAAACCGAAGAGAACAGGGGAAGTGTGTGCCTTTAATAAGGTCCTAGCGCACCTTGTAGCAATGTGTGACACAAACATGCCCTTCATTGGACTTCGTTGTGAGGTAAGAAGATTTAAAATTTCTTCTCTCCTTGCAGTTATTTTCGTTACAAGTTTACAGTAAATTTTAAATTATGTATCACCAACATCTTATACAACTTCAACATATATAACCATATAACCATATAACAATCACATCACGGAAACAGGCCATCTTGGCCCTCCTAGTCCGTGCCGAACCCTTAATCTCACCTAGTCCCACCTACCCGCACTCAACCCATAACCCTCCACTCCTTTCCTGTCCATATACCTATCCACTTTTACCTTAAATGACACAACTGAACTGGCCTCTACTACTTCTACAGGAAGCTCATTCCACACAGCTATCACTCTTTGAGTAAAGAAATACCCCCTCGTGTTTCCCTTAACTTCTGCCCCCTAACTCTCAAATCATGTCCTCTAGTTTGAATCTCCCCTACTCTCAATGGAAACAGCCTGTTCACGTCAACTCTATCTATCCCTCTCAAAATTTTAAATACCTCGATCAAATCCCCCCTCAACCTTCTACGCTCCAATGAATAGAGACCTAACTTGTTCAACCTTTCTCTGTAACTTAATTGCTGAAACCCAGGTAACATCCTAGTAAATCGTCTCTGCACTCTCTCTAATTTATTGATATCTTTTCTATAATTCGGTGACCAGAACTGCACACAATATTCCAAATTTGGCCTTACCAATGCCTTGTACAACTTTAGCATTACATCCCAACTTCTGTACTCAATGCTTTGATTTATAAAGGCCAGTGTTCCAAAAGCCCTCTTCACCACCCTATCTACATGAGACTCCACTATGGAACTATGCACAGTTATTCCTAGATCTCTCTGTTCGTCTGCATTCCTCAATGCCCTACCATTTACTCTGTATGTTCTATTTGGATTATTCCTGCCAAAATGTAGAACCTCACACTTCTCAGCATTAAACTCCATCTGCCAACGTTCAGCCCATTCTTCTAACCGGCATAAATCTCCCTGCAAGCTTTGAAAATCCACCTCATTATCCACAACACCTCCTACCTTAGTATCATCGGCATACTTACTAATCCAATTTACCACCCCATCATCCAGATCATTTATGTATATTACAAACAACATTGGGCTCAAAACAGATCCCTGAGGCACCCCGCTAGTCACCGGCCTCCATCCCGATAAACAATTATCCACCACTACTCTCTGGCATCTCCCATCTAGCCACTGTTGAATCCATTTTATTACTCCAGCATTAATACCTAACGACTGAACCTTCTTAACTAACCTTCCATGTGGAACTTTGTCAAAGGCTTTGCTGAAGTCCATATAGACTACATCCACTGCCTTACCCTCGTCAACATTCCTCGTAACTTCTTCAAAAAATTCAATAAGGTTTGTCAAACATGACCTTCCACGCACAAATCCATGCTGGCTACTTCTAATCAGATCCTGTCTATCCAGATAATTATAAATACTATCTCTAAGAATACTTTCCATTAATTTACCCACCACTGATGTCAAACTGATAGGTCTATAATTGCTAGGCTTCCTTCTAGAACCCTTTTTAAACAATGGAACCACATGAGCAATACGCCAATCCTCCGGCACAATCCCCGTTTCTAATGACATATTAAAGATCTCCGTCAGAGCTCCTGCTATTTCTACACAAACTTCCCTCAAGGTCCTGGGGAATATCCTGTCAGGACCCGGAGATTTATCCACTTTTAAATTTCTTTAAAGCGCCAGTACCTCCACCTCTTTAATTGTCATAGGTTCCATAACTTCCTTACTTGTTTCCCACACCTTAGACAATTCAATATCCTTCTCCTTAGTGAATACCGAAGAGAAGAAATCATTCAAAATCTCTCCCATCTCCTTCGGTTCCACACATAGCTGACCACTCTGATTCTCTAAGGGGCCAATTTTATCCCTCACTATCCTCTTGCTTTTAATATAACTGTAGAAACCTTTCGGATTTACTTTCACCTTATTTGCCAAACCAACCTCGTATCTTCTTTTAGCTTTTCTAATCTCTTTCTTAAGATTCCTTTTATATTCTTTATATTCCTTGAGCAATTCCTTTACTCCATGCTGCCTATATCTATTGTAGAATCCCTCTTTTTCTGAACCAAATTTCTAATATCCCTTGAAAACCATGGTGCTCTCAAACCTTTAACCTTTCCTTTCACCCTAACAGGAACATAAAGATTCTGTACCCTCATAATTTCACCCTTAAATGACCTCCATTTCTCTATTACATCTTTCCCATAAAACAACTTGACCCAATCCACTCTCTCTAAATCCCTTCGCATCCCCTCAAAGTTAGCCTTTCTCCAATCAAAAATCTCAACTCTAGGTCCAGTCCTGTCCTTCTCCATAATTATATTGAAGCTAATGCTATTGTGATCACTGGACCCGAAGTGCTCCCCAACACATACATCTGTCAGCTGACCTATCGCATTCCCTAACAGGAGATCCAACACTGCCCCATCTCTAGTCGGTACTTCTATGTATTGTTGCAAAAAACTATCCTGCACACATTTCACAAACTCTAAACCATCCAGCCCTTTTACAGAATGAGCTTCCCAGTCTACGTGTGGAAAATTAAAATCTCCCACAATCACCACCTTGTGTTTACTACAAATATCTGCTATCTCCTTACACATTTGCTCTTCCAACTCACGCGCCCCATTAGGTGGCCTATAATACACTCCTATCAGTGTTACTGCACCTTTCCCATTCTTCAATTCCACCCAAATGGCCTCCCTAGAGGAGCTCTCTAATCTATCCTTCCAAAGCACCGCCATAAGATTTTCTCGGACAAGCAATGCAACACCTCCTCCTCTGGCCCCTCCTACTCTATCACACCTGAAGCAACTAAATCCAGGAATATTTAGTTGCCAATCACACCCTTCCTGCAACCATGTTTCACTAATAGCTACAACATCATAATTCCAGGTATCAATCCACGCTTTAAGCTCATCCACCTTTCTTACGATGCTCCTAGCATTAAAATAGATACATTTAAGATACTCTCCATCTCCTCCTCTCTTTCCATCCCTAACAATGCATTCAAATTTATCATCCTTTTCTTTCTTCTCCCCTACATCTTTGGGCTGAGCGCATCCCTTCTCCATCACCTGCCTTTCCTCCCTCACACACTGTCTATTTACTTGCTCCACTGGTGAACTAACCTCCTCTCCCATAGACTCCTCAAATAGTCTCCCCCCCCCCCCATCTTACTAGTTTAAAGTCCGCCCTGTAGCCCTAGCAAACCTCCCCGCTAGGATATTGGTCCCCCCACGATTCAAGTGTAACCCGTCCTTCTTGAACAGGTCACTCCTGCCCCAGAAGAGGTCCCAATGATCCAGAAACTTGAATCCCTGCCCCCTGCTCCAATCCCACAGCCACGCATTCATCCTCCACCTAATTCTATTCCTACTCTCACTGTCGCGTGGCACAGGCAGTAATCCCGAGATTACTACCTTTGCAGTCCTTCTTAACTGCCTTCCTAACTCCCTATACTCTCGTTTCAGGACCTCTTCCCCTTTCCTTCCTATGTCATTGGTACCTACATGTACCACGACCTCTGGCTCTTCACCCTCCCACTTCAGGATATCTTGGAAATTCAGGAATATTTCCTGAATATTCAGGAAATTTGTGGCACTGAAGATGTGTTTAAGTTACAAAAAAAGCATACAATGATGTATGCTCTATAGATCATTGAGGGATTTGACACCAAATTGATCTGGTTAATTGATCAGCTGTTTCTCTTAAGACAGCTATATCTTTGAAAACTTTCTATTTTGACAGTGTAACGTGAAGCTGCATAAATCAGGCAGTTGACTTGATTTTGAGCCATTTTGAATTGCTGTACCAAGTTACACAGTCACAAAGCTAAGGAATGCAGATACTGAAAGTACTCAGCAATTTAAGCAGAATGTGTGAGAAAGAAATAGAAGAGGTTTTCATTTGAATTTCAGTTTGTTTTCCGTGCATTCATTGATTCTAATTTCACAAGATCACCTGTTACAATAGTCCTTTTGTTTATTTCTTCCATCTATCAAATCCAATCTTAAATGTTTGTGTTTCTGAGTCCATTTATTCATAACTTAAATTATTTCAAATCTTTGTAGCCTGTTCTAAACATTTTATCTTTTAACCTTATTTATGTTCCCTTCCCACTTGCCTTGATATCACTGGAACTGTTTCTATTTAATGTTCAATTATTATTCATAATTTAACCAAATGCCCCCAACAACCTGTGAATTTACAGGAAAGATGAAAATTTTCAAAGAATGCCTTGTTCTTGTATTGGTGAATCAATGCTATGTGTTTTTCAATCCATTTAATGCTACTTTTAGTGTGGAGCTGAACACTGCAACAATTAACGTAAAGTTAATTAAAGTTAGGTCTGTGTTCATTTCTGCATCTATAAATCTGTACTGAAATATTTAGTTTTGTTTGACCCAGACATATTGATTGTTTCTGCTGCAATTATGTTTTCAAAACAAAACCATTTGAGTTCCTAAGTGGATCTGTTGTTTTAAAGCTTTCTGCTATGGAGATTCCTCATCAAGGAGTTCAAGTGGAGAGAGATAGCTGCAGTCATGCTATACGCATACTGAGGTAATTTTTCCAAAGTAACTATACTCCTCCTTTCAGCATTGGTGAAATAAGGCATATTATCTGCACTGTATTACTTCGATTTGCTTTGTTAATAACTCAGTGGAAGAGGGAGCATTGTGTATCCACCTTGAATCATCTTCTAGCTGAACAATTAACCAAAGTTGAATTTATTGCAACATGCCCAGGTATGGTGACATACAGGTACAATGAGAAATTTGCCTGCAGCAGCATTACAGGCACCTACATACAGAGAATACAGAGAAAATAATACAAGACAAATGAAGAAAAAAAGATGAAACATGGTCCGTTGTTAGGAAGATTTTGTATTCAAATAAACATTAAAATTAAAGTTGGCAGTATTTACTCTGGGTCACAATGTGAACATTAAATAGTGCATTTACTATTGTATTTTATTATAAATTGAATAGATTTGTATTTAACAAGCATGTTCTAGTGTTATGCACACTGGATATCAGTCATTCATCAGCTTTCAGATAACTTTACCGAATGTGCATGCAAGTCTTTGAAGATCTTCATTTGACTCCTTGGTCTGTGAGTAGAGGTTAGGCAGTCACAATGCACGTTCCTTAAAAATCTTATGGGCAGGGAATCAAACATCTCCAAGAGAAAATTAATAATCAGTGTTTTGATTGATGAACTATTCCCAGGTATTTAAATCCAAATCATTAAAGACTTTTAGATTGAAAATACGCAATGAAAATTAAAATTGTATATTATTCTGCAAAAAAATCTTGTCCAAAGCAGGTTAGATGGTCCTATTTGATGCAAATCATTACGAATTTTGTTTGGTTATTTTAAAAGAAATGTTGTGTTCTGGAAGTATCCCAATATAATACACCTTACTTCAGTTCAAATTGCTCTCAAATCTGAACAGTGATGGGCTTTTCAGAGTTTCATTTTCTCTTTTAAATCGTCGTTGCTTGATAGCAGCTGCAGCCACTTTGTTCATTTCTTCAAATCTGTCTCACTTTATCTGTAATGAAATACAGATCAGAATTAAAGTTTGAAAAGAACCAGATTTCATCATGACCACATGAAATTCTTGCCAATGGAATAACTAGTATCGTGGGCCCAGATCATTCGTGTATGATCTTAAATGAGGATCAATAATTCAGACTTCTCATTATGGTTGAGAGCAGTCACTTCAACACATTGAATTCTATACTTAATAAGGATCAACACTGAAACAGATTTTAGAATGCGTAGCTCAGTGCAAATCTCAGGTAAAGAGCATGCTTGTATCAGGATTGCATTCTGTGACTGTATTCTGGCTGAATCCTTCAAGAACACTTGTGAGACTGAAATGGGAGGCTTCTTTCCCACCAACGTGAATTGTCCTTCGATCAGTAAATGTCTAGGCCATGTTTGCTGTTTGGTTGTGAACACAAAACTTTGTTTTTTGTAGTAAATTTATACTAAAATTTTACATTGAAGAGTAATATATTTTGCCAATAATTTCATTTTCTTCATTCCATAAAGTTGTACTGTCTTAGACTGCTACGATTTCTTTATTTAATGTTGCAAATCATCAGGTTAGCATTTTGTATTTGGCCTCTTTGTCTTGCCAGTTCTCCCCAACATTTATCTCAGCTTTTTTTTTCATTTTATAATTATTATGTTGTACCTAACATACTTAAAACTTTTTGAAGCCAAATGTGTTTTTTAAATGTTTCCAAGGATTCCTATATGTACAAGTGTCAGTGAAGAGACACAGAAGGCCTTAGACCGATCTTTGTTGGATTGCACTTTCCGATTGCAAGGAAGAAATAATCGGACATGGGTAGCAGAATTGGTTTTTGCCAATTGCCCTCTTAACAGCACTTCAGCCAAAGAGCAAGGTTAGCTACTTCCTAGTTCTTTTGTTAACTTTGTCTATACTACATCCAAATCCATTTAATTTTGGTTTGATTTTCTCAAAGTTTACTTTTTTCCAGAAAGCTCTTTGAATCGAGAGGTTCCCATTACCTCATGCATTTCCAGAAAATGCTGGGAATCCCCAGCAGATCAAGCTGAATACTTGGGAAGAGAAACAGATTGTGTATTTCCCCAGCTGGAGAGGAAACAAGTTTATACTATAGGGCAAGCAGTGTCTCTGAAAGGGTAAATCTGGGGACCATGGGGATAAGCTGTAAACAAGGTTATCTGGTCAATGAATGAATAGGAGCAGTTAGTGTAAGAACATAGACAAAAAATGTGGGAGCTCTGAAATTTGAAGCAGAAAGACATAACCTGCAGGTCAGGCTGGGCATGTCCTCCAGTCCCAATTGGAAAACCGGAAGGGTGGGGTGGGGAAACAAACAAGCTCAGCCAATGTTACAGATGTTCGGCAGAAAAAGTCACTTTGCCTGATGTTGCAGATTTCATTTTCGAAGTTTTATTCACCTCCAAGTTTAAAATGGATTCAATGCACTTGAAAAATCTAATGAAACCAAACTAAATCCATGAAGGCCCTGGAAATCTTGAAAATTTATGAGAAATGTTTTGCTCTAAAACTGTTTACTTGGCAGAATGCATACAAATATAGTTGAACATGGGTTACTGAGAAATGTACAACATATTTTAAATGTGGAACTTTTTTTGTCAATAAAGCACTTTAAAATAAAATGAACAGTGCTTCAGTATAGTTAGGTAATTGCAGAGTCTTTAAAAAGCCAAATTAAGGATGTGGAATAGTATTAGTTGAAGATAAAGTTGGGATGAATTCTGCAGCATAAGAGCAAGGTGGTCTGCTGTTTACCAGATAGCAAATGTTCACCTTGAAGGCAGAGGACCAAGCAGATCCTAGAATGAAGAGAGACCTTCTGGATTTAAGGTGTTAGGTTACATAAACTATATTTCACAGACTTATTGTTTTATAAAGGCAAAAACATTATCACATAAGCTAATATATGTACATATCATTGATGTAATTTGAATCTGGAGTTGTAGGTATAAATCATAAACACAAGAGATTCTGCAGATACCAGAAACACAAGCAACATATACAAAATCAGGCAATATCCGTGGAGATGAACAGTCAATGTTTCAGGCCGATCTCCTTCAGGACTGAAAAGGAAGATGCCAGAATAAAAAGGTGGAGGGAGAGGAAGAAGGATAGCTAGCAGGTGCTAGGTGAAGCCTGGTGGAAAGGTAAAGTGGTGGAGAAGAAGGAATCTGATCAGAGAGGAGAGTGGACTATAGGAGAAAGGGGAGGAGGAGGAGGTCATAGTCAGGTAGAGACGAGGTAAAAGGCTAGTGGAAAATAGAAGAGGGGAGGAAGAAAGGAATTTTTTTGTACTGGAAGGTGAAAGCGATTTTCATACCATCAGGTTGGAGACTAACCAGACAGAATATAAAGTGTTGCTCCTCCATCCTGAGGATGGCCTCATCATGGCACACAAGGAGGCCATGGACTGGTGTGTTGGAATGGGAATGGGAATCAGAATTTAAATGTTGAGCCACTGCTTTTGACAGATAGAGGTGTTTGACGAAGCGTTCCCCCAATTCAATCTCACCGATGTGGAGAGGGCACATTGGGAGCATTGGACACAATAGACAACCCCAGCAGATTCACAGATGAAGTGTTGCCTCACCTGGAAGGACTGTTTGGGGCTCTGAACAGAGGTGAGGTAGGAGGAGAATGGGCAGGTGTAACACTTTGGCCACTTACAGGGATACGTGCCAGGATGGTGATTAGTGGAAAGGGACAAGTCACGAAGGGCGCAATCCCTGCAGAAAGCAGAGAAAGGAGGGGGGTTAAAGATGTATTTGGTGGTACAATCCCACCTAGTAAATATGTATAATATAAAAATCTAATATATTTGATATCTAGCATTTATAGTGGATAGACAGTAAATATCTGTTATGTGAATCAAATATTAAAATGTCTTTACAGATGTTTCCGTATTTAGTTCTCTATGTATGATGCTCTGAGACAGTTTGGGTATTAATATGTTTAATTGCCATATGCATGATGTCAAGTATAATGTTTATCACAGCTAATGTGAATTCTTGACATTTATTGATTAAAATAAAAATGTAATCAACTTCCAACGTGATGATTTCCTTTGTCTCAAGGTTCAACACGTCACGTCTATCTGACATATGAAAGCTTATTATCAGAACCTGTTGGAGGTCGCAAGGTAGTTGAGGCATTCCTGAATGAATGGAATAGTATAGCCAAGCTCTATGACTGTGTTCTAGATTTTGCACGTTCCTTGCCAGGTACTTGCCATAATTTCAAACTTTTATTCATATGAAATAATTTCAACAGTAAATTGAGAAATAATCCAATAACAATTCGTCTTTTAGAAATACCATCCCATCTTAATCACTTCTCAGAGATACGTGTCTATAATTACCGCAAACTTATCATTTGCTATGGAGCCACAAAGGGCAGCTCGGTAAGTACAGTAAACATTTTGTTTTGTTGACTGTGTTGTAATCTTGTAAATACATATTAGATTATTTACTGTGGCAACATTTAACGTCCTTTGTAAATCATATGTAAGCAATGAATTTTATATATAAAGTACAAAAGTGTTGCTGCTTTTATTCCTGTCACACTGGACACTCACCAATATTCTTACCAAGTGAATTGCCCTATGACAGATGCCATAGGTCCATAGCATCTGTCATGCACTGCCCCTGATACACCTAGAAAACATGAACACTGACCCTGCTAATATGGTGAACTGAATACCGGGGCTTTGGGTCTACTCTGGGGATTTGGATCTGAGGACTCAATTTGGGTCGGAATGCTGTTGTCACTTCTATTGTTTGCTTGTTTTATTTTGTTTTGTTTCTCTGTGATAACTGGGAGTTTGTCTTTTTTTAATTGGGTTCTTTCGGATTTCTTGCTTTGTGACTGCCTATTAAATAAACAAATCTCGAGGTTGTATAATCTAGACATTCATTGGTAATAAATGCACTTTGAATCTTTGACACTATGGCAGAATGCTCTTTCTGGATTTCAGTTCAGTATTCAACACTGTCGTCTCACAGACCTTGGTGAACAAACTCCTACTCCTCGGACTAAATTCACCATAGTGCAAGTGGGTGTGGACTTCCTTACCGACGGACCTCAGATGTTCAAGCTGCACCTCTCTCCCCATCATCCTCAACACTTTAGCTCTCCAGGGATGTGTGCTGAGCCTATTGCTGTACACTCTGCTCACACATGACTGCACAGCCAAACACCTGTGTAAACACGTTGTCAAGTTCACCGATGACAGGACAATAGTGGGTTTCATCATCAACAACGAGGAGATGACCTACAGAGAGGAGGTGGAAGAGCTTGAGGCCTGGTGCCAAGCAAATAACCTTTTTTGAATGTTAACAAGACAAAGGAGAAGGTTATCGACTTAAGGAGAATTCGCACCACTTACACCCCTCTTTACACCAGCAGCTTAGCCATGGAAACTGCAAGCGGTTTCAAACTTCTGGGAGTGCATATCTGACACAACTTCTCATGGTTCCAGAACACATCCTATGCAATCAAGAAAGCTCATCGATGCCTCTTCTTTTTGAGGAGGCTGAAGAGAGCTGGACTATGTTCATCAATACTCATGACCTTCGACAGATGCGCAGTAGAAATCATCCTAACATACTGCATCACTGCTTGGTACAGAAATTGCACTGTGGTGTCAGAAAGGCTCTACAAACAGGTGGTCACAACTGCCTGACACATCAACATTGTTTGCATACCTGCCATCAAAAACATATATACAGAAAAGGTGTCAGAAAATGGCCAGAAATATCCTGCTCATGTATTGTTTGTCTCACTCCCATCAGGGAGGAGGCTACATAGCATTTACGCTAGTACCATCAGACACAAAAGCTGTTATTTTCCTTAAGCAATAAGGCTGATCAACACCTCCACCCACAAACCCAACCACCATGTCCCCAACTACCAGTACTATACCTGTCAGAGTCACCTTATGTACGGACACTCCTGTGCCTAGCGTTACTTTAAGTACATAAAAAAAAATGCCCTATATTTAGAAGCTATCTTATGTATTTATATTATGTATTTTTTGTGCTGTATCGGATCTGGAGTAACAATTACTTTGTTCTCCTGTACTCTTGTGTACTGGAAATTAAATTAAACAATCTTGAATCCTTTTGCATTTCAGATAACTATCCAATGGAATCCCACTCATCAGAGGTTCCATATATCATTAGGAACTGTAGGTCCAAATTCTGGCTGCAGTAACTGCCACAACATCATTCTCCATCAGCTTCAAGAAATGTTCAACAAATCACCAAATGTTGTACAGTTACTACAGGTACTTGCATTTATTTATTTATCTATCTATCTATTTAAGAAAGCTTGTTATGCTTCCAGCTTTCTTTAACAATGTTATTGTGGAATGTTGGAAACTGTAAGTTCAGCTATTATTAGCAGTTAATGTTAATTACATAGCATGAACTGGTATAAAACAGTGGGATTTGAGTGGTTCTAGTACTGGCCGATAATTGTTTAACAACTGATACTAAAGGCAGGATACAAAGTAATAGGATTCTTTTTTTTTGAAATAATACACATTCCATATTGGGAAAGACCTGAAGGTTTCATTGGCAGATATTGTGGCGACCCATTTCCTGGCACATCCGAACCGGCTCACAATTAGATAGCCTACAGGGGTTTGCGAGCACAGAGCTTTGGAGCCTCTGCGCCACGGGGGGGGGGGGCATGTTGAGGGAGGCTTAAAAGTGAGGCTGAGGATTTCGAATAAAGTTTTTTCCTTCAACTGCAGTTACCGACTCCGTGTCGTAATTTTAGCGCTGCGTGTAGCACACCGCTACAATTGGTGACCCCGATGGTCCAAACGATTTTTGGACCAGAAATGACCGACGCCGCCTCTGTTCATGTGGTTTCGTTGAAACTGCCGGGTTTCTGGACACAGCGACCGAACCTATGGTTCCAGCAAGCCGAAGCCCAATTCCACGTTCGCCAGATCACCTCAGAAGACACCCGCTACTACTACATGGTGAGCTCCCTCGACCAGGACACAGCGGCCCAGGTGGCGGAGTTCGTACAGTCGCCCCCGGCAGACGGCAAGTACACGGAATTCAAAGGACTTTCGGACTCTCACAGCGCGAGCAGACTGCCCGTTTACTGCACCTGGATGGCTTGGGCGACAGACCTCCATCGGCTTTAATGAATGAGATGTTGTCTCTGGCCGACGGACACACACCCTGCCTCATGTTTGAGCAGGCATTCCTGGAGCAGCTGCCCGAGGACATACGCCTGCTGCTGTCCGACGCGGATTTCAGTGACCCCCGGAAGGTGGCAGCCCAGGCGGACTTGCTGTGGAACGCCAAAAAGGTGAGCGGGGCGTCCATCGCACAGATTTCCCAGCCACGCTCCCAGCAGCAAACTAGTCCAGGCCCGGCCGCAGAGCCCGCCAACCCCCGGTCCAAGGAACACTGGTGCTTCTACCACCAGCGGTGGGGCGCAGAAGCCCGCCGTTGTCGCCCACCCTGCAAGTTCCCGGGAAACGCCAGGGCCAGCCACCGCTGATGGCTACGGCGGCTGGCCATCGGGATAGCCTCCTGTATGTGTGGGATAGAAGGTCGGGACGCCGGTTTTTGGTTTATGCTGGTGCCGAGATCAGCGTTTTACCTCCGACGAGTTACGACTCCTGCAGCAGGGCACCGGGTCCCCCCCTGAGGGCCGTGAACGGCAGCACAGTAAGGACCTATGGCACCCGTCAGGTGCAGCTACAGTTCGGCTCCAGCCAGTTCACGTGGGACTTTACACTGGCCGCCATAGCCCAACCGCTTCTGGGTGCGGATTTTTTGCGGGCTCACAGCCTACTGGTCGACCTGCCCAGGAAGAGACTGGTACACGCCGAGACCTTTCAGACGTTCTCCCTGGGTGCAGCCCAGTTGCCAGCCCCTCACGCTGTCCGACAACGACTTCACCAGGGTCCTGGCGGATTTCCCATCGGTTCTGGCACAGCAGTTCACAGCGGCCATGCCCCGACACGGCGTACAGCACCACATCCCGACCCAGGGACCACCCCTCCACGCCCGCGCTCGGCGGCTTCCCCGGGACAAGCTCCAACTGGCGAAGGAGGAGTTCCAGAGGATGGAGGAATTGGGGATCATCCGGCGGTCCGACAGCCCATGGGCCTCCCCCCTGCACATGGTGCCCAAAGCGACGGGAGGCTGGAAATCGTGCGGCGACTACCGCAGGCTGAACTAGGCTACCACACCGGACCGCTACCCTGTGCCGCACATTCAGGACTTTGCAGCAAACCTGCACGGCACACGGATCTTCTCCAAGGTAGACTTAGTCCGAGGGTACCATCAAATCCCGATGCATCCTGACGAAGTCCCCAAAACGGCTCTCATCACCCCGTTTGGCCTTTTCGAGTTCCTCCGCATGCCGTTCGGCCTGAAGAATGCCGCACAGACGTTCCAGCGGTTAATGGACGCGGTGGGACGGGACCTGGACTTCGCGTTCATCTATTTGGGCGACATCCTCATAGCCAGCAGCAGTCGTCAGGAGCATCTGTCCCACCTCCGTCAACTCTGCGCCCGACTGAGTGAGTACGGTCTTACAATCAACCCCGCCAAATGCCAGTTCGGACTCGATACCATTGACTTCCTGGGCCACAGGATTACTAAAGACGGGGCAACCCCTCTGCCGGCTAAGGTAGATGCGGTCCGCCACTTCCCCCGACCCACCACGATCAAAGGCCTTCAGGAATTCGTAGGTATGGTCAATTTCTACCACCGCTTCCTCCCTTCAGCTGCACGGATCATGCGCCCCCTGTTCGCCCTGATGTCGGGTCCGAGCAAGGACATTACCTGGGACGAGGAGTCTGCCGCCGCTTTCGTTCAAACGAAGGAAGCTTTGGCGAACGCCGCAATGCTAGTACATCCCAGAATGGACGCCCCTACCGCCCTCACAGTGGACGCATCAAACACGGCAGTCGGTGGGGTGCTGGAGCAACTCATCGCAGGTTGCTGGCAACCCCTGGCGTTTTTCAGCAAACACCTGCGGCCGCCCGAGCTCAAGTACAGTGCTTTCGACCGGGAACTGTTGGCGCTCTACCTGGCAATCCGGCATTTCAGGTACTTCCTAGAAGGTCGGCCCTTCACCGCGTTCACGGACCACAAACCGCTTACCTTTGCGTTTACGAAAGCATCCGACCCCTGGTCATCCTGCCAGCAACGCCACCTATCCTACATCTCTGAATACACGACGGATGTCCGGCACGTCTCGGGTAAGGACAATGTCGTGGCGGATGTGCTCTCTCGCCCTACCGTTCATGCCCTTTCCCAAGGGGTAGACTTTGAGGCACTGGCAGAGGCGCAGCAGGCGGATGAGGAGATTCCGAGTTACAGAACCGCAGTCTCCGGTTTGCAGCTCCAGGACCTCCCCTGCAGGCCCTGGTGAGGGGACCCTTCTCTGTGACGTCGCCACCGGCCAGCCCCGTCCCGTCGTCCCGACAGCCTGGCGGCGCCGTGTTTTCGACTCCATTCATAACTTGGCGCCAAGAAGGAGCTTAGGACTGCTCGGGGATAAAGGGAGGAACATGTGCCTGGAGTAGGAGGAAGTGGGGGAGATCATTAACTGATACCTTGCTTCAGTATTCATCAGTGAGAGGGACCTTGATGAATGTGAGGTCAGTGTAGAATAGACTAAACAGACTATTGTGCTGGAGCATGCTGAGGTTAAGAAGAGGCAGTACTGGAACCTTTGAAGAACATTAGGATAGTTAAGTCCCAGGCCAAGCAGTATACATTCCAGATTACTACGGGAAGCAAGGGAAGAGATTGTTGGGACGTTGACAATAATCAGCATCCTCACTGGCCACAGGAATAGTACTGGAAGATTGGATGATGGCAAATAAAAACATAGAAAAGCTACAGAACAGTACAGGCCCTTTGGCCCACAATGCTGTGCCAAACATGTACTTATTTAGAAATTATCTAGGGTTACCTATAGCCCTCTATTTATCTGAGCTCCATATGCCTGTCCGGGAGTCTCTTAAAAGACCATAACCTGTTGCATCTTTGTTCACGTAACAAATCCTGGGATTATCCTGGGAATGATAGACCAGTGAGTCTTACACCAGTGGTGGGCAAAATAATGGAGAGGATTCTTAGAGACAGGATTTTTGAGCCTTGAGAGAAGCATAGTCTTATCAGAAATAGTCAGCGTGGCTCTCTGAGGGGCAACTCGTGCCTCACGAGTCTGATTGACTTTTTTGAGGAAGTGACGAAACAAATTGATGAAGGTAGAGTAGTGGCTGTGGTGTATATAGATTCTACTAAGACATTTGACAGGGTTCCTCATGGACCCTCATTCAGGAATCATGAGGCACTATTCCATAAGACCACAAAGACGGAGCAGAATTAGGCCATTCAGTCCATCGAGTCTGCTCCACCATTTCATCATGGCTGATCCCAGCTCCCATTCAACCTGCCCTCTTACCGTATCCCTTGATGCCCTGACCAGTCAGGAATATATCAACTTTCATTTTGAATATACTCATGTACTTGGCCTCCACTGCAGCCTGTGGCAGAGCATTCCACAGATTCACCATTCTTTGGCTACAAATATTCCTCCTTACTTCTGTTCTAAAAGGTTGCCCCTCAATTTTGATGCTGTGCCCTCTAGTTCTGGATACCCCTACCAGAGGAAACATTCTCTCCTCATTCACCTCATCTAGTCCTTTCAAAGTTCGATAGGTTCCAATGAGATCCCCCTGCATTCTTCTAAATTCCAGCGAGCACAGTCCCAAAGTTGTCAAACACTGTTCAGATGTTAACTCCTTTATTCTCAGAATCATCCTTGTGAACACTGTCAGGACTGTCTCCAATGACAACACATCCTTTTTGAGATAAGGGACCCAAAACTGGGCATGGGCATTCCATGAGCACGAACATGTGTTTGGAATTGGCTAGCCTACAGAAGGCATGGAGTTGTAGTAAATGGAGCATATTCTGCCTGGAGATCAGTGACTAGTGGTGTTCTGCGGGTATCTGTTTTGGGACCCTACTCTTTGTGATTTTTATAAATTAGTTTGATAAGTTGAGTTAGTAGGTTTGCAGATGACATGAGGTTTGGTGGTGGGTGTAGAAGGTTGTCATAGGTTATGACTGGACAAGGACAGGATGCAGAGCTGGTCTGCGAAGTGGCAGATGGAGCTCAGTCAGAAAAAGGGTGAAGTGATGCACGTTGATAGGTTGAACTTGAAGGCAGAATACATGGTTAATGGCAGAATTATTATCAGTATGGAGGAACAGAGGGAACTTGGGGGTCAACATCCATAGATCCCTCAAAGTTGCCACGTATGTTGACAGTGTTTAAGAAACTGTATGGTGCATTGACCTTTTGTAGTCGAGGGATTGAATTTAAGAGCTGTGAGGTAATGTTGCAACTCTAAAACTCTGGTGAGATCACACTTGGAGTATTGCGTTCATTTCTGGTTGCTTCATTATAGAAAGGATGCAGAAACATTAGAGAAGGTGCAGAGGAGATTTACCAGGATGCTACATGGGTTAGAGAAAATGTCTTGTGGGGAAAGGTTGCTCGAGCTAGGGTTTCTCTTTTTGGAGTGAACAAGGAGTAGAGCCAACTTGATAGAAGTGTGTAAGATTATAAGAGGCATAGATAGAGTAGACGGCCGTGACTTTATCCAAGGATGACAATGGCTAACGCCAGAGGACATTATTTTAAGGTGAATGGAAGAGAGTTTAAGGGAGATGTCAGAGATGGTCTGTTTACAGAGAGGGTAAGTGTCTGGAATGCAAGATGAGAGAAAATAGTGCATTTTGAGCTGTGTAGGATGAAAGGGTTTAATTGATCTTGGAGAAAGTTAAAAGCACAGCATAACAAAGTGGGTTGAAGGACCTGTACAGTACTGTACTGCTCTATGTTTTACTATTTTGTCATTGTCAAATCTGAACATCATAACAGCAACTGTTAGTCTTCCCTTTTGCTGTGAAATGGGTGACATCTCTTTGACCTTTGTTAGTGAGAGTGAGAGCTTGTGGCATGTCGAACTATCGGGTAAACAATAGTTTTTATTGACTGCAGATCATGGTCTCTCTTTGCGGGCTTTGGTAGTGAGTGTTGACGCTTTTTGCTGAAATGGGTGGGGGCGAGGTTGATGCTTGCTGCTACTTGCACAGCTGAGGGGGGAAATGGGGGCTTTGGGGTTCTAACATTTTTCTGTCATTCATTCTTTTGGGGTTCTTTTTTTGTGGATGTCTATGCAGACTAAGTATTTCAGATTCTATACTATATACATTCTCTGATAGTAAACGGAACCACTGAACCATGAATGTGTGGCTCTGAATCCCAACACCTACTTGTTCATTATTAGATTTTTGCAGGACACCATAATCACATACTACTAATTAGTATTTGTCCAATATCTGTACTTTGTCTCCAGCTATGTTCCTAAATTTTGCACTGAATCAATAATTCCATAGTTTTTAGTCATCCATTATTAAAAGCTTTCTAAAGTCTGTATAAATAGCAAGCGTAGATATTCTTTTCACAAGCTGTTAAATAGTATTTGACCCTAAATATTAACTCTACTCTTTACACGTGTGCTACACAACTACACATTCACTTCTATTGATTTCTTTTATCCTCTTATGCACTACATCATCTGGATCTTAATAGCTTTGAATATATCAATCGCCTTTCTTTCTCTTCCTATCAAATTAATTCAGCCAAACATCTATACATAAAAGTACAGGATCAAACTGTTTTACCCATGTATTGTAAACTTGAACTGTAGTGAAGAAAGAAGATGATGAGGTGCTGTAATTGTGCTACCACCTCCAGTCTTTGCCCATTAACTTAATAGTTGCTCACAAGCATTGGGTACTATAGCTCTACTCTTGTTTGATCTCATGAAGCATCTCACAGTTCACTTATTTTTTTAAAAATTGTGCACTGAGTAGTTCTACGTTGGATGAGGGTAAGTGGGCAGCAACAGAACAGAAGGAAGGAGTCACAAAAAGCACAGTAATTTGATACCATTTTTGGTTATGACTTAACCAGGTTAATAATAATTTGATAGAATTTACAATATGGCAAATTGTTAGTGTTATACATGTCCTATTTCACATGGTTGCATTCATACCATGTAATGATTGAGGTAGAAAGTATCAATCTGAATTTTTTTTTGTTTTGTTGCACATGTGGCAATACAAAATACCATCTGTTTTGAAATGTTCCTCACATCAATTTAGCCAATCTCTTCATTTTGCAAAGATCTAAATTTCCCTTCAGGATATGGGTCTGCCATGTCAATTGTTTTTCAGTGCAGTCCTTGCTGACCACCTTGAACTGTAATGCTAACTAGTCATCATTAGGAACTATCATTATAGATTTTGAGATGGCATTCAATAATGGTCTGTATTTCCTTCTATTTTAATTCAAAATGGCTTTATTCCAAGTATTCTCCAAAGGGTTGTGGATGCTTTAAATGTCCAAGGAATCAAGAAATATTGCTGCTAATGTGGGAAAGTGGAGTAGAGTATCAGCCATAATTTTATTAAATAGTAGAGTCGACTTGAGTAATCTGGCTACTACTCCCAACTTCTCATGGTTTTGTAACTGAGGCAATTATTGTGTCATTGTCACCACGAGAATTCAGCTCATTGGTTCAGTTAGTGAATTGTCCCCAGTATTATTGAATTGTAGAAATACAGATGCTGTGTTGTGTTTTTCTGTACAAATCAACAATTTGTTAACTGTTTCAAATGTGTGGAAGAGATATAATCTTGATTTTGTTTTCTCTCCACAGATATTGTATGATACACAAGCACCACTCAATGCCATCAATAAACTCCCAACAGTGCCAATGCTGGGACTTACACATCGAACAAATACAGTCTATCAATGTTTTTCAATACTACCACAGTCACCCACACACATCAGACTTGCTTTCCGTAATATGTACTGTATTGACATTTACTGTCAAAGTCGTGGTGTGGTGGCTATCCGTGATGGTGCCTACAGTCTTTTTGACAACAGTAAGATCGTAGAAGGATTCCATCCGGCTCCAGGCTTAAAGGTCTGTCATTGATCAGATTGCTGAAGAGAACTAAACAGTAGTGATCTTTAAGTACATTGCACTTACGTATGGTCATTTTATTCCTATCAAAACAGTGCAACTACAGTGCCTATTAAATGTATTTACCTCTTTTGAAGTTTTCATGTTTTATTGCTATGCAACATTTACTCAGAGTGGATTTAATTTGGTTTTTCTGACACTGATCAACAGAAAAGACTCTTCCATGTCAAAATGAAAATGGATTGCTACAAAGTGATCTAAATTAATTACAAATGTAAAACACAAAATAATTAATTGCAGAAGTATTCGCCCCCTTCAAGTCAGTATTTAGTCAATGCACCTTTGGCAGCAATTACAGCCATGAGTCTGTGTAGATAGGTCTGTATCAGCTTTGCACATCTGGACACTGCAATATTTCCCCATTCTTTTTTCAAAACTGCTCAAGCTCTGTCAGATTGCATGGGATCGTCAGTGAACAGCCATTTTCAAGTCCTGCCAAAAATTCACAATTGGATTAAGGTCTGGACTCTGACTTGATCACTCGAGGACATTAACTTTGTTGTTTTTAAGCCATTCTTGTGCAGCTTTGGCTTTATGCTTGGGGTCATTGTCTTGCTGGAAAACAAATCTTCTCCCAAGTCACAGTTCTCTTGTAGACTGCATCACGTTTACCTTTCGGATTTCCCTGTATTTTGCTGCATATATTTTACCCCCTACTTTCACAAGCCTTCCAGTGCCTGCTGCCATGAAGCATCCCCACAGCATGATACAGCCACCACCATGTTTTGTAGTAGGGATGGTGTGTTTTTCATGATGAGTAGTGTTTGGCTTATGCCAAACATAGTGTTTAGTTTGATGGCCAAAAAGCTCAATTTTGTTTTCATCAGATTATAGAACCTTCTTCCAGCTGGCTTCAGAGTCTTCCACATATCTTCAGGCAAACTCGCTGAGAGTTCAGATGAGGATTTTCAACAATGGCTTTTTCTTTGCCTCTCTCCCATAAAGCTGCGACTCGTGAAGCATCAGTTGTATGCGCAGTCTCTCCCATTTCAGCCACTGAAACTTATAACTCCTCCAGATTTGTCACATATTTTTTGGTGGCCTCCCTCACTAGTCCTTCTTACACGTTCATTCAGTTTTTGAGGACAGCCTGCTGTAGGCAGATTTACAGCTGTGCCATGTTCTTTCCATTTATTGATGATTGATTAAACTATACTCCAAGGGATATTCAGTAACTTGAAAATTTTCTTGTATCTATCTCCTGACTTGTGTTTTTCAATAACTTTTTTGAGGAGTTTGGAGTGTTCTTTTGGCTTCATGGAGCAATTTTTGCCAGGATACTGACTCAGCAGCAGTTGGACATTCCAGATACAGGTGTACTTTTAATATAATCAGTTCAAACATCTTGACTGCATATGCTCTGTTTAACGAATTATGTGACTTCTAAGACCAATTGGCTGCACCAGTGATATTTGGTGTGTCATGTTAAGGGGGGGGGGGGTGAATACTTGCACAATTATTTTGCGTTTTATATTTGTAATTAATTTAAATCACTTTGTAGAGATATGTTTTCACTTTGACATGGAAGTCTTGCTCTGTTAATCAGTGTCAAAAAAAGCCAAATTAAATCCACTGTGATTCAACATTGTAAAACAATAAAACATGAAAACCTTCAAGGCAAAGGTGAATATTTTATATAGGCACTGTATCGACTGAAGGTGGCTTAAGCAATTCATTCCTTCAAAGATACAAACCTGCTATGGATCTTGTATGTACTAAATTCTGAATGCAGCACTTCTTTGTGTTAACAATACTGAATTAATTAGAATTGTTTTTATTATTTTATGGGAAGTAAACTATTTTAAAAGATGATCAGTTTGTAAAACAAAAATATATTTGCTAGTCTGTACCAAGGAATTCTTGATCTTTTATTAGCAAATTATGAATTGATCCAGATAGAACTTTATTTAAAGCAATAAGGTTGCATTGTAAAAAGAATGTGACAGCAATGAACAACCCTGTTATGATACACTTCATGTGCATAAAGCTTAATATTCTTATAATCTATTGCTT
The DNA here is from genome assembly GCF_030144855.1 of Hypanus sabinus. Classification (NCBI taxonomy): domain Eukaryota; kingdom Metazoa; phylum Chordata; class Chondrichthyes; order Myliobatiformes; family Dasyatidae; genus Hypanus; species Hypanus sabinus. The sequence continues at coordinate 143,923,119 of NC_082709.1, read as the reverse complement.
TGTGCAATACAACAGAAGAATTATTTAAATTTTGCTCATTTTCCAGACCTTTTTGAACATGTTTGTAGACAGTACCCAAGATGCACGTAGACGATCAGTGAATGAAGATGACAACCCACCATCTCCTATTGGTGGAGACATGATAGAATCATTAATGTCTCAGCTTCAGTCACAGCCACAACAGGTTTGTATGCATGTTGAGTCATGGATGAAGTATGTTGGTCATACTTGTGGGTTAAAATACCTTCTACACCCAATATGGAGCAGTCAAAACAAGCAAAGCTTATGCAAGAGAATGGTTACTAGCTGTATTAATTAATCAGCAATATAAGGCCATAGAGGTGCTATATTTAGTTCGACCCCAATATTAATATTTGAAAATGGTTGGGAAGATAATATGTGCCTTCGTGTACTTAATCAAGCGGTTACTCTTAAGTTATTATTGTCACATGGAAAATTAAGAATGGTAAAGGCCATTCTGTAAAGGGGAAAAACATTGGGTTTACCATCTTTATCTGATATAAAAATTATTAAATCCTATTTGTCTTGAAGCTGAATACAATTGTTTTTCTCTTTCCCCAGTCTTTTGCCAAATCTGGTACAACAGTAACATATCCTCTGACATCACCGCCTACATCCTACCACAATACAGTGACTCCATCACAACAAATACTGCCTACACAATCACCTGGTGAGTAATGAGTGCAGTTCACCACATGTAATAATTCTAAATATCAAAGCTTGTTATGGTGCAAAACATATAGCCACTTGCTATTGAAAATTAATATTTTGCATTGCTATATGGCAATGATGACTACACCAAATTTTTATGTATTTTGAGAAGTCTTGAGAGATGCAATGCTCAAGGTAAGTCATAAAATACACAAAAGCAAACACCAGGTTCCAAGGCAATCACATAGGGAGCCAGTTAGCTGACTCTTTTCTCTTTCTGGTTGATTGGGTGAATTAGAGCATTAGGTTTGTGCAAATGAGCAACAAAAAGCTTATTTTAATTAATTCCCTAGAGTTATATACTGATCTTTAAATTAATGCTGTTATACATAGAATTTTAGAAGGTATTTGACAATGCAGGCTCCAAGGTTATTGTGGAAATTAAAAAGCTCAGTATAGAAGACAATGTTTTGTGAAAGGAAATTAGCTGACAAACAGGAAATGACAAAGCATAAACTTATCTTTTATCTGCCTGCCTGAGAAGATGCAATACGTCCTTTGCCATTTGAATTGGTGCTTGACCCTCAATATTTAAATAACTTGGATGAAGGCACAGAACAGATAGTTGTTAAAGTTTTAATGACATAAAGACTATAAGACATAGGACCAGTATTAGGTTTTTTGGCCCTCAAGTCTGCTCTGCTTTTCTCCATGACTAATCCATTTCCCTTTCAACCCCATTTTTTTATCTTCTTCCCATAACATTTCACACCCTGACTTGAATCTCCGCCTTAAATACACCCAATGGCCTGACCTCCACAGCAGTCTGTGGTAACGAATTCCACAGATTCAGCACACTTGGCTAAAGAAATTCCTCCCTATCTCCATTCTAAATGGACTTCCCTCTATTCTAAAGGTATGTCCTCTGGTCCTGGATTCCCCCTACCATAGGAAACTTCCTCTCCACATCCACTTTATCTAGCCCTTTCAACATTTGATATGATTCAATGAGGTTTCCCCCTTCATTCTTCTAAATTCTAGCCAGCAAAGGCCCACAGCCATCAATTGGTCCTCATATGATAAGTCTGTCATTCCTGGAATCATTCTCGTGTACCTCCTCTGAACTCTCTCCAATATCAGCACATCCTTTCTTAAATAAGGAGCAGTGTTTATCTATCATGATTCCCCTGCTGCTTTGGAGGTTGCATATAAACTCCCAGTTCTCTAGCCTCTTGAACCTTGGGCCAGCAGAAGCACTGGTGATAGATAACAACTGGATGCAGAGAATTAAAAGTGGGAAAATGACTAGAGGATAGGAAATAGAAAGGAAGAGAGAGACACTGAAGAAGCGGTCTGAGAGATGGAGAACAAACTAGCTTCTCCATTATTGCTTAGTTGTTCCCTCCTCGTGCTTACCCTGTGAATTCATGAAGTAAATTCGAAAAGATATGGAGAAAAGGAAAGGCAAGAAAGGGGAAGAGAGATAGAGCAGATATTTTCCTCTCACTTTCCTCTGGGTCCGTCTCCTCTCCTCTTCCAACCTCTCTGCTTTTCTCTCCTTTACACCTTGCTCGCATATCATGTCCTCCTTTTGATAAGAGAGTTTTTCACCTTTCTTAACTTTTCAATTAATGAGTTGCATTTCAATTTGTATAGAATTTTAAGCATACATTTTCAACACTTTAATTAATTGGCAATGGGTGCAGTCATGATATCTACATATTGGCTCATTTAGTCCATCTAAATGCAAATTAAGCAATAGATTGCCAGCAGCGTTTCAAAATGAAACTTGTACTTCGTGCAGGAAATTTACATCCAGCAAATTCGCCAAGTGGTGCAATTCGTGCACCTTCGCCAGCATCATTTGGACCCTCTCCCTCTCCATCTTCCCTTGGAATTACAGCAAACTTCGCAAGTCCACATGGTGAGCTTTTCTAATTTAATGATTAAAATTAATTAATACATGCTTTGTCCATTGGATTGGTATCTGTAAGCTTTGTTCCTATAGATAGATGAGTAATTTCTTGATGGTCATAGTTATTGGAAGACCTTGAAAGATTTGTTTCTGGCTTTTTAATATACATCTGTATATTGTATATTGCTATTTAAAACATTACTCATGTGTCAGCTTTTTTTCTTATTTCAAATTAATATATTGAAATTTGCCTTTTAATTTTGACCTGTAATCTTGCAATGCTGTGGTTTTGTTATTACAAAAACAAGCTTTATTTCTTCTTAAAAATTCTGTCAATGAATATTTTCTATATTAAGATTATTATTAATCATTTTATTAATGAAATTTGCAATGAAATTTGTAGTTGAAAGGCTCTTTCTCTTAAATGTTTAGCATGAGCTTGTGTTCTTACTTTGTCAGGAAAAACAGATCTTCCACTTAATGACTGTGAAGAAGCAATATGCACAATGTACTGGAACTTACTAGTTTTTGAAAATGCAACCAACATGATAAAATGGGATACAAATTGAATGATTACTGGCAGAATTACAGCTTCCTAAGAAGGAATACATTTTAAGTGAAATTGAAATTCAAGAATTATTGCGCCTCTTTTATGGGCTTTATGGATTCATAGTTCAGAAATATTCTGCATCATGGATACGTTGTTTTTAAATCTGAGAAACTTCCACAAGATTGGTTTCTAGATTGTCTCTTTTTAAAGGACTTGGATCATGATTGGGCATAGATGTTTTCATTAGTTTCTTTTAGAGAGTTGGTGAAGGAATAATAAGAGTTATAATGTGCTGATTCACTTACTCTTTTATTCAGGAACAATAGATCCGAGTTCGCCTTATTCAATAATGTCACCCAGTCAGCGACCTGGAAACTGGCCTGGATCTCCGCAGTTACCTGGATCAACATTAGCACGCATTCCTGGAATGTCTCCAGCAAATCCATCTTTGCACTCTCCAATTCCTGATGTATCTCACTCCCCAAGAGCTGGAACAAGTATGTTATGACATCTATAATCTTATTTTCAAATAATGTTTTTCTAGAGGAAATAATTGAATGGATTGATTTAAATTCCCATGTCATGCCTGCCAGCCAGCCAATTTTAAGTTTATCAGCATCTTCAGAAAAATAGCAATTAAGCCATATATTTGTATAGACTATCTGCATCTAAATAGTATCTGCATTTCCAGGTTTTTTTTTGACATTCTGGGATCCAAAATCCAAATAGAACAGTTTGGATATTACTGTTTTAATATTACTATGCTGATAAAGATGGCTGAAATCTAGTACAATATTGCACCACAGTTATCAAAATGTGGGAAAACTGATTCGATGTTTTGATGAAGCATACTGCAACCTAATATCATTATGATAATTACTATCTCCTGGTTTAAAATATACTCTGTGCTTAAATCATGGGATAAAATGATGGTTTCAACAGAGGACAGAAATAGCTGACATAGCCACTTAGAATTTACACTCAACTAATAGCATAGAATACCATTGGGAGATCTGAAGCTTGAATCATCTTCAGTTATGTGGAAGAGGATAGGTAATTGGCATAAAATTGTTGTATTGCAGGATAAAGTCTGTCCATATTTTAAAGAAGACCACACTTGAAATGATTTTAACCCAAATTGAGAGCCCTTATGAAAATCAAGAGAGGAATATTCTTAGAAATTTATATAGGCTCATCAGAAATTACCAGAATTTCCAGTTATAAAATGTAACACTCTTAATCTATAATTGGACATCGGAAAATAATTATTTAGGAGGGTGAATGTAGGGAATGTAGGAAAGAGTGTGTCTCATACTGTTATAAGTTTCTTTTTTCTAATATGATTTAAATATTACTTTTTAGTTTGAATTATGCTAAGCTGAATTAGGAGTAAAGCAGATCACAATTAAAAGGGGTTAACCAGAAGTCAGCAAGTTCAACTTGTGGTTCATGTCAAATACGTTTTGATAACTTTAAGTGAAAATAAAACCTTTGCATAAATAGTTAAAGAAAACATAATACCTTGTCTTTTTATTTTTAGGTACTCAAATAATGCCGACCAACATGCCCCCTCCTCGTACACTACCTCAACGTTCTTGGGCTGCATCGATACCTACCATCTTAACACACAATGCCTTGCACATCCTCCTTTGTCCAGCTCCAACACCAGGTCTTGTCCCAGGACTAGCTGGAAGTTACCTTTGTTCCCCATTAGAGCGATTCTTGGGTTCGGTTATGATGAGGCGACACTTACAAAGGATCATACAACAAGAACCAGTAAGAGATATAATTGTTTTCTGGTGAAATCAATAAGTCCTGCAAACTTAAAACCAGCTCATCAACTCTTTTTTGAAAAGGAGAGAAAAACAATTGGATAAATTGGGGATTTATTATAGTGTATTTTGGAGAATATAATCCTTGCAATAATTGTAATATCCAGAGGACTGCAATGTAATTCCCAGTAAGAGTAGTTATGATTTATTAATCAGATTATTAAAAGTAATTTGTAATGTGTCTTTGTTTTCAATTCTAGTTGCAGCTTATAAACTCCAATGAACCTGGTGTGATCATGTTTAAAACTGAAGCATTGAAGTGTCGAGTAGCATTGAACCCACAGACATATCAGACTTTACAGTTTAAAGTAACACCTGAAACAGCAGACCCATGGATGCAAGAAGAACTACAAGTTTTAGAAAAGTTCTTTGAAACAAGAGTGAGTTGTTTTTTTTTTACAATGGTACATTTTTGTCCAACTTTCAATACCAAGTAAGCAACAAAAAATATTAATATTGAGAAGCTATTGTCTTCAGTTCCAGCAGGGTGTGTATTCTAGGCACTAACAGCAACATGCACTCTGATTACTGTCTAAACTAAACTAGGCTGTTTACAAACAGAGGTCATCAGCTGTAGTTGAACCGTCGACTCTTAAATTCACACTGTGAGGAATAATTACAGGTGCCTTTTCAAGTATAGCCACTGTAATAACACAGAAAATATGGTAGGTTAATTGCACCTCTCAAACTTGCCCCTTTGTAATCTTAATCTTGTTTGAGTCCTCATCCATGTCTTGTTCCCTCTGGATTGCTGTTTCAACACTTTCCAGCTGGTCTTCCTGTTTCGATGTATATTTGAGATCCAAGTCACACTGTTGTCAAATATCCTAACTTGTTCACTCACTCAGTTTGAAAATTCTGAATCATTTTGTAGATTCCTTTGTTCCATATTTCTTTAATTCTCCTCCAATCATATAACCTCTTTGATATCAATATGCTTCTAATTTTGATTTTTTGTCCACTGTTCTTAATAGATATGCTATCAGGTTTCAAAGATGTAAAACTTGTAATACTATCATTAAACTGCTTCTCCTTTTTCAAGACATTTTTAACTTCCTTACTTTGACCAAACTTTTTATCAACTACCAAAATTTATCTTCAGATGACATAAAACAAGCCTGAGTTAATGTTCTCTGATGCCATGTTAAAAGAAGTTGCTTTTTATATACAATTGGGGCACCCTTTGAGAGAGAAAGGTAGTGCAGTCTGATGTGATGTGCTTTGGAAATTGAAGATATGAAGCAGTAACACCAAAATCTGCATCAGGAAGCTGATTTTTCTTGATGCTGTGGTTGGCACTCTCCTAAATGGACGTGATAGCCCTGCCCTTTTGCTGAGGTTGGTGTCGCTGCTGTGAGCATTGGGAGGCGCTGCTGAGGCTGGCTGTGTGCATGCGTCGTGGTGTCGCATCACAGTTTCCATGGAAGGTGGAATCGGCTCTGTGAGCATCGTGAGGATTTGCTAAGGCTGGCCGTGGGCATGCATTGTGGTGTCGAGTCACGGTTTCCATGGAAGGTGGAATCTGCTCGGGTTGTGGAAAGCAGGGCCTGTTGATTGACGAACGAGCAATTTTATACAAATACATAATCCTGAACTTTGCATGCATTCTGTAGATTAGCGCATTTGAAGACGATTTAGTTTAAAAAGAAGTGCTGCTGTAATACACCGTTTGGGCTAATTGGAGGTCACAAACAAACAGAGCATGAGTATTTTAGTAGTATATAGATTAATATTAGAAAAAGTAAACTGAATAAAAAGCCAGATCAAAGGTTCTCCTGTGTCTCCAAATGTAAACAGATATTGTATCTAGTCATCCTGTGTAGCACTTAATAGTTTTTTAAAGGTACAAGTCAAATTTTCTTAATGTTTCTTCTGATGTGAAGTTTGCAGTGACAGAAGGTATAACAAAAGAAAAATATCAATTGCTGTCTCATTTTCGCAAAACTCGATGGTTATTTCTTCTTTAGTAAATAATTTTGAAAAACATTCCTGTTAACGTTTTTATTGACCGACTCATTTATAGTTAAGAGATAGACATGCATTTCATTGCACTTTTCACTATCAAAAATATTTTCAAGGAATCTCTTCAAGTGTAGTCTTTGTAATAATACAGAAAACTTGGCAGATAAACTACACCTCTCAAACTCTCAAATGTGATAATATCCAGGTAGAGGCAATTAATATTGTTCATAGTGAAATGGGATTTCTTAAATCCACTGGAAAGGTCAAACAGAGTCTTGGTTGATGTCTTGTCAAAGAGAATCACTGTGAAAGAAGCACCAATTTGTCAGTATTGCACTGAAACATTAGCCTGTATTTGTGTGCTCAAGTTTTGCAGTGGGATATGAAATCTCTAATTCAAAAATAAAATCTGTGCAAGCATACACTAAGTGTTTGACTAGTGCAAAACAATTAAAGTAAAATGTGTAACTGTGGCTCTTAACCCAATTTTGAATTGAGCTGTTTTGTCACTACAGTCCACTTACTTCCATGATAATGTGAAGCAGAACCATATGTTGACTTTTTTTAAAAAAGAAAATTGTTTATGGGTATAAGATTTATTTCCCCATCAAAATAAGTCATTACACTGTTATTTTATCCATTCCTTGAAAAAGCTGATTAAATAATTCCAGTGACTGTTATTAATCTTTTGTTCCCACAAAGAAATAAATAGGTTAGGTTTACTGAACAAAACTCAGAAAATCAAATTAAGTGTATATCTTGCTATTTTTGTTAGTAATAACATTTCCATGTATATCACCTTCTAAACACTACTGTCACGTAATATTTTATTATTGCTGTTTGGCTAGGTTGCTGGTCCACCATTTAAAGCCAATACACTAAATGCCTTTGCCAAGCTACTGGGAGCTCCCACACACATCCTGAGGGATTGTGTGCGCATCATGAAACTAGAACTGGTAAGTGATGATATATCAGATTCTTAACAGCTTCATGAGATTCTAATACAAACACAAAATTCTGTGAATACTCTTATTTTTCTTTGACTTACTATAATCTTCATTCAACATAAGATTTTATAACCTATATTGCCTGGAATGATTGGAGGTTTGAAACTGAATATTAAGACTGTGGATATGTACTTGAAATCTTTCTTGCCCTGCTTGAAATTCTTTATTGCTATTTGTGCTTCAGTTTAATATTTGTGAAAAACACTCCTTCTAAAATAGATAACCTTCATTAAATGTCAGAAGTGATTTTAATTAATACATTTATTTATTACCCAGTTTTATCACTATTTGCAACCTTGCTTGTTAGCATTAAGTTAGAAACGCAAACTGAAGTGGATAAAGTGGCGTGCAATTTGATAGCTCTTAAAACTGTACAATTCGTATAAGCACACTTTAAAATGAGACATGACAACATTAATAAAGTTAAATATGTGTTTCTTTGCTGTGCATTCTTTGTCTTACAGAATGTTGTATCTGCTGAATTAGCTTGACAATATTGCAAAACAATTAGTTTCTTAGTCTGTTTATAGAAGATTACTAGAAATATCAATTTTGGAAGATATTGAACATGCTATGATTGCACATTATACTGACAAAAACCTTTAAGTACTGAAAAGTAGTTATTTTCTTCAAATGGAAGAATACACTGAAAAATATGTACATACCATCTCTTCAGTTGAGATTTTAATAAATAATGTTCTGTTTTGTTATTAAGTTTCCTGATCAAGGCAACCAGCTAAGATGGAATGTGCAGTTCTGTTTGACAATTCCTCCCAGTGCTCCTCCCATTGCTCCCCCCGGGACTCCTGCAGTGGTGCTGAAAACCAAGATGCTATTCTTTGTAAGTAAGGCACCTTTACTTTTAATTCTTCATTATGGATTTACAATTGCTGACTAAAGTCATGCAAATGTAATTCCATAAGTGTAAAAATAATGGATTTGGTGATATAATAGCAAAAATATCAAGGTCCTGTATGTTTAAAAATGGTAATGGTATTGTTCATAGAAAGAGCTTTACTTCATGATGAGTAAGTACATTAATGACTAAGCAAACCGATCAATGATGGATGTTATCCAGCACCTTAAAAATGTATTCAGCCCCCACAACTATTTTCACATTTTACTGTCTCATTTTCTAAATTTAAAATATATTGAAGTAGGATTTTTTGAGCTAATCTACAAAACATTGTGCATTTCAAATGAAAAGAGAAATTCCAAAACCTGTCAACAATTTACTAAAAATTTAAAAAAACAAAATTCTGATGCTGAAAAAGTATTTGTCCCCTTTGTAATTACTATGCTAACTTTCCTCAGGTGCAATATTGTATATTTCCTTGTTTTTCCTTGTTGGCCTGTCCATGAATGCTCTCTAGGTGTTGTTGCACAGACGCTGATAATTTTGTTGAGTTGCAAATGGTATTAAACGTTGTGTACTCTTTAGTGAACACCCCTATTTCTGCCCTTGTGATGGAAGGAGTGCCCTTGATGAACTAGCTGAAGATAGATGGGTCCAAGATTAATTTGGTCCCGAGGAATTCCTGCAGTGAGGGTCTAGGACAGGGGTCAGCAACCTTTACCACTGAAAGAGCCACTTGGACCCGTTTCCCACAGAAAAGAAAACACTGGGAGCCGCAAAACCCGTTTGACATTTAAAATGAAATAACACTGCATACAACGTTTTTTTTTGCCTTTATGCTATGTATAAACAAACTATAATGTGTTGCATTTATGAAATTGATGAACTCCTGCAGAGAAAACGAAATTACATTTCTGCATGCAACAAAAACATTTTGAACTCCGAAAAAAAGACGTTGGGTTGAAAGTTACTTTTAAGTAAAATACTCAATGTCTATTTGAGTCCTTCTTGTATTTATGAAAAACGCTGAACTTAAATTTTCCGCCAGCAGCAAACCAAAAATAACATCAGCCAGCTGTCAGCCTGAAAAATAAAAGGACTATTTCACTGAACAATGAAAAAATATGAATATACATAAAATAATAGGCAATTAAAATATTTATCATACTTGGTTAATGGGATTTCTGCTCCTGGACCTCAGCGCACAGCGTCTGCACATCAGGGCTGTATGACGTCACCTTCATCTTTACACAGGATCGCAAGCTGTCATCTGTGAGGCGTGCGCGATGTTTGTTTTTAATAAAGTTCATGTTGGAGAACACCTGCTCACTTACATATGTGGATCCAAAGATCGACAGGACTCAAAGCGCATACTTTTTAATGTTTACATAAATGTCGGGCATAGCATTCCATGTTTCGAACACAAGTTTGTCCGGTTTTGGAAGGTTTTCAATATCACTCCATTTGTGTTTCTGAGCAAGAATGGCCTTCTGACGGGCAACATCTTCAAGGTCTGCTGTCAAGCGTCTAAACTTGGACACCCATATGTCTTTGTCGGCTATGTCGGCCAGTTCCATCTCAAGATCAGGTTGACTCACACCTGCCAATGCAGTCGTATTCAGTAGGGATGGATCGATGCCTAAGGGAGTGACCGGGAAGGATAATGTGTTTTTTTCCTCTCTGAACTCACAGAAGCGTTTCCCAAACGATGTTTGCATTGCGATGATTGCAGAATGTAAATACTCCGAAATTATCATGTCGTGACCTTGTTTGAACTCTCTCAAATTGGGGAAGTGAGACAAAGTGCCTTTCTGTAAATCTCTGGCAAGCAACGTCAACTTGCGCTCGAATGCCAAAACATCCTCCAACATGTGCAGGGCTGTGCGTCCTTTCCCCTGAAGAGCTGTGTTCAGCGTGTTCAGGTGCGCTGTCATGTCTACCATGAAGTGTAGCTTTTCCAGCCACTCTGGCTGTTCCAGCTCAGGAAAGGTGAGCCCTTTGCTGCCCAGGAAAGTTTTCACTTCTTCCAGACACGCGACAAAGCGTTTCAGCACCTTCCGTCTGGACAGCCAGCGATAAAAACACGTTGTAGCGGTGTCAGTAAACTGCAGTCAAAGATAGCTTTATTCGAACTAAACAGCCTTGCTTTTAAGCCTCCCTCAACCCAGCCCCCATGGACGCAGATGCTGCAAAAGACGCGTACTCACAAACCCCCGTAGGCTATCTCCCTTAGCCGGAATGCTGGCTAATTGTGAGCCGTTTCGGATGTGCCAGCCACACTTAGATTGTACAAGATCACCATAATCTTCAAATTTAGAATTACATTTCAAAAGCTAACAAACTAACATAAAATACATTTTAATTAAATACTGACCAATTATTTCCCAAAGCCACAGGGAGCCGCAGCACAGAGGTGAAAGAGCCACAGATGGCTCGGGAGCCGCAGGTTGCCGACCCCCGGTCTAGGATGATTGACCTCTATTAGCCACATCTAACTAACATTGTGGTGGTATGACTCCAAATATTGAAGCATTTTTCCCTTGATGCCTGTTGACCAGTTTTTGCCAGGACTCCTGAATACCACATTCAATCAAGTGCTACCTTGATAGCAGTCATTCTTGCATCAAATGTCTGGACCAAGTCAGAAATAGATTGCTTCTGGTGTTTCCAAAAATGAACATGGGAAGCAGGCTTTCATTGTGCAAATGTCACTTGATTTCACTGTCAGTGACACTTACTTTGCTGATTAATGAAAGTGACTAATTGGACAATTACAACCATATTGGATATGTTTTAATATTTGTGAAATGGTTCATCAGTAATAACTGAGCAATTTGCAGATAATACCAATGATGTAAATGTACTGGAATATATTGGCTAATAAGAAAAATCTTACAAGCTTGTGGCTACCCAGTTTTGAGATTAAAAATCTGTGTTAAGTATAAAATATTAACAAAAAGTGCTCAGTACAGCATGCAGTATCTATGGAAATAAAGACAATTCATATTTTGGATTAACTCCCAACCCCCCCCCCACATATCAGAACCATTAGTTTGTGTCTCCCCCATTTAGCAGCTTTGTAATCTCATACCACTTGAAGGATTTCTTTGCTGACAGGACTATCCATTGATTGCCTTTATCACTTCTGTTGTGAGCATTATATAAATGCTAATATGAATTACACATTAATTCCTATTCACTCGGAGTTCACTGTAGTGTGCAGTTTTCAGCATAGCAAAGTTCTTGTATAACTAACGTGGAAGCATCTGTTGAAATTTACAATCTTGACTTTTGTTCAGATTTGTATATTACCTCCAACTTAATAGTTAATCATATCATCTGAACATAGCCACAAAGACCTAATAAAAAAGGTTCAGTAGCAATTTGGAACTAGGAATAGATGAAAAATTGTAGTTGATGTGGTTACTCAATGTTAGTTTTTATTTTGACGTCATTGTTTTTCCTTTAATATTTCCTTCTTTTCCCTTCACCACTATCTCCCAATAGCTACAGCTCACACAACGATTAACAGTTCCTCAGGAACCAATCAGCATTATTGTGCCAATTGTCTATGATATGGCAACATGCTCAACACAGCAAGCTGATATTCCAAGACCTCACAATACATCTGGAGCAGCTGCTTCGCTGGTTAGCAACATTTTGAGGAGGTTTTCAGAGGTGCACCAGCCACCACAGGGTAAGCCAAATAAACAGCCCTCCTGTAAATCGTTCTCTAAGTCTTAATAATTTTCAAAATGCAGGAACCTGGTATTTAATATTACTCAACTGTTTATTGAATGCATTAAATGACTGAACAGTTACTGAAGAAATAATCTTTTTTTTAGTTTATTACAACATATAGCTTATTGGTCACATCTGTCCCATTGGATACAGGTGTCCCTTGCTTTACGAATGTTCGCTTTACGCCACTTCGCTTTTACAGAAGACCTACATTAGCAACCTGTTTTCGCATTACAAAGAGGATTTTCGCTTTTACGAAAATTTTTCCCATATAAATGAATGGTTCTTCGCTTTACGCCATTTCAGCTTAAGAAAGTCTTCAAAGGAACGCTCTACCTTTGTAAAGGGGGACACACCTGTACTACTTTCTTGTTCTCAGTGGAGGTTAAACATAGCCATAAGGGCTATATAGTTGCTGCGCTTGTCTCCTGTACAAGTTGTATAATTGCCTATGTTTAATGTTTAAGTGACGATAAAAGAATTGATTCACCTAGAGTGTTACGAACCCCGTAACTGGGTGTCTTACCAGCAAAGATAGGAGTGTCCGTTGGAGTCTGGTGATACTATTTTCAACAGTATTTATTAGTAAAAATACACAAAAATAATATCAATGCAAATATACAGATAATATACATCATCAATACTAAACCTAAAAGTGCGGGTATAATAATAATCAATAAGAAATAAGCTCTATTGTTGTCTAGGGGATAATGAATTGTCCGATGGAAATATAAAGTTCAGTTCAGTTCATGCAGACTGCGGTAGTTGATGGTCGCTGTGTTGCAATTGTTGGAGAGAGAGAGAACAGTAACAGCTATTGACTTGCCAACTTTCCTTTACGATTTTGATCCGTCGGTGCGTTGTTGCTGTGGCCATTCACATATGACCCCTCTGTCCTTTAGCTAGACCATAGAGTGGTGGACTCGTCACCCAGGCAAGGGTGGACACACACACAAGCCCCCACCAGTCTCACTACAAAAAAAACTGAGTTAAAATGTACCGACCCTTCGTTCGGTTTCTGGTCTCCCACCCTGTCTCGTGGGGTTTCAGATGCTTACTAGCTTTTCTCTTGGTGCATCTGAGGAATGTTCCCCAGACCTCACTTTTATCCCCACTCACGGGGTCTCAGGTGTCAATCAGGTTGGGATGATGTAACCCATTAACCCAGCCCACTCTGGTTGTCCCCTGAGGGGTTTCAATGAATAGAACAATACCAAGTACACAATCCTTCTCCAAAAGACAATGGCAGTAATCAGTGGTTCCTTTCCGCTTTTGTTAGGGGGAGACATTCCACCTTAGCTGTGCCTCTCTCTCATTAATTTTCATGAGCTGTTTATCAATAACAACTGCTCTGGCAGAGTCCCTTTTGTCTCTTATTTCCTTGATAACAGCGTCGAAATAGTAGCAATTTGTGATTCTCTAAAAGGGGGGAGGGGCATTGGCGATTTTGTACCCTTCTGCCCATCAGAGTTGTTCATCATTCGTAACAAGAGTACTGCATACAAAATGCTGAAGGAACATACTAGGTCAGGCAGCATCTATGAAAAGGAGTAAACAGTCAACATTTCAGAACAAGACTCCTTATCATTGATTGGCTTTTCATCTCCAAGCCCAGGTACTGTTCCATTGGTTCATCCATCTGATGCAGCTTTTCCCCAGGTGGTACTTTGAGTACTGAAATGACTTTATTTTACCCACAAGTGTTTTGTATCTTCTTGGTCAATAATCACATGCTCTATATTCAAGTCTCTATTTTGCCATTCAAGGCAGTCATTCAGTAAGTGATTTCCTTTCCATCAGCCAGAGGCTGCCTTGTCATTTGAGGGCTGTTTGTTGCTCATTTTGAGATACTTTGGGATGTCTGAGCCAAGTATGGACCTAGAATGAGAAGCCATGCTCGGTGCTCAAATATTTATTAATGGCTTTATCTGCCTACCAATTGCTAAAATTCTCAGGTTAAGATATAATCTGTAGGGGAAACTATTGACAATGGCTTGGCCAGAGACCTTGGAAGCATTGTGATGTACTTGCTATTCACTGTTACATATAAAGGAAAGAGAGTAGGATTCAGATTAGTTGGGTTGGAAGGAATGTAACCGTTTGGCCAGAGGAGCCCAGGAAAGAATGATTAAAATATTTGCAATACAATGACTTTATTCAGGTAAATAATTTTTAAATACAAATCACAGCTTATATTGTTTTAATTTAATAATTTACAGACAGACATACTTTATTGATCCCAAGGGAAATTGGGTTTCGTTACAGCCGCGCCAACCAAGAATAGTGTAGAAATATAGCAATATAAAACCATAAATAATTAAATAATAATATGTTAATCATGCCAGGTGGAAATAAGTCCAGGACCAGCCTATTGGCTCAGGGTGTCAGACACTCCGAGGGAGAAGTTTGATGGCCACAGGCAGGAATGACTTCCTATGACGCTCAGTGTTACATCTCGGTGGAATGAGTCTCTGGCTGAATGTACTCCTGTGCCTAACCAGTACATTATGGAGTGGATGGGAGTCATTGTCCAAGATGACATGCAACTTGGACAGCATCCTCTTTTCAGACACCACTGTCAGAGAGTCCAGTTCCACCCCCACAACATCACTGGCCTTACAAATGAGTTTGTTGATTCTGTTGGTGTCTGCTGCCCCAGCACACAACAGCAAACATGATAGCACTGGCCACCACAGCCTCATAGAGCATCCTCAGCATCATCCGGCAGATGTTAAGGGACCTCAGTCTCCTCAGGAAACAGAGATGGCTCTGACTATCTCTGTTTGCTCTGGTTGAATCAAACACCTAGACCAGGGGTCGGCAATGTTTACCACTGAAAGAGCCAATATGGACCCATTTCCCACAGAAAAGAAAACAGTGGGAGCCACAAAACCCGTTTGACTTTTAAAATGAAATAACACTGCATACAACGGGGTTTTTTTGCCTTTATGCTATGTATAAACAAACTATAATGTGTTGCATTTATGAAATTGATGAACTCCTGCAGAGAAAACGAAATTACATTTCTGCATGCAACAAAAACATTTTGAACTCCGAAAAAAAGACGTTGGGTTGAAGGTTACTCCATAGTTAGCCTACCTTGGATCTAAGAATTAAAAGAAAGCGCGCACTGGCAGGTGTCAGGCATTGGCAGTGGTGATGTATATTAATAGCGATAAAAAACACGTAGCGGTGCAGCGCTACACACAGCGCTAAAATAAAGACACTGCAGTCAAAGGTAACTTTATTTGAACTAAACAGCCTTGATTTAAAGCCTCCCTCAACCCGTCCCCGTGGCCGCGGATGCTCCAAAAGACACATACTCACAAACCCCCGTAGGCTATCTCCCTTAGCCGGAATGGTGGCTAATTGTGAGCCGGTTCGGATGTGCCAGGAAATGGGGTCTCCACAACATTTTATTTAGATTGTACAAGATCATCATAATCTTCAAATTTCGAATTACATTTCAAAAACTAACAAACCACGGGGAGCCGCAGCACAGAGATGAAAGAGACGCATGCGGTCCCGGAGCCACGGGTTGCCGACCCCTGACCTAGACTGAGGCTCTTATAGCGATATTTTTTAAAAAAACCTGTGAAATCATTTTGAGATGCAATAGCTTAGCCTCTTGACTTTAATGAATGGTTTAAACAATTCCCTTTTGTCACTATGCAATCTGTTTGAGGTCGAGGGACAGCCACCCATCTCTAAACAAGTACAACATTCAAAAGGCGGGTGAAATTGGGAAACATGCCAGATGAGCAGAAACAGTCTGTATTTGGTCTTTGCCCTATTAATTAATTTTATTGGGACATGCACTTCTTGTTTCTTAGAATGTATATTGAGAATTTTTCTTGGCTTTGCTCATGATTTATTAACTATAGACAGTGTTCTGTTGAGCTACTTTCAATAGATTATCAAAAAACTATTGTTAACAATCTTATTGGACTTGTTCACTTGCCTCATTCCTTTGCACATTATCTAATGTTAGTAACATTACTTTTGCAGGTGAGTGCACAATCTATGCAGCCGTGAGGGAATTAATGGCAAACTTAGCAATGCCCCCTGTGAGTCGACAGTGATGGCCCAGAATCTGGTTTTGTGGAGAAGATTTTATGCAACATAGATGGACAGTTTGTGATGCAAAACAAAATTAAGGATTCTTCGTATTGTGCTCTAATGCAAGTTAGAGCATGATTTATTCTTCAGGGATTCACTTCTTCCAACAAAAGATACATCAGTTTGTATACCTGCTGTTATATAGTGTATTTTATAAACTACATTTCAAGAAAAATATAAAATCTGGAAAGATTCCTGTTTGAGTTAGAATTAACTATAGTTGTAATATTAACAAGGAAAGGATTAGGTTATGATGATGCCCAAAGATATGTTTTTTTTTAAAAGAGAGAACACAATGTGTCAGTTTTCATATGTTCTGCCGTGGCATCTGGATTTCCATCTGTCCTCATACTTTTTTGTTATATTGATGGTTGTTGTAATGTAAAATGTGAAACTTTAATGGAGCTGTATTTTATTATGACTGCTTTAAATCTTTACAGAAAATTTGGGTCCTTTGATATTGACTCAGAAACAATATTTAATAAACAAGTAAATCAAACAATCATTCCTTGTAATATCCTATTAGATTTAACAATTGTGTAAAATGGCAGAATTTGGTTTGCATTACACTATTTTTCCTTATTCTCCTCATTATCTGACTTGTCTAATTTTTTTGAAGTTGCTTTCTGCTGCCTTTTAATTTCAACAACCTTATGACAGAAATTAACTTCAAAACAGTTACCTAGAGTAATATTATTCTTAAGGTACCAATAATGTTTTGCATTTCATCATATTTTGTTTAATAATGAATTTTAAATAACTAATTGATATACTTTAACTATGTTTTGTATTGTCTCTCATGTATAACTTTGAATGAACATTATTTATTTAAATACACATCCCTACTTATCATTACCTCTGCCACACTTGGAGATTGGGGTATGTACAAGTGAAAATGTGAAGATCTGGCACAGTAGAGACTCAGGCAAACAAAAAAGCAGATAAACATGAAGCAATTATCAGGAGCAGAGGCTGACACCAAGAACCAATCTGTCTCTTAACAACCCCAAATTCCCAGACAATATCAGCATATCTATTAATGTGACTTTTATGTATTAGACTAAATGAGAATTAAAGTTACTATGTAAAACATTAAAATCACTATAGATAGAGAGACTGCAAAATGCTTAGCAGTAAAATGAGGTGCTATAGCTCTAATTCATGCTGATCTTTATTGAAAATGCAGTATTCCAAAGTATCTTGGGCAGAAAAAGTGGAAGATGGCAGTTACAAGTTTGGTATTGCACTTAAAGTGAAAATGGAGATGGGTCTTGTATATGTTTCCCGCTGTCAGTCATTAATCTAATATAGCAAGTTCAAATAAGTCCATGCAAATCGTTGGAACTGGTGAAGGAAGGTGTGAATATGTGGATATTTCCTGTGCTCTCAATAAAATGTGGCAAAAAAAAGTGCAGTGCACCAAAGCACCAGGGCATCACTGGGATAGCTGGTCATCAAGAAAGATGTGTTAGAATGGGTGTATTTTTGATTTTGGGATTTAGTTGAAAGTGGTAGAGGATGTATCAAATGCAGTGGAAACAATTATGGTTTTGGATGGGTGGAGTGGTAATGATGGGAGAAGGGTAGCAATATGAGAAATTGGATGATTCTTGTCTGCCCAGTAGAAGGAAGTCCTCATGCAAAAAAAAATTCATCATTTTTTTGTGGAGCGTAAAGAAAGTAAGCATGTGCAAGGGTTCAATTAGTTCATTTCTTTATGGATACCAATATCAACAAGTCATTCCTCATTTAGAAAATGGTTTCATTGTATCTTGCCATCCTCATAATTGTTTCTAAATTTTGCTCACATGAACAAAGAAAATCTGCTTCATAGGAATTTTTCCAGTAAATTTTGTGGAACTTGAACACTAATTTATTCTGTTCTAAAACTTATGACATGTTTTCCATTTTTTTGTACAATACTTCTACATACTAATCTAGATGACAAATATCCTATGATTAATTTACTATTTCCCTGCAACCTATAACTGATAATTTTATAACTTGCACAGGTTCTTACATTTTACGTATATTCCAACACTGCTTCAAACATTTCATGAACACTCACATACTTTGGACTGACTTGAGGCAATATGAAACAAAGACTTGCATTTGTACTGTTATACCTCTGTCATCAGGAGTGGCTAACATAAGCAAAAGCAGTGTAATTAAAGTAGCAACACACACAAAATGCTGGTGGAACACAGCAGGCCAGGCAGGATCTATAAGGAGAAGCACTGTCAACGTTTCGGGCCGAGACCCTTCGTCCTGAATTCGCCTGAAACGTCAACACTGCTTCTCCTTATAGATGCTGCCTGGCCTGCTGTGTTCCACCAGCATTTTGTGTGTTGTTTGAATTTCCAGCATCTGCAGATTTTGTGTTTGGTAATTAAAGTAGGATGGGATTGGTGAGGAGAGGAGACAAATAAGCAATCAGAATATGGTTTACCAGTATAACTAATGGAAATAAGAAGAATGCACAGGCTATCTTTCAGCAGTGAGAGTAGAATATTAAATAACTCTCTTTCCCAGGATGAAACTGTTTAATATTCTATTCCAATCCTGACTTCTGATCAGAACAGCTTTAAGTTTTTAATAGCTAGCTATGACATCTTTTGTGTATAATTAATAATGGCATGATATTGTGAACAAATTTCTGGAAGAATATCTTTATTTACTTAAACTAGATGATTTATTTTTCATCCAGAACTCCCATCATCTAACACCTTGCTCTCTCAACTGCTCAGCTAACTGCTTAGCAATGTGGCCATGAAAGCAAGTCAAGAGAGAAAAAAAATCATACTTCCTGTAATTTAAGCAAACAACTAAACAACTTTAATTTAAACACTACTCTGCCAAATCAATGCCTAAAGAATTACAAGAATGAATAGCCCTTTTAAATGCAAAGAATCAGAATCCTAATCCTCATACACATCTATGTAAATCTGTACCTAGGGTTTCTTGTAATGGACAAGATCCATTCAAAAGGAGTAAAAGAATACAGGGGCCCAAAGGGAAAGAGATAATTGGGTGGGAAAAGGCTTGGGTAACTAGGAATACCAATTTAGACACGTGCTATTTATCCTATGTAAAAGAAACAATGGAGGAGGCTCATCAAACGCTCAAAATACTTCAGGAGGCTGGAAAATAACATGTTGGCAGACTAGCAGCCTGAATTACTTGTTTAATAAAAGGATTGCTATGATTGGCTTGGTTCTGTAAAAGTCAGACCTCCTACATGGTATGCAGTTGAGATTTGTTTTCCGAGCATGAGGAACTAGGCAAGTTTCTTTCATCTTTATTACCTAAATATAATTATTGTTTCATCCTATTTCTTTATTACTCAGCTGAGTTAGCATGCAATCTATATTATTCATTAATTGAAGTTGGATGATTCAGTGAGTGTTATTTGGGTCACTCAGCTGGAGTCTACTGCTGCAGTAGCTTCAGTTTAGATTTTCAGAGTGGTGACTGAAGGTTGTGGACTTTGTAATAGTAGTAGGCTTCTGTTAGTTTTGATAGACCATGGATTTGCACCTTGGGCTTGTGCAAGGCTTTTTTTATGGAAGACCGGCAGTGGCCCAAGCTGCAAAACTCCCCTCTCCATGCCACCAAAGTTGTCCAAGGGAAGGGCATTCGGACCCATACAGCTTGGCACCAGTGTTGTTGCAGAGCAATGTGTGGTTAAGTGCCTTGCTCGAACTAGCGACCTTCAGATAACTAGACAAATGCCTTAACCACTTGGCCACGCGCCAACACTGACTTTGTAAGTAGCAGTTACTACAGCTCACTCAACAAAGTTAGTGGGAAAACTCCCGGGCAGGCTATTAGTCTAGGGATTGTCTGAGTTCTCGCTAACAGACTTACCCTTTGGTTAGAAGTGAGATAATGATTCTTCATGCAGCCAGAACTAGTAGTGTAACACCAAAAGTGGTACAGTTCTAAGGAGGGGAGGGACAAGAGTGATAGAGTAATATTGCTAGGGAATTTGATTGTTAGTGGGACTACTATTTCTGTGGTCATATATTGTGTTCCAGTATCGGGGATGGGAATTTATTATTTGTTTATTTATTGAGATACAACGCAGAATAGACTCTTCAAGCTATGCAGCCCAGCAATCTCCCAATTTAATCCTAGCCTAATCACAGAACAATTTACAATGACCAATTAACCTAGTGACCAATATGTCTGGACCATGGGAGGAACGTGGACCACCTGGTGGAACCCCACTCGGTCACAGGGAGAATGTACAGTACAAGCTCCTCAATTGCAGAGGTATCCTAAACAAAGTAGATGAAGAACTACTGTGACCACAATGGTGTAAAAGACACAAGGAGAAAGTGGAGGAAGGTCTTGCAAGCAGAGCCTGAGAATTACATAGAACAATTACAGGTCCTTTAGCCCATGATATTATGTTGACATATAAAACCTACTCCATGACCAATCTACCCCCTTCCCTCCTTCACAGCCCACTACTCTCCATTTTTATAACACAGTAAAAATGGGAAGAGTTTAAAAAAGACCTCTAAAGTACTAATTTCAAGATTACTCCCTGTGCCGTACACTAACAAATGTGGGAAAAGAAGGATAGAGCAAATGGAAAGATGTGCAGGAAAGAGGGCTTCAGAGGACTTTGAGACAGTTTCTGGGGCAGGTAGGTTGTGCAACCCAATCAACAATTACACTATAACAGCACTGTGACCAATCTTTTGCAGGTGAGTATCCTTAGTGATTTTTGAGAGGACTTAAAATCTGGAGGATCAGAACCCAAGAGGAGAATAAGTAGAGAAAGAAGCAAAGCTGCAAGTGGAAGTAAAATAAATGAGAAGTGGAAGCAGGCAAGCTGTGAATAGGGTCAGAGCATGGAAAAACACTAAATGGCCACATTTGAAAGTATTATATCTAAATGCAAACTTGATTAAATAAAAGTATGTTACGGAATTATGAGAAAGCTGAGAACTAAATATTGTAGGCTACTTAATGTTTGGGAAGGACAGGCAAAAAGGTTGAGAAACTGAGTAGCACTGTAACAGTACCCTATCTAAGAAGACATCAATATGGTAGTTGGAAAGATCTTGACATGGAAGATCATAGATCATATTCAAAGGTCAGTAAATTTATTATCTAAGTACATACATGTACATATATGCAACCCGGAAATTTGCTTACTTGTGGGCCTACACAGTATATCCGAGAAACACAAAAGAATTAATGGAAGACACCCAACAGGATGGACAAGCAATTCATGTGCAAAGAACAACAAACTGTGCAAGTATGAAAGAGAAAACAAACAAATAAATAAATAAACTAAGTATCAAGAACATGAGATGAAGATCCTTGAAAGTGAGCCCAAAGGTTGTGGGAACAGTTCAGTGATGGAGCAAGTGAAATTATCCCATCTGGTTCCAAGAGCCTGATGTTTGAGGGGTAATCACTGTTCTTGAACCTGGTGATGTGGGTCCTGAGGCCCCTGAATCTTCTTCCAGACAGTGAGAAGAGAGCATGGCAATGGGTGGTGGGGATCCTTAATGATGGCTGCTGCTTTCCTGTGACAGTGTTTCGTGTAAATATGCTCAGTGATAGGG
The DNA here is from genome assembly GCF_030144855.1 of Hypanus sabinus. NCBI lineage: Eukaryota > Metazoa > Chordata > Chondrichthyes > Myliobatiformes > Dasyatidae > Hypanus > Hypanus sabinus. Next base: position 143,900,880 of record NC_082709.1, on the reverse strand, counting down.
AGGGCTTTACCTGTGATGGACTGGGCCATATCCACTAATTTTTGAAGGACTTTCCATTCAAGGGCGTTAGTGGTTCCATACCAGGCCATAATGCATAATCCAATGTGCTCTCCACCACCCATCGGTAGAGTTTTGTTAAAGTTTTAGATGCAGAATCTTCGCAAACTTCTAAGGAAGTAGAAAGACTGCTATGCAACAGACAGAGAATGCTGGAGGAACTCAGCAGGTTAGGCAGCATCTATAGAAAAGAGTACAGTTGATGTTTTGGGCCAAGACACTTCATCAGTTGTGCTGAAGGGTCTCGGCCCGAAACATCGATTGTACTTCTTCCTATAGATGCTGCATTCCACCAGCATCTTGTGTGTGTTGCTTGAATTTCCAACATCTGCAAATGTCCTTGTGTTTACCTATATAGTTTGATAATTTTTTTTAAATCACATGATCCTCAATACCTGCTACTTTGTGATCTGTATTATCTCTAGACCGGCCCTAGAATCCACGTTAAATATCTTGAGGGGCTTTGAGCCACACCAAAATGATATATAATGCTTCAAGAAAGAGCAGGAGAGCATCTAGACTTACTCCTATTGCAATCTAGCTGTGAGGAGCTGCACGCTATTTCCTCATCTAATTCCACATGTGGTCTGAAACAGAAATAGAAAATGTAATTACTTATCAGGTCAGGCTGTATTTGTGGGAAGAGAAAAAGAGCTAATATTGCAGAAAACGTAGCAGAACTGCAGGAGAAACGCTGCCTTCTAACGTTATAATTTGTAGTTTCAGACACACTAATAGTAACAGCCAAGGCTATTATTTCTGAGTCACTGAGACCAGAATCAGCCGCTTAGCCTAGTATACAGATTCATTATGACCCTCACAATCAGCCTCCGGACCCCGTCCTCACTCGCAAGTTTTACTGCCCCTTGCAGTCCACCTCCAATATGGAAAATATTAAATATTCTCGGGTTCTGGCTTTTAAAAAGCGTGAACGTCACAAATTCGGCAATTTAATAAATATGAGCTACGTACAAATAGTAGAAAAACGAGGGTAAAATATTGCAACATGAACAAAAGGTAGTAATCCAGAAATGGCTGACAAACTGTTGAAGGGATTAAAGCGGAGTTCCTGATTTCACAAAGAGGACGCAGTTTTAATCTGTGACTCGCTGAAGGGATTTTCTTTGCGCGTGCGTGTTTTAAACAAGCGCGAATGGTCGTTTGGGATCGAACCCGGTCGCGCCAGAGCGGCTGCGCGTGGGTGGGACCGGCGGTCGCGCCCGGGAACCTGCGCGCGCAGCTGGCGGGTGCGCGCGGGGTCGGGCGGGAGGTGCGTCATGCAGTCAGAACTGAGCATTCGCTTTAATGATGGGGGATACAAAAACTGGATTAAAGCGGGTTTGTGTCTGCAAAAAATTCGGGACTGTATCCTCGGCTTCGTAATTACAGAAATTGAGAAGTTCCACCAGGTTCTTCTCGGCACCAACCCGAATCTGCGGCAAGGAATCTGTAAGAATTCTTGCAAATCCCACGGAACAAAGGTGAGGAAATAGGAATGAGGATATTATACAAAACCTTTGAGGGGGGGGGGGAAGCCGATGTTATAAGGAAAGGGCAAAACTAATTGAGAAATTAGCTGAGGAAACTCGCAAAAGTTGCAAATGCTGGAATTGTGAATAAAGACAAAATACTGTAAGCACTCGCAGGTTAGGCTACATCTGTGGAAGGTGAAGCAGAGTTAAGATTCAGATTATTCAGTAGGTAGCAGAAATGCAATATTCTACTTTACTTTCTTTATAAAGTGATTCTTTATCGTCTTTTTTGCTGTATCACACTACCATATCACTTCACAACCTTATTTTGAAATTGTGGTCCTTGATTCTAGACATTACAGTTAGGGGAATCATCAACTCTGCTTTTACATGCCAAGGACCAAAAAATGTTCTGTGCTTCTATGATATTGCCTTTCATACTGATAAATTCCAGAAACTAAAGGTATAGTCCGATTAAAAATCTTCTCATAGCGCAAATCTGTCATTCCAAAAATCAGTCTGGTGAATCTTTGCCGTGTTCTCTTTGTCATGAAGTTATCCTTGAGAAAGACCCGACGTGTATAAATATATATTTCAGATGACGTCTTCTACTGACACAGAAGGAAGGCATTCAGTCCTTTGGGTAAATGAAAATTTGGGGAATAATCTAATTATTTACATTCCCACTCTTTATTTTTCTCTACAGTGAAATCTATTCTTGGTTATACATGTCCACTAACATCCCTTTAGAGATTTTAATCTACATAAAACAATAATTCACAGTAGTCAGCTGATCTGTCACATCTTTGGGATATGGGAGAAAACTAACTAGCTTGAGGAAACACACATGGTCCTAGAGAGAACATCCAAGATCAGAATGGAACTGAAGTCCTTGGTGTGTGACAGCACAACTGACTGCTGCACCACCATGCTTTCCCAGTTCTCTTTATGAATGGTGCAAGATGTGTTTACTCTTATACTCAAACACTCTTGCAATAGCCAAACATACCATTTGCATTCCTAATTCCTGGTTGTACTTGCATGTTAGCTTTCAGTGATTTGCATGCAAGTTATCCTCTGAATGTCAACATTTTTGTGTCTTGCCATTTAAATGTGATAATATGACATTTTCTATTAGGATGGATGATCTCACAGTTTTCCTCATCGTATTCCATCAGCCTTAACTTTTTTCATTCATTTAACCACTCAGATTTCTGTGATGACCTTCTGCAATTCTTCTCACAATGTGCACTGCTATCGATCTTAATGCTGCCATAGATATAACATAGATATTGATCATTGATCTATGTATTTTGAGTGGATAGGGATGCTGCACGAATTCCTGTAAACCTCTATTTCTGAGCCTGAAAGTGACCGGCTTATTTCTAATTTCTGTTTTTTTCCATTAGTCAATCAGTCCATTCCAGTGTATTTTCCATAATACCATAAGTAATCTAAAGTCCAACTAGACGGCATCCACCAGTTGTCCTTAACTGTTTTTGCTAGTTGCAAATCCAAAAATGGTGTGTTGGCATTCATCAACTGTGAGATTGAGTTCAAGAGCTGTGAGGTAATGTTAGGCTATATAAGATCTTGGTTACACCTCACTGTGTTCAGTTCTGGTCACTACAGGAAGGATGTGGATACTATGGAGAGAGTGCAGAGAAGATTTACAAGTATGTTGCCTGGATTGGAGAGCATGCCTTATGAGAATAGGTTGAGTGAACTTGGCCTTTTCTCCTTGGAGTGACAGAGAATGAGAGGTGACCTGACAGAGGTGTATAAGATGATGAGAGGTATTGATCATGTGAATAACCGGAGGCTTTTTTCCTGGGCTGAAGTGGCTAACTCAAAGGGGCATAGTTTTAAGGTGCTTGGAAGTAGGTGCAGAGGGGATTTCAGAGGTAAGTTTTTCACACAGAGTGATGGGTACATGGAATACGCTGCTGGCGACAGTGGTAGAGGCGGATACAATAGGGTCTTTTAAGAGACTTTTAGATAGAGCTTAGAAAACTAGAAGGCTGTGTGGTAGGATAATTCTAGGCAGTTTCTAGAGTAGGTTACATGGTTGGCACAACATTGTGGGCCAAAGGGCCTGTAATGAGCTGTAGATTTCTATGTTCTAAAACTTTAAAAGATTTGTCAAATTTCATTTCCCTTTCATAAATTTCTGCATTCTGCCCAGTCCCTGTTATTAATGTTCTGGTAGCATTTCTTTCATAGTTTGGACTGTAGATATGACTACTTTGCTTGCAACTCATCTGAAGGTAACTAAATTTGATTCAGTCTTCCTATTGGACAACGAACAAGTTCCATAGGTCCTGGGAAAGATTAGGAAGGATATACCCAGGCTGAACTAGGACAAGTATAAGTTAGCATGAGGTTATGATAGAATTTGAGTAGTACGGTGAAATTGATTTATAGACCAGATGAATAGAGCAATTTGTCACTGTTTGCGAGGTAGTTGTTAAGTAGCAGATCTAGGATTATTCGAAAGGCAGAACATCAATTTCTGGGCTATCTTGTACAATGGCTAACGGAGTTGCGTTGTAATTTAGACTATCTTTGAATGGAAAAGATATTTTAGTGTGCCTGCTGGATTTGGTGCAGGTGGAGTTATCAAGAATAGGTGGTCTGGTGCGAAGTCTCAACCAGAAATGTCGACGATCCCTTTGCCTCCTCAGATGCTCCTTGACCCACTGATTTCCTCCAGCAGTTTGTTTTCTTTTGCACCAGGTTCCAGCATCTGCAGTCTTTTGTGTCTCCATGAACAGGTGGTGATTGTGAAGCATACAAGGAAAACAACAGGAGGGAACAAGTCCAAACTGGTGTGCTGTCCAGTTAAAGACAAGTCAATGAAGAAGATACGCAGCTGAAAATGGGAATGAAGTAAAACTGAGAGGCACTGAGGAAGTATTGATCAGTGCAGAAAATTAGCTTAGTACAGTAGCAACACTAAGAAGCCAGCAATGCTCTATGTACAGACTTGGGCTTCAGTTAATAGCTGGTCATTAGGAACTTGGACGGGCCTGAAGCTTCCATGTTGCCACTCTAAACATCAGACCCCACTGGCCAAGTTCAGAATTTGAACAGAAAATTTATAAATGAAACTAACATGGAAAATGGAACACTACAGTGATGGTCAGGCCATTCAGCCCTTGATGCTGTACCAGTCTTGATGCCAGTTTACAATAACTGTCAGTCCCCTGTATATCTCCATATCCCTGTATTCACTTTATATACATGTGTGTATCTTTAAGCCTCTTAAACTCCACCAGACTGCGTGCTTCCACTACTGCCTCTGGTGTCCTATTCCAGGCAACTACCACACAATGCATAAAAATATACTTCTGTCACGTCACTTTTAAATTTCCCTCTGTTAACTTTAAAGCCATGTCTTCTGGCATTTGACATTTTGACCGTGGGAAGAGATTATGACTATCTACCTTATCTGTGCCTCTCTTAATTTAAAAAACCTCAGTCAAGTCTCCCTGCAGCCTCTGATGTTCCAAGAAGAACAACCCAAGTTTATCCAAACTTTTCATGTATCTCATACTCTCTAATCCAGGCAGCGTTCTGGTAAACCTCTTCTGCACCCTTTCCACAGTCTCCACATCCTTCCTATCCTGAACAGAACTGCACACAATACTCCCAAATGTGGTCTGACTTGAGCTTTATAAAGCTGCAGCATCATTTCCTTATTATTATACTCGACGATCCTAACATGAAAGCAAGCATGCCATTTGCTTTCTTTACCACCTTATCAATTTGTGTAGCCACTTTCAGTGAACTATGGACCTAGACCCTACAATCCCTCTGTATCTCAGTGCTATTAGGGGTCTGCCATTAACTTTCTCCTTTCATTTGACCTCCCAGAGTACAACACTTCACATTTGCCTGGATCAAATTCCATTTGCCACTTCTCTGCCTACGTATGTAACTGATCTATATTCTGCTGCCTTCTTTGATAGCCCTTTACACTGTCCACAGCACTACTGATCTTAGTCTTATCTGCAAAGTTACTAATTCACCCAATGATGTATTCAATTCAAATCATGGATATCATAAACAACAGAGGTCCCAGCACCAACCCTTGTGGTACACCACTGGTCCAGCCAGAATAACAGCCTTTCACCCCTACTCTCTGTCTTCTATGCAGAAACCAGTTCTGTATCCACACTTGCAATTCACCCTGGATCCCATGCATCATTACCTTCTGAATCAATCAATAAAAGTAAAGACTTTTAGCAAGTCCATGTAGATAATGTCCACTGCCTTACCCTCATGAGGCTCCTTTGTCACCTAAACAAAAACACTCAATCAAATTGGTAAGGCATGACCTGTCCTGCACAAAGCCATATTGATTCCCTAAGCAAGCCAAACCTCAGAATCCTTTCCAATAGCTGCCCTACCACTGATGTGAGGTTCAATGGCCTATAGTTACTTGGATTAACCCTACTTCTTTTCTTGAACAAAGGCAGATTTGCTACTCTCTAGTCCTCTGGGAACTCATTGTTTATGAGGACACAAAGATCTTTGTCAAAGTCACAGCAGTCACCTCACTTGTTTCATTTTGGGATATATGCCACCAGGCCCTAGGGACTTATCCATCTCAATGCATTTCAGAAGATTCAGCACTACTTCCACCTTAATCTTAAACTGTACCAGCACATTAGCATGCTCCACTCTGCCTTCAATATTCTGCAAATACTTCTCCTTGGTAAATACTGACACAAAGTACTCATTGAATATCTCAGCCTCTTGTTGTGACTCCCAAGCACAAATTCCCATCATTATCCTTGAGTGGACCTACCCTCTCTTTAGTTAATCTGTTTTCTCAATATAACATGGCTTGGGACTCTCCTTGATCCTACTAGCTAAACACATTTCATGTCCCCTTTGACCTTCTTAATTGCCTGCTTCAGTGCTTTCCTGCTAGCTTTATATTCTGCTAGGACTCGTCTGATGTTAGCTTTCCAAAACTTATGTATACATCTTTTTTCTCTTCCTGACTAAGTTTAGGACCTCTTAAGCCATCCGAGGTTCCTTACCTTACCATCTTTGTCTGTACTCTTTATGGGAATATGGTAGTTTCGAACTCTGATCAGCTGGTTTTAAAAAAAAACTTCCATATGTCAGATGTGAACTTGTCCAACAGCAGCTATTCCCAGTTCAACCCCCCTCCCCCATGCTTAGCTCATGTTGTGATTTGTCCTTCTCAATTTAGTACCTTCCAACAAGGTCCAGCTATCTTCAAACATAATTGTGGTCGCTATTCCCAAAATATTCACTGACTATGGTCTGTCACCATGGCTCATTTTCAAAAACCAGACCCAATATGTTTAAAGAGCAAACACAAGGAAATCTGCAGATTTCCTTGGGGACTAACACACACAAAATGCTGGTGGAACACAGCAGGCTAGGTAGCATCTATAAGGAGAAGCACTGTGGACATTTGGGGCCTGACAAAGGGTCTTGGCCCGAAACATCAACAGTGCTTCTCCTTATAGATGCTGTCTGGCTTGCTGTGTTCCACCAGCATTTTGTGTGTGTTGTCCCAATATGTTTACTCCCTTAGTTAGACTCTCCTCACTGTTTCAGAGGCCCCTCTTGGATGCACTTTGCCCTATTTAAGCTTCTTGTATTAAAGATGTTCCCATCAATACTGGGGGAAATTAAAGACCACCATTATCACAATTCTGTGAATTGAGCATCTTTCCATAATCTGTCTCTGTACCTGTTCCTCACCTCTCACTGGCGATTGGAGGCTTGTGATATAATCCCATCAGCTGCCTAGCCTAGGTGGCTCAGCCAAGGAAGCAACAGACGTAGACAGTGCGAGCGGAAGCACAAACGTGGCTGAGAGCTAACCCCACCAGGCCAATGATACTATCACGTTTTGTGGCCAACGCCTGCATGCTAGAAAGTAAAATGGACTTACTAAGGCAGAGAGTTGATGCACTGAAAGAGATGAGAAACCATTGCATTTCGGTGTTCACGGAAAAGTAGCTAAACAACAACGGGCCTGGGTCAGTGTTTCAACTCAACAGGATGACTGTTCCACATGAACAGAAGTTCCCTGTCAGGGAATCCAAAAGGGGCTGAATCTGTGTGTACATTAACAAACTCGTCTGTAGTTAGCAGTAACTGTTCTGGGGCAGTTGAATAGAGTAATACCTGTTCAGGGAGTTTACTGCTGTCTATATCCCCCGAGTGCAAATGCCAAGAGCGCACTAGGAGAGCTTTAGTGTCATCAGCTCTCTACTAAACAAGCATCCAGACATTCTCTTCATAATTGCAGGAGACTTCAATCATGTTAACCTACAGGGCATTTTACCCAAATTCCACCAACAAGTTACCTTGGCCATTAGGGTAATAAACAAGCTCAACTTTGTTTTTTCAAACAATCACGGCACCCTCTTTGACCACATCTCCATCATGTTAATCACAGCATACTGATCACTGCTGAAAATGGAGAAACCAGTCAAGAGGACCAGCACTGCATGGCCTAATGAGGCAAACTCTATGATTCAGGACTCTCTTGAACAGACTAACTGGTAGATGTTCAAGGAGGCCGTCACAAACAGAGAAGACACAGACCCCAAGGAATATGTCTCAATTGTTACTGGCTATATCAGTTAGTGTACAGAGGACGTTGGTCCCTCAAGAGTGGTCATCTCGCAGGCCAACCTGAAGGCCTGTTTGAATGCTGGGGTGCTCTCCCTACAAAGTGCCAGGGATGTTGCCTTCAAGCCTGGTGACAGAACGACTTTCAGAACACCCAGGAGATGCCTCATCTTGGGCATCAAGAGGGCAAAGGCTGCCAACAGTTAAAAAATTCTAGAACACTTGTCCTTCTATTGATCCCTGGTGTATATTGCTGAGCACGAAGGGCATTACTTCCCACACAAAGAAAAATGGTGTTGATTGTACCAGTGATGACTCCTTCTCTAATGCACTAAACAACTGCTATGCCCACTTCAGGCATGCATAACACAATGCCGACCTCAAGAGCTCAGGTGAGCATTCACTGTCTGTAACAGCAGCAGACATGAGAAGGATTCTGTGGAGAGTCAACCCCTGAAAGGCAGAGGGCCAGATAACATCCCAGACCGAGTACTCCTGGAGGGTGTGCACTAGCCCACTGATGTCTTCAACACATTACTCATCCAGGCTGCTGTCCCTACATGCTTCAAATCGATCACCATCATCCCTCTACTAAAGGACTCCACACCTTCAGAACTAAATGACTAATGACCAGTGTCACTGACTTCTTTCATCATGCTTTAAAAAAGGCTGATAGTGGCACTTATTAAAAACTCTATTCTTGCCACATTGGACACTCACCAATATGCTTACTGACAAAACCACTACGACAAATGCCATAGCATCAGTCATGCCCCTGGCCTCGACACACCTAGAAAGCTAGAACACTTGTGTCAGAATGCTGTATCTGGCTTTAACACTTGGTATTTAACACTATTGTTCCATTGACCTTGGTGAACAAACCCTTATTCCTCTGTGTAAATACACTGCAACTGTGTGTTGGACTTCCGAACCAACAGACATCAGATAGTCAGGAAGCACAACCTGTTATCTCACCCCATCATCCTCAACACGAGTGCCCCCTAGTAATGTGTGTTGAGCCCACTCCTTATCACCAACCACGAGGAGATGGCCTACAGAGAGGAGTAGTGAGGCCTGGTGCTAATCAGATAACCTCTTCCTCAATGTCAACAAGATGAAGGAGGTAGTTATCAACTTTAGGAGAATTCACACTGCTCTTTACCTTGGCGACACAGCATTAGAAATTACGAGCAGTTTCAAACTCGCACAGCCTCTCCTGGTCCCAGAACACATTCTACACAATCGAGTGGTCTATTCCTTAATATCTTTCTTTAACAAAATACAAAAATTTCTCAGAAACACAGAGCTGCCAGTTTTCTGTAATGACAGCATCGTAGCACCATTTGCGATCCATCCTCTAAGTTCATCGTCCATATGCATTGCACCAGAATGGTTTCTTGCCTGTTTCTTTCCAGGCCGGTGAAGGTTCTCGGTCCAAAACACCAACTGTTTATTCTTTTCCATAGATACTGACTGACCTGCTGAGTTCCTCCTCCAGTTGCTTCCCCTCCAGTTCAAATATAAACTGTTTTGTTTGTACAGGCCTCACCTGCCCTGGAAGAGAGCTCAGTAATCCATAAATCTGAAGCTCTCCCTCGTGCATCAGTTCTTTAACCGTGCATTGAACTGTGCTATGCATCTATTTCTGGGAGAACTGAGGGCTCTCAACTGAAACAAACAACTTTTAAAAAGCTGGCTCCTCCTCCCTGCTGCACTGGCACTGCAAAAACAAGTTTGAAATTGAAAAAAACAACTTTTAAAATCGTGCAAGTGATTTAAAATATATGAAATGTATTGTTTTACCAGATATTTGCTATTACAGTGAATTACTACTTTCAAATAACAGGAGCACAACAGCAGAGTCAACAAATCAGTTGGAATCTATGTTGCTGCTGTCTGAATATTCCTCCAAATGTGAAACCAGTAAATTTCTTGCTTTTGTTTTCTATATTAGCTGATCCTCTGTGGCATTGCACACAGAGATAAGAGAAGATATAGTTTTTAGTGGAAGCAGTCTCGGAGGATATGAATTCCAATCTCTACAAATGTTGAAACTCTCTTCTTAAACACGCCATTTTATTATTGTAGCTTTCTACTACTTTATGTCCTAAAGCTTAGAGAAACTGAGTTTACAGTGCTTCATTGGACACTTCCATGATGAATGTGGAATTAAAATAGAAATATGAAAATATGAATACTGCCAGTGATTAGAGGAAGGTAGAAAATGTTAGGTGAAGGATGTGCTCTGAATAAACCCAACAGCAAAGACTTATGATTGGAATTATTGATTTTCAATATATATATCTATTCTCCTGTTCATTTAAGGACTCTAACATCAAGGAGTTTTCTTTTTTGATCCTTCATTGATTTTGATTTCACCAAAGTTCCTGATGACAGTCTTGTGTTGAAACTGCTTTGATTTTTATTCTTGCATGTCCTGCTTGTTGATTTCTCTGCTGCATTGAAGGCAAAGTGGACACAAACTAGTGCACTCCAAGTTATGAGAAATTTATATTTTTTCTTAATGTGCAAATTCCTAACCTGACCTAATCTTTGAAACACTTTCAGTTCAGCATTGGTCATTTGCTAATCCCACAATCATTTGGCACCTGATTCTTTTAACTCCTGGCCCTTTCACCTCACAATGTGACTCTTGAAATCCAATCTATGAATCTGTACCGATTATTGATGAAAGAATTTTGAATTTGACCAAACCTTTTAATAGTGACCTCACAGTGTGAAATCTTGCAGACTGACCTTTACTTAGTACAGGCCAGGCAACACTTCTTTGATACCTCTTCATACCAACCCTTGAACCATGACCCCACCAATGAACACCAGACCACTGTGTTCTATCATTATCAGGAGATCATCCCTCCACACCTCCAGCCTGACAGTGCCCCAACCACACACTTCCCATTTCTCTTAGCCAAAATCCACAAACAGGGCTATCCTGCTAGATCCATTATCTCTGTAAGCTCTTTCCCCACCAGACCTACCTCCTTATAGCGATTCTGTCCTGTCTCCCTTGTCCCCTACATCAGGGACACCTTGCGTACCCTGCAGTTTTTTGACAATTTTGTTTTCCTTCACTATGTTTGGTCTCCATACACCATCGGGAAGGTCTTAAAACCTTCTGCTTCCTGCAACAAAGATCCAACCACTTCCTTTCCACCAACACTCATCCAACTGCCTGAACTTGTCCTTACCCTAAACAGCTTTTCTTTTGGCTCATCTTACTTTCTCCAGATCAAGAGTTTAGCATGGGCACTTTTATGGACCCTTATTACACTGTCTTTTCATTGGCTACATGGAACAGTCTTTATCCTAAACTTTTTCTGGCATCACTCCCCAACTCATTTTAAGTTACATAGGCAGTGCCCATTAGTGCTGCTTCCTGCACCCATGCAGAACTTGTCAATTTTATCCCTTTGACTATTATACGCCATCTTCTCTCAAATTCTCTTGACCCGTTTCTGAGGCTTCTCTACCTGAAACCTCTGTCACATCTGCTCTTGAGATAAGGCTTTCCTTTCCAAGACAATGTCCTCTTTAGCAACATCCACAAAATGCTGGAGGAATACAATGTTCTCTTTTTTTTCAGCAAGTACCCTCTTGACCTCACAATCTACTTTGTTATGATCTTGTACATTATAGTGCACTCTGTTTTTCTCTGTTGCTTTATTATGCCTTGTATTGTTTTACCATGTTCTACACCAATGCACTGTGTAATGATCTGATAATATGTAGACCAGTTTTCCCTATATCTCAGCACACTTAACAATAATAGCTAATTCAAATTCCAAAAGTGGCTTCTCTTCCGCTGTTGTCGATGGAGCTTTCTCTCACATTTCCTCCATTTCTTGTACTTATGCTCTCAAACCACTTCCGTTCAAACAGAACAGAGATAGAGTTCCCCGGTCCTCACCTTTAACCCTACAAGGCTCTGCATCCAGCACATTATCCTTTGATATTTCCTTCAATTCCACCAGGCATAATATTTCTTTCCGATTCCTTTCTGATTTCTGCAGGGACTACTCCCTCTGTGACTGGTTTGCTCCCTGCCTACCCCTCCCTGACACCTGTTACTTCCCCTTGCAACCACAGAAGGTGCTGTGCTTGTTGTTAAACTACTTCCTCACCACCATCCTGGGACTTAAACAAACTTTCCAAGTGATTCATGTGCACCTCCTCTAATCTCATTTTAGGCATTTGCTGCTCCTGAAGTAGCCTTCTTTGCAGTGAGATCAAGCACAGAATGGGTGACTGGTTTGCAGTGACCTGTTTCTCTGCCCATGGTGGCCTTCTTGAGCTCCCATTTGCATGCTGTTTCAGCTCTCGTTCCCTTCCCATTCCCACAGCCTTTTCCACTGCCACGACAAGACTCAATGTAAGCTAAAGGACAACACCTTGAAATTCACCTGGGTTGTCTCCAGCTCAGTGATATAAAATTGAATTTTCAGGTATCCTATATCTCTTGTGTTTTCTTCCCCTCCCTCCTGATCCATCTCCAATCTCTTCTTCCAGTTCCCCTCCAGTTTATCACCCAATTGCAGAATATCCCAGCAGTTTCAGCTATTTCTTTATCACTAAGGTGATGGTCTTGTTGATTCATGATGATGTGAAAATTTAACAGACAACTTTTGCTTTTAGTTTCAGACAGCCTGCTTTGTATGCAGAGAATGGAAAAAGGAAATTCTGAGGCATCATACTGATCAAAATAGTACGATATACTGGGGGAACTGCTGCCCTTTGTTGTGGCCTACAAATGCATGGGAAGTTGCAAAAGTATGTTTTATATTTTATATAGAGTTATGTTGTTTATTGTCAATTATCAACAACTATTTTGATTACATTAGTTTATACACTTCAAAACTTTATCAAAGGGCAGGAATGCATTAAATTAAAAAGCTGAATGAAAAGAAAATGCTACTCGGTCCCCTGTCCCCTCCCCTAGTGTTTCCGTCCCTTCCTTATTCTTGTTCTACTTACCACCTTCCTACTGGGTCCCCTATCCCCTCTCCTAGTGTTTCCATCCCTTCCTTATTCTTGTTCTACTTCTCACCTTCCTTCCTTATCATCTTCCATAATGTGCAGCCCTTTGTTGTCTCAAACCATCATCTCAGCCACTATCATTATCTGCATGTTTCCCTTCCCCACTTAGTCCATCTGCCCATCAGCCCCTCCTTACCTGGAATCACCTTGCCAGCTCCTCCCTCGCTCTCCCTCTCATCTCTTAATAAGATTCAGTCCTGATGCAGGATCTTGACCCAATATAAGACCATAAGATATAGGAGCAGAATTAGACCATTATGCCCATCAAGTCTCCACCATTTAATCATGGCTGATTCAATTTTCCTCTCAGCCCCAATCTCCTGCCTTCTTCCTGTATTCCTTCATGCTTTGACCAGACCAGATTCTCTCAACCTGTGCCTTAAATATGCTTAAAGACTTGGCCTCAACAAAATAGCTGCCTGTGACAGAGAATTCCATAGATTCACCACTCTCTGGCTAAAGAAATTCTTCTTCATCTCAATTCTGAAAGGACACCGCTTTATTCTGAGGCTGTGTCTCTGGTCTTAGACTCCCCCACGATAGGAAACATCCTCATTGCATCCACTCTATCAAGGCCTTTCACCATTCAATAGGTTTCAGTGAGGTCATCCACCATTGTTCTGTACCCCAAAACCACATCTTTAACAATTGACTTCAACATCTTCCCAACCACTAAGGTCAGAATAACTGACCTATAGTTCTTTCTTCTGCCTCTCTCCCTTCTTGAAGAGTTAAGTGACATTTTCAATTTTCCAGTATTCTGGAACCATTCCAGAATCTAGTGATTCTTGAAAGGTTGTTACTAATGTCTCCACAATCTCTTCAGGCTTCTCTTTCAGAACCCTGAGGTGTATAATATCTGATTCAGGTGACTTATCTACCTCAGGCCTTCCAGTTTCTCAAGGACTTTTTCTCAAATAATGGTAACTTCACACACTTCAAAGCTCCTGACACCTAGAACTTCCACCATACTGCTAGTGACTTCCACAGTGAAGACTGATGCAAAATACTTAATTCAGTTTGTTCGTCACTTCCTTGTCCCCCATTAGGACCTCTCCAACATCATTTTCCAGTGGTCTGATAATCCACTCTCGCCTCTCTTTTACACCTTATGTATCTGAAGAAACTTTTAGTATCCTCTTTAATATTACTGGCTAGCTTACTTTCATATTCCATCTTTACCTTCTTAATGCCTTTTTCATTGCCTTCTGTTGGTGTTTAAAAGCTTCCCAGTCCCCTAGCTTCCCACTAATTTTAGCTCTATTGTATGCCTTCTTTTTGGGTTTGACTTTTCTTGTTGAAAATATATTGACTGAACCTTTGCTTAACCCACTGCATTCTTCCAGCAGTTTATTACTCCAGATTCCAGCAACTGCAGTCTCTCATGTCTCTCTGAAAAAAGTGTTGTTTTTGAGATGCTTGTAGTAATCCAACTGAAAGTGAAGATCCGTGTTTCTTCTAGCAGTAGTAACACTATCCATTGTAATGTGTTTGATGAAGAAAGTTGTTGATATTTAAAGAATGTGGATGTTATTAGAAATAAAACACAATCATTTATTGGAGCCATGCATAACATTTTAATGAAATATACAAAAGGAATTTTGAAATCATAGACTCTTCAGATTACAATGAGCTGTCCTTCCAATTTACCATCAATCTAGTCATACCACACAGGGACTTGGACTGTATCAATATGTTTTCTTTGTGACTATGTTTTTCTTTGAAACCGTAACCGTATTTGCTATTTGCACTATGTGCTATTTATGTGCTGTTGGTGAAGTGTTTTGCACCTTTGTCCTGGAGGAATGCTGTTTTGTTTGGCTATATTCACACATGGTTGAATGAATATTAAATTTGAACTTGAGTGGATTTGGCAACACTACAGAATACCCAGCTTAAGAGATGTATGTGATTCACAGTTCGACTATTTCTATATAAATTTTGATGACTTGTTCCTTTTAGTTTTCCTTTGCATTTAAACATGATTATTCTCATCCTACCTTTCCTGCCAAAAATGTAATGCACAAATTTGTTACCTTTGTCATACACTATTAGATAGCTTCTAATGATTAGTCTTTCTAAATATCTGCTTCTCCATTCCAAAACAGTTGACCAACTTGCTCATTCCTTTTACATCTACGCACATTTACTATCTAGACTTTGCTTCCACATGTCTGCCTTGTCCCTTTAATGCCCCTATGTAGCTGCCATTTTCTTTGACTTCCTGCACAGTCCTGCTGTGCACTGTACTTTAAAACATATGATTTCTGTCTGGAAAGTATGTATTTTGAGATATTGCAGCTATTTAAAGCTACTTTCCACCATAACTTGACTTTAAAAAATCACAAAAGCAACCATGCTGACTATTGTGAATACTTCCATAAATGTGAGTATCATTTTGTATTGATTAACAACCTGTTTTGTGCTTGAGCTGATACCAGCTAACTGAGCTGATGCAACTTCAAGAGGACTAATCCCATCATTCTGAGCTGCACTTGCACTCATGCCCAAGTAGTAAAAAGGTTTTTGAGTTGCTTCAGCTAATCTGATGTTTTTCGTTCCTTACTTGTGTATGAAGTGGGCAACTTTTGCTGATCATCAACAGACCTGCACAACTACTGATCTAGTTCAGGAGGCTGACTGTGTACCAAATTCCACGTTACCCAGCGATTATGGGAGTTGTCATATGACCAGTCAATTGTTTAAAGAAGTGTTTAATTGTAGGATCCCATTGGATAGGGCAGAAGTTGCAGAGAATAATGTGTTGGATATGGAGGCTAATGGGGTGGTAGATAAGGATAAGGAAATCTTATCCATTTTATGACACCAGGATGGGGTGATGGCAGGCGTGTAGGAAATGGAGGAGATACAGGTAAGGGCACCATTAGTAGTGATAGAAGAGAAACCATATTTTCTGAAAAAAGGATTTATCAAATATTCTAGAATGGAAAGCTCCATCCTGAGAACAGATACAGTGATGGCAGAGGAATTGAGAGAAGGGAATAATGTTTATTCAAGTGATGGGATACAAGGAGGTAGAGGCAAGATAACTGTGAGAGTTAATGGGTTTATAAAAGATGTCAGTGGATAGTCTGTCTATGGAGATGAAGACGGAGATCAAGAAAGAGGTGTCAGAGATGGACAAGTAAATTTGAGGGCAGGATGGAAGTTGAAGGCAAAGTTGATGAAATTGATGAACTCAGCAAGGGTGCAGGAAGCAGGTTGACCTCCCTGGTCCTCATTTCCTGCTCATCACTTCTGACCAGTTCCCCACTTCTTTCCCTCTCTCCCATGGTCCATTATCCTCTCCTGTCAGATTCCTCCTTCTTCAGACCTTCACCTCTTACACCAATCATCTTCCATCTTATCACATCATCCCTTTTCCATCCACCCACCTTTCCTCTCACCAGGTCTCACCTGTTATCTGCCACCTTGTACACCTTTCCCTCCTTCTGCCTTCTTATTGTGACTTCTGGTCTCTTCCTTTCTAATCGTAGTGGGAGGGTCAGCCCAAAACATTGACTGTTTATTTCCTTCTATAGATGTTGCCTGACCTGCTAATTTCCTCGAGCATTTCTTGCATGTTGTGATTGCTTGCTATATAGAGTGCTAGGTTTGGAACATTTCCAACTCCTGATGGGAAGTAGTAGAAGTTAGCACTCCACTAATAAATTCCATAACTCCATGAAGAAGTTCTGTTTTGGAGCATCGTTCTAAGTGTGATTAACTATATACAAGTTTGGGATTTCCAAGTTTGCAGACAGCAACTCAGGAGGCCTGAACTTCCTCATGGGTAAAAAGAAGGCAGAAAAGCATTCGGGTTGCAATTAATTTTGTCAGATGGTTTACCTCATCAGTTCCAAAGCATGACTTTGTAGTTCAATACAAACTGATATAATTAATTCAGAAGTTATATTCCTTTGGACTTTGGTATGAACTTGAATTATTACATATATTTTTCACTTTTATTGAGAAATGAGAATTTGTTCTGTTTACATTTTGTTCATGATTAAATCGTGCTTTCCACAGGTCTACATGCCTCGTGGGCAGGCCAACAGACGGGGACCAGAAAACTGTGATGCAGCAGCTCTTTTGAACCTTTTTATTTTTTGCGATCACTTTCACTTTGAACGGCGAAAAGTAATTGAGGTAGTTAAGGTTATACTTTGTGTTATTATCAGAAAGATTATAATTTTGTTTTATTATTCCTTCTCTTGTTTTAATCCCTCACTACTTTTTCATTCCATTCTGCAATATTTTGAAGTTTTGTAACCTTCTCCACAGCAGAAATCTACTTCCTCCATATTAATACCCCATCCTGTTATTTCTTTGCTGACAGCTGAGCCTGCAGTCACTTCAGCTTCATGTTGTCCTACACTGGCCATCACTATTTACCCCTCCTATTAATTTCTTCCTTAAATCCTACTATTACGAGCATTTTAACCAGTTTAATTGATTTAATGTCCCTTTTTATCTCATTACACCATTTGTTATTTTCATGAATTGCAGATTGTTCAGTGTTGTGTCAAAAACAAGCAGTTGAAATTTTCCCCATATTGAAAAGGTATTAATCCATGTTTTATTAGCATTAAGCCAAATACGGTAATAAACAAAAGAGAATTTTGCCTGGTTTAGTATTTTACACTGTTTCCTATAGTGCTTTTGATCATTGATTTATTTATGTTATGGGTCCCAGGATATTGCAAGCAATGCAGTATTTATTCCCCGTCTGTATACGCCGCTGGGCCGGTGGTGGTGGCCTGCCTTAGTGATCCACCACCATCCGTTCAGTGAAGGTATAGCTAGGTGCTATTTGTTTGGCAGTTTCAGGATATTGACCGAGGCACAGGCATTGCAATATATTTGCTAGTCACGATAGTGTATGATTTAAAGGGGAACTATGTGGTGTTTGTGCACCTGTGTTCTTGTCCTTCTTTAGCTGAGAGTCATGGTTGTATGGTGCTGAGAGTAGCTGAAGTGAATTATTGCAATTTGCAAATGGTACATGCAGCAGCCACTGCATGATAGTGATGGACAAAGATGCACCCTGGGATACTTATCAAATGGGCTCCTGAATCCAAAACAAGAAGCAGATAATGCCTGAAAATTGAATTAAAAACAGAAACTAACATCTGTGGTGAGAGAAACAGAGTTGGTATTTCAAGTCAGTGAGAGGTGCCTGAAGATGTTTAGAGATGACCTTAAGCACTTGCTAATAAGGGTGTTAATCTTCTGCTTTAAGATGGTGCTGGTGAATCCTAGTGACTAATATCAGTGGCAAACAAAGCAAAGAGTATAACTAAATACTTTATTAATAACACTTTTTCTGATAACATTTCTGGTAAACAATCACCACAAACAATAGAGGCGAGGCAGAGTCAAGGTGAGCAGAGTGGAGGTGGATTTGAGGCAGAGGCAGGCAAGAGAGTGCGAAGCAGGGTTGAAGCAAGTGAATGCGAGCAAACCAAGAGCGTGGAAAGACCCAAGGTTTAATCAGTCTGGGCACCGGGTCAATCTGGAAAGGTCTGGTGTGGGCCCAAACATGGCAGCAAGGTCCGGGCACAGAGTGTATCGAACCAACAAGGAGCGACCATCAGGTCAATTCTAGAGCAAGGAGCGACCTGATGATTGGGCGATTTAAACACTGGGCCAGGTTGAAAAGGCAGGGTGTCAAGAGCAGAAGCGAGGGTTGGGCTGGCTCTGTGCTGAACTGAGGCTGTGCCCTGCTCCAGCTGCAGTGATGCCTGGCTTTGAGTCTGCAGACTCGCTTTTGTTCTGGGTTCTGTTTGCTTGCTTTTGTTGTTTGCGCGATTTGTTTTTATCTCTGCACAATGGGTGTTTGATGGTCTTTTTTAATGGGTCCTTTTGGGTTTCCTTGTTTTGTGGCTGTCTGTAAGGAGGCGAATCTCAAGTTTGTATAATGTATACATATTTTGATAATAAAGGTACTTTGAACTTTGATCACCTTTGTAGTATGCTGTTTCATGCTTAACATTCTACAGCAGAAAAAGGTAAGACCTTGACCAGCAGTGATGACATAATATGATTAATGTAAAAAGTCTTGTCATACACCTATAGTGGAACAGAAGGATGAAGATCAGCCTTATATTACTAAATCAGCCCTTTTGTTGCTGTCTGGGATTCCCTAACATTTATGAACTCTAACATTTGTGAACTACCTGATGAAATCCTATGGACTGCTTGTGCTACCATGATCAACCCGTACCCATCTTATTAAACAAACTTACATTGCTCTTACATATTACACAGTTGCCTGATTGGTCCTACCATATATGAATATTTATCATTAAACAAATGAATTACAATTTGAATGCAATTAAGAGCAAGATGAGAAATAATAATAATTAATGTGTTGTGTGGCTTTATATTTAAAAATCAATGTTATCCTCTTGTCGTTTTTCATTTTAGTTGCACTGATGAGCCTTATGCCTGAACCTAAAACCTAGATATCAAAGATAATTGATACAAAGTAATTAAGATCACAAATTACAACCCATTCATTGGTGTATTAGGATAGCACTGGATGACTAAATTTGAATGACTAAAAATAGGTCATTGAATTTTTTATTATATTCTTTATTTTAAATCGTAAGTCTTGCTCCTTCCAATTTTGACTTCAAGTAAATTGACTCAATAATTGATTCCTTTCTCTTTCTTCATTGGCAGTATCATGGATAGAGAGGCACATTGTTTAGAGAAGTATGATGCATCAGATGTTGATTACATGTATACCAATATATTTTTCTGACGTTCATGTTCAGGTGATTAAATGCCGTAATGACCTGATGCATTCCATAGAAATGAGTGTTTCGGCAGAATGGTTTGAAAACTATAAACGGAAGATCCTTATACTTCTAAAGGAATTTGAAAGCATCCCTGAAGCAACAGCAGCAAACAAAATGATACATGAGGTAACTACAATATGAGTTTCTTTCTGGAATTCTAATAGAAACATAGAAAATAGGTGCAGGAGTATGCCATTTGGCCCTTTGAGCCTGCATCGCCATTCAGTATGATCATGGCTGATCATCCAACTCAGAACCCTGTACCTGCTTTCTCTCCATATCCCCTGATCCCTTTAGCCACAAGGGCCAAATCTAACTTCTTCTTAAATATAGCCAATGAACCGGCCTCAACTGTTTCCTGTGGCAGAGAATTCCATAGATTCACCACTCTCTGTATGAAGAAGTTTTTCCTTATCTCGGTCCTAAAAGGCTTCCCCTTTATCCTTAAACTGTGACCCCTCGTTCTGGACTTCCCCAACATCAGAAACAATCTTCCTGCATCTAGCCTGTCCAATCCCTTTAGAATTTTATACGTTTCAATAAGATCCCCAGGAAATTATTAGGAAATAATATTAATTTAAAGATTCTGTGGGAGTAACCTAAGCACATATCTGTAGTGCATTTTGCAGATGGTGCATCTTGCAGCCATGTGTAACAATGGTGGAGTGTGAAGGTGCTTAAGGTGATGGAAAGGTATAAATTAAATGGTCTGTTTTGTTCTGGATATATTTAGGTTTCTTGTGTTACTACAGCTGCAGCTATCTCGTTAAGTGGTGGATATCCATTCATTGTACTTCTGACTTGAATATTGGACTGTAAAGGGATGCAAGATGTTGCAGTATACTCAGTTTTTGGAGGCCTAATCATGTTACTGGTCCAGCTAAATTTCTGGTCAGGTGTGATCTCAGCATGATGTTGGTGGGAGATTGGGCAATTTTATTGACATTCTTTGTCAAGTGGAGGTGTTCAGATTTTTTCTCGTGGTGGAGATGGTCATTGCCTGACATCCGTTTGAAGAAAGTATTGTGTATAATTTATTCTCTTGTTGGGCTAATAGGTCACATCATCTGACTGGAAAGTTAAAATGACAGTGACTGATGCAGTGGATGCTACAGTGAGGTTTACAGATGAAGAGATTGGTGTTGGAGAGATTTGTAATATTGAATTGAACTTGATTAAAGAATGGGCAGAGGAGCTGAACTTTGCACTAGAGGAGCAAGAGCCTTTACAGCAGGTAGAATTATGCATTTACAATTTTAAAATATTTGTTGTTACCAGAGATAATTTTGTTTACATTTGTACAGACCTTTTATATGTTCACAATAATGCTATTACCAGAAATATTATTTTTATTTATTTTTCATTTTGCAGATCTATTTCATTTTTTGGAAAATTACATTAGTTTCAAAAATAAAATTAATAATTTACATTTTCCTCTCTCATTACTGTATGTCAGTGTGTCTGATTGTACAATTGGTTTGTTCTTTTAAAGCACTTGAACAGTTTGAATAGATTCAAGGAATTTTTGAAACAAAATAAAGAGCTTGAAAGTGAGCTACATAAAGAGCTGCAGCAGTTATTCATTCTTGAGAAGAGATTGAATAATGGCAAGGATTTGTGAAGATTCAAGATGATAGGGAGTGAAGACACGACATAAAAAAGGTAACAATGGTAAAGACACCATGCTAATTTCCTTAATACTTTTGCAGTTCAGTTAAATTTAATACATATCAGAATATACAGATATCTACATTCTCAAATATAAACTCAGGATGTGTAATTATCTATGTTGTTATGCAGGCCTTAACAGCAGTTGTTTACTCTCTTTTACAGAATCCACCACAAGTATGTATTTTCTAATGTACCTTTCACTCACGTTACGATGACCTTATCTGCATACGGAACTAAAATTATGTTTCCAAAATTCACAAACTTATGGATATTATTTACTCACTAAACTAATGAGGGATTTCTTCCCAACAGCTGTAGCAACTACGTAAAAATAATAATCAATTGAGATAGGTTTATGATTGTCAGGCCTGTTAGTGTAATTTCTGACAATTAGAATGCTTGATGTTTTGAATTTAAATGATAACATTCTTTGTTTTCTTACGCAGTCTGTCAGGATTGAGCACATTTGATTTTGGGGGCTCTTGGGTGGCTGAAATGCCAAATTGAGAATTGTAGACTCTTTCACAAAAGGGGCAGGAGTCTTTGACTGGGTGGCAGGAAATGGTTTCCTTCTGTTGTTTGTACAGGGCTCCTTCATGCTCCCAATGCATGAACATGAGGTTCTCAATATCATCCTGAGTGTTCTTCATTTCAACTGGCTCTGGGAAAGGCAGTCACATGAATCAATAGGGATGATGTGATTTTGAAGAAGGCTTTTTGACTCTTTTCCATTGTGTGCCTGATAATTTTTTCCCTCTTTTGATGAAAGGTTTCTTTTCTCTACAGTTACTTTTTAAAAATTATGACTGTGAGCATGACTTAATCCAGCACAGCTTATTTGTCAACAGTGTAGTCAGTGCTGACTGAAATCAATTATCTGACAAGTAAATTTATTAAAATCAGCAACAATGAGAAAAGGACACCGTAACTATTATAATGTATTATAATACATTGGGAGATACTCTTCTTGACAATGGTTGTTCATTTAATGGTTTTACAATAAAAATTGTGAAGATCCTCTTGAAAAGTTTGCTCAGGAAATAAAAAGAATTTCTCTTTTACAGAACGAATGGCCTAAAAGTTAATAATATGCTTGTAAGATTTCTATTATGAAGTAACTTTAAAGTCAAAGACCATTACATTGATTTAGTGGCAGCTTATGAGACTCAATATGACCTTGAGTTTCCTGAACCAACATCATGTATCTTGTTCACCCTGTCATTTAGTGATCGAGTGTCCTCTAAAGCTTGACACTCTACTGTAGTTTGTATATTCTCAGTACAGAAAGAGAAAATGGTATAAGCACTAACTGTCAGGCATCATCTATGCATGGAAAAGATACTTTGATATCAACTGTTTATCAGAGTGGCACTAACTAGAATTGTACTGAAAAAAGGAAGAAAACCAGGGGAAGGGAAAAAAGGAAGAAAACCAGGGGAAGGGAAAAAAGGGAATTTTAATTATCGACAGGAAACGTGATCTGTAAAATGCATAAGTATAAAACACATGGTGGTTAGATGACAGTTATTATCTTGATATTAGATAATATGAATTGTTACGTGAACAATCAATATAGTGAAATAGAGAGCTTGTGAATTACTAAAAGGTTTATGATTGAAAGTTAGAAAAGGAATTATGCAGACTAATAAAACATATGACGTTCTTTTGGTCCAAAGATTGGATTTACTTTTATTTCTGCCATTGGTACATATAAAACCACCAGCTAAGTGTACACTTGGTGCAACTGGTAATCTTAACAAACCTATGCTATAGAATCAGAGAACAGTTACAGTCCAGGAAGAGGTCATTTGTTCTGTCAAGTCCATACTGGTTCTGTGTAAGAGTATTTCAACTAATCATGCTCCCTAACCTCTGTATTTTTTTTGGTTTCAGGTACTTATCTGTGTGAATGCTAATTGAATTTTCTTCCAGGATTACTCATGACATTTCACAAAACCATTTGTTATTGTCATCATTTCACTTTTGGTCCCTTCCAAATATTGTTATTCTTTGTCCCCTAGTTTTTATTCCATCTTCCTGTCTGTTCTGTACGTATCCTTCATAATTGTAAATACCTCTATCAGATCTCCTTGCACTCTCCTCCATTTCATGGAGAAAAATCCCAGATTTTTCACCCTATCCATTTAATTAAACTTTTGCCTAGAATCATTTTGATAAATTTTTTCTTACCATTGGGAATTTCACTTTGCACTTCTATCCAGTATGAGAAACAATATTTTGCAGTTACTTGCTCATTCATGTTATTCAGCCAGTAATTACGATATTTATTCCTTCATCCTTTCGATGAAAATGTAATATTTGAGATTTTCCTGTCCTCATTTAACACTTAAATCTACAGGTGTTGGGAAGATTATGGCTATGGTTTCTGCACTTCACTTCTTGTGCTTGGCCCTCAGCAACCTTGGATACATCCCATACAAACCAGTTAATTTAGCCACTACATGAGGCTGATCTTTCTAGTACCTCCTCATCAACTTTTAGCCTATTCTGAATCTTAACTATACTTCCTTTTTGAGACCCCAACAGTATCTTATTTCTTGGTTAAGACTGGTGTAAAATTCTCAATTGGACTGTAAAACATACATCTGTCTTTGTGAATAAATTTGTAGGTTTGCTTCTGAATGGCCCACCTCTTCTCTTTGCATTTTTCCTGCCTTCATGCCCATAGAGTATGTTTGCTGACAGCCCTGGAAATCATTGTCATGCTCTTTGCTTTTATTCTCTGTTTAATTCAGAGAGCTCTGGGTTTCATTTCCCTACCTTTCTTCCCCAAGGGAATATATAGACTGAACATGAAATATCTGCATTTTATCTTTGGTTCCAATTTACCAGGGCTAGATTTGTTCTTGCCCTATTGAAATTGGGGCTTCTTTAGTTGACTCTTTTTTTCATGGGAGTGATCTATTAATTGTAGTTACTTTGAATCTTATGATATGATTGCTGGTTTCTTGATGATTCCCAACTAGTCTGAGTTTCACTTGGCCTGGTTCATTCCTGAGAACCTAGTGGAGCCATGAACATACCAGTCCCAGGGCAGCAACTCAAACCAGCACTTTCGAGTGGGCCTTTCAGAGAACCGCTTGCTCTCCTCCATATTTGCCTTGATGTTTCAATCTTCCTCAGTGCTTTAATTGGTAAGAAATGTAGTTGATCATGGCTCCTCTTCTTGTCTCCAAGCATTTCCTTGTGGTAGCTCATGTTCGCATTTCTCTCCTAGAGTTTTCTCAGGGACAGTAAACTGCTAGCTCACTCGATTGAACTACAGATTGTAAATCATAGGCTCCAACAGCTTCAAAAAGAAAACCAAGACAAAAGGAATGAGTAGAAGACGTAGAAAAACTGAAATCTTTGACTATCTGGAAGATGTTGCCTGAGGAACCGTTGTTCACTGGCACCAACTTAACCAGAAGATTCTAAAGCATTACAAAACATTAAGGTTGAACATCATTTTGAAGATGCTGATTTTTAAAAAAAAATACTTACATTTATGTCTTTTCTAAGGAGTGTAGAAATATTACAGCTGAATGCCTGCTGACAATATTAAAGGACTAAAAATAGATGTCCTGCTTTATTATATATTGACCTGGATTTTCCAGTGAGAATGACAGCAAAATGATTATTGTTCACCACTGTAAACTGAAATATTCAAGTGCAAGCATATGTGCAGATTACAGCAGAAACCAAAGAGAGCAGATGGAGAAAGGCAAAATGATTAGGATTAAGATTAAATATATTTTTGTAGTTAACTGTCAAGTTCATTGTGTGAGAAGTGAACATTATGAGTATCCCAGAAATGCTAATGACAATGTATGTGAATTGGGAGTTTTAGTACACTTAGCTTTTCAAATATTCAGGCATTGGGTGCCAAGAATATAATAAGCTGATTACTGAACCAGCTGACTCTGACTCTGGAAAGTCTTGACTCCTTTCCTCTTCCTTTTCAGTCCTGATGAAGGGTCTCAGCCCGAAAAGTTGATTGTTTACTCTTTTCCATAGCTGCTGCCTAGCCTGCTGAGTTCCTCCAGCATTTTGTGTGTGTTGCTTTGAAGTTAAGCAAGTTTTGCTTTGAGTATACTGTATATAGTCCTGACTTAAGCCCAGTGATATTTGGCCACATAACTTAGTGCTGCTAGAAAGTTTGTGAATACTGTAGAATTTTCTCTATCTCTGCATAAATGTAACCTAAAATGTGATTAAATCTTCATGTAAGTCCTAAAACTAGATAAAGAGAACCCAGTTAAATAAATAAAACAAAAGATATTATACTTGTTTGTTTATTTATTGAGAAAAATGATCCAATATTATATGTATTTGAACCTCTAGGGTAATGCCTTCTACAAAAGCTATTTGGATTCAGGTGTTCCAATCAATGAGATAAGTTTGGAGGTGTGGGTTGTAAAGGTGACCTGTCCTATAAAACAGACACACAAATTCAGGTTACTGACAGAGCCTGCTGTTCTCAAAGATTTGTTAATGTGCAATCGAAACAACTTTCAGAGGGCCTTAGAAGAAGAACTGTGAGATGCGTAAACTTGGAAAAGGCTACAAAAGCATTTCTACAGACCTGAGTGTCCCTCAGTCCACAGTAGGAGAAATGCTCTACAAATGGAGGAAATTCAGTACTGTTGCTACTTTCCCTAGGAGTGGGCATCCTGCAAAGATCACACCAAGAGCACAACGTGCAATCTAAAAGAAATGAAAAAGAACACAAAGTTAACAGCAAAAGACCTGTAGAAATCTCTAAACTTGCTAAAGTCTCTGTTCATGTGTCCACTATAAGAAAAACACTGAACAAGAATGGTGTTCTTGGAAGACACCATGGAGGAAGCCACTGCACTCCTAAAAGACATCTCAAGTTTGCAAATGACCACCAGGATGTCCTACAATGCTTCTGGGACAATGTTCTGTGGACAGATGAGACAGAAATTGAAGTTTTGGGCAGAAATGCATGCTATGTTTGGAGGAAATAGAGCACTGCACACCAACACCAAAATCTCATTTTAACTGTGAAGCATGGTGGAAGGAACATCATGGTCTGAGGCTGCTTTGCTGCCTCAGGGCATGAACAGCTTGCAAGTGTTGAGGGAACAATGAATTCAAAATTGTATCGAGACATTTTACAGCAGAACGTCAGGGTAGCAGTCCATCACCTGAAGCTTAATAGAAGTTGGATAATGCAACAGGGCAATGATCTGAAAGACAAGAGTAAATCAACAACAGAATGGTTTAAAAAGAAGAAAATTTGTGCTTCGAAATGGCCAAGTCAAAGTCCTGATCTTAATCCTATAGAAATATTGTGGAAGGACCTGAAGCAAGCAATTCATGCAAGACAGCCCACTAACATCCCAGAGTTGAAGGAGTTTTGACCTAAAATTCCTCCAAGCCAATCTGCAGGACTGATTTAACAGTAACCAGAAATGTTTGGTTGAAGTTATTGCTGTACAAGGGGGTCACAACAGTTACTGAAAACAAAGGTTCACATACTTTTCCCAACAAATACATGTAATATTTGATCACTTTTCTGAATAAATAAACGAAAAAGTACAAAGCTTTTTGTGTTATTTATTTAATAGAGTCTCTTTATCTAGTTTTAGGACTTGTGTGAACCGCTGATCTCATTTTAGGTCAGATTTATGCAGAATGAGAGGAATTCTACAGGGTTCACAAACTCTAGCACGACTATAGATTTGGATGAGGTATCAAAAAATTGTGTTCTTGGTCAGTTCAGGCCAGTCCATCATCTCATCAACATCTGATCATCTTCTGGGATGAAGCAGCTCCTTTAACAGACCCTCCATTAATCTGCCTAGGTGTTTAGTTCTTCCATGGTCAATGACAGTGCCTGCGGTGTACACCATCTACAAAACATACTGCAATTTTCTCCCAAGCTACACAACAACAATGCCAAGCTTTCAGCTACACTGAGAGGTGTAGGGAGTTCATGAGAACCTCATGAGTGTAGATTCTCTTCTTTCTCACCACAGCTGTCATTGTTCATTTTGGTCCTTCCTGAGTAGCACTGTGGTAATCCTTCACGAAGGCAATAGCTTTTCTCAATCACCTTCTCAAGAACAATTGGGCATGAGCAGTAAATACTCCCCTTGCCAGCTATACCCACATCCTGAAAATGATTAAAGCAGCTACTTCATTAGTCCAATTAAAATCTAGGTAGTTGAAGTTTTATTTTTCAATGTGTGCTATGCCTTGCCAATATTCAATGTGCCCATTTCTAAATTTCTGTAGCCACATTGTAGTCTGGTTCCTCTCAGTACATGATTGCCTCTAGCTCCTTTATTTTATTAGTGATACTGTTTACAGATCATTTAACTTATTTTAATAGGATTTCCTTTCAATTTATGGTTAAACATCTTACACTTCTATTACTTTCCTTTATATTCATCAGCCTGTTATTCTTCCCTATACGTTTTTTTTCTTGTTTCATACTTAGACAGCTGTATTTCTTGTAAATTTACATCAGTTCCATGCCTGGGGTAAAATAAAATTTAGTAACAGCCATTTGCATGTTCATTTACCTTACTGATGTTTTTTGCATTTTCAAAGCATGTTTATAACATAAGGATGTTTACACCTTGTGTCATCTGTCTGTTTTGCTTTTATGTGGGTTTGACCTGTTAATGACTTCTCGCCCTCATTATCTCAAAATTAGAAGTCCAGAAGAGATGTTACTAGAGTCTTTGGATATGTCCTCATCACATCCATAATGATTACATTTGCTTCATTTCACAGGAGAACGATTGGCAATAAAAGGATGAGTGCATCCTTTTATGGACTTTTCTCCATGTACAGAAAATCTGTTACTTTGCAAAGTTCTGCTCTTTGACTGCAAAGCCAGCTTTTAACACAATCATTCCTACAGTTCTGATTGGAAAGCTACAAAACCTGGGCTTTTGTACCTCCATCTGCAACTGGATCCTCAATTTCCTCACCAGAAGACCACAGTTTGTGCGGATTGGAAATTACATCTCCTCCTCACTGACAATCAACACTGGTGCACTTCAAGGATGTGTGCTTAGCCTGCTGTTCTACTTTCTCTGTGTGGTTGGCACAGCTCAAATGGCATGTATAAAGTTGCTGAAAACACAACTATTGTTTGCTGAATTTCAGGTGGTGTTAAGAAGGTGTTTAGGAGTGAAATATATCTGTTGGTTGAGTGGTGTTTTAGCAACAACCTTGCACTTGGTCTTAACCATTGCTAAGACCAAAGAACTGATTGTGGACTTAAGATGGACTTAAGAAGTGGGAAGAGTGAGCAGTTTCAAGCTGCTGGATGTTAACATTTCTGAGGATCTCTCCTGGGCCTAAAATATTCATGTAGCTGAAAAGAAAGCATAACAGTGGTTATATTTCATTAGAAGTTTGAGGAAATTTGTTATGTCACCAAAGATACTCACATATTTCTACTGATGTACTGTGGAGAGCATTCTGACTAGCTGCATCACCATCTGGTGTGGGGGTGGAGCTGGGGTCAAAAGAAGCAGTAAAAGTTGTGAACTCAGTCAGTTCCATCAAAGGCAAAGGCATCAAATGCTCCATAGCATCTTGGACATCATCAAGGAGTGATGCCTCATAAAGGCGTCATCCATCGTTAAGGGCCCCTGTCAGCCAGGACTTCAGGACAGGTCTTCTTCTCATTGCGACCATTAGGAAGGAGGGACAGGAGCCTGAAGGCACACACTTAATGATTCAGGAACAGTTTCTTCCCTTCTGTCATCTGATTTCTAAATGGACTTTGAACACATGAACACCACCTCAGTTCTTTTGTTTGCACTATTTATTATATATATATATATATATATATATATATATACACACTCGCTGTAATTCAAAGATTTTGCTATTATTGTGAATTATTGTACTGCTGCTGAAAAACAGCCAATTTCAGTACATATGCTAGTGATATTAAATCTAATTCCTTCATCACCAGTGAACAAGGGCACTTTCATTGCACTTTTGGAAAGTAAGTAATTTGTTGCCCTCTGGTGATAGCTTATGGTATGTACAGCACTTGATCTGACACTGATTATCTTAATATTTGGTACTTGTGCATTTTTTTATTAGATGTTACAAGGTGTTTGGAAGATTTGGTTGTGGGTGTGGGAGTCAGGAAATTATAGGCCATATAGTTTGACTTCAGTGGTTGGTAAGATGTTGGAGTCCCATCATTGATGAGGTTTCAGGGTACTTGTAGGCACATGTAAAACAGGCCATAGTCAGTATGGTTTCCTTGAGGGGAAATGTTGCTCAACAAATCTGTTGGAATCCTTTGAGGAAATAACAGGCAGGACAGACAAAGGAGAGTCAGTGGATGTTGTTTACTTGGAGTTTGAGAAGGTGGCGCACTTGAGGCTGCTAAACAAGATGGTATTACAGGAAAGATACTAGCATGGAGAGAAGATTGGCAGACTGAAAGGAGGCAAAGAGTGGGAATAAAGCCTTTCTGGTTGGCTACCAGTGATTAGTGGTGTGCTGTCGGAGTCAGTGTTGGGATTACTTTTTATGTTATATGTTAATGATTTGAATGACAGAATTGTTGGCTTTGTGGCCGGGTTTGTGGATGATACATAGATAGCTGGAGGGGCAGGTAGTGTTAAAGAAGCAGGGAGGTTGCAGAAGGACTTAAAGAAATTCGGAGAATGGGCAAAGAAGTGGCAGTTGGAATACGGTGTAGGGAAGTGTGTGGTTATACACTTTGGTAGAAGGACTAAAGGCATAGATTATTTTCTTAATGGTGAGAAAATATTTCTGGTAATGTATATATTTCTAGTAAGATGGTGGCATGTTCAATCACAGTGACCTTTGCAGGTCCAGCTAGTGGTGTAATTATTCATCTCTTAAGTCTTTTTTTATGATTGCAAGACACTGTTGGATATTAAGAACACCAAATATTGCAAGTCTTTCCCCACTAGCAAGTTGGGAAGACTTGGTAAGTGGGTCATTGCTTGCTACAGCCACCTAGGGAAGAGGACATCAGAGGCAGTCTAACAAATTGTGCAAGTGATTGTCCTTGACAGTTTTCTTGTGATCGCAGCACCATGTCAGGCATTGGTAATGTAGAATACTGCAAGTCCAGTTCATTGGTTGATTGGCAAGACCAACAGCAGAGGTAATGCGAGGCCTTGGTTATTGTGCGGACAAGGCCCTCATGCCGCAGCATCACCTGCTACAGCCGCTCGGAGGAGGTGGTTGAGGTGATGTGGGAGAGTGCAGAGGTAGGGTGGGTGCACTAGAGTTGTTGCTGGGTTGGGTGCTGGCTTCTCCCATTGATGCTGTTCTCCAGTGTTTGCTCAGTGAAAGATGAGCTGAATTATGTTCATCTATGGCTGTACTGGCATGTGATGAGGAATTGTTGTGTGATTGTTTTCGTAGAAACATGGCTCCAGGGTAACATCCCGTGTACCATTAATACACAGGCCATTCCACTCAGGCACGTGGGCTATATTATTTTGTTGTGATTGGTCAGTATGGTGCTGGTGAACCACTGATGTGTTGCAGGCTGCCGACAAAGACTATATTTATTTATTTATCTATCTATCTATTTCTAATATATTATTACTGCAATCTGCAGTCTGTAATTTCCCTTTA
The DNA here is from genome assembly GCF_030144855.1 of Hypanus sabinus. Classification (NCBI taxonomy): domain Eukaryota; kingdom Metazoa; phylum Chordata; class Chondrichthyes; order Myliobatiformes; family Dasyatidae; genus Hypanus; species Hypanus sabinus. The sequence goes on along the minus strand of NC_082709.1, from coordinate 143,869,568 downwards.
AGAACGGTCTTAATGAACTAGTGATTTCACAATCTTCTGTACGACTTGCCAGATTTAACTCTCAAGCATGCAAATATGGCACCTTTAAGCAGACAAAGGTATGTTAGCACAGTCTTTGAGGCTGATATGAGAGCCATTCTTCAGGAGGGTGAACCACGGAAAGCATTCAGCCCAGACAGGTTACCTGGCCAACTACTGAAGACCTGTGCCTGATCAATTGGCTGGAGTGTTTATCTATATCTTTAACTTCATGCTTAGCAGTCTGAGATACTCGCCTGCTTCAAGCAAGCTTCAATTATATTGGTGCCTTGGAAGAATGTGGTACTCTGTCTCAATGACTATCATCCAGTAGTACTTAACATCCACGGTGATGAAGTGCTTTGAAAGATAGGTGATGAAACAAACATATCAATTGTTGCCTGAGAAGTGAGTTAGGTCCCCTCTAATTTGCCTGCCGTTACAACAGCTCAACAGCAGATGCCATTTCACTGGTTCTTCACTCAACCATTGGAACATTTGGACAGTGAAGATGCAAACATCTGGATGTTCTTCATTGATTACAGCTGAACATTCAATGCTATAATCCCCTCAAAACTAATAAGCTTCAAGTCCTAAGCCTTAATACTTCATTGTGCAATTGGATGCTTGATTTCCTCACTTGCAGACCCCAGTCAGTTTGGATTGGCAACAACATATCTTCCACAGTCTCCAGGTGCACCACAGGCTGTGTGCTTAGTCTGTTGTTCAACTTGCTAATGACTGAGGCTAAGCACAGCTCCAATGCCATTTTGCTGAATGCACCATTGCCATTGGCCAAATCAAAGGTGGTGACAAATCAGCATAGGAGACAGATTGAAAAGCTGGCTGAGTGATGCCACACTAACAACATCTCATTCAATGTCATCAAAGAGATGATTATTGACTTCAGGAAACTGGAAGTGCATGAGCCAGACCTCATTGGAGGATCAGAGGTAGGGAGGGTCAGCAACTTTAAATTCCTCGGTGTTATCATTTTGGAGGATCTGTCCTGGATCCAGCGTGCAAGTGCCATTACGACGAAAGCACAGCGGTATCTCTACTTTCTCAGAAGTTTGCAAAGATTTGGTAATCATCGACTCTACCTGTAAGTTAACCTTTAGGGTGTTCTGCACAAGATCCCTTTGCATCTCAGATTTTTGGATTTTCTCCTTGTTTAGAAAATAGTCTGCACATTTACTTCTACTACCAAAGTGCATTACCGTGCATTTTCCAACATTTTATTTCATTATCCACTCTCTTGCCCATTCTCCTAATCTGCCCTTCTGCAGCCTAGCTGTTTCCTCAACACTACCTGCCCCTCCAATCTTCATATAATCTGCAAACTTGGCAACAAAGCCATCTATACCATCATCTGAATCATTAATGTACAGCATAAAAAGAAGTGGTCCCAACACCGACCCTTGAGAAACACCACTGGTAGCCAAACAGAAAAGGATCCTTTTATTCCCACTTGCTGCCTCCTACCAATCTACCAATGCTCTAACCATGCCAGTAACTTTCTTGTAATACCATGGGCACTTAACTTGCTAAGTGGCCTCATGTGTGGCATCTTGTCAAAGGCCTTCTGAAAGTCCAAATATACAACATCCACTACATCCCCTTTATCTATCCTACTTGTAATCTCCTCAAAGAATTCCTACAGGCTTGTCAGGCAAGATATTCCTTTAAGGAAACCATGCTGACTTTGTACTATCTTGTACTGTGTCACCAAATACTCCGTAACCTCATCCTTAACAATTGACTCCCAACATCTTCCCAACTACTGAGGTCAGGCAAACTGATCGATAATTTCCTTTCTGCTGCCTTCTTCCTTTCTTAAAGAGTGGAGTGACATCTGTAATTTTCCAGTGCTCTGGCTCCAATGCCAGAGACCAATGATTTTTTGAAAGGTCATTACTAAATGCCTCCACAGTCTCTAACACTACCCCTCGAGTGCAGTTCATCTGTTCCAGGTGACTTATGTACTCTGAGGTCTTTCAACTTTTTGAGCACTTTCTCCTTTATAATAGTAACTGCACTCCCTTCTCTTCCCTCACACCCTTCAACATCTGGCACACTGCGAGTGTGTCTTTCACAGTGAAGACTGATTTACTGTGCAAGAAAATGAATCTCAGGGTTGTATATTGTGACATATATGTACTTTGATAATAAATTCACGTCAAACTTTATGACTGTTTTGCTGTTATTGTAACTACACTTGCTAAGTGTGTGTGACTGTGGGTGTTTTGTACCTTGGCCCTGGTGGAATGTTGTTTCATTTGGCTGTATTCATGTGTATGGTTGAATGACAATTAAACTTGAACTACAGAAATCAGAGGTGTAAAGTGTCTTGGGAATCCTCATGCAGGGTTCTCCAAAGGTTCACATACAAAATGTTAGAGGAACTTAGCAGGTCTAAAGGTAACTTGCAGATTGAGTCAGTGGTAAGGATGGCAGATGCAATGTTTGTATTCATTTCGAGAGGACTAGAATATAAAAGCAAGGATATAATTCTGAGACTTTATAAGGCATTGGTTCAACTGCATTTGGAATATTGTAAGCAATTTTGGGCTCCATATCTAAGAAAGAATATTCTGGCATTGGAGAGGGTCTAGAAGAGGTTCATGAGAATGATCCCAGAATGAAAGGATTAACCGTTTGTGGAGTATTTGATTGCTCTATACATGTACTCACTGGAGTTTAGAAGAATGTGGAGGGGATCTCTATCATTTGAAACCTATCGAGTATTGAAAGGCCTAGATAGAGTGGATGTGGAGAGGATGTTTCCTTTAGTGGGAGAATCTAGGACCAGAAGGCAGATCCTCAGAACAGAAGGACATCCCTTTAGATCAGAGATGAGAAGGAATTTCTTTAGTCAAAGGATAATGAACCAGTGGAATTTATTGCCAGGTTTGGTTGTGGAGGCAAATTATTGACAGACAGACAGACAGATGTACTTTATTGATCCCGAGGGAAATTGGATATATATTTAAAGCACAGGTAGATAGGTTCCTGATTAGTATGGGAATCAAAGTTTACAGGGATAAGGCAGGAGAATGGAGTTGAGAGAGATAATAAACCAACTAAGATAAAATGACGGAGCAGACTCAATGGGCCAAATGGCCATTTCAGCTCCTATATTTCATGGTTCATGGTTATTTATTCCTACTAATTCTTGCATTTCAGCTACACTTGTCTTCTACGTAATTGATCATATTAAAGTGAGTTGGCTAGATCCTCACCTTTCAAACATTTACAGCAAAGTTAATGTTCTTATTAATCTCTTCCTCACTTTTTGTTAGTGCAGGTTACTGAATCTTGACTAAAGAACTGAGTGAAGGTAGCATTATTAATGTTAACAGGTTTTTAAAAAGGCTGAATCTCTTGACACGTCAAAGTGTCCCATTCTTATTTATCAACCTTATAAGCACAAAATAGACTTTGCCATATAAGCTTGGATTTCAGGAAAGCTGAGTGACACTTTACAATATCCCTCCCAATTGTGTTTTCAACAAAGGACCAGATAAGGATTATAGGCCTGTAGTGGTTGGAGTATCAATCTAGGAATTTTAAAATCACACCACAGAATTTTGGACTGTTGTTTTTAAAAAATAACACCTGGAAATAAAGAAAAAGTGGATTTCATCATGAAATATTGAGATAGTTATAGAAACCTCTAACTGTCCCATTATATGTAATTACAGTTCCCTGTCCTTGCAGTTCAAAGAATCTTAGAATAACACGAGGAAGTGGTCATTTGGCTCATTGGACTGGTATCATTTTTTTTAGTTTTTCTATTTTTCTGTTCTGTAAATACATGGTCTTGATGATGACAGAGCTGGTCAATCCTCATCTTCTCTTCGGGTCAGCTGAAACAATGAGGTAGCCAGCAGTTCTGTTCATGTTCAGATGCCAGGAAGAGGAATGAACTAAGTAGGGGAAATGATCTTGTGATTGGAAAGAGTTGGCAAATTGTTGTCATCCCAACATTGGGTAAAGCTTTTGTTTATCCAGTGCTCAATGTCAGTCACAGATTATCTGACAAGGAGGACATGGTTTTTATTGCCCTGATATGAAGAATAGAAATAGGAAGATTCCAAAGATATGCTTGGGAGATACCAAAGGGACCACTGTCGACTTGTGGGCAATTTTCTTACAGCTCTGTGTGGCTGATTATTTAGTAGCTGGTATGGAGGTCAATGCTATTAAAGGATTCAAGCAGTCTGAAAGATGCATTGATTTAGATTATCCTTGTTGTTTTCTCAGGATACAATTTAGTTATTGTCTAATAGGATATTTGATGATTTGACATCTATACCTAACTGACAAGAGGAACTGAAACTTCTGGAAAAGTAAGCACGTTTTGGGAAGCAACAGCTTGATTAAGAGACAAAAGGGATTTTGAAGAATGCAAAATTTGAGGGGCTAAGGATTGTAATTTTTTTTGAGAAGGGTAATTGATATCAAAGACATGATGACATTTCAACAGGTGGAACAGTTTGCAGTTTCAGTGAAGATAGGATCCAAGTGGAGAACACGGGGAGCAGTTTGGTGGGAGAGATTAAATCAGTGAAAACAAATCCAAGAAACAAGATGAGGAGAAACAAAAGGATATGTGACGTTTAGCTGTGGATTGTCAAAGGGAATTGATTGAGTAGTCAAACTTTTAAATCCATGAATTCTTCATACCAGTTGGTCCTAATTAGTCTATCAGCTTAAATAGGGAGGCCACATCTTTCACAATTTAACACTTGAAAAAGGCACCATTCTGTATTCTGACAGGGCATACAGTGGCAAAAATAAAATGTAAGAACCTTTGCAAAACCTCTGTGAGGAGGTATAACAACCCCGCTGAACTGTGGGAATGCTCAAAACACAGTATTTGGGACAAGATCTGAAACAGCAAAGGATGATCATTAGGATCAACTTTACTGAAACAGAGAAGACAAATTGTAAGGGAACTAGGGTCCATCAACTAGGGCTAATTGAAAATATTTGTAGAAACAAATGAAAAATAAAGACAATTCAGTATTTAGCAAAGATAGAAAAACAATGAGTGAGTTGATATCAGAAAAATGAGTATTGTATGTGTGTTAAAGGAACTCAGATTAAATGGGAACCATTACAATAACAGTACTGAAGAATGATTGAGTTGTGGGATGGAAATGCAAGAGATTTACTATCACTGCAAGAGATGTTATCAATTGTTTTGAATGTGTCACCTTGCACTTATCTGAATTAAACTCCATCTGCCATTCTTCACCCCCATTTACTCATCTGATCAAATTTTGATAACTTTACTCATTGTCTACTATACTGCCTTACCAGTATCCTCTACAGCTGCACCATATCCACTCAGCTTTTGTCATCAATACCCTGACTTCTGAAGGTTAATGCGCTATTCACAAAGGCGAAATGACTGGGGTTAGTGTAGATTGGCTTCTGATGGTTAGCATGAACATTGTGGACCAAAAGGCCTGTTGCTGTACTGTACGATTCTATCAGACCACTCTCTCTACAGGTGACTAAACTTACATTGAACCATGTACAGTACTTGTACTCCAAAGCCCTTCTGTTCGACATTACTCCCCAGGGCCTTGCTAAAGTCCTACCCTTGATTTTCCAAAATGCAACATCTTGCGCATATCTGAATTAAATTCCATTTGCCATTCTTCAGCCCACTTACTTAACTGCTGAAGACCCCCCCCATAATTTTTGATAACTTTCTACATTGTCCAGTATACTGCCTATTTTGTTTTTTTAAATTTCATTTATTTATTGAGGTACAGTGCATAATAGGCCCTCATGTGACCAATTAACCTACGAATTGGTACATCTTTGGACTGTGTGAGAAAACCGGAGCACCAGGAGGAGATGCACAAACTCCTTACAGGTAGCAGCGGGAATTGAACCCAGGTCACGGATAATGTAAAGCAATGTGTATCTCAATTTATAACATGTAAAAAAAACCCTATTATTCTTAAATCCTGCACAATCTCCAATCATATTTATTTTAATCCCACCAATGTGATCATCCTCCTTCATTTCCACTTGTAAAGCCTCACTAGATAATCTTACTGTAACTTCACCTTAAACATGTTTCTCCCCTCTCTCTCTGCCCACATAGCTATCCAAGCCATATATGTTGATTTGCCTTACCTGTCAGACCTCTTGCAATGAAATAAATGCAAATTAATCTAATGGATTTATCTTACTCTTGGTCAGTCTCTTGTCTGATTTCTGCATCACTTTCCAGGATTTCCCTTGCTTCTCTGATGTTTGTGATCCCACTCCCTGCTAATCCAGTTTAAACACATCCTAGAAGCATTATCAGCTCTGCCTGCGAGAATATTGGTCTCCATCCAGTGCAGGTATTAGCCCCAGAAGTAGATCCCAATGGTCCAAAAAACCTGAATCCTTGCAGCCCACACAATTTTTCAGCCACATATTCATTTAACTTATCCTCCTATTCTTAACCTTTTTTAGAATGTGGCAATGGAAGTAATTGAGGGATTAAGACCCTTAAGTTAAAAAGCAGAACCTTATTCCCAGGCTTCCTATTCACACCACAGGATCTCATCCCTTTTTCTGTTATTTATGCTAACATACAAAACAACTGCCTGCTCAACCTCCCCCTTGAGAATGTTTCGTTATCATTCTGTGACATCCTGGACCCTGGCAGCAACAAGCAAGAATAATTTCTGTTGATTATTTGGATACCTATAGAACAGTCACAACAATGTGACCATCCCCTTCTTAATTTCTCAGCTCCACCCATAAAACCTCACTGGATGATCCTTCAGTAATTTCATTTTTGTCAACCATTTTGACATTCCCCTTAATAATGTAATTCTTCAACTTATCTTTCATCCACCTTTATCCTGCCTAAAGCACCTATGGAAGTACAGGATTGAAGGAATGGGAACAAGGTAGATTTAATATTTTTGGTTGGTGTAGCCTAGGGGGGATTAGATACTTGATCAAAAGAAATTCATCAATTATGGGGATTCACAAAATGTTAAAGGACATTCAAGGTTAGATTGGACAGAAAGCAAAAGAGTCAAAGTTATTGAACTGTTCTGTAGAATAAATGTGGGATTAATTATGAGCTTATGCTTTTATGCATATTTTGATAGAACTATTGGACATACACAAGCCCCACTGTCTCCAGAAGACCCTGTGATCTCACACATATGCAAGAGGATGAATCCACAAGGTCTGGTCCATACAGTGTACCTGGCCAAATGCTACAGATCCACATGGACCAACTGGCTAGAATATTTATGGACACATTCAACTTATCACTTCTACGCCCTGCTTCAAAAAGACGTGTCTGCATCCAAGAAGAGCCTGCCTCAATGAGGACTGTCTGGTGACATATCAACTGTAATTACATTCTTAAGAGGTTGATTATGGCATGAATCAACTCCTGCTTTAGAGATGACCTGGAGCTGCTCCACATCAACAGCTGATGTGATTTCTCTGGCTTTTCACTTGTTTGCATCATCTGGCCAACAGAAACTTGTATGTCAGGTTCATCATCTACAATTTGTCATTCAGCACAATCAATCTTTCAAGCTTCAGACCTAGATTTCTGTACCTCTATCTGCAATGGGACATTTGATTTTGATTAGTAGACCTCATTGAAGCTTGCTAATGACATCTCACTGACCATCAACGCAGGTATGCCCAAGGATGCATACTTAACCCCTATTCTGTTTCCTATATGCATGACTGTGTGGTTAAGCACAGCTCCAATGCCATTTTAAATTTGCAGGTGACACCACTGTTGGACAAATCACAGGTACAAACTAGGTCACCTGGTTGGAAAAAAAAACTTCTTGCTCGACTTCAACAAAACTAAAGACATTTTTTGACATTAGGAAGGGGAAGAATGTCAAGCAGTCTTATTTTGGAGGGGGGGGGGGTGAAATCAGCAATGTAGAGAATCAGCAGCTTCAAATTCCTGGGTGTTGATATAGTGGAAGGCATGTCCTGGTCCAGCACGAATGCAATAAGTGATGATGGCACACTTTCCTTAAGAGATTAAGTTTGTCAGAAAACACTCAAACTTACTAGCAAAAACAGCACTGCTACAGTTGAGTAGCACTATGACTTTTTTGCTGTGTTTTCTTGTAAAAATTTATTTTTCTGGTGATTACTGCTTATATGATAATATGCCTGCGATGCTGTAAGTTTTTCATTATAGCTGTCCATGTATAGCTTTGACTAAAATAACCAGATTATGGTGCACCAACAATTTCTATACAATAAAAAGTGAAATTTGTTAACCTAGAAACTTGTATAAACTAGATTATATAATAGATGGTTTAAGCTAGTAAGTTCACACAGAAATTTCTTTATTAACATTATGTAACAGACATTCATAAATAGCAGAATTAATCACTTTTACATTATGTAGCTTTGAATTAGTGGAATACAAAATGCTGCAATGATCACAGACCACAAAAATAATAGACCATTCAAGAATACAATCATTTACATCATACCACATTCACGAACTATGAAAGTGAAGTCTTGCAGTGCATTTGTGGCTAAAACTTGCAAATCCATCCATTACAATGAAACAGTGAAAATGACAAAACAAATCAAACTGAAAATCAAATGCAAAGGCCATTTACAAAGACAAAAACAATGAAAATCAAATACTTTTATCTATTAGAACTGAAGAACAAGTTTATCTCTTGGCTCACAACTGTAGAATCTGTATTTGAGCAGAGTAACATTAACTGTAAAGGTAAAATTTAACTAGCTCATTAAATGGTTAAGTACTGACTAAATTGTGATAAAATCATAAAAGTGCAGAATCATACAAGTTATAGGCTGATTTTTAAATCAAGTTTTGTATGCTAAATTTTCGTGTTCCTAATACATTTAGCTGAAATTCTTTGCAACATGTTTTATTTTGGTTACACGGAACATCAGGTATAATCAACTTCCACTATAATCTGCAGTAATCCAGGTTCAGTCAAAGCATTCAAAATCTAATCCTCCATGATTTTACTTCCAACCTGTATGCCCTTCTTCCTACCATCACAATGGAAAAACTATCAAGATCATTAATGACCATCTAATTTCATCAGAGCTGCAGAAAATAGCCACCATATAACAAAAAGATATTTTAACAAACTATTGTATGTATTACTCAATGAACTCTTCAAGAAAGAACACATTCCAATTATATTGGTTTTCAGTTTTTTTCCTAGAATTTTAGAAATTTACATTTTCACTGACTTTTTTGATTTTGAAGTAACTTATTCCATTTTAATTCGTTGACTCGTCATTCTATAGATAATACTGTCATAACCAGGATCCATGTTCCACAGGTTATAGGCAATGATGATCACAGATAAAGCAAGGGCTATCATCAACCAGAGGACAATATTGAACACAACAGCATAGTTATAGTTATACTTGTAAGCCAAACCATAGGGACTGCCTGGGTTGCTCTACAAAAAAAAAAAATAAAAGTAGGTTAATCGCATGCCATTGTTGTTATTAAACAAATTTTGTTCTTAAGCAAAATCTAGCATGCATTTAAGCAAACTGTAACCAGAATTATTTTGATGTTTTTAAAAGTGTTTAAATATGCATGCTCTTCACAAAACAAATATTGTCACTATTTCTTGATCAGATACAAATTTAAACAGTATGAAAGTAATTTGACTGAGGGAATAATTTGTACACAATACTTACTATGGATGGAGACTCTAGGATAGAGCGAGTTTTTCTTATCAGAGGAGCTTCAAACGTCTTCACAGTCAGTAACTCAATCAAAGCATTTTCATTATAAATAGAAAACACATCATCTGCAAACTGAGATAAATACAAGTTACTCCTGTTTCATCATCAGTAAACTACAAGTATCTAACATTGTATTATAATGTACTGTAGTCACACAAATTGGGATTTTTTTGCTTCTGTACACAATGGAATTTAAAGACAAACTGACAACCACTTTAAATTGCTCGAGCTCTATTTTTAAAAAAAATAGTATTAGATGATCAGAACTAAATACTTCACTGTAGAATAAACACAAAATATCACTAAGTGTCAAGTGCCATCATCAGGGAACAATGCTTTCGAAATTAATGAAATGATATTGGAAGAAATCTCCACAAGATGGGTTACAGTTCAAAGAAGAAATCCCAGAGAATGAAGCCATGGTTGTATCTTGGTGAAATGGAGGAGAAACAATTTAAAATTGGAAGATATTTGCAGGGTTAAATTACACAATTAAAGACAATTAATGATTTTAGCAAATAACTTTCAAGTTAGAGGATTACAAAAAAGGACAAGAGGCTAGTCGGTCAGCACTTGGATTAAGTATTATTGCAAAATTGCGCAATAAAAGTTTTCTGCTGGAGATGCTTTATGGTAGAGGTGGAGGATGGCAAAGCAATAGAAATGGAAGTAGCCTGAACAAAAGTTGAGAACTAAGTTTCAACCCCAAATCAATGTTCAGGTAGGGGAAATATTAATGGAGTATGTGAACCTGACTAATTCAGTCAGAAAAGGGCCAAATACTGATTCTTAGGAGGATTTGATCGATTTTTGAAAGCAATGCTATTGCTGGAGATGTTCAAACTACAAATACAATATTAAAATAGAAGCATTCAAGGGCAGTTCACTCAAGAATATTGTGATCCGAATACTGCAGACATCAAGGACATGGGAAGCATCATGAGCAAATCACAGAACCATTTTGCACGGCAATAATCAGATTAATACTTCGTAAGATCTATTTGAACATTTTTCTTGGTGATCATTTCTACACTTCTTCCATGAATATCCACAGCAAGAAAACACAGCAAAAAAGTCTATTTTAGTGCATATGGTCATAGTGCTACTCAACTGTAGCAGTGCTGTTTTTGCCAGTTGGTCCATTAACTGAGTGGTTGAAGGGATGTAGTTGCTCTTAAATCTGATTGTGTGGTATGTAAGGTTTCTGTACCTTCTGCTTTCTGGTAGGTGTGAAGAGATGGCATGCCTAAGAACATGGGGATCTTTGATTATATGTTGGCTTCTTGAGGCCCAATTGTGGGAAGGGGTCTGCCTATGATGTATTGGGCAACAATTGGCCATGAAGATCTTTTAAATAATTATTTGGATTTCCTTGTGTTTTAAAGATAGATTGGACAATTTAAAGATGGCAATTGTTTTTCTTTTGTGCAAATATTTCAAGAATCGTTTTGGATGTGCTTCTCTTCCCTTATCTAATATTATGAAGGTTACTCTCAAATTGAAGGTCATTTTGTTTTACAAGAAAAACACTATCCTTCCAAGCTAATTATATTGAGATATATGTTGACTGTAATGAGATTTAAGTTCGGTAGAGGGAGACAGATTACTTTTTATTTTTTATTACTTACGTAGGCGGAGCTGTATCTACATCTATGCTTTTCTTGGGGCTTGCGTCGATATCGACTTGTTTCTGGGCTTTGTAGTTTGGGTGGGTTTTTATTTTTTTATCCCCATTATGGAATCCTGGAGCATACGCTAATTATTTTTATTGTTGTTCCTGTCCGCCATTTTCGACCACCTTATCCTAACATGCGTGTAACTACTCTTTTTAGATACGAAGTTTCATGACGATATCTAAACAGTTAAATGTTTTAACTTGGAATGTTTGCGGTTGGAATCATCCTGTTAAGCATAAGAAAACATTTAAAGTTATAAATTGATTCCACCCGGATATAATCTTTGCTCAAGAGACGCACATCAGGTTATGTGATAAGAATCGATTTTTTAAATTTTGGAACGGTCCTCAGTTTCATGCAAACTCCCAGAGTAAAACTAGAGGTATCTCTATTTTTATTGATTCCAATATTCCTTTTAACCAGGAGGATATTATAGCTGATATTAATGGTAGATTTTTGATTGTTAAAGGAATAATTTGTAATAAGAAAATGGTTTTGGTTAATATTTATGGATCAAATGTTAATGATCCCTCATTTTTAAAGCCGTCTTTGCTTTATTACCCGATTTAAATGAATATATGTTATTAATGAGTGGTGATTTTAATACTTGCTTAAATCCTTTAATGGATAAGTCATCATCCAAACATCAACTCCCTAATAATTCTGCATCACTTATTAATTCCTTTTTAATTATGGTTTAATTGAGATCTGGAGGCATATGCACCCTAGTGATAGAGAATACTCTTTTTTCTCACATGTCCTAATAAATATTCCAGAATCGACTATTTTATTGTCGACCCTCGACTTTTATCTAATGTTCAGAAATGTGAGTATGATGCGATTGCTATCTCTGATCATGCTCCTTTAAAATTAATATTTGAATTGAAAGATGTTGTTTCTACCAGACCATTTTGACATTTTCCAGAACATTTATTACAAAGTTCAGAATTTGTTGAGTTTATTGAAACTCAGATAAATGATTTTTTTCTCTTCAATAATATAAGAAACATCTCAAAGTTAGTAATTTGGGATACATTAAAAGCTTATTTACATGGTCAAATTATATCGTTTATAGCAAAATTGAAGAAACAAACAAGAATGTAATTAGATAAAATCTCTAAACAAATTAAAGAATTGGATAACATCAATGCAATCTCTCCAAAAGCTGTTTCATTTAAAAAAGTAGAATTACAATCACAATTTAAAAAAAAGTAGAATTATTACTAACATATCCTATTGAAGGATATTTGCTTAAATTGAAAAGTCAATTTTATATTTTTGGGGATAAAAATAATAAGCTCTTAGCTTCCCAATTAAAAGCAGTTAGAGCTAAAAGACAAATTTTAAAGATTCGTAAAAATAATGGAGATATGCTAAGTAACCATGAGGATATTAATAATTCTTTTCAAGATTTTTACTGTAATTTTTATAGATCTGAATTTCCTGCAGATTCCTCCAAAATGAAGGCTTGCTTGCTTTTTTTTAAACGTAAGATTAAATTTCCACAAATTTCTGATGAAGATCAACAGATGCTTGATGCTCCAATTACCGAGCATGAAATTCAGAAAGCTATTTCATCAATGCAATCAGGTAAAGGCTCCTGGACTTGATGGTTATTCAGTGGGATTTTACAAAAAATTTGGAAGATTACTTTCTACGTATCTTTTGGAAATATTTCATGAAACCTTAGCGAGAAGGGTAATTTACCTTCTTTTTATGAAGCATCTATTTCCTTAATTCTTAAGAAAGATAAAGATCCTGTTGAATGCTCATCATATAGTCCTATTTTGCTATCAAATGTGGATGCAAAAATTCTTTCTAAAATAATGGCCAATCGCTTGGAAAATATTTTAACTAAAATCATCTCTATGGTCCAAACAGGCTTTATTAAAGGCCGTTACTCTCTCTCTAATGTTCAGAGATTGATGAATATTATATATTCACCATTATCTAAGCAACCTCAATGTGTTATCTCTCTCGATGCAGATAAGGCATTTGATAGAGTTGAATGGCCATATTTGTTTAAAGTATTAGGAAAAAATTGGTTTTGGTAATAATTTTAATAGATGGATTCAAATGATCTACAAGAACCCTATTGCCATGGTCATTACTAATAATTACAGGTCTGTTTTTTCTCACTTTCTTGTAGTACTAGACAGGGATGTCCATTAAGCCCTTTATTATTTAATCTTGTATTGGAACCTTTAGCTATAACATTACGTGAAGCTAAAAACAGTCATGGTATTTCTGTAAATGGAACCATACATTAAGATTACTCTTTATGCAGATGATCTTTTGATTTTTATTTCGAATCTTGAGGAATCAATTCCTAATCTTTTGGAAACACTTAAAGATTTTGGTGTATTTTCAGGATATAAACTTAATTTGAATAAAAGTGAATTGTTTCCATTAAATGCTCCTGTTAGTATATATATTGATATTCCTTTTAGAATTGTTAATACATTTAGATATTTAGGTATTATAATTATGAAAAAATAAAGATCTTTATAAAGCTAATATAGTTCCTTTAATAGACGCCATGAAACAACTATTTTCTAGATGGAATCTACTTACTCTCTCTTTAATAGGTTGGTATCCATGCTGTGAAAATGATGATTTTACCTAGATTTTTTACATATTTTCCAAAATATATCTATCTTTTAAAAAAAAAATTTGATCAAATTGACTCTTATTTCTTCCTTTATTTGGAACAATAAGAGACCAAGAATTAACAAGTATCATTTACAAAAATCCAAAAAAGGTGGTGGACTTGCACTTCCTAATTTAAGATTATTATTGGGATATGAATATTAAGACAATTATATTTTTGGTTATACTGGCTTGATAAGAGCCAAAAACCACTATGGGTTGATTTGGAATTAAAAGCTGTTAAACAATTTCATTTAACTTCAATATTAGGAGCTCCATTACCTTTACAGCTCTCTAAAATTCCAAATTTAAATCTTTACCCAGTTATTAAATAATCCCTACAGATTTGGGTTCAGTTTTGCAATTTTTTAAATTTTAAACAATTTAAGTTGTCTGGTTTTTTACTATCGAAACTTTTCATTTAAACCTTCAATAACCGACCCCATTTTTCTCCTATGGAGAAATAAAGGGATCTGTTCTATTACAGATTTATTTTGTGATGGTCGATTGATGACTTTTGAAGTTAATTAACAAATATTCTCTTGCTCATATACATTTTTTGCAATTTTTTCAGGTTAGACATTTTTTACAACAATATTTACCTAAGTTTCCATATTTGCAAGAATCTGATTTGTTGGATACAATTTTGAAGTTGAATCCTTTAGTGAGAGGTTCCATTAGCAGAATTTATAATTTATTTTTGTTACATAAAGAGAACCTACCACTAAAGATTAAACAAGATTGGGAGAGAGATCTTAATATGACCTTTTTTTTAAATGAAGATTGGGTTCGAATTTTGAAAAACGTAAATTCTTCTTCTATATGTGCCAACCACTGTTAATTCAATTTAAAATTGTTCATCATTATTATTTAACAAAGGAGAGACTATCTAAAATATTTCCTAGTATAGACAACTACTGTGATAGATGTAACACTGAAGTAGCTACTTTGTCACATATGTTCTGGTCATGTTCTTCATTAAAATTGTTTTGGAAATCTTTATTTTCTACAATTTCTAAAGCTCTGAAAATTAATTTACAACCTAATAGACTGACTGTTCTATTTGGAATAGTTTCACATCATATTCAGGGTATTTCATCTTCAGATCAACATGTAATTGCATTTGTTACATTATTGGCAAGAAGGGCTATTCTATTAAAATGGAAAGATATCTCTTCCCCTACATTAATTGAATGGTTTTCTCAAGTAACATTAGGTCTCAGTTTGGAAAAAATTAGTAGAACTTTTGAACCCCGATTCGACTTTGAGAGAAGATGGGATTCTTTTGCCAAATATTACCATTTAATTTGAATTATTCTATATTATTTCCTTCCAATTTTATTTTTTTTAAATATGCAATGGCGTTTGTTGACTCTTTTTCTTTATACATTTAGATGAAGGTTAAACGTATTGCTCTGGGGGGTTGATTCCTAATGGTTTTTTCTCTTTTTTTGTAGTTAGTGGGGTATTTTTTCTTAGACGGTTTTTTTTTTCCTTTTTCCTATATATAAAAATGTTTTTCCTGTTTTTATATATTACAATCAGCTTTTTTTCATTCAGCTCTGTTAATTGTATACATATTAATTTGTTGAAGTTTTGTATCATTCTACAGCTGTAAAAGATTATGTACCAATAAAAAGATTCTAAAAATTAAAGTGCACAAACCATATTGAGCTGCTAATTGTTCAAACAAAAATAATACAAGCCACACTAAGGATGTTGATATCCACTCACTCAATACTTCTTCCTAGTTGGCAGCCACATTTAACAGTCATTTACTTAAGTCTAAGCCAGGACCTTTTTCCAAAAAAATGAAAGCGGTTCCATTTATCTGTCCCAAAGTTACCATATACATATAGCTTGAAAACAAATTCAATTTTTGCCTCTCCTGTTTTCCATTGACAGGTAAAAATCATAATAAAGTGTAATTTCCTGACCTGGGCATTTCTGGAATTTTCTAGAGAGAATAAACAGTAGCTTAAGTTTGAACGTTTCCTGCCTGTGCAGTATTGGGCTTTTGCAATTTCCATTACCCCTTACCATTTCAGAATATGCATCATTCTTACTCCAAGGTTCAAGAATACTATCAGAAAATGTGTACATATATTTTTCAGCAAGTTTGTTTAAATGCTATTTTAATTGTAATTGCCTAAACTGCAGCTAAAATGAAATATTATGAAGTAAAGATAGGTTTAAACCCATTGGTAGCCAATTCTAACACAAATACAAGCTAGTATTAAAATAGATTATTCTAGTAGTACATTTAATTTCATGTCATTCTCTGTAAAAAGGTTCAAATAATGCTGAAAGCAACCCTTCCATAAACAAAAATCTCTGCTGTTACCAGTGTTGCAATTTGATACTATCTACTGAAAAGAATATCAAAACATTCTTAACCCCTAGCTTGCTACAAGAAATGGAAGTGCAACACTGTCAATATTTGTATACATGACAGATCACTGATCGCTAGCCCCAGTGATTCTTTTTTACCTTCTGGATGACAGAAGCCAAAATTGTTGCAGCATCACGAAACTGTGGGGAGTCCTGTCCATAATGTTTTATGATCTCTTCCAGTCCTGCCAGCTCCAGTGAATAAAGATCAGGTGAACGGTCTTTTGCCAAATGTTTGTGAACTGAAAGCTGCAGGAATATTTTACATTCAAGGTTATTTTTTTTTAAGTACCCGTTATTGCAAAGTTATGCACTGCAGCCAGAATATGTGGGTAATAGCTTCACAATAAGGCATATAGGTTCTGAAAATCCACTTTTGAATTTCATGGTAAGAAACTTGAAACAGCAACATTTTTTTCCCCCAAAACCTTCCCACACTTACATCTCACCAAACAGCACCAAAAAAGATCAAAGTACTTTCAAAGACATTGTAGGAGCCATACATCTATTTTCTGCCTGTTCAAGCTATGCATCTATTTTCTGTCTATATTGCAATCGTGATGAGTTTAATCTGTCACATGGTTGGGATGTAGTAGAAGCAGAGTATATTCGTGCTCATGCTTTGTTAGTTGCTTAGTCTAATGCAGAGGAGAACAGCCATAGAGAAAGTTTCTTTTTGTTGACTGCTAATTGGGACATCTGATTTGAATGCTAAGATCACAAAATCGCTAACAAGAGAAAATCTGCAGATGCTGGAAATCCAAGCAACACACACAAAATGATGGGCTGAAACACTGACTCTACTCTTTTCCATAGATGTTGTCTGGCCCGCTGAGTTCCTCCAGCATTTTGTGTGTGTTGCTGTATCTCTAATTTAGTTTCATTAGTTTCTTTTCCATCTCTGGTTTTGTAATAAAGGATCGAAAGTACCTTTTTCAACTTTGGAACTTTATTATTTTGGAAGTGTGTCATACAGTGTCAATCTCCTGGCTTAATCTCTCAGAGATTTTGGTTTGTTTTCAAAGTAACTGTTACAGACATAGTTAATAGGTAACAGGAGTTATGAAAGCACATTAATAGAAAAATGATGGTGTGGAAAACTTTCATCTGAGGTCAACAGCTCCAAGAGAGACAGTAAAGAGATGAGTAGACATTATAAATGTTGAAGGATATGGAATTACAATATTAGAAGACAATAAATTTACAGTTCAACATTTTAAACAATTTTTACGTACAAGACCAAAGCTCAGAAGAAATTTTGAACATTTTAAATGAATGCAAATAATAATACAAGGATGAATTAACAGTATAAAAGGAACAAAATCAATTCAACATGTCACTTAAAGACAAGCAAAATATTCACAGTTCGCTGCTTTGCATGCAGGCTGTGGGATTCCTCGCTTAAAACTTAGTAATTTTTATATTTAAGGCACTTAGTAAAACTTACCTCTGGTTTATCCCTGGCTCTTTTGGCTTACTGTATTTTGTTCGATAAAACTACTATACAGAACCTTGGGAATTCTAGCAAATTATTAGGTGCAATACCATTGCAAATTATTGCCATAAACAGGAAGAATTGAATGCAGTTCTGTATTTTTTGTTCTCTTTTTAAAATATATTCATGAAAAGGAACGTAGGTTGCAGAGGCTGAGGCAGCATTAAATTGCCCTTGCAAAGGTGGTGCTGAGCTGCCTTCTTGAGCCGTTGCAGTTTGTGAAGTGTGAGTATTCCCATAAATGCTATTAGGGAGAGGGTTTGAGGACTATGACCCAGCAAATGAGGGAATTGCAATACACTTCCAACGCAGGATGATGCACAGATTGAAATACAGTTTCAGGTGGCAACTCATGCTTTTGCTGCCCTTGGCCTTCTAGCTGATAAAGATCATGTGTTTGGAAGACGCTATCCAAGGAGTGTTGGTGAGCTGCCACTGTGCTGCAGTGGGGGAATGAGTGAATGGCTGTGATTAGCATGCCGAACAAATGGCACCCCATTCTCAAAATAAGGGTCCTGTATAGTGTCGAACTTCTTGTTACTGAAGCTGCACTTATCCGAGCAAGTGGAGAGTACTTCACACTTTGACATGAGCCTTGTTGATGGCAGACAGGCTTTAAAGAATAAAGAGGCAAATTATCTAAGATTCCTAGCTTCTTCCCTATTTTTGTAGCCATATTATGTATATAGCTAGTCCAGTTCAGTTTCTGGTCAATGGTAGGTAGCCTTCAGAAAGTGGGGGGATTTAGTGGATGGCAATAACATTGAATGTAAAAATATTTTAGCTAGATATTTAAAAAATTGAATACCACACAGTATTCATTGTCTAAGCCTTTTTGCACTTGGGCATTTAGCTGAGGATTGCTTTAAAGTTGCAAATGTGCTAAACATTATGCAGCCATCAATGAAATATCCCTACTTCTGACCACATGAATGCACCAAAGGAAGGGATTAGGGTGGAGTGTAGATGAAAATACAGGTGATGGATAAGGTGCAGATTTTGAAATGTAATGCAAGTTCAACAGAATGCATCATTTTAAATATGGCCTAATGCAAACTCAGCTGCAGAAAATGTTTACAACAAAACCTGAAAACCATTTTAGTCATTCAGTAAATTATTCAATCATTCCAGAAGTTGGCATAAGGTCAAGACAACTACAACAGTCACATGGGGCATCAATTTGTTACCATGGATCTATTAGGAGTAAGATCAAATCAAAGCACAAATAAGCATAAGCAGAAGAGGCAAGGGAAATTACTGTAGTGTTAACCAAACAGCAAGTAGTAATTGCTGGAGATCTGTGGGCTGTAAATATGAACTGTCATAAGCCAATTTTTTATAAATGTAATTGCTAAACTTTGCAGGAAATAAGGCTAACTTCACAAACAGATGGCTTCATGTTCAAGTTAGGAGCTTCCTGTGCCTCAAGAATCAACCGTGTTATGAAGTTACTAAATATTGCGCTCAGTTGACAATGATTGCTCAGCAAAGTGCTGACAGTAATACGCCTCACTTGTTAAGCACCTGTACGTTTTTTTTTAAAAAGACTAAATTTAAAAATGCTAACTTACTAATCTTTTAACCTGCTAAAAAGGTTTGAATGAAAATATTATACCCTATATGGAATAATTTTTTTCCAGTATAAAGTTGTTCTTAACTCACCAATGCAGAAATATCATGAAGAACTTGCAGTTCAGAAAAGAACAAAAGATCAACCTAAAAATAAACACAAAAAGCTTTTAGAATATATAGGGTAGTGGTGCACATGATGTACTCTACAAAATGGATGAACGGTAAAATAAAATCCAAAATACTTTACTGAAACCACAGCTCCAAAACAGCTATCTGAATATGCAAATAAGGTACGTAAAATATCTTCTTATGGGCTTAAGTTAATAATCTGTAGGTCTACATCTTGAGCTGCATTGGCATATTAACAGTCATACAGCACAGAACCAACTGCTTTGTTTCTCCATAGAAACATAGAAAATAGGTGGAGTAGGCCATTCGGCCCTTCAAGCCTGCACCGCCATTCAGTATGATCATGGCTGATCATCCAACTCAGAACCCTGTACCTGCCTTCTCTCCATACCCCCCTGATCCGTTTAGCCACAAGGGCCATATCTAACTTCCTCTTAAATATAGCCAATGAACTGGCCTCAACTGCTTCCTGTGGCAGAGAATTCCACAGATTCACCATTCTGTGTGAAGAAGTTTTTCCTCATCTCGGTCCTAAAAGGCTTCCCCTTTATCCTTAAACTGTGACCCCTCGTTCTGGACTTCCCCAGCATCGGAAACAATCTTCCTGCATCTAGCCTATCCAATCCCTTTAGAATTTTATACGTTTCCATGTCTTGTATGATTGGGACACTTTACCTTCAAACATCTCAAACCATCTTACCTAGTATTGCCCTTAAAGGAAGGGGATTCAAGTTCAGGTTACAATTTAATAACTTATATTTTGCTATCATAAATAAAATGAATCAGTATTTGCCATCACAACTTATTGAAACTAGGACCTTTAGAGTTCTGTGCATGTAGTTTAAAAGAAAAAAATTCCAAAGTTGCTATCAGTGATTTGATATTCATGTTCATGGGACTTATTTAAACTGAAAACCTTTTATAGCATAAAATCTGAGCTGTTAATTAATTACAGTAGTCTCCTTAACCAAAATTGGATAAACTTGCCATAGAGTACAAATATTCACTATATTGGTTCAATGGATTGCAGGCTTGCCATAAAGGAAATTGATCAGTACAGTAACAGTCATTCTCTGGAGTTTAGAACAATAAAAGGCAATCTCATTGAAACTGAGCCTACGTAGTAGCTTCAGTTATGGGTAGGCCATTTAATCACAAGTAGGAAAACCTCATTTGGAACCTTTGCATCTCTATAATGGAAAGGGCTGCAGTGACTCCAACACTGTTTACAATAGAGATCGACAAATTCAGGGAAGTTAAGATATGGATAGAGCTCCAAATTAAAAGATCAACCATGATTTTGATGAATGATGGAACAGGCACAAAAAGCAGACCAACTTGCCCCATGTTTTACTAATGCTTTATCAATTATTACAGCTTAGCGAATTATCTGCCCCTATAACCCGAAATAATTCATGAGATCACGTGTTTATAATGCAGCTTTTATTAGGAGTCATAGAAAAGTACAGCACTGAAACAGGCTCTTCAGCCACATAACCATGTTGCTAGGCGTAGCTCAGATGCCATCTACAAATTTGCTGATGATACAACCATTGTTGGTAGAATCTCAGGTGATGACAAGAGTGCATACAGGAGTGAGATATGCCTACTAGTGGAATGGTGTCACAGCAACAACCTGGCACTCAACGTCAGTAAGACAAAAGCTGACTGAGGATTTCAGGAAGGGCAAGGTGAAAAAACACATACCAATCCTCAAATGGATCAGAAGTGGAGAGAGTAAGCAGCTTCAAGTTCCTAGGTGTCAAGATCAGAGGTTCTAACCTGGTCCCAACATAGTCATAAAGACAGCAAGACAATGGCTATACTTCATTAGATAGAGTTTGAAGAGATTTGGCATGTCAACAAATATACTCAAAACTTCTACAGTTGTACCGTGGAGAGCATTCTGACTGGCTGCATCACTGTCTGGTATGGAGGGGCTATGGCACAGGACCAAAATAAGCTGCAGAAGGTTGTAAATCTAGTCAGCTCCACCTTGGGCACTAGCCTACAAAGTACCCAGGACATCTTTAGGGAGCAATGTCTCAAAAAGGCAGCATCCATTATTAAGGACCTCCAGCACTCAGGGCATGCCCTTTTCTCACTGTTACCATCAGGTAGGAGATACAGAAGCCTGAAGGCACACACTCAGCAATTCAGGAATAGTTCCTTCCCTTCTGCTATCCGATTCCTAAATGGACATTGAAGCTTCAGAAACTACCTCACTTCTTTTAAACACACAGTATTTCTGTTTATGCGCATTTTTAAATAATTTATTCAATATATATAATTGATTTACTTGTTTATTTATTATGTTTTATTTTATTATTTTTTCTCTCTGCTACATTATGTATTGCATTGAATTGCTGCTGCTAAGTTAACAAATTTCACATCACATGCCTGTGATAATAAATCTGATTTAGACCATTTTGAGCCATTTAAACTGCCTACTCCCATCGACCTGCACCGAGACCATAACTCTCCACACCCCCTACCATCCATGTACCTATCCAAACTTCTCTTAAGTGTTGAAATTGAGCTTGCATGCACCACCTGCACTGGCAACTTGTTTCCCTCACAACCCCCTCACAAACCCAATCTTTTCAGGCCTTCCAGATCCAGCAACATCCTTATAAATTTTCACAGTAGTCTTTCAACCTTATTTACATCTTCCCTGTAGGGAAGTGACCAAAACTGCACAGAATACTCCAAATAAGCCTCGCCAATGTCTTGTACAACTCCAATATGACATCCCATCTCCTGAACTCAATACTTTTAATTTATGAAGACCAATATGCCAAAAGCTGTCTTTACAACCCTTTTATCCTGTGACACCACTTTCAGTGAATTATGTATCTATATTCCCAGATCCTTTTCTTCTACGGCAAGTTCATTATGCAAGGATTACTTACCCTGGTTTAGTCCTACCAAAGTGCAACACATTTTTCCAGATACAGCTGCAAGCCATGGTAGTCTTCCTCACTGTTCACTACACCCCATTCATGGTGTCATCCACAAATTTGCTGATCCAGTTAACCACATTATCATTCAGATCATTGATATAGATGACAAACAACAATGGAGCCAACATTAATCCTTGTGGCACTCCACTAGTCACAAGCCCCTAGTCAGAAAGACAGCCACCTACTAACACTCTCTGGCCTTTCCTACAAAGCCATTGCCTAATCCGATTTACTACTTCATCTTGAATGCCTTGCTAAAGTCCATGTAGATAATATCCACTGCCTTGCCTTCATCAACCTTCCTGGTAACTTCCTCAAAAAAACTCTAAAATTGGTTGCACATGACCTACCAAGCACAAAGCCATGCTGACTATCCTTAATCAGTCCACATCTATCCAAATACTCAATATTAGAATATATTCCAATAACTTTCCCACTGGCCTATAATTTCCTAGTTTATTTTTTCCTAGTTATTTTTTACAGCCTTTCTTAAACAGCAGAACATTGGCCATCCTCCAAACCTTCCATAACTTCACCTGTCACTAAGGATGATTTAAATATCTCTGCTAGGGCTGCGATAATTTCTGCCCTTGCCTCCCACAGGTCCAAGGAAACACTCTGTCAGGCCCTAGGGATTTATCCATCCTAATTTGCCTCAACAGCCAACACAACCCACTATGTAATCTATATAGAGAGTCCATGAAGCAGATGCTGTTTTGCCTGACTTCTACAGATTCTTGCAACACTAGATGCAAAGTGTTCACCTGTAAAAACTTGTCACCTGCGCTGCCTCATTCCCTAATAGCAGATCAAGTATGGCTCACTCTCTCAATGGGACTTCCACGTACTGATTAAGAAAACTTTCCTGAACACATTTGACAAACTCAATCCATCTAGTCCTTTTACAGTATGCGAGTCACAGTCAATATATGGAAAAGTTCAGATCACCTACTATAACAATCTTGTTTCTTGCAACAGTTTGCAATCTCTCCACAAATTTGACATCATGTGAACATTCACATTTTTATTTAGTACAAATTTTAACCTATAAATGTATAACCTGGAATAGGCTAGCTTATTGATAGCATAGATGTCATGTCAGTGTGTTCGAAAAAGCAAATTCTCACCTTTGATTGTTAGTTCTTTATGGGATGCTTTCTTGTAGATCAATCAGAAGCATGATGCTTTTCTGTGGATTGCACATTTTAGAGTCAAAGGGCGATACAGCATGGATACAGGCCACTTGACCCATTGAGTCCATGGTGAATGTATTATCTGCCTTGCTAGTCCCAATGTTCTCTGTTTGGCCCATACCCCTCCATGTACCTATCCAAGTGCTTTTTAAAACGATGCTATTGTACATACACACACACACACACAGTGCTGAAGGAATGCAATTCTGTTGTTTGCCCTCTTCCTTTTCAATCCAGATGAAAGTTCTTGGCCTAAAGCATCAAATGTTCATTTTTCTTCATAGATACCAACTAACCTGCCAAGTTCCTAGTGTATGTTGCCTCTGGACCTTCAGCACCTGAAGAATCTCAATGTTTCCATTGTCCCTGTCTCAAATGCATCTGGCAGCTCATTCCATATACTCGCCATCTTCTAGGTAGAAAAGTTGCCCCTCAAGTCACTTATTTTTTTTCCTCTCCCACATTAAAACTATGCTCATTAGTTTCTGTCTTCCCCTACAACATGTTACAAATAGAATGCTGTTCGAGAGCCACCCACTGCAAGGTACTCTTTCCTGAAAAAATGTTAAGACCAAGTAGACTTGGCAGATATTCTAATAGAGTTCAAAATTGCTCTTCAAAACATTACTCAAGAATGAAACATTATATTTAAGAGGAACAGTGAATTAAAGTTCAGGCTAGAGGATGCAGGCTGCTTCATCATTTTTGGATAGGATGCATGGAGGGTAGAAAAGCAAAAAAAAAATCTTGCAGGCTGTGCCCCATCAACCTACCATGCATGTGATGAAAGATGCCTTCAAACAGTGATTATTCACTAATAATCTGCTCACTGATTTGCAATTTGTTTTCTGCTTCAGGTCAGGTACAAATGTTGAAAGAGCTAAATTTTAGAAAAGCAGAGTCCTATTGATAGGAAAAGGCATCAAGAAGCCCAATTAAAATAGAGCACAATGGGAATTTAAACAGGTACACACTCCTCTGGCATGATCCTTCACAAAACAGAATACAGTTAATTGAAGTCAATCAACTCCTTTTCGAGAGAGAGCGCTGTTTATCAGGAAGCTATTCAATCGTGGCTAAATCAACTAGGTATCTCTCTATAGGCCTCTATTTGATGTAGTCTATTCAGTGTATCCATAAAGAACTCTGATCCAATTAAAATGCTCAAATATACCAACTTTCTATTCAGCAAAAGGTACCATTGACTCAAAAATCACTTCATTAAGAAACACTCAAGTTCATAGCCATCACGTGAGCCACAGTAGCGTAGCAGTTAGCATGCTATCACAGCTCACAGCATTATACTTCAGAGTTCAATTTGGCACTATCTGCAAGGAGTTTATACATCCTCCTCACGGAATGCATCAGTTTTCTTCCAGTGCTCCAGTTTCCTCCCACTGTCCAAAGACGCGCCAGTCAGTAGGTTAATTGGTCATTGTAAATTGTTCTGTGATTCAGTTGAGGTAAATCATGGGTTGCTGGGTGGTGTGGCTCGAAGGGCTGGCAAGACTCATTCATGTTGTATCACTAACTCTGTGCTGGATAACAAAATAAATAAAATACCACAAACAAGAGAAAATCTGCAGATACTGGAAATCTGAGCAACACATACAAAATGCTGGAGGAACTCAGCAGGCCAGGCAGCATCTATGGAAAAAAGTACATTCGACGTCTTGGGCCGAAACCCTTCAGTTGGACTGCAGAAAAAAAGCTGAGGAGTGGATTTAAAAGGTGGGGGGGAAGGAAGAGAGAAACACAAGGTGATAGACGAAACCTGCAGGAGGGAAGAAGTAACGAGCTGGGATGTTGATTAATGAGGTGAGGTTAGAGAGAGGAAAGGAGATCGGAAATGGAGAGGGTGGGTTGCAGGGGTACATTACTGGAAGTTTGAGAAATCGATGTTCATGCCCATCAGGTTGGAGGCTACCCAAATGGAATACAAGGTGATGTTCCTCCAACCTGAGTGTGGCCTCATCATGGACATATCGGAACGGGAATGGGAAATGGAATTAAAATAGGTGGCACTTGTTTTGGTGGACGGAGTGTAGATGCTCGGCAAAGCGGACTCCCAATTTATACTGGGTCTCACCAATGTACAGGAGGCCACACTGTAAGCACTGAACACTGTAAATGACCCTAACAGTTGCACAGGTGAAATGTCGCTTCACCTGGAAGTACTGTTTAGGGCCCTGGATGGTGGTGAGGGAGGAGGTGTAGGGGCATGTGTAGCACTTGTTCCACTTGCAAGGACAAGTGCCAGGAGGGAGATCAGTGGGGAGGGACAAATGAACAAGGGAGTTATGCAGGGAGTGATCCCTGCAGAAAACAGAAAGTTGGGTTGGGGGGTGGGGGAGAAAGAGGGGAGGGAAGGACATGCTTGGTGGTGGGATCCCATTGGAGGTGGCGGAAGTTTCGGAGAATTATGTGCTGGATGTGGAGGCTGGTAGAGTGGTAGGTGAGAACAAGAGGAACCCTCTGGTAGGATGGCGGGAGGATGGGATAAAAGCAGACATGCGTGAAATGGAAGAGATGCAGTTGAAAGCAGGTTTAATGGAGGAGGAAGGGAAGTCCCTTTCTTTGAAAAAGGGGACAGCTCCTTTGTTCTATGATGAAAAGCCTCATCCTGATAGCAGATGCAGCAGTGATGGAGGAATTGAGAGAAGGGGTGGTGTTTTTACAAGTAGTAGGGTGGTATGAGGTGCAGTCTAGGTAGCTATGAGAGTCTGTGAATTTGTAATAAATATCAGTGAATAAGCTGTCTCCAAAGATAGAGACAGTGAGATCGAGAAAGGAAAGGGAGGTGTCAGAAATGGACTATATGAATTTAAGGGCAGGGTAGAAGTTGGAGGTAAAGTGGATGAATTCGAAGAGTTTGGCATTGGTGCAGGAAGCAACATCAATGCAGACGTCAATGTAGCATAGGAAAAGTATGGGATGGTCAGCAGCGTAGGCTTGGAACAGACTATTCCACGCAGCCGACAAACAATCAGGCATAGCTGGGACCCATGCAAGTGCCCATGGCTACCCCTTTTGTTTGAAGGAAGTGGGAGGAGTCAAAGGAAAAATTATTGAGTGTGAACAAGTTCTGCTACGCAGAGGAGAATGGTGATGGAGGGGAACTGGTTAGATCTGGTGGCCAGAAAAATAAAATAACAAAAAAAAATTCAATGTCAAAGCTTAGAAAGAACAACCTGTTTATTATGTGAAAAGTTTAAGTTTAATTGGGTTCCCATTGAAGTACCACATACATTTTACTGAACCCAGCATGTATTAAACTATGTTACTCAAATGATGCAGCATTTTTGCTTGCTTGACTGCATATGTCCCATCTCAGAAAAGGGCATGCTTATTTGTCTGGGTCCAGGAAGCTTTAGGAAGGCTTCCTGTACTAAATCAGTTCTGGTGTTTACTTAAAGCTGCAGAGCCGAGATGCAAACAGCAGTACTGTACTAAAGGTTCTACTATGCAGATCGCCAAGAACTATGCTGCACTTAAGAGCGTGCCTTGCAAAATTACAGTAAAACTTAAGTAACCTTCTTCCCAACCACTTGGAAATCATGATGGTTCAGTATCAGGTACACTAAATATTTGCTGATCTCCTCTTCAGCTTAATAGGCCCCAATGGGTTCATGAAAAAATACACTAACATCCTGTAAAAATGTGAATTTCAATTATGTTAGGATATTATTTGGGAATAATATCTGATGGTATGGAAAAATCTGCTAGTGTGGCACCAAAGTTCCTAGCAAAAACACAGATTATGCAAAAGGTAGAAATGTTGAGCAACACACAAAGTGCAGGAGGAACTCAGCAAGTCAGGCAGCATCGATGGAGGGAATAAACAGTTGATGCTTCAGGCAGAGACTTTTCATCAAAACCAGAAAGGAAGGTGGGTGGAGTACAAATTGGCAGGTAATAGGTGAAAACAGGCCAGAGAGGATGCGTGTGGTTTGGGGTGGGGGATAGGGGGTGGAAAGAGAAGGAGCATGGTAGATTATCCGAGTTTTACAAATGCTAGTTCAAGATTCCCTACTTACCTCATTATTTTTATTCAAAGAATTAGAAGGAAACAAACTCAAAACAGAGTTATCCTGGTACAAACGGTTTCTCATCTGTCGTAATGTCACAGGTAGATCTTCAAAAATGCTATTTGCCTTCCCAACCATGTATAATCTCTGAAACAATAAAGAGTCTGTCAATCTTTTGATTATTCAATTTCACAAACAAAACCTGAATTGAGAACCTCAACATTTAAATAATTCCACTAGCGAGGGAGATGAGGAAAAGAAAAATTTTAAATGGTGAAAATTAGAGAAAATCATGACTTGCTTGGAAACTGAATTCAATTGAGAGTAAGATTATCTATATTCTCTGGAACATTGCTAATCTCCAGGGACAAGTCTGTTTAGTCATCAGCTCCTGTTGCATTTATATGTTCTTTACTTCTTAACTCATCTTTGCAGCCCGAGAGTAAAGTGCACATGCTGAACTGCCTGATCCACCAGACACTAATTTTGGGGGAAGCAGCTGTTGGTTAACAGCTTAACAATTCAACAGTGTAATTTACAGTTGTTTCACATTAGCAGGGATGGCCTTGCTTGACAGAGATCCTAATATAGATAACAGCTCACAGGGAGCTCATCTGTTATTCAACCAGTCACTATTTGATTTATTTTAGCTGGGCAGCTACACCTCCACCCTTACCGAGGGTAGTCCAGTTTGGGACAACATTTCAACTGTCAATGTGACTATGAAAAAGGATGCACTGACTACAAGGTAGCAGCCAGGAGACCAATAATTACCCAACCAGATCCTGCATTGTACCATACATAAAAATACCTGATCACTCACCTCTTCACTGGGGGTTAGCTGCAGGATCACTGGTGCTTCTTCAGAAAACATTGAGTGGATAGAATTTGAAACAGTGTCCAAAGTGAAAGGGACAGGCTGCAAAACAACAAATCAACTAAGTTAAAACATTGAAATGAGTGAAATTACATGTTATGGAAGAGATCATTTAATCATCTTGCCCCTCCTGCCTTTTTCACTCCTGTCCCCACTAAAAATCATTAAAATATTTAGCTGAACATATAAAGTAGAAATGTCAATGAAGTGCAGTAGCCAAGAATTTATTGTTATTCATACACGGGATACAGTATTCCAGTGCTAGTGTTATTGTTCATTGTTAAGTTGCCCTTGTAAAGAGATTAACTGATCTCTAACATGACTTTCATTCTACCCAAATGTAAACTTATCAGAAAAGGAAAATGGAAGTAGTGATTTGCTGCAGCCTAGAGAATGACATTATTAAGGAAAACGAATCTCAGAAATATTTCCTCCTAAATGAAACATGTTTATGGCAGATGCAGTCACATTGGCCCTACACTCATCTCTGGAGAATTTGTACAGTAAAGGCACCAATGTTAAAATACTGTTTACTGACTCCAGCTCCACCTTCAATATTATAATTCCAAGCAAGCTCATTACAAAACTCCAAGACCCAGGAGTCAAATTCTCCATGTGCAACTGGATCCTTGGCTTTGTGATCAACAGACCACAATTAATAAGGACAGGGAACAAAAGCTCAACCACAATTATTCTCAACACTGCTGCTCCACAAGGTTACATGCTTAGCCACCTACTCTACTCTCTATACACTTATGACCGCATGGCCAGATCTACTGTAACTCCATCTCCAAGTCTGCAGGTGATACCACCAAAGTGGGCAATATCTCAAATAACAAGAAGTCAGAATACAGCATGGAGATAGGAAGATTGGAAGTAACATAGTATAATGACAACAATTCCCTCACTGTCAACGATCTCAATGTCTGCTCAATCTCTTCAGGAAGAAAGGTGGTCCACATGCTTCTGTCTATATCAACAGTGCTGAGCTTGAGAGCTTTAAGTTCCTAGCAGTGAACAAGAACACCATCTGTCTTGGTCCAACCTTGTAAACATCACAACTAAGAAAGCCCAGCAGTACCTCTACTTCCTCAGGAGGCTAAGGAATGTCCCCACTGACACCTACCAATTTTTTTAAAAAACAATGCATATATAAAGCATTCTATCTGGGCGCATAATGGTTTGGTATGATCTGCCTGTTTCATTAGAAACTACAGAGAGTTATGGACAAAGCTCAGCACATCAAAGAAACCAGCCTCCCCTCCAGGGACACTGCCTGTACTACTTGTTGCATCAGTGAAGCTCAGACATTCTTCTCCCCCTCCCATCAGGCAGAAGATACAAAAGCCTAAAAGTATGAACCACCAAGCTCAAGGATAGCTTCTACCCCACTGTTATTAGACTCGAGATGTTCTCTAGTGTAAAATGGACTCAACCTCAAATCTACCTCATTATGATCTTGCACCTTATTGTCTACCCGCATTATACTTTGTGTAGCTGTTACACTTTATTCTGCTTTCTGTTATTGTTTTTACCTTGTTCTACTTCAATATATAATTGAAGGACATTTAGATTATCCAACAATTTGAATTTAAAAAATGCTTTTCTGGAAGTTCCCTGTTACCTCCTAAATTTGTTAAAGTAGTACACACTCCTTCAATCCTAAGGGTATAACTGTTCCATTCTTTAAAATCAAAATTAAAAACTGCAGATGCTGAAAATTTAAAAATGAAAAACAATGCTAGAAAACTGAAAAAAAAAATCCTCAGACAAAAGAAACAGTTAACATTTCAAAGTTCCATTCACTTGTTTTCATCACATTCCAATGCTGGTCAGGGAGAGAGTGAAATATAGAAGGATGTTCCTCTTCAAAGAAACATGAAGGAAATTGCAATTGATTATTCAAATTGGCATAAATTTAATATGACATTTGACTTCTAGAATTGCTACCATTTGTCTGAATTTTGTCAAGTTCAGAACACAATTAGCTATAAAGAATGTCCCTGAACCAGAAAAAGGAAACTGATCTGCAAGTCTTGTGGTGATAACCCATCTCAGACCAGAGAAAGTATATTCCTAATTGTGGCATGAATTAAAGAGTTTTAATGGACGTGAACAATTCACAATGAATAAGAAATCAATGTTATATGCCAATTTAGGCTTAACATGTTTCATTTCCATGTAGCTGAACTCCAACAATTTGGAAATAAATAGCCCTTTAGACATTAATAAACATGACAAAAGCAAATGTAGGAAAACAGGCAGATGACAGGCACTCAAGTAGGAAAATTTCAGACTACATTTCTTCAGTCAGAAATATTCAAGTTTTGGACTTGTGTTGTTATAATGCTCCTGCAATGCAATTCAGAATGTTTTTACCTTAAGGCTGCACACAATTGCAAACTGTTAATATTGTGAATTTCAAACTTCATGTAAGCAGAGAACAACATCCATGGTGGGATAGGTGAAAGACTATTCACATCAAGATGAACTTCAATGAGGTACTTCTAAAGAAGTCAAGGAACTGAATTCAGATCAGCTGAGCAAATTAATTTAACGACTGGTAATGGTAATATTTGAGGCCAATCCAATCCTGCAATAGGGATGTGACCAGGAAATATTACTTCAGCCATCTAACAGATTCAGTTGTATGTTAGAATGTCTTTGTTGTGTGCTTTAAAAGAGAAATTGATCAACAGACATTTCCAGACTAAATTCCAAGTTACATATGAAAACCAAGTATTACTGCAACGTAATGGTCAGACTATTTTTTAGAGTAATGTTTCCCCAACTGTTTTGGGTTACTGCCCCTTGGTTCCCAGACCACATCCCTAGCACCCTTTTCTACCTATTACATACAAACTGTAAAGAATATTGATTTATATATATTAAGAAGTGTGGTTTTAGTATAGTGATCATAATTTTTAAAGTCTGGGTGGATTTTTTTTAATATATATATCCTTTTTATACGGAGTAGTCTTCCGCTGATATGGGGGTAGAGTTAGTCTCATTTTTTCCTTTTTCTAGCCATATTTTGGCTTTTTCTTTTCTTTTTCTTGTGGGGGTAGGGGATGGTCTGTTTTCTAACTCTATTTTTCTTTTACCAATTTGTTTTAGTTTTTTCATTTGGGCTGTTTTTGAACTACAAATATGTCTATGATGTCGTCACTTCCGGGTCCGCTCTCTATTTTTGTTCCTCTTCCGGATGCATAAGTTTCTAATTTGGTTAATCCTTTTTATACCAAAGGATTGATTTTAGAAATATGGCTCAGACCATCAATTTTGTGTCTTGGAATACTAATGGTTTAAACCATCCGATTAAACGAAAGAAGATTTTCAAAGTATTCCAAAGACTTAATGCTCATATCATTTTTGTACAAGAAACTCATGTGAGGAAGGAGGACAACTATCGCTTTTTTAGGTCTTGGCAGTGTCAACAGTACCATTCGAATTCGAATGCCAAAGTAAAGGGAGTTTCAATTTTTATTGACTCCTCAATTGCATTTGTCCAACATGATATCTTTTCGGATCTGAATGGTAGATTTTTGTTAATTACGGGCTTACTTTGTAATAAAAAGGTTGCTATGGTTAATGTTTATGCTCCAAATGTGGATTGACCTGATTTTTTTAAGTCCTTATTTACTTCTTTACCTAATCTAAATGAATATAAGTTGATAATGGGTGGTGATTTTAATTGTTGTTTAAATCCTTCGATGGACAAATCTATATCTACTCAGACTTCACCCAATAAGTCGGCCACTTGTATCAACTCTTTCATGACTGATGATGGACTTTTTGATATTTGGAGATTTCGGCATCCTAAGGATAAGGAATTTTCTTTTTTCTCACATGTTTATCGTTCTTATTTGAGAATTGATTATTTTTTTATTGACTCTTGCTTGATTCCTTCGGTAAATGGTTGTGATTATGATATTATAGCTATTTCTGACCATGCTCCATTAAAACTTTCTTTTAAATTTATGGATATAGTTCCTAATGCTAGACAATGGCGATTTGACTCTACCTTATTGCAAGATCCGGACTTTATTAAATTTATGAATAGATCGACTTTTTCTTTTCAACCAACTCCACGGAAGATATTTCTTACGGAACACTTTGGGACACTTTTAAAGCATATATACGTGGACAGATTATTTCCTATTCTGTTGGTCTGAGAAAACGCATAAAGAAGGAAGCTCTTTTATTGGTTGATAAAATTAAAGAGATTGACAAGAAATATTTGATTACTCCTAGTAAGGAGCTTTACAAGCAAAGGGTTGAACTTCAAACAGAATATAGTTCATTACTTACATCTTCGATTGAAAATCAACTGATGAAGTCCAGATCTGATTTTTATATACATAGTGATAAATCGGGTAAACTATTGGCTAGTCTATTGAAGAATGCTTTGGTTAAACGTCAAATTACTAAGATCCATCGGCAAAATGGGGACTTGACAGTTAATCATGATGAGATAAATAAATCATTTCAAGATTTTTATACTTCCCTATATCATTCTGAATTTCCTCAGGATTGTGGTACCATGTGTGGTTTTCTTGGGAAATTGAATTTCCCAAGTCTATCACCAGAGGATCTTTCAATATTGGAAGCTCCTATGACTGATGCAGAAATTAAAGGGGTTATTTCCTCCATGAATTCAGGGAAAGCACCTGGTCCAGATGGGTATACAGCAGAATTTTTAAAAATGTTTTTCTGCTACTCTTTCTCCTTGGTTTTAAGGTTTTTGAAGAAGCAATTAGATTGGGAAATTTGCCACCATCTTTCTATAGAGCTTCCATTTTTTTAATATTGAAGAAAGATAAAGACCCTACTGATTGCGCATCCTACAGACCAATATTAAATGTAGATTCCAAGATTTTTTTCCAAGTTACCTGCATCCAGGTTGGAGAAGGTATTACCCCAAATTATCTCGGAAGATCAAACCGGCTTTATTAAAAACCGTTACTCTTTTTTTAATGTTAGGAGGATATTGAATATTGTGTATACTCCTTCACATATTTCAGAATGTGTTATTTCATTAGATGTGGAGAAAGCATTTGACAGAGTTGAATGGCCTTACTTATTTAATGTGTTGGAGAAGTTTAATTTTAGTCCGACATTTATTTCCTGGATTAAACCGATTTATCACACTCCAGTAGCCTCGGTGTTTACTAATAATCAAAGATCTCCCTTTTTTCGTTTATTTCGGGGCACTAGACAAAGCTGTCCTCTTAGCCCATTATTATTTAATATTGCTTTAGAACCTTTGGCAATTGCCATCAGAGAATCACAGGATATTTCTGGTATTAATCATGGGACAGATATTCATGTTATCTTTGTATGCAGATGATTTATTATTATTTATTTCTAATCCTGAGAAATCTATTCCAGCAGTTTTATCATTGTTGGCTCAATTTAGTGATTTTTCTGGGTATAAATTAAATCTTAATAAGAGTGAATTGTTTCCTTTGAATAGACAGGTCCCAATTTATGGAAACTTACTTTTAAATTAGTTAATGACTCTTTTATTTACTTAGTGATTAAAATTACAAAAAACCATAAAGACTTATTTAAGGTTAATTTTGTACCCTTAATTGATCAGATTAAATGCTTGTTTACTAAGTGGTCACCATTATCTTTGTCTCTGATAGGTAAAATAATCATCTTAATAGCATTAATCCTACCTAAGTTTTTATATATCTTTCAAGCGGTACCAATTTTTATTCCGAAATCTTTTTTTACTAATGTTGATTCAAAAATTTCCTCATATATATGGCAGAATAAAAATCCCAGGTTAGGTAAAATATACTTACAGAAGGCAAAGAAGGAAGGTGGGTTAGCATTGCCTAATTTTAGATTTTATTATTGGGCAGTTAATATTAGATATTTGATATGTTGGTTGAAAGATTGGGATGGATCTTTTAGCCCTCACTGGGTGAGCTTGGAAATTAAATCGGTACCAGGTTATGCACTGGGTTCTATTTTAGGGACTTCTCTCCCTTTTGCTCTTTCTAAATTGCCGAAACGAATTGAAAACCCAATAGTTAAACATACCCTACGTATATGGTTTCAATTTCGGAAATTTTTTGAGTTGACTCAGCTTGTTTTAAATATTCCTATTGTATCCAACTGTTTTTTCCACCCTTCAATTATAAACCAAGCTTATTTGGCTTGGAAGACTAAGGGATTACTATGATTTTCTGATTTATTTTTGGACAATTGTTTTGTCTTTTGAGCAATTATCTAATAAATATAATTTGCCTAGATTTCATTTTTTTAGATATTTACAGATTAGGCATTTTTTAAATACTGTACTTACTACTTTTCCAAATTTTGTGTCTTCAGGTATTTTGGAGAGTTTGTTTGAATTAAACCCTTTTCAAAAAGGGCTTATATCAAAACTTTATAATATAATTATGAAGATACATTCAGAGCCCCTTTATAAGACAAAAATATTGGGAAAGAGAGCTTCATCTTATTATTCCTACTGAGAATTGGGATAGAATTCTTCAATTAGTTAATACATCATCTATATGTGCCAAAAATTCATTAATACAGTTTAAGGTCGTACATAGGGCCCATATGTCCAAGGATAAATTAGCTCATTTTTATTCTTATATAAATCCTATTTGTGACAGATGTCAATCTGAAATAGCGTCTTTAACTCATATGTTCTGGTCATGTCCGCTTTTGAAAAAATATTGGAAAGATATTTTTGATATTATCTCTGCGGTATTGAACATTGATTTACAACCCCATCCTATTACTGCAATTTTTGGTTTACCAATGATGGACTCACTTCATTTATCTTCTTCCGCCTGTCAAATGATTGCGTTTCTTACTCTAATGGCTAGAAGATCTATTTTGCTGAATTGGAAGGAAATTAATCCTCCCACTGTATTTCATTGGTTTTCTCAAACTATGTTATGTTTAAATTTAGAAAAAAATTAGAAGTGGTGTATTTGATACTTCTATTAAATTTGAAAAAATATGGAGACCATTTATTCAATATTTTCATATGATGTAATATGACCGTTTCAAGTCTATTTGATTTTCCAGTTTTAATTTTATATATGTTGAGAGGATCGGAGTTGACGACACTGATGATTATGTATTCTTGTGAGATATTATAAACAGCCTTTTTTTTCTTTTTCCAGTTTTTCTTTTTTTTTGCTTTTTTCTTTATTAGTTATTAGATTATTAGTTTAGTTTTTTTGCATAATAATTTTTTTCTTTTTTTTATTATATATTATGATATACCCAGATTTACCTTGTTCATCTATATACTGTATCGTTCATGATTTGGGAATACTTATTTATATGTATTCTTTCATGTGCAATGGAAATGAGTATGTTTGTAATCTCATTACCTATATATCCATTGTATTTTGTTGATATTAATAACAATAATAAAAAGATTGAAAAAGAAAAAAAGAATATCGATTTATGATGCACAGTGTAAGAAAATAGTAACTGCAAATTCAAAGCAGCAACAAATGGAAAACTTAACCATCTAAAGTTATACAACTTATTACAGTAAAAACTATTTTCATCCATTTTAGAACATACATTACTCCAGCTATTCACCATTTCCTTGCTTTTTCACCTTTTAGTGAGATGGAGGAGCTTGGTGCAGTGATATCAGTTTCTCAACATCAAGCAAAATGTTATTCAGATGGAGTCTCAGATTCCCATATTCAGTAGTTTGTAGGCTGTTGCATTGCTTTGAAAGAAGCTGGACAACTGCATGGAAATGGCTATCCACTAAATATGTTAGAAAGGCAATAAAGAACATCTTGACTTTTCCTGTCCCCCTCCCCACAGTGGAGGATATTATTCAGAGGTTTCTTTCTGCAACCAAAAGTCTTGATATACTTTTGACTCTCAGCTTCAGCTCAGTCATTTTGTAGCAAGATCAGTTCTTCCTCCACCCTTCCTGTTAATTCCTCATTACAAATGTTCAGGAATGGATTTATTACCCAATCTGGAATATGGATCGAGAGCAGATTCTGAAATCTCTGACATGACTTTATACAGCTCACCCACATGGGCAGAGTATCATTATCTGGTATTCTTTCTTTCTCTTCCAACTCAGAGGCTTGGAAATTGGAAAGGTTGTGAAAGCTAATGGTGCACTTAAATAGGGTTAACTTGGACAGAAATGTAGCGATGCCTAACTTGACTTCAAAAAGATTCACATCTCCTTGCAACTGAAGATTGATCTCATATAGCTTTATGAATAATTCTCACAAATAAGCAATATCATGCCTAATATTGAGTTGATTACTGAATGAAGCATTTGAGTCTCCAAAGATTTTTCAGTTTCAAAAAGCACATGGAAGTGCTTCAAGCAATTTGCTTGAGAGCTATCTGATTTGTGTGCAAAAGCAAACGTTCTCGCTGTACCTCATTCTCAATACAAAGCTCTCAAAATAGTCAAGAATTGAGAGCACAGGATTTGATTTGATTTACCGCTCTGATAACAATATTTAATGATTTGTGCAACTGATCACTTAGGTTTTCTTGCGACAAGATGTCAAGACTATAAGATAGGAGCAGAATTAAGCCACTGGGCCCATCGAATCTGCTCTGGCATTCCATCATGGTTCATTTATTATTCCTCTCAACCCATTCTCTCGGCTTCTTCTATAACCTTTAATGTCCTGACTAACCAAGAACCTGTCAACTTACACTTTAAATGTATTCAATGACTTGGCCTCCAAAGCCGTCTGTGGCAATGAATCTGACAGATACATCACCCTCTGGCTAAAGAAATCCTACACTCACCCACTATAAGAAACATCCTCCTCACATCCACTCTATCCAGGCCTTCCATTATTCAGTAGGTTTCAATGAGATCCCTCCTCATTCTTCTAAACTCCAGCAAGTACAAGACGAAATCCATCAAATGTTCCTCATACACCAACCCTTTCATTCCTGAAATCATTCTCAAGAACCACCTCTGGACCCTCTCCATTGCCAGCAGAGCTTTTCTTAGATCTGGGGCCCTAAACTGCTCACAATATTTCAAGTGTGCAATGCCTTATATAGCCACAGCATTTCATCCTTGCTTTTATATTCTAGTGCTGTCAAAATTAATGCTAACACTGCATTTTCTTTCCTTACCACCAACTCAACTTATAAGTTAACCTATAGGGGTGCACAAGGACTCCCAAATCCCTTTACCCCTCTGATTTTTGAATTTCGTCCCAGTTTAGAAAATAGTCTATGCCATTATCCCTTCTACCAAAATGCATGACTCTTTCCTACGCTATATTTCACCTGCCACTTGGCTCATTCTCCTAATCTGTCCAACTAATTATGCAGACTCCCTGCTTCCTCAATATCACCTGCCCTTCTACCCATCTTTGTATCATCTGCAAACCTGGCTACAAAGCCTTCAATTCTGACATCCAAATCATTGACATACAAAGCAAAAAGTAGTCCCACTGTAAGACCATAAGACTATCATAATCACTGGTCACCAGCAGCCAAACAGAACATGCTCACTCTATTCTGACCCACTGCCTCCTGCCAGTCAGCCAATCTTCTATCCATGCTAGTATCTTTCCTGTAATAGCATGGGATCTTACCTTGTTAAGCAGCCTTATGAAAGGCTTTCTGAAAATCCAAGTCAACAACTTCCAGATTCTTTATCCATCCTGCTTGTTATTTCCTCAAAGAATTTGAACAGATTTGTCAGGCAAGATTTCCCCTGAAGGAAATGCCGACTTGGCCTGCTTTATATTGCGCCTCAAGGTATTCTGAAACCTTATTAACAATGGACTCAAACATATTTCCAACTACTGAAGTCAGATGCACTGGCCTAAAAGTTCCTTTCTTTTGACTCCATCCCTTCATGAAGAGTGAAGTGACATTTGCAATTTTCCATTCCTCTGGAACCATTCCAGAATCTAGTGATTCCTAAAGGATCATTATTAATTGACTCCACAATCTAGTCACTAACTCTTTCAGAACCCAGGCTGTAGTCTATCTGGTTCAGGTGATTTATCTACAGTACCTTCAGACCTTTAGTAATAGCAACTGCACTCACTTCTACCCCCTATACTATTAAATTTCTGGTATTCTGCTAGTGTCTTCCATAGTGAAGGCTGAAGCAAACTACTTATTCAAATCATCTCCCATTACTACCTCTCCAGTGTCATTTTCCTGTGGTTGGATATCTACTCTCACCTTTTACACTTCACACATCTGAAAAATCTTTTGCTGTGTTGACAGCAGATTCCTTCGTTAGAGAAACAGAGACAAGGTTCTGAGGACATGACAGAGACACCCAGATGGCATGTTGGCTTCCTGGTGCCAGGATCACATATCTTGGATCATTTCCATAGCATTCTCAAGGGCGAGGGTGAGCAGCCAAAAGTCTTGGTACATATTAGCACCAATGACATAGGTAAGGTGAAGAGGTCTTGAAAAGAAATTTTAGGGGGTTAGGTAGAAAGGTGAGACACAGGACCTCCAGGGTAGGAATCTCTGGATTACTGCCTGTGTGCCACATGCCATTGAGGGTCAGAACTGAATGATCTGGCAGGTGAATGTATGGCTGAGGAACTGCTGCAGGGAGCAGTGGTTCAGATTTACGGATGAATTGGAGCTCTTCTGGGGAAGGTATAACCTGTACAAAAGGGACAAGTTACTCCTGAACCTGAGGGGGTGCAATATCCTTGCGGGCAGGTTAACTAGAGTTCTTTGAGTGGGTTTAAACTAATTTGGCAGGGGGATGGAAACCAGAGTGATAGTGCTGAAGATGAGCTAATTGGTTTACAAATAGAGGCAATGCGTAGTGAGACTACAAGCAATGACAGTCTAATGATAAGGCAAAAATCGCAGTCAACAGAATGAGCTGCAAGGTAAAAAGCAAACAAATTTGAAAAGGGTGAATACAGGACAAAGTGTTCTATTTGAATGTACGCAGGATATGGAATAAGGTAGATGATCTAGTACCACAGGTACACATTGGCATGTATGTTGTTGTAGGCATCACTGAAACACGAGTGAAAGAAGATTATAGTTGGGAGCTTCATGTCCAAGGATATACATTGTATCAAAAAGACAGACAGGAAGAGAACAGGGTGGCATTGCCTGATGGTAGTTACAGCTGCTAGAAAAGTTTGCGAACCCTTCACAATTAACTGGTTTTCTGCACCAATTACCCAAAATGTGGTCTGATCTTCATCTAATCTGCCTAAACTAACAATTGTACTTTTCATGCCTGTATTGAACACATTGTTTAATCAATCACAGTCGAGGCTAGATAAAGTATGTGAACCCTTGTATTAAATAACTGGAACCTCATTCAGCAGCAACAACCTCTACCAAATATTTCCTAAAGCTGCTGATCAGAGTTGAACAATGGTGAGGGGGAATTTGAGACCATTCCTCCATACAAAACTGTTTCAGTTCATATTTCTGGGATACTTTGCATGAACAGCTCTCTTCAGTCATGCTATAGCTTCTCAATTGGATTAAGATCGGACTCTGACGACCATTCCAAAACATGAATTTTCTTCTTTTTAAACCTTTGATTTGTTGATTTACTCCTGTTTTGAATCATTGTCTTTTTACATTATCCAACTTCAATTAAGCCACAGGTGACGGTCCACTACCCTGACATTCTCCTATAAAATGTCTTAATACGATTTTGAATTAATTGTTCCCTCAGCAATTGCAAACTGTCCAGACCCTGAAGCAGCAAAGCAGCCCCAA
This sequence comes from Hypanus sabinus, assembly GCF_030144855.1. NCBI lineage: Eukaryota > Metazoa > Chordata > Chondrichthyes > Myliobatiformes > Dasyatidae > Hypanus > Hypanus sabinus. The sequence continues at coordinate 143,829,085 of NC_082709.1, read as the reverse complement.
ACCATGATGCTCCACAGTTAGGATGAGGTTTTAGGTGTTGGCGGTCAGTGCCCATTTTACTCCAAAGATAGCAGTGTGCATTTCTGCTAAAGTTCAACTCTTATCTCATCTGTCCACATAACATTGTCCCAGAAGTGTTGTGGAATATCCAGGTGGTCTTTTGCAAACTTGAGATGTGCAGCAACTTTTTTTTGGAGAGCACTGGTTTCCTCCATGGAGTCCTTCCATGAACACGATTCCTATTCAGTGTTTTTCTAATAGTGGGCACATGAACAGAGACTTTAACAAGTTTTATAAATTTCTGCAGGTCTTCTGCTGTTACCCATGGTCTCTTTTTCACCTCCTTCAGCACTGCATGTTGTGCTCTTGGTGTGATCTTTGCAGGATGTCCACTCTTGCGAGAGTAGCAACAGTACTGAATTACCTCCTTTTGTAGACGGTTTCTCTTCCTGTGGACTGATGAACTCTCAGACCTTAAAAATGCTTTTGTAGCCTTTTCTATCTAGCTTCTTGCATCTCTACAATTCTTCTCAGGTTCTTGGAAAGTTGTTTTCATTGAGGCATGGTACACATAAACAGATCTTTCTTCAGAAGAGCAGGCTCTGTCAGTAACCTGATTGTGCGTCTCTTTTATAGGGCAGGGCACGTCTACAACCCACACCTCCAATCTCATCTCATTGAATAGAACACCTGACTCCAAATTACCCCAGAGGTTTACACACTTTTTTTTTTTAAAACCTAGGCTGGACAGTGATTGCTTCAATGGTATTGATGAGAAGTACAATTGCGTGTGTTATTAGTTTAGGCAGATTGTGCTTGTGTAATATTGTGACAAAGATGAAGATCAGAACATATTTTATGAGTAATTAATACAGAAGACTAGGTAATTGCAAAGGGTTTACAAACTTTTTCTTACAACTGTATATACAGACCCCCAAACAGTAGTAAGGATGTGGTCCACTAATTAGAACAGGAGGTACAAAATCCATGCTGAAAGGGCAATTTCAATATGCAGGCAGATTGGGAAAATCAGGTTGGTGCTGGATTCCAAGAGGGGGAATTTCTAGAATACTAGAAATGTCTCTAAAGAGTTGAATCCACTAGGGCATCAGCTATTCTGGATTGTGTATCGTGCAATGAACTGAAATTGATTAGAGAACTTAATGTAAAAGAACCCAGAAATTTGAGAAGGAGAAGCTAAAGACAGATGTACAAGTATTACAGTGGAGTCAAGGGAATTAAGAGGCACGAAAGAGGAGCTAGCCAGAATTGTCTGGAAAAGAACACTGGCAGAGATGACAACAGAGCAGCAATGGCTGGAATTTCTGGAAACAATTCAGAAGGCACGGTATACGTACATTCTAAACAGGAAGGTGTATTCTAAAGGGAAGCTGACACAACTCTGGCTAAGTCAAAGCTACAGAAAAGCCAAAAAAGGGCATATAATAGAGCAAAAATTAGTGGGAAATTAGAGGACTGGGAAGCTTTCAAAAAAAAACCATCAGAAGGCAACTAAGAAGTTATTCAGGTAAAGATGGAATATGAAATCTAGCCAAAAAGGGATACCAAAAGATTCTTCAGATACATAAAGTGCAAAAGAGAGGTGAGAGTGGATCTTAGACTGCTAGAAAACGATGCTGGAGAGGTATTAATGGTGGACAAGGAAGTGGTGGCTGAACTGAAAAAGTAGTTTGCATCTGTCTTCACTGCAGAAAACACTAGCAGGATGGTGGAAGTTCCAAGTATCAGCGGTCATGAAGTGTGTGAAGTTACCATAACTAGGCAGAAGGTTTTTGGGAAACTGAAAGGTCTGAACTTAGATAAGTCACCTGGACTAGATGGTATACACCCCAGAGTTCAGAAAGAGGTGGCTGAAGAGATTCCAGAGGCATTAGTAATGATCTTTTAAGAATCACTGGATTCTGGAATGGTTCCAGAAGATTGGAAATTTGCAAATGTCACTCCACTTTTCAAGAGGGGAGAGAAGCAAAAGAAAGGGAATTATCAGCCAGTTCGTCTTGTTGGAGTTGATTATCAAAGATGAGGTCTCACAGTACTTGGAGGCACATGATAAAATATCTTTTCCTCAAGAGAAAATCTTGCCTGACAAATGTTGGAATTCTTTGAAGAAATAACAAGCAGGACAGACAAAGGAGAATCGGTTGATTATATGTACTTGGATTTTCAGAAGGCCTTTGACAAGGTGCCACACAAAGCTGCTTAACAAGCTATGGGCCCATGGTATCACAGGAAAGATTCTAGCATGGATAATGCAGTGGCTGATTGGCAGGAGGCAAAGAGCAGGAACAAAGGGAGCCTTTTCTGGTTGGCTGCTGGTGAGTAGTGGTGTTCCACAGGGGTCTGTGTTGGGACTGATTCTTTTTAAACTATATGTCAATAATTTGGATGATGGAATTGATGGCTTTGTTGCTAGGTTTGCAAATGATACAAAGATGCAGGAGGTGCAGGTAGTTCTGAGGAAGTGGGGAGACTACAGAAGGACTTCAATGAGAAGAATGGGCAAAGAAGTGGTAGATGGAATACAGTGTCAGGAAGTATACAGTCGTGCACTTTGACAGAAGAAATGAAAGTGTTAACTATTTTCTAAATAGAAAAATCTGAGGGGCAAAGGTACTTGGGTGTCCTTGTTCCGGATTCCCTCAAGGTTAATTTGCAGGTTGAATCTGTGGTGAGGAAGTCAAATGCAATGTTAGCACTCATTTCAAGAGGAGTAGAATATAAAAGCAAGGATGTAATGTTCAGGCTTTATAAAGTACTGGTGAGGCCTCACTTGGAGTACTGCAAGCAGTTTTGGGCTCCTTATCTGAGAAAGAATGTGCTGAAACTAGAAAGGATTCAAAGGAAGTTCATAAAAATGATTCTGGGTTTGAATAGCTTGTCATATGAAGTGTGTTTGATGGCTCTGGGCCTGTGTTCACTGGAATACAGATGAATCAGAGGTGACTTCATTGAAACCTATCAATGGTGAAAGGCCTTGAGAAAGTGGATGTGGAAAAGATGTTTCCTATGATGACAGAGTCGAAGACCAGAAGAGACAGCCTCAGAAGAGAGGGGCGTCCTTTTAGAACAGAGATGAGGAGCAGACTCAATGGGCCAAATGGCCTAATTCTGCTCCGCTATCTTCTGGTCTTAAAATAGAAAGAATGATATTATTCAAGGAAGTGAGGGGCCCCTGTCAAACAAGAATGTTAAATTCATAACAGTGAAATGGCAAATAATTTAATTTTAACCTGCAATTTACATTAGTTTTCATAGTGGCGGACACTACAAAAATCCCAAAGGCTGCCTGTTTACACAAGCATGTTATAACCTGTAACAATCCTTAACAGATAGTTTATTGGACAAAATGACACCAAGGCAGCCAAATTGTCAGGACATACAGTATTGGCTTGTTTAAATAAGTTGCTGCAAAGATCATAGAGGCATTGACTAAAGCTTTTCAAAACGACATCCACAAATGTAATACCATTCTTCACAGAGAAACCAAAGGCAAATTAGTTTATTATTAGCAAGATGCTGGAGTTCATAAATCAAAAAAGACAGCCCATATGGTTCCATGAAAGGAAAATAGGCCAAGATGAATAGATGGGCAATGGCAGACTGTTTTAGGCCCTCAATGATATGGAGGAGGGGCAGAATACAAGGTATCCAAATCCGCAAGGACACCTAAATAGCTGGATTTTTTTTGTGAGCCATTCTCTGCCATAGCCTCAGTGACCACTTTTTTATCCCCCAAGTGGTTGTCTTGGAGGAAGAATTCTGTGAGTGGTCTCCCACATCCTTCTCACAGCACAGTTTTTTTTGAAAAACGAAGCTGAGTTGCGAGCTCAACACTCAACCCGGCACAGATGGAAGGCGTGACCAGAAGCAGCCCGACTGGATTTGAACTCGGGAACCTTCACTCCAGAGTCCGGTGCTGATGTCACAGCACCACCAGCCAGCCAAAATAGTTGGGTAGACTATGCAAATCAGATACCTCTTTGAAAAAGAGAGATTATAGGAAGGAGTATCACTGTTGCAATTGTACATGGTGTTACTGAGGTTTCATCTGAAATACCGTGTACAGTTTAGTTTAGGTCCGCTTATTTAAAAAAAAGTGCATACTAATTCTAGAGGCTGTTCCAAAGGGAGTCACTTTGTTAATTTCTGAAAATCACTGGGTGGTTTATCACAAAGTTAAGTCATTTTTTGGAATTCAGAAGATCAAAGTGTGATCTTCAGAAAGACAAGATTCTAAGGAGACACAACATGGTAGATGTTGAGGTATTTTCACATTTGCAGAGTCATGAATCAGGACAAGTTTATAAAACAGAGGAACTTCTCTGTACCTCTAAGGAACAAAACTAACTTCTCACTAAGGATGCTAAATATTTGGAATTTTATACTCCAGAGGGTTGTCAAGGCTGCAAGCATTTAAAAAGATAGATAAATTATTGAAAGAAAGTTTGTAGAATTCAGGATTGCAACTCGCACAAGAGTCAGGTCTTTGAATGACCATATTGAATGGGGGACAGGCTTGAAATGCCATTTGGATGTTTCTTGCTGCTTTTTCTTGTATTTGCATTTGTCCTTGATCAAAACATATGTAGAGCAAAGCTATCTCTAGCTCTAGTTTCAAAAATAGTCCCTTTATTCTCCAGCTGTTTCTCAGAATGGTTGGACTATTCAATACAAATTTTGCTTCAAATCATTTGTAATATTTCATTATAATAAAACACATCAAAGATGCACTCAATACCATTAATTCTGCATCAGAAACATCATTGTAGAGTAGTTTCCTTGTGCAGTTGTTTTAAAATTAATACACTACAAATATAGAAGCCCTAGCAGTTCTATTCTGCTGCACACCTCAAAATAGTTTGGATGCGGTTAATGTTCTGTCGCCATCTTAACGATTAACATCAATTTCACAGGCTTCACAGGCAGAGTTCAGTTCTTCAGGAAGTTTCTTTGCAACTGTATATTGCACACAAAACCACCAACTATGTACAAAGTTTGACTTAGCTACCATCTTAAAGCTCAATTATCAGTCAAGGAAAACCAACACATTTTCAGAAAATCCAAATCAAAATACTGAGTTAAAAAAACATTGTGATCAAGGTTACTACTTTAGAGACTATTTGAAATGATTATAGGTGGCAAGATAACAATACAAACTATTATAAAATAATGCTCTATATAAAATAGAACAATGAAAAGCAATGGAGAAATGAATTAATTTGATTTTTTTTTACTTTTAAACAACAAATTGTATAATTTTTTAAAAATGCTATGTAGAATTGTTGCAGAATTTATACAGTATGGCATGAGAAGTTGGAACCAAAATGTCACTTCAGGCGAAGTCTGACATAATTGGATTGAGATGTACAAATTAAAATTTAATAGCTTATATAAATAGATATTAAGCATATTGCATCTTTGTGTCCCATCTTCAAAATTATCTTTGATTAAAAATTTGTTCAGTTTTCCTTGTACAGCCTGTCATGTCAGTACTGTGGCTGTGATGTATTTTAAATTTTCAATCAGTGAACCAGCAAAGCATGCTTCAGTGTTCATCAATTGCAGTAAGCTTTCCAATACAACCTTTTTCATAAAATTTCTAAAATTTGTAGTAATCAAGATAGATCACAAGGGTTGGGTGTTGGAAAGTAAGAAAATATAGGAATGTGCTTTGAAGTGATTATGGAAAGAGACTTGGAGGCAATAAACACTAGCACAAAATATAAGTTTTCTATGCTGCATCCTCATGTACTTTCTGACTTTACATTATGTACAATTTAGAAAGTGAACCAAGTTTTATCAGCACATCAATCTCCAATTAACTTCCTATAACTCTACTTAAAAATTATACATAGTATATGACTGTATGTACAAGTTACATTACTGTAATTATTTCCAATGTTAAATTTGGAATATTACTTTAAATTAATTTGGGCCACCAGGACTACAAATAGAAATTAGTGAAAAGCAATTTAACAGTTATAGAATTGTTGAATTTTTAAAATAGTTGGGAGTAAGCTAAAAGACAAATGACTACAAATAAATTTTAGTAAGAAAAACTACTTTATGACAGATTTGTCATACTAGACAGTATGGATGACATGGCTTAATGTCTCCTTGCTTAGACAGTTAGACAGGTTCAATGATGCCTTGCTGCTATTCCACTTTTGTTGATACAAGTTGATTGGTAAGTTCAATGGGTGAACTGCAAGTTCTTCTGCAGGTGGATGTTTAGTTTAGGAGGTTCATTCTTACATTTACACCAGACTGCATTATTGAAGACCAATACTATTACAAATGCTTCTGTACTAACTTGTAACCACTGAAAAAAGTGGTGTTGTTACATCTTTCCAGGCAAGGTTGTGAGGATATCCTTAACTATTTCCCCTATCCAGCTAATAAATTCTTCTTGACCTTTTTTTGAATAAAATGTTTAATTCTCGAGTTTGGTGTCAAACATACAAAACAACACTTCGTCAATGAAGCTGATTGAGTGTAATTAGGACCTAAATATTGATGTGATCTGGGGAGGACACTTGCTGGTTTACTTACAAGAGAGCAAGGAACACTGCTCCCAGCAGACTATTAGCTTAAGGCCAGGTTGAAGAGCCTAATCATCTAACACTCCCTTCCTTAGGCAGTCAAAGGTTATGCTCGTGCACTAAAGATGATGGTGAACAGAAATTGTTCATGAACCATAGGTAGGAGTACATGTTTTCCAGAATCTCACTGCGGACCTTAGTTATCAAAGGGCAGTGTTGTTTTGCAGATGCAGGTTAATTGAAGTCTTTTGTTTTATTAATGTTAAGTGCAAGACCCATCTACTTGTAAATATCAGATGATCTGGTGCAGTTCAGTCAAGGTTGGGATAACCTTGGAGATAGAAAGGAGGTGAAATAAGCTGAAGTTCCATTCCAATAGGACAATTAGAGCAAAGTACAAGGAAAATAAATTGGCACAGAAGTTCAACTACATTCCATATTGAGACTGAACATGTTGAAGATCCATGGTTAAGATTTGATTTCCATCACAGTCTATGGACTGTGTAGTAGTGATACACAGGTAGTGATACTTGTCAACACTGCTCAAAAGTCTCTCCAAAGGAAAAGTCTAAGGCTTTAAGTGAAATTATAAAGGCCATGCAAATAGTAGCTGGTGTGGTTTCCTACATTTTTCTGACTTGCACAATGAAGATGAAGTCCAAATGGATAAAATCGATCTATGATAGGGAAAGCAGATCATTAACTTTGAAGAGATGGCCAAGGACCCTGATGAATTTTTTTTTTCCAATGTGACAAACAGCAGGGAGACCACCACTATTTTTCACTTGTAGTGGGGTGGTGCTTTGGGTATTGGAGTACAAATGACCTCAATGGCACTAAAGGATCTGTGCATGCCCTTTGGAGATTAGTATCTCACAAGAGAAATGGTGTGCAATTTTCAGAAAGCTCTTTAGCCACATGAAATTATAGGGCAATGAGAAATTAAATTCTCCCAATCCAGATGCAGTAAGCCTTGTTCAGTCAACTTACTAAAACCTAGTATTTCCTTTGCTTGATTCTAGAGTAGATGCAACCACTAACCAAACTGGGAAGCGTACAAGCAGAATTCAATTGACTTTCCCATTTAAAGTGAGATATCTTTAAACATAATGCAAATTAGTTAACTGTACTCAAAGTAATCATAGTAACAACTGTACATTTACAGTCAATGGCATTAAGTTATAACACTAATGTTTTTTTTTCATTTGTTACTTTTCTAAAAGGTTGTATTTTGAGATCTGTTCAATGTTTTGAGTTCAACAGTTTCTGAAGTTAAACATGGATACACCGCTAGGATTCAATTTATAATAAAGCAGTATCTCCATTATACATTACACAAACTTCTGAAAGAACTACTTACATTTTCAACAATGTACGAAAGTCCACTCTTAGGCAAAACCAGCCGTTCGATTCCCCTCACAATTAGCAAAAAGTTGGCACGTGGCCGGTGAAACAAGCTCCCGACAGCAAGTCCAGACCATGGAAGATCCTTTTCAAAAATAAAGCAAAGTATCTTTTTGATGTACCCAGACAAATCTGACAATTGTTTCTACTTTAAATGTATAACACAATATGGAAAAAACCTTAATTTTCTTCCCACTGTTCATATGGTGCCTATATTTGCATAAAAACCAGTGCATAATCCAAAAGATGTCCATGCAAAAGAAAACAACCAGCCCTCCTATGACTCAAGTCAAACAAGAACTTCAAAGAATTTGCATTTTATCAATTTACTTTTCTAACACTACTGCTAGTTTGATATTTCACGCTGCCTCCACCTCAGCCCACTAAAGAAAAATAGACTAAGATAATAATTGAGAAAGCAAATTCTTATTGTGATGGATAGGGAGAAAGGATGAAAACAGTGAAATGAGATCCAAATGTTTTATGATGTACAGTAATAATACTCTATTTTTTTAAAAAAAGAGCAGATGAAATCAATGTCAGGTCCTCTTTTCTTGTATCAAGTTATTGGACCAACCTATTTTTAATTATCAGCTAGGTGAATCTGACATTCTGAACATTGATCCAGTCTGCTATGTGTACTGTTTTTTGAATGTACTGTAGCAATTCCAGTCAGCTTTACATCACTTTCCTAACATCAGTGAGTAACCAGATTCATGGAAATACCAACAAATTCTCCATACTCACAAATATTATGGATCTGTCCTATTGTTTCAACATAGGACATAAAATAGTATGATGTTTTGATTCCAGAAATAGCCCGTGCTCCATGTAGTTGATCGGGAATAGAGTGTGATGTTGAGTGGATAGGGAAAAAAAGGTCAGGAAAAGTTGAATTCATGGACCATCCATATACCAAATTATTAAATTAATTTGTGGGTGCCTTGTGCTTTCTCAAATATTGAACCATGAAATACCAATTAGCTCCACCACGAATGAAAATTTGCAATGTGGATTGCCTATCATTGAATAGAAACAGAAAAGCAGTATCTGTGAAGAAATATGATAATATTTCAGGTCAATTTCCTTGCAGCACCATTTCTCTCTCCTGCAGCTACATCATCCACTCAGTATTTCCAGCATTTTATGCCCCAGGTTTGAATTTACAGCATCTGTATCATTTCACTCTTGTGCAAACGTACGCACAAGAGAAACATGCTAATTTACATTGTAATCAAACTTATAGCTTACCAGGTTTCTCTTGGTGCATATTTCAGTGTCACTATAAAAGAGTTTCAGCAGAGCACATTTCTGGCCCAGATTTTTTGTGGATAGCAAAAGGTGAAGGGCACTAGTCACTCATCACATTTACCTTGCTTAAACTTTCCACAGTATGTAGCCTAAGAACATGCAGTTATTAGAAATACAGAGAAAAAAATCATGAGTAACTTTCCTATTTCACGCTTAGTGGACCAATTACTACTTCAATTCATGAATGTACTAGGAGTTAAATCACAATTTAGAATGTGATTTTTTTGGAGTAGATATTTATAGATGTCAAAACAAATTTAGTTTCATTGCGTAAATTTGACATACTAAGCATAGTTAATTTTGGCAACGATAAATCAAATTTCACACGAACTTATAACAAAAAGAGACATTTACCTCCTCGACTGAAAATCCCATGGACAAAGACACAACATCTGGAATACGGCCTCCGGGCAGAGGCCCTGCATTTTGGAAGTGGACAGACTGCGAAGCCCTCAATATGTTAAATTCATCACTAAACACTCCTGCAAAAATAGATGTTGGAAGAAACCAAGAAAAAAAATGAGGAAGAATTTTAGAAGTTCATTGAAAGCTTTCAAATTAAATTAGAGTACAAAATCATTTTAGAAGATATAACTGAAAAAGAATGTTCTACTGAGATAACTTAGCTACAAAATGAGCAGAATAAATGCACGAGGTCTTTAAAATCATAATCAATGTGAACCAAGAGCTATGCTGGCAAAAACACATGCATTATTGACCAAGAGGCTCCAGTTTCTATATATGTATTAGTGACCAGAAAGCTCCACTTAGCAAGCAGAACAAGTGCTGCATCTGCCTCTGCCCCACACCTCCTCGCTAACTAATATTCAAGGCACCAAATAGTCCTTCCAGATAAGGCAACATTTCACTTCTGTTGGGTTCATCTACTGTATCCAGTGCAGCCTCCTGTATGTCACTGAGACCTGACGCAGATTGGGAGACTGCTTCACTGAGCACCTAAGCTCCATCCACCAGAAGAAGTGGGATCTCCTGAAGGCCACCCTTTTCATTTCAATTCTACTTCTCATTCCCATTCTGACAGGTCACCCTATGGCCTCCTCTGGTAAATGCCTCCCCACCTCAATATTCCCATTTCTCTCTCTCACCTTATCTCCTTACCTGTCCATCACCTCCTTCTGGTACTCCTGCCCCTTCCCCTTGCTCCAAGGTCTTCTACCCTTTCCTAACAGATTCCCTCTCTTCCAGCCCCTTTTACTCTTTCACAAATCAACTTCCCCGTTCTTTACTTCACCCCTCCCCTGGTTTCACCTATCACCTGCCACCTTGTACTTGTTCCTCCCCTCCCCCCACCTTCCTACTCTGACTGCTCCCCTTCCTTTCCAGTCCTGATGATAGGTCTTGGCCTGAAACACTGATGGTTTCCTCTTTTCCAAAGATGTTTCCTGGCCTGCTGAGTTCCTCCAGTATTCTGTGTGTTGCTTTGGATATCCAGCATCTGCAGATTTTCTCGCGATAGTGAAATCTCCAGTTTCAATTCCCAGTTAGGCAAAGTTAATTGATATTAATCTACAAACCAATTGGGTCAACTTTATTGTCATCTCTGGCCATGAACTGGGAAGAATGCCAAAAAAAACAGTAGACCCCTTTCTTTCTATTACGTCTGCTGCTTGAGTGGGTGGATGTCTGGCAAGGCAGGTTGGATGACTTTATGATTTTGACCTCATGGTACTTACCTTGCATTCTTTTGCATGATAAACAAAACACCTCTTCTGAATCTGTATCCGGAATTAAACATTCAAAGAGGAAAAGTAATAGTAAAAACAAATCAGAACCACATTCATACTAAAAAACACGCAGTGTGAAGCAAAGTAGCTCATGTGGAAACATCTTGTCTCAAATAATAGGTTTGATTATATATGCAATACTGAGAGACAGTGGTTAGGTTTCATAGCATTGTTAGCCAATCTACAAATCATGACCAGTTGGGCATGTAGTGAGGCCCTCCATTGGTCATAATTGACTGCGAGTTTTCCATTGTAGCTGTCTACATAATAGGACAAGGACAATAAGATATGGAGACCAAGCTGCTGCCCATGCAACAGGTTCTTCCTCTTCCCGCAGCTGATGAATCCAAAGGAACAAAAGATGCAGATATAGTTTGGCACCAGTGGCATCACAGGAATTGCCAGTCAGCATTGAAATCAATGTAGGACTGCCTTAGGGACTCCAACTCCAGCTTTCTCCTCAGGGGTAACTCCAGAAGCCTGCCCCATGAGTGGTTATAGCTACAAGGCAGCAGAGATTTGAGATCAGAGTTTTCTTTCTCCTAAATGAGCCTTGAACCACGACAAGCCTCAGAAGGATCCGGTTTTTAGGCACCAGCCAGTAACCCACCTTTGCTCCTTTTCCTGTCAGTAGAAATGGTTCCGCCAGGCTTAGTAGCTAAGCCACACATGGAGGCCAGAAGCCGAACAACTGCCAGTGAATTTGAGACACATGCCACTGGGAGCATTTACTAGGTTACAGGAGCTGATCCCCACATCCCCCCCAGCAATGACAACCTTAAGAACCAAGGCATTAAATACTATTTTAAATAGAAGGCCAGGATTCTGGTATTCTGTATGAACAGTCCAGTGCCTAGTGAATTCTATTTCAAAGTGATATAGAAAGAGCGAATATCATTACAAAAAAAATCTGATAATACATTCATTGATTTTTTTTTGTGATTTTATGTGCCAATTGGTAACCATTTTTAGCTAAAAACACATTTGTGGAAAAGAGACCATTGTAATTGTTGATATAAAAAGCTGATGTAAAATATACATTTATTAAGATTGACTACTGACACTAATGCTGTCCATTACCACTGAATATAGCTGGTATATTGTCAGAATTTACAAAGGTAAGCCACTTCATTTGATCCATGTTGAGAAAAAGAACAACTTTCATCTATTCCAATAAGCTACACCATCAGTTGGATACACTATTTGAGTAGAACATAAACAGTACTGGAATAGTAACTCTTAAATAGCAGGAATTTCAATATTTTTGAGGATTTTACAACTGTATGAAACAATGCAGGGAATTTTTGAATCTAACAAATCCTAAGTGAGGTTTCTTCATCCACATTGATCAGATTAGAACGCACTGCAAACAAATCTACAGTGACCTCAACTGTTTGTAACTAGATTTCAGAAGTAGAAAACATCAACTCTCACTGACAATTAGTTTTGCAAATAGAATCTTAGTTAAATCTATGCTTAACCAATCCTGTAATGCACTAGAATATAAAATGTACCAATATGAAACCATAAGTGTTCATAGCTGCAAATACTATTACTCCCTGAGACAAAGTTTATATTTTAAAACTATAATCATGCAAACAGAACTACCAAAAGTAATGGGTTAATTCAAAATGAATGCATTTTTAAATTTATTATATTTCACCCAGTTATTAAAGATGCAAAAGTAGAAACCATCAAGGTGACTTTTAAAATGGATTATTGACATAACATATAGCATACCCCAGCAAGTGAAAACAAGTTAAAACCTGCATTTTGTCACAAATAAAATTTCAAATTACAGTTGTGAAACAAATCTTCAGAGCCTCATTGCATTGTATGCCCAATTAACTACTTTTGAAATGTAGTCACAAGTGATATGGTAGAATCTTGTTACTGGGCTAGCATTCAGAGGCAGGGACTAATATTTAAATTCTACTACAGCACCCAGAGACATGGCACATTAACGATGATGATGCCAGCAGCCAGAAAATTTAAAGTGATTTAATAAATTTGAATTTAAATTATAACTTTAGCTTTCAAAAATTACATTGCTACAAATACCTATTGGCTCACTGAAGTCTTTCAGGCAAAGATGACAGATTTTCTAGTCTACTTTGCAGACTAGTACATAATGACTTCCCGAGTGTCTCTAAAATCCAAATGGTTCCAGTTTTGTCTCCTCTTCCTTTCTTAACCTGCATTCTTACATCAGCCATCAGTACCTTTAATCTTGGGAATTTTAAAAGACACCATTGAAGTTCCCATTTTCTCTGTTGAAATGAAATCTAGTCGTCTAAATTTAACAGTACATTAACTTACGAATATTGTTTAAACTTCACTCTCATTTGGTTCTTGATACCTTCTAAACGAAACGAAATCCGCAGGAGTCACTTGCCCCCTCACAACTACTATATTTTTCAGCTGAATAACAGTGCAGTTTTAAAAAAATCCAGTTTAATCTAGTATATGAGAAAGAACTGAATTTTTTTAAATCACATGATTTTGCCATCTCTTAAGCAATCACATTCTCGACCGAAATTTTGAAATCACTAATACAACTCTTGAATTTAATCATACAAACCTAAAATTGCATGAGTGTACGAGATTGCTTTTCGGGAAGTAATCTTCCCGAGGTTTATTTAATTACTAATCATATTATGCAGATATTTGAAGACAACTATTCTCAAATGAAAGGAAAATTACCGAAGTCTTAACAGGTAAGGGAATTTGGCAAACAAAAGGTGACCTTTCAATATTCTTACCCGTGGTAAGGGCTGTAGTGATGAGGAATAGCTGAGAAAGCCCGGCACCACCTCGGAAAACCACAGATCCGAGCGCCATTTTGCCACCGCACTGCCTTCTGGACAGGACGTACGAAAGAGACGGAGAATGGTGGTGATGGGAGGAAAGGTGCCTCTTCTTCAGGCTGGTGATCTTTACGGCGTCGCATCATACACTGGCTCGTGATCAGAATTGGCCTATGATTGACAACAATTAAACCAATTCGAAGGAAAAGAAAGCGCAGAAGGGCGGGACAGAAAATTTAATCGACGACGAAAGGAGCCATTCAAAATTGAGAGGAGGGAGGGCGGGTCCCATTTTAGGCCAATGAGGAACGGTACTGACGTCCCTGCTTCCTTCCTTGGCGCGTGGCCAATTGTGGAGCTCGAGTCGAGATCGTTTTGCTCGCGATTAGCGAGAACGGTTCGGAAGCTCGCGACCCCGGAGATGGCGTGTGGAGCGGCCAGTGTAAAACCTGTACCAACGACAGAATGAATAAATAAATAAATAGATCCCAGCACGGAATAAACCAAGAATTCCTCTCTCTCTCTCTCTCTCCCGCCCCGGCCAACACAAGCTCGTGTTTGAGATTTCCGTAATTATCCCTGGGCGCTTTGTGCCGTTTGATGAGGTGTGACGTCAGGCTCGCTTGGCTCAGTCCCTCTCGGATCGGCGCAGCGAAACTTCCCGGGTGGCGCCCGCTAAACCGGGCCAGCGAAACGGGCTGGTCGGCGGCTCCAGCGAGTAGCGGCAAAGCGCTGGAATTTACCTCGTTCATTGTACTGTTGCGTTTTCTTATTAAAAGATGAGAATCAACTACAACTTTAGACAAGTAAAAGGAAACGGGAGAACGACTTGAAAATCCAACTCTAAAAGAACTCAAGGGAAGGGGAAATCCTGAGTGAGCTGAATACGAGCAACAAACTGGACTTGGGCTGAGGGAAACTCGGGTCGGAACCCTTGGTCACAACCGGTATAAATTTTAATGCTTTGTAACTACTACACTTCAAAATACGACCAAACTGGGAAGCTGTAGCCTGTCTTATTTTTTTCATCTTACGGCGCCGTCAATGCGTAATTAAAAAGGCTTTGCAATGAACCTCCGCTGCGTTTAGGCAGAATGAAGCGACTGAAGTTGCTGGAAGATTTGTTGTAGGAGCAGTCTCGTCCCTGGTGATTGGTGGTGGGGGGGGGGGGGGGGGGGGGAGAGAAACTAGCGCTTCAAACATCCCAATCCAACCTCGATCTATCTCTCCTTAGGAGTGGGAGCCAAGGAGACTCATCAGCATCATCATGCTGTCGATGTCGGCGTAGAGGCTGGCACAGTTTTGAAACGTTTACTCGGAGAGAAGGGGGTTATCCCCTCTTTTAAGTTAAAGAGACATGAATCTAAAAAGTCTTTGGGTCGCATGAGAACGCTAATGGGCTTTTAGTTGCGTTTATCTTATAAAAATCATGGCGCAAACCAAAGAGAAACGCGTTTGGAAGGAAACGTATGGCGATTTTCGTTCAGCGCCCGGAGAGTGCATCAGCGGCAAGAAGGATCGCGACAAGCCCGATACTAAGTGAGTTTAATTTCCGTTGACATCTCTTTCTCCCCCCTCCCCCGGCACCGAGTTCATCTGCTGGTTCGTTTAAGGAACTGTTTCCCAAGTTAGATACAATCACATAAAGTAAATGTGTCACAAAATACTTTTAAAATCCTTCAATTATATACAGGAACAATCACTTATTTGACGTTTGTAGATAAATGCATTTCTTTGGACATAAGAATGTTTCATGAACCCTTTTCGAATTATTTTTCATTAACTATTTGTTGACTGTTAATTACATATCTTAAATCCTTGATACCGACTTTTCCAGGTTTGTAGATTCAGAAATTGGCAAAGGACGATCCGAGAATTTTAAAATGACAGATTCTCAGTCAATAGGAGGTGTGAAGAAGGTGAGTCCTGCTTTTATTTTCTTTAAACAATTTACTCTGAAAAACCAAAATAAATTATCATAGAGATTTACTGATAAAAGTTACAAAGATTGAACTGACTGAACGTAGTTGTAAGAGATTCCTTGAACTTAGTCATAGCTTGCATTTGAACTTAACTATGTTTCTGAGTGTTCAACATACTTCTTTGATCAAAATGACCTGCTGGTATGTTTATTACGAGTTCCTTGTCCACTTTTTAGATTTACAAGATTTTTTATAACCTCGCTCCCATGAGTAAAATGTAGATTTTCAAAGGTTTGATCTGATTTCTTGTGGATTATTTGCTTTAAAACCTTACTGTAATGCTGTGTACATGTACATTTGCAGTTCCTTCAAAAGTAACAACATTTTAAATGTTAAGGGTGAAATTAATTCAATTGTCACTTCACCCTAACCATATGATACCTTAAGATATTTTATAGCATTTTCCGGTTGTAATGGCCATGCTGCTTCATAGAAGGATGGGAGGCAATGTGGTTGAGAACCATATAACAACAATGGGAAAGGATTATCATAATTTCTTCATCTTAAAAAAGAATCTGGAAACAGAGAGATACTACTTTAGGGAGGGCATTCCCAAATGTAGAGCCTTGATAGCTGTAGGCATAGATACTGACAGTAAAGTGGGAGAGGGGATTGGAATCAAAGGTACAGACAGTTTTGCCAGAGGAAGGAATTTTTGCTCCTCTTGGAGGGGTGGCAGAATTATGGAGGCCCATTGACACAAATATGACTTTTTAAACTTGTCTGAGATCATCATTAACTGAAACATGTGTTGCTTAACAACAGAAGATTCTAATTAAATCAAAACATTAAAATGTTGTATGAAAGTTCAATGGCAGATGTACTGAAGTTGGAGTAAAATGGTTGGTGTCATGGAAGTGGTAGTATCAGTCTTTGTGAAAGAAAGAATATGAGGTTGGCGCTCTCCTCAGGGTCAGGAAGGACATCATCACAGAATAAATAGTTTGCCACAACCTGAAGCAAAGTCTAGAAAAAGTGACGGCATCATTGACACGTACATAAAGTTAGTGAGGAATGTCAAAATTTATGGTTTTGTTCTTCTAATTAGTTAAAGAAATCCCAATGGAATAAATTTCATCAATGATTGGTATGATGATTAACAAGATTTCAACAATTGTGGATTGATGTAGCTCCACCTTTAACAGTATGAAATAGTTATTTTTGAGGTATTTTTCGTTAAAGGAATCAATAAAGAAATAAGTTAATGCATACATAACAGAATCAATGATTAATCTAGTCACTAAACTAATGTACCAAGAAACTAACATTTTTAGCAAAGTTTATATTTTCCCCATTAAAGCTAGGGAAGAAAGAACATTTTAATTTAATTTTGTTTTAATTATAACAATATTTTTCTTCAAATTTTATCATGATGAAAATTATAGTAAGATCAATCTGAAATTCAGTTGCTGCAAGCAAATAATTAATTGGGGCACTGAATAGTATATAATATTGACAAAATAAAGTAACTTTCCTTTAACCTAACACAGTTGCGTCACTACAGATTTCAGACAAATCTGAAATTACAGACAATCTTGAAATACCCTGATTTATATATTGAAAACAACACACACAAAATGCTGGAGGAACTCTGCAGGACAGGCAGCATCTATGGAAATGGATAGACAGTTGATACCTTCTTCAGGACTGAGAAGGAAGGGGGAAGATGACAGAGTAAAAAGGTGGCAGGGGAAAGAAACTAGCTGGAAGGTGATAGGTGAACCCAGGTGGGTGGAAAAGGTTGAGTGCAGGAAGAGAAGGAATCTAATAGGAGAGGAGAGTGGGTCATAGGAGAAAGGGGTGGAGGAGAAGCCCAGGGGGACGTAATAGGTAGGTGAGAAGAGGTAATAGGTCAAATTGGGGAATAGAGAAAGAGGGGAATTTGTTTACTGGAAGAAGAAATCAATATTCATGCCATCAGTTTCGAGGTGGCCCAGATAGAATATAAGGTGTTGCTCCTCTACCTGGCGCGAGGTTTTATCTTGACATGAGAGGAGGCCAGGTACTTACATGTTGGAATGGGAACCAGAATTAAAATGTTTGGCCACTGGGAAGTCTACTTGTGGCAGTTGGAGTGGAGGTGCTCAACAAACTGGTCCCCCAATTTACAATGGGTCTCACCAATGTAGAGGAGGTTGGATTGGGAGCACCAGACACAATAGACAATCCCAGCAAATTCACAGGTGAAGTGTTGCCTCACCTCGAAGGACTACCTGGGGTCCTGAAAGGAGGTATAAGGGCAGGGTGCAGCACTTAGGCTGCTTGCTGGGATAAGTACTAGAAGGAACAAATGGACAAGGGAATCGTGGAGGTACTGATCCCTGTGGAAAGCAAGAGTGGGGTGGGGGGGCTTCTTGGTGGCCAAACATTTTAATTCCCATTCCCGTTCTGACATGTTAGGCCGTGGCTTCATCTTATGCCCATATGAGGCCTCCTTCAGGCCAGAGGAGCAACAGTATAGATGCTGCCTGACCTGCTTAGCTCCTCCAACATTTTGTGTGTGTTGCTTTGGATTTGCGGACTTCCCCGTGTCTATATATTCAGTTCTTTTCTCTGGAAACTCACTGGTGCCATCAGACCTTTGTCTGTAAAGTTTAAAAAAAAATCAAAAGATGAACTACAATTGATAAAACATTCAACAAGGTCAATCGTTAGGCTGACCCAGAAGATTAAGGCACATCGGATCCAGAGTGACTTGCTAGATTGGCAACTTGGCCATAGAAGACAAGAGTTAATAATGGAGGGGTATTTTTCTTATTGGGGATTTGTGACCAGAGATGTCCTGCAGGGATCAGTGCTGAAACCTCTGTTGTTTGTGATGTATATAAATGACCTAGATGAAAATGTAGGTAGGCTGATTTGAAAGTTTGTAGAGAAACACAATTTGCAGAATTATTGATAATGAGGGCAGTTGTGAAAGGACATTGCAGTATTTTGGTCAGTTGGAAATATGGGAGAAATGGCAGGTAGAGTTTAATCAGGACAAGTGTGCTTTGGGAAATCATATGTAAGCAAAAAGCATACAGTAAATGGCACAGGCCCTTTGGGCACTGGTGTACAACATGGATTTTGGAGTACAACCCCATAGCTAACTGAAAGTGGCAATACAAATCGCTAAGTTGATAGAGAAGTTGCACAGTGTGCTGACCTTCATTGATCAAAACATTGAGTGTATAAGTTGGCATATCATGTTGCAACTGAATAAAATTTTGGAGGATTGTGTGCAATTCTGTTTGCCACTTTACTGGAGAGATATGGAGACGAAGTTTACCAGGATGTTGTCATAAAGAGAGATTGTACAAATTAGGTTGTTTCCAATGGAATGTTGGAAGCTGAGGGGTGATCTAATAGAAGTATTTAAAAAGATGAGAGGCATTCATGGAGTCTAATTTTCCCCCAGGCTGAAAATGTCAGGTACTAAAGGACATAGCTTTAAAGTTGAAGGGGGAAAGTTTAAAAGAGATTTACAAGGTAGATTTTTTTTCCAAAGAGAATGACAGAGTGGTATGTACATGGAATGTGCTGCTCAGGGAGGTGTTGGAAGCAGGTATGATAGCAACATTTAACAGACATTCAGACAGGCAGAGAATGGAGTGGCATAAACATGTGCACACAAAATAGATAGGTTTATTTTGCCATCATGGTCAGATGCATTGTAGGCCAAAGGGTTGCAGGGCTGTGACTGTTCTGGGATGCAAACAATTTAAATTTTGGTGTAAATTAAAGAAATTGTGTACAACTTGATGCTAGATACAAAACTTCCAAAGTTAAATTTAGTGAAAGCAAATTGAAAGATAACAAAAAATGTAGTTTATATCTGTCAAATGTAAAAAAAAAATCTACAAGGATGTTGTTGCTAAAATTGAAGATAGGAATGCCTTAAAACAGGCTTTCTGATGGATGACCATTCTTAATCAGGTCACTATCTGAACATGGAGACCTGTGTGATCTCATATTGAGGTGCTGTATTAGCTAATGTGGCCAGAGTAGTTATCAAACATATTTATTCAAGCACCTATATTTTCTTTGGAAAAAAAAATTTCTTATCTTGGGTAGATTTCTTATTGAATTTTTAATGAAGACTAAGGAAAACATTGTTAAAATCAGATTTTTAAAAAACCTCTGGCCAACTGTGGAAAAGACACATTGGATGAAAACAGATTAGTCTCGGCTGTGAGGTTACCTTCCATGAATGTCTTGTCAATATTTACTGTCAAGGCTCATCAATAATGGCATCTTGGGTATTGTTGTCGGGACAATTAGTACGCATTGATTTGTACCCCAGGAAGAATACCTTGGGGATAGAGGGGAATATATGTAGCAAATTATAAACTCGATAAGTAGTTATAAAGGGGAGGCAAGGTAGCTGCAGCATTCCAGTTTTAAGCTATCTAACTAAAACTTAATTTGTGTAATTATTTGTCTGAATGGGCCATTAACCCTTTTTTTATAACTATCTTGTGCATTCTTTGTAACAGCTGTATTGTTTTTAAATTTCTCCTTTTCATGCGCTAATTGAGATTTTAAAATTTCCAAATATATTTTTTATCAGTGATCGATGTGCTCTTCTATTTAAATACAATTCCTTACTGTGGAGGCCAGAATCAGACCCTCCATGACTTCATGTAATGGTGGAACTGATTCTCAGAGCCAAATGGTTTGCACCAGCTCCTATGTTTATGTTCTTATTCCCCAAACCTGCATATAACATGACAGACTTAATTGATTTGTTTTAGTCCAAGTTTACTTGACTTCTTTCTGGAGTGTTTTTTTTGTAAAATTCATAGCAAAAGAACTGAAAATAGTGCTATTTTGGATGTGGTTACTCAAATAAGAGGTTTGTGGATGATACGAAGATTGGTGAAGGGGCAGAGAGTGTTGAGGAAGCAGGGAGTCTGCAGAAGGATTTGGACAGATTAGGAGATTGGACAAAGAAGTAACAGATGGAATATAGTTTAGGGAAGTTTATTGTCATGCACTTTGGCAGAAGGAATAGAGCAGTAGACTACTTTCTAAGTAGGAAGCAAATTCAGAAACGAGGTGCAAAGGGACTTGGGTGTCCCAGTGTAGGAATTCCTAAATGTTAATTTGCAGGTTGAGTAGGTAGTAAAGAAAGCAAATGTCAAGTTAGCATTCATTTTGAGACGACTACAAGATAAAAACAATATAATGTAGCTTTATAAGCTATTTGGAGTACTGTGGGCAGTTTTGAGCCCCATATCTAAGAAATGATTTGCTAGCATTGAAGAGGGTCCAGTAGAGGTTTACAAGAATGATCCTGGAAATGAAAGGCTTAATGTATGAGGAGCCTTTGATAGCTCTAGGCCTGTAGTCACTGGAGCTTAGAAAGAACGAGAGGGGATTTCATTGATTCCTATTGAATGTGGAAAGGCCTAGATGGAATGGAGGTGGAGAGGCTGCTTCCAGTGGTGGGAGAGCCTAAGACCAGGGAGCAAAGTCCCAGAATACAAAGATGCTCATTTAGAACAGAATTGAGGATGACTTTCTTTCGCCAGAGCATGGTGAATCTGTGGAAATCATTGCTGTAGAACCCAGGTCATTGGGTATATTTGAAATGCAGGTTGAAAGGTTATGGGGAGCAGGTGTGAGAATCGGATTGAGAGTGAAAATAAATCAGCTATGATCTGATGGCGCAGAAGATTCGATGGGCAGAATGGTTTAACTCTGCTCCTTTGTATTACACTACAAGGAAGAGGTTAAAAGTTCACTTGGTGCTTCTTTGGTATGTTATCATCATTGCTATATATAATACATTAAGTATGTCTTAAATGTTCGGAATCTGAAACTCGGAGAAATTTATGCAGCTACAGAAGAAAATCTTTGAGGACGATCCAAATTTTTTTTAAAAATTTGATTATGGATCGTAAAGGGTTAAATCCAGCTTATTTCTCACCAAATACAGTATATACTTAGGATGAAACGTTTGCATGCAGAGTTCTAATCTACCAGATATTGTACTGTAGAAATGTATATTTTTGTGTTATGCTAGGGTGATTGTCTTTTTCAATGTGAAGTTAATACGGTTTAAACCATCCATTCACCAGTTGTTAACTGCACATTTCTTTTTTACACGAAGACGTACATAAACAACAAAGTGCAAAATGAAAACATCTTTAAGAACAAACATTTCGCAATTTATAAAAAAAAGACTTTTAAAAAACACATTTACATGGTTGACACTGATTACATTTCTATATTTCATTGTTCACCAGATATTGTGACGATGAGGCTGGCACGCTGGTGGCCACTTGAAAAGGAAAATTAGCATTTTAAACTTGCTTTAGCTCCCACTCGCCACGTGCGCCATCATTTATATGGATGTTCCTGCCAATCTCAAACATGGGTTGTCACGGTCATTACATTGGCGGTGTAAAGCCGTGCTGAGAAATTCTTTGTCCTTTAATGATATCTTAAACCTTTGAAGGTAATCCTCAACCTCCACTGAATTAGACCTTTTTAATTTGTAAATCTAATCTACAGAACCTCAAGTAGTACAAAACAGAAAACCATTGAGCACCATTATCGAATGGTCAAATACTAGTTAAATATTTCCCTCCCACGTAAAATAAATGTTCGTGGTATCATCTCTGCCCTTGTTTCAACTTATAACATCACCTTTCGAAGGCAATTCGGAATAAAATGCTTTCGGTGCAATTATTGATCCTCCCCGGGGCTCGCTTCAAAATCTGTAGGTGTCATTTTTGCTATACGCGGCGTACTAGTAGTTTTATGTAAATTGCATCAAAATGAGCAGATCTATCACAGGATCGTGTGCATTGTACTTTACCGCTTCAACGGTATTTATTCTCTCAAATCACTTTATTGCTATTTCAGCCCGCAACTTAAAATTCAAATAATGGTCGCGATAATACACGCAATTTCCAGGGAAGGTGAAGCAGAGTTACCAAATGGTTAACATTTCTTCAGCTTTACATTGTGCTATGCCATCCTTGCTTGCAGTCATGTGAGTCTCACACTGGGGAATGTCACACAAGAAACATCAGGGGAGCTTTAGATCCTTAGTGAATCCTACGCTTGCAGTATCAAACATTTTAAAGTTGTATGTTGGTTGAACTGTATTTAAAAAAAAGCGTTTCCAAATTAATTTATCACATTGTGCAGTACGCTAAATATTCATTAACACTAAGGAAGTGTAATCTTAAAAGATGCGTTTTATTATGATTTAGATTGCTTTGGAGTTTCTGAAAGATTTGCTCGAGTATGTTTCACGCTATTGGAATTAGAAAGTATAGTAAAATATATCTCCGCAGGATTTTCTTTCTGTTGCTGCAGTTGGTAGAGTTTTTAAAACTAATACTTTTCACATCGGTCTAGTAATAAGTGAAATTGTTACTATGCTGTACAGTTTAGTGAAGTGAATTTCTCATTGGATTCTAAATTTTGATTTACGGCAATTTTAACTTCCATTCAGAGCATTAAATAGATAACATTTTTAAAGAGTTTTATTAAACTTTGTCACTTTGAGTAATGCAGCATGACAATTATTCCAATGGACGACATATAGCTCCGCAGTCTTGTAGGATTGCCCCGAACATTTGGGAATATTTGCATTTAAATTAACACAACTGGTTTATCAGGTTAAAAATTGTGCGCTTTAATTTATCACGATTAAAATGTTGCGATACTGATCATTATTAGCCGTGAATTCTCTGAATACACTTTTCAGTTGTGTACATAATTGCGGTATTTGGATCGCTAATCTGTACGTTTTGAGTTGAATTGTTGGTTTATTTTAATTTAAAAAGGCTTTCTTTGTGTAGTTAATCATTCACGCATTTAACCCAGAATGCGCAGATCTAGTTAGAGCATGGTTGTTGAAAGGAATTGGCGTTCTTACGATTGAGTGGCTTTCCCATGTCGCCCGAATTCCGCCTTTCGAACACAACTCTACATACTTAAAAATGGAGTCGAAAAAGTTTGATATCGTATCCTTCATCACCAAAGATAATAATGCATTTGTCCTTCTGGTAATGAATTGAGGAATGTAGATATAGATCACGCAGAGTGCATCTTGAGGAGGATTCGGGTAAGAGGGAAGCCACTGTTCAGACTCATTGAATATTTACTTAGCTCTGACTGCCTGCCTACAGACAATGGCTTCGGCTAATGGCTCCGACTCGGGAGCGGGAAAGCAGTCCGCATCAGCAGTGCGTTTATATATTGTACACATTTGATCACGTGGCAACCATGCGTGCCAGTCTAGATTAAATCGTGATCTTTACCGATACGAAAGCTATCGTTAAGAACTCGGGATTTGTGTTCTGGTCACATTTTACATTCAAAATGCAACACCAGCAACAGCACTAGCACCGCCTTGAAAACGCGTGCCCTCTGCATCATTCTAAGGTTGAAAGCAAATAACGATCGCGAACCTACAGCGATATTAAAACAGAAAGGTCATTACATTTCAACGTACAGAATGCCGTGTTACCGAAAAGCAATACACGAAAATAAATCCTTAGAATCCTTACTATGAAATCGATCACAATTACTCTTTGTAAGATGCTGTGTGGTCTGTTGATCGTTATGGTTTGCGTTTAGCGCTTTTGAGCGCACACAGAAGCAAATCGCATAATTGAACGTAGAGCATATTAGTTACATATACTCCAAGGAGTGGATTCATATTTCCTTGTGCACTGTGCATGAGAAACAAACATTAGCTGATTTAGTAGATGGTCGGTATCCTATAGGTCTTTAGCAAAGCAAAGGTCAGATATATGCCAATCATACATGTTGATTGGGGGGGGGGGGGGGGCTTCTGCGACCGAAATAGAAAATTAGGATACGTAAGTGATATTTGCTTTAAATTCCATTAATTTTTCACATTACCAAGACCCCTTACGATGATCTTTTATCGAGACGTGCACTGAAAGCAATGAGGCAAGGAAACGACATTAAGCATAGGTATTTGGTGGATTATAATAGTATTCGAACTACAAGAGCAGCTTCCCTTCACGACACCATCTCTCGTGACGTGTAGAACAGAGGACTGTAAACAGAAAGTTATTTTAAAACAATCTTAAAACATTGCAGGGTCTTGCATGCAAGATAATTTTGTTCTTTTTTTCCACATATTGTCGTCGTTAAATCGTATTGTGGCGCTGGTAAATTGGGACAACTTTCGCAGTCTATTTTGCGCCACCACCCATGTTTACATATGAAGAGTGCGGTTATAAAAGTTAATATTTGATCGCAGAAAGGCAAAAGTAAGCGTCTTGCACTCATTTCCATTTGTAATATAGTGTTTTTTTATGTTACTTTGAAGCAGCCGACACGTGTTTACAGTTCGGGCACATCTTTACAGCATCAGGATCGGGCTTTATAATCATTGACATATGTTGTGAAATTTGTTGTTTGGTAGCAGCAGTGAAGTACAAGACAAAAGCTATTCATATAAATTACAATGATAGTACAAAATATGAATAGCGAGGTGGTCATGGGTTTTATAGCAACTCAGGGATCCATGGGTTTTGTACCAGTACTTCAGGGTTGGGAAGCTCCGATATATACAGTATACTGAAAAATTAATCGATTAGTCAAAGGTTGAATAGGTTAGGACTTTATTCTCTGGAGCGTAGAAGAATGAGGGGAGATTTGATAGAGGTATATAAAATTATGATGGGTATAGATAGAGTGAATGCAAGCAGGCTTTTTCCACTGAGGTTAGGGGAGAAAAAAAACCAGAGGACCTGGGTTATGGGTGAAGGGGGAAAAGTTTAAAGGGAACATTAGGAGGGGCTTCTTCACACAGAGAGTGGGAGGAGAGTGGGATGAGCTGCCAGATGAAGTGCTAAATGCAGGCTCACTTCTAACATTTAAGAAAAACTTAGACAGGTACATGGATGAGAAGTGCATAGAGGGATACAGTCCAGGTGCAGGTCAGTGGGACTAGGCAGAAAAATATTTTGGCACAGCCAAGAAGGGCCAAAAGGCCTGTTTCTGTGCTGTATAGTTCGAGTCAATAACGCCTAATTTCCTACCTGAAAGTAAATCTGCTCAACGTGTCTGTACTTTAAAGGAAGCAGAAAGAAAAGATAAAACTGCTGACCATAGAAAATACAGAGAATATTCCAGAGAGAGAGAGAGAGTAGATGAATTAAAATGTTAACTGCAAACCTTTTGGTTCTCATAAGGAAGAATTTGCAGTTGAAACATTAACTCATATTTTTTGCACTACTTTTGCCTGTTTAGACATATTTACATCATTCGAAAGTGCCTTGTTCTTTTACATGGAAGAGAATTTCCTACTGCAGCCATTCTTTTGCCTCACATGAACTTTTTTTCACTTTTACTAGATAGAAAGCTTTTTACAGTTTGAGATCTAAAGTGCTTACAGCAGTCTCAGATAATTTTTTCTTCATTTGTCCTTTGATTTCCCCCTTCCTGTTTATCCTTTCACAAAGGTGTTCATACATTTTATACAAGCATTCTTATACCCAAATCAAGTAGTAATTCATCCAGTGGGAATCATCACTGGTAAATTTAATTCTATGTTCGCAAAATAGCCATTGGAGGGAAACTTCCAAGAATGGACCAGATGGCAAACAGCGCAAGAAAGTATAGCTGACTTTCCCCTGCCTTTTTGTGTTGTCTGCTTTAACATAGCTTAAATATACACTGGCAAAATTTTTAATGTTATAGTTCTGTATTACACAATGATGTAGTGCATTTACCCAGTGAGTTGGCAGGGCCCTCTACCCACTTAAAATCCTGCTGTGCAGTTATTTAGAGATAAGGCACTGAACAGGCCTTTGTGGCCCAATGAGCCAGGCTGCCCAGCAACCTATCTATTTA
Organism: Hypanus sabinus; assembly: GCF_030144855.1. Lineage (NCBI taxonomy): Eukaryota > Metazoa > Chordata > Chondrichthyes > Myliobatiformes > Dasyatidae > Hypanus > Hypanus sabinus. The sequence continues at coordinate 143,802,437 of NC_082709.1, read as the reverse complement.
ACCCTAGTCTAACCACAAGACAATTTACAATGTCCTAATAACTTCATAACCAATACATCTCTGGACTGTGGGAGGAAACCAGAGCACCTGGAGGAAACCCACACAATCAAGGGGAGAATGTATCCCTTCAAGATGGTGCAGGAATTGAACTCTGACATCTCAGCGGTAACAGCATCATGTTAACCACTATGCTACCATGGTGCCCGAATCTTCCTTATCATTTGCTGGTATAACGCCACAACATTGACAAATCTGTGTTTTGAACTCTTAATATGAAACAAAAGTGGGTTCTGTTCCATTCTAGGAGTTTTCTTTAATCTAAATTTCATGTGGTCTGGCTGTACATACAGTTGCCTTAAGCTCTAACCTTATCCTGAACCTCCCTCAACTTTCTTGTTATTCCTAAAACCTACCATTTTGATTAAAATTTTGTTTACTCTTCTAATGTCTTTTTAAAACATTTTAGTTTTACATTCCTCATCTAACAACTCTTAAAACCATTTAAGACAAACAAGGTCAATAAAGTGTCAATTCTGGAATCAATAAGTATAAATTATTATTTCAATTTTATAAATAATTGAAACAGCATAAACCAATATATTATACCTTCGTTTGGTGCATTGTTGGAAAGTGAAATGGTTTCAGGTTAAAATAAAGTTAGTCCACTCCAGGTTGGGTGGAAAGATTGAATGCCCATGGTAGCTTGAATAATGCAACCAGAAAGAATAAAAAGTGGTGAAGCTTAGATTCCGGAATCATAGAAAATCTGTGGCCCCCACCATTTCCATGATGGTTGTAAATGTGTTATTCAGCCCCATCCCACCTTCCAGTACTTGTCCTGTATATTTGTTCTTTGTTATTCAAGTACACACTCAAGTATATTCTAATATATGAGAACTTTTGACTCTACCATCCTTTTGGGCAGTAAGTTCTGTATCCTGTCAACTCTCTGAATAGGGAAAAAAAGTCTTCAGCTTCAGCTATTAATTATTTATTTTAGATATACTTTCCCTTGTTTTCTGTGGGGAATAAAAAACTTCCTTTTTCTTTGTCTAGGCCCCTCATATTTTCATACATCTGCAGTGTTTCAAGTACACTGTGCAATTTTTCTTCATAACTAAGTTCTTCCAGTTCTGGTAAAATCTTTATAAATCTCCTTTGCAATTTCTCCAGAGCAATGACATTTTTTGTAAATATGGTGATTGTAACTCAAGTTTTTGGTGTAACTATGTATACATTTCAAGAATACTCCTTTTTAAATTTCAGTTTGTTCATGTAAGTTAATTCTGAATTTTCAAGTGCCACTAATTTATCCTCAGTTCTCCCAACTATTTTAAGTTTTAGACAAATGACATGTAGTTATTTTTATAGCAGTAACAGCTGCTATGTTGTTGGTTAGTACAGGAAATGAACTACATACAGCATACTATATACATAAAACAAACGCATTTTAGTTGGGTTTTGTGTACCTAACTTTGCATGTACCTTAGTTATATGTGTTAATGGCACACTTTTGCAATAATGCAAGATTTGCTGGATGAACCTGACATTGTTGTCAGTAATAATGGAGTAGCAAAAGGGATATTGAGAAATGGGTTATTCTCCCGGTAAATTCAGTATTTACAAGGTTTGTGATACTGCTCTTAAAATTGTTATTCTTTAAAGAAACAGTATGGATTTTGCATCCATAATAAATGTTATTTTGTTCTGCTTTTGTATTAATTAGTTGCAGAATTTACATATATGTGGTTCCTGATTTTGACCCACCTGCTACGGGGAGGGGAGAGTGGAGAAAAGATATACTTGCCATAGAGTTCCATTAAAGACTCACAGAGTGATTGCTGTGTTGCCAATACCATCATATGAGAACAGTTGGGTCAGCTCAGCATCACTAAATTTTAGAAAAATCAGAGAAGATCTCATTGAAACATCTAAAAACTTGCGCATGGCTGGCCTGGGCAGGTATTTCCCTGGATGGCAGTTCTGCAATGAGAGGCTACTGTATTAGCATATGGAGTCAAACTTTTAAGACTGTGATGAGAAATTTATTCACTTATAAGTAGGCAAACCTATGAAATTATCCAGCAATGAACACTGTAGAGAAAAAATTGTGAATGCATTTAGAGAGGAGTTAGACGGATTTGTGGGCAGACAGATTTCTCTCCCCACAGAGTGTGGAGAGAGACCAGGAAAATGGGATTGAGTTAGAAGATCAGCCATGATTGTACTGATTGACAGAGCAGGTTTAGAGAGTATGCCCTAATCTTACCTAATAAGGTGGCATGAATGTGGTGTCTGAAGGGAGAAGGTTATCAGGCTAAAAGAGCTAAAGATTGAAAGATATTCTCAATGTTTCTTTGAGAAAATGCAGTATCCACACTAAATCTTGGATGCCATTGGCCCACAGTTGCTCAAAGTGGAAAAGCAGTGCTTTGGATGGCATTGAGAACTTTGAGGCCATATATGTGTAGTAACAAAAGGAGACCACCATTTCAGAAGCTACACAACAAAATACCCAAAATACTCCAACCCCATCTGTGAAAGAGTCTGCAATTCCCACATGGTACTCAATAGAAATGTTGGAACCCACAAAACTGGAGCAGAAGGAGGTTCTCCCTCTCTCACAACACTGCATGGTAAAGAGAAAGAAAATTGGCACTACCACTGCAAAAGTATGTTTGTGTTTAATTTTAGTTGGCTGCAGAAATTCTCGGGGCAGTTGTGTAGGCAGATACACTCATGACACAGAAGACAATGGATCTAATACAGATAAATGGGAGTAATGTATGGGTGTGGCTGAAGCTGTTGTACAGTTCTATGACTCTAATTTTCCCCTTTCTTTCACAATGCTCTAATGGAATGCTGGAACACCAATCTTCTGTTCATTGAGTTAAAATCTCCATTTAAGGCAATAAATTTCCAAAGAATGTTACTCATCTGTAAATGCATTTGCAGATATTGTATTCTGAAGTTTTTAGCCTGGCGAGGCACAGCCATGTCATCAGCATCATGCAAAATTGTGACAAAATTGTGCAAAAGTTTCAACAACATGCCTACATGTCACATTGTGTATAAATCAGTGAATGTGGCTCCTGTCTGCAGCCCATCCTGGAATCTGATCTTAGTTTGAGAGGATCTATTTGGAAAAGTTATATCCAGTGCAAAAATCTGCCTGCTGAGGGGGGCATTGTTGCTTCTATTCTTCAGTCTGTTTAGTAGGAGACATTCTTGGACACTATGTGCAGAGCAATGGGATGGTAGTGGCATGGTGATGGCCACCCTCTTGGACTGATGACAGAAGCTTGGAATGTTCTCTATATTGTATACTTCAGCAAAGAGCTTTTTTAGCCATTTCCTTCACTGCAGTTCATTTCTTAAGAAATTCTGGGTGAATTTCATTGGCTTCTGCTGCTTCTCTGACTTGCCAAAAGTGAGATGTCTCAATCCTCTTGTGTGTAAGAACTTGATTCTGTGGAGTGTTTTTTTTTGGGGGGGGGGGTGGAAATAGCGATGGATGAATTTTACTGTCTATTCAGGTTCCTATATAGCTGGTGTCATCCAACTTATAAGAAATTGTGAAGTGATTCCTTCAGTGAATTTAAGCTGCCTTTCTAGTTGTTGATTGACTGCTCCCATGAGTTTCCTTTCCATGTTCAAAAACAGAATCAGAATTAGGTTTAATATCACTGGCATATGATGTGAAATTTGTTGCTTTGTGGCAGCAGTGCATTGCAATGCATAATAAATAAACTGCAAAATTGCAATAAGAAACATATAAATTAAATTAAGTTAAATAAATAGTGCAAAAAAGAATGCAAAAAGAAAGAAAAAAAAGTGATGTTTTGTACAGGGGTTCATTATCCATTCAGAAATCTGATGGTGGAGGGGAATACTCTGTTCCTAAAACTGTGTGTGTGTCTTCAGGCTCCTCTACCACCTTGATAGTAGTTCTGAATGAGAAGAGAGCATGTCCTGGGTGATGGAGGTTCTTAATGATGGCTGCCACCTTATTGAAGCCTTACCATTTAGAGATTGCCTCGATGCTGGGGAGGCTAGTACCAATGATGGAGCTGGTTGAGTTTGCAGCTTTCTGTAGCTGTTTCTGATCTTGTGCAGTGGCCCCTTCATACCAGACAATGTTGCAACCAGTTAGACTATTCTCCATGGTACATCTGTAGAAACATACGAGTCTTTGGTGTTAAGTCTCCTCAAATTCCTAATGACACATAGCCACTGTTGTGCCTTCTTTGTAATTGCATCAATATGTTAGGCCCAGGATAGATCTTCAGAGATGTTGACACCCAGGAACCTGAAACTGCTCATGCTTTCCTCTGCTGATCCTTTGATGAGGATTGGTGTGTGTTTCCTCAATTTCCCCTTTCTGAAGTCCACAATCAATTCCTTGATCTTACTGATGTTATTGTTGCAATACCACACAACCAGCTGAGCTATCACACTCCTGCACAACTCCTTGTCACCATCTGAAACAATAGTTGTATTGTTGGTTAATTTATAGATGGCTTATGAACTGTGCCTAGCCACACAGTCGTGGGTGTTCACCACAGTTCTCCATAGTTTCCTGCTTTCTTATGAAATGCCCTTTATTGAGGAGTGCTGTGTTATCAACATTGGTTCTTCATTCTTTCTGTATTTTTTCAGGACTTGATCACTTTCTGTGTCCAGTAACTGATGAGTGTTTTTTTTAAAACCAGGGAAGTAATCCCAAGGAAGTTGCTAGCTTGAGAACTTGAGTGAAGTGTTTTTCAAGGAAGGCAGAGATCTGGCTAATTGTGTTATCTTCATGAATGGCTTAGGCATCCCAATTGGCCTTGTACTGAATTAAGCATGATTTTGGTTGTAAGTTGAAGACCACTGTGAATGAGACTTGGCTGATGTTTGGTGGGTAAAGGCACCATCATTGACACCATCACAGGTCACTGAGCCACAGGAAATGGAAGAATCACAAGCTTGTTCCCTTTTTTTTTTATCTGTAGTTGTATTTTGTATTTGTATCCCGAGCTCCGCCAGGTCCTAAAGTCCACCGCATTGAGACAGGTTAAATAAGGTCCGGAGCTCCGCCAGGTCCTAAGGTCCACCGACTTGAGCATCTGGGTTTTTTGGTGTCCGTAGAGGGTCCTGGAACCAATCCCCCGCCGATAAGGGGGCCGACTGTATTTTTTCTTGAATGCCAAAGTCACTGCTTTATTAAAAATCTCTGTGTATGTCATCTGATGAGATGATTGGATTTTGCTGTGCTGTTGTCTCTGGTCAAACTATCTGCTAAGATAAATGAAAAATATCAACATAGTGAAGTTTGTTTAGTTTTTATTTGAATTTTGTTACTTCAGAATGAATTACCCCTTCTCGAGGAAATAACTTCAAAGAAGCACAGAAGTGGGAGGTCAGTGATTTGTGCTTGATTTTTAGTTTAGTTACCTAAATGGGTCTCTGCTTTTCTTAACTTGAACAGTATGTGCAGGCACTGTAACCAAAGTTGCTCAAAATAGTGCATGACTAGATGTGCATTAGCTCTTTAAAGAAATAATAAAAAGGTTCTGCATTTGAGCATGCTTCTTACAGGTCTTAGACCACCTAGACAACAGCAATACCTATATACATTTGGGTGCTGTTTATTGATCACAGCTCAGCATTCAACACCATCATCAGTACCAATAAACACGCTTCAAAACCTGGACTTCTGTACTGCTCACTACAACATGAGAATTGACTTCCTCATCAGGTGACCATAGTCAGTGTAGTTTGGCAATAATATCTCCTCGCTGACAGTCAACATTGTCAAGGATGTGAGCTTAGCCCTCTACTCCACTCTCTTTACACCCATGTCTGTGTGGCTAGCACAATTCAAATGGCATCTAAATTTGCCAATGACGCAACTGGTGTTGGCACAATCTTCAGATGGTGACAGGGAGTAAATAGAACGTCTGGTTGAGTGGCATCGCAGCAAGAACCGTCAATGTCAGTAAGATTAGGAATCAAGGAAGGGGAAGTTGAGGGAATGCACCCATCTTTGTTGAGCAGTTTCAAGTTCCTGGGTGTCAACATCTCTGAAGATCTATCCTGTACCCAACATTTTGATGCAATTACAAAGAAGGCACATCTGCAGCCATATTTCATTTGGAGTTTGAGGAGATTAAGGGGGTAAATCACCAAAGACTTTGGGAAATTTCTGCAGATGTACCATTGAGAACTTAATAACTGGTTGCATCTCTCTCTGTGTAGAGGGGCCACTGCACAAACTTAGAAAGAGCTGCAGAAAGTTGTAAACTCAGTCAGCTCCATCATGAGCCTCCCCAGGATCCAGGGCACCTTATTGTAATTTATAATTTTTTTTTGTGTATCACACTGTATTGCTGCTGCAAAACAACAAAGTTGATAACATATACCACTGATAATTAACCTGATTCTGATTCTGGAAATTTGAGAATTACCCATGCCGGTATCAACTCAGTGTAACCATAGGCTGTGGATAGCAACTTCTTTCTTTGGTGGTTACGTATGAGCAGGGAAATACAGCCATAAGGTTATGTGGTGTCATGGTGTATAATCCAATAAATAATTCTAAATTATAAAGTTGGAAGTCACTTTATTGGTGTATTTATCATTTTGACTGATTTTGTAACACCTAGGTCTCTGAAGTACTTCCTCTTCTATGCAGCAGCATGACTAACTAACCTTTTAACTGCCAGCTTTTACCAGCATGCCTTCTGTTTAAGTCATTGATAAAGTGTGATTTTTTTTTGATATATACAGGAGGTGACACAAGATGTACAGGTAATACAGTATATTCATGCTGCACCTTTACATGTGTGAATAAACTAAATTTTTGACAGCTTTATCATTTGACAATAATTTTGAGAGAGTGCGAAGTGGGTGGAAACTTTGGTCAATGATTGGATCTAGATATGTTTTCTCTGTGTTGACAGCTCTTCATTGTATTGCAAATTTGGAACATAGTGTGGAAGCCCCTATTTTTTTCCTTGGAGAGAGAAATTGAATATAACAAAATAGAGGGCTAATCTTTTACCAATTTACAAAGTGCTGTGTACATGTAGCAGCTATTGTCATTATGTAACTATTTTTGTTTGCCATAACTCAATTTCTAATTGTCTCACCCTGAATGAAAAGACTGAGCTTAATTTCCACTCCTGGGATTTGAGCACAAAATCTACATTGATATTGTAATGCAACATTAAGGAGTACTTCATCATCAGAAGTGCCATCCCGTGCCAGTATTCATCTCCCAAACAGCACCATTAAAATAGAAACTAAATTACTGGTCGGTATTACACTGCCTTTTGTGTACCCAAGGTGTGTAGAAATTTTCTGCTGTGCTTCTTGCTTCACAATTTGTGATATGTTATTGGCTGTAAACTGCTTTGGGACCTACAGAGGTAGTGAAAACACTATATGTATGCAAAATTTTAGGGGGGAGGGGCAAGTAAATATACTGAGCTGGATTTGTCCTAATCCATTTTAGCCTGTTACAACAGACAAAACAATTTGAATCTTTATTTCTTGGTGTTGGACAGTGAATCATCGCAAGATCTCATGTGGCACAACCTCGTATCTCATTCCCAGATGCCCTCCTAGCTTTTCTCAGGAGGCAAGCCTAGAAATGGAACTTTTCCTCCTGTCAAATAGGTTTTTTTAAAATAGCTTTTAAATTTGTTAGCTATTCAGATAAACTTAAAAACTTTAAACATCCAGTTAATAACTAAAAACAAATTAAATGGTCAAAAAACAGAAGTAATAAAATTCATTAAAATTACAAAGTTCAAAATATTAAAATAAATGATTGAACTTACCTGTTTACCACCTCCTCCTCCTCCTCCTAGCATAATGCTGGCAAATCCCAGGAAGTCTCAGATCTGCTTTTGGATTCCACATGGAAATCTGAAGGAATAGGGTGAAACGTGTGCTGGCATCTTTCAATAATCTGTGCCCACACAAATCTGGGACATTCCTTTTTTCAAAACAGAATTTTGGAGTTGCAGCAAGATTCAGCCCATCAGGGAATGGTGATATTGTAACTGTGGAGTCTTTCACTTCAACCTGTACATTATGGAGCTTGTGCTATAGTTAACAAATTTTTGCGTTTAATTCTATTATTTATTGAACTTTTGAGGTAATTATGGTAAGGCCATAGGGTCTGATATTTTGAATGCTGGGGAATGCTTCCTTTTTCCAGTAATGTGATGTTTGCAAACTAATGGAAGATTGTTGAAATATAATAGTATTGTGCAGCCCTGATGCTAACTCCAAAAGCTAAGCAATTTTCTGTAATTATTAAACATTATTTTGTATTTATATATTGACTTCTTGCAAACAAAAAAAATAGTTCTGATAAATGGTGGGATTATCAGTAATACTTAATAATTAAATAGTGTATATTAAATTATTAGTGATTCCCCCCCTGCCCCTGGGTATATTCATAAATATGAGGGGTCAAGATGCATATTAATGCATAATGCCTGCAGTTGTGAACATTACCTTTTTAATGTTTTGCTCTTGCAAACTTACATGGCGCACAGGATTACACTTATCTTCATTTTAATAAACAGAATATTAAAATAGTTTCTAGATGCAAAACAATTAAAATGTTCATATCACTCCCCACAAGTTTGTGGCAAAGAGTTCCAATGACTCAGAGCCCTTAGAGAAGAGATTCTTCCTCATTTTATTCTTATTCTGAGAATTTATGCTCTTGTTCTAGACTCTCCCATAACAGGAAGCATCCTCTCAGCATGAGAGCTAAAGAATATTTTATGTCAGTAAGGTCACCTCAATTTTAAACGGTTACAGGATTTGTCGCGTATTTTCATCCCAACTTTTCCAGGTCTGTTGCTATTTAGAACTGTTAAAGGGTTTTAGATTTCCTTCATGGAAGTTTGACTTGAACTTCAAGCATTAAGGTATGAAGCATTCATCTACACAAACAAGATTCTTCAGATGCTGGAAATCCAGAACAGTACATACAGAATGCTGGAGAAATTCAGCTGGTCAGGATGCATCTATATTTAGGGCTGAGACCCTTCATCAGGACCTCACCTTCTGAGTTCCTCCAGCATTTGATAATAGACGGTAGGTGCAGGAGTAAGCCATTCGGCCCTTCGAGCCAGCGCCACCATTCATTGTGATCATGGCTGATCGTCCACAATCAGTACCCCGTTCCTGCCTTCTCCCCATATCCCTTGACTCTGCTATCTTTAAGAGCTCTATCTATTTCTTTCTTGAAAGCATCCAGAGAATTGGCCTCCATTGCCTTCTGAGGCAGAGCATTCCATAGATCCACAACTCTCTGGGTGAAAAAGTTTTTCCTCAACTCTGTTCTAAATGGCCTACCCCTCATTCTTAAACTGTGGCCTCTGGTTCTGGACTCCCCCAACATCAGGAACATGTTTCCTGCCTCTAGCGTGTCCAATCCCTTAATAATCTTATATGTTTCAATCAGATCCCCTCTCATCCTTCTAAATTCCAGTGTATAAATTCAATTGATGTGTGTTGCTCTGGATTATTCATTTTCTGTTTTAGCTTGACTTCATCTTTTGTGACTTAAGCTTTTTATGCCATTTTAATATATTAGGTTTGTAAGGAGGCCTTGGACTGCTGCAAAGATTGAGATCATTGTTGTGGTTGCACTTCAAATTTAAATTGTGAAGTGGCACGTTATGACTTGCAATTATGTAACTTTCATGTAATTATGCAATAATTAATGCTAAACAAAAGCTAATAAAATAATTGGGAAGAATGATAAAACTTTGTGAGGTATTTTTAACTTGGGTCTTAATAGAGAAGGAAGAGACTGAGGGATTTTAAGAATAGAATTCTGGAAGTTCCAATGTAAATATCTGTATGTACAAGCATCAATGGTACATTGAAGATAGCATGGGATGCATAGCAGACCAGAATCAGATGAACACTAAATTCTATAAATATTGTGCATTTAATGTCAGTATACATTGATTGTCCATCATGTGACAATAAGCATTGGTGACCATGGCAAGAAATAATAAAGTAGTGGTGTGGGGTTCTAGAGGTGTTGATCAAGCCTTACTGCTTAGGGAAAGTACATGTTTTTGAACTTGGTAGTCCTTGTTGTTGACATTCAGAAAAAGATTATTTGCCTGGCATAACTTTTCAGAAGGCACTTCACAAAGTCTGAAACTAAAGGTTAGATAGCAAAATTGAGCCCAGTAGAATAAAAGATTTGATAGCAGCATGCATAAAGATTGATTTAAGGACAAGAAACTGACTGGACAGTGTGTTCACCAGAAAGGAATGCTGCTTTGATGTATATTAATGATATATTATTACTGCAGTTTTAGAGTATTTGAGATTGCAGTCAAGCAATACTAATGTTTTAAAAGTAATGCAAGTTTCAGACTGTAAAAGATAATGTGATGAATACTGTGGTTTCAGAATTAAAATATAATGCCACATTATATTTTCCTTTCAGAGGAAACATCATTAATGACAGCACTAGCACTCCAAAATGAGTTAGGATGGTGTAAACAAATACTCTGGCTCTCCAAAAATGAAAGATAATATCACAGATTTCTCACATTATTCTCCTTTGTTCATAGAGTAAAGCAAAATAATAAAAATTCTTAGAGCAATAATCATAGGTTGCAAGTGCAAACTTGTTTATTATATTTATAGGTGGGAACTTTGACATCTGACTTGTAATCTTTTGTACTTTGGAGCAACTTCTCACTACAAACAAAATCTCTTCCCTTCAGAGCTGTTACTGCATGTGCTTACCTTTTTCAGATATTTGAGTCCAGTTGCTCTGTCATTTCCCATGAGTTAGAGCCCATGATGATGGGTAACATGTGGCATGGCAGGACACTGGATGACTATAGCCAACGGATTGCTGTAAAGCTGCACAAAATCTGTTAGCAACACCATCAGGCAATTCCTCAGGCATGCTAGTGTTTGAGCTGCTGGATGTTAACATAAGTATTTATTCATCCCTAAATAATTCATTGGAGGAAGAATGAAATACCTCTTGTACCCTCTGGTCAGTTCATCAGCCATACCTGTCATGACCAGGAGTAAGTTCACCTCAAGAGAGTGCTGAGCCAGGCACCACAGGAATGGATCTCCTCCTCCCTGTGTGTGTGTCTCAAAAGTTTAATTTCCTGTGGCCAATATGGAAACAACATCAAGATACTCCTTTTCTCTACACGTGTTAGTTGTAAGACTAGTCGTCACTTATTAAAGCAGTAAAAACAGAAAATACTGGGGGGAAAAAGGCACTCAAATATGAATGAGCAAAGTTTGAATATGTTAGTACTTTATTCCATAGAGCGTAGGAGAATGAGGAGAGATTTGAGAGTTATACAAAATTATGAAGATTAGAGATAGGGTAAATGCAAGCAGACTTTTTCCACTGAGGTTTGGTGAGATGAGAACTAGAGGTCAGTGGTTAAGGGTGAAAGGGGGAACGTTTAAGGAGAATGTGAGAGGGGAAACTTCACCTGGAGATGGTGAGAGTGTGGAATGAGTTGCCAGTGGAAGTGGTGGATGCGGGTTTGATTTTAACATTTTAGAGAAGTGGATAGGAGGGGTATGGAGGTCGATGGTTCACGTGCATTAGTCCTATTGACTAAGCAGAATAAAAGTTTGGCATGGATTGGATGGGTCGAAGGGCCAGTTTATGTGCTGTAATGCTATATGACTGACTCAGCAGGTCAGGCAACAATTAATGTTTCAGGTCTGGGTTCCTTCATCTCAACTGAAAAAGAGACGTATCAAATCAATCCAGGCAGCCTAAAAAAAGGGGGGTAGTTGATGCGAGAATGGAAGAATTTCTCTGATATGGTGAAATAACATAATGTTAACTGCTTTGTACTGTAAAATGTGTTGCTAATACGTAGTTTGAGTAAAACAAAGATGTAAAAGGAGGATGGTAGGCAAAATCATCAATTCTCATACATACAGAAAGAAAAGGCAAGTTATCTAAAATTGGAGAATTCGACATTATGTCATACAGGCAGTAAAGTGTCCATATGAGATCCTCAAGCTTGTGTTAGGTCTCTGTAACAGTGCAGGAAGTCACAGACAAAATGTCAGAGTGAGAGTGTGTGGTTGAACTGAAGTGGTAAGGAATTTCAAATTAAGGATCACTCCAGTGGGCTGAGCACATGTGCTCTGCAAAGTGATCCCCTGATCTGTTTGGTTTCTTCAATGTGGACAAGTCCTCACTGCAAACATCAAATGCAATACACTAGATCAATACTTTGTAAAACAATCTCATAATGAGAACAAAAATAGATGCATGTAATTAAGCAAGGAATCTTGCCCATCTTCCCTCTCTATGTCTGCACGTATTCTTGTCATTCTTTTTTTTAATCATTTTTTTAAAATCATTCTTCTCTTTTTAAAAACTATGGGTTTTGCCACATTCTATCATTGTGCATCCTTGTTCAATTCCAAACACCACTTTTTCCTGAGTAAATTGGTTTATTTGTATTACTAGAAAGGTAGTTTCATAGATTGATTTCAAAGCACCCTTGGTTCAATTATTTGATTTACATAGAACAAATAACACCAAGATAGATCATTTAACCAAACAGTTCTATGTTAATGTTTGTGCACCTGTCATCCTTCCTCTTTTCACATTGCCTAATCAAATCTCATTTTCTTCCTTTTCCCCTCTTACGATTATTTAGCTTCCACTGATGAATCTATTCTATTTCTCAACTTTTCCAAATTCCACATTCCAGCTACTCTTTATATAAAGAAGCAACATTGAAATCCCTGAAATTCTCTGTCTGCACACAATTATAAGTGTATCATATTGAGTATTGCAATTAAAGCAGGATGTCAATACTGGTATAAATGCCATAAACTGCCATCTGTGAATTTTGATGCTAATTTCCACCACAGTAAATAGATTCATTTGGAAATAAATCACTTCATTTCAAAAATGGTAAAGTTTCCATTGCCAGGAGCTCTTAGCTGCTGGATGGAATAGGTAAAAATATGTGTTTCACTTCTGTTTTCTACAGTGATGCCCCCACACCCACAACCACTTCTTGAAATAGATATAAACATTCATCTGCTTTTTAAATTACCTACACACTCAGTTTGTGTTTTTTGTGTGAATGGATGTATTCTCTCTGAACTTTAGCAATAGATGGTCTCACAGCACAAAAACATATCTTCTAATCTTCCTAAATAGCTTCACATTTCCTTTCTCTAAATTCCAACCAAACTAGATCCATTTGCCCATCTTCTTGCTAATTGAGTTTACCTACCCTCATTTCTTTTCATTGTGTACTCCCCAGAACTTGCTTTCCTGCCTGCCTTGAATCTTTGGAAATTCTGAATTCACGTCCAGTAAGGTAGCAGTGGGCTCGGATACTGTGGCCTCTCTAGGTCAAAGCAAAAGAGTAGTTATTCACCCTTTTTTTCCTTTTTATGATTACAAGACAATGCTGGTTATCAAGATTATCAAGTACAACAGGTCTACTGCAGTAGTGGGTTGCTTGATAGTGGTAGAGTTGGACTTGTTGCTTACCATGGTATGTCCTGCTTCATCCACCCAGGGAAGAAGGTGACAAAAGTGATACAGATTCAACAAATGGTGTGAATGATTGTCTTAGATGTTTTTCTTGTGATCGAAAAACCCTGTTGGACATTGGTCATTTGGAATACTACGAGTTCAGTTCATTGATTCATTGGCGAGACCAACGGCAGAGGGAGCTGCATGGTCTCAGTTGTAGCGCAGACCAGAGCTTCATGCTGCAAGCTCTTCTGTTGCAGCACCAAGGGAAGGAGACGCCGGAGGTGGTATTGTGTGGCATCTGTGCACTCCACTGTTCGCTCGTGGAAGACAAAACTGAATTGTGTTTGTCTGCAGTTGCACTTTATTTTAGTGTGTGAAGACTGCTGAGGGTTTGTTCTTGCCAACAACATCCGATGCACTATCACTCTACAGGATATGGGACTATATTATCACTTTATTTTTGTGTGACTATGTATTTACTGCTACCTTGTATGTGTGCCTTGTACCATGTATGACTGACGGTACTGTGTTTTGCACTTTAGCCCCAGAAGGAAAAAGCTGTTTCATTTCACAATATCATGTATGGTTAAATGACAATTAAACTTGAACTTGATTACACTCGGGCCCTGATAATTTCCAGCACAGATCCTTGCGACATTCAACAAATTATAGCTTGCTAACTTGAAAATGACTTTTATTTCCATGTTCTTGATTGCTTTCTGTTAACCACTTCTTTTTCAAGGTGATGTTTTAGCCATAATCATGTGAGTCTTTATCTGGCTCAATATCAAAGTACAGTACTTATAAATAAAATTAAAGCAGTTTCCTAAGTGACCTTCCAGCAGGATGAGTAAACATCTGACTGCTAAGTCTCATAATAAACAAGTCACATTCTCTCTTGTGCCACTGTCCTCGTGCAAAATCGTGCCCATGAGGAAGATTGTTGTAGTAATATATCTGGAGAATCTTGTTTTTAGTGTTTCATCATCATACTTCAAACTGTCACACTTATTGACAGAGGCCTCTTGCATAACTCAATTTTAAACCATGACTAAACTAGTAGAAAATAAATAGGCATAACCCTCACCAGGGTGCTGCCACCCCTTGCTGGTCCATCTATCACCTTCCAGCGTCTATCTTCACCTACCCTATCATTATCATTATCACTATCTTTCACCCTACCCTAGCCCTTTTCTTTTTATACCAGTTCTTTGTCCTCTGTACTCTCAAGTGTGATGCAGGGTTTTCACCTAAAATGTGGACAATTCTTTTCCCCTCATGCATGTTCTGGGATTTGCTGAGTTCCTCCAGTGGAATGTATTACTAAATTATTTTTGTAGTTAGGCTTTGTAAAAGGAATGATGGCATGAAAAAACAAAAGCCAATCCCGGTACCTTTTTCTCTTTATTCCATAAATACAGCAAATTGAGTAAGGCAGGTACTGTTTAATATATACTAACACATGTATTGTAAAAGGCTCAAAGGTTCATTTTATTATCAAAGTAGGTATGCAGAGTTCAATTCTGAGATTGATCTTCTCCAGATAGCCATGAAAGTACAGAAAAACCATAAAAGTCGTTAAAAGAAAGACTTCAAAACCCACCCCTGCATGAAAAAGAAAGAGACAAAACTTGCAAACCTCAAACCCCCCAACCCTTCCCTTGCACAAAAACTAATGGATCACCCACCCATACATGGCAGCTAAAACATCAAACCCCTAACTCCCAAGCTCCACCCACTCAAAAAAATGACAATAACATCAAACCCCCAACCTCTCTCATGTACAATAATCTGACAGATCGCTCACACGGAAAAACACCAACAAGAACATCAGAACATGAATAGCATACGTCATTACACCACCATGTCATATGTGTCTCACTTTTTTAAAAAAAGGGAAAAGAGAAACAAAGTAGACCAGTACTGCAGCTCCTCTGTTTTTCTTTCAGTTAGTTTCTGGAGTTACAAAATGTAACAATGGTGACAAGGAAGTTTTAAAATGAACCCAAGATGACTATTGAAGTGTAGCATGTTTTTCTTTGGAGGGGGAGACAGATGTTTGAGTTTCTTTTAAATGGAGAAAATGAATGAAATGAAAAAGCAATGATTAGGGCCACAGGTTCATAAACAGTGAGTACTGGGTGCTAGTAATAATAATAACAGTGGGTACTGGGTGACAACAACAATAATAAAAGCAGAAATGGCTGATTGCATCAGAAAGATAGAGATATTTGATTGCACAACAGATGACTGGTTGATGTATACTGAATGAATTGAGCAGTATTTTGAGGCAAATGAAAGAGCCAATGAAAAGTAAGTGCCAATGTTACTGAGTGCAATAGGTGGAAAAGCAAGTAGTTTGCTTAGAAGTTTACCAAACCAGCTGAAATGAACTTTGCTGATATCATGAAATTAATGCAAATGTTTAGGTCTCATAAGCGGAATCAAAAGGAAGAGGAGGCCATTTCAGCTTTTTTGGCTGTATTGAAGAATTGTCTGAGCATTGTCTGTAAGTGCTGAGTTTGATGAAGTAGATTGTTTGATGAAAGATTGTTTAGTTTGTGGAATCTTACAAGGAAGCATTCAAAAACAGCTCACTAAAGTTCAACTCACATTTAAAAGAGCAGTTAAAATCACTGTACCAATAGGGAAAAACAGTCACAATTGAGTTGCAGTTGAGAATGAAAATGAGTGTGAATAAAGTTGCAATAATCAAGCAGAAATCTGCCTGGCTGAAAAAGTTGTGTTACCATTGTGGTAGGAGTTCTCACACACCAGGCCAATGAAGGTTTAAAAGCAAAACTTGGCAGAAAATGCAACACTGTAGGACACATTCAAAGAACATGTTGGACAGACAAAAATAAATGGACTGCACAAGGAAGAGAAAAAGATAAAGTCAAGTTGCAGTTTCAAAATGGGCACTAATCTGCATTCTGTTGAAGAAAAATCTGATTTATAATGAGATTGACACAAGACTGGCAGCCTTGAGATTTACAATGTAAAAACTACCAAGAGTCAAGCCTATCTGGTTCCTTATACCTTCTTTGATAAAGTAATCCATGAGCTAGATGGCATGAGGCTGAAAGAATTCTTTCCAAAGTTGAGTGGAGCCCATGGGCAACACCAGTGGTCCTACTAGCCAAGAAGCTGTAAGGATCTGTGGTGATTTTTAAAGTCATCATCAACCCAGTACCGAAAGTAGATTGATATCCAGAATAGACGATATCTTTGCAAGCCTTTCCAAAGGGAAACATTTCAGCAAAGAGGACTTAGCTGAGGCCTACCTAGAGATGGAGATGGAAGAAAAATGCAAAGTGTTTCTCACCATAAACACTTACAGTGGGCTTTATTGCTATAATAGGTTTATATTTGGAGCAGCATCTGCACTTGCACTCTGTCAGAAAGCTATGGACCAGGTATAGCAAGGCTGCCCAGGCACTCAGTGGATGACATCTTTGTTACCAGTAAGGATGGTGTGGTGGAAAGGTTTGTCCAGAGTATGAAGAACGCACTGCAAGCTATGTCAGCAGAACACACTACACTTACAGTGAATCAGAAACTTTCCAACTTCCTCTTTGCATATCACAGTGCAGCACGCTCCACAACCAACAACTCACCAGCTATGCTGTTCTTAGGTTGCCTCTTGTGCTCACACTGAGATCTCCTCAAACCAATCGTAGAAGGAGTATCCTGGACAAATGACGGCTCTTCAAATAAGAAGGGTCGATGTTTCACTCCTAGACAAGCAGTCCTGGTGAGGGATGACAGAGAATTTCAAAAATGGGTTCTTGGAAAGATTAAGGACAGAATTGGACCACACTACCACACAATGGAGATTGTATCTGGTGTCATCAGTTGAGGAGGGCAGAGTCAATTGTTGGAGAAGAAAGATGTCCAGAGCTGTCAAAACCACTTCCTGCAGTCACAGAGTCAACACTACAACCACCGTGGAGGAGGCCCCAGTGCTTGAGTTTGTTTCACAACCGCAAATCTCACCTGCCAAGCTAAGTGACCACCCACCCTCTCCCGTGCCAGGAAAGGCATTATCCCACAAAAGTAAGAAATACTCAACAGTAATTTAAATCTTTAGGCCTGAATGAGACAAATTAATGTTTACTATGCTGTGGATGTCTATACAGTAGTTGTGTTATATTGTATACTGTGTATGTATATAAATATATGACTAGAGAGCAATATGTTACATATATGTGTTGAGATGCATTCTATTTTGAGTTGAAGTTTATAGCTAAGCAGGGAAGAGTGTACTGTATTTAATCAAATATATTTGCAATATTACTGAAATATTAAGTATTCTTTGACATAATTCATTATGGATTATATGCAAGAAGTATGTGAATGGCATATGTTATTACATCACTGTGTCATATGTGAGCATCTCACTAAAAAAAGTGGGGAAAGAAAAACTAAGTAGAGAGTATCCCAGCTCCTGTGTTTTTTTTCAATTAGTTTCTGGCATTATTAAACAAAACAGAAAAGGCCAGAACAAGAAGGTGTGGAGAGGGGAGGCAGCACAAGCTAGAAGGTAATAGGTGAAGCCAAGTGGGTGGGGGAGGAGGGATGAAGCGAGAAGCTGGGAAGTGATAAATGGACAAGGTGAAGGGCTGGAAATGAAGGTATCTGATAAGAGAGGAGAGTGGACCATGGGAGAAAGGGAAGGAGGAGGGCACCAGTGAGAGGTGAGAGGCAGGTGAGGGGAGCCAGAGTGGATATGGAAGAAGAGAGAAAGGATGGGGGAAAAGTACCAGAAGTTAGAGAAATTGATGTTCATGCCATCAGCTTGGAGGTTATCCAGATGGTATGTGAGGTGTCGCTCCTCCAACCTGAGAGTGGTGTCATCATGGCAATAGAGGAGTCCATTGGCTGACATGTCAGAATGCTAATGGGGTTTGGAATTAAAATGGTTGGCTACTGGGGAATCCTGCTCTTTGTGGGTGAAGTGAAGGTGCTTGAAAAAACAGTCCCCCAAGTATGTGGAGTGTCACCAATGTCGAAAGCTGCAGTGGAGCACCAGATATATTAGATGACCCCCAACAGATTCGCAGGTGCAGTGTTGCTCATCTGAAAGGACTATTTGGTGCCCCGAATCCAGATGAGGGAAGAGATGAATGGGTAACTTTAGTACTACTGCCTTGTAGGGATAAGTGCCAGAGGGGTCGGAAAAGACGAATGGACAAGGGAATCATGGAGGAAATAATCCCTGTGGTAAGCTGAGAGGCTGGAGAAAGATAAACACATGTTTGGTGGTAGGATTTCGTTGAAGATGGTGGATGTTGCTGAGAAGGATGTGCTGAATGCAGAGACTTGGTGTGGTAGATGAGGACAAGAGGAACTCTATTCCTACTGAGGAAGCAGAAAAATGGGGCGAGAGCAGATGCCCAGAAAAAGACAGAGATGTGAATGAGGGCAGCATCAATGGTGGAGGAAGGGAAATCCTGCTGTTTGAAGAAGGAAGAGGTATCTGATGATCTGGAAAGGAAAGCCTCATCCTGGGCACAGATGCAGCAGAAACAAATGAACTGAGAAAGGGGAGTGGCATGAAACATTGCAGCCACAATACAAAAAGTACAGAGAATTAGCATGTATTATACAAACGTTTGTATTTTAAAACCAAGGAGTTATATTTTGAAATCACATTCCAGCTTCTAAGTCAAATCCTACCAATGGGAATACATGGCAATATATGAATGCAGTACCTGTTACACCTACAGATGGCACTGTTACATGTAATTCATATTTTTTGAGTGATCAGCATTTTCACACCCAAAAATATCTGGTAACCAACTTCCAATAAATTACTTGGTTCATCATACTTATCACTCTTATTCCTGAGATAAGAGTTAATGCAATTTTGCCCTTTCCAGCTTTACACCAGCAACGGCAATTTACTCTCAAGTTCTCTTTTTTTGACTCAGTCCTACCCACACTTGGTAAGTTTAAAATAGAGTTCCGAGTAGTCTGGTGATAATTGTGTCATATCAAGGAGAAAGACTGTGCATAGGAGAGCAGAAAGAATGAGGGAAAAGATACAAGAAGGTTGGGATAGGTAAAAACAAGTGTAAAAGGAAACTTTTGGACAGAACCAGACGTAGATAGAATACAGTGCAAGGAAGTCTAAGATAGATTGACAATGCCTATACAAAAATGCAATGAATGTACAGTCGGCCCTCCTTATCTGCGAGGGATTGGTTCTGGGACCCCTGACAGATACCAAAATTCACTGATGCTCAAATCCCTTATTCAACCTGTCTCATAGGACCCAGCAGAACCCCAGACCTTTTTCATCCTGTCTCAGTGCAGTGGACATTAGGACCCAGCGGCAGAACTCTGAATCCGCTGTGTTTCTGTTCATGAAAATAATCATGATCACGATTGAAAATAAAGTGGAAATAATAAAGCAATCAGAAAGAGGTGAAACGCCATTGGTCATTGGAAAAGCGTTAGGCCACATCGGTCAACGATCGGAACAATTTTAAAGGATAAAGTGAGAAAGGCACTGCCCCGATGAAAGCTACAATTATTACTACGCAACGCAGTGGTTTAATTATTGGGTTTTAAGGTTTTGAGTTTTTGATCCTCCACATCAACCAGACACAGATGGGAGCATGCTCAGAAGTGGTCTGTCTCTGGATCGAACAACTTCTTGAGCCTCGTGCTGAAACATACATTCTTAAGTGTTTTATATGCATAGAAAGGTAAAATATATACAATATACTAAGACAAGCGTTTGACTAACTGATGCTAAATAATACCGGATGTACCTGTTCCGACTTACTTAGTAAGAGAACTTCCAATTTTTTTCAATCCCAATCCACAATAACCCACGTACATCCTCCCTTATACTTTAAATCATCTCTAGATTACTTATAATACCTAATACGATGTAAATGCTATGTAAGATAGTTGTTATACTGCATTGTTTAGGGAATAATGACAAGAAAAAAAGTCTGTACATGCTCAAACAACAATTGCTGGAAGAGCACTTCTGGGTTTTCGCGATTTGCGATTGGTTGAATTCGTGCATGCGGAATTCGTGGATAAGGAGGGCCGACCGTATTGAGAAAGGTTAGCGAGTTGCAGACAAAATTTAATTCATGGAATCATAATGTGACAGTAACAGAGACTAGACGAAGAAAAGACAGGAATTGGTTCTAAATGCTCCTGAATAGGTGATGTTAATATACGGAAGAAATAAAGGGAGTGGGGTTATGTCAGTTTTAAAAAAAGAGCACATTACATTATGTGAGAGAGAGTGATAACAATAAAAGATCAAATTGAGAAACAACAGAGGTATGGTTGCACTGATGTGATTAATATATGTACCACCAAGCAGTTGGAAGGATATGGTGGAACAAATTGGCAGGGAATTTGCAGCATTGTGCAAATGACATAGAGTGCTGATAATAGGATATAATGTAGACCAGGATAATAATAACTTGGGCACAAAGATGGGGAGTAGTTTCTGAAATGTGTTCATGTAAACTTCTTGAAGGATTTGGTTTTTGGCCTCCACCGCGTGTATTAATGAAAAATATGGCATTTTGGGATTGTGCTTGGAACTGAACGTAGTAAAGTCAAGCAAGTATCAGATGGAGAACAGTAAGTAAAGGTGAATCAAAGCTTTCTAAATAAAATTGTAATTGAACAAAGAGAAGCTTTCTTTAAGTAGGCATAGTTTACAACTCAGATACATTCCAATGAGGGGGAAAAAAAGGACTATAAAACAGAATTCTGTAATTGATCGAAAGAGATCAGAAAAGCAAAACAAAGGAACATTCCAGTGAAAACCAAGCTGAATATAGGAAATACAGAGGAGAAGTGAAAAAGGAAATGAAAGGCAAAGAGAGCATGAGAAAAGACTCGAAACAACTGCAAAAAAAATCCAAAAATATTCTGTGAGCATGTGCAGAGGAGACAAGCTATATGAGAAGAGGTGAGACTGATCAAAGGCAAAAACCTGCAAACTTCACATCAATGGCACTGAAGGTGACACAATAAGATCTGCAGATGCTGGAGATCCAAAGCAACACACACGCACAATGCTGGAGGAACTCGGAAGCCCTGACAGCATCTATGGTAAAGAACTAACAATCAACATTTCAGGCCGAGATCTATCTTCAGGTTCGGAAAAGAAGGGGAGAAGTCAGAGTAAGAAGGTGCGGGGAGGGGAGGAAGAAGTACAAGGTGGCAGGTGTTAGGTGAAACTGGGATGGGGAGGGGAATTTGATAAGAGAGGTTAGAAGGCTGTGGAAGAAAGGGAAGGGGAAGGGAAAGGGAAGGGGAAGGGGAAAAGTGATGGGCGGATAAGGAGATGAGGTGAGAGGGCGAAATGGGAATGTTGAGAGGGGGTGCAATTACAGAAGTTTGAGAAATCGATATTCATGCCATCAGGTTGGAGGCTATACAGACAGAATATAAGAAATTGTTCTTGCAACCTGAGTGTAGCTTCATCACGGCAGTAGAGGAGGCCATGGACAAACATGTCAGAATGGGAATGGGAAGTGGAATTGAAATGGAATGCTACAGGGAGATCATGATTCTACTGGAGGATGGAGCACAGGTTCTCAGCAAAGCGGTCTCCTAAACTACATTGAGTCTCACCAATATACAGGTGGCAACAACAGGAGCACCCACAGTATATAACCCCAACAGACTCCCAGGTGAAGTGTCGCCTCACCTGGAAGGACTGTTTGGAGCCCTGAATGGTTGTGAAGATGAAAGTGTAGGGGTTGGAGAGGTACTTGTTCCACTTGCAAGGATAAGTACCATTAGGGAGATTAGTGGGGAGAGATGAGTGGACAAGGGAGTTGTGTAGGAAGCGATCCCTGCAGGTGGGGGGGGGGGGGAGAGGGAAAGATGTGCTTGGTGGTGGAATCCTGTTAGAGATGGCAGAAGTTACAGAGAATTATGTGCTGGATGTGGAGGCTAGTGGAGTGATAGGTGAGGAAAAGAGGAACCCTATCCCTGGTGTGGCAGTGGGCAGATGGGTGAAGACAGGCTTGTGCAAAATGGAAGAGATGTGGGTGAGGGCAGCATTAATGGTGGAGGAAAGTAGCCTCTTTCTTTGAAGAAGGAAGACATTAGTTCTGGAATGAAAAGCTTCATCCTAAGAGCAGATGCAGCGTATACAGAGGAAATGAGATGGTATTTTTGAAAGTGACAGATGGGAAGAGGTATTGTCCAGGAAGCTGTGAGAACCAGTAGAGTTATAAAAGATATCTGTAGATAAGACCTTCTCAAGAGATGGAGACAGAGAGATCAAAGAAAGGGCAGAGAGGTATCGGAAATGGACCAAGTAAACTTGAGGGTAGAGTGGAAGTTGGAGGCAAAAGTTAATGAAATTGACTAATTCAGCATGAGTGCAGGAAGTAGAGGTGAGTAGCGATACTGGTGTAGGCTTGGAACTTGGATTGTTCCACGTAGCTGACAAAAAGGCAGGCATAGTGAGGATCCATATGAGTGCCCATCGCTATACCTTTGGTTTTGTTTAAGTGGGGGAGCCAAAGGAGAAATTATTGAGAGTGAGGACTAGTTCCGTTAGATGGAAAAGAGGTGGTGGAGGGGAACTGGTTGAGTCCATTGTCCAGACAGAATTTGGGTTGCTGAAACTGTGAAGCAGTAATTCTGTGATCTGGCTACTATTCCATAACCAAATACAGTGAACATTACGAACAGAATCTACTTAGTATATTCCACAACTATCATGGCAAGATTTGAAATCCTGTATCAGGTTTATTAGTCGCTTTTCTTCTGTGGGCAGGACATATTCACGTAATTTTCTGTGTATTGTTAGTCCAGGCTTAACTTAAACACAGCATCAGTACCAGGCTCAATGAGAGATGGCAGATGAAATTTAGTGCAGTGTAATAGAAAGAATGAGATGAGAGAATATAAGTTAGAAGAAATAATTCAGAAAGGAATACAAGAGCAAAAAGATTTGAGTGGTATAGGTTCATAATTGGTTAGAAGTGGCAGAGCAGGTTGAGGAATTGTATAAAATAACATTTTGGAACCTCATCTTTTAAAATAAAACACTGTTTAGCCACATGAAGTTTTGAGTTTATTTCTGTTCTCCACCATTAGAGAAAATGTAAGGACTTTAGAGGTGAATGCCAAGGAATTCTGGGGATGAAGGATTTTATTTATCTGGATTGACTGGAGAAACTGGGGTTGAAAAGAGGAAGTGGCATAGGGATCTGATTGAGGAATTTAACATCATGCTGTCTATAAAACTGAGTAGATAAATAGAAACTGGTCTCATTGGCAACAAGACCAGAGGACACAGAATATAGGTGGTTGACAAAGAAACCAAAAAATGCATGAGGAAATTATGTTTTTTGCAGCAGATGATTAGCTTCTCAAATGCCTTACCAGAAGTTTAAAATAAAATGATGCATTCCTAAGTGAGTTGAATAAGTACCCAAAGGGAGAGAATTTCTGGAGGTTAGGGTAATGGGATGAGCTAAATTACTCTTACAGAGAGCTGATATAGAGTTGATGGACCATATGACCACCTTCTGTGCAATAACAGTCCTGTGTTCCTTATATGTTTTTTACTGCTGGTCTCCTTCACTTTCCTTCCTGTTTGACTGTCTCCTCCTTCACACTACAAATAGGGAAGCACCTCTCTTTCACATTTGCTCTTGTTCTTGTTTTCCCTCATCTCTACCACCAATTTTCCCCCCTCTTAACCCTGTGCTTCCCTCAATGTTTCAACTAGCTTGCCTATTTGTAATTATCACCATATGATTTTCAAAGTAATTTTAGAAAATATTTTGGCACAAAATTGAATTGTGAAATACAAATCTTAACTAATTTTGTTTGTGGCTCACAAGCATAACTTTGCACTTTTAAGTAGTTAATTAGTACTTGCAATGCATTGATATCAGAAATATGGAGAATAGGCAATTGATAAGAATAATGCAACTCTATTTTTCTGCATTTCCCACTGAACTAGACCATGTGAATATAATTTAACCACACAAACCTGAAAAGAGGAAAGGTGAACTTCTATCAGCACCACCAGCGAATTTGAGCTCAACTTTGTGCTTTAATTGAGCCAGCACCAGTTTCAACAACAATGTGTAAGTACATAAAGTGTAAAAGAGAGGTGAGAGTGGATATCAGACCACTGGAGAACGATGTTGGAGTGGTAGTATTGGGGACAACGATTTGGCAGATATGGTGGAAATTCCAGGTGTCAGGGGGCATGAAATGTGTGAAGTTACCATAACTAGACAGAAGGTTCTTGGGAACCGAAAGGTCCGAAGGTAGATACGTCACCTGACCAGATGGTGTTCACCCCAGAGTTCTGAAAGAGGTGACTGAAGAGATTGTGCAGGCATTAGTAATGACCTTTCAAGAATCACTAGATTCTGGAATGGTCCTGGAAGACTGGAAAACTACAGATATCACTCCACTCTTCAAGAAGAGAGAAATGCAGATGAAGGGAAACTATAGGCCAGTTAGTCTGACCTCGATGATTGGGAAGATGCTGGAGTCGATAAGGATGAGGTCCCAGGGTACTTGGAGGCACATGATAAAATAGGACGTAGTCAGCATGTTTTCCTCAATGGAAAATCTTGCTTGACAAATCTGTTGGAATTCCTTGAAGAAATAACAAGCAGGATAGACAAAGGAGAATCACTTAATGTTATGTGCTTGGATTTTCAGAAGGCCTTTGACAAGGTACCACACATGAGGCTGCTTAATAGTTTAAGAGCCCATGGTATTACATGAAAGATTCTAGCATGGATAAAGCAGTGGCTGATTGGCAGGAGGCAAAGAGTGGGAATGGAAGTAGCCTTTTCTGGTTGGCTCCCGGTAGCTAATGGTGTTCCACAGAGGTCTGTGTTGGGACCAATTCTTTTTACGTTATATGTCAATGATTTGGATGATGGAATTGATTGCTTTGTTGCTAAATTTCCAAACAGTAGAAAGATAGGTGGAAGGGAAGATAGTTTTGAGGAAATAGAGAGGCTCCAGAAGGACTTCGACAGATTAGGAGAATGGGCGGAAAAAAAAATGGCAGATGGAATAGTGTTGGGAAGTATATTGTACTTTGGTAGAAGAAATAAAAGGGTTGACTATTTTATAAATGGAGAAAAAATACAAAATACTGAAATACAAAGTGACTTGGGAGTCTTTGTGTAGGATTCCCTCAAGGTTAATTTACAGGTTGAGGCTGTGGTGGGGAATGCAAATGCAATGTTAGCATTTGTTTCAAGAGAATTAGAATAAATTAGAATATAAAAACAAGGTTGTAATATTGAGGCTTTATAAAGCACTGGTGATGCCTCACTTGGAGTATTGTGGGCAGGTTTGGCCCCCTTATCTTTGAAAGGATGTGCTGAAACTGGAGGGAGTTCAAAGGAGGTTCGTGAAAATGATTAGAGGATTGGATGTCTTGTCATATGAAGAACATTTGATGGCTCTGGACCTGTAATCACTAGAATTCAGAAGAATGAGGGTGACCACATTGAAACCTATTGAAAGGTCTTGATAGAGTGGACGTGGCAGTATGCTTCCTATGGTGGGAGAGTCTAAGATCAGAGGACACAGGCTCAGAATAGAAGGACATCCCTTTAAAACAGAGATGAGGAGCAAGAGCAATTTCTTTAGCTAGAGAATGGTGAATCTATGGAATTTATGTATATTTAAGGCAGGGGTTGATAGATTCTTGATTGGTCATGGCATAAAGGGATACAGGGAGAAGGCAGGAGATTGGGGCTAAGAGGAAAATTGAATCAGCTATGATGAAATGATGGAGCAGACTCAATGGGCCAAATGGCCAAGTTCTGCTCCTATATCTTATGGTCTAACATTGAGAAATTCTGGAGGCAAAAATAGCCTTGCTAGTGCTAGAGTTGCAGTCTAACTAACAGCTATGGTAAGTTGAGAAAGTTTGGCATTATTTAAGTTAAGGCATCTCAACTTTAAGAGCTGACAGTATGGCTAACTTCAGCTGGTGAGAGCCATTGACAAGATTATATCCTATTGCAGTGAACAGGCTGGTTGGTGCTAGGTGGGTACTATAATCACATTAGTGAGATGTGAACATGAATTTTATGTTCATTCTAATCTGAATCACATTGGCTTAGGTAATTATGTATTATAGACCTGGTACAGGTTTTTCATCGTTAACTGCATTCTTAGACAAATGCACACAATGACATTTAGAAGATGATGGCTGTAGGCAACTCAGATGGACCAGATTTTATTGTCCAAACTGAAATCTGACAAAAGGCCACATCAGGTGCTTGTTAAACTATTACATACATCAAATCTTTAAGAATAAATTATGAAAAATCCTGCCAACCAATTACCATATGGTCATTGGAAGGTGTTAGCAGGACATGAGATGGGGCAGACAGAAGAAAGAGCAGAGGAGAAGATATAGGTGGGAATTGTTTATATCTCTCCTGAATAGTGGACTGGTGTAATCTTTGTATAGATTGGGCATATATTCTATGTATAAAATTCAATTAATGCAAACAGTGCAAAGATTAATTTTTGTAATACATAAAAGATGGACTTCTAGATTAGCTTGTTGAGGTATCAAAAAAGGAACAGACCAATTTTGGTCAGGAACTGTGCAACGAGAAACATTTAAATAATAATCTTGGTGTTTAAAGGGTTCAAAAGAAAGAATGACTTTAATATGATATAATTTAATATTAAATTTGTAAAGGATGTTGTTTAATTTGAAACCAGGGTTCTCAATCCAAGCACAGGAAACTGTGAAGATAAAAGGGGCAGGTTATCTGGGAAGATTGGAAAACTACTTTTAGGGGTATGACAGAGGCTAGCATTTACAGAAATATTACATAATTTGCCATAGGTATATATTTTCTGGAATTGTGATCTAACCATGAATTAAAAAAAAAATAATGATGGTATTAAATCTAAAGAAAAGGCTTATAACATTGCTAAACAAAGCAGTTAGTCTGAGCATTAGGAACACAGTAATAGATTACAAAAATGATTAAGAATGAGATTATAGAATAGTGTGAAACAAATTAGCATGAAGCATAATAACAGATTGTAAGATTTTGTAGCAACACACAGGAGTTGGAGGAACTCGGGTCAGGCAGCATCTATGGAGGGAAATGGACAGTCTACATTTTGGGTCAAGAGTCTTTATCAGGACTGGAAAAAAATGAGGGTGGAGCACAAGTTAGCAGTTGATGGGTGGATCCAAGTGAGGGTGGTAATTGGTAGGTGAGGGAAGTGGAGAGTGGGAGTGAGAGCATAAACTGAAGTTGATAGGGGGAAGCAAAAAAGGACTGAAGATCAAACCTGATCGGAGGGGACAGAGGGACAGGGAATAAAGGGAAGGTGGTGAGGAGCTGGGCAGGTTGGAGCAATGTTTTGGTGATGGGTAGATCAATGGGGGTGGAAGAGAAAGAGATGGGATGTTGGCATCAGTGGGTTAAGAGTAAAAGAAAGGGACAGAAGGTAGTGGAAATTAGTGAAATCAATATTCATGTCACCAGCTTGGAGACAACCAAGGCAGAAAACAAGGTATTGTCCTGTAAACTGCTTCGAGCTTCAACTTGGCAGTAGAGGCATGTTTGTGTGGAAATCGGAAGTGGAATTAAAATGGTTGGCCATCTGGAGAGCCCAGATGATATGACCGATGAAGATGCTTGACAAATTGATTTCCCCCAATCTGTGTCAAATCTCACTGTCACAGAGGAGATTACAACAAATGCAGTAAATGACACCAATAGGGTCACTTGTAAGGAACTGTCTCAAGAGAGTGGTTGTACTGGAATGGTGCTAAGAAAGTTGGTGTAGGAGCAGGTGTAATATTTGGGAAGGTTGCAGGGATAAGTCCCAAGAGGTGGATTGATGTGGAGCAATGAGAAAACAAGGGAGTCACAGAAAGAGTGATACTTGCAAGGGGAGGGGAAGATGTGCCTGGTGGTGAGATCCCATTGGAGAAGCTGAAAGTTGTGGAGAATGATCCTTTGGGGGCATAGGCTCATGAGGTGGTAGGTGAGCATGATGGGAGCTATATCACTGTTATGCTTGGGAGTGAAAGGGCAAGAGCAGATATGTGGAAATAGAAAAGATGCAGGTGATAAACAGTAGTGGGGGGGGGGACACTATTTCCTGAAAAAAAAAGAACATATTAGATATCGGAGTGGAAAGTTTCCTCACAAGAAAAGATCTGGTAAGATGTAGGAACTAAGAGAAAGGAATTGCATCCTTGCAAGCAACAGGGTGGAAGAGATGTATCTTTGTAACTGTGGGAGTCAGTGGATTTGCAGAAGATTGTTAGAGTTTCTGTCAGTAAAATGGGGGATAATTAATGAAGGCAAACTAAGGTCCCTCTCAGACTGAGATGGAATATAATATAAGAAATAAGAAATTGCTATGAAATAAATGCTATCTGTCTTCATGAAAGGAAGTACATAACAATTCCAGAAATAATAAGGAGCAAAGTGTTCGTCCAAACAAGGGAATAAAGAAAATTAACGTCAGTAAAGAAATATTTCTGAGTAGTTACTTAACCTGAAAATTAATGAATCCCAAGGACCTGAGAACATATATACCAGAATTTTGAAGGTGGTGGCTATCTTATTATGGATGTTCTAGTTGTTACCTTCCAGAATTATATAGATCTTATAATTTGGATGGTAGCAAATGTAACTCCCTTTTATTTGACAAAAGGGGAAGTGAGAAAACGGAAGTACCAACATGTTAGTTTGACATTACTAGTTGGCAAAATACCAGGATCTTTAATAAAGGATAAGATGTAAAGGCATTGAGCAAATTAAATCTGGAGTTATGAAAGAGAGATCATGTTTGACTGATCTATTAGAATTGTTTGAATATGTGTCTTGTGGAGTAGATGAGAAGGAATGAGTGAATTTTTGAATTTTCAGTAAACTTTTGAAAAGGCATCACGCAGGACATTGGTGAACAAAGTTACAGCATGTAGAATTGGGTATAACATATTAACGTGGATTGGGAATTAGTTAACAGATATAAAAGAGAAGAAATAAGTGCTTCTTTGGTTGGCAACTTGCCTATCTATTCAGGTATCAATAAGATTGGTAGTTGGGCCCAATTCTTCACAGTTTGTATCAATGATTTGGTTGAGGGTTAAAACTAAGTGGGAGTATGAGTGGTGATAAGAATGCAAATAAAGCTAAAGAGACAGCACATGGAACATAGCCTTCCTAGCAAGGAGACGTGAATACTGGAGTAGGGTTATTTTACTACAGTTATATAGGGATTTGATAAGACCTCATCTGGAGTATTACGGTACAATTTTGATCTCCTTCCCTCTAAAAGAATATTCTTGCTGTAGAGAGAATGCAGTGAATATTCTTTGGACTGTTTCTGGTCTTTGACATGAAGGGAGAGTCTGAGCAGACTAAACCTCTTCTGTTGAGTTTAGAGGAATGAGTGGTGACCTTTTTGAGGCATACAAAATAGCTGGAGGACATGATATGGTAGAT
The DNA here is from genome assembly GCF_030144855.1 of Hypanus sabinus. Taxonomy (NCBI): domain Eukaryota; kingdom Metazoa; phylum Chordata; class Chondrichthyes; order Myliobatiformes; family Dasyatidae; genus Hypanus; species Hypanus sabinus. The sequence goes on along the minus strand of NC_082709.1, from coordinate 143,772,413 downwards.
ATGGTGAGGGTGATTCCACTGGTTGCTTTTGTTGTTCAGGAAATAGTCTTGATGCCTCATGCCTTTGGCAATTAATGTTCAAATGTGACCGCTGGCTGTTGCTTATGCACTTCTCCCTGTCACTTTTCCCCCGGTGTTTTGGTTTCCTCCTACATCTCAAAGGCATGCTTGTTGATTGGTTATTTGGTTACTGTTAATCGCTACAATGTAGGTGGGTGGTGAATTGATGGGCAGGTGTGATAACCGGAGGAATGGGATTTTTGAGATTGCTTTAAGAGCTCAGTGGGCAGAATGGCTTCCTCTTATGTTGTTTCAAAATACCAATTTATAAATAGGATTCTGAGTCATAATCAAAAAATATAGCGAAGGCCACTTGGTTTGGAAATGAAGAGAAATTTCTTTGCTCATAACGTTATGATTTACAATTCTCTTGGAGGGCAATAAAACTCAGTCATTGATTACACTCAAAAAAGAAATGGATAGATTTCTGAATATCATGCAGATGAAGAGATAAGGGACTAAGTAAGGAAAATGGTCTTGGAGTGATCTTAATGATGAGCAGGCCTAAGGGCAAATGGTCTACTACTCTTTTATGTGCCTACATTATGTAGGTAGGCAGTTCTTAGTAAGTATGGTGCTCATCCTTCAGATGCAGTATGTAAATATTTTTTAAAGGATTTATGGCAGTTGGAGATTGAGGATAAAGTTTCTTTCTAAATGTTAATTTACTGCATGCATCTGTATGATTGTTGAAGTATATTTGAGACTGATGTAGTGATGAGCTGCTAGAATCCTGCACCACAAATGTTGGGGAAAAAATTCATTTGTTGGCACATGACAAATTGTGTGTATGATATTGTATTGTTCTATGTTCCACAGGCAAGGTTTAAGGGTCGGCACAACATTGTGGGCCAAAGGGCCTGTACTGTGCTGTATTGTTCTATGTTCTATATTCTTTCCAGCATCATAGAATATTCTCAAAGTTGTAACAGAAGCAGTTAAGCAGAGGGTACTGCAGCACAACTTATCTCATGCCCCATGCTACACAGAACATCACATATCATTTGTGAAAGAAGGCTCCAAGTCAAGGGTGTACAGCGCAGGCCCACGATCAAGCATACTTTCTTCAGCCAATGATTGGTATGTCATGGCCGACCTGGACGAGAAAGGCAGTTTTCCAGAGCAAGTATTTTTCACCACATTGCGTCCAGATATAATCGTCTGATCTGACACCAGTAGAGAAGTGGTTATTGGTGAACTCAGTTCCCTGGGAAGAGAACGTTGATAAAGCCCATGAGTGCAAGTTAACCAAGTATGCAGAATGAAGATCAGAGTCCAGAGACAGAGGGAAGAAGGTCTCATGCTATCCATTCGAAGAAGGGTGCCGTGGCTTTATTGCGTTCACTTCCCAGAAGTGGCTGTGTTACCTTGGCTTTACTAGACGAGAGATCAAGTCAACCAGCAGGGCTGTAGCTGAGGCAGCAGAGGCAGGATCATCATGGGTGTGGACTAAGTATGTCCAGAGGAACAGATAGTTGGACAGTGTATCCATCTTTTGTAAACTCTTCAGTAGCTGCATAGATACCTGAAGAGTAAACTATATGTTGGATGGAAGTGACCAACAACTCAGATAGAGGCAGATGCCAAGTTGTTAAGCTCATCAGTGGGAGGTGGTGCTTTAGCACTGCTGGCCCACCACCTCGAGGGAGTCTTGATCATAAGCGGGCGGAAACTCCTGAGGACAGGTGGCAGATCAACTGATGATCCCACTGATGATAGCACAGGACAGTTAACATCTTAGTCCACGTATAATTCAGCCAGTTCTCTGTGAGAGAAACTAAATTGAATAATAATAAATTTGTGTGCCACAAAAAATTGGTAAACTGTCAAAGTTGAGTTTATTGTCAGAATCAGGATCAGATTTATTATCACTGGTATGTGTCATGAAATTTGTTAACTTAGCAGCAGCAGTTCAATGCAATGCATGATAATATGGAAGGAAAAATAAGTAAATCAGTTTAGTAATTGTGTGTGTGTACATATATTTTTAAAAGATTAAAAATAGTGCAAAAACAGAAATAATATATATTTTTAAAGTGAGGTGGGTTCAATGTTCATTTAGGAATCATATGTCAGAGGGGAAGAAGCTGTTCCTGAATTGTTGAGTATGAACCTACAGGTTTCTGTACCTCCTTCTTGTTGGTAACAATGAGAAGAGGTCATGCTCTAGGTCAGGGGTCAGCAACCTTTACCACTGAAAGAGCCACTTGGACCCGTTTCCCACAGAAAAGAAAACACTGGGAGCCGCAAAACCCGTTTGACATTTAAAATGAAATAACACTGCATACAACGTTTTTTTTGCCTTTATGCTATGTATAAACAAACTATAATGTGTTGCATTTATGAAATTGATGAACTCCTGCAGAGAAAACGAAATTACATTTCTGCATGCAACAAAAACATTTTGAACTCCGAAAAAAAGACGTTGGGTTGAAAGTTACTTTTAAGTAAAATATTCAATGTCTATTTGAGTCCTTCTTGTATTTATGAAAAACGCCGAACTTAAATTTTCCGCCAGCAGCAAACCAAAAATAACGTCAGCCAGCTGTCATCCTGAAAAATGAAAGGACTATTTCACTGAACAATGAAAAAATATGAATATAAGTAAAATAATAGGCAATTAAAATATTTATCATACTTGGTTAATGGGATTTCTGCTCCTGGACCTCAGCGCACAGCGTCTGCACATCAGGGCTGTATGATGTCACCTTCATCTTTACACAGGATCGCAAGCTGTCATCTGTGAGGTTTTCAATATCACTCCATTTGTGTTTCTGAGCAAGAACGGCCTTCTGACGGGCAACATCTTCAAGGTCTGCTGTCAAGCGTCTAAACTTGGACACCCATATGTCTTTGTCGGCTATGTCGGCCAGTTCCATCTCAAGATCAGGTTGACTCACACCTGCCAATGCAGTCGTATTCAGTAGGGAAGGATCGATGCTTAAGGGAGTGACCGGGAAGGATAATGTGTTTTTTTTCCTCTCTGAACTCACAGAAGCGTTTCCCAAACGATGTTTGCATTGCGATGATTGCAGAATGTAAATACTCCGAAATTATCATGTCGTGACCTTGTTTGAACTCTCTCAAATTGGGGAAGTGAGACAAAGTGCCTTTCTGTAAATCTCTGGCAAGCACTGTCAACTTGCGCTCGAATGCCAAAACATCCTCCAACATGTGCAGGGCTGTACGTCCTTTCCCCTGAAGAGCTGTGTTCAGCGTGTTCAGGTGCGCTGTCATGTCTACCATGAAGTGTAGCTTTTCCAGCCACTCTGGCTGTTCCAGCTCAGGAAAGGTGAGCCCTTTGCTGCCCAGGAAAGTTTTCACTTCTTCCAGACACGCGACAAAGCGTTTCAGCACCTTCCATCTGGACAGCCAGCGATAAAAACACGTTGTAGCGGTGTCAGTAAACTGCAGTCAAAGATAGCTTTATTCGAACTAAACAGCCTTGCTTTTAAGCCTCCCTCAACCCAGCCCCCATGGACGCAGATGCTGCAAAAGACGCGTACTCACAAACCCCCGTAGGCTATCTCCCTTAGCCGGAATGCTGGCTAATTGTGAGCCGTTTCGGATGTGGCAGGAAATGTGTCGCTACACTTAGGTTGTACAAGATCACCATAATTACATTTCAAAAGCTAACAAACTAACATAAAATAGATTTTAATTAAATACTGACCAATTATTTCCCAAAGCCACAGGGAGCCGCAGCACAGAGGTGAAAGAGCCACAAATGGCTCGGGAGCCGCAGGTTGCCGACCCCCGCTCTAGGTGATGGGGATCCTTAATAATGGATATTGCCTTTCTGAGGCCCTGAATATTGTCATTTGCACAAGCACATGTATGCATAGGTACAATGAAAAGCTTACTTGAAGCAGCATCACAGGAACATGGCATCATATAAGCAGCATTCACAAGCAAAACGTAAACATACATTATGCACAATTTTTGCAGGAAATAAAGAATTACACCAAAAAATAACAAAATAAACTTAAGTACAAAGTGATCAGTATGTTCATAGTGCTGCTAAATTGTAGTTGGTTCAAGAACTGAGTGGTTGAAAGGAAGCTTCTGCTCTTGAATCTGGTGATGTGGAACTTCAGGTATCTGTACCTCCTGCCCAATTGTAGCTGCAAAAAGCCATTAAAATGGTTTATTATTGTCAGATGTACCAAGGTCAGTGAAACTCTTGTATTGCATATCATTAATGCAGATCAGTTCATTACAGCAGAATGCAGAATAAAACAGAATTCAGTTTATTATCACTGACATGTCTTGAGATTATCATTTTGTGACAGTAGTATAGTGCAAGCCATAAAAATTATTATAAGTTATACAAATTAATAAGTGATTAAAAAAATAATGAGAAGGTATTCTTGGATTGTTCAGAAATCCGATGACAGAAGGGAAGACGCTGTCCCTAAAATGTTAGAGTGGGTCTTCAGGCTCCTTTACCTCTTCCCTGATGGTAGTAATGTCAATCGGTATGGGTCCTTCAATAATGGATGTCACTTCCTTGAATGTGGGGAGTGTTATGTTGTGCCCATGATGGATTCAGCCCGCTGCAGCCTCTTTTGATTCTGCACATTGCAGCTTCCATTCCAGGCGGTGATGCAGCCAGTCAGAATGTTCTCTGCAGTACATCTGTAGAAATTTGTGAGTGTCTTTGGTGACATACCAAATCTCCTTAAACTCCTAATGAAGTCAAGTTGCTGGCATGCTGCCTTCATGATTGTATCAATGCTTTAGGGTGCAGGATGGATCCTCTATGATGTTATTGCCCAGAAATTGGAAGCTGCTGATCCTCACTGAGAAGTAAGAATCTGAACATACGGTTGTGAGTGTGTAAGGGAGTAGAGCAGGGAGCTGAGAGCACAGTTCAATGGGGCACCAGTACTGATAATCATGCAGAGCCAAGGTGTTGCTGCCTATCCTTATTGATTGTGGTCTGTTGGCCATGAAATCAATGTGACAGTTGTAAAGAAGGTGTTGAGTCCTAAATCTAGAAGTTTGAAGATGAGTTTGCTTTGAATTATAATACTGAGTGCAGAGATGTAAGCAATATTCTTAGTTAGGTATCTTTACTGTCCAGGTGCCTCAGAGATGAGTGTAGGACCAGGAAAAAACAGCCATAGACTACTTCTGGTAGTAGGTAAATTGCAGTGTGTTGAGATTGTCTGGGAGACTGAAGCCTTGGCCAGCTTCGAAAATGGAGATTATTCAGGTAAATACTTACTTCTGAGTTACTAGTTAGCTAGTCTAATAGATGACATCCATTGGTTGTTTACCTTTGCTTGTGAGTGCATACACTTTACAAAGGGTTATGAGCTTGTGCTACACAGAAGAAATTACAAGCTTTTGAATCAGAGATTGTGATTTTCATAATCATGATTGAGCTTTATTTTCTCAGAATGTCTCAGTCAAGTTGTAATTATCAGGACTCAAAACTGTCCCCCATCTACTTGCCACCTCCAACTGCAACAAGTCGCCAGATAGTCTAAAGGTTCTAAAAAAATAAATTGAACGACCTATTTATTATAATTTTCTTAAAATAAAAAATATAAAAACAGACAGGAGCCTTTAATTTGAACATGAGGGCTGAGGTTTTGTTTCTGTCATGTCAAGTCATACCTTATTTCCAACTTATCATTTCATCTTTGTAAACTTTTATCGATTACATCCTCTAACACTTTGTGCATTTAACATTAACATATAATAAATGTAAATAATACTTGGCTGGACTTTGATTTATGGTTAAAAGTTACAATTCAAAATTTTGTTTGCAAATGGAGCTGAAGCTTCTAATAATAATAACTTTTACATTGCCGTGCAAAATACATTTGTGAAGATATTTGTATAACAGTCAATTTTTAAAAATTGGCATCTTTAATCATACTTTGAATCATGGGAGGATAAATGACATTGCATTAATTATTTTGTAAAAGTAGGTAGTGAACAAAATTATATTTACACACTGCATAGGAGGCCGCATGAAAAAGTACGTAGTAGTAGACAGTTGCAACAGTACCTTTAGACAAATTGTGTCTGAACTTCTGAAGGTGCATTTTACAGTGGAATCCATTTCTGTTGTCAAGTCCACACAGATACACATGTGGAGCCTCTTAAAAAACTCGTGTTATAGTGAAAGCTTGTAAACTCAAGTTGTGGTGGATTTGAAAACAATGTCTTTGGTCTTCCTTTTGTTTATCTGGAGTTAATTGGAATTTATTCTAAACTGGAGAGGTTTTAGGTATTAAAGAATGAAACCTGGGTGTTATACATGGGGAATTTGATGTTCTTTAAATGATATCTTAAAGGGCAGCATTTAGATGATAAAGATAAAAGCTTCAGGGAACAGAGATTTGTGGAAAGCCAATACTTGATATAGTCTGATGCTGATCAGTTTTACCAGAGTGAAGCAAAACATGAGCTATCTCACTTAGTTACCCAGCAAAGGAGTGCTAGCTTTTTAGATGGAGTTTCAAAGACATTTAAGAGGAAGATTACATGTTGATTAGTGAAGTTACGGCATTTGAAGTTGGTTTTAGATTTGGAAGCCGTGGTAATATTGAAAAGTAATGAAGAGTGAAAGGAGGCTGGGAGGATGGCATTTAACAAGGATAGTTTGATTCTTTTCAGCCTTAACACTAGACTAAGAAATTAGGTTTAGAGCAAAGGCAGCTTAAGGGAGATTTCATATGGATGCACAAGATCATTTCTTGTTTAGATGTTGTAAACATAAGGAAGCTATACCTATTAGCAGATCTTTCTGGGATTGGGGCCACAAAAGATATGCTTTTTAATGCAGAAATTAGTTATGAGCTGGAACTCTGACTGAAGGGCTGATGGGGAAAGAATAGATAAAAGGCTTCCAGAAGGAAATTGCATCGGCATTTGAAAGAGGGAAAGTTTCAGGGGAGCTAGAGAATGCAAAAGATTAGCTTTATTCGTATTATGTACATCAAAATATACAGTGAAATGCATTATTTGCATCAATGATCAACACAGTTTGAGGATGTGCTGGGGGCAGCCTGTAAGTGTTGCAGTGCATCCAGCACCAACATAGCATGCCCATAACTTGGTAACCCTTGCTAACCCATAGGTCTTTGGAATGCAGGAGAAATCTTGAGCACCCAGAGGAAACCTGCAGAGTCCTAGGGATAACATACTTACTCCTTACAGATAGTAATGGTAATTGAACCCTGATCACGAGCCCTGTAAAACATTACACTAGCCACAACACTACTGTGCCATCCACAAGGCAGCAGGGTCTGATAGGATAGCGGTAATTGGAGCCTACATATATTTGCAGGTGTCATGGTCCCAACCATTAATTCCCCATTTTCTCCTAATTCCCTTTGATTTTGCCATAGTTCCGACTGATATTTTCTCCTGATTTCCTTTGTAATGGCACACCTGGTTTTCATCAAGACCTGCAGCATAAGAACCCTGGTTTTGCACCCACTAGTTGCCAGATTGTTGGTTTTGCTAGTGTGGTAATTAACATTTCCCGGCTGCTTAGGATTGTGTGTCCTAAGTTTTGCTTCAGTACCAAGATTCACCTGTGCAACTCAGTCTCTCTGAGTCAAGATAAGTTTTCTAAGTTCAACTCTAGTTCCGATGTTTACCTGTGAAACTTTGTCTCTGTGTCAAGATAAGGATTCCAAGTTTACTCCAGTACTGAGGTTTAACTCTGTAACTCCATCTCTCCAAGCTAAGAAAAGTTTTGACTGCCGCTTCCCTTTCTACGCATCATGTCAGGATAAGTTCTGCCTGCCTCCTGCTTTCCTACACTCCCTCTTGTTTGCCGTTGAACACTCATGCCCACATCTGCATCCAAACTCAATCTTTATGCCTGTGTCCTGCATTTGGGCTCACCTCATTCGCTGCAATAGCAGGGCTTACTAGCACTATCTTCTGCAATAATAATTCTATAATTATCCTTTATTGAATGTTTTGAAGGAGAGAGGAATGGAAAAGAAAATGGGAACAGGGGAGAAAAACAGAACTCAGTATGATAACTTTTCATCATACCAGGAAAATAAGTTTTCTTGTCAATAGTTTTGCTATTTTGGGTCAAGAGAGAATGAATGTGTCTTTGCTACTACTCAGCTTTGAGATTGCTAGAGAAATATGAGGGCTCGCAGTTTATTCAGAATGGAATTTTAGTAAAAGTTTGGCTTGGTACGCATGAAGAACTGAAGGAATGAGGCTGAGTCAGTGAATTAATCTCTAACTTTCTTACTTATGTAGTTGGGCCCTTAGCTCCTGAGTGGACCATAGGCCATCATCCTCTGAAAATTGATGGTGTGGCTGGAGTTCATCAACACTTCTGCAATCCATTGTCTTCACTATACAGGGGATTGGCCTATACAGATTCACCAGAGCTCTGTTGGCTGGCCTTACCCATTTCCACCTCTCATAATGGGGATATAGGGTTAGACTATGGAAGACAGTATCGGTCTTGGAAATAAAGAAATCCGTGAGCTCCTTGCAAAGAAGAGTTTAAAGAGGAATTATGAGGTGATGCACTGATGGTTGGAGCGAAATCTTTGTTTCTATTTAATACCAGTCAGAATAACAATTAAATACTGTTTGTTTGGTTACACTTAAAATCAGAGTGTAATGTCAGAATCCAACATTTGATAAAAAGGTCATAAATTTTGAATTGACTGTAATTCTCTGAAATAATGGCTTAAAATCTGTGTGGTGGATCTATGTGATAATTTGCAAAGCTCCCCACAAAAATCTTGCAGTATCTGTGGTAAACACTTCTCCTTTTCTGTTGCCAGCTATAGTTCTTTTAGGGGAAAAATTTGGACAGGGAACAGTTAGTAAGTTGTTCAGATCAGGGAGGTTTCTAGCACCTGGCAGTCAATCACATCAATCAATTATTAACCGAAAACAAGGATGCATTTTTTAAAATTAAAATTATAAATATTAAACAATGTGAAATAAAAACTGGGATATGCAAATCTAAAAAACAGGAGCTGGGATATCTAATAGACTTTGTTTTGCAATAACAGAAACAATTTACTGACAATACCTGAATAAAGTGTTAAAAAATATATAGTTTTCAGCAGTAGTTAAGGGGATAATGCTCTATTGGAATTTCACTTAAACATGTATTACTAATCAAAGGGCTCTGAGATTACTGGGTAATAGGGCTATTATATTAACCATCTAAATTCATATCATCTCAAGAAATTTTAGACTGATTGCACAAAATGCCTGCAAAGAGAAGAGCCTATGAAGCAGTGTTGTTTCACTGCTAAGAAAGTCCTGAAGATGCTGTCAGTTGCACAGAGTGACAATAATTGTTTTTATTATCACTCAAAGTAAGATCATTGGATTATTTCAAGATGAAGGAAGTTAAGTTCAAATCCTGGTTTGGAAATGAAAATCAAGAGTTGATTCAGTTTATGGTTTAAGAAGTCTGAGTTGCAAATGGAACTTAATAGTACTTACTTTCCTATCAATGAATAGGTTTCAGACTCCTGAGCAAACATCCACGAGCGTCAAAATTCCAAACAGTTCAATGCCACGACTGGATTGTTGCACTCTGATAATTGACTCTTTGTGCAGTCCAGTAGCAAAGCACACAGTATATAGAATTTCAAGCATTTGTGATGGTTAGACCTGGTGCAGGACTATTGAACTGAAGTATATTGAATTTATTTAAATCTTACATCTGTCCCACAATGGGAGGAAGTAAAAATCTTTGCATTATGACTCCATTGCAACATACAGACATGTGAATTTGAAAGTATAATGGCTTGAAGAAAGAAGCTGTCCTTTAGCCTGTTGGTCCTGGCTGTAATGCTGCGGTACTGTTTGCCAGGCGGAAGCAGCTGGAACAGTTCATGGTTGGGGTGACTGGTGTCCCCAATGATCTTCCAGGCCTTCTTTATGCACTTGCTGCTATAAATTTTCTCAATGAGGGGGGGATGTTCAAGTCCACAGATGTGCAGGTCTATCCGTACCACTCACTGCAGCGCCCAGCAATCAAGGTTGGTGCAGTTCCCATACCAGGTGGTGATACAGTCAGTCAGGATGCTCTCAATGGCGTCCCTGTAGAAGGGGGCTCATGATGAACTTCTTCAGTTGCCCGAGGTGGAAGAAATGCTGTTGTGGTTTTTATTACTCACCCTCTCAACTGCAAATTCATTGATGTTGATTGGGATAAGCCTGTCTCCATTCCTCCAGTAATCCATGATCAACTCTTTTGTTTTTTGAACTTTGAGGGAGAGGTTGTTATTTTGGCACACTTGGTCAGGGTGTCGACCTCTCCTCTGTAGGCTGTGTTGTCACCGCTAGAAATAAAGCTGATCAATGTCTTGTCATCTGCAAATTTGTTCAGCAGATTGGAGCTGTGTGCGGCACCACAGTTGTGGGTGTAAAGGGAGTAGAGGAGGGGACTCAGGACATAACCTTGGGGAAGCTCATAATGTTGAATGGAGAGTAATCACAGCAACACAGAGGAAAAATTAAAAAATAATAGTTTTTCTTGAATAGAGTTAATTTTATAAATTATTAAATTCATTTGTATTTTGACAGCTTTATTATTAAGTTAATACTTTTAATGGCATGTTTTGAAATTTTGAGCACTTGAATGTATTTTGTTACCCTCTCAAAATATTCAGATTGGTCAGACAAGATCTTCCCTTAATAAACTATACTGGCTTTTTATGATCAGTCCCTGCTTTCCAAAGGATCACTAATCCTGTCCCTCAGAATTTTTTTAATAACTTCCTTTGACTGATGTTCGGCTCATGAATCTGTAATTACTAGACTTTTTCCTGCTGCTCTTCTTATAAATAGCAACCGCATTTGCCATCCGCCAGTCATCTGGCACTGACCTCACTTGTGACCAGCACAGACTTATAAATCACTATCAGAGACCCAGTGGTCTCTTGCCTTTTGTGGCAGGTTGAGATAAATCCTATACAGCCCTGAGGAATTATCCACTGTAAAGCCTGTTAAGGGATTGAGTACCTCCTTATTCATGGAGGTAGATTCCCCAAGTCAAGATCAACTAATGGTCCTCATATATTATATCCTCATGTTGTGTCAAAAATCTTTCCTTTAGACACCTGAAAAATTTGCTCCCTCCAAGACTTTTAAGGTCAGCCAATCACATGCCTCTTTCCCAGACCTGGGGAATCAAGAACCAGAGGATATAATTTAAGGTGGAGAGATTTAATCGGAACCTGAGGGAAAGCTTCTTTATCCTGAGAATGGCTAGTAGATGGAATGAGCTGCCAGAGGAAGTGCTCAAGGCATGTACATTAACAACATTTAAAAGGTCAGGTACATGGATTGGGAAGATTTAGAAAGATCTGGAACAAACATGGACAAATAGGACGAGCTTAGATTGGAACCTTGTTCAGTAATGACTCTGCTCATTCTCCTATGCTCCAATGAAAATACTGCCAACCTGATGAACCTCTCTCCATAACTGAGTCCTTTGAACCCTGGCAACATCTTCATAAATCCTCTCTCCACTCTTTTCAGCATCTTTCCCATAACAGAGCGACCAAAATTGAATGCAATGCTTCAAATGTGGCCTCATCAACATCTTGTCCAAGTAGGAGTTACATGAGTTGGATAGGTACAAGTAAAATTAAATTGAGAGAGGCTCTAAACTGATTGGAGCTTAATTGGTGGATGTTGGTTTAGACATCTGAGGTGTGAAAAAGGAAAAGCTGGGATTGTATGTCACAGAAAAACCAATGAGGGCTCTGTCAGTGTGGTAGGGCTGAACATTAATGGGCAAAATTCAAACATGTTAAGGGGGAAAAGTCTTAATTTCAAAAGGAAAATACACAAAGATGGAGGGAGAAAGAAGAGATCTGGAATAAAGAAATAGTTTGCAAAGATGGTAATCCATGCATGGAGCCAAAAGAAATGGATCTTAAACAAATTTTTTGTATCTGTATTTTCTCAGGAGATGGACACAGGGTCTGTCGAACTGAGGCAAAGTGGCATCAACTTCATGGTCTTTATTCAGATTACAAGGAGGAGCTGTTTGCTGTCTTGAGGCAAATTAGGATGGTTAAATCCTCAGGGCCTGACAAGGTGTTCCCTCAGGCCCTGTGGGAGACAAGTGCAGAAATTGCCGGGGCTCTAGCAGAGATGCTCTATTTAAATTATCCTAGGTGACAGGAGAAATGCTGGACAATTGGAGGATAGCTAATTTTGTTTCATTGTTTAAGAAAGGCTTTAATAATAAACCAGGAAACTATAGGCCAGTGAGTCTGACATCAGTTGTGGGAAAGTTATTGGAAGGTATTCTAAGGGAACTCGTATATAAGTATTTGGATCAACGTGGATTGATTAAGGATAGTCAGCATGGTTTGTGTGTGGTAGGTCATATCTAACAAATCTTAAAGAGTTTTTCAAGGAAGTTACCAGGAAAGTGGATGAAGGCAAGGCAGTGATATTGTCTACATGGACTTTAGCAAGGCATTTGACAAGATTCCCTTGTAGGAGGTTGGTCAAGAAGGTTTAGTTGCTGAGCATTCAAGATGAGGTGGTAAATTGGATTAGACATTGGCTTTGTGGGAAAAGCCAGAGAGTGGTAGTAGATGATTGTATCTCTGACTTGAGGCCTCTGACTGGTGGACTGCTACAGCGACTGGTACAGGGCCCTTTGTTGTTTGTCATCTATAGTATATCAATGATCTGGATGATAATGTGGTCAACCGGTTCATCACATTTGCAGATGACACCCAGGTTGGGAGTCTATTGGACAGCAGAATCTGGACCAACTGGAAAAATGGGCTGATAAGTGGCAGATGGAATTTAATGCTGACAAGTGTGAGGTGTTGTATTTCAGTAGGACCAACCAAGGTAGGTATTACACAGTAAATGGTAGGGCACTGAGGAAATAGGTGGAACAAAGGGGTCTGGAACACAGGTCCATAATTCATTGAAAGTGGCGTCACAGGAGCATAGGATCTTAAAGAAAGTTTTGGCATATTGGCCTTCATAAATCAAAGTATTGAGTACCAGAGATGGGATGTCATGTTGAAGTTGTAAAAGATACTAGTGGGGTCTAATGTGGAGTATTGTGTACAATTTTGGTCACCTACCTACAAGAAAGATGTAAATAAGGTTAAAGGAGTACAGAGAAAATTATAAGGATGTTGCTGGGTCTGAAGGACCTAAGTTATAAGGAAAGATTGAATAGGTTAGGACTTTATTCCTTGGAACATTGAAGATTGAGAGATTTGATGGAGGGAAGCAAAATTTTGAGGTGTATAGATAGGGTAAACTCAAACAGGTTTTTTCCACTGCAGTTGGGTAGCACTACAACTAGAGGTCATGGGATAAGGGTGAAAAGCGAAAAGTTTGAAGGAAACATTCACTGAGAGGGTTGTGAGAGTGTGGAATAAGCTGCCAGTGCATGTGAGTTTGAGCTCAATTTCAATGTTTAAGAGAAGTTTGGATAGGTACATGGAATATTGGAGTATGGAATGCTATGGTCCAGGTACAGGTCAGTGGGAATAGGCAGATGAATTGGCTCAGCATTGACTTGTTGGGACAAAAAGCCTGTTTCCATGCTGTACTTTTCTGCGACAATGTTTAAGGATGTGCTTGTTAAGAAGAAGATGATTGCAGTTTTTAAGTAGAAGGAGAGGTGTAGCTGAGGAAAGGAAACTTAAGTCTGTTGGAAAGTAGGAAAGAAAGCTGGAAATCTACCTATTGTGTCAAAATGAGGTTGCGAGAGTAGAAGGTGGAAGAAATCAATAAGCTCAAAGCAGGTGTATGGTTGCATGAGGGAAATTGGAGAACTTCCAGGGGACTGGATCAACCCACTCTTATCAGTGAGATTGAGAGTAAGCTAATCATTGACTTAAGGAGGAGGAAACCAAGGTCCATGTCCTCATTGGGAGATCAGAGATGAAAAGGGTCAGCAGCTTTAAATTCCTCAGTGCACAGAAGTGCAATTAGAAGAAAGCACAACAGCACCTCTACTTCCTTAGGAGTTTGTGAAAATTCAGCATTACATCTAAAATTTTGACAAATTTCTGTAGATATGGAGGTGCAGGTGCTTGCTATCTTGAAGCAAATCAGAGTAGATAAATCCCCAGGACCTGACAGGGTATTCACTTGGACCTTGAAGGAGACTAATGTTGAAATTTCAGGGGCCCTGGCAGATATATTTAAAATGTCAATATCTACAGGTGAGGTGCCAGAGGATTGGAGGATAGCTCATGTTGTTCAGTTGTTTAAAAAAGGCTCAAAAAGTAATCCGGGAAATTATAGGCTGGTAAGTTTGACGTCTGTAGTAGATAAATTATTGGAAAGAGTACTAAGAGATAGGATCTACAAGTATTTGGATCGACAGGGACTTATTAGGAAGAGTCAACACGGCTTTCTGCGTGGTAGGTCATGATTAACAAATCTATTAGAGTTTTTCGAGGAGGTTACCAGGAAAATGGATGAAGGGAAGGCAGTGGATGTTGTCTACATGGACTTCAGTAAGGCCTTTGACAAGGTCCTGTATGGGAGGTTAGTTAGGAAGATTCAGTTGCTGGGTATACATGGTGAGGTAGTAAATTGAATTACACATTGGCTCAATGGGAGAAGTCACAGAGTGGTAGTGAAGGCCTGTGACTTGTGGTGTGCCACAGGGATCAGTGCTGGGTCCATTGTTATTTGTCATCTATATCAACGATCTGGATGATAATGTGGTAAATTGGATCAGCAAATTTGCTGATGATACAAAGATTGGAGGTGTCGTGGACAGTGAGGAAGGTTTTCAAAGCTTGCAGAGGGATCTGGACCAGATGGAAAAATGGGCTGGAAAATAATGGCAGATGGAATTTAATACAGACAAGTGTGAGGTATTGCACTTTGGAAGGACAAACCAAGGTAGAACATACAAGGTAAATGGTAGGACACTGAGGAATGCAGTAGAACAGAGGGATCTAGGAATACAGATACAAAATTTCCTAAAAGTGGCATCACAGGTAGATAGGGTAGTAGAGAGAGCTTTTGGTACATTGGCCTTTATAATTCAAAGTATTGAGTATAAGAGTTGGAATGTTATGGTGAGGTTGTACAAGGCATTGGTGAGGCCGTATTTGGAGTATTGTGTGCAGTTTTGGTCACCGGATTATAGGAAGGATATTAATAAGGTTGAAAGAGTGCAGAGAAGGTTTACAAGGATGTTGCCGGGACTTGAGAAACTGAGTTACAGAAAAAGGTTGAATAGATTAGGACTTTATTCCCTGGAGCATAGAAGAATGAGAGGAGACTTGATAGAAGTATATAAAATTATGATGGGTATAGATAGAGTAAATGCAAGCAAGCTTTCTCCATTGAGGCTAGGGGAGAAAAAAACCAGAGGACATGGGTTAAGGATGAAGGGGGAAAAGTTTAAAGGGAACATTAGGGGGGGCTTAATCACACAGAGAGTGGTGAGAGAGTGGAATGAGCTGCCAGATGAAGTTGTAAATGCAGGCTCACTTTTAACATATAAGAAAAACTTGGACAGGTGTATGGAGGGATATGGGGCAGGTGCAGGTCAATGGGACTAGGCAGAAAAATGGTTCAGCACAGCCAAGAAGGGCCAAACAGCCTGTTTCTGTGCTGTAATGTTCTACGGATCTATGTGTGGTGGAGAGTATATTGACTGGTTGCATCACATCATGGTATGGAAATATCAATGCTCTTGAATGGAAATCCTACAAAATGTAGTAAATGGAGCCCATTCCATCATGGGTAATGCGCTCCCCTCCACTGAGCACATCTACACAGCATTTTTGCAGGAAAGCAGCATCCATCATCAATGACCCCTACCACCCAGGTCATGCTGTCTTCTCACTGCTGCCATCAGGATAAAGGTACAGGAGCCTCAAGACTTAAACCACCAGGTTCAGGAACAATCATTACCCCTCAGCCATCAGCTTTTGAACCAGATGGGATATCTCCACTCAGTTTCACTTGCTCCCTCACTGAATGTTCTCGCAAACTATGGACTCACTTTCAAGGACTCTTCATCTTATGTTCTCGATATTTATTGCTTATTTATTTATTTGTTTGTTTATTATAATGATTATTTTTTCAGTATTTTTGTATTTGCACAATTTACTGTATTTTGCACAGTTATTGTATGCCCATTTGGTGGGGGCTTTCATTGATTCTATTATGATTATTGGGTTTATTAAGTATGCTCACAAGAAAATGAATATCAGGGTTGTATATGGTGACATATGGTGACAAATCTGTATTTGTCATTAAACATCATTAAAGACCAAAAGGAGGGAAAATTAAAAGAATACATTTTGTAACTTGCAGTAGATTTGTTGTTGGGCTACTGACAGAAAGTCTGAGTAAGTACTCAGATCAAGCAACGTTTATGACAAGAGAAACAGGAATGAAATATTAAAATAGAATTATACGCACATTTTGCAGGCTACCTTTATTATCTTTAAAATGATCTTTTAATTTCCTTTGTTATGCAGTTATTTCTGAGATTTTCAGTACATAATCAACCCAGAATCTTCTTGCAAGGAAAAAAGTTCTCCAAGACAAATAAGGCTGAATGTTATTAACTCCCATTTTAAAATTGTTCCCTGGATATGGTCCACATTGATAGAGGTGTATTTATTGTTCATCTAAGACTGTTAAAACAAACTGATAATTTACCAGATTATTTAAAGGATTATGGAGAGTCAGCATTGTGATGTGAGATTTAAATCCAAGTGGACAAATCAGGTTGAGGGCATCTTTCCAGTTGAAATGATCCTGTATTAGCCAATTGAACTGCTTTAGTGTATTTTTTTTCTCTCGCAAGAATCAATCTTCAAATGACCAGATTTATAGACTTCATGTAATCCATTAGGCATATTTCAAGGAGCGCTATTCCTCTGCCGTGGTTTTCATGCTTACCCTACCAGATTTAACTTTGGTGACACATTTCATAAATTGGTACCATCGTTCATTTGGAATGTTATTTTACAAATTATTTGTTCCAGGTTTGGAGAGGCAAATCGCCACTGTTCTTATGAGTACTTGCTACAGAAGTGAGCATTGCGTTCTTTCTCCCTCCTTGCAATTTAAGCATTTTAAGCCTGTGTTGAATTTAAGTAGTGAAAACGACGAGGTGGAAGGACCGCCATTCCTTAGAGTAAGGAATGTCCTTTGTGGTGTATCTGGTTTGGATAGTTTGAATTTGCTGTTTGACCCGTTAGGGTACACCCAGTCAAATGTACAGTTTCACTTTTTCACCCCTTAGATTATGCGAAGAAAATTAATTCCCTTATTACAAATATTTTTAAAAGCTTTCACTAAATGTGTTTAAAGTAACTGATCCAGTGATTGCTTATGTTCCTTATCATAAAATTTCAATATGTATTGATTACGGCCGATGATACTTAAAGATGCTGAGCGCAATTTTGGTATGTCTGTGCTATATTGATGAGGGACCGATACTACTTCTAGCGAAAAGCTGGTTTAGCTCCTTGCGAACCCTGAAACGATTAATTCTGATTTCGCCTGTAAAGTATGTGACTGGTCAGCTAGGTATTCCGAAGCATGTAATATGTTGATAACGGTTGGATATTATATAAGGAGAATATCGCCTCGAAGTCAAAATGTCTTTCCCGAAGCTCTGGTGTTTCAATTCAGTGACTATTTTCACGCTATTTTCGTTCTGTGATGCCACGATATTTCAGTACTGGTTAATCTTTCGGTGGTTCTTCGATAAGTGTCAGTCCATTTGCAAGACTTGACGGAGCAAAACGCTGTGGCAGACTGTGTAAATGATTTTTCATTGATTTCAGCTGTGATTTTTTAAAAAAAATTTAACAATTATGACAAATAAACCAGTGGTAACACGGCCCCACGGCACAAACTAAATCCCATTGGAATATGATCAAACATAAATTCACAGTGAGCATCCGGAGCACAAGGGAGGAAAAGTAGAGCGGGAGGGAGGTTGGGGGAATGGCGGGATGGTGAGTAGAGATTGTCTAATCATAATCTAATCAACAGTGAGCGCATAATATTATAAAATATGTACTGTAAAACGGAATTATGCAAAAAAGATATATAAAAGTGCAGCTGATAAGTGTCCAGGCAAAATCTGTCAACAGACACAACGCAAAAACAAGCTCGCCGTGGGGGGGTTGCTTGGACCATGTCGTACACGACATTAATAATAGCGGCAACTTCCTGTTGTACGGTGATTTTGAAGTACCAAAACGTCTCAATGCACCTTACTGCAGCGACCTCAAAGACGAGCGCCCAATCACAGAGGTAAACATTGGAGACAATAGAAGTTTAATAGGTTTTAACTAACGATTTAAGAGTAGAAGGATGTGGAGAAGAGCAGATATTTATAGTGTGATTTTCAAAACTTGGGAGTTTGGCAGTTGAAGACAAAGTCGCCAATAGTGGAACAACTAAATCCACCAATGAAGAGATCAGGGTGAAAGCAGCACAGTTACCCTGAAGGGATGCATTCCCAGGGGAGCTTACATATACCGGGAAAAGCAGGATCCTGAGGAGATCTGCAAACAATGAAGAGATTTTAACATGGGGGGGGGGTGGTTTGATGATCCTGGAGTCAATGGAGGTCAGCAAGTGCAGTAGATAGTTTATGAATGAATAGTCAGAACCAGGCAGGTTTATTGTCACTCAATTATGCCATGAAAATCGTTATTCTGTGGCAGCAGTGCACGACAGAAACATTACCAAGTTTCAACAAATAAATAATAATGCAAAAAAGGAATGAGATAGAGTATATGGGGTTCATGGACCATTCTGAAATCTGATGGCAGAGGGGAAGAAGCTGTTCCTTAAACTTTGAATGTGTGGGTCTTTGGGCTCCTGTACCTCCACCCCTATGGCAAAAGTGAGTCTTGTAATCTAACTCGTTATGATAATGTACTCTACCGTTTATCTGCACGGCACTCTTTCAGTAACTTTTAGACTTCATTCTGCATTATTATTGTTTTTACATTATTTTAGCTCAATGCATTATGTAATGATTTGATCTGTATAAACAGTGTGCAAAACCAGCTTAATGCTGTGCCTTTGTACGTGACAATAATAAACCAATGCCAATACAATTCCAAAGCTCATCCTAAGGTCAGATATGATATCAAGGTTACAAAGTCTCCTCTCGAGGTCAGATGTGATGTCATGATTGCAATTATCACAGGAGATTTTAACCTTTATATTGATTGGACAAACCAAATTGCAAGGATATCATAGAAAAAGAATTTGTGGAATGCCTCAGGGATTGCTTTTGAAACCAGTACATTATGGAAGCTATCTTGGAGCTGGCTATTTTAGATTTGCTTTTATGTAATGAGAAAGATTAGCCACTGAAATTGTAGTTAAAGATCCCCCCCACCACCTCCCAGAGAAACGACAGTATGACAGAATTCTGAATGTAGTTTGAGAATGATCACAATAAGTTTATTACTTGTGTCTTCAATTTAAGATAGAGCAGTTATAATACAATGACAGAGGAGTTGTCTAAAGTAGACTCTGAAATCAAGCTAGTTGATGAACAGATGCAGATATTCAGACTGATGGTCGATAATGCTCAGCAGGAAGTTTATAACATCTATAAAGAGGAATTCCATGAGAAAGTGACACAAAGGAGGTAAAGGATAATGTTAAATTGAAAAGTAGGGTATACAAGCATCAAGTAATAGTGGTAGACCAAAGAACCGGGAAGATTTTGTGATCCAACAACAGAATACTATAAATATCATAAGGGAGAAAATGAATTTTGAAAGGAAGCTTGCATGTAGTATCAATCGAAACATTAACAGTTGTTATGGATATATAAACAGCAACAGGCCAAATGCTGGAGGGATTCAGCAGGTCAGGCAGCATCTATAGAAATGAGTAAGCAGTCAACATTTAGAACCAAGACCCTCTTCAGGACTGAGAAAGGCGGAAGATTCCTGAATAAAAAAGGTGGGAGGAGAGGAGAGAGGCTAGTTGGAAGGTGATGGGTGAAGTCAGGTGGGTGGAAAAGGTCAGGGGATGGAGAAGGAAGAATTTGATAGGAGGGGAAAGTGGACAATAGGAGAGAAGGAGGAGGGGACTCAGGGAAGTAATAAGCAGGTGAGAAGAAATGAAAGGTCCGAGTGGAGAATAGGGGAAGGGGGAGGGAATTTGTTCACTTAAAGGAGAAATCGATACACATGGCAACAGGTTTCAGGGTACCCAGAGGAATATAATGTATTGATCCTCCACCCTGATGTTGGCCTCATCTTGGCACAAGAGGAGACCATGGATCGACACATCAGAACAGGAATAGGAATCAGAATTAAAATGTTTGGCCACTAGGAAATCCTGCTTGTGGCTGATGGTGCAAAGTTGTTCAATGAAGTGGTCCCCCAATTTACAATGGGTCTCACCAATGTAGAGGAGCACTGGACACAGTAGATGACCCTAGCAGATGCTCAAGTGAAGGACTGCTTGGAACCCTGAATGGAGGTGAGAGAGGAGTGTATGGGCAAGTGTGTCACATAGGCCACTTGTCTGGAGGGAGATTAGTGGGGAAAGACTAATAGACAAGGGAATCGCAAAGGAAGCAATCCACATAGAAAACGAGGTGGGGGGGGATGTAAAGAAAAGTTTCATGGTGGTGGAAGGATCTCGGCCCAAAACATCTTCTGTTTATTCTTTTCCATCGATGCTGCCCGACCTGCTGAGTTCCTTTAGCATTTTGTTTGTGTTGCTTTGGATTTCCAGCATGTGCAGACTTTGGCATGTTTTTGGTTTATAAACGGGAAGAGGGTGGATAAGGTAAACAGGGGCCAAAGATGAATCAATAACAGCAAATAAAGAGAGAGCTGATATGTTGACTAAATGTTTTACACTAATCTTCACCATGGAAGATATTGCCAATACTCCAATGATATTTGATGGAAAATTTTCAAATAACAAGGTAGAATTTACAAAAATCTCAATTACATGTGATAAAGTATTAACAAACATCAGGCAGACAAGTCACCAGGAACAGATGGACTGCACACTAATATTTATAAGCAAGTGACTGCAAAAATTGTGGATCCAGTGGATGATATTTTTTATGACTTGCTAAACTCCTGGTGGTTATCATAAAATTGAAAAAAAAAGCTGCTGATGTGGTTCCCTTGTTCAAAGTACAGAAAGGCAGAAGGTTGGAAACTATAGATTAGTTAATTTAATAGCTAGTATTATGAAGATGCTGGAGTCAGTAATCAAATAAGGAGGAGTTGATCATTTAGGAGACTTGAATATAATTAAACCTAGTCAACATGACGTGAAGAAAGATAAATCATATTTGACAACTTTGCTTGAATTCTCACAGGGAGAGTTGATAGAGGGGGACCTGTAGATATAGTGTACTTAGATTTCCAAAAGCCATCTGACAAGGTGCCACACAGAAGGGTGTTGCAAAATTGAAATTTCATGGTATTAGAGGAAGGGTGTTTGTATGAATCTGTATTTCTTGGAGTTTTGAAGAATGAGGATATTCAAATATATAGGATCCTTAAGGGGGCTTGAAAAATAAATGTTACGATATTTCTACTAGTGGGAGTGCCACAAACAAGGAAACATAACTACAAGTTAAGAGGCTGATTATTTAAACTGAGGTTTAAAGACATTTCTTTCCACAGAGTTGGTGAATCTCTGGAATTCTATGCCTTGACAGGTGGTGGAAGCGGGAATATTAGAAGTATTTAAAGTGGAGATGGATGAACATTTGATGGATCAGGGAATAGAAAAATAAGGAGAAATGGTGCAGAAGAGGATTTGAGATCAGCATAGATTAGTCATGGTCTTATTAAGTGGTGGGACAGGCTTGTAAGGTTTGATGACCTACCCCTTCTTCGATTACAGAGCTGGTGACAGCAGGTAATTCTTTGTTTTGATTAATTGCCACATCAAAGGTTATTATGGAAAATAAAAGTTTGCAGTGTTATAGGTAACACTGGATGTTGATAGAAGATAACTTAGCCAACAGAAAACAGAGAGTACGTATCAATAGGTCTTTTTCTGGTTGGCAAGATGTAACAAATGTTTTGCTAGGCCCTCAACTTTTTATGATTTGTGCAAGTGACCCAAAGCACCAAAGTTACGTTTGATGAAAATTTTCTTATGACTCAGTAAGCTGTGAGGAGGACATAATAAGGTTACAAAGAGATATGGATAGTTTAAAATGAGTGAATAAAGATCTGGAAAATGGATTATTATAATAATATGTGGGGAAATGTGAAATTGTCTATTTATCTAGAAGATGAGAGATTGAACTCTGAGATGTTGGGGGATTTGTGTATACAGGTGTATGATTTGCAGATGCCTGGTATGCAGACACAGCAAGTAATTAGGGTAGTTTTTATAATGTTATTTATTTGTAGCAGGAGTTTATGCTTTAGTTATACAGAGCACTGGTGAGAGCACATCTGGAATACTATGTAAATGTTGGTCTCTTAAGGATGGATGATAGACACAAGATTACAGATGCTGGTGTCTGGAGTGAAGAAACAAACTACTGGATGAACTCAGCAAGCCAAGCAGCATCTGTGGTGGCAAAGGATTGATTAATGTTTTGGGTCGACACATACTGTCAGGATATTAATATGTTGGAAACCACTCAGATAATGTTTACTCAATCAAAACCTGGAAAGGATAGGAAGTGTACAAGAGAAAGGAATTTGATTGAAACACATAAAGTGTTTAGAGGTCATGATGCAGTGGATATAGAGTGAATATTACATAGGATGTTGTTTTCCAGAAAACGAGCATAATGACACAGTTTTTGCTATACTGTATAATATTTTATATTGATTAGAATCAACATGCAAACATACAATTCAGGAGCAGAAGGCCATTTTGCATCTTGAGGCTGCTCTGCCACTCAACAAAATAATGGCTGATATGATTATAACCTGAATTGTACATTCCTATGTATCTTCAAAACACTCAATCCCTTGCTTTATCAAGCATTCCATTTATTTATTTATTCAGATACAATGCGGAAAATAGGCCCTTCCAGCCCTTTGAGCCATACCTGCCTTAAGATGTTTAATTCTTTTTTTTCCACAATCCTTTAAGGAATGCTTGCAACTTTCTGAAGAGAAAATGTCCACATGACATAAAGTGACCTGGAGGTGGTTATCACATTTTACTCTTGGGGGGGGGGGGGGAGTCAATTTTCAGTTCATTTTACTAAAAAAATTAGGTCATTTATTTTTTTCTCACAGAGAAGATTCAACATCTATAATGTCTATTATAGTTAAAATTTTGTAAAATTGCCTCTTATGTTTTTAGGTACTGAGAGAACAACATGGAAAAAGATGATTTTTGGGTATTTGTTAGCTCCTCTCCTCACAACTATTTACCGGTGTCTGCATTAATCTTCCTGCCTGCTGTTTACTTTCATTGGCAATTTTCTTATATATTGAATTAAATTTTTGATTATTAGTAGTGTGATCTTTTGCACTTAGCTTTTTGATTATAAAAATGACAAATTTGGCACTTCCTATTGCCCCAGATCTCTTTTGCAGTGTGAGTTTATACATCATGAAACTGTTGTTATCAGTCTCACTATATAGTATCCCTTTATATTGTCATGCCTCTTCTAAATGGGATATTTCTGTATTAATAACTTCTGTCAACCCATTAGTGGTGAATTCAACCTTTAAGCTGAGATTGATGCATTAGCAATGAAATAACTACAAGTACACCATTTCCATAAAAAGTCTCAATGTGATTTTACAGGAGACATTCATATACCAACCAGCATTGTTAATCATGAGCCATATTAGTAGCAATGAAATGATATACTTGATAGAAACTCATGCCAAAGACTGTTATTAACTTTGGTTTCTTGAAGTATTTACGGTATGTATTTTCGGACAGGGAATGTAAAAGTTCTCACTTTCCTTGCAATTGAAGACACTCAATCAATTATAATATGAATTAAACTGAAAGTAAGCATGCAGGTACAGCAGGCAGTGAAGAAAGCTAATGGCATGTTGGCCTTCATAGCAAGAGGAGTTGAGTATAGGAGCAAAGAGGTCCTTCTGCAGTTGTACAGGGCCCTGGTGAGACCACACCTGGAGTATTGTGTTCAGTTTTGGTCTCCAAATCAGAGGAGGGGCATTCTTGCTATTGAGGGAGTGTAACGTAGGTTCATGAGGTTGATTCCCAGGATGGTGGGACTGTCATATGTTGAAAGATTGGAGTCACTGGGCTTTTATACAGTAGAATTTAGAAGGATGAGAGGGGATCTAGTTGAAACATATGAGATTGTTAAGGGATTGGACATGCTAGAGGCAGGAAACATGTTCCCGATGTTGGGAGAGTCCAGAACCAGAGGCCACAGTTTAAGAATAAGGGGTAGGCCATTGAGAATGGAGTTCAGGTAAAACTTTTTCACCCAGAGAGTTGTGGATCTATGGAGTGCTCTGCCTCAGAAGGCAGTGGAGGCCAATTCTCTGGATGCTTTCAAGAAAGAGTTAGATGGAGCTCTTAAAGATAGCGGAGTCAAGGGATATGAGGATGATCAGCCATGATCATGTCGAATGGTGGTGCTGGCTCAAAGGGCCGAATGGCCTACTCCTGCACCTATTGTCTATTGAATTAACTTGTGATTACTGTGTGTAGGCTTATTTATAAATATAAACTATGCATCAGTAATAACTTTCAGATCAGTTTTTTAATACTTCATTACTTGTGTGGTTTTACAATTACAAGAAGGAAGAGTTAATTAATTAGTATTTTACTGCTTCTATACTTCTAGATGTTATGCTTTATTAAAAAAACAAACTTAGCTTCCTTAGTCCCAAATCCTCATCTAGTAGAGTCTAAATGGCATTTGTTTAAAATATTCTGTTAATAATTTCTCCTTTATTAATCTCCATCTCATTGTCATTACTCATTGTACTGGCAGACTTGAACCATCTGTGCTTTCTTTTGGATGTTCAATTCATTGCCATTTATCACCATTCCAATTTTCTCAGTATTAAGTTTCAGAGCATGTGTATCAAACCATTTCTGCCACTGATATATTTTGTCCAGTACAGGTAGTATATTCCACAAAGTCCTTTTAAGTCCATGTTTACTTGTCAAAATGAAAAGATGTTTTTTGTAAAAGCTCCATAGGTGCTTCACTATAACATTTCTTTCATTGATCTTAAATTTTCTCAATTGATGCTCTTGAATGCATCCCAGGCTATAATTTTCCATTCTGAAAATGAATGGACAGAAATATCATCGGCTAACAAGCAGAGAGGAGCAGGAAACCTTAGGCATTTTTCTGCTCTGTGATGTTAAATTATTTATTATAGGCAATGCCATAGGCTATTTCAAAATTACTTAATTTTGCTATTACATTGAGGTTTGCAGTCCATTACTTTCAAGCATCTGAGAAATTATTCAAGTTGGAAGCTAAAGTTGTGCTGCTGGTTGTTCTGCATATGTGCCCAAATGCTTGGTGTGTTGATTACTGATCTCTTGTAATTTCTGTCAGTTCCTGGTAGTTGGTTCTATTCGGTAAGCTTAATGATATCAGAGGTCAGTGCAATTGGAAATTATACTGGCCTGCGGTGGCATTTAGGGGGGATTTTGGAAAGGAATGGGGCTCAGGAATGGATCTTATTTTAGTTGGGGAGCATAAAACCTTAACAATAATGCACCTTTCCAGTTCTCCAGCTCCCCCATCACCCAGGTCATGTCCTTTTCTCATTGCAACCATCAACAAGGAGGTACAGAAGCCTGAAGATGCACTCTCAAAGTTTTAGGAACAGTCTCTTCCACTCCACTATCAAATTTCTGAATGAACAATGAACCGATGTTCACTACTCAATATATTTTTGCTTTCTTTTTGCACTACACATTTAATTTAATTGTTTTAAATGTATTATTGTAATTTATAGTTTTTTATTATTATGTATTACAATTCTCTGATGCCTCAAAACAACAAACTTCAGGACAGCCTCTGATATTAAACCTGATTCTGCTTCTGATAAAGTCAGCTGTGCCTCAATTCATAGTATACTTGTAATTTTTAGAAAGTTATAGGTTAGGCCCCAACCTGGTTTATTAACCAGAAAAATCCAAGGTTTCACAGCAGGACACCACGGTCCTGGAGGAACGTTGTTTCGTTTTTACTGCGTACTATACCAGCAGTTTATGGTCGAATTGACAGTAAAAAGCAACTTGACAACATAAGTGAAGTAACATGCTGCTCTGTTAGAAGCAGTTTATTCAGGATGAAATACCAAGACACTCTCCACTCTTTCACATGGACATAAAAAATAAGTATGCAACTATTTTGAAGAGTTATAGGCAAGCTATACCCAGTATATAACCAGTTTATGGATGATGTAAAGTGTGCTGGTGTTGTGGATAGTGAGGAGGATGGTCTCTGGTTATATGAAGCTAGCAAGTTGGTAGAGCAGTGGTAAATGGAATTAAATCCTGATAAGTGTGAAGTAATGCATTTTGGGAGGTCAGATTAGTATAGGACAAACACAATGAATGATTGGACTCAAAGGGGTTTTTTTTTGACAAAGTGGGATTTTGGTGTTCAAGTCCAAAGTTTTCTAGGGTTGTAGCAGAAGTAAGGTGGCAAAGAAGCCAAATGGGATGTTAGCTTTGTGGCATAGCATATAAAAGCAAGGATGTTTTGGTACAAATTTAAAAAATTTGATGATGAGGCTACATATGGAGCTTTGTTATGTAGGGAGCTATGTTTTAGATTCCATATTTTAGAAAGAATGTGATTGCTCTGGAGAGGGTGCTGTGGAGATTCACCAGGATGTTGCCCAGAATGGAGTTATGAAGAAAAACTGGAAAGGCTGGTTTTATCTTCCTTAAAATGGAAAGGGTTGAAAGGAACCCTGATGGAGTTACACAAAATTATGAAAAACATAGATAAGGATAGATGATAATAAACTTTTCTCCATGGCAGAGGTAATCAGTGGGCTTGGGTGCAAGGCAAGGAATAATAAGCTGAGAGGGATTGGTTATAGTTCCGATTTCAGTGCTTGAGAGGGAGATCAATGGAAAAACTTCCGCATTTCAGAAGTATTTTGATGCAGGGCACAACCATGTTTTTCTGTCTTGCAACCTCAAGTCTGCTGCTAAAGAAATGCAAGTTTTTTTCCTGACAATTTTTTGTTACCTTTCAGGTGATGACATTGGAAAGGAACATATAATGAATAGTCAAATTACTACTCTATGTTTTTTATCTAAACCAAGATTGAATTTCATCTCACTTGTTGATGTAAATGTTTAAAATCTCGTGGATAATGCCAAATCCTAAATTCCTTCTATGTGCTCCCAACTTCAGAATAATAGACCCTACTTTTGCAGAGTGACTCTTTTTTAATCATCCAGATCAGTTCTGATTGTTTCACAGTGACATTGACAATCTTAACAATTCTGCCATTCTGATTCTCTGTAGTATTTTTTGATGTTAAAATGACAGAAATTACCATTTAAGGCTGAATGAAAACTCCATGCAATGACACCAAATTATTTTTAGCTGTAGAGTCATAGAAAATTCATGATACAGAGAGGCCACTCAGCCCATTCTGTCCTTGCCAGTTAAAAAGTGGTGTTTATAATTTTCTTTTATTTTTCTTGTGAAAAGCTAACTTCACAAAAAGCTAACTTATGAGATGCCTTTCAGTCACAATCAAGTAGCCATTGTTCATCTAGTGCTTAGATGTGCCAAGAATGTTACCGCCAATGATATTCCTAAGAATATAGGAAGACAAAAGAAATAAAAGCAGAGGTCAAACGGCTCCCTGGACATATTTTCCACTGAATAACGTTATCGATGAGCCTCTATTTCATCCACTTTTCCCATATGATTTCTTTAATGTTGAAAGATGCTCAACTCATGCTCAACAACTAAACAACCACGGCTCTTGGCCAAAAATTTCCAGATATTTACAAGGTTCTGAGTAAAGAAATTTCTTATAATATAAGTCCTAAATGGCTGACACCTTGTCTTGAGATGACAACCTCTTTCAACCTCTCAGCCTGAGGAAATAGTGCCTCCATGTCCTGAAAAATTGATACCAGTCCATGGGGAGATAATTGGGAAAGCTCACAAAAAATTGGTGTAAAAGAGTGTGTTGGGGAGAGAGAGTAAAGTTCAAGGTAAATGTATTATCAAAGTAAGTATATGCTTACTTACACATAAAAACTTGAGATTCATTTTGTTGCAAATATTTACAAGAAAAATTTAAAAAACAATAAAATTTACAACAAAACTGGACATAAGGAATGACTGACAAACAATCAACATGGCCAAGTCCATGTGTATATTTAAGGCAGAAGTTGCTCATTTTCTGATCAGTCAGGGGATCAAAGAATATGGTGAGAAGGCTGGTGTATGGGGTTGAGTGGGATCCAGGATCAGCCATGACAGGATGGCAGAGCAGATTCAATGGGCTGAATGGCCTAATTCTGCTCCTATGTCTTATGGTCCAATGTGCAAAAGAAGCCAAACTCTGCAAATAGAAATAATACTGATGACATGCATTGTAAAGAGGCTCTGAAAGTGAGTATGTATGTCCTAGAATCAGTTCAAGGGTTGTGGTGATTGAAGTTATCTCACCAGTTCAGGTGCCTGAATGTTGTAGGGTAATAACTGTTCTGAATCTGGTGCTGTGGGACCTAAGGGTTCTGTAACTCCTGTCCAATGATGGTAGCAAGAAGAGAGCATGGTCTTGATTGTGAGGGTCTTTGATAATGGATGTTGCTTTCTTGTGGCAGCACTTCATGTAAATATACTCAATGGTGGGGAGAACTTTTCTAGTGCTAGTCTGAGCTGTATCTTACATTTTCTGTTACCTTTTCCATTCCTGTATTTTGGTGTTTCCATATAGGCAGGATACTCCGCTGTGCCTCCTTAGAAATTTGTCAACGTTTTTGGTAACATAACAAATCTACACAAAATTCTAAGAAAGTAGAGGTGCCGTGGTGCCTTCTTTGCGATGATACTTAAATGCTGGTCCCAGGATAGATCTTCTAATATGTTCACGTCATGGAATTTAAAGTTGCAGACCCCTCCACCTCCAATCACCTAATGAGAACTGGATCATAAACCTCTGGCTTATTCCTCCTGGAGTCAATAATCAGCTCTTTGATTTTGCTGATCTTCAGTGAGAGTTTGTTGTTGTGGCATTACTCAACCATTCTTTAAATTTCCCCCCTATATGCCAGTTTGTCACCATTTTGACAGTGGTGACTTCAATTAAGCATTGGTGCTGTACATAGCCTCACAATAATAGCTATAAAAGGAGTAAAGCAGGGTGCTAAGCACATAGCCTTGTGATGATGGTGAGTATAGCAGAGATGTTGTTGCCAATCTGTACAAGCTGGGGTCTGTCAGTGAAGAAATCGGCAATACAGTTTTACAGGTAGGTACTGAAGCCCAGATCTTGGTGCTTAGTGATGAGTTTTGAGGGGGTGTTAGTATTGAATGCTGAACTATAGTCAAATAGGAACATCTTGACATATACATCTTCATTGTCCAGATGTTCCAGAGCTGAATGAAGAATCAATAGAATGGCATCTGTTGTTGACCTGTTATGGTACTAAGCAAATTGGAGTGGATCCAGGTCTCTCCTCAAGCAGGAATTGATATACTTCTTGACCAGCCTCTCGAAACATTTAATCACAGTGGATGTAAGTGGAAGCTACTGGAAAATAGTAATTGAGGCAGGTTATCATATTCCTCTTGGGCACTGGTATGATTGAAGCCAGCTTGAAGCAGATAGGTGCCTCAGACTGCTAAAGCAAGTGGTTGAAGATGTCCATAATCACTCCAGCCAGTTGATTAGCACAAGTTTTCAGTACTCAGATAAGTATGCCATAAGGGCCTGATGCTTTCCATGGATTCACCTTTCTGAAGGATGCTCTCATGTTGACCTCAAATACTGAGATCATAAGGTCATTTGGGTTGTAAGGGTTCGTGAAAGTGCCTCCATGTTCTGTCAATCAAAGTGAGTATAAAAGGCCTTGAGCCCATTGAGAGCAAAACCTTGTTGTCATTTATATTGTTTGGTTTTGCTTTGTAGGATGTGATAGCATTCCAGCCCTGCCACAGATGTTGATTATCATACTGTGATTCAAGTTTATTTCAGATTTGCTACTTTGCACATGAGACGGCCTTCTGGCAATCATACCCGGACCTCTTGTACTTTGCCAGATCACCAGTCCTGAAGGACATTAATCTTGCCCTCAGCTGATTTTGAATTTCTCGGTTCATTCAGAGCTTCTGATTGGAGAAGTTTCTGAATGATTATGTAGGGACACACTCATTGACAAGTGTCCTTATAAGTCTGTGACAACTGTGGAGTATTCATTGTGGTCCTCTGTTGAGGCCTTGAATGTGGCCCAGTTCATCAACCTGAAGAAATCCCATAACTACTCCTTTGCCTTCTGTGACCACCTCTTTGTTGACCTTACCTCTAGCACCTTGCTCCTTGGTCTCTGCCTATATGCAGATAGGAGTTGGGCAGCCAGATGGCCATATTTCCTGAAATACAGTTGAGGGATGAAATGGTAGGTAATCTAGCAATAGTGTAGCAATGGTTGAGTGCTTGGGTCCTGCAGGTGATGTGCTGATGGTAGCTGTGTAGAGATTTCATCAAGCTAGCCTGATTGAAGTCCCCAGTGAGGATATGAATAGTGTCAGGGTAGTCCATTTCTTTTTTGTTAATCATAGCACTCAATACGTTGTGTTCGCCTGACATCTAAGCTCGGTGGTATGTAAACCACAATCAGGATCACAGTGGCCAACTCTCTCAGTCAGTAGAATGGTCAGCACTTAATTATTAGATGTTCCAGGTAGAGAGAACAAGAAATAGACAAGACTGTTATGTCCAGGCACCATGATGAGTTTATTATGAAGCTGATGCTGCTGCTTCTGCCCTTTCCTGACGCAGTTCCCAGTCCACCTAGTGGATTGTAAAACCCTTGGACTAGAGTGCAATCTCCAGAGTGTGTGGGGGAGAGCCATGTTTCAGTGAAACAAAGAATAGCGCTCACTCACTTCCCTCTGAGCAATCTTGCATTTGGGTCCCCTATCTTGCTCTCAAAAACTGCACATTGGCCAAGAGGATGCTTGGGAGCGCTGGTTGCGTTCTTCTCTGTTTCAGTCTGGTCTGAAGTCCCATCAGGTCACTTCTAGTTGCCATACCTATATTTCTGAGAAACTAATTGCCAAATCTCATCAAGAGATCGTACAAGTTTGTATGATTGCTAAGCGCATTTAGATGATTCAAATGTGAGATTCTTAAAGGGGAAGTACAGGCTCCAAATTGCAGTGATAACTATTCAGAAGATGTATATACAGTATTTTTACAGGGTAAAGGGTATCATTGGATGCTGACAATAGCTCTTCCATGCTCCCTTGGAAACTCCCACACAGGAATCATTTGAAATTTTAGATGTCATGAGCCAACTTAGCATTGACATCTCTGATAGATTCTACACAACTCTTAATTGTATCATTCCTGACATTCCGACATTCTCCATTCGTGGTATGGAAGATGACAGGGTGCAGCCCCATGGATGACCGATTCCAGGCCGGTGCTACTGAGGCATCAGGAACATCAGGATTTTGTGGTGGCAGATGCTGTGAATGGAATTCTCTATAGTCACGCAGTCTCTCTCACACCCCCCACCGCACACTCAACCTCCCATCCCGGCACTCTGCCCCTGCACTCTCTCACCCCCTCACTCTCACCCCCCTACTCTCAAATTCCCCCCCCCCCTCACTCTCTCACACCCCCCAACTTCACACTCTCTGGAGAGTGAGAGCCTGTGGCATGTCAAATTGTTGGGTAAACAATAGTTTTTGTTGACTGCAGATCCTGGTCTTTCTTTCAGTACTTTGCTGTTGCTTTGATGGACAAGGGGTGCTGATACTTTTTGCTGAAATGGGTGGGGTGGAAGGGGGGTTGTTGATGCTTTGCTGCTGCTTGCACAGCACAGGGAGAGTAGAGGAGAGAGGGCTCTGGGGTTCTACTGTTTTTCTTGGATGTCTGCAAAGACCAGGTTTTCAAGTTGTGTACCGTACGCACTCTGATAATAAAAGGAACCATTGAGTAGTCACAGAAAATAAGCTTTTATTGACTTAAAAAAATCAGCTTATTAAGCAGGATTCTGTTTAAATGCCTTTTACCATGCATTAACTTATTTACATGCCAATATTATAAAATTTGATTTTATCGCAGCAGCAGTCATGTAATTCACAATATGAAGAAGCTTCTCATTTCATTTATGACTTATTCAGAGAAATGTTTTGGTCTTCTCATTATAAGTGGCACAAATCAGAGAGGTTCTTATTTAATTTGTTTTACTCCTATATTGACTAAATCACACGAGTCAGAATATGATGTGAGGAGACCACTGAAAAATTCTGCTTATTACACATACATATTTGGTAATAATGTTCATATGGTAGCCAAGTTGATAATTGTATTTTGTAGTACCTAATGTTGCTTTTAGTTTGATAACTTTTTTAATTCCTTTCATTAATTTATATTTTATTTCTGTGCATACAGGAGTGGGTAGTACTCTGAAATATAAACAATTAGTGTCAAGCTACTCAGGGATTCTGGATTTTAAAGTTACCTTTTCCATGCGCAAAAATTGGTCTTAAAAGTGTTTTGCAGATTGTTTTAAAATAGTTAAAGGGTTTAAAGCAGATACAGGAGAAGCTCAAGTTGAACATTGACTCTGTAAACTTTGGTGATAGTATCTTTAAGCTTTTACAGCTATCTTTAAATAAATTCATAATGTTTCTGTTGGCCCTCCCCAAAGATTTGTTTTATTGTGAATTTGGACATTATTGGACACAAAAGTAGTTTAAGAAATGATGGCTATTGAGCACCTAGAAACATTTTAATACTTGTGTAAATGTTTTTGTCCTCTGCTTCCTATTCTCCATTCAAATATTACCGGTAACTTCCTACTGGCTACACATGTACTCATGCTGGTGCATTTAGTTGTAAAGCTGGCCTGCAATCATGATATTGTACTTTCATTTCCACCTTATGATGAGGTTTGTAAAAAAAAAAGGTTAACTGTGAATTCCATATTATTGCACTTTTTAAAGTAGCGATGCACTGGGTGAGGGCGTTTATTCTGCCAGTGTCTGTTTAAAAATGCAACCATAAGTGGTATGCTGTAAGTGGCCAAAGCAATTAATATGTTGGCAAACAGGAGAAAATCTGCAAATTCTGGAAATCCAAACAACACACACAAAATGCTGGAGGAACTCAGCAGGCCAGTCAGCATCTATGGAAAAGTGTACAGTCGACATTTTGGGCTGAGGCCCTTCAGCAGGACTGGAGAGGGAAAGAAGAAGTCAGAGGTAGAAGTGGGGGAAAGGGAGGAAGAAGGTACAAGGTTGCAGGTGATAGGTGATACCAGTAGGGGTGAAGTAAGCTGGGAAAGAGATAAAGGGTTGGAGAAGGAGGAATCTGATAGCATTTGGCAGAAGACTGTGGAAGAATGGGAAAGGGAGGAGCACTAGAGGGAGGTAATAGGCAGGAATGGGGAATGGTGAGGGGGTGGGGTCATTACCAGAAGTTCAAGAAATTGATGTTCGAGAATGCCATCATGTTGAAGGCTGCCCAGACGGAATATAAGGTGTTGCTCCTCCAACCTGAGTGTGGCCTAATCCTGGCAGTAGAGGAGGCCATAGATTAACATGGGAATGAGAAGTGGGATTAAAATGGATGGCCACGGGGATATCCTGCTTTTTGGCCATAATGAAGGTGCTTGGTGAAGCGGTTTCCCAATATATGTTGGGCCTCACCGATATACAGGAGGCCACACAGGGATCACTGGATATAGTAGATGACCCCAGTAGACTCACAGTTGAAGTGTCACCTTAGTTGGAAGGACTGAATGGTAGTGAAGGGAGGGGGGTGTAGGGGCAGTTTTGGCACTTATTCCACTTGCAAGGGTAAGTACCAGGAGGGAGTTCAGTGGGGAGGAATGAGTGGACAAGGGAGTCGTGTTGGGAGCAATCCCTGCAGAAAGTGGAAATTGTGCGGAGGGGGTGAGGGCATTATTAACAGTGGAGGAGGGGAAGCCCCTTTCTTTGAGGGAGGAGGACACCTCACTGGTTCTGGAATGAAAAGCTTCATTCTGAGAGCAGATGAAATGGAGACAGAGGAACTGAGAGAAGGGAATGGCATTTTTACAGGTGTCAGGGTGGGAATAAGTATAGTTCAGATAGCTGTGAGAGTCAATGGGTTTATATTAAAAAAATATCAGTAGATAGATCTCTCCAGAGATGGAGACAGAGAGATCAAAAAAATGGGAGGGAGGTGTCAGAAATGGACCTAGTAAATATGAGGGCAGGTTGGAAATTGGAGGGAAAGTTGAAATCAACGAGCTCAGCATGGATCCAGGAAGCAGCACCAACGTAGTTGTTGATGTACCATAGGAAGAATTGGGAAATGAGCAATGCCAGTGTAGTCTTGGAAAAAGGCAGGCATAGCTGGGACCCATGCAAGTGCTCATCACTACTGCTTTAGTCTGAAGGAATTAGAAGAGCCAAAGAAGAAATTATTGAGGGTGAGGACCAGCTCTGCCAGACAGAGGAGAGCGGTGGTGGAGAGCAACTGGTTGGGTCTGTTGTCTAGAAAGAAATGGAGAGCTTTAAGACCATCCTAAAAGGGGATGGAACTGTATAGGGACTGGACATCCATAGTGAAAATGAGACTATCGGGGCCGGGGAACTTAGTCATAGAAAAGATTTAGAACATGTGAAGTATTACAAATGTAGGTAGGAAGGGACTGAAGCAGGGTTGATAAACAGAGTTTAGGTATGCAGACACAGGTTCAGTGGGGTAGGAGCAGGTAGAAATAATGGGACAGTTGGTTTTTGGATCTTGGGTAGGAGGTAGAAACTAGAAGTGTGGATAAGGAAACTATGTAGTTGGTGGCAGTGGATGGGAGATCCCTCATGGATAAGGTCAGTGGCGGTGCTGGAGACAATCGTGGTGCTCCTTCGAGGGGTCCTATTCAAGAGATAAGTAAAAGGTGATGTCAGGGAGTTGCCACCTGGCCTTAGCAAGGTAGAGGTCAGTTTGCCAGACTACTACAGCACTTCCCCTTGCCTGCGGATTTATGGTAAGGTTGGGATTAGTGTGCAGAGAGTGGAGAGCCACACATTTAGAGGGAGTGGGGTTAGAATTGGAGAGAGGAGTGTTAAAGTCGTGGCAGTAGATGTCTTGTTGGCAGCAGTTAGTGATAAAATGAACCAGATCTGACAGAAGAGCAGAGTGGGGTGAGAGAACAGGTCATTGGTGTTGGCTGCAGAGTCCTCACTGAAGTAGACATTGAAAGGGAAGGAGAGCTCGTCCCATGGCTGGTTTGGAACTGAACAAATTTCTTCTGCCAACATAATATCTATATCCCTCCATTTTCTCCACATTCATGTGCCTGTCTAAATATCTCTTAAAAGTCCCTGATATATCTGCCTCTACCACCATACCAGGCATCACATTCCAGGCACCCACCACTCTCTGTGTATTAAAAAAACTTCCGCGCACACCTCCTTTAAAATTCCCCCTCTTAACTTAAAAAATCATGCCCTCTAGTATTAGACATTTCAACCCTGGAAAAAGTTACATTCTGTCTACTCTATGCATCTCATAATCTTATAAACATCCAGCAAATCTCCTCTCAGCCTCCACCGCTCAAGAGGAAACAACTGAAGTTTGTCCAATGTCTTGTTACAGCGCATGCCTTCTAATCCAGGCAGCATCCTAGTAAACCTCTCCCGCACCCTCGGCCAAGCTGCGACATCCTTCCTATAATGGGGCAACCAGAATGGTATGCAATACTCCAGATGTGGCCAAACTAGAGTGTTACCGTGGACCAGGAATTCCCACATTTGTGGGGATATTACATTTTTTAAAGGAGACCTTGACAACATCTTTGACTTTATTTTCTATCAATCTCTATCTTTTACCATGATGGGAATACATAGTCTGTTGTGAGGGTCTGATGTTGGGCGTTTGAATAATTTGGCCAATTTATTGGAGTAACTGAGTGCCTTAGTACAGGAGATGCTGGCTTGAGAGATAGCACTAATGTTGGCCTGCTTATTCTGCCAGTGCATTAGGAGGATTTTGTGGAGACCGCAATGATAATATCTCCCGGTGCTTTGGAGCTATTTGCTGCAGTTAGTTATTTGTTGTCTCAGAAACATCCAAGAAAGCAGTGATTACAACTTGTAAATCTTGAGTTTTGAGTCCACTGGTGTGATGAGGCTACACTTAGATTGGAGGAAAAACACTTTATATTCAGTTTGGGTAGTCTCCAACCTGATGGCATGAACATCAATTCCTCGAACTTCAGATAACTTCTGAACTCACCCCCCCTCACTTTCTCCTTCAGCATTTCCCATCTCCTTTTCCCTCTTTCACCTTATCTCCTTGCCTGACCAGCGCCTCCTTCTGGTGCTCCTCCCCCCCACCCCTTTTCTTTCTTCCATGGTCTTCTGTCTCTTTTATCAATTTAGCTTCATCACCTCCCCCTTCAAGTTTCACCTATCACCTCGTGTTTCTCTCTCTCCTCCCCCCACCTTTACATCCACTCCTCAGCTTTTTTTTCTCCAGTCCTGCTAAAGGGTTATGGCCCGAAAAGTCAACTGTACTGTACTTGTTTCCTAGATGCTACCTGGCCTGCTAAGTTCCTCCAGCATTTTGTGTGTGTTGCTCGGATTTCCAGCATTTGCAGATTTTCTCTTGTTGGTGACCTAGGATAAAAGTTTTTAATACATGTTATAGATCTATGGCATGACTCTTTTCACACTGACCTTTCTGTAAAAGTTCATTCACATTTTAAATGGAAGTGTGAGCAGTTTTGTGTCATAATGATAGAGCAGTTAACACTGTATAAAGAGCAGGAATCTAGTGTTGCAGAATGCCCCTGGATTGTATGGTTCTTGAAGATGAAGTTGCACTTCAGAATCAGCTGAGGCCTTGATACAGTATAGTAATTTTCAAGCAATGTATGAAACAATTTTGACTTTATATCAACATTGTTGTATATATGTGTGTGTGTATATAAATGTGTATATTCCAAACTTTTTGAAGTGCTGTAGAGTAGGTTTGAAGTTTGATTTCTTGAACTTGGAGATTTCCTCTTAATGCAATACCTAAAGAAATGAGAAGACTCGTTCCATACAACATGTTATTTAAAGCTATCACAGTGCATTTTACTGTGGAAATACTGAGCAATGATATCACCATTGCTGAATTTGTAATTATGCTGCTGCATGAAATTCAAAATGAAAGGAAGAACCTTGTAGAAACCATGATTTTTCTAATAACAGGATTCAACCAGTCCAGAACACTGACTTTCCTGCAGCTGTGGGAAGCGATTTCTTCTCTCAGTTTTCAACCGACCTTTATTCTGAATAAGCTGCAAGGAAAAGGTGAAGTTTTCCCTGTAGCAGTGTTGGCTAGGAATCAATAACTTTCAAGGACTGTAGTTCACATTTGGGGAAAAGAAGGGTATGGAAAAATGTAGCAAATGATTGAAATACCACATTTGAGGCATGTGAATAGGATGACTGAATTGGAAACTATGTGGTTTGGGAGACTATTCATTTAAAGCATTATACACAACCATTACTTCTGAATGTATTTATGCAATACCTACAAGCCATACTTCTCCTTTCTTTGGTCAAATTAACATGCATGTAACAAAAACCAAGGACTCAGGCTTTCAGTTCCAAACCAGCTTCTGCTTTTCAGGGGCTTCTCAGCAGAGTCAGCAATCGTAGTTGCAGAAGCAGTGGTGTCCAAAGAGCTGTTCCTTTCACCTCCGCTCCTAACCCATGCTTGCATGCACAATTGTCATTGTTTGGTTTCTTTTTAAAACACAAACTCATTTTCCTAGTTTTGAATTCAGCAACACACCAATGAACTACAATCAGAAAGAATAGCTTGCAACACCTCTCTGCGATTACTTTGAACAGTGGTTTGATTCTCAGCCCCCTACCATACTTTGTGCACTTATGGCTACATGTCCAGATTCTACTCTGAATGCATCTTCAAGTTTGCAGATGATACCACTGTAGAGGGCTCTATTTCAAATAGCAATTAGCTGGAATACAGGAAGGAGATAGCAAGCTTAGTAACAGGAAGTCATGACAACTACATTTCCCTCAATGTCAGCAAACCAAAACAGCTAGTCATTGACCTCAAGAAGTGGGGAGTGGGCAGTGTACATACTCGTGTCTAAATCAACAGTGTTGAGGTTGAATCCTTCAGGTTCTTAGGAGTGAACAACCAAAAGCCTGTCTTGGTCCAACCAGTAGATGCCATAGCCAAGAAAGCCTTTGCTTCCCGAGGAGGCTAAAGACATTTGGCATATTCCTAGTGACTCCAACCAATTTTTATCAATGCCCCACGGAAAGCATCCTATCCAGATGCATCACAACTTATATGGTAACTGCTCTGCATGTGACTGCAAGTAACTCTAAAGTTTTCCCAGGTCAGTGCATCATGGAAACCAGCATACCCTCCGTAGACTCTATATATTTCTTTCTGACTCGGTAAAGTGGTCAACATAATCAAAGATTCCACTCACCTACCCTGAACGTCCTCCCTTCCACTGGGGAGAAGATACAAAAACATGAAAGCATGTTCTATAAAGGCTCATGGATAGCTTCTTACCCTGCTGTTATAAAACTATTGAATGGTAACCTTGTACTATAAGGTGGATTCTTGACCTCACAATCTACCTTGTTATGATCTCTCACCTTATTACTTAGCTCCTTTGCACTTTCTTTGTAACTGTTAAGCTTTATTCCTCATTTCATTATTATTTTACCTTGTAGTATGTCAATGCATTTAATGATTTGATCTGTACAAACAGTATGCAAGACAACTCTTCACATGTATCTCCATATATATGACAATAACAAATTCCAATTCAGCAAGTGAAGAATCTGGTACAGAATGTAATGGCTCAGTTCTTTGCATAGTAGTGCTAAATGTTTGCAGGAAAAATGCACAGGAAGAATGCACTGATGGCCTAAGAAAGCAATGTTCTCAATAAGTACCACCAAAGCATGGGACTAAATGAACAACAAATGACAGCTTTGTCTATCTTATTTAATAAAACTATGTTTGGCTTGAGAAACCAGCCCCCAACATCCCATTGCTCCCATGTTTACTTAATGGAGTGATTTAAATGACTCACACTGATAAGCACAACTATATTTTTGCACTTAAAATCTGTTAAGCTTCTTGGAGGTTGGAAGTGTGAGTTGAGTCCATCTTGCTTCAAAT
This sequence comes from Hypanus sabinus, assembly GCF_030144855.1. NCBI lineage: Eukaryota > Metazoa > Chordata > Chondrichthyes > Myliobatiformes > Dasyatidae > Hypanus > Hypanus sabinus. Next base: position 143,733,039 of record NC_082709.1, on the reverse strand, counting down.
TAATGTGTTTTCTATTCAAAAGTTTCTATTGTGATGTAAGATCTTTCCCATAGTATGGCACGTACAGTATTAGCAATTGCGAAGAAGCCACATCAAGAATTCTGCTCATTAGTTGTTTGAGGTTATTTGATATATCACTAATGGTACTTGCAACTTCTGTAGATGTATGGTGGAGAGCATTCGGACTGGCTGCATCATAGATCCTAATGGAGGCTCCAATACACAGGATTGTAGAGGCTACAGAGTGTTGTGGGCTCGACCAACTCCATCATTCGCACAACCCACCCCTCCATCAAGGATATCTTTAAGTTGCAATTCTTCAGGAGGTAGCATCCATCACTAAGGGCTATCACCATCTGGGACATGCCCTCTTTTCATGACTTTGATTTGGGAGGAGGTATGGGAGCCTGAAGGTCCACACTCATTGTTTTAGGAACAGCTTCTTCCCCTCTACCAAGTTTTCCAAATAGTCAATGAATACTACCTTGGATTCCTTTTTTTTTTGCTCTTTTTTTTGTAATTGGAAGTCATTTAACGTAGTGTACTGCTGCTACAAAACAAATTTCATATCATGTAAACTCAGTGACAATAAACCTGATTCTGATACTGTTTTGTTGATGATGGCCAAATTTAGGTTAAGTAAAATTAGGTGCTGTTCATTTCAGTGACTTGGACAGGCATAAATCTTGTGGTGCAACTGATGGATGAGTTTGAAGCTTAGGTGTTGGCTTAAGCTTAAGCAATATTCCTCCCATACCTCCCATAACCAACAACATAAAGAACAGATTGCCTAATTAGCAGACTCCAAAGTAAGGTGGAATGCTTTGAGGAGAGCTGGCAAAACTGAGAATCAGGTTTAATATCACTTGCATAATATCATAAGCAAAGTAAAAGTATATTTGTTTGTATATTAAAAATCTCTTGAAAAAATATGTACACACAGATTTTTGCAGTTCACAGTGCAATACAAAGCATGCATTTAACTATTCTCACAAACTCATAACAACAAATATTTTCTGGAAATGGCTGCTAATTAGTTTGATACAAACAGTGAAAGGATCTATAGACAATTCACCAACAGTTCATTGGTATGGTATCATTAACATAATATCATCAATTGTAATTTTTGGATATTTACAAAAACCAGTGTTTGAAACCTGGTGAAGGTGATGCAGATATGCTTTTGCTTTTTCAGATGATCCACTACTAGGCACAAACAAGAATATTATAAATGCAGGTATGTTGGTACACTGTGCGCTAACAAAACTAATTCCACAAGCAGGGTCTGCTAGTCTGCGTAATACCTTTATTATACACTGCAGTGTCATTTACTGGACCTCGGATAGCATTTGAATCTTTTGTTAATGAATTGAAAAAGAGTATAGAGCACACAGAGTCCTTTGTACGTATTACTAGCATCCTACAAATTACATGGTAATTATGGAGTCTGTAAGAAACGCACATCTGCTCTAAACGTTTAATAGATCTGCGATTTGAAGGATCTGATGGAGAGTTTTGAAATAGTAGATTATAGCAGTCTCCTGTGATAGTAGAATCGTCCAACGACTCACACAATATGTCACTGTTTCGCGTATACTCCCCGTGGTTTTCTCTATTATTTGTGTAGACTTCAGAGGTTTAAAACAAAAACTGAGGAGATCATAGACAAAGAAAATTACCGTTTTAATTTATTATTTGAGATGCTGGATATATTGTCGATTTTTTTTAAAATTTAAAAGGAGGGAACTTTGAACAAATTCCTGCCGCGATGTGGTGCCGCCAGCTGTGTTCTGTGTTGGGGGTCAGGCGGTGAAATTTGAGCATGCATCACGTGCTTTTCAGCAACTCCCTTGAGGCGTGACCCGGCTCCCCTGCTTCCCAGCACTGAGTGTGCTAAACGTAAATAACCACATTTGTATCTGCTATACATGGCAGAGAATAAACGATAAGCTGTAGACAATTGTGTGACTTGTAGTCACGCAGATTAATTTTAAAAGCTATATGTTAGGACACGCATGAATATGATCATTGCATTTCAAACTGTATTTAATCCCCAATGCACTTTTCCCAAGTTGTAGTCTTGTAACAGTAATGTACTGTTGTGATTTTGAGCCTTAAACATTGCTGAACAAGTCAATTCACCTGTGGCAGGCAATTACACGTATTATAATTATACGTGTAATGGCGTGGTATGGAAACACCAATGCCCTTGTGTGGAAAAGCCTACAAAAAATAGAGGATACAGCCCAGTCCATCGCTGATGAAGCCCTCCCCACCATTGAGCACATCTACTTGGACACTGTCTCAGCACAGCAGTATCAATCAGCTAGCTATGTTCTCTTTTCGCTTTTGCCATCATAAAGAAGGTACAGGAGTCTCAGGACCCGCACCATCAGGTTCAGGAACAGTACTACCCCTCAACAATCAGACTCTTGAATCAGAGGCGATATTTCACTCAACTTCACTTGCCCCATCACTAAAATGTTTCCACACCCTTGTGGACTCATCTACAAGTACTCTTCATCTCATGTTTTTGATATCGATTGCTTATTTATTATTATCCTTATCTTTTTTGTATTTGCTCAGATTTTCTTTTTTTGCACATTGATCGTCCATCCTGTTGAATGCAGTGTTTGATTCTATTGTGTGGTTTTTTTTGTATTTATTCCGATTGGCCACAAGAAAATGAATCTCAGGGTGTGTATGGTGACATGTATGTACTTTGATAAAAATTTACTTTGAACATTGAACTTTGATTGCAGTGAATGGACATGCCAACTAATCACTCTTCTTAATTGTAACAGTGTCTAAGCACATTGCTAATAATTAATCCCTCAACAATACAATTATTTTCTGATTTTGTGGTGTATGGAACGCACCTTGGATTGGCAGACTTCAATTTTATAATGGATGACAAAAGCACGCAAGTATGCTGCATTTTCAGTCAGCTTTGGTTGCCTTCATGGCGGTCAGTTTTATTTTTTAAAAATATATCGCGTTAGTCAAATATGCAGGTTATTCTTTCAACTGAGTGAGAACCGTATCTTTCACATCATAAATAGATTGATAAGCTTTACTTCTTCTTTGAGTTTGTACGCTTCAGCCAATGTGCAAAAAGCAGTGAGCATCGTGTTAGCTGGCATTTAAACACACATAAAGATCGCGGCGTTGTTGTTGTTGTTGGTGTGTGTGTGTGTGTGTGTGTGTGTGTGTGTGTGTGTGTGTGTGTGTGTGTGTGTGTGTGTGTGTGCCGCCTTCCGGCGGAGAAGCACACTTTAACATTACCAAGCGCCACCTTGGTACAACTGAGCATTACTAAGGTCAGTAAATGTTATATAAATGCTTGTTAGCCAACTAAACGTATTTAAACTAGGTTAAAGCATACCCACACTTGCGGATTTGTGTGCATGAAATCTTTTACACGGTTAGGATCAGTCTAAAGGATGTACACGGTCGGAACCAGAATGACAAGGGGTATATACAGTATTTATGACAGGAAAGGGGAGCAGATAAATAAACTAAAATGTGAATCCACTTACTTGTTCTTTCTAAAAACCGCTTTGAGATGTTGGGGCTCACACAAAGTTGCTCAGATTCCATATAAAGAGCAAACAAGTTGAACATTTCGGGATTATGCATCCTTGCAATGTTTTAGATGACAATACGGAAATTAATGCAGAATACGGTACAACAATTGACCGTTGACTAGAGTTAGTGCAACAGACTTGATCGGAACCGCATGTTCCACTGTATTTAAATGAAGCGTGTTCTGTAAATTTATCACAGGTAATAAAAGACAGCTTGCTTCTGTAATCAGCAGGAAGCATGTCGGACTTATGACGGAGGTTCGGTGGCACTGCTGATCTTTATCCCGTGTTTAAAGGACTCTTGTCTGGCCGCATTGCAAACTGAAGCTTGAAACAAAAATGATACTTGGAACCAAAGTGATACTATCTCCTGTTAAGTTTTAATCGTAACGGATATCTATAGCTCGCAGTTTTTGGGTGATGCGTGTTTGCGATGAGATATATTTTTGTTTAACAATGCAAATAGTTTTTAGTGAGGCTCATTGGTTACTTATAATCTGGCATTTTTTGATGCAGCAGTTGTGGCTGTCACTTGGCCGTGTATGAATCATACTAAGGTCACTTATTTGATTTCACGAATAATTACTTCAGTTTCAGGTACAGTAAACATGCCTGTGGTTTATGTGAGACAAAGGGCACTTTTTGTCGCTCTCTCTTCCATTTTAAGACACGGAAGGTTATCTTGGAACTCAATGAAAATAGTGTACCGTGCGGTTGGATCTGTTATTCGGAGTGACACAGGACGTTAAAACATTCTATTTGGAAATTGAATGTCACGTAAAATTAAGTTTGCTTGAAATTGTCCGTGTCACTCACGACATATTAAAATATTTTTAACATAAGTGTAGATTTTAATAATAACTTGGCAATAAAAGCTGATTCTCGCCGTCATGATGTACGTTCGCACTCGGTAGTTTTTTCTAGAATGAATGAACTAGTGTTGCACGGTTGCGTGTTGTATTGTGCAGCATCTGCGCAGCAGACGAAGAAGTAAAGGTTTTAACGGAGAAGCTTTGCGTTAAGGTCGTGTCAGGATGTGATGAAGACGATTTAACAGGGGAGTGATGAATTGCTGCTGTGAAGATCGATCGTGTATGAAGTAGCGTGCGTTGTAAGTGGTGATTAGATATTCGTGTTTGTATGGAAGGAGTATCTGTTGGGCGCTTGGTGCTGAATTTGTACACACGCTGGAAGTCAGAAGTCGCAAAGTAGAAATCTCTTCTAAAATCAGGTGGTTAGAAAATTATTTTGACGTATTTTCGAATACTTTTGTGCATGTCCTTCGACATACCTGTCTTTTATTCGGATAGATTTCAAAGAGGAATGTCAATATAGTTTGAATGGTCGAATCAAAATGTCATAACTTTAATTGAAAATCAAATTAAACTGCAGATTCTTGAAATCTGAAATGAAAACAAAGTACCAGAAACCCTCAGCATGTCAGGCAGCAATGATTTGGGCAAATTCTTTCTCATGCTCCTGGACAGGGTGAAAGTTACTTGGATTTCTTACTGGTAAGATGGTATCGCTATGGTTATCTTATCTCATTTGTACTGTTTTGCATTGAGCAGTTTAACTCTTCCAGATGAACGGATCAGAGTTGGGGTGGTGGTGAGGGGGTGGCGTTTTCGAGAGAGGGGTCACGAGACGCGATAATGTGACGTTCCATGTGAAGTTAGGCGTAGAACTGAAAATTGAGCAAATTGTCGATTTTTAAAAATTTTCCAAAAAGTAAACAGAAGATTCTGAGAAAGTTAACAAATCTAAAAAGGAATGAGGTGAGCAGAATGGCAAACTGGAAATACCTCCAAAGTGGAACGAGTTTATGAATGAAAAATAAGCTCGGAATTGAATTTGTCAGGCAGCATCAATAGAGAGCAAACATTGTTAACGTTTCTGATCAAAGCTCCTTCATCAGAACTGCTAGAATTCTGATGGCTACACAATGGTCTGAGATTATCTCTGTTTCTCTTTTCACTAATGCTGCTTGACCTACAACATTTCCAGCACTTCATTTTAATTTTAGACTTACAGCATCTGCAGCTTCCCCCCACCCCCAGAAGTGAGAGGGCTGCTTGTCAATCAAAGGCATTCCAAAGCAGCTACTGCTTTAAAGAACAGTCAATGGAAAGAGAAGACAATAATGTGTACAGAATGTGGGGAAAGTGAGGACAATATCAATCGATAGTTTGATGCACAGCTGATACTAATGGGTGTGAGAAGTTTTGTTCTGTTCCCATGAATTAATATTGCTTTCTGTGGCAGTGAGCATCTGGTAGAGATGCCAAGATTTGCCAACCTTCTGGGATAATCCAGGAACAAAATTGCACTTGTCTTTATTTTTTCAATTGTGTTTATTACCTTATGGCTACAGAAGGAGTCAACCTGCATTTATATAAAAGAAGTTGGGTTTGGCAATCAGAAATTGGCCGTTTAGGATAAAAATGTGGAGAAAGTTTTTCATAAGCATTAGAATCTGTTTTTCCTCCTTTACCCCTTCTGATTTTGTTGAATATTGGCATTACTTTTGAAACTTACCATTCTTTAGGAACCCCTTCAGAATTTAGGGCATCCACAGATTTGCAGCTGTTTGTTCTGCAACCAAGGCATCCACAGTCTCTGCAGCTGTTTGTTTTAAGACTTTGGACTGCATCTCACCAGGATCTTGATGAGTTGGGAACTGCTTAGCCTTTAGCCTCATCAGCTTGCATGCAAGTTCTTTTTCTAGTGATTAATTCAAGTTGCTCCTTCCCAATGATTATGAATTACTATTAGGATGTTTTGGTATCTTCTATTTTGAACTCCAATCCAAAATTAATTATTTAGACTTTGCCATTTCTCTATTTCCTTTTATTAATTTCACAATCTTGCTCTCTAAACACCAATATGTACTCCCACTGCTATCTTTTTTTAAAATTTACCAGTAGCAGGTTATATTGTCTACATGTTCATTATTTGGTATTTATGCTTTCCATTAATCTTCCCAACATTGTTTGATTTTTCTTTTAAAATGATACTGTGCATCATCTTCTAGATCTTTTCTTTCATACTGGAATATAATTTTGCTGAGATTTAATTATTCCCTTAACTATTATTAACTATTCCCTTAAATGTCTGTCATTGCTGATCTACATTTTGCCCTTTTGTGCTATTTGCCCAGTTCACCTTAGTGAGCTCTGTTCTTACACCATTAAAGAGCGGAAGGTGGGGGGGGGGGGAGAGGGGAGGGAAGGAAGAAACAGAAGGTGATAGGTGAAACTGGGAGGGGTGAATTAAAGAGCTGGGAAGTTGATTGGTGAAAGAGATACAGGACTGGAGAAAAAGCGGGATCTCCCAATGGCCACCCATTTTAATTCAACTTCCCATTCCTATTTCGACATGTCCATATATGACCTCCTTTACTGTCACAATGCCACACTGAAGTTGGAGGAGCAACAACTTATATGCTGTCTAGATAGCCTCCAACCTGATGGCATGAACATTGATTTCTCAAACCTCTGGTAATGCCCCCCCTTTTCCCTTTCTTATGTTATCTCCTTGCTTGCCCATTGTGTTTCTCTGGTCCACCTCCCCCTTTTTCTTTCTTCCATGGCCTTCTGTCCTCTCCTATTAGATTCCCCCTGTATCTGTTTCACCAGCTGACTTCCCATCTCTTTGCTTCACCCCTCCCTCCTCCCAGTTTCAGCTATCACCTTCTGTTTCTTTCTCCCCTCCCTCCACCTTCTAGCTTTGACTCCTTGTCTTTTTTTCCTATGGTCTTGCTCAAGGTCTTGGCTCAACACATCAACTGTACTCTTTTTCCATAGAAGCTACCTGGCCTGCTGAGTTCCTCCAGCATTTTGTGTATGTTGCTTGGATTTCCAGCATCTGCAGATTTTCTCTTGTTTGTGATTGAATTTTATAATATATTTCTTTGGTGGCGTATGTTCTGCTTTTTACTGATGCACTTCTTATAGGGCACAGGCTGCTAGCCCCTAGCATGGGCTCTCAGGAGATGCTGTGTTAGACAATAAGGTTATGTTAATTGGACCTGACAACACTAAGTTATTTAGTTCAAGGAAGTTTGCAGACCAAACTGATATTATCACTCAGCACATCAAATAGGTGATCAATCAATAGTTGGGAGATTTGTGTATTTGGAGAGTCAGTATTAATTCACAGCATTAATTTTGGGTGTCTGGGATCTCTGTCCCCAAAAGATTTTAGGCCATCTATGTGAAGTCACCAAGTAGTAAAGTAAAACAGTATAAATGTAAGAGAACAGTCAGGCTTGCTAGGAATAGTCAAGGAATGAGAAGAAGAATGACAGAAAATTGAGCAACTAGAACCTGTACCTGTGCTTTCAATTTCTAAAACAGGCAACTCATTCATCTGCAACTCATTGGTATGTCTTTTCAACTTATAGGAATTTTAGGAAATCTTGTGTGTTTTAGAAGTTGTTGGTAATTTTGATCTTTTATAAAATAGAAATCTCTAAGTATTAAATCTGTTTTAAGAATTTTTTTCTAAATTTAAACATGTATCACTAAAAATAAATGAACGCTATGCTCTGCACTGGCACCAGCCTACCCACTATCAAGAATACTCAGAAAGTTGTTAGGAAAAACCCCAGTAACATCATGAACATCAGTAACACCCACCTTGCTCATGGACTATTTGTCCCACTCCCATCAGGGAGGAGGCCATGTAGCATCCACAACAGGACCATCAGACTCAAAAACAGTTACCTTCCCCAAGCAGTAAGGCTGATCAACAGTTCCAGCCACTAGTTCACCCCCCACATCCCCAACCACCTGTCAGTCACCTTATGTAAAGACACTCCTGTGCCTAGCATCACTTTATGGACATACAATCAATCTCTGTATATAAGCTGTCTTCTGTGTTTATATTGTTTTTATTAATTATTACTGTGTTTTTTAAATTTTTTTTGTAATGCATTGGAGCTGGAGTAACAATTATTTTGTTCTTCTTTGTACTGAAATGACATTAAACAATCTTGAATCTTGTACTGTGTTTAAACTACTTCATTAGCTGGAAGTATCTCATCCGGGAGGAGGAGGGACCTACCGCACAAATAGTGGGCATTGGCAGCTAAACTCTCCATGTGGATAAACCGGGAAGTGATCTAGCTTTTGAAGAGTAGATGGCTAATCTCCTGTTAGTAAGGGTACCCATACCTATTTATATTGGATAGGGCTTAAGACCTTTACTGTATTTGAGTTCAGAATTTTGCAGAGAGTAAACTCAATACCATAACATGAATTATAGTTTGTTGGTTGGAATATAAGTGCTATTGATTTTGCCTTTGGATGACCATCTTAAACTTTACTACCCAGCTATTAATTTGTTCATACACTTTGCATTTTAACCACCAGGCCCACCCCAATTCCTTCCTGCTCTGTCTCATAACTTTTCCATTGATAAGATCTCCTTTCTACCTCTGTAATATCTCCTATTTCTGTTTATATTTCTCCTAAAACTCTCAACAATTATTTCTTTATCTCCATTGCTCTAACTTTGAATTTCATTTCAATCTTTATCCATGTTTTCAAATCCCTTTGACCTCAGATCTCCTTTCCTTGTGAACTGTTCCTTTCTAACAATTATTGGAAATCCATTTGTTCTGTTCTGCCTCTTTTGCAGCTTTAATTACTGTGCTACACATTTGGTGGCTGCAGTTTGATTCTTTATTGGAGGCCAATCATTCAGCCAGCTTGCCCCTAAATTGTGCAATTTTGACTTTTAATCTCTGACTTTACACCTTGCTCCTATGATGAGCAAGGTGGCTGAAGAGATTGTAGATTCTGGAGTGGTTCCAGAGGACTGGAAAATTGCAAATACCACTCCACTGTTTTAGAAGGTAAGGAGACAAATGCAGGACATTATAGGCCAATTAATTTGATTTCTGTGTTTGGTCAGATGTTGGAGTCCACGTTGGATGAGATTTTGGAGTACTAGGAGGCGTGTGATAAAATCGGCAAAATTCAGCTCAGTTTCCTTCAGGGAAAATCTTTCCTGGCAATTCTGTTGGTGTTCTTAATAACAGGATTGACCAAGGAGAGGCAGTGAATGTTGCTTATTTGGATTTTCAGAAGGCTTTTGACAAGGTGCTGCACATGAGGGTGTTAAACATGATAAGAGCCCATGGTATTACAGGAAAGATATTCATTCAAAATGTAGGAATACAGGCCTTTCTTTGGTCTTTTCATGTTAAATGTCATTGATGTGGATTAAAGAATTGATGGCTTTGTGGCTATGTTGACAGATTATACAAAGATAGGTGGAGGGGCATATAGCATTGAGGAAGCAGGAAATCTGCAGAAGCATTTAGATGAACTAAGAGAATGGGCAAAGAAATGGCAGATGAAATATAGCAAATGCAAATAGCAAATATGATCTTGTGCTTTGAGAGAAGAAATAAAGACTAGACTATTTTCTAAACAGGGAGACACTTCAGAAATCAGGAATGCAAAGGGACTTGGGAATCCTAATGCAGGATTCCCTAATGGTTAACTTACAGGTTGAATTAGTGGTAAGGGAGACAAATGCAAGAAGACTGGAAAAAAGCAAAGATGTAATGCTAAGATTTTATAAGGCACTGGTCCAACAATGCGGAGTATTGGGAATAGTTTTGGGCACCTTTTCTAAGAAGGGATGTGCTGGCATTGGGTCCAGAGGAGGTTCATTAGAATGATTCCAGGAATGAAAGGGTTAACATCTAAGGACCAGTCGATGGTTCTAGGCCTGTGCTCACTGGTGTTTAGATGAATGAGGGGAGTTTCTCATTGAAATCTATCAAATATTAAAAGGCCTCAATAAAGTGGAAGTGGAGAGGATGTTTTTTATAGCTAGGACCAGAAGGTACAGCTTCAGAATACAAGGACAAGTGAGGAGGAATTTCCTCAGCCAAAGGGTGGTGAATCTATGGAATTCATTGCCATAATGGTTGTAGAGACTGAATCATTGGGTATACATATTTAAAGTGCTGGTTGATAGATTCTTGATTAATAAGGGCATTAAAGGTTATACAAAGGCAGGAGAATGGGGTTGAGAAAGATAATAAATCTGTCATGATGGAATAATGGAGCAGACTTGATGGGTCAAATGGCCTAATTCTGCTCCTAGGTCTTATAGTCTTATTTCAGTCGCTCATTAAAATCAGTCTTGTTGACTATGCGTTTGCTGACTTTTTTTTGCTTGGACGACTGGTAAATGTCTTCTGGAGTTATTTGTTTTTAACGTTCAGGTCGTTATTGATGTTGCTGGATTGAGGTGCCCTCTACTCTGCTTCCAGGTTGAAATATTAATGTTGTGAGTGACGCGTAGGATCGTGGTGCTACTAAAGAAAACCACCGATATCCACCGGTTGAATATCCACCGATGATGTGGAAACAGAAAATGAAAAGAGGAAGCTGATGCGATCGTGTCTAGATCGTGGTGTTGGTGTGTACTGTGTGAATATGTCAGTGGGAGTTGACGTATGTAGTAAGCCATTGTTGAAGTATGCCAGGTGGGAGGTGAAGGACTGCGTAGGGGCTGTGCGTGGAATCTGAATGTATCAAGAACAGGCTTTTTGTGCCTGCGTGAAATATACGTTTTATCTTTCTTTTGTTAGGTATACTCGCAGCGCTTAGTAAACTTGGTGCAACATCATGTTGCTACCTCGCCAGAACTAAGAGTTTTTTCAGCTGGAGCATAGATATTTTAGCAAGCTCCTTTTATTCTCGTGTGTCACGCGATCAGCGCCTGTTTGTTTGAAAAAATATTTAACTCCTAAACATCGATAACAGGTTTGATATAATTATTGGTTCGAAACTGGGTAAAGTCATTGATCACTAAGCCATAGGGCGCATCTGAATTTCTGGATGGATTCCAAATTATTTCGCCATACTCAATTTCGGCGTAATAAATAGACACGTCCAGATTCCCTTAAAATCCCAGCGCATTCAAGGAGAGGAGCTTGAGAAAGCTCCCCTCAGTTTATGTAATTGTACGTAGAGGCGAGTGTTTCCCATTTAAACCGACCGGTGGAGGAGGGGTGGGTTGGGGCAGGTGATGTAAATTACTGCTGTCCACCACGGATCTCTAAATGAAACATGTTGCATTTGAATGCTTCTGTGTCTCGCTATCGGATTGAATTTGAAGATTTCTCAGGAATGCCCGATTAAGTATTGAACGGTAATGTGTTTGGAGTTGAGTTCAGTATATTTCAACAAATTTTATGAAAGAGACTTCGATCCTTTTGTAAAGGGGTAAGATAGCATGGTGCACAATAAAAATAAATGCTGCCACACAAGTCGAGCGATCGGGGTTGGTAAGTACCGCGGAATGCGGGAGCGTGAGGGATTGCCACAGTGGTTACCGAGGCCAAATCACGTTTGCATGACGGAAGCGGAAGTCCGAGCGCCCTTGTGCGCCTTTTCTTAAAGAGAGTCACCATGTCGGGTCTATTGCCGATACGAAACACTTTTTTTTGGTAAAGAGTGATTTGCATACTGTTACCACAGTATGATAGCAGTAGGAAGCCTGTTATCGACTTTATTTCAGTTGGGGTAGTGCCTCAGGCGACAGGCCGAAGAAGTATTAGTGTCGTATGTGTGAAGGGCGGAGAGCTGGATAGCTCCGTTTAGGCCCAGTCAATCACACATATAGGATCACTGCTGGCGAACAAGATGTTGAGACTATTGACGATGATTTAGAATAAACACAGCCGTCTGCAATATTGAACTGTCACATAGATAGCTATTTTCTTTGTACTATCATGTCAGTTTTTAATAAAATCAACTGCGTAAGCTTTCTCTTCCGTTCTCCGCACACCCACTGCCCTCCCCGCCATTCCGTCCACACACACACTCACACTCTCACTCTCTGGTTGAGTACTAACTGCAATGTAAAGCAGAAGATGTACACAACCTTGTATCTTATGCTATTTCCTTTTCTGAGCGATGATGCCATAAATATGCTGGGACTACCGGGGCAACGCTGAACCTTATGAGTGCCCATCAAGTGAAAATATCGACACCAAATAGTTGACACAAGTGTATTGAAAAACCTATAGGTGTGCTATTTTAGTACAATATCATAAAATATCCTCAGAGTTATTAACTTGACCAATTTGATCGCTCAAGATTGACACCTTCCGGGAAAAAATAGCAATTTAAGTTATCTGTACCTCGGATTGAGCTGGAACAGCAGCTTCCAAACTGAATAGTATACAGCGCCGGCATTTAGATATTAAATAACGGTTGATTTGCAAGTGATGAATCCCTGCACATAATCAATATTAAGGAAATGTCCAGCAGAGTATACTAAGTTCTCTTGAGAAGAATGAAAAGTATTATTTTGGAGGTCTATTGCTTTTTGTTTATTCTTGTGTGACTCCTTTTTCCGACCAGTTTTGCCGAAAAAGTGATAGCCGTTTTGATGCCGTTCACAGTCATTTCCCTGGAATTCAATTTTTCCAGTTACACGGCAGAGTCGTGGACTGTTTATAGTCTTTGATAACAATTGTTATCCCTTGGGACTTTTTATTATGTTACAGGTGCTTGAAAAAGACAAGTTGCTGTTGCTTTCCCTTAATCATTAAATTTCAAGGGAGTATGAGGATCTTCGCCTAAATACCTAATCAGGTTATTAGGAACACGAAGCCATACATAATTTTGCTAAAATAAAAACGATGGTGGAAACTCTCATCAGCAAATCAGGCAGCAACTCTGGAAAAAGTAACACAATTAATAGTGTCATAGAGAAGTACAGCACAGAAACTGGTCCTTCAGCCCTTCTGGTCCATGCCAAATCCATTTAAACTGCATACATTGCTGTGCACTGGGACCATAGCCTTCCGTATCCCTACTATCGAAATACCTATCCAAACCTGTCTTAAATGCTTCCAGACTAAAACCTTTTATTAAAACTGGGAAAGAGAAAACAAGTTAGTTTTAAGTTTCAGACAGGGTAGACAGGAATAGATAAAAACAGAACATGTCTGCAAGGATGAGATTAACAATAGATACCCTTTGACAATGTTCATCAGCAATTACACCAAAACTGAAAATGTGTTTTGGATTATTATGCAGCAGTTTATCAGACAAGAACAGAATGCGAAAATGGTGCACATCATCAATCTTGTTATGCTTGTAAATGTTAACTGGCTGAGCCAGTTTTTTTGTGTGTGCCAAGATATTTATTCTTTTTCAGTTAGGCTTGCACTGCCCAAGACAATAGGTGTAAAATACTGTACACTTTTATTTTAACAACACATAAAACGCCAGAGGAATTTTGTGGGTCGGGCTGCATCTATGGAGGAAATTAGAGAGTTTACATCATGTGGATTGAAAGAAAGAAGAAATATATCCTGTATAAAAACATGGAAGGAAGGAGAGTAAGATTTGGCAGGAGATAAGTGGATCCAGGTGAGGATGTGATTGGCAGATGAGGGAGGGACTAGAGTAGGAAGCCTCTCAGAAGCTGAGGAGATGCACAAGCTACTGTATGAAGACATTGTCGGGGCCTCAATCAAATTTCAGAATAGATACATTTGTTTTCCTGTTTAGTACAAATTTGCCCAAATCTAAGCTTGCTGATCCAAAAAATCCTTTCTTTTTTCTAAATCTATGTGTGAACTGCCATCCAGACAATAATCATGTATGCTATAATTCACTGAAAGATAGGTATCACTTTGTGTTTTCAAAAATCAGTACAAGTTTGCAGTTTTTATACAGGAGGGAGTTAGAGAGCAGAGTTACATGGTGTCATTCACTTGTGCTCTTCACTCTGTGGCTTGGCAAAGTCTGAGGCCCAGTCCTAAAATACCCCTGACAACATAAAGTGAGATCTTGAGCAGAGAAAGCTGTTTGTGATTTTAAGAATAGAAACACATGTCAGAGATATTTTAAAATTTAAATATAAGAAGGAATTAAAAAGTAATCCAATGAAAAACATGAACCTTGAGCAAAATATTTGTAATGATGTAACTTACCTTTGTCTTTATCAAGATCTCCAACCCCCAGATTCTGAGCCAGATCTGACCTGGTGCAGATTTTGGTGGTTTTCTCCAGTATAATGATGGGAAGTTTTTGGCCTTCCAAATCTGACAATAAGTCCCAGATTTTTGTATTTGACAGTTTGCATGCAGAAGTGTGGGAATTAGAACTGAGTGATTGTTTGTTTATTTATTCATTTCTGGGATTTGGGTTTTGCTGACGGAATGCTTCATTGTGTGTTTCTAGCTGTCCTTGAGAAGGTAGTGGTAAGCCATTTCTTGAACCACTGTGGACCTACAAGCAGAGACACTTGCATTACTGATGGGTAGGGGATTTCCAAGTCAGGATATTGTGACATTTGGAGAGAAACTTGTGGGTGGCTGGCTCCCGTTGTTCCTGAAGCCCAGTTTTCTTTGCAGTGGAAGTTGATGGTCTGTGAAGCATTGAGGGAGTAAGCTGGGATGGGTAATTTCAATGCATTGGTAGGTGGTTTACACTCTAGTAATTTTGAGTTGGTGGTAGAAGGTTTAGAGCAGGTCTGTAATCCCAGGGTCCCCTTACTTCATGGTATTGGTCCAAGGCATAAAGAAATTTGGGTGGGAAATCCTGATTTGGAGTGAGGGAGAGGGGACTACATATTGCATTGTCACAGGTAGAGTTAAGATTCTGGAGTTATCTTGGGAGTTTTGTTCAACCAAGCAAATGGAGAATATACTCCTGAATTAGGTCATGTGAGTGATGGAAGGGTTTGATGTCAGAAGGTTAGTCACTAGGTATAGAATACCAGACCTTTAACCTGCTTTTGGAATCATGTTATGTACCTTCAAATGAAGAAGGATTGTTAACATGAAGTGTTCATTCTGTTTTTCTTTCCACACATATTGTTAAATCTGCTGCATGTTTGCAACGTATTCTGGTTTTATTATGGCATTTATGTGGTTGGTCTAGTTGAGTTGCATGTTGATCAGTTTTGACTATCAGTATGACAGTCTCTGTCTCTCTCTTGGATTTGGTGAATGTAACGACAATGAATATCAAGAATATCAATGAATATTAAGAATATCAAGAATCTAGGTAATTATTGTAGTGGATGATCATTACTTGACACTTTTGTAGGGCCAGTGTAGTATGCCACGTGTCAGCTCATGCCTTAAAGTTCTACAAGTTTTCACTGATGGTGATTATTGTATTTACTGAAAACAAATATTGTGCAGTCATTTGTGAACATCTCTACTTCTAACCTAATGATGGAAGGATGTCATTAATGAATCAGCTGAAGATGGTTGGGCCTACAACATTTTCTTGAGGGACTCTACCAATGATGATCTAGGACTGTCTGATTAACATTGAACAGCTGAAACAATTATCATTGTATTAGGTTTGAATCCAGTCATTGGATTGTTTTCCCCTTAATAGCTATTGACTTCACTTTAACTAAGATTCCTTAATGGTATACTCAGTCACATACTGCCTTGATGCCTAGATGGGTCACTTCACTTTCAGCCCACCTCTAGAAATAAGTTCTTTAGTCTATGTTTAGTCCAAGACCACAAGATGTCTGAAAATGAGTGGTCCTCATTGTGAAATCTTTGAATAGCACTGTTAATGATGTCTCTGTCACTTCACTGAAAATAGAGAGTAGACTGGATAGTAACTCAAAAGCAGCTTTGTTCCCTTGACATGAGATTTCTGAACTGTCAAAAGTAAGTCTTTTGTGATATTTATTTATTTTTGTAACATTGTAAACTTTATGGCTTGCATTCTACTGTTGTCACAAAATATTTAATTACAAATGTCAGTGATATTAAATCTGATTCTGGTTGATCTGTTATTGAAGGATCACTAATCTCTGCCTGTTGCATACTCCTTTGTTCTTCTGTTGTTGTGTATCAAGTTGGTACCTTATATGGTATTTTTCCTTCAATGACCATTGGACCAGTGTTAATCTGTTGACTTGATTGTTGTAGTAGTGTGGTGGTGTAATGGGCCTTGAGATTACAGATGGTGGTGGTGCTCATATTTTGTGGTTCTGGCTGCTGCTTCTGGTCTACAGCACCTCGTAGGTATTCAATTTTGAGTTTTCAGTTGCCAGTTCATTTAGAATGATTCTGATGCTGCATAACCCAAAGCAAGTTCTTCTCAACAGAAAGATGGGAATTTTGTCTCCACAAAAGTTGTGCATGATTACTTCTACCAAGATTGTCTTTGACGGGTGAGATAGGTTGGCAAGGATAAGATCAAGAAGGTTGTCCCTTGTGTTAGTTAAGTCGCTACCTGAAACGGACCTTGTCTTGTCACTATGACTTACAGGGTTTGGTCAGCTCGAACAGTGATGGTGGAATTGTTCTATTCTTAACGATGGTCAAGGAAGTTATTATTCAGAATGCATTTTGTTGCATTGTTACTTTCACTGCTTCTTCCATGTATTCTTCAACATGGAGGAAATTGGATTCATGAATTGAAGAAGGATGGTATGCAGTATTCCTAAAGAGTTTTCTTTGCCTGTGTTTGTCATAATGCCATGAGACTTCAGAGGGTCTGCCATCACTGTTAAGGTTACCCAGGATTATTCCTGCATGCATATTGTATTGCTGCTCCTTCTGCTAGATAATTTCTGCAGTTGGGACAAGAAGTTACGTCAGGCTGATCTCTGGAACTGCTCTCACATTTTAGATACTAGCTCCAGATGTTTGTGAGGAAGACTCTGCAAGGTAATTTGTACAGGGAATGTTTGTAGTGTTTCTTAAATGTGAAGGTGGCCAGCCAGGCCTAATTATTCTACTTCATGGTCAAATAGGGATTTAAGAATTAAAATGGATGAATATTGGCTGTCAAGTTAGAACCATCTCAAAAGCTAGGCACAATCACAAAGTACAAGTTATTATCTAAGTAAGTATATTGTACCATATACTCTTTAAGATTCATTTTCTTGCAGATGTTTACAGAAACACAAAGAGATGCAATGAAATTTATGAAAAACTATACATAAACAAAGACAAGTAAACCAATGTACAAGTAGAAACAGTATATTTGTTACCTCTCTACTTCCCTTAAGCCTGCAACCGTTAATATCTTCATTCTCCCATTCAATCATGATCAACTGATATTTTTTTCAAGTGTTTAACAAGGGATTTGTTTCCTTATATCATTCTCTCAGTCCCCAGAAGCCAAATATCTGGTGTCCCTTGGGATGTTTTACCATAATAAAGGTGCAATTTTGATTCATGCTGTTTTATTGAGTTAATATTCAAATGGGCAGTGCAGAATTAGACACTGTTGTGTCACAATGTATTGGTTGAAGGCAAAATAACCAGTTTTCTGCAATCTTAACATCCAATAACCCTTTTTAAAAGGAAAATATGATGGGTCAGCTATGATTTAATTCATAATCTGGGTAACATTGTCAGCCAACATTAAATCTAGACAAGTGTGGTGATATGAGTGAAAGGTGAAAGAACACCTGGGCCCTTGGAGTTGTATATGAATCAGGAATTGGTGCTTTAGATAATGAGAGGGCACAAATAAATTGTCAGAAATAGTAAATACATAGTTAATCTTTCAATTAAATTTCACAAATCCATCACTATTTGTACTTTAAAGAGTATGAAGGAGTTCATCAGGCACTAGTCTTATCCTGACCTCCACGAAGAACTTACTTTATGATGGAGTTTGGATGTGCATCTCAGATTCGGTTCACTATTATTTGCAAATATACTCAGTGGCCACTTTATTAAGTACCTCCTGTACCTAATAAAGTGATCACTGAGGGTATGTTTGTGGTCTGCTGCTGCTGCAGCCCATCCACCTAAAGGTTCGATGTGTTGTGCATTTGGAGGTGCTCTTCTGTACACAACTATTGTAACACAATTTTAGTTACTATCGCCTTCCTGTCAACTTGAACCAATCTAGTCATTCTCCTCTGACAGCTCTCATTAGTAAGGCATTTTTGCCCACAGAACTGCTGCTCACTGAACGTTTTTTTGTTTTCTGTAAACTCTAGAGACTGTGTTGTGCATGAAAATCCCAGGAGATCAGCAGTTTCTGTAATAACCAAACCCCAACATTGTTACCAACGATCATTCCATGGTCAAAGTCACTTAGAGCACATTTCTTCCCCGTTCAGATGTTTGGTCTGAACAACAACTGGACCTCTTGACCATGTTTGCATGCTTTCATGCATTCAGTTGCTGCTATATGATCAGCTGATTATGTATTTGCATTAATGAGGTATATATGTGTTGTTAATAACGTGGCCACAGAGTGTTTATTTCAGCTTTACACATTTCTGGGTGTTGTTCCTGCTTGTAATACCAGTGAATTTGGTTGCTACTTTGACAATTTAATTTTGTCAATGTATAATATAAACAATATACATCCATATAATTTGAGTTCCAATAGTCAAACTATTTTAACTCAAATTACATTGGCAGTATTAATGGAAATATTGGTTTAAGCAACACACACAAAATGCTGGTGGAAGGCAGCAGGCCATGCAGCATTTATAGGGAGAAGCACTGTCGATGTTTCAGGCCGAGACCCTTCGTCAGGAAATATTGGTTTGATCTTTTGGGTAAATAAACTAGAATCCAAAATTGGATTAGGCATTGTTAGGTATTGCGATACTTCAGTGACTGAGAACAAAAACAACAAATGAACCAACACTTACCTGAAAGGGTCTTAGTAAATTTTTACCCAAAAGCATGCTTTATTTTTAACTTTGGCACACAGCCATATGTTGCAATGCAAGTTAACACCACAGAATAAACCAGAAAACACAAGATGATGTAATTACAAAGCCATCATTCTATTTTGTTTATGAAGACTAATAAAACACAAAATATGTTTTTACAAATCATGTGCAGCTTCTCATGTTTCTGAACACAAGGTTATCTCCTGCATGACTAAATTCATGCTTCAGGGGCTTTCATTGTGGCCTTTTCTTTCCTGTTTGTATATTCCATTACTACAACGTTAAATTAATTATCTTCTCTATTATATCGTACCATGAGATTTATGTTAACTGATGCCAGAAGAGTAAGCCAGCAATGGTGTAGTGCCATCCGCACTGGACTTCGAGGTGAGTGGTCCCAGGTTCAAACCTGGCTGGCTCCTTGCACCCATCTATGCTGGGTTGGAATGTTCAGCTAGCAACTCTATCTCAAAAAAAACTAAAGAATTGGCAAGCCTGTTGCTTGTGCCACAAGGTGCAGAGTGAAACAACAATACCAGAGGAGTAGGAGAGAGACCGAGTGAGTTCAGTTGGTTTGGCATGTTAGGACTAGAATTATCCTAATACAAAAAAAATGATATTTTCATGACTAACCTCTTTGACCAAATATATAAGAACTTGAAAACTAGTGGACATTGTCTACAAGTATAAGAATTTTATAGTGTATTTATCAAGCTGATGAATAGGGCAGCTCTGGAATTTGAACTTCATTAAGAACCGTCACCATTGAAGCCATGCTCTTTCTCAATGTTACATTGAGAACATACAGAACCTGAGGCCTCACACCACAAGGTTCTGTGACAGTTTTTTTCCCTCACTGCTATAAATGCTTGAACCAATATGAAGCATCCCAACACAGCTCAGGCTATATTTCTTTTTAGTCTTTCTTCATGTCATTACATTTATTGTATAAATTATATATTATTTGTTATTTAAGTTTGTTAACCTATGTTTGTCATCTTTCTAATGCATTGAGCTGTTGCTGCAAAAAAAACCTACTAATTTTCATGACATTTTTTATACCTGGATATGTAGCCTTTTGCAATAAACTTGAACTTGATATTACTATTGCAAAAGAAAAGCACATTGATGTAGAATTCCATAGTTTTGGCATCTAGAAAAGGAAGAATAGATGGTACATAAATATCCTTAATTTAAATTCAAGGAACAAACGAGGTGAGAGTCTTGGCAGTTTGAAATGAATAACAACAGCTTGAAGAGTACTGACTGGTAGAATCAATAAAGAGCCAGCAATTGTTAGAGATTTGTTGACATAAAGTTTGATAGTATATTTCTATGTGTAACTCTCTGTTTGGCTACTGGCTTAATCAAGGGGAAGACAGCCCTAGGCCCAGTCAAATTTAAGAAATCTTGTTTGGGTGGATGCTGTGTGATGTGTCCCCTGTTACAAATCAGTACCACAAAATAACAAACAGTACACAATATGCATTTGAATGATTGAGCTTTATAATTCTTAATTTGAATATATGGTTAGTAAAGAAACAACAAAAAAAGCCCTATTCTCATGAAACAGTCTAATGTGCAATGTTGGAGCTCACGGTTCAGCTCACTGGTTTCCCGCTGACCTCCTCTGAGCGTAGCCGAACCTCAGACCCTCACTCCAAGTCCACTCCTTCTGGCATCTACCAATTCTCTCCATTTGCATCTTCTCTCCTTACCTCTGCCTTGTAAAAGACAGCAAAATCCCTGCTCCCAGATCCACAAGAAAGAACAATATCCCTCACATTGGATAGCCCACGTTCCAAAGCCCTGTTATTTCTAGTCATAAGCCAAACATTGCTGCTACAGAGAAACCATTACATTAGTAGTGAAACCTTACTGCGTGTTACATTTACAATCTGTGATTTGCTTTTGTGCATTAGTATAAAATAAATATTAAATACTCAGAGTGATATGTGCTTGCTTGCATTCAAGTCTGGGGTGTGCTAGTGAAGTGTTTAGATTACTGGACTTGTATCTAAACTGTTGATCCATGCCGTAACTTCATCTTAAGTTTGGAATAAAAATCTACCATTGTTAAATGGTGATTTTGAAATTATTGGATTCTCATTAAATATAGTGTGTTATTGTCCTTAATGAAAGAAGTACGTCCATTCTAGCCTACATAAGCTGGCCAATGTAGTTCAGTCTTGAGTGCCTAGCACACTATACAGTTTAAGAGGAGGCTAAGAATGCGCAATAAATGCTGGCTTCAGCACTAAACCCACATCCTGTGCGTTAATTAAAACCATCGAGGATCCACACTACTGGCACAGGTCAGTTTCAATAGATTCAGAACAGTCCAAAGATGTGGGGTACTGTTGCCACTCAGCAGCACTGTATTCTACCATAATCTGTAATCTCATGGCATGTTATATCCCGCACCTCAAACAAGAGGTTAGAAAATCACACAAGAAAGAGTAAGCATACCAAACAATGCAATGCCTATCAACCATATGCTAATCAACTGAAGTGAAAAGACATAGGCAGTGCCAGGTGGT
The DNA here is from genome assembly GCF_030144855.1 of Hypanus sabinus. Lineage (NCBI taxonomy): Eukaryota > Metazoa > Chordata > Chondrichthyes > Myliobatiformes > Dasyatidae > Hypanus > Hypanus sabinus. Next base: position 143,711,240 of record NC_082709.1, on the reverse strand, counting down.
TCCACAATCAATGTATCAAATCAAAGCTCTAGTCCTATAAGATTAGTGGTGGAAAATTAAACAGATCACCTTAATTGAGCATTCATGAACACATCCATTCTCAGAACGCATGAGCCTAGTTCATTAATGCAAAGAACAAAACTGAAACACATTGCTGAAGGTGCTATGTGCATTTGGATAGTGAGAGAACAGAATTAATATATTTTAAAGCAATTACATGTGGAGGAAAATAATTGGAGAATACTGTAAATGTGCTGCAGAAGAAACTTGAATTAGAATGAATAGTAGAATGTATTGCTCCACTGATGGTGCCATTCAGCCCCTCAAATCTGCATCAGCTCTACGGGAGTACAATCTAGCTCATGCTATCTCTGTCCTATCTACATTTCCATGAAAATTCTTTCTATTTGGATACCAGTACTGCAGATTTTCAGTGCTACAGTTGAATCTGTCTCTACAACCACCCCTGTCATTTCTGAGGTTTTACCAATTAGTTACTCTACTTCCACCAGTTATGATTTCTTTGCCAATTTTCTGTCCATCCTGCCTGTACAATCATGATTTTAAAAGTCTATACCTCCAAACCAAAAGCAAAAAAAAAGTAAAATGAAACATTCATAAATTGCAAATGTTTAAAAGATGTTGATGTTTGGAACAACCTGTATGTGCTTGTACATGAATCATTGAAGTTAAGACCATAAAATATAGGAGCAGAATTAGGCCATTGGCCCATTGAGTCTGTTCTGCCATCTCATCATGGCTTTTTCATTTTTCCTCTTAGCCCTAATCTTTCTTGCCTTTTTACCGTATCCCTTCATGCCCTGACCAATCAACCTCTGCCTTAAAGACTTGGCCTCCATAGCTGACCATGGCAACAAATTCCACGGATTCACTGCTCTCAGGCTAAAGAAATTCCTCCTCATCTCAGTTCTAAAAGGACGCCCTCTATTCTGAGTCTGTGTCCTCTGATTTTAGACTTCCACCATAGGAAGCATCCTTGCCACATCCACTTTATCAAGGCCTTTCACCATTTGAAAAGTTTCAATGAAGTCACTCCATATTCTTCTGAATTCCGTGAATACAGGCCTAGAGCCATCAAATACTCCACATACAATCTTGGAATCATTTTCGTGAACCTCCTTTGAACCCTCTCCAGCAGCAGCATATTCTTTCTAAGATGGGACCTAAAACTACTCACAATATTTCAAGTGAGGCCTCTCCAGTGCTTTACAAATCCTCAACATTATATCCTTGCTTTTATATTTTAGTCCTCTTGAAATGAAGGCTAACATTGCATTTGCCTTCCTCACCATGGACTCAACTTGCAAATTAACCTTAAGGGAATCCTGCACAAGGATTCCCAGGAGCCTTGGCACCTCAGATTTTCAAATTTTCTCTTCATTTAGAAAATAGTCTACCATTTTATTTTTTTCTGTTGAAGTGCATGACCATACACTTCCATACATGTGCAGATGTGATAAGCATTTAGAAAGGTAAATGGTATATTGGCCTTTACTGCAAGAAGTTTTGGAAACAAAAGTGAAGACAAACTACTGAAATTACATAGCATTATTATGAGACTACTCTTCGAATGTGCACAATTCTGATTTCCCCATTTAAGAAAGAGCATATTTGTATTAAAGAGTGGAGTTAACAGTTTACTGCTTCAGATAGATTAAACATTATACCAGTTTATCTGAGATTAGAAGAATCTCAGTTACATCTTCCTTAATGAAAACTAATGTTATAACTCATTTAGTAGTTCAGCCATTCCCTCAGCATCCATGAGTAAATATCCATTTTCATCTAGTGTGGTTTGGCCCTGCTTTTACATCTTTTTTTCTATGAAACATTAACTCCATTTCTCTCTCCACAGACACTGACCATTTTCAATATTTACAAATTCAATTACAGATTTCCAAAATTTGTGGGATTTTCCCCAATAAAGTTTAGATAAGACTGTAATGTGATAATATGGTTATAATTTAAAACACTGAAGAGGCTATGGTATTTTGTATAAACACTGTCCCTGCCACTTTTTCTCATTGGAACTTGAGCAGTTTGAGTCAGAGTTTAGATCTGCACTGTAGGTTTTATCCTCTGCCAGTGCTGTTTTTTTACCAACCATATTTCATTTCTGCATGACTGTGTTATGACCATATAATCATTTTACTATTTCAATGTTTGATTTTTCTTTTAAATGAAGTAGGAATTTTCAACTCCATCAGTATCTATGGAGAGCAATTATTCAGTATTCACCTGTGAAAAGGACCTTGACATTTGTGAGAACAGCATAAAACGGACTGTTGTGCTGGAACATGTCAACATTAAGAATGAGTAAGTGCTGGAACTTTTGAAAAACATGAGGACAGATTTGAACCCAGGGCCAGATGGTATATAGCCCAGGTTACTGCAGGAAGTGAGGGAAGACATTGCTGTGCCTTTGGTGATCTTTGCATTCTCTCTGGCCTCAGGAGTAGTACCAGATGATTGCAAGGTGGCAAATGTTATTCCTTTCTTCAAGTAAGTGTTTAGCAATTACCCTGGGATTATAGACCAGTGAGTCTCCAGTGGTGTACAAATTATAGTTAAGATTCTTGGCAACAGGATTTATGAGCATTTGGAGAAATAGTCTTAATAGGGATTATACCACTCATGCTTTAATTATTATATAGTCTTATTAGGGACTGTCAGTGTGGCTTTGTGAAGGGTGGGTCATGTCTCATGAGCCTGATTGAAAGCTTTGAAAAGGTAACAAGGCACATCAACGAAAGTAGAGCAGTGGATATGGTACATATGGACTTCAGAAAGGTTTTCGATTTTTAAAAAAAAGTTCCTCATTGTGTTTATTCAGAAAGTCAGGAGGCAGCTCAGTGGAACTTGACTGTGTGGATTCAGAATTGGCTTGCCTATAGAAGGTAAAGGGTGGAAGTAGATGGAATGTGTTCTGCCTAGAGGTTAATGCTCTGTGGTGTTCTGCAGGGATCTATTCTGGGACCCTGCTCTCTGATTTTTATAAATGACTTGGTTGATGTAGTGGAAGAGTGGGCTAGTGAGTTGCAGATAATGCAAAGGTGGTGAATTCATGAATAGTGTGGAAGCTTATCGTACACTAGAACGGAACATTGACAGGATGTAGAGTTGGGCTGAGAAGTGGCAGGTGGAGTTCAACCTGGAGGACAAAGTGATTAACCTTGGATGGTCAAATTTGAAGACAGAATACATGGTTAATGGCATGATTCTTGACAGTGTGGAGGAAAAGAGGGATCTTGGGGTTCACGTCCATGGATCCCTCAAAGTTGCCATGTGTTTTTATAGGGTGGTTAAGAAGTCGTATGGTGTATGGCCTTCATTAGTTGGGAGACTGAGTTCAATAGCCACAAGGTAATGTTGCATCTGTATAAAACCCTGATTAGATCACATTTGGAGTATTGTCTCCTATACCATCACCAACCTTATCAGCTCTTGGGATCTCCCATCCACTGCCACCAACCTCATAGTTCCCACACCCCGCACTTCCCGTTTCTACCTCCTACCCAAAATCCACAAACCTGCCTGTCCAGGTAGACCTATTTTCTCAGCTTGCTCCTGCCCCACTGAACTCATTTCTGCATACCTTGACACTGTCTTCTCCCCCCTTGTTCAATCTCTTCCCACCTATGTTCGTGAAACCTCTCATGCTTTGAATTTTTTCAATGATTTTAAGCTCCCTGGCCCGCACCGTCTTATTTTCACCATGGACATCCAGTCCCTATATACCTCCATCCCCCACCGAGATGGTCTCGAAGCTCTTCTCTTTTTTTTGGATTCCAGACCTAACCAATTCCCCTCTACCACCACTCTCCTCCGTCTAGCGGAATTAGTTCTTACTCAATAATTTCTCCTTTGGCTTCTCCCACTTCCTCCAAACCAAGGGCGTAGCCATGGGCACCCGTTTGGGTCCAGTTATGCCTGCCTTTTTGTTGGCTTTGTGAAACAGTCCATGTTCCAAGTCTATACCGGTATCCATCCCCCTCTTTTCCTTCGCTACATCGATGACTGCATTGGCGCTGCCTCTTGCACGCATGCTGAGCTTGTCGACTTCATTAACTTTGCCTCCAACTTTCACCCTGCCCTCAAATTTACCTGATCCATTTCCGACACCTCCCTCCCCTTTCTTGATCTTTCTGTCTCCATCTCTGGAGATGGCCTATCTACTCATATCTTCTATAAGCCTACAGACTCTCACAGCTACTATTCCTCTTCCCACCCTATATCTTGCAGAAAGGCTATCCCCTTCTCACAATTCCTCCGTCTCCGCCGCATCTGCTCTCAGGATGAGGCTTTTCATTCCAGGACCAAGGAGATGTCTTCCTTTTTTAAACAAAGGGGCTTCCCTTCGTCCGCCATCAACTCTGCTCTCAAACGCATCTCTCCCATTTCCCGCACATCTGCCCTCACCCCACCCACCCGCCACCCCACTCGGGTTAGGGTTCCCCTTGTCCTTACCTACCACCCCACCAGCCTCCAGGTCCATCGTATAATTCTCCGTAACTTCCGCCACCTCCAACGGGATCCCACTACCAAACATATTTTTCCCTCCCCCCCTTCTGCTTTTCGCAGGGATCGCTCCCTACACGACTCCCTTGTCCACTTGTCCCCCCCCATCCCTTCCCACCAATCTCCCTCCTGGCACTTATCCTTGTAAACAGAACAAGTGCTACACCTACCCTTACACTTCCTCCCTCGCCACCATTCAGGGCCCCAGACAGTCCTTCCAGGTGAGGCCACACTTCACCTGTGAGTCAGCTGGTGTGGTATACTGTGTCCGGTGCTCCCGGTGTGGCCTTTTATATATTGGTGAGACCCGACGCAGACTGGGAGACTGTTTCGCTGAACACCTACGCTCGGTCCGCCAGAGAAAGCAGGATCTCCCAGGGGCCACACATTTTAATTCCACGTCCCATTCCTATTCTGATATGTCTATCTATGGCCTCCTCTATTGTCAAAATGAATCCAAACTCAGGTTGGAGGATCAACTCCTTATATATCGGCTGGGTAACGTCCAACCTGATAGCATGAACATTGACTTCTCTAACTTCTGTTAATGCCCCTCCTCCCCTTCTTATCCCATCCCTGACATATTTAGTCATTTGCCTGTTCTCCATCTCCCTCTGGTGCTTCCCCCCACCTCCTTTCTTTCTCCTGAGGCCTCCCGTCCCATGATCCTTTCCCTTCTCCAGCTCTGTATCACTTTCGCCCATCACCTTTCCAGCTCTTAGCTTCATCCCACCCCCTCCGGACTTCTCCTATCATTTTGCATTTTCCCCCCCCCCCACTACTTTTAAATCTCTTACTATCTTTCCTTTCGGTTAGTCCTGACGAAGGGTCTCGGCCCGAAATGTCGACAGCGCTTCTCCCTATAGATGTTGCCTGCCTGCCTGCCTGTGTGTATTGTTTGAATTTCCAGCATCTGCAGATTTCCTCGTGTTTGAAGTATTGTGCTCAGTTTTGATCACTTCCTTACAGGAAGGAGAGTACAGGGGAGATTTACCAGGATGCTTCCTGGATTACAGAACATCTCATGTGAGGAAAGGTTTAGTGAGCTAGGGCTTTTCTCCTTGGAGTGAAGGAGGACGAGATGTGACTTGATAAGGGTGTCCAAAATTATAAGAGGCATAAATTGAGTGGATAGCCAGGGACTTTTTCCCCAAGTTGGAAGTGTTAATAGCAGGGGGCATAATTTTATGGAGATTGGAGAAAAGTACAGGGAAGTGTCAGAGAAAAGTTATTTACACTGCGAGTGGTGAGTGTATGGCATGCCCTGCCGGGGTAGTGGTAGACACAGATACATTTAGGGGCATTTGAAAAATTATTAGATAGGTAATGGATGGTAGAAAAATGGATGTCTATGTAGGAGAAAAGGGTTAGGTTGATCTTAGAGCAGGTCAAAATGTGACATAACATTGTGAGCCAAAGGGCCTGTATCAGCCAACATTTCAGGTTGATCTTTCATTGACATCAGTGATTATCTTATTCCTAATTTCTCTCTCTTTCTAGCTGCTTTCTGAGTTGAGCAGAATTACTAGCATTTTATATTTTACTTAAGGTATCCAACACTGCTATAGTTTGATTTTTCCTCTGCTGATTTTGACAGTCTTCCTTTATGTAGTTCTCATCTCTTCTTTGATTTACTAACCCATTATCAGTCAGGTGCACTGGTTCCATAGTTCTCAATGTCCCAAAAATATTAACTCTGTTTTTGTATTTCCTGCACTATCATCTTATTATGTTTTTTTTTAACTATAAAGCTAACCATAGCAATTCATTTTGACAGAGTCATAGAGAAGTCTAACACAGAAATAGACCCTTCAGACCATTTAATTCATAGCAAAACTATTTAAGCTGATACTCACATCAACCTGCACCAGGACCAAAGCCTTCCATACTCCCTCTATCCATGTATCTATCCCAACTTCCCTTAAATGTTGAAATCAAGCTCATATGCACCATGTGCTGGTAGCTCAATCTGCACTCTCACAATCCTCTGAGTGAAGAAGTTTCCCTTCATGCTCCCCTTAAGCTGTTCACCTTCCACCCTTAATCCATGACCTCTGGTTGTAGTCCTATCCAATCTCAATGGAAGAAGCCTGCTTACATTTTCCCCTCATAATTTTGTATACCTTTATTGAATCTCCTCTTAATCTTCTATGTTCCAAGGTGTACAGTCTTCCAGATCCTCCAGATCTGGCAGCGTCCAAGTAAATTTTCTCTACTCTTTCAACCTTTTTTCCATCTTTCTTACAGGTAGATGACCAAAACAGCACACAATACTCCAAATTAGGCCTCACCATGTCTTTTACAACTTCAACATAGTATCCCATCTCCTGTAAACAATACCTTGATTTATGAAGGCCAATGTACCAAAAGGTTTCTTTACAATCCTATCTACCTATGACACCACTTTCAATGAATTATATACCTGTATTCCCAAATCCTCTTGTTTGTACCACACTCCCCAGTGCCCTACCTTTCACTGTGTAAGACTTATCCTGGTTGCTCATACTGAAGTGCAAAACCTTACACTTGTCTGCAGTAGGTTCCATCTGCCATTTTTCAGCCAATGCAGACCTCTCTCCAAGCCATGATAGCCTTCCTCAAAGTCCACTATCCCCAGTCCTGGTGTCATCTGCAAATTTGCTGATCCAGTTGACCACATTATCATCCAGATCATTGATACAGATGACAAACACCAATGGACCCAGCACCAATCCCTGTGGCATACTACAAGTCACAATTAGAGAGGCAACAATCTACTACCACTCTCTGGCTTCTCCCACAAAGCCAATGCCTAATCCAATTTATTACCTTGTCTTGAATGACGAGCGACTGATCCTTCTAACCAATCTCCCATGTGGGGCCTTCTCAGATGTGTTGCTAAAGTCTATGTAGATAATATCCACTGCCTTACCTTCATTAACTTTCTCAAAAAACTGTATTATGAGATTGGTTAGATATGACCTACCACACAGAAATCATGCTGACTATCCTTAATCAATCTGTGTCAATCCAAATACTTATGAGGTCCCTTAGAATACCTTCCAATAACTTTCCCACAACTGATGTCAGACTCACCAGCCTGTAATTTTACAGTTTATGTTTAAAGCCTTTTTAAACAGCTGAACATTGGTATCTTCCAATCCTCTGGTACCTCTCCTGATATTTAGCTTTTGCCTATTTGACCTAGTTTTTTTAAAGACTACTATTTCATTGACTATTTTCTCCTCAAAGTAATTTGAAAAATTATCTATTTCACCTGTCTTCACATCTGAAGGAAGCTGCTATTTAACTGTTAGTTGCCCTCTTTTTTTTCCTCTGAATCCCCCATCTAACCCTTGTTACTCCTCCAAACAAGTTAATGCTTCTTACTTTCATCAATGTCTGTTCTTGATGTGTTCTGGATATTATGGTGCTGTGTTACTGAGAGCTGTGCACATTTGGAGATACAATGTATCATGAGCAAAGATGTGAATTTTTGCCATCTTCACCACAGCTTTTTCCAACTGTATACCTATTATGTCTAATAATTACCAAAATATTGCATAGACCAAGAAAAATAAACAATTGTTTTTGGTCTTGGTTTACTGTTGTCACGTGAAAAGAGTGAAAAGCTTGCCTTGCATATCATTTATATAGATCAAATCATTGTACAGTGCATTGAGTTAATTTACTTTGAACTTGTCCTGGGCCCAGCCTGTAATTGTAATTGCAAAGAAAGTAGGGCAGTGCTTCCCCTTCCTCAGAAATTTGCAAAGATTTCGCATTACATTCAAAACGTTGACAAACTTCGACAGGTGTGTGGTGAAGAGTTTATTGACTGGTGGCATCACAACCTGGTATAAAAATCTTTCAAAAGTAGTGGATACCGTCCAGTCCATCATAGGCAAAGCCCTCCCCACCATTGAACACATCTACATGAAGCATTGTTACAGGAAAGCAGCATCCATCGTCAGGGAATCCCACCATCCAGGTCATGTTCTCTTTTCATTGCTACCATCAGGAAGAAGGTACAGGAGCTGAAGAATCTCACCATCAGGTTCAAGAACAGTTATTACTCCTAACTATCAGACTCTTGAACCAGAGGGGTAACTTCACTCATCATCACTTAACCACATCACTGGAGCATTCCCACAGTATATGGACTAACTTCCAAGGACTCTTCATCTCACATTCTCAATATTTATTGTTTATTTATATTATTTATTTTTTCTTTTGTATTTGCAAGGTTTGTTGTATTTTGCATATTAGTGGTTTGTCTGCCCTGTTGGGGCCTTTCATTGATTCTATTATGGTTCTTGGATTTACTGAGTATACCTGCAGAAAAGACCAAGCTCAGGTTTGTATATGGTGGCGTATATGTACTTTGATAATAAATTTACTTTGAACTTTATTATAAGGTAAAACAGTAACAATGCAGAATGAAATGTAAAAGCTGCTGAGAAAAGTGCAGTGCAGATGGTGGAAACCTGTTTTTCTCACCACCAACACTACTTAACCTATGAATTTTTTCAGCATTCCCAATAAAATCTCTTCCATGTCTTCTAGATATAACATCACAAATTGAACTTACCCCACTTTTGAATCCAGTTGCCTCTTTCAGTAGTATTCAATACATCTAAGAAAATAACTGCCTGCACTGTCCAAACTTTGTAACGGTCAGTTCGGTATGAATGGATGGATATTTATTCCCATTCATTTTAATATTAAAGGAAATGGAAACGAAAATGTTTGATTTCAGAAATTGCTGTTTTGTGGCAGTTATCTCGCGAAAAGTAATAAACGCACATAACTGGTTGAAATGTTATGACCATATACTGTAATCCCAGTCATCAGAAAGTATTTGAGTAAGCCACTGTGTTATTTGTAGGAATTCAAAAATTATTTTTCCCTATTTAAATGGGTACACCCCAATGCCATATATAGATTCTGTGTTACATCTATCTTAACTGGCACTAGTTCCTGTTCACCTTGCACTTCAACTTGTCTCCCACTTCAGCAAGACTCAGTTGTTGTTGAAATCCTTACCTTAGTTTCAGATCACAGAATGGCCTCACTTCTTGAGATCTCTGTGATCTCCTCCATTTAGATAATCATCTCAGAAGTTGAAAAGTGGGAAACTGCAGATGCTGGCAATTCAAGCCACACACACAAAATGCTGGTGGGACGCAGCAGGCCAGGCAGCATCAGTCCTGACGAAGGGTCTCGGCCTGAAACGTTGATAGTGCTTCTCCCTATAGATGCTGTCTGGCCTGCTGTGTTCCACCAGCATTTTGTGTGTGTTGCTTGGATTTAATGGAGTCACTCAGCATGACTGCCTGCGTTTGTGGAGAGAAACAGTTTTGGTGAAATGTGATCGACCCAAACTTTAACTCCGTTTCTGCTCTTACAATTTTTTGTGATACCTGTACTCTATTGGTTATCCATACCTCAGAATTTCATCACTCCACACACCCCACCCCACCAACCAACCACCTGGCCAGTTGCAAACGGTTAAATCTGACCTTTCATTGATTCCTTCCCTACACTGCAGTGAACCTCTCCAAGTTCCCATGCAGTACGCTTCCCAAAATCAACTTGTGTGACAAATTCATAACTAAGTTATACGAACCAAAACTAAAATGGCAGTTAAAATGGAGGCTGACTTATATCGAGAGTACTACATTCTGATCCTGATTTATCCCTGGGAAATATTAGGGAGATCGGCTGATAATTTAAAAAAACAGTTGATCCAGTTTAAAAGCGTAAGTTAGTTTTCGTAGAGCGTTTGAATATAAACTTGAACACGCATTGGTTATTTTGTAATATTTCATAATGGTTTATATCGAACAGAGCGAGAGCACTATACACAGATCTATTGTATACCAACATTTTATAATGTGTGACTATATTTTGCCTTTGCAGAATTAAGGTCACGAAACACACTGCCACTGTGAAGTGACTCAAGGGCATTTAGTTTACTTTTCGTACCCAGTTACCGTCACAGAATTTCATCTGGCAGTTTTATTTCCAAATAGGCCCTAGTCTGTTGCTGAAATTAAAACCTCACGAGCTTTGTCTGACAGAATTGATGAGATATATCCAATTAAAATGAAAAAGTCATATTGGTTACGACTTTTACCATAGCCATCATATTGATTTGTACACCGACTGGAGACATTTTAATTAAGTTCTCAAACGCGCTGCACTGTTATGCTGCCGTAATGACCAAACTTACTTAATATTTACTATCAGTTTGGTCTTGAGAGAATTTAAAAGTAAACTGAACACCCTTTTCCTGTTTGTGAGGGTGAATGTGAGAAACAGTCCTGCAAGTAAAGTGAACAATTAGGATTGCCTAAGAACCGTAACTGACAACTAGCGTGATAATTGAATATAAACTAAACTACACGACATAAATATTATACAAACGGAAGCAGATCGGCCCACAGTGTCCGTGCTGGCCAGGAAGCAGTCTTTGTGTTAATCTCACTTCTCAGCATACGACCCGGGAGCCGTCTGTGCCACAGCATTATAAGAGCTTTTCTAAACATTTTATGTATGTACATACAATCCGTGTCTATTTTATCACATCAATACTCCGACTTCCGATCCGCTTTATTCCTTCGGGGTCTCTCTGTTTGCTGCGCCGTGGTAATTTCAACCACAGTTCTTTGTTTTGATACTCTTTTAGAGAAATTGTATCAAATATTTCCGTGCATGTTGGTTTAGACTCGTCCTTTTCGAAGAGAGGCTTATTTACCGAACTAGTTAACTGGAAACTTGGATGTAGAGGCTGGAAGTCTTCAAAAATATACCGAATACTTTTAAATGGCTAGAATGATTCAACCGAAAGAACTCCGCACCCAGTTTCAGATTGTGTTGCAGAGGATATCAAAAATCTTCCATATAACTTCAATATTAAAGTATTTCAGAGACGAGGACTGATATGAATGCTAATTCATTTGGTTGCTGATTTAATTTTCCCTCATGTTTATTTGATTTCCATTCTTTGAATAAAATCAAACTTGACCAGGCTTGACAAATGTAAAGTAGGCCGTTTGTTCAAGTTTATTTTAATTCCAAACAATGCGGCCAAAAAGGACGTTCGTTGAAATATACAATATTTGTATCTTCCCGGTAAGGCGATTTAGCGAGGCGTTGCTGAGGCCACCGTGCGGGTATGTTTCTCTCAGCACGAACCATCATGACTTTGCACACTAGCTGTTCGGCGAAACATTAGCTACAACAATGAGGGGGAGGGAGCGGTGCCTCGCAGCCATAAAGATCTGTGAAGCTCTGATACAAAGAAGTAATAATGTGTTTGTGGGCTGATAATCAGGGCCTGGTCGAGCTGGTTTCTGCTGATTGATGTTTCTTCTCTCGTATTTGCAAATTTCTGGGTTGTTTGGATATGTCAAGCGAGATTTTGCAGGTGCCGGAGGGAGAGGGGGGTGGGGTGGGGAGAATGATGATGCATCAACGGTGGCGGAAAGTTGGGAAAGGATGGCGCGCTTTTACTCTGACTCGAGCTGCTTTGAAATAAACTGGTTTCAGTATGCAGCTGAGCGGAAGGAAGTTCTGATGTTTTTGAAGCCGCGTGCTCAAGGACCTCATTTAAGGAGGAACGATTGCTTAAAGGAAAAGGGGGGCGGTTAAAATACCAAGGTTAGAGAGGTTTCTAACTGTGAGCTCGACTATAGTTACTTCTTTTTAAATGGAAAAAAACTCACCACGTAATACAATTCGGAGTTTTCCGTCATTTAAGTCCCGCTAAGCAAGACGTAATTTACTTTATTCGCAGCTTTAAATAAATAATGTGATTATTTTCACGTACTAGCTGTTTTGTGCTGGTCAGCAACTGAATTCCGGGAGGAAGCGAGACCCGCCATAAGTTTCGTGCTGTCGCCTATAAGGCAGGGAAAACGATGGGGGGAGGGGTGTGAGGGTGATAAATTGTAGTGCGTTTATTTACCTAATTTTCAGGATTTAATTTTTAAATCTTGCGACGTAACCTGTGAATACCTGTTTGTTCTATGGGTGTGTTTCGCTTACGAACACTGGAGGCGTGTGTGTGTGTGTGGAGGAGTTGGTTACATGACACGACATAAATTACTTGTTTTATTCATTTCATATTTCCCTTTAAAAGGCTCGCACAGATGTAACTTCGAGATGCAATCCGTTTACCATTGGTCACATTTTAAAATAATCCTAGTGTTGCTTGAACTTTTAACACACCCTTTGCATTTCATTCTGCACTTTGTGATGCTACATGTGCTATTTTTTTCCAGGTGGTCGCGATCACCCAAATAACTGCGCGGGCGTGTATGTGTTTTATTTCCTCCATTGAACTGACGTCCAAGCAGAGAGAACCTTAAGGTTGTTCAGTAGAAAGCATTGTTGAACGTGTTTTGTTCCTCTCCTTTGGCGGTGCAGCAGTGGGGAGGAAATGAGTTCACGGCCATTCTGCTGACACAAGCATGTAATGAGAGATGAAGCCGCGATACCGCACTGAGGCGTCTCATTCAGCCTGATCGCTCTGCCAGGTGTTTCGTGGTCTCAGTTTCAAAATGTTTTGCACATTTGTAATTCTCCCCCATCCGCTTCTTCAGACTGAACACATTAAACCGTATATACCGTTTACATGGCTACAGCCTACGTGTATACAACAGCAAAATTGTGAGCGTGTCCTCATTTTCGATGTACGATGGTTGATTGATGTGCTCAATACGCAACCTGAATTTTTAAAGGGCATTCAGTATTTCCATCAGAGTTCGTGTGGGTTCGTATTAAAGTCTTTGAAGTAACGGTGATTTGGTGCACGTTTGCTGTTGAACATTTACTTTCTGTTTTGCTGCTAAATGTGTTCTGTGCGACCAACGCGAAAGTCGTTTGTAGATTTATCCGATAGGAGTCGGTCAGTTCTGATTTAATTAAACAGCTTTCTGGTAGTTAAATACAGAAACATATAAAAGAATTAAGAACATGTAAGGACATTCACCAATCAAAGCTTCATTATTTCCTATAAATATTTTCTTCCAGAAGTTGATTTATTTATCGCAGTGGTTTAATTATGGCGCGGTGCAAAATTGAGCTTCTTTTGTAACCGTGAGAATGCCTTGCGGCAGTGATTTTGTGTTGATTGCCTATTATCACGGATAGGCTTGCAGTTGCTGATTGACGTTTTACAATGTCGAGCTGGTACTCGGCTCTCCGAACTGCAAGGGGTAATAATTCGAAGGACAGGGACAAGGCCACGCCGGGTAAGGGCAAACTACTTATAAAATTGCCCCCTCTCACCCTGGCAGCTACATTCCCCAGGGTTTTGCCAGAGAATTGCTGAATCTCTTGTTCTAAGAATGTAGATAATGTCTTAAAATCCACGTAAACATACATTCAGCAACTTTTATACATAATGCAACCTATTTCTTTTCATCAACTTTTTTACTGATGTACAACGTGGTAACGATATTTATGAATTAAACTATTTGTTCTATAATTGGACTTCCAGTCGTTATTTTCATACGATATCGATTTATCAGTCAAAAAGCATGACACTATCTTGATAAATCCAGTTTACCACATCAAAAATCAATCTCATTTTGATCATGATGTCAGGAATAAAGCAATTCATGAACGCATCTTAGTTGTAACATGTGCGTTAAACGACCAATTAGCGCGGAAGGAACTTTCCATCCTGGTTTAAATATTTACATATGTGGATGAGATACAAGTTCTCGCCTGTATTATGTTCGTATTACAGATTGATTTCACTCATGTAAATTCTCACTGATGTCTTTTTTGCGGGGATGCCGTAGGAGAAGGATATCGTATCGGAATACAACGGACACAAGGACATGTAATGTTTTTCAGAATACACTGTACTGCAGGGAACATGGACCAGTGTATTTCCCCCCTCCCCGCACAAATATCATTTGAGTCGTTATTTATAACTGCGGTAATTAAAATGGTATCGGAAATTCTGTCCCTATCTACTACGTCAGGGTATATTTTTGCTGCGGGGACACGCAAGGAAGTAAATTAAACTGGTACAAGTGATTAGAGAAGTCTGTGAGAGTCTTTGGACCGTATTGTTCAAAAGCTCTGGGCATGAATAATACAAAAGTGCTTGAAGCTTCCAGCCTTAAGATGCATATCCGGGTTTTTCAACCACATATGTATATAGCTCCTTTAATGTCTGAATTCAGGCGCTTCACGGGGATATTGTAAAACAAAACTTGACGTGAGCAGTTGATTCACACGATCAAAGGCTCATCAATGTGAAATTTTAAGGATCACCTTAAAGAAGGGTACTTCAGAGTTTGGGGCCTCGACAGTTGAAAAGATTGATGCCAGTGTTGGAGTTGTGATAACCTCAAGGCTGTGCATCAGGAAAGCACAGTGAAGCACTGTATGGGTGGTAATAAGAGCACAACATCCCCAATGTTACCTACTCCACTGTCAAATACTGCACTAATAATGGATGAGACTACAGTTCCCACATTGGCTTCATTCATTGCCGGACTACAGAAGAGGACCACCTAAGAAACATGGTGGATTGAAAGACAGCATGAGGTCCAGCAATTCATTGATAACTGAAACTCATGTTCATCAACACTATTAATGCCACTTCTAACTTAGAAATGCCTATCCCAGTGAGAACCAAGAAAGGAAGTGAACATAGAACAGAGAGGCTGTTGGGGGGGGGGGGGGAGTTACTGAAAGGCACACATCAAAACATTTTCCATAAGATCTGTCCTTTCAGTGAGATGGACTTCATAACAAGACATATTGTTCAGCCACATTGACATCCTCACTGATAAATAAGTTGAATGCACTTGATTTTAAAAGCAGATCATACCCCTAGTGCAGCTCTAGAACTTTGTGGACAGGTTCTTTATTCAGTAATCCACAATCATATCAACAAAGATGACATTTCATCTTAGTAGTGAACATCTTTAAGAAAGGAGGCATCTATGCTTTACTCTGCTTCTTGTTTTAAGAAAAGTCATTGTTAGGATCTTCCTGCCTCAGAGAACAGCTGCTCCCAGAATTGCAGTGTATATTACATACATCTGGAGGTGCAGGGACGTGATTTCAACATGTTAAAAATCCAAGTGTGATGATTCTAGAGTCAAACTTAAGCCAAGAACTTAAGTCTTATAGTTCACAATCTTTCACATCATAATGCAGCTCCAACAAGTTTCTTACTGAATGGAGCAAATCTACAGAACTATTGGAAAACTGTGTCATCTTCACTCCATAACCTATGTCATTTGCTCCATTTTCTCAAAGTATTCAAGAATATTTTTAAAGGTGTAGTATTTCCATTGACTAAATAGAATCCCTGTCTCATAACCACCCAAAATGAGAAAGGAACATTCAAGGTGCCATCAAGAGGCTTGTTTCTATTCATTGGAAATGCGTAGAGACCCAGGGGGAAAAGCAGAAGGAGTACAAACTTCCTATCCCACCTGTCCACAGGTTCCACTGTGAACCCACTGAACTGGAGTCATAGCAAATCATCATTAATCCTGATGGACTGTGCAAGAATGGATCAATCCAGAGGCAATGTGCAGAGCTGGGTGGGTATGTTTGAGAGGCCACAATTGGAGGAATGCAGAAAAAGGGTTATGGATATGTGAGATTAGTAGGAGCCGGAGGGGTGAGTCAGTGAATTAAATAGAAATCAAAGAATTTTTTATCCAACAGTTGATTTAATTAGAGGATAATGTAGTTGAGGAAGCACTAAAATAATGTAAGAATGGGACATTGCAAGTTAGGACATAGCACCTTAGCTTTGGATGACATCAAGTTTTGAGAGCACAGAATGAGTAGGGCTGACTAGGCATGGTGTTGTAACAGTCATCTTTGAGAGTAAGAAGGAATTGACTGATAGCTTTCTGGTGTGGAGAAAAATTGTATTTGCAGAGATAGGCATTCTTAGTCATGGAACTGACATGTGGCCCACATATAACACCGTAGTTATTAGTGATTATGGCATGGCAGGAGGCTATTCATCTATTTCCATCATGCTGGTTCCCAGCAGCACAATCCAATCAGCCCCATCCCCTCCATCCCCTTTTAGCTTTATATAGTTCTACAAACTATCCATTTTCATATGCTCATCAACCACCTACAAAAAGAGATAACAACACTAACTCTTGCACTATTGTGTAACCCTTTCTGAAAAGTCTGTTTCAATGACGATAAATACCAAGGAGAGGGAACTGTCACTCCATTTGGAGCCAATTAACTGGTCCCTGTATTTCTTAGACTGGGAAGACCCAATTTTATGCCAGTTTGACCTGGCATAGAATCAAAGTTACTGTTCATTTAAATGGATAGCCCCCGTCTTTGGATTTGGAGAGAGAAAAAGAAGTATTGTTTTCTGACCCTGGGTCATTTAAAATTAAAACTTATAAAATACAAAACCAGCACTTTGGTACGCAAAACTTGTTTTCTGTCGAGGACCGTCAGAGCAATCTACTGCAGTATGGTGCTGAACCCCTGGTAAACATCACTGAGTGCTTCCTGTGTTCAGAGAGCCATTTTTACCAACCAACTACATACAGTTTAGATACATGGAACACATCTGACTCTTTTGGCACAATATCTTCAGCCTTCATATTTTAGGGGAGTTCTATATTTTTCAGTGTTTGTATATCTGAGAAATGGTGCGACAGTTTTGCTAATAGTGGAAGGACTGAGAGAGGGTGGTGAGGAAAGAGACTACTTGTTTTTACTGTATTTGTGGAAACCACACTGTTTCTCAGTGATTTTGCTGAGGGACTGCACAGATGTGACAAAGTAAGTGCTGATTGATGTATTTATGTCTGGGAAAGTAAGAAATTACATTTAACATAGAACCTAAGTACACCATCAAGTTGTTCCAAATACTTTATTTGAAAAAAAATTGTTTATACTGCTCCTCAGAAAAGGGAATAAATAAAAGAATGTTTTTACTGAGTTCACACATAAAGCTTCAATTTTACTGTACTAATCTATCATGAAACGAGAGGATTTATAAAATATCTATTAAACAATTGTTAAATGTAAGCATCTTACAACAATTTAGCAATAGATACAGTCAGCCCTCCTTATTCGCAGGGGATTGGTTCCAGGACCCCCTGCGGATACCAAAAAATGCGGATGCTTAAGACTCGTATATAAAATGGTGTAGTATTTGCATATAACCTACACACATTCTCCCATATACTTTAAATCATCTCTAAATTACTTATAATGCCTAATACAATGTAAACGCTATATAAATAGTTGTTGTACTGTATTGTTCAGGGAATAATGACAAGGGAAAAAAGTCTGTACATGTTCAGTACAGACGCAACCATTGTAGCTCTTCTGGAAACACTGATGCCACCTTGGCATCAGCCAATCCTGATTCTGTGATCCCATGACCTTGAGGCTGTAGCACTTTACATAGCTAGCCAGCCATCCCTTACTAGCCTTAAACTCCTTCCTCTCGCTCACAACACAAGTAGCGAATGATCGAGACACGAGGCAAACAATGCTCAAACAAGTGCTGGAGAGAAAACTTCTGGGTTTTCCCAATCCGCATTTGGTTGAACCCGCGAATAAGGAGGGCCGACTGTATAAAGGAAATAGGTTAATGGAATAGTTAGTTGCCAGACGACTGTACTTGGAAAAGTAGCTTCTGCAATAGGTCACAACTAGCATCATCTTCTATTTTGATTTTATTTAGAGATACAGAATGGAACTGGCCTAACGAGCTGCACCACCCAGCACCACCTATTTAACCCTAGCCTGATCACAGGACAATTTACAATGAACAATTAACCTACTAACTGGTACGTCTTTAGACTGTGGAAGGAAACTGAAGCACCCGGAGGAAATCCATGCTCTCATAGGGAGAACGTGCAAACTTTCTTATAGAGGATATCAGAATTGATCTCCAAACTCTGAAGTCCTGAGCTGCAGTAGAGTTGTGCTAACTGCAATGTTACTGTGGCACCCTTCAGAGTAAATTTTTAAAAATTATTTTATTTAGAGATGGTATGATAACAGGCTACACTGGCCCAATGAGCCCACACTGTCCAACTATACACATTTGACCAATTAACCTAGTAATCCGTTCGTCTTTAGAATTTGGGAGGAAACTGGAGCACTCAGAGGAAACCCATGTGGTCACAGGAAGAACATTCAAACTCCTTACAGACAGCGGCAGGAATTGAGTCTGTATCGTTGGCACTGTAAAGTGTTGGCACTAACCGTTTTGCCACCATGATGCCAACAAAACTAAATGTCCCCATTTACCTACCTTAGTAATCCATACGTATACTAAGAATTGTGCAATATGTTTAAAGGCTCATTGTAACCTATTGGAGCAGCACAGCAGTGTAGCATAATCTACACTGATTTGATTTGGTGCAAATGGCGTATTTTGAAGTATGTTTCAATATACATGTGATAAGTACAGCTAATCTTTATCATTAATCTTTTAGGCTGATGAATAATTGAATTGGAAGTGGTGGGTGAATGAGGGAAATATATCTATCTATCAGTAGGCATAGGTGATGAACATTGGGAAGGGATGATAAGATATTAGGGAGGAATTAGGAGTTATCAGGAGACTGTGTTGAAGGGGAGATATAAGGGGAAATAAGAGAATTCTGTCAAGCCTGAGCTAGAGTTGGAAACAGACACAGGTTGGAAGTTAGAATATGAGACAGGGTGAGTGAAAAAGTGACAAATCTTGTGGACTTAGGAGATGAGCAAAAATTCAAGATCAGTGTTGGGGTTTGTTACTTGTGCTTTATGGGGAAGGGATATTAAAATTCCATGTTCATTGGGAAAAACAGATTCTACTCACTGAGATGAAATTTTTAATATCTTCTTTGTCACATTCCTGGCCACTTTAGAAGGTACAATGTCTTTTCTGCTTACCAAGAGTCACTTTATTGATTCCAGCTTGTTGGCTGGTACTTGCCTCTTTCAGTTCTGGTCTTTTGCTTAATCTGGCTGTTTAGTCAGTAAAGATATATATGTTTTTCAGTTGATGAGAAGCCAGGAGAGGTGAGATCCTGTTCATTTGGAGGGGACTTTGTGGGTAGGGTGGTTTGATCTGTTGGAGTTTACATCAGAGTGGAAATTAAACATCAGTGGTTTATTCTGCTCTATTCCTGATAAGAAATGATCAAGTTTCAATTTTTAGTCAGAAGGGGTGTCAAGGTTGACTCCACTCACTGGAGATGATCACATTTTCCGTCATTGTTCTTTTGCTATAAAACTGATGGCTTCCAGCAGATTCTTTCTCCCCCTATGCGATCTCAACTCCTTGGCTCCAACTCATGAAGAGCCACAGTTTTTATGTTTGCATCACTTCACACCCCACCATTTGACATTTTCAATTTCATCATCTGTATGATCTGCAAATGTCATGAAGGATTTATTGGATATTACTTTTCATGCATTTTGAGTAGAATTTTTTTCTTAAGGATAATACCTGATGACATACTTCTGCTGCACTTAGCAGTATCTGCAAAGTTGTAATCATTGTTCATTTTAGTAAATGAGAAATTAGGGATTTTGAGTTCCATCTGTGGTGGAGACTTATATACTGTGGTGGAGTTATATACTGTCCAATTATTTTCAGTTTGTAATTGTGTGTTCATTGCATTGCTGTTGTACTTTTTTGATTCTTTGGTTAAGGTTACATGTAAATAAAATAAATTTTGTGCACTTGATCTTCATGTTTTCAGGACATTCTGAAGTGCCTCTTGGCTAAGGAAATACTTCTACACCAATCATTGATAAAGAAAAGCATTGTGGTCAGCTTGTGTGCAAGGTCACAAAACAATAACCAACTGTATTTTAAATAACAGTTCAAAAGTATGGACATAATTTTGAATGGAAGTATATTGCCCTCCATGTTGAGTGAAATAAAAGGTATTTTATTTCTATGTATGATATGCTTTGGGCCCTGTGCAACTGAAACTACTGCATAAGATCACCACTACAATATTAATTTGTGTTTTTCGGCAGCACCACTCTGTGGAAAGACCTTTAACAAAGAAAAATACCTTGCCTGACTATGAAGCAGAAGTACTTTTCCTGACCCCACCCACAATAACGAATCTTGTTGTTACTTCTCCCTATCTCTTTCTCAATCCTCCAAGACATTTCATTCCCACTCTGCTACCACATCATAATTAGTTCAGAACCCCTGCCATTTTGGCAGTAGGTGGTTGCCTGCAATCAATCCACTAGGATTTATAGGTGTATTTATTGATTCTAGTTGAGGGATACAATTGAACAATCATAACACTGGGACAACTCTTCAGTTTTTGTTCAAGTAACTGCATTGGGTGGTGTAAGTCAGTTTCACATGAATGGTTTATGTACAAAAATAGTACAGAGAAGTATTTTCTCAGTATTGTATCAGCATGTTCGCTTCCATGTTTTCATAGAAACATAGAAAACCTACAGCACAATACAGACCCTTCAGCCCACAATGCTGTGCCGAACATGAACTTACTTTAGAAATTACCTAGGGTTACCCATAGCCCTCTATTTTTCCTAGCTCAATGTACCTATCCAGTAGACTCTTAAAAGACCCTATCGTATCCACCTCCACCAGCGTTGCCAGCAGCCCATTCCATGCACTCACCATTCTCTGAGTTAAAAAAAACTTATCCCTGACATTTCTTCTGTACCTACTTCCAAGCACCTTAAAACTGTGCCCTCTTGTGTTAGCTATTTCAGTCTTGAGAAAAAGCCTTTGACTATCCACATGATCAGTGCTCATCATCTTATACACCTCTATCAGGTCACTTCTCATCCTCCGCCGCTTCAAGGAGAAAAGGCCGAGTTCACTTAAACTATTCTCATAAGGCATGCTCCCCAATCCAGGCAACATCCATGTAAATCTCCTCTGCACCCTTTCTATGGTTTCTACATCTTTCCTGTAGTGAGGCGACCAGAACTGAGCACAGTACTCCAAGTAGAGTCTGACCAGGGTCCTTTATAGCTGTAACATTACCCCTCAGCTCTTAAACTCAATCCCATGGTTGATGAAGGCCGTATGTCTTCTTAACCACAGAGTCAAAATGCGCAGCAGCTTTGAGTGTCCTATGGACTCAGACCCCAAGATCCCTCTGATCCTCCACTCTGCCAAGAGTCTTACTATTAATGCCATATTCTGCCATCATATTTGACCTACCAAAATGAATCACCTCACAATTATCTGGGTTGAACTCCATCTGCCACTTCTCAGCCCAGTTTTGCATCCTATCGATTATGATTTGGAGTTCATGGTCATGTTTGGCATTTATTTGCTTAACTTTATTTTCTTAGCTTACCTTGTGTTCTAATCTATGATGTGATGCTTGAACCATTGACCCATTGATTCAGAGCTGAAGGGTGATAGCATGTAACAGATTAGGAATAATGCATTTGGGAAAAGAAGACAAGGACAAAAAAAACTACATATTAGGGAGGGATGTTTTAAGGTTTCAGATCTACAGGTCTTTAATTGGACAGACTGTTAAAGCTGTTCTTGCAGAATATCTGCATGATTTTGAAAATGGTATGAATTGCTAATTCTATATCCAGTTAAATTATGGGTTACCTCAAGTTTAGACATTCTTATCCAATTTTCAGTGTAAACTGGAATATTAATCTCAAAACATTGAAGTTTTATTTGCAGCTTCTGAAAATGATTTTATTTGCATCACTAAAAAGCTTTTGTTATAAAGTGAACATTTAAGAGTAAAACATAATCACGATTGATGGACGTGTTTGAAATTATTAAGGGTCTTGATGAAGTCAATTAAAAATAATTTCTAATTGTCAGTGAGTTGGTCATTGGCAGTGAAGATTTAATATCTTTGAAAGACTGGAGAAATTTTGTTATATGCAAATTACGTTCGTAATGTCAACCACCAAAGCAAAGAATTGTGGATGCTGGAAATCTTAAATATAAGCATAAAATACTAAACATACTTTGCTGATCATGTAGCATGTGCAGAGAGAAGAATGTAGTTCATGTTGTGGTTCAACAAACCTTCAACAGAACTGGGTAAAGTGTCAGAACAATACTGGCTTAAGTTACAGAGAGCAATGGAGGTGGAAAGAACAAATGGGATGCTGTGAAATGATGGAGAAATAAGACTGTCCAGCTGAAAAGTATGCTGATGGTACTGTCCAGGAGAATCTGTGGTATGTATTTTTAAAAAGCATAGTTGATCAGGTTAGAGAAGTGTAAATAGAAGGTGGTGATTGAGGAATAGTCAAGAGACGGGGACTGTGAGATACATGACATTAGAAGATGATGGTGAACTGAAATAAAAGGGAATGCTGAAAATATTCAGTAAACTAGGTAGCATTTATGGAGAGAAAAAACGTTAATATTGCAGGCAGATGATCTTATATTAGAAATAGTTCGAGATGTGCTATGTAAATGAAACACCTGCACCTTCAATGTGCTGAGACTTAAGAATTTTATAATTTACAATGAAACTACCTCTTAGACTTTTAAACTTCAAGGAATACAGACCTAGTCCAGTTAGTTTTTTCACCCACAGCAAACCTATCATCTATGTAACCTGTCTAGTGAATTTTTTGTTCCACTCCTAGGCAAACATATCCTTATGTTAGGAGACCAAAACTGTAAACAGTACTCCAGGTGCATTTTCATCAAGGTTTATATAATTGCAGTGAGATCTTCTAGTCCTGTACTCAAATCCTCTCCAAAATAAATAAGTTGTTGCTTGATCTGCTAAATATCTAAGCATTTTCTGTCCTTATTTCAAATTTACACTTTTTCTAGGTGTTATGTTTTATGTAGTTTTACAAGAACAATGAAAAAAGGAAACATATGCCTTTAAACATTATCAGGTGATTACAGCTAAAATATTCTGGGACATGATTATTCAATATGTACAGGTGCAGGCTTAGGTGTCTCTTTTTCACATTTAAATAGCCTGCCAATACTTGGAAGTCCAGACTCACACACCAAATTCAACTTTCTGTTTGAGATATTAGAGAATAACTGACATCTTTGGAATATTGTTGTGACTAATCCCTATGTTTAAGAAGGGAGGACAAAAATAAATGATAATGGCAATTTAGTCTGATTATAGAGATCAATGAGGAAAAATATCAAGCTATTTCTATAAAATGCATAAGAGTGTAAACAGATAAGAAATAGCTGTAGGACTAGGTCTTTCAGCCCCTTGGGCCTGCTTCGGAAGATCATGTCAAAATGGTGGACAAGTTTACTGGACTTGCAAGGATTTGAAAATCATAAACCAGAAATGTAATCCAGATGGACTAAAAGGGAGGTCAACATTCAGATAATAAGACCGAATTGATGGTGACGCTGACAGGCTTAATGATCAAAAACAGAGTATAATGCCAAGTTTTGATGACTTACGAAATTCCTGACAATAAAGTTTTGAAAAACACAGCAACGCACACAAAATGCTGGTGGAATGCAGCAGGCCAGGCAGCATCTATAGGGAGAAGTACAGGTTGTTATGTGTTAAAGACCTTCTAGATCAGTATTCCAGAGGTATGAATGACGAGAGTTAAAATCCCGCCGTATCATCTAAAAATTCTGCGTTTGAAAAATCTGCAAGTGGAATGTTTCCATCAGTACTTCTGACATAAAGTTGCCGGATTACTATTAAATCGCAATTGGTTTAAAGATGTCTCTTTTAACTAAAAGAAAAGCGTGTCCTTACTTTATGTGGCCGATACGTTACTTCACACCCACACAAAACCGGTTGACCGTAAACTGCTCTGTGAGATGCCCTGTAAGGGCATTCGGTTGCATTCAAGCCACTGCGGTTTCAGAAACGAGCTACCGCGACCTTCTCCGGGCAGCAACCTTTCTGGGGTGTTTACTGACTGAAAAATAGACACAAACTTCCACCCACATCTTTTTCGTGGCGCAGCACAAAAATGGGAATTGGGGGGGTGGGGAGGTGGAGAGATAGTGTACATTTATGTAAGATATTGATAGGTAAGATCTGCTGGAAATACTCGACATTTCGCCAATATTTAGGGCTGGTTGCTTTTGGGTGACTAGTTTCGACAAATAAATCTATAAATTATAACCCATAAACTAACGTGATTATTTGTGTAACGTGCGTTCTTTTGATGCGTTTATTTAAAAATCGGTTTCGAAAGGATTGAGACAGAGGGTTAGAAACTTGAGCTCAAGTTGTGGGCGAAGCGGCTGGTGAATGGGCAGCCGCGTTCACGTGACTCTATTTTGTTTCGCTTTATTGCAGCTAATTTATTTCCCGAGGCCACATTCTTGAAGGCAGGAAGTAGCAGTCAGGCCCGAGACTCTGTTCGAAGATAATCCTGGTGGAGGCTGTTGTTGCAAAAGACAAGCGGCGCTAGAACTTCAGAGATTAGCCCGACAGGCTGCTAATCTTTTTTAACTGGGTGGGGGAGCTGGGAGGTCGCAGCTTTTCGCTGCAGCACCATTACACGAGCTGGTTTATCCAGGCGTTTTAGAGAAGCGGCCGTAATGCCCCAGCTTTCTTCAGCTAAAATGTATATGTTTTTACATATCGTTTCATTTTTCAACGCATGCAAACTAACGTTTTCCACGCAAACTAACTAACAGTGAAGGGACCATTGTGAGATCATCTGTACTCAATGAAGTTGGATTTTTTAAAAAATAGATCGTGTTATTTGAACTGAACTGAACAATTGTCGGGGGTCAGGAAAAGACCGTTTTCGCTTTTCTGAGTGGTGAACGATGTTGGCAGAGCCTCAAATGCTAGCTGTGTGTGGGAGGCATACTTCGGTCGACGATCGCCCAACGAATGCATCAAATGCACTGGAGTCATAAACGGAGGTTTATTTTCCTCCAGCGAAACTTAAGATCTGGATCCTGGACTAGCGTGGCTGAAGCGTTTTCTACAGTGATCCTGGAGATGGAAGACTCGCATGCAGTCCTTCGAGGCTGTGTTAGTACGGCCGGGAAGCTTCGCAGGAAGAACAAGGTGACATGACCTGTGCTATATTCCCATACACAAACTACAGTATTTTGATTTCACCTTCAACTGTTTGTACAAAAGGTTCCAATAAGTACGATGAGAAAACGTTAATGTCTCATTACAGATACCAGGTTAGGACACGGCTAAATCTATATGTCATCGGAAGTCACCTTTACTAATTGTAGGAGTTGGTGGAAATAACGTTAAACATGTGTTGAGATGGGGGATGTGACCCTGGCTATAAATTTAAAGGTCTTACTTGCAAATTCTCCTAAAATTCTCACCAATTAATTACTGGAAAAAGAAGACATTGTCTTTAGTAAACACTTTATTCTCGGCACTGACCTTGCAGCTCTTCATAGTCATCGTCGGACGCTGAAAGGATCTACTCACAGCTTTGATGTCCTGCCTCAGTTTGAAACCTTTTTTTAAATCACAGAAACCACCAACTTCCGCCTCCATAGCATTGTCTGACCCAATCCCTACCTCATCTGCCTTCCTAGGAAATTCCCAGTCATATCCTTTATTGCATTGAGATTTGAATAACCCCTAGCCGGATTTTCACCTTTCACACCTGCCCTAAACTTTGTTATCGATATACCAATTCAAGACACTTTCATACTTACCTTGCTGACATTTAGCTTCCTTCCATTCTAGTAAAGTACGGAGTTTAAAGTTCTCTTTGTTTTCAAAACCTTCCCAAACCCAATTCCAACCCACATCTAATCTCTTCCCAGCCCAGAACCTCTAAAATCATCAACACTGGCCTCATGTACTTAACCCTTTCTTCAAAATCTCCTTATGTGGTGTGGTATCAAACTTTGATAATCTTGCAGTTAGACCCTGAAACGCTTTACCTTGTTAAAGGCGTAGCATGTGCAAATTGATGTAAGGACTAATTTTGATCTACTACCCAATAAAACTAACAATATAACAGAGAAAGGTGTCGAAATTGACATTTGTTGTTTAGTTGCAACGTGATGCATTTTTGAACAGTGCTCACTACAACCTTTGGATTTGTTAAATCCAGCAGCCAATAAACACGATCCGTATTTGCCATTTTGAATTTTTTAATTACAAAGGTTATTGTTGAATAATAGCATTTGATTTTGATTCATTATGTGTATGTATACATACTGAGTAACAAGTTTATTATTCCATGCAAAATAGGCAGTATTGCACTGTGCTGGTGGTATACTTATTTCTTGCCTTACAAATAATAGGACGGAAAACTGTCCTGATCTAGAGGAAAAGGCGTCTCACATGTTAGGCAGTTGTGAACCGTATCTCCTTGCAATCCCGTTGCTGTCTGTTGCGTTGGTTGCATAGGAGGTATTGCGCCTCTGCCCTTGGTGGGATCCCTGTAAGCAGGAGGTGAGACGCAGAGCGCTGTAACTGATCTCTATTCATCAGTTTCCGTCTGAGACATCGCTCAGCTCTGGGGTCACCCGGGGCAAGGGAGTGGTAAACTAAACCGAAACGGATAATTAATCTGCATCAGAGCTGCTGGCGGCTGACACGACTCCGGCATCACTAGGGCTTTTCAATCCATTTTTAGTAGCAAGCACCCTGGTATCTATAGAATGGTGCGTCTTTTTTTCGGTAATAAAAGCGTTAATTAGAATCAGAAACGAGTGACGAAATCTTTGGGATTGGGGGTAGAATGCAAAATGTGCGTCCGAGCAGATATGTGGATTAGAAAACTACCGAAACAAATTTCTGATAGGAAATCTTGAATTTAAAAAAAACGTAAATTGGATACATTGTATTTCGAGCAGCGCGGATGTGATTAGAAATCACACCTCTTTTAGAAGCAACCGAAACCCTGGATTTGGTTAATCCCACTGGCGACATTTCTGTTAATCACTTTGCAACTTTAGCGACATCTCCAAAATGTTATAGCCTTTAAATGATTAACGAGCCGAACTGCAAAGAATAGGGTTTACATCCAATCACCATCTCCATGTTAATGAGTCCATGTAAGGTTCTACAATTAAAAAATCATCGCAACGCACTGTTTAAATCCATCGTTTTCAGCAAACTTTTGGAGATAGAAAGCTGGACTCTCTGAAAGTGAACACACATTGACTCTAAGGATTTCATTAGTTCTGTAGGAGTTAAAGAAGGTTATAGCAATTGCGTCAGTTTGATAAATTCTTATCATTGATGACGTTCCAAAGTTTTTAATTTATGCAAAGAAGATTGCGGGAACACTCCACCCGGGGGACCAAAGATTTCTGATTGCAAACGCTGTTATGAAACAAGTTAGCGCTTTGCGCTTATTGTATTGCTTCATCATTGCTCAGCTGAGTTAATGAGCAAGAAATGTAGAAAGGCATAATTAACCTTTGTGCGACAGGAAACAGTTACTGAGTGGAACCGACTGAGCACGACTCGGTGATGCCCACGACGCCCATTTCTAACTGCGCCTCAAGATCCTTATTTCTCAACTTTATTTCGTAAACTGCATGCATATAAATATAACATCTTCAGTCCTGCATTCATCACCCTTTTGAGTTTTGTCTTAATGTCACCGGAAGTTAAATCGTTATTCCTTCCTAAACTTTTTGTCTTTTCTTTCATTCTGAGACTTCCTATAACCTTTTCTGCACTCTCCTTCCCCATTTACTTAATCCTTACTTTGCCAATATATTGTCCTATACCACTCCCCCCCCCCCCACTCCATTACAGCAACAGAGTTAATCATTCCTTTAGTGCCAGCAAAACAAAAGAGCTGGTTATTAACTGCAGGAAATGGGATGCTGAGGTTCAGAGCTTCAATTCTGAGAAACATCCAAAAGCCTGTCTTGGTCTTTGGTCAATAAATATCACCAATGTGTTTACCTACTCAGGAGGGTAGAGAAATTTACCATGGTCCCATTGACCCTTGCCAATTGTTATTGAGGCACCATAGAAAGCATTTCATTTGGATCCATCATGGCTTGGTATGCAGGTGCTCTACACCTGATTCAAGAAACTGCAGAGTTGTGGACAGAGCTCATCATAGAAATCAGTCTCCCCTCAATGGAGTCTGCCTATACTTCATATTGCCTCAGTAAAGTAGTCAGCATAATCAAAGATCCAACCCATCACAAGAATTCTCTCGTCTCCCCTATCCCAATTGGCAAAAGATTCAAATGCCTGAAAGCACATGCCACCAGGCTCAAGGACAGCTGCAACTTCACTGTTTTAAGACTATTGAATGGTTCCCTAGTATGATAAGCTAAACTTTTAACCTCATAATTTACCTCAAAATGATTTTGCACGCTATTGTTTACCTGCACTGCACTTCCTCTGTAGCTGTTATATTTTATTCAGCTTTCTGCTTTTGTTTTATTATTGTATTACTTCAATGCATTATGCAATTTAGATGAAAGATTGTTGACCTGCATTGTTTCTCTGCACAGTCCGAGCCTAACCAACTGAGTATGTACGGCATCTTTTTATCTCAGGTTTTCTGCACCTGCAGTATTTTTTTCTTCTTGAAATGCATGTGTTTGGGACCTACAAACTGCTGAGAAATAGCATAGTGATGCTGTTTTTAAGTCATTTGTAGAGGGTGATACAGGTAGGTTGACAGTAGGAATAATTATCAATGAAACAATGCTGGTAAAGAAATTTCAGCATCAAAATTAAAAATGCCAGCCAGCTGACCACTTGTTCTGTAATTGATTATGCAGAAAATAGTTAAAGAAAAACATTATATATACATTTTCTTTCTTGATAATATCTGTGGATTCATCTTAACACACTTAATATAGGTATTACAATGTGATTAGCAATCATGAAAATTTGTTGATCTGCTGATTGGAAATGTATATTAAGGCATAAAGATAGGAATTAGAAAATAACATTTGTGCTGGCCAGTCAACATTTCTGGAGCTAACTGATAGAGGGAAAGTTGTTTCAATAAATATAGCGAATGATACATTGCCAGTTTTATGGGTGACAAACAAATGTGTTTTCTTTGAATTCTTTATATCCTCTTGCTTCATTCCTCCATCAATTAAATTAATCTTTGTCATTTGCTATTTCTTCCCAATCAAATGTCAAATGCACTTAATGATGTGATGTGGCTGGGACATTTTGCCCTCTGCTGCTCCTACCTGGAGTGATCTGCAATCCTGATAAAGGGTCTCAAACCAAAATGTCAACTATTTATTCCCCTGCATAGATGCCACCTGACCTGCTGAGTTCCTCCAGCATTTTGTGTGCGTTGATCTGCAGTACTGTTCTCTTTCTCTTCACACACCTGTATGCCTAGTTGTTAACTAAAATAAGGATTAGCTGTGATTAAAATTAAGTCTTTGCTTTTTAATTGTGTGGTACATTCCATTATTTTTCTGTTCATTCCATAGATGGACACTGTAGTTTCACCATCTTGTATCTGCATTCCTAATAGTTCTTGTATGCACATTTGGGTACTGGAGATGGCTTGAAAACTGAATCAGTGTCTCTGAACCGTATTATTTAGTCATTGTTTAATCATGTTAAATTAGTCTATGTATCCCTGAGGCATTAGTGTTACAATTGGACACTTTGATTGAACAATAACAGCTGGGTATCATGATCTCTACACTTGGATAACTTGTCCCATAATCTAATCTTATCAAGGCCTGAGAGAGTATTCTGACAGACTGCATCATTGTCTGGTTTGTGGGGCTATTGGACAGGATTGAAAGAAAGTTCATTAAGTTGTTAACTTAGTCAGCTTCATCTTGGGTACTAGCTTCCATAGTATCCGAGAACATTTTGAAGGAGTGGTGCCTCAGAAAGGAGTCCATCACTAAGGACCTCTATCACCAAGGGCATGCCCTCGTCTCATTGTTACCATCAGGAAGGAGATACAAAAGCCTGAAGGTAAACATTCAGTAATTCAGGAACAGCTTCTTCCCTTCTGCCATCTGATTCTTAAGTGGACCTTGAGCCTATTAACATTTTTATGTATTATTTCTGTTTTTGCACTATTTTTAATTTAACTACTTAATATACATATATACTGTATATGTTAATTAATTTATTTATTTTTTCTATATGATCATAAATTGCATTGTACTGCTGCTAAGTTAACTAATTTCACAACATATGCCAGTGATATTAAATCTGATTATGATTCATATATAATAATAATGAACAGGAAGTGTATGAGAAATGATATCATAGTCAGGAGTTCTGTGTCCTCAGAAGAAGAGAATTTCTTAGACAATTAGTGATTGGAATAAATTGCGAGTTTACTACTGACGTTCCCTTCTTCTGAATAAATAAAATTAAGATAACAGTACATCTGCACATTCCAGCATTGAGCAGCAGCAGGAAAAACAAATGATTGTTTTTCTTATTCCAGGTGACTAACACATACATGATATTTTAGTTTGTCACGTGCCCTTTTTCTTTTTAAAAATAATTCCTGGTTTGTAGACTTTGCTGGGAAATCCAGCATTTATTGTCTCTTTTTTGCATGATGTTAGCTCTTAGTCCTCTGAGGGACTAAAACATTGACTGTACTCTTTTCCATAGATACTGCCTGGTTTGCTGAGTTCCTCCAGCATTTTGTGGGTGTTGCTTGAATTTCCAGCATCTGCAGATTTTCTCTTGTTTGTGGAAGAATCAATTAGGATAGCCTTGAACTATTGTTGCCCAGGTCCAAATTATAATGGATTAATAATATTTTCCTTTCAATGAAAACATTCTCTCTTGCAAATCTATTGCAAATGATTGTACAATCTATGTAGTAATAATCTACAAAGAGTTTGTTTTTGATAATTCCATTATGTCACTGAGAGTTAACATACTGTATGACTGGTTTGACATTTTTGGGTGCATATGCCATTAGTGTTAAACTCATGTGGTAGTCCTTCAGTTTTTCATTGGTGACGTTTAACTGCAATATTTTGACTTGCTGACTTTACCAGAATCCTTGTTGACACTAGAGTTTTTGTACCATTATTGGTTTAGTATAATTGGGAGTTTCCAGTTACTCATTTGTAGCCATTATCTCAATTAGCTTCCAGTGAAAATCTACGTAGCTGCTGTTTACCATTTCAGCAGCTTTGTGTGATCCAGAACAACTGACCTCAACATTAGTAAATCCAAATATACCACTTCAAAAGGCACTTTAAAGTCAACAATTTTGCCCAGGCCTTGAGTCACATGGAAATTAGACAGGGTAAGTGTTTTAAAACTAAAAAAAATCTAGTGCTTTCCTAGCATATATGATGAACGAACTCTTCTTGGGTTTCCATTCGGGCACATTTATCAATTATAACCAATGTTTCGACAACAAATTCTTCAATCTTCATCCCTAATCCATTAATTTAATTAAATTTAACCCCCCCCCCCCCATATTTGAACAATACAGTTTCTTAACTGCAGTGTTCTCTTGCCATAGGTCAAAATAATGCATGACTCCTTTGGGCTGGTATGATGCATTACTTTTTGGCAATCGTTATCTGAACTACATGATGTGAGTGGATGCTGGCACCACCGGGGGTATTTCTCACCATCTCACTTAAGAAGAGATCAGAGAAAACTACAAACTAAGGAAACAATACATTGTTCAGAAGCTGTTCCAAGTGTTTCTGTGAGGTTTCACTAACTTAATTTGGTTAAAGGTGCTACAGGTGAATTCAAATGCTGATTATCTTGGACTGATTTTGGAAAGCAAAAACATGGCCAAAAGATAGAGTGGAAGTAAATGTCCAAGTTTGGCCAACAGAACAGCCACAATGTCCATATTGTTATTTGTGTCTACTCACACAGTTGTCTAATAGTGATTGGAAATGTGAAAAAGTTAATTATTTGTATAATTTTGAGAAAACAATTGGAAAATGGTGCTAATTGGAACCTGAACACATACAGTAGGCTAGATTAATTCCTTTTGATATATATGATTCAATAATTCTATTCATTGCTGTTTTAGCCATACACTTGCGGAAAATGGGTGACTCATAGTCTTGGCCTAGTCCACCATTTTGTGTGTGTTAGAACATAAGTTAAAGTTCAAAAGTGCATTTCATCTATGAATTAATGTTCACCAGCTCTTTCCTGTGAGGAGATTGAAAATACCTCTTGAGGAAATCAGAAACTAAGTCAACAAACCATAGTGATGAATTTTGGTCAGATTTTAACAATCAACTGTAATAATATTTAAACGGAGGTAAATTGCGAACGGGATACATACAATATCCATGTATTTTTTTCTGTCAACAGAGACCTACAGATGGCCCAGAAAAAATGCTGGCAATACCACATTCTACCAAACACTGGGTCGCTGTATCTCGTCTGTCTTCTAGTAGTAACTATTTAGTGGCAGGATATAAAAATACATATATTGAGCAGATAGTAGGTGGATAGAGAGCATCCGCTATAAACTGCCCGGCTATGACGTCATAGGTAGGTGTCTCAGTGGTGAGAACATTTTCCTCCGGTGCAGCAACTTAGACTGCTTGGTGACGAGAAAGGAAAACAATTGAAAAAAATGATCTGTAGGTTGCTTCAAATATCCTGTCACTTTTAATGGTGTACGTCAAACGTAGTTTGGTTGAATTAGAATTTTTATTTGCAGAAAAACACGTAAGATTAATAGTTACAGAATTCTTACACGCGAATTGAAACGCGCGTTTCAATTTTGTTTAGACAGTAGAATCTAGAATTATAATACAGCTACCTTGACCTTTAAATCCAAACCGGAGAGTTGAAAGACCTTGTAGCAATCACCCACTCCTGAGTGCAAGCAATGAAAACAATTTCTTTCGTGCGTGTATTATAAGCCTACATGTATTGGGCTCGCTGTGTCTACCCTTATGTCCGAGTATCGGGAAGTTTCAGTGTTGTATGTTGCGTTTATTCGGGAGATATTCGCTTCCTGCAGCAGTGCTCCTCGACCTATTTCGACTCCTTAATACGTAATGATATACAATAAGTACACTGTTTGGGCATTTTCTAACATTAATGTTTTATGAATTTTACTGGCATTATTAGCTGCTATACTTTTTTTTCCGGAAGCATGTTGCTTTTCTGGAAAACACTATTTCGTACCGTGGTACGAAAGGTGCGGGTACTGACATCTTTGTTTCCCCTCTCCGCTGATTCTTTGAAAACTTTCCTCTAATCTTGATCCCGGAGGGCAATAAACCGCAGAAAACTTACATTAATCATGTGTCTTTTACGGTACGGCGATGTGGAAACGATATCATTTCTAGCCTAAAATATAACCTGTTGCTGTTATTTATTAGCAAAATATTTAGCATTCACAGTTTTTGATATTGGTGAATTTGCATTTCCTCCTATTTATCGGGGGAAGATGTTTTGACAACATCCAATAGTTAATGAATTACAGACGGAGTAGCTATAGTACTTAAGTATGAATTTAACTTGCGTGTGTGGACTGTGGACTTTATAATAAAATATCACAGTACTCTTTCGGGACAGAGAATCGACTGAATCTGGTGATAATTTGATCTGAATATTTCCGGCATTGTGCAGTCATATTCATTGGACGTTATTGCGAATATCACTGGGTTTCATTAACTCAGCTTGTAGTTTATTAAATGGTGTACTTTCAACTCTCTGCATTGCAGACCTCTTTCAACGGCTGGCTTTTCATGAATATAACGCTTCATTATCCATGGGACATGCTGGAAGGTGCAGCGTGATACATGGAAAAGTTCCTCTATTATTGCCCTGATATGCAAGTAGAACAATAGGAGCAAATTTGCCAGTGTTCAAAACAGCTACGTTTCCCGTTCAAAGGTTTTGCTTTATTTAGTGATTTTTCTTTGAAAGATTTTTCTACGTGAGAGTCTTTATCATTTCAGTTCTTAAGCGGATGATCTCTTCCATTATTTATTGTCCACCATAGGCTGAGAAAGAGCTAGTTTTCCACAAATAATTTTATCAATCTTCAAATCGCGTTCCCCTGATGGATTTGATAGACCGGTTCAGCTTTTCTTTAGCATCATCGTCGGGAGTCTTCGTTGTGGGCACGGTGGAATTTTTGTCTGTGTAGTGCAGCTCGGGTCAACGGGAGGCTTTGCAGTGCTAACCGCCCCAGGCGACCATTAGCCATAACTGGGTAAGCGCTCCCTCTACCTGCTGACACGCCATTACTCATTGTGCTCCAGTAACTCTATTCCATCTGTATCATACGAGAGTTTAGTGTGGGGTAAACCGCACGTGTAGATTGAGCTAGGGTGTGAAATAAACGAATAGGTTTCCGTATCTGTGCTAGCACCTCTCATTATCTCCATTGCATAGTAATTGCTCTACGGAGATGGTTTTAGTTGCATGTCACATTTAAAGAAAAAAATTCAGGACCTTGATTTACAATTCTATTCATGAACACCAAACCATACGCCCACTTTCAACAATCGTTTTCTGATAGGTTGATTATAAAGTCAAAGGGAAGGTCTGTAAACTTCGATGGATAAATTGCCAATAGATAAACTTGAAAACGCACAACCGTAGTGGATACATTCTGTTCAGTAAAATAAGAAGAACATAATATTCTGGAAATATTCAGCAGGTCAGACTACATCTGCAGAAAGAGAAATAAGGTCATTATATGTACTGTATTAAACCCCACAACGCTGCTGGTTGACAGTGGAAAACAGGGTTACTGGTTATTAATTTATGGCTCAACATGTTGTAATAGGATCACTTGGAGGTAGTGAGAAAAGTGTAATCTCCCAGGCAAGACATTAAACCAGACTTCTACTGTCCTGACAAATAAGAGTAATGCATAAGAGAATGCATGGTTTGGGATAAAGAGAATGATCTGCATATTTAATGTGCTTCAAGACATCCAAAGGCACTCT
Organism: Hypanus sabinus; assembly: GCF_030144855.1. Taxonomy (NCBI): domain Eukaryota; kingdom Metazoa; phylum Chordata; class Chondrichthyes; order Myliobatiformes; family Dasyatidae; genus Hypanus; species Hypanus sabinus. The sequence goes on along the minus strand of NC_082709.1, from coordinate 143,675,914 downwards.
ACGTCCAGTAATACACTTGGTTCTAATGTAGGGTAATGTGGCAGCCAAGTTGTGCATAACAAATCCACACAAAAGTCAATGAAATATTGACTAGGTAATCTGCTTGAGTGATTGAAGGCCAGGGTTGCACAGGGATACTTTCCTTTTCCCAATAGTGTCACAGGATCATTTATTCTCACCTGTGAAAATAAACAAGAACTAGTTTAATGTCTAGCTTGTGAGATATCATTTCTTTTATGACAGTCTTATGACTGTAAGACTGCCATCATGGAGTCAAGATGACAACTAATAGGAATGGAGATACTCATACTCTTCTGGATGTATTTTCCAAACTTGTCACAATTGTGGTTTTAGTTCCAAAATGTTTATTTAATGTTTTTTTAAAATTACTGTTTTATAATGACTCTTCCACAAGACAACAATAACCTTAGACCTTCAGAGTTAGAAAGGGCATACTGGTGTCAAAATACTAAAGTCAGAAAGGTGAGCAGCAAACAGAGCAAAAAGTGTGCTTCTATCCATGGGATTCGACAAAATTCTGTTTTGTTAATCTTTGAAATTTCAGTTGTGGTTTGGGCAGACTGATGGATTTCAACAGGACCCCACAAACAGTGAAAGTGATAAGTAAGTTATGGAAATTAAAATTCACATGGTGCCAGAGCATTCTTACATTTATTCTCTTTCAAAATGAGTAGATGTGACTTCACCCAGTTTAATTTCAATTTCTGAACAAAAATGTTTTGGTCTTTTCAAATCTGCATTGAAATGTCAGAAATAACTGACTGCTCTAGACTTGGCAACAGATTTGAACCTGTGAATTAGAAACTATACAGCTACCTTGAACTAATAAAGATTTTGGAATATTGATTGAAAAAATATATCAAAGAAGGAGCTCTTTGAGAGTCTATTGAAAGCTAGCAGAATGTGGTGAAGACAATGAGATTTTCAGACAATTCCAAATGATTGAGCTTAAATTTAAAGATGAACATGCCTAAGATTTAGTTGGTGAGAAATGGCTGGAATGGAGCAGTTGAAACTGATCTCAGAAGTAGGAGTGATATGACATGGAGGATTTGAAAAGGAGGATCAGAGTTCTTCTGGGTAGCAGAAGAAATAGTTATGAGTGGTTTTGAGGTCAAAAGTGATATCAGGAGATTTTAGGATTTTGGATTAATGATAAATGCTGGAAATCTAAAACCAGAATGAAAAAAAAACTTACTAGAAAGAGGTCAGCAACAATTGAGGAGATAAAATAATGTAGTGAAAGATGAAGGATGATGTAGAAAAGAGGTGTGCATGAATATTGGCAGCATACAGTAATATGCTAAAGTTTTAGGCACATGTATATACATAGGGTGCCCAAGACATTTGCATAATATTGTATTTGTCAATGTGGAGCAGAGAGTGAGTTTATAAATCTGATGGGAGTGAAGGATGTTGGGAATAGTGAGGGTGGAGCATCATGGGAGGGGTGTGAGACAAGTGGCAGAGAAGGAGTGCCAGGAGCAGGGGTTGGTGTGGGTGCAGACACACCCAGCTCTGAGACACCAGGCTAGTTCATTTTATTCTAAGAAATAGGTTTATTAATCATTACAGAATGCCTTTCTGGTGCTTCACATTTCCCTCCCCTCTCCCTTGTCCTTTTCCCCCAATCATGATTCCCCTCTTCCTGCCCCCTTCCCACTCTCAGTCCACAATAGACTGCTATGAGAATCAGACTCTCATAGGTTGCACTATGCTGGTCATTGGGGTAAAAGCAAAAGAAAACCAAGAGTAAACTTTTCTCCAGCATCAGTGAACTGTACTGTAATAGGATTCCATCCTGTACTGTCAACCACTCCTTGTTTCTGCTGCTGTAAAGGAAATATAGGCTACTAATGAGTCATTTTTAAGTTTATAAATCTAATCTTCAAGCTTAGGTTGGGGTTCTGGCTGGGTGATGTATTGATTTTTGTGCAAGGGAGGGGTTGAGGATTTGGGATTTGCTGTTCTTGGTTTTTCTGTGTGGGAGATCTGTTGGATTTTGTGAGTGTGAGAGGGGGTTGAGGGTTTGGTGCTGTTGTTATTGCTCTTCCTTGTGAAGGAGGAGGTCGGGATTTTGATGTCACTATTTCTATTTGCGAGGGAGGGGATTGGGGGTTTGCCGTTTTCTGGGTGAGTGGGCTGTTGGATTTTGTGTGATGGAGCGGGTGGGGATTTTGGAGTTTGTGTGTTTTGTTTCTTTTTCCTTTTCATGTGGGGAAGGTGTTGATGTCTTTTCTTTCAAGGACTCTCATGGTTTTTCTGATTTCATGGCTAGCTGGAGAAGATGAATATCGGAGTTGTATTGTAGATGCATACTTTGACAATAAAATGAACCTTTGAACCTTTGAAGCTAGATGACTGCAAAGTGCACATGAAGTCTGTGCATGACTGAAGATTGTGCTCCCCTAGGTTCAGATCAAGAGATTGCCTATGCTTAGAATGATGAAGTTATGTAAGATAGTTATGGGTTTTGTTATTGAGTTGTGTGATGATTCAATTCATTTCGGGAGTTAATGTGAAAATAGTAAATGCTGGGAAGAAAGCCAAATCCATGACTTGATGTCTAGTGCTACAGTAACAGTACTTTTGTCAGTGGTGATGAATTGGTGGAGCTGAATGCATATGTGGATATTGATCATGCTTGCCAATGATTTTGCCAAAGGGTAGTATGCAGATAATAAATCAAAGCAGTGCAAAGTGCCCCATGGCAAAGTAGAAATGATGTGCACATGGGAGAAACTATTTGATAAGTTTCAGGAGAATTAAGAATGGAAAAACAAGCAGTGCTGCCAGTGTAGCTCATGTAAGAAAGTTGAGACGTGATTTTTGTGGTGAAGGCTAATTGGAAGTGTTCTTCTGTGAACTTAGTGGGAACATGAAGGGAAATGAGCATGAATTTGAATGTGCAAAACATGTATTCACTTTGTGAGAGGACAATGATATATGTATGTTCATTGAATGTGGTGTGATGGAAGTTCCAAGATCGGTAATGGATAAATGGGAGATGCCATGAATACAGGGCCACAAAGGAGATAATGGGTGGCTGAGTGGAATGATCTGATTTTAAATGCGAAGATTCCATTCATTCATCCTTTAGGTAAGAATTAAAAGTATTATGAATGAATATTGGTGTAGAATTGCCACTTTTTGTTCAAAATCAAAAATACACATCTAGAAATCTGATTTATAAACAAGAAAATTTTGGAATCACTCAACAGGTCTGACGGCATTTGTGGAAAGAGAAACATTTATACTTTCACGTTAGACTTTGATGGGGTTAGTTGTCCACCAGCTTAGTTGCTTGCCATGGATCCTCTTGTGTAAAGTCCATGATGAAAGTACGAAGTGTATGATCAACATGGGAAATTGTCTAGGATCTGCTTGGTGGGAAATTAGTTATTTGAGACAAGGGATTGATTCTGACCAAAGCTCTTTGACCTGAAATGTTTATTTGTTTCATTCCACAAGCCTGACTTGCTGAGTATTTTCCAAGAGTCAGCATGATTTTGTGTCTCCCAAATTAGATTTTTTTGGAGAAAGTTATCAAGAAAATTTATGAAGTAAGCAGTAGATGTGGTATTACATATGGATCTAAAATTGGCTTGGTGATGGAAGGCAGAGGATAGTGATGGAGGGTTGTTTGGCAAGGAAAATGATGTAAAGAGGGAAATTGGGGTGAAAGTTCATAGCTCCCTGAAAATGATAATGCAGGTGGAGAGGGTATTGAAGAAAGTATTTTAGTTACGTGCTTTTATGGAGAGGTATAAGAATGTGTATGAGATGTCTGTCTGAGTTGGCAACAACATTGCATGCACCATCATGCTGAGCTGTGGTGTCCCCTATGGCTATGTGCTCAGCCCGCTGCTGTTCATGCTGCTGACTTCTGACTTCACTGCCAGATCCAGCTCAAACTGCATTATCAAGTTCACTAAATGATACAACTGTGCTTGGCCTCATGAGTAACAATTTTGAGTCTGCATGTAGAGAGGAGGTAGAGTAGCTTGTCAAATGGAGTGAGAACAACAACTTATGTCTCACCATGAACAAGACAATGGGCTTCAGGAAGGCACAGGTCAACCACTCTACATTGCACGTCAATGGCTGTGCTGTGGAGAGAGTGCAGGTACAAAGTTCCTTGGTATGCACATACAGATGATCTAACACAGACCCACAACACCTCCTCATAGGTCAAGATGGCATAGCAGTGTCTACACTTTCTGAGAAGAGTGAGGTGTACAAGTCTCCTTGCCTGCACTGTAACAGATTTCTACAGGAGCACCATCAAAAGTGTCTTGTCTGGCTGCGTTAGTGAAGTGTTTCGAGAGGCTCATCATGAGTCACATCAAGACCCTGCTGCCCTCCTCATTGGACCCCCTGCAGTTTGCATACTGTCCCAACCATTCAACAGATGATTGCCATCACCCTCCACCTGGCCCTAACCCACCTGGACAAAAAAGACACATACGTTTGAATGCTGTTCATAGACTTCAGTTCAGCATTCAACACAATCATTCCTCAGAAACTGATTGGAAAGCTGAGCCTACTGGGCCTGAACACCTCCTTTTGCAACTGGATACTAGATTTCCTGACTGGGAGACTTCAGTTAGTCCAGATCGGAGGCAGCATCTCCAACACCATCACATTGAGCACGGGGGCCTCCCGGGGCTGTGTGCTCAGTCCACTGCTGTTCACTCTGCTGACCCACGACTGTGCTGCAACACACAGCTCGAACCACATCATCAAGTTCACCGATGACACGACCTTGGTCTCATCAGCAAGAACGATGAGTCAGCATACAGAGAGGTACAGCGGCTAACGGACTGGTGCAGAGCCAACAACCTGTCTCTGAATGTGAACAAAACAAAAGCGATGGTTGTGGACTTGAGGAGGGCACAGAGCGACCACTCCATGCTGAACATTGATGGCTCCTCGGTAGAGATCGTGAAGAGCACCAGAATTCTTGGTGTTCACCTGGCGGAGAATCTCACCTGGTCCATCACACCAGCTCTTTAGCAAAGAAAGCCCAGCAGCATCTCTACTTTCTGCGAAGGCTGAAGAAAGTCCATCTCCCACCCTCCCATCCTCATCACATTGTACAGGGGTTGTATTGAGAGCATCCTGTGCAGCTGCATCACTGCTTGGTTTGGAAATTGCACCATCTTGGATCGCAGGACCCTGCAGCGGATAGTGAGGTCAGCTGAGAAGATCATCGGGGTCTCTCTTCCCGCCATTACAGACATTTACACTACACGCTGCATCTGCAAAGCAAACAGCATTATGAAGAACCCCACGCACCCCTCATACGAACTCTTCTCCCTTCTGCTCTCTGGGGAAAAGGCACCAAAGCATTCGGGCTCTCACGACCAAACTACATATCAATTTCTTCCCCCAAGCTATCAGGCTCCTCAATACCCAGAGCCTGGACTGACACCGACTTAATGCCCTCTACTGTGCCTATTGTCTTGTCTATTATTTATTGTAATGCCTGCACTGTTTTGTGCACTTCATGCAGTCCTGGGTAGGTCTGTAGTCTAGTGTAGTTTTTTTCTGTGTTGTTTTTACATAGTTGTGTAGTTTTTGTACTGTTTCATGTAGCACCATGGTCCTGAAAAACATTGACTCATTTTTACTGTGTACTGTACCAGCAGTTATGGTTGAAGTGACAATAAAAAGTGACTTGACTTGACTTGATCATTGTGTGGAACAGAAACTGTAAGGTGTTGGACCACAAGACCCTACAGGGGATAGTAAAAACTGCTGAGGAGATCACCAGCTTCACCCTCCCCCCTATTTGTGACATTTACTGGGAGGTTTGCATTCAAAGGGCCCAAAGCATTGTTGAGGATCCCTACCACCCACCCCACAATGTCTTTACCCACTACCATCAAGAAGGAGGTACACGAGCATTGAAACTGGGACTGCCAGTTGGGGTAACAGTTTCTTTCCCCACGCTGTGAGATTAATAAATACCTTGCCACCATTGAGGTGAGGTCTTGTCACTAGAACAGTGAGCTGTTTACTGTTTACCTGTGCTGCACGTTACAGGCATTTTCATTTATTTTTTATTAACTTATTTGTGGCAATGTGTATTGTGGGTGCACAGTGGTCCGGAGGAATGTTGTTTTATTTGGTCGGGTATACGTACAGTTAGATGATGATAAACTTGAAATTGAACTTGAAGAACTGTGGCTTTATATTGCAACTGTATAAGATATTGGTAAGGCCATAATTGGAATATTATGTGCAGTTCTGGTCATCAAAGTATAGAGATAAAGATTCACTGGGATGCTGCCTGTATTGGAGGACTTTCAATATAAAGAGAGAATGGATAGACTGGTAATATTCTCATTAGAACACACAAGACTGTATGGAGATTTAAAAAATTATGAGAAGCATGAATATAGTAAATAGTCACAGGTTAAATCTGGAAGACACAGGTTTAAAATGAGAGGGGAAATGTTTAAAGGATATCTGAAGAACACTGTGGAATAAGCAGCCAGGTGAGGTGGTAGAGGTGGGTACAATCATTGCAATTAAAAAGGATTTGAAAAGGCATACAGATAAGAAAGGAATGGAAGGATAAGAACCAAATACAGAAAAATGGGGTGAGTAGTTGGGCATCACCATAGGCATGGGTAAGTCAGGCAGAAATACCTGTTCCTATGCTGTATCACTATGAGTTTGTGACTCTATCGCCAGCTTGTACAGAATGTAGTTTTGCATTCAGGGACAAATTGAGTTATGTAACACTGAGTAGAAAGGGTTAGGGTGTTTGTGTATAATGGATAAAATTAAGAGGGCCACTGGGGGATCAAGAGATTGGAAGTAGAGCAAGATGAATTTTATTGTGGGTTAAAGTCTCTTGATGAGCAGTAATCAAAACAGTGAGGTGAGGACATGGAAATGGAACACATCTAAGAAGCCAAGGAATTCACACGAGCGTAGTAGATGATAAAGAAATGAAGGTGATTGAAGAAGGATAATAATGAGGTGTTGAAATAAGAAAAATCTATTTGGAGAAGTAAGGGGAATAAACTGAGGCACATAATGTGCTACCTGTGCTCTTTCAGAATAAAGCTTCAATTTAAAATGTCAAGCCAACAGTTTATAATATTGCTGTTGCACATGTTGTTAATCAATTGCAAGTTTCCAAACAAAGTCTGTAGTATTTGCTGATGGTAAATATTTGCTGAGAAGAATCTGTTGAGCAAAATGCATTTAGTGAATTATGCTATTCATGAAGGCAAGCATGAATCTAAATTTAATTTTTTTTTGTGATATCCCAAAGAATTTCACATCAATGATCTATTTTTAAGGTATGTTACTTTGTTTTAAATATAAATGAAGGAATCAATTTGCATTCAGTAAATTTTATGTAACTTTAACAATATGCAATAGATTGGAGCAAGTAATTGTGTGTTGTTTCTGTGCAACTGGATTCTTGACTTCCTCATTGGGAGACCACAGTCAATAAGGATTGGTGATAACATCACCTCCTCATTGACAACAACGTAGGTGTATCCCAAGGATGCATGCTTACCCCATTGTTCTACTCTATGTATACTCATGACTGTGTGATGAGGCACAGCTCAAAACTATCTATAAGTTTGCCAATAACACCAACGTTGTCAGAGTCTTAGATGGTGTTGAGGAGGAGTACAGGAGTGCAATAGATTAGCTGGCCGAATGGTGTCACAGTACAACCTTGGACTCACCATTAGCGATTGATTGTAGACTTCAAGAAGGAGAAGTCAGAAGAACATGCTCCAGTCCTCATTGTGGGTCAGTGTTGGAAAGGTAAGCAGGTTCAAATTCCTGGGCATCAACATTTTAGAGGATCTAACCTAGGGACAACCTATCGATGCAGTCATGATGAAGAACACCACTGGCTATATTTCATTAGGATCTTGAGAAGGTTTTGGTTTGTCATCAAAGACTCTAGCAAATTTCTGTACTTGATCTGTGGAGAGTATTCTGGCTGTTTACATCAGGATTGTAAAAGGCTTTAGTAGATTGTAGATACCGTCAGCTCCATTGTGGGTGCAAGTCCAAGTTTATGGTCTTTCAACTGCATACACATTTACTAGCAAACGAAACATGGTTCCTTTGGACTAAGGTGCACAACACAGTACAGACAACTCACACACAACACATAAGGTAATACAGAGGATTCCAATTAATTGATACATCCTGGCCCAATTAAGCAGCTGCCCCAATTAGCTGAGGTTTCATGGAAGTAATTAAAAAGGGATGAAAAGACAAACAACCATTTAATTGAGTAGCAAATTGAAATGCAGAACAAATTAGATCACTATCAATACTACTAGAGCATTATAAAACTATGTATTAATTCCTAATTGTTGGTTTGGTGGTTGTTCGTTTTATTTGATGATGGCTGGAAACCTTTTTAAAGTGGAACCGCCATTGCACTGGGGCAGTTCCACACTCCCGACCTCAGAAGACTGGGTCCATGGTATGAAGGTCATCACAACTGGGGTTCCTTGGTTGACCATAGTTATTTCTGTGCCTCATTTTGCCCTGAGCTCTCAACAAAGCGTTACACAGCCACCTTCCTGGCCATTGGATGTCACTGTAGATCTCATCCTCACAGGCTGCCAGAGCTGACTTCGCATGTTAGGACTGGCAAGTCCTTACCTCACCAGGGTATAAGACCCGCCAACTACCCGCACCTGTTTTAGCCTGTCTGTCAAAGCAGTATACCCACTGTCACATGCAAACAGCTCTTTGGAGCCACAGGTGAGATTTGAGTTTACACTGCCAGGATCTTTTGATTGACCATAAATTAACAAAATTAGCCCAGACACCTGTTTTTGTTTTACTTTATAGATGCAGCGCAGAATAGCCCCTTTGATCACACCCCAGCAAACCCTGACAACCCTCATTTAACCCTAACCTAATCATGGGACAACTTACAAGACCAATTAACCTACCTGATGTGTCTTTAGACTGTGGGAGGAAAGCAGAACACCCGGGGAAAACACATGTATTCCTTTCGGGGTGGGGGGGGGGGGTGGATTTACAGAGACTCCTTACAGAGGATGCCAGAATTGAATTCTGATACGCTGATCTGTAATAATTGGTAACAGCTATGCTACCATGGCTATCTAGTGTAAATAATTGACTGCCTTCATATAACTTTTGATTATCTTCTCCGAATCTTAATTTTAATTGTAACATTCAAGATTATTGTTGATACCTTCAAATTCCTTGAGGCCTTATAAATCTTCAGCATTACTTTCAGGCTTTCATATTCCATCTAGTCCTCATGAAATGAATGCTAACATTGTATTTGCCTTCCTCACCACTGACTCCACCTGCAAATTAAACTTTAGGGGATCTGCATGAGGACTCCCAAGTACCTTTGCACCTCAGATTTTCTGTCCACTTAGAAAATAATGTACACTTTTATTTCTTCTACCAAATGACATGACCATACACTTCCTGTCATATTATTCCATCTGCCATCTCTTTGCCCATTCTTTTAATCTGTCTTAAGTATTCTGTAGCCTCTCTTCTTCCTCAACACTACCTGCCCCTCCATCTATCTTCGCATCATCCACAAATTTAGCTACAAAGCCATCAATTCCATCATCCGAATCATGAACATATAATGTAAAAAGAAGCAGTCCTAACACAGACCTCTGTCACCACTAGTCACAGCAGGTAACCAGAAAACTCTCCCTTTATTCCCACTCATTTCCTCCCGCAAATCAGCCAATGCTTTATCCATGCTCGTATCTTTCCTGTGGGCTCCTAACTTGTTAAGCAGCCTCTTGTGTGGCACCTTGTCAAAGATCTTTTGAAAGTCCATGTACACAAAATCCTCCAGTTATCCTTTGTCTATCCTGCTTGATTTTTTTTTCAAGCATTTCCAACAGATTTGCCAGGCAAGATGTTCCCTTAAGGAAGCCATGCTGACTTTGGCTTATTTTACTTCCAGGTACCCTGAAACCACATCCTTAACAATCAACTCCAACACCTTCCCAATCACTGAGGTCAGATGAACTGGCCTGTAATATCCTTTAATTTGCCTCTCTCCCTTCTTGAAGTGTTAAGTGTCATTTGCAATTTTCCAGTCCTCCAGAACCATATCAGGATCTATTGATTCTTGAAAGATTGTTACTAATGTTTCCGCAATCTCTTCTGGCATGTAAACATGGGTTTAGACCATCAGGTCCAGGTGAGTTCACGACCTTCAGATCTTTTGGTTTTCCAAGCACCTTCTCCCTAATAAAGGCAACTTATCTCACTTCTGCCACTGACACTCTCAAACTTCTGGAATACTGTTAGTGTCTTCGATGGTAAAGACTGATGCAAAATACTTATTCAGTTCTTCCACCATTTCCTTACCTCCCCTTTGCTACCTCTTTAGCATCATTTTCCAGTGGTCCAATATCTACTCTCGCCTCTCCTTTACACTTTATATATTTGAATAAACTTGTGGTATTTTCTTTAATGATATTGGTTAGCTTATCTTCATATTCCATCTTTATAACTTTTTGGTTGGCTTCTGTTGATTTTTAAAAGTTTTCCCATCCTCTAATTTCCCACTAATTTTTGTTCTATTATGTGCCTTCTCTTTGGCTTTTATGTTGGCTTTGACTTCTCTTGTCAGCCATGGTTGCACCATCCTGCCTTTAGAATACTTCTTCCTTGGAATGTATCTATCCTGCACCTTCCAAAATGCTCCCAGAAACTCCAGCTATTGCTGCTCTGCCATCATCCCTGCTAGTGTTCCTTTCCACTAAATTTTGGCCAGCTCCCCTCTCATGTCTCTGAAATTCCCTTTACTCCACTGAAATATTGATACATCAAACTTTAGCTAAAAAGCCATCACATAGGCATTCTACAAACTCCTCCCTCTTGGGATGCAGCACCAACCTGATTTTTCCAATCTATGTGTTTATTGAAATCCGCATGACTATTGTAACATTACCCTTTTTGACATGCATTTTCTATCTCGTGTTGTAATTTGTTGACCACATCTTTGCCACTATTTGGAGGTCTATATTTGATTCCATCAGGTTATTTTTACCTTGCAGTTTCTCAGCTCTATGCACAATGATTCTACACCTTCCGATTCTATGTCATTTCTTTCTAATGATTTGATTTCATTTTTTACCAACAGAACTTCTCCATCCCCTCTACCTACCTGCCTGTCCTTTTGATACGATGTGTATCCTTGGACATTAAGCTCCCAGCTATAATCTTCTTTTAGCCACGATTCAGTGATGCCAACAACTTCATATGTGCCCTTATGTAACTGTGCTACAAGTTCATCTAATCTGTTCAGTATACTGTATGCATTCAAATATAACACCTTCAGTCCTATATTAATTTTTTGATTTTGTTCCCCTTTTGCATTGCAACTCATCCTGTTGACTGCAATTTTGCCCTATAGTCAGCATCTGTTAGTAGTAAACCAGCTACCCCATCCTCAACTCTATTGCTTTGGTTCCCATTCCCCTGCGAAATTAGTTTATATCCTCCTGAATAGCTCATGCTAACCTGCCCACAAGAAGATTAGTTTCCCTCGGGTTCAGGTGTAACCTGTCCCTTTTGTACAGGTTGTAATTTCCCTAGAAGAGATCCCAGTTATCGAGGAATCTGAAACCCTGCTCCTTGCAGCAGTTCCTTAGCCATGCATTTAGCTGCCAAATTATCCTAGTCGTACTCTCATTAGCGTGCGGCACAGGCAGCAGAGATTAGTATTCTGGTGGGCATGCTTTTCAGCTTTCTACCTAGCTCCCTAAAATTTTTCTTCAGGACATCTTCACCTTTCCTACGTTAGTTATTGGTTGCAATATGTACCAAGAATTCTGGCTGTTTACTTTTCCCCTTTAGAATGCCCTGGACCTGATTTGAGACATCTTATCCTGGCACCTGGGAGGCAGGCAACGTACTATCTGGGTGGGTCTGTTACTGAGGGGAACAGCTATAGGGTACATGCACTGGTTGTCCATTTCCCTAACTTTGCCTGACAGTCACTCAGTTACCTGCTTCCTGCAACCTGGGGGTGACTACCACCATAGAGCTCCTATTTATCACACCATCAGTCTCCCACATGAGCTGAACATCATTCAGCTGCTGATCCAGTTCCTTGACACGTTCTCTTGAGGAGCTGCAGCTCGGTGCAGACGTTATCAGGGAGGCTGGATGTCTCCCAGAATTCTTACACCTCACACACAGAACAAAACACAGCCCTGCAACCAATCTCACTGTGCCCTACCAAATGAGAAATGAATAAGAAAGAAGAAGGAGAAGAAACTTACCAGACACTTACCTTGCCGAAGCTTGATCTCGCCGAAGTCTCATGAGCCAAAGCCATAGACTTCCAACTCCAACACTGGCCCACTCACACAGTGGCCACTCCACTTGCCTCCTGCCTTACTTTTATCCTCTGTTTCTAATGAATCTTGTTCACTGATTGGGCACGGTCTAACTCCGAAAACTGCTGCAAAGCACAGGCTTTTTTCATCTTCAGCTGCATACCTAAGTGAAATCACCACTTCTTCTCGTGCTTCCACTCACAGATTAGGCACAGTCCTGGAATCATAGAACATAGAAAACATACAGCACAATACGGGCCCTTCGGCCCACAATGCAGTGTCAAAAATGTACTGACTCTATACCAGGCATGGGCAAACTACGGCCCGCGGGCCATATGCGGCCCTTGAAGCTTTTTAATCCGGCCCGCAGAACTTGATGAAATTATATAAATAAACCTTGTTAACGTTTTTTCCCCGCAATTCTGGCGTTTTCCCAATAGATGACGCACTCTATATACATTGACCTTTGTTGAGGTGCAGCGTATTACTCCACATTTGCGCTTTACTCTTTGTTCGGCTCGACCTATTTGTGTGAACAGGCATTCAGCGTCATGAACATCAACAAAGCCAGCCACAGATCCAAGTTAACTGACCAACACCTCAGATCCATCCTGAGAATCGCCACAACAAAACTAAATCCAGACTTTGATGCGCTGCCTAAAAAGGGAGACCAACAACACTGTTCCCGCTGAAATTAAAAATAAGTTTCTTCGTTGTGTTATGTAAAAATGCATTTGAAAATATTTTTTTCAATAAGCCTTACATGTTACATGTCATTTCTGTTAAGTGATGGACATGAGTAGTGCGCAGGTGCGCGTATGTTCTCAAAGTAAAAAATGCGCTCCAGATCAAATAACGCGCTCCGCATACTGGCGCGCTGTCACTGTTCTGTCTTTGTGCTGGTCGTTGTTGAGTTTTGGCACAGGGGACAATTGAATAAGAAGGAACAGGACAAGTAGACCTGCATCTCCTACCGTTTTTGAAATAAAGACAGTCAGGAGGAGAGTGATGATGATAATATCTTGAAGGATAACAGAATTTTCAGTAAAATAATAACTGTTACTATTAAAAAAGCTGTATTTTATTCATTTAATTTTCAGTGTTTTAAAAGTCATTTCAATAAATAGCTAAATACCATGGGACTTCAAAGACAGATATTTTGTTGTAATGCATTTGTTCATTTTCAATTGAAATAAAAGCACATGTTTTCTACATATCCCATGATATTTTATTTTCTCTTATGAGGTGTATTACCAAAACACTCCGTCCATCTGCTCCTGGTCCGGCCCCCCTGTCAAATTTTAGAACCCTTTGTGGCCCACAAGTCAAAAAGTTTGCCCACCCCTGTTCTATACATTACCTAGGGTTAACCATAGCCCTCTATTTTTCGAAGCTCCATGTACCTATCCAGGAGTCTCTTAAAAGACGCTATTGTATCCACCTCCACCACCATCCCGGCAGGCTATTCCACACACTCACCGCTCTCTGTATAAAAAAAACATACCTCTGACATCTCCTCTGTACCTACTTCTAAGCACCTTAAAACTGTGCCCTGTCATGCTAGCCATTTCACCCCTTGGAAGAAGCCTCTGATTGTCCACACGATCAATGCCTCTCATCATCTTATACACCTCTATCGGGTCACCTTTCATCCTCCATTGCTCCAAGGAGAAAAGGCTGAGTTCACTCAACCTATTCTCATAAGGCAAGCTCCCCAATCCAGGCAACATCCTTGTAAATCTCCTCTGCACCTTTTTTATAGTTTCCACATCCTTCCTGTTGTGAGGTGACCAGAACTGAGCACAGTATTCCAAGTGGGGTCTGATGAGGGTCTTATAAAGCTGTAACATTACATCTCGGCTCTTGAACTCAATCCCACGGTTGATGAAGGCCAATGCACCGTACGCCTTCTTAACCACTGAGTCAACCTGCACAGCTGCTTTGAGTATCCTATGGACCCGGACCCCAAGATCCCTCTGATCCTCCACACTGCCAAGATTCTTACTATTCCTACTATATTCTGCCATCATATTTAACCTACCAAAATGAACCACCTCACACTTACCTGGGTTGAACTCCATCTGTCTGGCTATTTACTCTATTAGTTATTGTTCCTTAGGAGTTGTCCTAATAAGTGTCTGCCTCAATTTACTGATGGACTAATTAGTAGGAATTCACTGTATTACTCCAAATACATTTTACAAATAATAAAATGTATTCCAGAAGATTGAAATTTAGCACAAGGTGCATTTACAACACAAGTTAAAAAATAAACAGTGTAATGCTGCTGGTGCTGTATAATTGACCAGACCTGGGTGGTGGCAAGAAGTCAGTGGTCTCATGACCTGGGAAGAAGCTGTTTCTCTTCCTAACAGTTATTGTCCTAATGCTGCAATACCTCCTACCTGATCGTGGTGAGGTGGGGGGGGGGGGGAGAAAGCAATTGTTTGGGTGGATGGGAGGGAGCCTTGACAATGTTGTGCCCTGTGTGCATAGTGCTCCTGATAAATATCTTGAATGGGTGGAAGAAAGGCCCTGCTGATCTGCTCAGCAGTCTTTGCAATCTTTTGTCGAGTCTTGCAGTCAGATCTCTTGTAATTCCCATAGCAGACAATAATGTAGCTGATCAGGACACTCAATGGTGCTCCTGTAAAAATTGGTTTAGAATGAGTTGGTTTAGCCTTGCTCACCTCAGTCTCCTCAGGATGTGGAGATGTTGCTTTGCTTTCTTGACTAAAGAGATGGTGTTAAGGGACCAGTTGAGATAATTTGTTATGGGCACTCCCAGAGACTTGCTGATCCTAAATCCAGAGAGAAGCATTTTATGCACAGTGAAGGGTAGTCAGTCTGCACCTTCTTAAAGTTCACCAATCATAATTTGGGTTGTCCCCACATTAAGACTCAAGTTGTGCTCACACCATTCTACAACTTGCTCTGCTTCCTGTTTGTACGCCATCTTGTCGGCTTTGTTAATGAGGCCAACCATTGTTGTGACATCAGTGAACTTGATGATTTGGTTTGAGCTGAATCTAGCAGTCTAGTCATGCATCAGCAGCATGAACACCATAAAGAACATCTTCAAAATATTGTGCCTCAAGAAAGCAGCATCCATTCAGAAAATCCCTCACCATCCAGGATGTGCCCTCTTGTTATTACTACCATTAGCGAGGAGGTACAGGAGGCTGAAAGCCCAAACTCAACATCTTAGGTGCAGTTTCTTTCCCTCTGCCGTCCGATTTCTTAACTGTCCATGTACTCATGAACCCTAGCTTGCTATTCCTCTTTTGCACTGTTTATGTTTTATATTGTAACATACATTCAGTGGTCACTTTATTAGAGTCCTCCTGTACCTAATAAAGTGGCCACTGAGTGTAGGCTTGTTTTCTGCTGCTGTAGTTCTTTCAATTCAAGGTTCAACGTGTTTTGCATTCAGAGATGTTCTTCTGCACATCATTGGTTTGCATTTCTGTCACCTTCCTATCAGCTTAAAACAGTGGCCATTTTCCTCTGATATCTCTCATTAACAAGGCATTTTTGCCCACGGAACTACCTCTAGCTGAATGTTTTTGTGTGAAAATCCCAGGAGATTAGCTGTTTCTGAGATCTCAAACCATCCCATCTAGCACCAACAATCATTCCATGGTCAAAGTCATTGAGATCACATTTCATTGCATTTTGATGTTTGATCTGAGTGACAATTGGACCTCTTGACCTCATCTGCATATGTTAATATATTGAGTTGCTGTCACATAATTGGATGGTTTGCATTAAAGAGCAGGTGTTCCTAATAAAGTGGCCATCTATTGGTGTGTAGTCACCTGTTCTGTCTGTACTGTTATGCTCCCACAAAAGGACAAATTTTGCGACTTATATCAGTGATAGTAAATCTGACATTATTATTGTGTGTAGTAAATGTTAACTGACAATTGAATGTAATGGTATTAATGACTGAGGCCTAGTCAACCTTATTCTATTTGCACTAAGGCTTACGGTTAAAAAGTACAACTTATGATTGGACAAATGGTGCAGCTGGGGAGTGAGTAACTAACCTATCCATTTTAAAAAATGCTCTTTTGGCAGCTGGATGTAAAAATAGAAGTCAGTTCAGCATCTAATAATTGTTTAATGGACCAGTGGTGTAAGAAATATTTTCAATGGTAGAAGATGGAAGAATTAGTCAAGATTAGGCTTGACTCAAGAATTGAAGTGGGAACGATTGACTTTGTTGTCCATGGCAGTGCCCTGAAGGGTAACTAAGCAAAACAGAAGTATAACAGATCAGTCTAGGCCTGGAGAAACAATAAATTAAAGGACCAGAAGACAAGGGGAATCTGAACGGAAAAAATCAACTGATGGACTACAGCCTCTCTATGTAAGCTGCACCAGAAATCCCAAGACTGTGGATGTTGCAGACTAATAACTGCATGACCTCCAGAAGGGCAACCTGATGATCCAACTGGATATGAGAATTCTTGTGTAATAGGTTATAATTTAGTCGTGGCTTTATTCCATTTGATGTGTTGACCAAACTCAGTTTCAAATCTACAGTGTGCAGTTAGCTTTACAGCAGTGCATCTAATTAAATAACCTACCTAGTGCACAAATTGCTATAATATGAGAATTAGTTCTGCAATAATACAGTAAATCGTTATTATCTAATGGTGTTAATACGTTACCTGTATTCAGGGTAGCAGTAATCTTTTCTGGAGCAATTATAATTATTGAAGCCCAGTAACCAGCATCCACTGTTATGTTACAGCATCATGACATACAAAAGAGTAAGAATACTTTGTAGTTACTGATTTGCTATTGTTGGAGTTGATTTACACCAGTAGTAGATTGTTGAATACATGCTGGGGATATTATGGCTTCTTCTGTGACTTGAGAACTCCATTCGCACAGAAAAAAAATTAACTTTTCTTGATGGTGCAATCCCAGACAAGGTGAGGTTCTCACAACAACGTTATTAAAAGACGCTTTGCTCTGTACTGCTGATACTCATTAAGTTGTTAGTATAAGTGTATAATAGCAGGTGTATGGGCCTAGTCTATGTGAACTGGTCAAAGTACTGCAAAGCTGAAGAGTTATAATACTTTAACAATTTCAGGTGATTTGAAATGAACTTATATTGTACAATGTGGCATTCTTATTAGTAAAAGGGGATAAGTTTTAAGTAAAATTCTTACAATTTATTTGCTTGCTTTAATAAACAATTATTGGAAAAATAAACTTGTATAACATAAAATATTTATATTCTCAGCAGGTAGGAGAACTTTATTGGGTATATTTCAAGTAAAGGTTGATAAGTTCTTAATTGGTAAGAGTGTCAAAGGTTATGTTGAGAAGGCAGGAAAATGGAGTTGAGAAGGAAAATAAATCAGCAATAACCAAATGGCAGAGTTGACTCAATTGGCCAAATGACTTAATTCTTCTCCTATGTCTTATGGTCTTACAAAATTAACATTAAGTTAATTACATTTTGCACTGCTTAGGACAGTGTATTAAAATAGTTTAGATATTGAAAGCTGCAAGACTACAACTTTAGTTATTTTTGAGATGACCTATTCATTTTTTAAATTCCTATCCACTGAAGTTTGATC
Source organism: Hypanus sabinus (assembly GCF_030144855.1). NCBI lineage: Eukaryota > Metazoa > Chordata > Chondrichthyes > Myliobatiformes > Dasyatidae > Hypanus > Hypanus sabinus. The sequence goes on along the minus strand of NC_082709.1, from coordinate 143,657,940 downwards.
TATGTCCTCATTGCCATGCCTTTGGGAATAGTTGTTATAAAGTATCAGCATGTGAGCTTATTTGGTACTTTTGATTCCTACCTTGAAGAAAAATTAAGTGCCTCTAACTTAAGAAGATTGGTGGAGGGACAGGTAGTGTTGAGGAAGCAAGTAGGATGCAGGACTTAGATTAGAGGAATGGGCAAGAAAGTGGTAAATGAAATACAATGTTGGAAAATGCACGGTCATGCACTTTGGTAGTAGAAATAATTGCGCAGACTGTTTTCTAAACGGGGAGGAAATCCAAAAATCTGAGATGTAAAGGGACTGGGAAGTCTTTGTGCAGAATACCCTAAAGGTTAACTTGCAGGTTGAATCACTGGCAATGAAGACAAATACCATGTTTGCATTCATTTCAAGAGGTGCAGAATATAAGAGCAAGGATGTGATGCAGAGTCTATATAAGGCACTGGTGAGGCCTCACCTTGAGTATTGTGAACAGTTTTGGGCCCCTCATCTTAGAAAAGACATGCTGGCATTAGAGAGAGTCCAGAGGAGGTTCACAAGGATGATTGCAGAAATGAAAGGGTCATCATACGAGGAATGTTTAATGTCTGTGGATCTCTACTCGCTGGAATTTAAAGGGATGAGGGGGGATTTCATTGAAACCTTTCAAATGTTGAGAAGCCTAGAGAGAGTAGATATGGAAAGTATGTTTCCCATGGTGTGAGAGTCTAGGACAAGAGGACGCAGCCCTAGGATAGAGGGGCGCCCTTTCAAAACAGAGATGCGGAGAAATTTCTTTAGCCAAGGGGTAGTGAATTTGTGGAATTTCCTGCCATATGCAGCTGTGGAAGCCAGGTTGATGGGTGTATTGATTGATAGGTTCTTGATTGGACATGGCATCAAAGGTTACGGGGAGAAGACCGGGAACTGGAGTTGTTGAGGAGGAGAAAAAAAGGATCAGCCATGATTGAATGGTGGAGCAGACTCAATGGGCTAGATGGCCTAATTCTGCTCCTATGTCTTATGGTCTAACTTAATACTAACTTTTTTTCTAAAAAAGGCAGTAAAAAGCTGTGTTTTCTGGGTGTTAATCTAGCTAAAGTAAGTAATGGAATGCAAATACAATCAATAGGATAAAGTAAGGTGTATTGGGATTAATTTGGTACCAAAAACTTTAATGTTTGACGGACAAAGCATTAACTTGTATTCCACGTGGATAAAAATGACTTCTTCAATCTCCTTGAATGAAAGTCAGTTAAAGAGAAAAATTAGAAATTTGTCACGTCAAATCTTCAAGTATCTGACAAAGAATATTTGCATTGAATGGCTAGCTATTCATAGAGTTTAAGAAGCAATGTGCTGTCCTCACTTAAACATTAGAAATAGGAGCTAGAGTAAGTCAGAAAGCACCCATGCCAGTTAGGCCATTTAAAAACATAATGGCAGATCAGATCTTTGAGTTAATTCCATTTTCATACTATTCTGCATAATCCTTGACTCCTATTTAGCCCAAACATTTCCCCATATCAGCCATTAATGTCTTCAGTGATTAACACTCCACAAGCATGTAGAGTAGAGAATATTATGAATTATGTAGATATAGAAAGTACTAATTTCACTGCTTAAACTGCTGTGACTGCAAGTCACTACAAAGGCTCTGAGAGGATCATCAGGGTCTCTCTTCCACCCATCAGCGATATTTATCAGGAGTATATGCAGGAACCTTGCTTATGTAAATGATCCCATCCATACAACAATCTCTTTGACCCCCTACCATCAGTCAGGAGGTACCATAGGATAGGACAAGAACTGTTAGATTGCGAAGCAGCTTCTTCCTCCAGGCCATAGGATTACTGTACTCCCTGCTACTACCCAGGTCTCATCATATGTGAAGTGCCAGTGGCATTACACTGTTTACTTTTTAACTTGTGTTGTAAATGCATTTTATTATTTGTTAATTTACTACTGGTAATATTACTTCATGTGTTGTGTGTGTGAGTTGTACGTACTGTGTTGTGCATCTTTCTTCAGATGAACATTGTTTCGTTTGGTAGTATACATTTGTACAGTTGAATGGCAATAAACTGAACTTGAAGCTCAATAATTGCAGCATTTTCCCAATGATAGATGTTATTAAAGAATTTGTAGCTAATGTATCGGAAATATAATTTTATGAAATTGACGTATGTTTGACAGATCTAAAGATCTTGGAGGAAGTAACAAGCTGAGTACTTAAGGGGGAAATAAAGTAGATGTAGATCATTTGGATATTGTTACTTGCTTTCTTTCTGTCTGCCTTCTTGAACAGAGGTGTTACATTTGTAGTTTTTTTTAGACTGCAGGGACCACTTCAAAATGTGGTAGCTCTTTTCAGACCATCAGATGCAGGCCATTGAGTTCTAGGATATGTCAGTCTTTAATTCCATTTATTTCACTGAAATACTTATTTAGTGATACAGCGTGAACCCAGTGTAGTTCCTTTCGGCCCTTTGGCAGCAACCTCAACAACCCTGACTTCACCCTAACCTAATCATGGCATCCACAGATAAGACAAGATGCAGACTTCCAGATCCAAACAAAGTTGCCAAGTAGTTCTGTAAGTCTGAAAGGTAAATTGAGAAATATTACTTTTTTTTCTGTTTGACATTCAGTAACAAACATTTTTTTTCATGAGGTGTTGATATACCTGACATGACCAGTGTTTTTTGGCATTCCTAATTTGTTGCTTTAAGCCACTTGAAATTGATGAAGGTGCTTCCATATTACATAAGGAGTTCCTGGAGTTTGAACCAATAAGAATAGAAGAATGACACTATAAGTTCATGTTCAAGTTTGTTGCCATTCAATCTTTTGTAGGGACTTGCAGTCAGATGCCTTGAATTTCCCATACCAGACAGTAATGCAGCTGGCCAGGGCACTCTTAATTGTAATCCCGTAAAAATTGGTTAGAATACAGAGGGGGAAGCTTCACTTGCCTCAGTCTTCTCAGGAAGTGGAGATGCTGCTGTGCTTTCTTGACCAAAGAGGTGGTGTTGAAGGTCCAGATGAGATCATTTGTTATGTGCACTCCCAGAAACTTGGTACTCCTGATCTCTATGGAGCAGCTGTTTACGTGCAGTGAAGAGCACTCAGCCTGCACCTTCCTACAAGTCCCACAGTCATCTCTTTGGTCCTGTCCATGTTGAGACTCAAGTTGTTTTCGCACCATTCCACCAGCCGCTCTATGTCATCTCTGAGTATGTCATCTGTCATTGTCGCTGTGGTCAACCACAGTTGCACCCAGCAAACTTCATTTAGTTTGAACTGGATCTAACAGTGCAGTCATAAATCAGCAGTGTGAGCAGGCAGTCTGGATTATATGTGACCTAGAGAGAAAGTCACACATAATCCTGATACCAAGGTGGCATTCTTATGCACCTTTGCTCGTCCTTTTACTTAATGGTCATGGGAGGTACTGGTGAAAAAAATCTCAGTGTTGTTATAGTGAATTTTGTAGATTCTGTACATAGAAACAATATTGCATTGGTGATGGAGAGTGAATATTTAAAGTACTGGAAAGGTCATTGATCAGGTGAGTTCTTTTGTCATTAATGGTATCGAGTTTGATTAATATTGTTGGAGTTGTACTGTCCAGGCACTGGAGTATGTTCCACTTTACTCTTGACCTAAGTTCTGCAGGAAATCAGGAAATGAATCTTGAGTGTCCTGTAAGTCCTTAAGAAGCTTTGCTGTAAACTTCAGTTTTATATTATAATTAAATTGGCAGCCATATTAAATTGAAGTACACTGCAAAGTTTGTGGATAGATTGCTGGTTGTCTGGCTTCGTTCCATATTTTCTTTGGATAATGAAAAAGAAATGGACACTAGTGGACAAAGGATACTATATAAGGCAAAGTCACAAGGGAAGCTAGCAACTGGTTTGGATCTTTTCTGAATCTCTCTGGAATAAAATAGATGTTTAAACAGGAAATTGTGCTACATTGAGCAAATGCAAGGTTTCATGGTATTTTTCAGGATTTCAAAACACCTGAGATAACATGTCCAAATTATTTTTCTGTATATCCTATCATGCTGTTATGGGTTAGCTTTAGCGATATGCACATCATGTTATGAGCTGCCCATTAGTGCGCCCTGAGAAACTAGAAAGAAGAGAATGGAGATGAGAGAGTAAGACAAAATCATAACACAATTAAAAATATTAGGTCTGCTTTAAAAAGCACAAAAGAAATGATTTTGAGTCATTTGGTATACCTGCTTTGAAATGTTGAGGTTGTTTACTCCTAATGATAAATGTAAAATGCAGTTGGTAGTATCTGCATAGCCTTACTCCTTGTCATAAGATCTAATGAGAACTAGGGCAGATAAAATGCATAGGCAGACTTGGAGCATTTCTTTCTTTTTGATACTTGCTAGACAGACAGTATCAACAGCAAATATTCATTGCTGGAGTATTTCCATTGTTTCAACCAAATGGCTGTTCTTAGAATGCAAAGTTAAATACTGTATGTTTACTGATTATCTGGGAAAGAGAGGGTGAACAAAACAATCCAGTATACTTCAAACCTCATCTGCCATTAAATATGCATTTTACGGCTGGAATTATAGAAAAAGGGCTGGTAGGGGAAACTACTGCTTTTTCTTTTTCATAGTTCAGAGACTGGACAACTTTCTTCATCCCCACTGCAGTCCTGCTAATTAACATTGACAAGGGACTAAACCCAGACATTTCTATCTGTCTATCTATCTATCTATTAGACATATCTACCTGTCAACATTCCACTTAAAATACTAATGTTGCAATTTTGGAGCGCAATCCACTCCAGCAGTCAAGTGTAAGTGAATTTAGAAATACCAGTTATAAAGTTATAATCTTGTAAAATTTTTCAGTTACAGGAATATTGTTCATGCAATGACCTTTACAGTGCCATGTTTTCATAATTTTCATTTCAACCAAATCCTGTATAGTATATGCCTCCCAGCACAAGAGTTCTCTGGCAATGATCTAGTAAATGCCACAGCTTCGCATTTCTCTCTTTAGTTAAGCTATCCGGAAAATTGTTTCATGAGGGACTTTGAGGAACCAAATTTTAGCACGATTCTTCCTTTATCAACTTAGAAAATTCTGTATTACCCTGTTCTGCAGTAACCAAACTGGCTTATTTCTGTCAAACGAACAGACACCCTTTTTTAGTAGATTGCCCAGTTATGGATTTGATCAAACATTGTAACAGGTCAACATTTTGTAAAGATGTGGCTAAGGATTGCAGATATGATTTGAAAATGCAGTAATAAAGTCTATGGAGAAATGGAGATTGCGGTAATAACAAAAAACGCTGGACTCATGCAACTGGTCAGGGAACATTTGTGAAGAGAGAAACATGAGTTAATATTATAGGTTAATAGCCTTTAATCAGAAATAAAGAAACAATTGGAACTTTAGGAATTTGTAAGAAAATAATGAACACGAGGAGAGAAGTAAATTTTTTAAATGCAGATACTGGGACTTAACAGGTAAGACAGCATGTGTAGAGAAAGAAACAGAGCTAATGTTTCTGTGGCACTTTATCAGCACTAAGAAAAGAGACAACAACCCAGTTTTAAGCTACAGAGAAGGTGAGGGAGGTATGGATAGGACAAAGGGAATACATATTCTTCTTTTCTTAATAGTGACGCAAGATTGTTATGTCTTTCACAAAGAGTCGGAGTTTATCAGGGAATTAATACATTTGAATCGCCAGCTGTGCATTACTACTGCCACAAAATGTTGAGCTGAAGACTTGTTGTCAATCCTCTTGAGGGGCAGTTGAATCCACAACCTGACAAGAGTCAAGAATGAAGACTACTGAGGCACAGCTGGCAGTAAATTCAAGTTGAAGCTTATTGTCATTTGACTGAACATATATACAACCGAAGTACTGTTCCACCAGAACACAGTGCACCCACAAAACACGATAGCACAGTGGTTAGCATAATGGTTTATGGTACCAGTGACCCAGGTTCAATTCCTGCTGCTGCCTGTAAGTAGTTTGTATGTTCTCCCCATGACCGCATGGGTTTCATCCGGGTGCTCGTTTCCCCCGGGTGCTCATTCCCCCCCCCCCCCCTCCCCACAGTCCAAAGACAGTTGGTTAGTTAGTCATTATAAATTGTTCTGTGTTTGGGCTAGGATTAAATCGAGAGATTATTGGCTGGCACAGCTCAAAGGGCCAGAAGGGCCTATTCTGCACTGTATCTCAATTAAAAAATACATAATACATAAAATATTACCACAAATAATATAATAAAATATAATTCATAGTGTATGGAGTGTGCAGCACAGGTAACGGTAAACATTACAGTAAACAGCTCACTGTCCTAGTGATGAGACCTTGATGATGGCAGGATATTCATTAGTCTCTCAGCCTGAGGGAAGAAACTGTTACCTAGTCTGGTTGTCCCAGTCCTGATGCTTCTTTACTTCCTTCCTGATGGTAGTGCGTCAAGGAAATTATGGGATGGGTGGCAGGTACCTTTAATAATGCTTCGTATACAATATTTGTGGTAAAATGTCACAAATGGGGGAGGGAGACTCTGGAGGTCCTCTCAGCAGTTTTTATTATCCTCTGTAGGGTCTTGCGATCAGATGCCTTGCAGCTTTCATACCACACAATGATAAGGCCAGACAAGACACTCTCGATGGTGCTCCAATAGGATGTTGTTAGAATGGGAACAAGAGCCTTCCAGATCTCAATCTCCTAAGTGTTATGGATAGGAGTTTCAGGGAGGTTCACGCTACCAGTTGGATGAGTGACTCAGAAGTGGGAGGCAGGTAGTGCAGGTGTCCCTGTGGCTGTCCGCTCTTGAACAAATATACTGTTTGTCGGGGATGGTCTCTCAGGAGAGCAACAACAGCAACTTGAGCAGTGGCACTGCAGCTGGCTCTGTTGTACAGCAGGAAAGAGCTGTAATGACAGGGGTCTCAGTCGTCAAGGGTATAGATAGTTGTTTCTGTGGACAGTTGATGTTTTGAGTCAAGGCCCTTCATTTGGATTGAAAGGCAGAGGAAAGATTCCCAATTGAAAAAAAGGTAGAGGGAAGTGGTGGGACAAGCATTGGTAGGCAATAGGTGAATCTGGGTGAGAGGGGTAAGTTAATAGATAAGGGAGTGGAGAAGATTGTAATAGCAGGTGATTTTAACATCTATACTATTGAATGGGATAGTGCCAAGTGCTTAGATAAAGGAGACTTTAAATGTGACCAGAAGAGTTTTTGAAAACAAACATTGATGGCCTTACATCACATCAATTTTAATTATCATTCAAACCATAGATGGATGCAGCTGAATGAGACAGCATTCCTCTGCTGCCAAGGTGCAAAAACATACACACACATTCAAAATAATGAGAGAGAAAAAAAAACGAATACACGCACACAAGAAATCAATTTTTTTGGTCTTTGCTACAACAGAGGCGACTCTGCTGTCTCACCACTGAACAAGGGAAACATGCCTGCGGCAATCAGTGTTCAACAGGATCTTGTGATCGCAAAAGGAATGTCCAAGGGAGTCACTTATGGTTTCTCTGTGGCCTGGTCACCTACATAGAAGGTGACACTCAACATAATCTTAGCAAAAGGGTAGGTGGTTGACATGTCAATGGGGGATCACTTTGGGACCACAGACTGTAAATTTATTAGTTTCAAGAAAGTCATGGAAGAAGATGAAACTGGTCTTCATGTCAAATTCTGAAATTGAAGGAAGCTAATTTCAAAGACATCAGACAAGACCTCTCAAGTTGATTGGAAGAGTTGCTAGTAGGTCAAGGGATAGCTAGTAAATAAAAGAATTTTAAGATGGAAGGAAATTTGGACCATAATGTTTCTGTTAGAATGAAGGACAATGTTAGCAAGATAGGAAACCTTGTTTGATAAGGGTCTGCTCAAGTCAGGGATATGTCATGAAAAGCTAGCTGGAATCATATGAGTCCCTTGATGAGTATTAGGATTGTAAAAGTATACTTAAGAAGGAATTTAGGAGGACAACAATGTACGTTGAGATATTCCTGGAAGATAAGATGAAAATCCAGAATGATTCTATATACAGTGGATTCCGGTTATTTGGGCACATTGGAATCGGTACATTTTGAATTGAATTGATTTTATTACTTACATTCTTCATATACATGAGGAGTAAACATCTTTACGTTACGTCTCCATCTAAATGTGCAATTTATAGTAATTTATGATAAATAGTATTTACAACAGGGCAGTCAATATAACATAGAAGTACAGTTGTGTCCACATGAATTAAGCAGTCTGATGGCCTGGTGGAAGAAGCTGTCCCGGAGCCTGTTGGTCCTGACTTTTATGCTGTGGTACTGTTTCCCAGATGGTAACAGATGGAACAGTTTGTGGTTTGAATGACTTGGGTCCCCAATCGTATTTCGGGCCCTTTTTACACACCTGTCTTTGTAAATGTCATGAATAGTGGGAATAGACAGGCTAGCCGCTGTTGACATCAATGGATCTGGGGTTGAGAGGGTAAACAACTTTAAGTTCCTTGGGCATAAACATCACCGAGGATCTCACATGGTCTGTACATATCAGCTGAGTGGTGAAGAAGGCACAACAGCACCTCTTTCACCTCAGACAGTTGAAGGAGTTTAGTATGGGCCCCCCAAATCCTAACAACCTTCTATAGGGGCACAATTGAGAGCATCCTGACTGGCTGCATAACTACCTGGTGTGGGAACTGTACTTCCCTCAATTGCAGGACTGCAGAGAGTGTTGCGGACAGTCCAGCGCATCTGTAGATGTGAACTTCCCACTATTCATCAAGAGCAAACACGAAGAAATCTGCAGATGCTGGAAATTCAAACAACACACACAAAATGCTGGTAGAACACAGCAGGCCAGGCAGCATCTATAAGGAGAAGCACTGTCGACGTTTTGGGCCGAGACCCTTCATCAGGACTAACTGAAAGGAAAGATACTAAGAGATTTTAAAGTAGTGGGGGGGGGGGGGGAATGCAAAATGATAGGAGAAGACTGGAGGGGGTGGGATGAAGCTAAGAGCTGGTAAGGTGATTGGTGAGAGTGATACAGAGCTGGAGAAGGGAAAGGATCATGGGACGGGAGGCCTCAGGAGAAAGAAGGGGGGAGGGGGAGCACCGAAGGGAGATGGAGAACAGGCAGAGAGAAAGAAAAAAAACAAACAACTAAATATTGTCAGGGACGGGGTAAGAAGGGGAGGAGGGACATTAATGGAAGTTAGAGAAGTCAATGTTCGTGCCATCAGTTTGGAGGCTACCCAGCCGGTATATAAGGTGTTGTTCCTCCAACCTGAGTGTGGCTTCACTTTATAGTAAATAGTAAAAAGGAAAAAAAAGGCAAACTACCATTTCACTGGGTGACAATTTATGCATTTAAACTAGCTACATAACAAATGAGACTGTATCATTTCACTTTTAATTCCTGGCCATTTCTAGCATCTCCAAGCCTGAATGATTGAAACTGCGGTGAGTGAAGCAGTTCTGAATTTCTTGCAAACTATCAGTGACAAAAATCACTGCTATTTTGACAACAAACAGAAGCAACTGACACTACTTTAAAAACTGTTCACTCTGAGCACGGAGTAGTGTCTAAAGGTCACACAAGTGCACATGACTGACACTAATTAGAAACTACTGTAGCAACAGTCTCCTGTCCCAATTAAGTGGCATAGTGTCCCAAATAAACAAAGGGAATCACAGTTATTTTCTCGATTTAGTTTTTGTTCTTTATGAATTTTTCCAAATAAATGGCTTCCCAATTAAGCAATAGCCCAATTAACTGGAGCCCACTGTATATCAAGAATGTAAGGATAGCTATGGAGAGAGTAGACCACATAAGGGTCAAAGTTCAATGTAAATTTATTTTCAAAGTACATATATGTCACCACATACAGCCCTGAGATTCCCTCTTGTGGGCAATCACAGTAAATAAGAGAAACACATAGAATTAATGAAAGATCACACCCAACAGGATGGACAAACAACCAATTTGCAAAAGACAACAAACTGTACAAGTACAAAAAGAAAATAAATAAGCAATAAATATCAAGAACATGAGATGGTCCTTGAAAGTGGTCCTTGAAAGAGGCTGTGGGAATAGTTCAGAAAAGGGGTGGATAAAGCTATCTCCTCTGGCTCAAAGAGTCTGATGGTTGAGCGTTAATAACTATTCCTGAGCCTGATGGTATGGGTCCTTAGGCTCCTGTACCACCTTTCTGATGGCAGCAGCAAGAAGAGAGCATTTCTTGGATGATAGGGTTCCTTGAATATGGATGCTGCTTTCCTGCTACAGTGCTCTATATAGATGTGCTCAGTGGTGGGGAGGGCATTAGCTGTGATGGACTGGGCCATATCTACTATTTTTTTGTAGGCTTTTCCATTGAAGGGCATTGGTGTCTCTGTACCAGGCCATGATGCAACCAGTCAATATACTCTCCACCATGCATCTATAGAAGTTTGTCAAAGTTTTAGATGCCATGCCAAATCTTCGTAAACTTTTAAGTAAGTAGACGTGTTGCCCTGCTTTCTTCTTAATGAGACTTGTATACTGAACCTAGGACAGGCTCTGTAAAATATTAGGGAATTTATAGTTGCTGCCCCCCCTCCAACTCTGATCCTTGATGAGGACTGGCTCATGGATCATTGGGTTCCTCCTCCTGAAGTCAGTAGTCAGTGCCTTGATCTTGCTAACATTGAGTCAGAGGTTGTTTTTGTGGCACCACTTAGACAGATTTTCAATCTCCCTCCCATGTGCTGATTTGTCACCACCTTTAATTTTGGCCAACAACAATAGTGTCATGAGCAAACTTAAATATGGTATTGTATAAAGTAGGTAGAGCAGTGGGCTAAGCACACAGCCTTGGGTAATATATAGTAATCTATGTATGAATCAACATGGTAATCTATGTGTGGAGTTGTGGAAGATGGGCAAAGTCTTCTTGTCTGTATTTACAGTAGAAAAGGATATGAAAGCTAGTGAGTACAGTACAGGGGAGGGAACAATGATATACCGAAGTATATCAAAATTATGATTTGGTCCTCAAACACATAGAAGTGTTGAAAGCCCTGAGTCCTGACCAGTATATAATGGAAAATTATTGCCTGAGATGTTCTCAATAAATCATCAAAAATAATAGGTGCACAAAACAGGATAAGATGTCTATTGATTTTGATATAGATGTGCTTTGATTTTCATTTTTAATTTTCAGTTTACTCCAAAACCCACATTTTATGAAGTGCAGAGTTATAAACAGTACATTAGATTAAAATTATATTCATACATTTAGTCCAACTGCATTTGCAGTGTGATTCTGCAGCTATTAATTAACTTTCGCTATATTTAAAAAATTGCTTTGCAATGACATGCAACAGACACTTCTTTGGCCTTGATTTTTATTATTGAGATATTATTGAGGCCATTTGTAAAATTAAGAGTGCAGATTTGAAAATTAGTCTGCAAAATACACTCTTAACTTTTACTAAGATTGCTTTGTATATGCAGCAAGCTATGATGGAGGTGTGTTTTGGGCACAATCAAATTTTTCATTGTACAACTAACCACAAGTTGGTTGTTCATCCTTCAGAATGATTGCATCATGTTTGAAAATGGTGCTTTATTCATTTGCAGAAATGTAGAAATATGTCCTTTCTAAGATCGCAAAGTGTAATTGAGAAATAAATGTGTGGCAAATTCATATACCAATGAATTGAAGCTAGGGACATTATGTTTTCAATCTGCTCTGTCACTGGAAACTTAGTTTGAACATTCCAAATGTTTATCTTTACTTCTTTACACAAAGTTGTATTAACATTCTGTTGTGTTTGAAGTGTGTGAAGTACACTGTCCCATATAAACATAAGTTTTCATAATATGTTAAAAGTATGTGCGTCATCCAGTACAGGTATCGTTTGACTGTATGCAATAAAGGCTGACTGGTGATTACTGTTTTAGAAATACTACTTTAAAACAGCTGGCTAAAGCTACAAGGCATTTATCAAAAAGCAAGCATATTCATAAAAAGTAAATGTTAGTTTTCTGTATTTGAATGATGACATGCATCCAAGAATGATGGAGGTCATAAAGATCTAACCACAATCTTCTAAACATCATTTGATGTCCCAAAGGACTGGGGGCTAGCACATTTCATTTCTATTTCAAAAGGAAAGAAAAATCCATATTTAATTATTTTAAAGCATTATTTTAGGTAAAATGCTAAATTCATAAAATAAAAATATGGTTAATTTGATAGAGTGCCAACTTCAAAGCTTATTGATAAAGCAAATGTAGAGATAAGAAGTTAGCTCAAGGATAGAAAACAGATTTATAATTATCTTTTGGAGAAAAGGGATGTAAACAGTGGCATGCCCAGAGATTAATATTAGGTTACCTCCTCCCTGATGGTAGGATGAGATGCAGGTCTTGGATTGTGAGGGTCCTTAATTTTGGATGCTGCCTTTTTGAAGCACCTCTTTTTGAAGATGCCATCAATGGTGGGAAAGCTAGTGTCCATGATGGAGCTGGTTGAATCTACAATCCTCTGCAGTCTTTTTCTGATCATGTGCATTGGAGTATCAATACCAGGCAGAGATGCAACCAGTCAGAATGCTTTCCAGGGTACATCTGTCATAGTTTGCAAGAGGCTTTGGTGACATATCTCACCTTAAACTTCTAGTGACGTATAACCACTGGTGTGTCTTCTTCATATTGCAACAACATATTGGGCCCAGGATAGATCCTGTGAGACACTGATGCCCAAGAACTTGAAACTGCTCCCCTTGCTGACATTTTAATGAGATCTGGTTTGTATTCTCCCAACTTCCTCTTCCTGCAGTTCACAATTAGTTCCTTGATTTAACTGACGCTGAGTGCAAGATTCAAGATTCACGATGTTTAATGTTATTTCCAGTACACAAGTGTAAGGGAGAATGAAATAATTGCTACTCTGGGTCCAATGTAGCAGAAAAAACACAATAAGATCAAGGCGCAATAGTTTTTAAAAATCACAATAAATATAAAGGGGTTTTATATATAAAACCTCTTTAGTTTGGTAGTCCAGGGATGGATGCTCTGTAGCTTCCTCCCCTGATGGGAGTGGGACAAACATTTCATAAGCAGGATGGGTGGGATCCTTCATGAAGTTGCTGGCTCTTTCCTGGCACCTTTCTGTATATACTGTATATCTTTGATGGCAGGTAGGCTGGTGCTGGTGATGTGTTGGGCAGTTTTGACTACCCGTCCTTTCCACCACAGTGCAGTTACTGTACCATGTAGTGATGCAGCTTGTTAGGACGCAGTCTACTGCGCTTCTGTCGAATGACATGAATATGCTGTAGATGTGCATAGTCCAGCTCTCTCCAGCCTCCTCAGAAAGTAGAGGCATTGGGAGCTTTCCTGATTGTGTATAATGTGTTTTGGGACCATGATAGGTTGTGTGAGATATGCTCTCCTGGGAGCTTGAAACTGTAATTTCCACTACTCTGCCACCAATATGAAGAGAGGTTTGAGTGGTACAAGCTATCCTGAAGTCGATAACCATTTCCTTTGTCTTGTTGACATTGAGGAAGAGGTTATTTGCCTGGCATCGGGCCTCAAGCTCTTCTACCTCTTCTTTGTAAGCTGTCTCATCATTGTTAGTGATAAGCTCCATCATTGTCATGTCAATGGCGAACTTGACAGTGTGATTACTCAGGTGTTCGTTTGTGCAGTCATGCACAGCAATGGGCTCAGCAGACAACCCTGGGGGGCACCAGTGTTGAAGATGATGGGGAGGGAGGAGCGATCATGCATCCTGACTATCTGCTGATTAGGAAGTCCAACATCCAGTTGCCCGGCAGTGTAGTTAGAGTAAGAGTTTCTTCTCAAGTGTCTGTGGGACAATAGTGTTGAATGCCGAACTGATATCCAGAAACAACATTTTGCCATAAGTGTCCTTGTTTTCTATGTTTGTCAGAGCCAGGTGCATGACAGATGCTATGGTATCTGTTATAGAGTAGTTCTGTCGATAAGCTTATTGTGAGTAAGGTTGTTGTTGCAACACCACTCAGTTTATCTCACTCCTGTATGCCTTCTCATCATTATCTGAGATTCAGTCAACAACAGTGAAAAGGCTAAGGTTGGAGAAAAATAAAATAAGTACAAAATAAAACCTAGTGGGGCTGTAGGAACTTAGACCATAGAGTGATCTTTAAAAAAATATAGGTGAGAATTTTAAAAATTATGCAGTGCTAGACTTAAAATGAATTTTGGTCATTGGCCATGGTGTTGGTAGACTGAAGCCTGTAGAGCAGATAAGACCTGCAGAGTTTATACAAATTTGGTTGGATTCAGCCAAGTAAGCATTCAAGTATTTGAGTTGCAAAGCAACAATGGCATCATAAAGGATTTCAGTTACAGATGAGTAGCATGGATAGGTTAAGGTACAGGGGTAGGACTAAGTAGCCATAATGATGGAAATGATTCTACTGTAGAAGCTTCACGAGATTAAGTAGCACATCAAGGCTGCCAAAGGTCTAGTGGAACTTTTCCTAGGCTATGGTGAAAAATAGCAAGAGAATATAATTCATTGTGGGGGATTAAGGATTTTGCCTTTGGTTTTCTCAATACTTGGAGGAATTTTATTGTCTGTTGTAAAGAATCACTACAAATTTATTATGCAGGTGAAGCTGTTCAGCCCATTGTGTCATACTAGAAAAGAGCTAGTCAAAACCCCTCCTAACAGAAGTTTCATAGCCCTTCAATTAATAACACAAGTTTTCATTCAGATGATGTTTAACTGTGATTAAAGTTTCTACCTCTATCACCCTTTCAAACAGTGAGTTCGTGAGTCCTACTGCCATCTGGATGAAAAAATATTTCTTCATTTCCCCCTGTAATTCTACTTTAAATTTGTGCCTCTGCTGGGGGGTGGGAGAGCGTGGGAATAGGTTGTTTCTGTTTACTGTTTTAAGGTATCCAATAATGCTATAAACCTCAACAAATCTCCCCTCAGCCACAAACCTTTCAAATATTATTTTGGTGTTGGTTGTTTACTGTTTCTTGTCATTCTTCAGTACACAAGTATAAAGGAGGTTGTTACTCCAAATCAAATATATATAAATATAAAAGCAATCCTTGGTATACTCAAGGCTATAATTTTCTAGTCTAGACAATAGTCTTTTTCGAAACCTCTCCAGTACAATCGTATCTTCCCTAATGATGTAGTAACCAGACTTGTATATATGACTTAATGTGTAATCTGTTGTGTATAGTTTAACATAATCCACTTGCTCATATATTTCTGTGCCTTGACTAATAAAGGAGAGCAGTCCATATAACTTTATAATCACCTTTGTTATCTAACCTGCTATCCTTCAGAGGATCTATGGACATGCATTTGAAAATTCTTCCATAATATCTTCACATTTCTTTTGTATTCATGAGCTTTGTTCCATCTTTCTATCTACAGATCAGACCATCGATATCATCTTGTAGTCTGAAGTTTTCCTCCTCGCTATTGATGACTTTGCCAATTTTATTGCCCACTATGAAATATTACCATGTCTCTTACATTTAAGTTTAATCATGAATCTACTATATACAGTGGATTCCCGTTAACTGGGACACATTGGGACCAGTACATTTTGGCCCAATTAGGCAGTTGCCCCAAACAGCGATGTTTCATGGAAATAGTTAAAAGGTATAAAAAAGACAAACTAACGTGTAGCTGAGTAACAATTTATGTATTTAAACAAAATACAGAGCAAATTAGAACACTACCGATACCACTACAGTACAATAAAACTGTATTAGTTCCCAATAGTTATCAACAGAGGAATTCATCTGCTGTATTCTGTTGATTAACTGTAAATGAACAAAATCAGTGCAGACACCTTGTGCAGATAATGGACTGTCTTCATACAATGCATTGGATGACTGTATCCTCCAAATCTTCATTTTCTTTGTAACATTCAAAATGATTAACTTGTTGAAGTAGTGAAATTGTTTTCACTCGTGGCCATTTCAGCCATCTCCAAGTCTGAATGCTTGAAACCATGATGAACAAAACAGTTACGAATTTTCTTACTGCTTATTTCTTGCCAACTATCAGTGACAAAAATCACTGCTATTTGAACACAAGTGCACAAGACTGATATTGTTTAAAAACTGATTGCTCTAAACACAGTGTAGTGTGTAATGACCACATGATGTGCAACTAACGCTAGTTAGAAGGTGTTCAGCAACAAGTCTCCAGCCCCAATTAATTGGCATAGTGTCCCAAATAAATAAAGGAAATCTTGTCTATTTTCTTGATTTAGTTTTTGTTCTTTAGGAATGCTCCCAAAAAATGGTTGCCTCAGTTAAACCAATGGCCCAATTAACAGGAATCCATTGTATTACAAAAATATACAGAAAGTACTGAGCACTTAAGACCTGTGCTAGAATCTGTAGTCCTAGCATAAAACACCTGGCAACTATTATGCTTTGCTTCCTGCTATTGAGTCAATTTTGGATCCAATTTGGCACATGCTCTTGCAACCTACAGGCTTTTACTTTTTTGACCCCACCTGGAATGCCAGACAAACTGTGTGACAAATCAGAGACATTGGACAGGGTGAATAAGGTGATGATTTAAGGTGATGATTTTATTTTCAAAATATCACCAAGGGGAGTATAGAAGTGAGAAACAAGGCTTCAAAAGAGACCCCAGGATAATAGTGTAAGACAGGGAAGGGAAGCCAACATGAAAGGTTATTTGACTATATCGGAATAGCTAAGAGGGGGACCAAATAATAGAAGTCCTCTGAAATGGAAAACCGAAAAGACTTAAACCAGCAAAAATATATATATATATCAATGCTGTTCCTTCACGAAAATTCATAAAATACTTGGTAGCAGCTGGAAGACAACTCACACTCATATTGTGTTGGAAAGTTTTTTTTTAATCCATTGTGAAAGAACAGTGATAATGTTGGTATAAATGGTCAGAGATTATTTGAAATGTGATGCTGCGCAAGCTTCGAATGTGTTCTTAAAGAGAAAGCATTGAAGGCTTTAGGTCAGAGGTCAAAGATGCTGGATGAGCCATTGAATTTGTTCACGCATCTAGTAAGGTGACAACTGGGCTGGTAAAGATGACATATTCATATATTGTAAAGTGAAGATAAATTCTACTGTTTATTATTGAGGCTGATAACTCTCAATTAGCATATTTAACCTATTGTGAAATTAAACAGCTTAATGATTTAAATCAGGCCCCTCCATCTTTGGACCAGTTATAAATGTCTGTTTCAGGTCACAAGAAAATATTATTGTTAAAAATAACAGAAAAAAACTTTATGATGATGATAGTTTCCTTTTCGGAGTATGCACAACTACTGGGAGCTATTAAATATGCAGGCAAATGGCTAACATAACAGGTGTCTGTATCTTTAATAGATCTCCAGTTGAAAAAGCAAAAAAAAGTGTTGGGAGCTATTCAGAGAATGGAGCTAAATTATTTAGTAGTGTCTGTGCTTGGTGGAAAGGGGGAGAGAGAAGGGTAGAGGGTTGGTTCCTGAAAGCAGTGATACTCTATGATTCTAAAGTATAATTGACACATTTAAGAATCTAGATGTATAGAAAAGATAATACATTGCTATTTAAAATGCACATCAATCCCCACAGATTTTGTACAATATGCAGTAGAGGAAACAACGTATTATCTAATTTAATCTACTCAGGATGATGAACTTTGTAACTTGTATATGACATTGGTCTGAAATAAACTCAATTGTTAGTCATTAACTCCCCTGTATTTCTGTAGTTACTTAACCCCAATTTTGTCACAGTGCACAGTGGTGCTTCTGGTCTGCTGCAACATGAAGTTCATTGAACCTCCAACAAACTTGCAGTATTTTTCATTTGCTGTTTCTTCATTACAACAATGGCTATACCTCAGAAAGTAATTTAGTGCCTAAAAGGCAAATTAGCATATAATACAGCAATGAAAGCTGCTTCGTCAATGTCAGTCTTTTTCATTTTATCTCCCTTCTCGAGGCATTTACATTTGCTTTGAGGTTGAGTTCCATGAGTTTCTATACACCTGCCTACTATACCTAACACATTCCATTGTTAATGTAAGGAGAATGAATGGTGGATGCTGGTATAATATTTGACCATACTTGAAGGCCTAAGCTAATCTTTGCTTTTAATCCATCACCCACATTGTCCAAAAGTGAGACAGTTTGAATCTCTCCTGTTTACCTTGCAGAGTGTTTTGCCATCTGCTATTATATTTCTGAATGGTCTATGAACCCGTGAACACTACCTGCTATTTTGCTTGTTCACTTTTTTTTTATATTGTAACTGATCGTAATTTGTTATGCCTGCACTATACTGCTGCCACAAAACAACACATTTTACAACTACAATGACAATAAATCTGATTTTAATATTTTAAGTTTTGACTTTAATTGCATAACATTTTTGGATTTCATCCTAGTCATTACATTTCTTTTATATTGACATTTCAGTAATGTTGTATGTTAGTCCTTTCCAGTAGGAATAAGTATTGTGGGTGCTGTAGCTGGGAGTACTATAAGAAGAAATAAATTGTCCATTTCCTTTCTTCAGATTATGCAAAAAAGTACTCAATTGCAGTATTTTATACTAAGCGATCAATTGTGGTAATTTATTTGGTGAGCCTCAATGAATTGCATGTGTGTAAACATGTTTATTGTGTACTCTTTGAATGCTTTTGTTTTGAAGGTTGGTTAATAATTTTTGAATATTAAGTAAGTATATTATAACTTGATTAAGTGCAGACAGCGAGTGGTCTTTTCATGTTAAACCATTTTATCAAGGCTTCAATATAGGAGCATCATAACAGTGCGGAACGAGGTTCATGTTTGGAAGTTGGAGGATCTTGTTTGGACATTACAGTAATATCCAAATTTTATTTTGATTTTGTTTTAATTCAAATTTAGTTTATCTAACTGAGCAACAAATGTCAAATTCATGCAGAAGCCAGTGTCACAAATGAACGTTTATGCAACTTTGAATTGCGATGCAGAGAACGCGAATGGGTATAGATGTGCATGTGTTTATGAGAAGCCAGTGCTCCGAATGGACGGCGGCTCTTAATGGTCCGGTAGTTTATGAAGTAAATTACGCTCTTAAAAAATTGTTTTACGGTCGCAGTTTAGCCATTGCTGGACTTGATTTCTGCTTTATATTGTAATCAAATATCGGTACTTGGTCGGGTCTCGCCCTTACATCAAGCGCGTTTTGAGGTATATTTGACGTTCTTTGTTCATGTGTGCAAGTTGGAAAATAATGAAATCTTTTGAGAAAGCTGTACGTGTCCGACAAAGTGAGAACGGTTCCAGTTTTCTTTTCACGCTTAAACTGTGCGGTTTGTATGTCGATCCTTTCTTATGCCTTCCTTTGCATGTTTCCTGTGTCTGTTTCGAGGCGTTTGGTCTGGGTACGAAGCTTGAGATTGGCGCTGTACATATTACGGTGAAGCGGTCGGGTCGAGGAAGTGGCTCTAAATAGTGGGGGATGGGAGCTTTCGCCATCTTTGTCTTGTGAAATCGCTGTACTGGTTTTGTGGTGGAGCGCAACATTGTCAGCGAGACAGGTGGCGCACTTCGCGCCGGGACCGGGACCCTCGTAATCGTCAATTGGAATCAATGAAAAAGACGGATTTAATCCCCTTGAATATTTAAAAATATGAAACGTATATAAGATTACACAAATCTCACAATTTACGATGAATGTATATACTGGTCGCATTAAAAATAAATAAACACTGAATTAATTGCTTTATTTTAACTGAAAAGTAAAATATGGAACAAAGAATGTGGAAACAATCGTAATTGATAACACTTCTGTAACAACAGATAACAAATCAGCAAACTACGGTTGTTGCCTCTTAAACAGACGTTTCCTTTGGGGGAATTACAGAAATCAGCTGACGTTAGTTATAATTGTATCGGCTGCTCATTCCGAGACAAGGTCGCGGTTCCCTGAATTAGGATGTGAAACAGATTCGAGCAGATGTGTTCTCTAAAGTGAACTGCCATAACCTTACTCCTGTTTCTGCTTGGAATCGAGGCAAAACTAAAAGGATTTTGATAACACCGGTGGAAATTTTGCCACTGTAAACGTGCTTACATATTCGAGTAGGTTGGCAGCTGGAGGCTGCGAGTGATTTTAAGAGGCCAAAGTGTACACACCTCGGAGGACTCGAGAAAAGTAAAGCGCCGCGCAGTCGCAACACGCTGACACAAATTGGTGTGAAAGCACACCTCCAACTGGGGCATGATCGTTACATTAAACAATGCGGTGAACACAAACGTCCAGATCTAATCTTTTTAGTGGTAACAACCTCTCCCCTGAGGGGGAGGGGTCGTTAAACGTTACCTCACCCCCTCCCTTGCCTTGCATATTCTTGATATTAGGAATCTAATCCTTCATTTTGTGTTAGAATCGATGGCTCAAAGAGAAAGTTTGATCCTTAATGTGGTTCATTTTTAATAGGATATGGAGAATGAAAAGATTATTCGTGTGTCATTTTTAACTCGCGTATTTTAAACAAAGCCCAGTACTCAATTATCTAAAGGAAACTGGACGCTAATCTTTAAGACCTAACTCTTGCCATAACTGCGTCGTGTGTTCAAACGTTCATCCAGATTCTTTCAGAATTATTATACAATTATTATAAAATACAACGCTCCATTCTGAAACTATTCTCATTTTAAACAAGGTTCTTTTGTTGCTTCCTACTGAAATAGGAAGATGATCTTTGAGAAAGTAGTGAGAAGAGCAAACTGCGAAGAGAATTAACAATTGTGCTTCCTTGGGGTGTCGTCGAAGACGATCCTTAATATAAGCCCAATCAGCCACAGAGAGCCCTGTTTCCGCTCTGGTTCAGAGAAACACGAACTGATTCTGCGAACGCAACGCAGCCCGTGAAGCAGCTGCTGCGAACTGTTAAAACGGGGATCCGAGTGCACGAGCGCGTGTGGCTGATTATACGTGACTGAATGCAATTGCGGGGGAGTAATGTGTAATGAAGAGAATGCGAGTTAGTGTGGTTTGCAAGAGAGGTTGTTGGACTCTGTAGAAAGAGTGCGAATGTATGAAACTGCGAGAATGTGTGGAAGGAAGCTCGGGTGAATGTGTGCAAATGAGTGAGCGGTGCAAGGTTGAAAGGAGCCGCGTGGGTGACTGCGATTATCTGTGCGTTACTGGGAAAGTGAGGGAAACAGGGACGTGTATGTGCGAGAGAGGGAGAGAGAGAGACGGAGGATATGATCCATCGACGCGTGAAGGAGGAAAATACGTGTTACTCAAGGCGTAATTCGTGTGCAATTTGGGAAATGTGAGACCACGATAGAGAGGGGATAATGTTTGTAGACGAGAGAATCTTTGTTTTAGGACCATGGATGATATTTCTGGAGTAAGGTAGTGCCAGGGACCGAGCAATTATCTGTACGGCTGTGTACAGAACTGACTGGGTGAAAGAAGTGCATGTTTGAGCGACAGATTGTAAAAGAGGCCATGTACCAGCGAATCTAGGTATGACAGCTCGAGAGTGTGTGGCCGCGGGAGTACGTGGGAAGAAATGAGTATACAACTCGCTGCAAGAAGCCCTGTGGTTACGTGCCAGCGTGGATATACATGCCACATTTTTATGTAGGTGTCCCGAGTGCGTGAATGGGAGTGTCCGAGCGCTTTATGGAAGATTTCCCGCTCCCGCGCGAGTCGTGCGCAAAGCGTCCTGACCTTCTGGTCAACTTCCGAGGGATGGGCAAAAAGAAGAGTTTGCAGAAACAATCGAATCATTATGAGCATTGGCGTTGTTCTTGTACTTTTAGTCGTTCCTACCTATAACGCTTAGTTTCTATACTGAAGAAGTGTTGAAGTACATAGGTCATATGTATTTTGCACGATACTGTAAAATTTCAAGTGAAAACAATGGAGTGGCTCGTTCAGTAAAGCATACAGTTTTACTTGCACTGTGTACCCATTTACAACGATCAAACGAATGAGCACGAGTGAAGCACATCTCCGCTTCAGTCTGTAAACAATTTAAGTACAGTATGACTGAACTTCAATTAATGGAATAAAAACACAACGTCTTTTCTTAATTGGCATGATTTGCAGACAATCTCCGTTTTAAAGACAAATTAAGAATATGACTTTCAAGTTTCGATCACAACTTTATATGTACAGATGAAATACATGAACCGTACACAAGTACGTAGACATAACAGGTGATGTTAAAAATCAACATTAAATTACTTGTCAGTACAGGTGGCACTTGTATTGTTAATAGCCACCAATAAATGTAAATGGCATTTTTTAAAATTAAAGACCACCACTAACTATTTGCAAGTTTTGGAATCTATGATATTGTACGTCCAAATGTTAGTATGGTTTCTACAGTCCATAGTCAAGAAATGAATGATACGGTGGACAGAAACTTTTAACAGTATTGCCATTTATTTCTCGCGTGATTGAAGCTTGCGCTTTCATGATACAAGCGTGAGTTGTTTCGCAATGTATCCGTACATAAAATATATTATAATTAAAAGCGTTGTGTGGGGTTTGCTGGCTGTGTTGGTTTGTATTTGCGATGTTGCTGGTGCGTGAGAGCTTTTGGTATTGAGGTTACGAGCAGGAGGTTGATGTTTATGGTAATTGAAGTTAACGACTAGCCTTATGGGTAAAGAGGGTTTTTTTTTCAGTCCCGGAGCGGAGCTGCACGCTCGGGCTGGATCGGAAATTCAAAAAAAATCGACTAACACTGTGGACGCTGAACCACGTCTGCGCCAGTGATCTGCCAGAGGGCTCTTCACTTCAATACTGCCGCCCCCACCCCTCCCCCAGAAACCAGCAGCCCGAGGTTCGACAAGTTAGGGATGTGGGGCGATGGAGTGAGCGTCAACCGATAGACTGGATCGTTTGGCTGCTGTGTATCTGGTGAGAAGGCAACATGGCGCTGCGAAGAGTTCCGTGCCAGAGGATCACAGCCGATCTCCACCTGTACAGTGAACATTTACACTGAAACCTTGGCTGACTAACTGGAGCGAGCGAGCAGCCGTGGCGCTCAACGTACCGTTCAGCTGCAGTCAGAGGGGTCGGCTAAGAGCTGCGAAAAAGGCCTTTCCGTTGATGTTTTTTTCCCTCTCTTAAGAGCGGATTTTCTTTTCTCCTTTGGTGGATATCCGGACTTGTGGGGTGATAAGCGTGCTTCTCTCACATTTCATATGCGCAAATGAGAGAAGTCTTTTTTGGCTATTAGAAAATATAAAGGCACGTGGATGCAGCAAAAAATAACAGGAGGTCGGCTTCGGAGTACTGGTCTGGTTATATTACGTGGAGAGATTGTAACCAGGTAAGAAGGGATTATGTGAACGGAGTAGATACGGACGGGGTTTTTCTAATCGCTAAAATCGCTGCGGGACCGCGCCGATGACTGTCGGAAAGCGGAGACTGGGCGAAAACATTTTTTTCCAAATTGTTCAGTCTTCAATTAGTTTCTCAGTTTCAGTAAAGTAGATTTCCTAATTAAAACACGCCTGCTTTTGATACGTTAACTTGAATACGCATATCTAGTGAATATTCAGGATAAGTTTCAAGACTCGGATTAGCAAAGCGCGATCATTGTGGGTCTGTTCTCAACTTCAGGATTCCGTTCGCAATCTAATCCATTCGGCTCCACCAAAGACATTGAGCGGCCTATTATAACCAGCCGTTAAGATTTGTAAACCTGCAAACATAATTTTTAAATCTTTTTTTAAAATGCAAAGGCTCATTGTAAAACACTCGCCATTGTCCGTAGAAGAACTCGAGCTTTTGCAAATACTGTTTCGCTCTGCATCTGTTGTACAAAGGAACACGGATGTCTTCCACCACTAAGGATGTTCGTGCAAAGCCCAACCGTGCAAAACGACCCCCTCCCCCAACACAACGATGGCTATGATAAACCTGAATTCCGCTCGAGTGGTAAACCAAATGCTTTTAAAACGCATCTTTTTTTATCTTTATTCCATAATTAACACGGGTAAACAAAAATAACGGAAACGGTAATTCTGTACTTCACTAGTAGAAAATTAAGTTTTTTTTAAAGGGGCGGTGGCATCATTTAAAATAGAGAAGCTGCTCCATATTTATGCATATTTTGCCAATAAGCTGCAGCTTACGTTACTGGACTACGGAAAAGAGATGAGAGCCAGTGAAGGATCTTATGGTGCACAGTAATGATTTATGTTGATCAAGCAGGTTATTGCGAAAACACCTTTAACGTTATCAAGTGTGTGTGTTGTAGAATATTAATGCATAAACAGTACATCGTTTTCTTTTCTGCGTGTTTATTGTCATTTGAACAGTCTGGAAGAAATGTTAGAGCGAGATCTAGTGTTGAAGGTGCTGTTGCTAGCTGGTTACCTGGAAGGTGACATGTACCCGTGTGGTAACTGCCAGTTCTGCCTGATTGAAGGGTTTGGCCGTATTGTACGTCTCTGTCTAAATGATCGATCGGTCTAGACAACAGTGGTCGGCTCCCTGCAAGCTCGGGGATAATCGCAGGGGAAAAAAAAAGATGAGGGGAAGTAAACCGGACTCCGAGATGCGTCTTGTTTTTCAAACATACCGCAGACCTCTGAGCGAAGTGATCAGGGATTGAAAGTTTCGTTGAGAATGTCATGCTGTGGGTGTAGTGAGTATGCGTTTGCGCATATTTATGTATATTCACACTCTCTCGTTTATCACCAGATTATCACCATGATATGTACTTGAATTTTAAGTGTACGAACACGTGCATTTCTCAGAATACTTTTATACAATTGCTGAATGTCTAATAGGGTTTTTTTTACATCATTCAGCCTTTTCTTGAACTTTTTGTATTGCTGAAATGAATAAAGCCAACGAAAGAAGTGTTGATTGAGGTAGAAGTGCCGACAGTACTGCCTTTTGTCTGCTCGCTGACTTTTGTGAAGAAGGTTTGTGTATTTGCATGATTGGAATATTTTTTTGTAAAAGGACGAACTTATTATTACTCTACAAGCCCATTAAGCCTACTCTACCTGTTTAAATCCGGAAATTAATCATAAATGTTTATTTATAAATGTTAGAACTTCCAGTATTTTCGACTAAATGGTTTTGTAAATTTTATTTAACACTGAGGTCATAAAACTTTTCTTGTTAGTCTATATGGGCGCCCTGGTCAGCAGCAATTAAGTAGAGTCCCACCACGCTGTTAGACGTAAAGTGGAAACACCTCAGTGCTACCGATCTCCATTCAAAAGGATTTCCGCCTCCATTTAACTCTCGTTGCCTAAATCTCACCTGAACTTTTGTTTCCATTATTAGCAGGTTTCCTTAGCTAAATACTTGTAGGCATTTTTTTTGGAATTTGATGTTTGGTTAGGACTTTTATCACGTAGTAATCGCTATGATTTTAGTTATACTTTTGACAAAACCATATGAATATTTTTGAAGTAATGTGCAACCAGGATCCACCCAAGTTGCATTCTGTGCCGAACAATTTGATCCTCGAGTAAATTCCAATGGCGTCAGCTATGTTTCAAATCGGCAACATCATTAGCTATTTTAAAATAGACAACTTGCATAGAAACATTATTTACGCGCACTGTTGATGCATGTTGAATATATTATGACAACGTATAACACCAACTGGCCAGAGACCCCAATCGGAACTGAGTAGAAAATGGGCATTTGTGAAGGTTGGAATTAAAAGGTGTATCGTCACGGAGAGCAACCAGAAAGTAGTCTGGTAAAAAAAAGGCCCTTTTGGACATAAATGGGTAAATTCTTGAGTAAAACCATTTGCTTCTACAATTCAACCAGAACAATGTCATCAGTTTAATCCCATACAATGTGCATCACTCTAATCAATGATAGAAACCTGAAATATCTGTTTGTTCACTGAATGTGATACAGCATAATTACTGGGAAACATTTGTTCTTGAATTTAATTATTCCATTCTCACGTCAACAAACGTAAACCTGCTTATGAGAAAAGTCAACAAACTGAGTTACCATTGAGCATGGCCAATGCTTTTAGTCAGTCGGCTGGAAATCACGAAAAAAACACTCTGGAGAAGTTGGCGTCCTTAGGTTATAGAGTTACGCTACATTTGTGTGTTTTTCAATTTGCACATCTATGCCCATGTTCTCTTTAAAATTATTCAGTTTAGGGCCGGGGTTCACGGACCCCCTCGGTTAATGGTAGGGGTCCATGACCTAAAAATGGTTGGAAACCCCGGGATTAGGGCAATGTCCACGGTGTCGTAATTCAAGCTATCTTTGCGTAAAGTAGGGCGTGAGAAAATACGTACTATCAAAATATCTTTGGCTGGATGTTTACTTTGTAATAGCGCCCCTGAAAAAAGTGATTCGGTTCACCATTCAGAGCTACAAGAGAACTCTTGCAGTTGTTATTGCATAGCGACGGCAAAAATATAACAAACACAAATAAATGCTAATGAGGCTCTGGTATCAAAATTTAAATTGGACTTAAAAAAATTGCGATCGTTTTCAGCCATTGTTATCTATTTTGCATATTTACACAAAGCGGATGTGTGATGTAGTTTGGGCTTTTTGTGATGTAGTTTGGGCTTTCTATTAAACACTTGAACATCTTGTTGTACAGTTGATTCCTGTTTATTGGGACACGTGGGGTGTAGTGCATTTGGCCCATTTAGCGGCTGCCCTAATTTGCTGAAGTTTCATAGAAATCGTTTAAAAAAGGATGAGGAAAGGCAAACAACGGAGGAAATGAGCCAGTGTACACTGTCGTCTTTTCATTGAATGTAAATTAACAAAATCAATGCAGATACCTAGTGTAGATAATGTACTACTTTCATACAATGCTTTTCATGATTGCATCCTCCAAGTCTTAATTTTCATTGTAACATTCAAGATGATTGTCAATACCTTCAAATTCTTCATAATTCATAACTTGTTGAAGTATGAACTCGATTAATTTTCACTTTTGGCCATTTCTGACATCTCCAAACCTGAACGATTGAAACTGCAGGAGCATAACAGTTCTGAGTTCTCACTGCTTTTTGAACACAAACACAAGCAACTGATGTTGTTTAAAAACTTATTTGTAAGCATTATTTAGTGTCTAACAGCTACACAAGTGCATGTGACTGACAGTAGTTAAAAACTGTTGGACATTTAAGTGGCATAGTGTCTCAAATAAATGAAGGGAATCCCAACTCTTTTCTCAATTAATTTTTGTTCTTTTAAGAATTGGCCAAAATAAACTGCTGCCTTCATTAACCCATGGACCAATTTGCCAGAATCACCTGTATAAACTTTGTGCTGTCAATTTTAGGTTAATGTTTCTAATTCAAGGTGAGATCAGAACCCTAATGCCTTTGATGTTCCAGTACTTGAGCAGATATAGAAGTACATTGATAGACATCTATTGTGGTCAATTCAAAATGAGAATTACAGTTGAAATCTAGAACAAATATGCATAGTTAGATTCAGAAAGGGAAACAATGCATCTTTTTGTTGTGTTTAAAACATTAATGAGAAAGTATTACTGTAAACATATGTTGCATAGATTACTGAATCTGTTTTATCACACAAGGTCCACAGACAGGCATAGTCAGTGATGAAGTTCTGCGTAATGAATGGGTTAACATGGTACATGTAAGAGAATTGTCACTTACTGAAATACTGGAGATTTACAAGGGTCAGTTCTTAGTCTAATTTTAACTTGGCAAATGCAGCACAATGAGGATTTATTGCATTTAATTAATAGTAACTGGAGGAATGAAAATGAATGTTTAACACTAAGTTCTGTTCACTTAAAGTAAATGATGTTCCTCTACTTGATACAGTCAGACATTATGTACTGAAATTTAACTCTGTTCAGAGAATAGAAACAATCTATTGCCTTTTTTAAAGCTTCCGTGGTCAGTTTCATAACACATTGTTCAGTGTTTGAGATTTTAATCTTAGACATTGAATTTTAAAGCAAATTAAGATGAGTTGAGTAGTAAATTAATTTTTCCTCTGATTTTTTTAAACTGTAATGTTTTAGCCATGTTGTGTTCTATTCATGAATCGAACTTGGTGCTTAAACTCAATTGAATCCAAAGTGTATAATCACTTTTTCCTTATTCATCTAATATAAGCAGTATTTATCAATTATACTATTATATGATGTAACTTCACTTCAAATACTATTGGCTAATATCCATGGCATAAGGGTTTGTGTAAAGTACTATTAATCAGAACAGTTGTCAGGAATACTTAATGTGGAACAGCTGATGTGATAACACACAATGGTTGGATGTAACTGATACAATAGACTGCTAGCTGAATTTGGTGCCAAATAAAAATTAGACTATATAAAATAGATTCTGTAGTTTCAACTTGAAGTCCATAGTTATTTTTCTAGTTTTCTTTGTGTACTTTTAAGAGCTAACAGAAAATGCTGGAAATACTTAGTGGATCAGGCAGCATCTGTAGAAGGAGAGAGTTAATGTTTCAAGTCAAAAGGTCAGAGACCTGTAATGCTA
This sequence comes from Hypanus sabinus, assembly GCF_030144855.1. Lineage (NCBI taxonomy): Eukaryota > Metazoa > Chordata > Chondrichthyes > Myliobatiformes > Dasyatidae > Hypanus > Hypanus sabinus. The sequence continues at coordinate 143,629,392 of NC_082709.1, read as the reverse complement.
GTTTAATTTCTCTTTCTGCAAACCCTGCTTGACTGAGTATCTGTAGCCTTTTTTTGTTTTAAACAAGATTTTTTTATAGCTGCAATAATTTTTCTTGATTTTTACTCTTATAATTTAATTGCATTGAATTGTGAATCTTATTGATGCTTACTGAGTTGCCCCTTAACACTTGGTGGTCTATCAAATTTTTAAGAAGTTTAGCCCCTACAAATGTTCTTTCTTATGTATTTTAACATGAACAAGTATTTCAAATCAGGTTTAACAAATAAGGTGATGTACAATGGGTGTCTTGATCTACAGTGAGCTTTACTTTGTTATTTTACATGCAGTAGCCTTTCTTATGTGTGAAGGTTCCTACCTTTGAAGCAAACTGGGATGCTGGACAGAAGCTTCCTGACTATGCTTTGACAATAAAAGAATGTAAAGACTTATTGGTCTGGATGTTCTGTCTTGTCCATTTGTAGCTGTCTTTGCATTGTTCTTTATAAACTGCATTGTTGGTAATTACGGAGCAGGTTTTAGAACATCTCTCAAGTGAGCATTAAGACTGAAATAATTGTATGTACTTTTTGGATGCTCTGAATGAAATGCAAAAGAATACACTGTCTATATCAGTTGATGCACTCTCGGTGGTGCTAGTAGCTCGTATCCAACTGGCACAGTACTGCAACATTCGGGATGGTTAGAAGTGGAGAAATCTTATTGCAATCACTTAAAACAGTAAAATGTAAAAACAACATAAAATAAAGGCTATGTGGCAAGTTGTGACAATGTTTCAAGCTGTGCATTTTTTAAAACAAGTTTTAATTATGAATCCAGCCCCATAATATGTACACATTTGAAACAGGAAAAGGCCTCCAATAAGTCTGCTTTACCACTTAATAAGATCAGGAGTGATATTGTAGTAACTACATCTCAACAGTCCATCTACTCATGGTATATTTTTACCCCAATGCGTATCAAGAATCTACTGTATCCATGCCTGTCTTAAAAGTGTGAGAATTCTGTTCTCACCACCCTTTGAGGAAGTAGTTTCCAAAAGATTCTGGACTCTCTGACAGAGAAAAATAAATCGCATAATCTCCATCTTGAATGACAGTTAACAGAGTTGGTGGCACAGCAAGCAGAATTGGTACTGCCTTTGTGGAGTTATAGCATTTTCCCCATTAACATGTTGGTTTCCTACGGATGTTCATGTTTCCTTCCACATCCTAATGCTGTATCAGCTGGTAAATCAACTTAAAACTGTAAATTTCTTTTAGCATTTGGGGAAGTGGTAGAATTTTGTATGTATGTGGAGGAGGGTGTTGGTTAATGCAAATTTAGGGAGAATTAAATTGGAGCAGTGTATGATTGGTATAAGTGGGTGTTTGATGGTCAGTGGGCTGGAAGTCCTGTTTCTGTGACTTAGATGGGTGTTATCTTATGTTTAAACCCTGACTCCTAGCACAAAATTATTCCATAAGAGGAAACATCCTCTCCACTTTCGCACTTCATGATATAATACAGTTCAAGCAAGACTTGTCTCTTAAATTACTGCAAAAACAAGACTAGCACGCTCTACCATTCCACTAGATAGGATATATAAGTATTTGAATAGACCTGAATAAGGATAGTCAACATTGTTTTGTGCATGGTAGGTTGTGTCTAAGCAATCTTACTGAGGATACCAGAACATTGATAAAGGAAATACACTGGATTTTGCCTAAACAGACTTTAGCAAGGCCTTTGAAAAAGTCTTGCGTAGGATACTGGTCCACAAGTTCATTTGCTGGGTATTCAGGATGAAGTGGTAAATTGGATTCAGCATTGGTTTAGTGGGAGAAGCCAGTAGATGGTTGTCTCAGTGACAGGAAGCCTGTGACTAATAGAGTGCCACAGGGATTGGTGCTGGGTTTGTTGTTGTTTGTCATCTACATTAATTATTTGGATGATAATGTGGCAAACTGGATCAGCAAATTTGCAGATGGTACCAATACTGGAGTATAATGGACAGTGAGGAAGGATATCAGACCTTGCAGCAGAATCTGGACCAGCTGGAAAAATAAGCTGAGAAATGGCAGATGGAATTTAATACAGACAAGTGTAAGGTGCTGCATTTTGGGAAGACAAACTAGGGTGGGATTTGCACAGTGAATGGTAGAGCACTAAGAAGCCTGATAGAACAGAGGGATCAGGGAATACAGATCCATAATTACTTGAAAGTTGTGTCACAGGCAGATCGGGTCATAAAGAGAACTTTTAGTACATTGGGCTTTATAAATAAAAATATTGAATACAGGAGTTGGGATGTTCTGTTGAAGTTGTACAAGACATTGATTAGGCCAATTCTAGAGTATTGTGCAATTATGGTCACCTACCAACAATAAAGGTATCAATAAGATTGAAGATGTAGCAGATTAGGACTTTATTCCCTGGAGCATGAGAGGAGATTTGACAGAGGTATACACAATTATGATGGGTGTAGATAGGCAAGCAGGCTTTTTCCACTGAGGAAGGGTGAGACTAGAACTGGAAGTCAGAAGTTAAGGATGAAAGTTGAAATATTTAAGGGAACTTGAGGAGGAACTTCCTCATTCAGAGGGTGTTGTGAGTGTGGAATGATCAGCTAGCAGAAGTGGTGGATGTGGATTTGATTACAACATTTAAGAGAAGTTTGGATATGTGCATGTATGGGAGTGGCATGGAAGGCTATGGTCCAGTTGCAGATTGATGGAGCTAGGTACAGTAACAGTTTGGCACGGACTAGATAGGCAGAAGGGGCTGTTTTCTTTTTGGCTGTAGTGCTTTATGACCCTGTGAGTCTACCTTGCGTCATATGGCAAACTGTTCATTCAAGATGCTGATTTAGTACATGTTCTTTGAAGTACTTCCAGCCTTCTTACTTCCGTCTTTTAATAAGAAGACCAATACTGTACACTATTCTAGATGTCTTCTCAATCCCCCAAAATCATAATCTCCATCCTTTTACATTCAATAAAAAAATTACTAGATATCCTAATTACTTGCTGACTTGCACATTTGCCCTTTGGAGTTGTATGGCACTTTTTGTGGATTCTGCAACCTGTCAACAGCAGATGATTGTGAATTTAATTATTGTAATCCTTATTATTCCTCTAGAAGATGTACATTTAATTAAATATTGTTCTATTTATAGAAACATTGGATATGAATTAAAATGTTTCAGGCTAATACTTGCCTTGCAATCTTGACTGTAGCAAATTATGGGAAGTTTAAAATGCAGGTGGTTGTTCTCAGATGTTAACTTTGGGACAGATATTTGCACAACAGTACTTTCTCATGTATGGGCACGTGTTGCCAGCAGATACAAAATTGTTCAATTGTAGTCTTGTTGAATTTGAAAGCAGATTAAATTTATTGGAGGCCTCAAGACACAAAGGCAACAGAGAATCTGAATATAGATCCACGTTGTCCTGATTTGTTTCATTTACTTTTTAGTGCTAAATAGACTAATTGCAAATATTAGTGATGCACATCCACTGAATTTAACATCAATTGCAAAATACATTATTGAAGTTTCATGTGTATCCACTTAATTTATGGTCATGTGGCATAGGTTATGATATTTTTTCAAATGAAAGCAATTTCTTCACTTTTAAATGTGATATAAATTTTCCTATTCTTCATTGCGAACATGTTATTATTCGAAAATTTCTGATTCTGGATCATGGCTTAATTAACTTGGACTTGTCCAATAGATATGCCAGATTAATAGTTTCTGATTCTAGTTTGAGAAGATATGTGGAAATGTGAAATGCAATTTCTTTCCTTCCTGGTTATTATATTAAAAAGATGAAATTCCCTCTCTCACTGTTCCCCCTCTAGAATCTCTGCTGCCCACAGACTCTTCCACAATGTATTCACCCAGACTTGCCTTATCTTATAGACAGTCATCCTTCCCCTCCCCCCCCCCCACGTTTTTTTAAAATTCTGGTGTCTTTCCCTCTTCCTTTCCAGTCCTAAAGAAGGGTCTCAGTGTGAAAAGCGGAGATTTTTTTCATTTCCATCGATGCTACCTGGCCTGTTGTTGTGTTCCTCCAGCATTTTGTGTTTGTTGCTGTGGATTTCCAGCATCTGTAGAATCTCTTGTGTTTATGATAAACATCACTGCCTGGAAAGGCTTTTGTGAGCATACTAATTCCTTACTACGCTCAAAATGCTCTAGTTGATTACGTAGGGTTCAAATTTTCTTCCACCTTGGATATTGATGCAGCTGAGTTCTGCGAAAATAACGCACATTTTGACCATTTGCTGAAATTATTCATTCTATTCAGGAGAGTGGAATGGCTAAGCTCTTTGCGCAACTTCTTTAAATTTTTACGATTACACATCCAGAATCTGTTCTCACTTTTGCATGGAACGTCTGCGTTGCCTTCGAATCAGCAGCACATCGCCTATGTGGCCTCTTACGGGGCCTTCTGAATGCATGGAGCCATTTAATCATGAGACTGTATGATTATATATTTACTTGCGCCGGCTTTGCATGTTGCCTCTTTATATCGGCGGGCAAGCGCGGTAAATGCACCAGACACCAATTTCACAATCAACACATCCTGTTAAAAGATCGAGCATCCCTCCCAACTGTGTTTACAATAAACTAAAAGGTTATTACGCCCAAAGAAAGCGCATGGAATGAGGCAGGCAGTAAGTGGGCGAGATCAGATTTCAGGCTCGGCTCCCAGAGGAGAAGTCAGGGTTTGATTGAAGCGCACTCCGCTCCTGCCTCCCCTGGGAGACCAGCCCTGAAACCTGAGATCGCGAGCCGTTTAAAAAAAACCTTTGTGAAAAAGGGACGAGAAGGCACGGATCGCTGAGCTCTTTGGAGGATACTGGCTGCCTGTGCCTCCGCTGTGAATATCGAGTTGTTCTTGCGGTGATTGACTGAGATAGCACATTTTAGGAACCACATAATACCGTTATCGTTTATGAAACGTGCCATGTTATTCTTTGACATATATACTCGACGTTCGTGTGTGGTTGTGTGTGTGTGCGCGCGCAGCGGCTTAACTTTATCGGATAGATAGAATTAAGTCCAGACGGCGAACTCGCTAACGGTATCCTTAATTTTTGAGTAGCATGAGACAATTGTATTACCTATCACAAATATAAATATGTTAGTTTTTTAAAGTTACAGCTATTTGAGTGCAATACCCAGTATCCACGCGTACGGTGATCACTAGTTTGGTAATACATTGGGTTGAGATGATTGAGCCCATATAAACCCTGATTATTGCAATGCACCTTTTTGTTAAAATGCAATTCAAATTATTTACACAAAGCACTCAAAACGTGCAGGGAATAAATTATTTATTTGCTCTTTGAACACCAATTGGAACACCAATCGTGAAAAAAATAGCAGGAACGTAAAACAGACACTGTGACAACTGAGGATTTTCTTGTTGCCTAACGACACATTTTAAACAGATGTGTTATGAAAAGTGGAAGATTAAAATGAGTTCACAAAGGAGGACGTGTGAATCACGTGAGGCCGAATGAACATTTTCAGTTTTAATTACACAGGTGTTACAGGCGCCAGAAGACGGGTAAAATGAGCGCGTAGTTTATTGGTCGTCCGCAAGTAGATTTGTAACACTGATTTGAAATAATTAGGATGCTCTTGTAAAAGAAGAGGCCCTTGGTGACGCAGTCTCAATGCATTGGATGTAGTAGATTTCTGAAGCCAGTTCGGGCACATTCTTACATATACCATCATCACGCTCGGCCTAGATGTGAACGAGTTCGTGTTTTGTGATTTGCAGCCAGGCGGAGAAGATTAGGAACCAGATTTTAAATGTCTCGCACCAAGCCCTTAAATGGATGGCTATATTTAAAATAAAAGTAACCCTACACAACCGAGAATAAATTTCTAACAACGGAATTATACTTATGCCAGTACTCCTTTGGTTTAATATTCATGCCCAAGAGATATTCTATCATTGGTGTGGACGGTGTTCTACATTTTGACGGCAAGCTCATGTGGTATAAGTTAGAGAATAAACGCAGTTTGCTTTTCCCCCTTCTGTTGAACAAGCTACACATTGTAATATGAAAGGAATGGATGCCTAGCGCATTCTGAAAAGTGGTGCCGTAGGTTTACTAATGTACTGAAGACAACACTACAACTTCAGAGTTGTCGCTAACAAAGATACCATCATGTCCATTGAAAGAAATTCCCTGTAATTTGATGTGATTAATCGTTCAGTTGGGTTTGATTGAAAAATACTGCGAGGAAATACGGGCCATGTTCATTCAAAGTCTTGTGTCTGTGCTTGAAATCAGCTTGTTTTTTCGCAAATTATACTTTTCTATATATAGGGTTGATTTCATGATTAGAGAAAGCAGCTGCCACTAGATTCTAAAGCAATAAGAACAATGATGTTGTTGTTGGGCGGATTCGTGGTCTTCATCTGGGGGAATGTGTAGTCTGGTTTTTACAGCGGTGATCCAGAGAGAGAGAGAGACGAGTGGAAATAATTTGACATCTGTTCCAGGAGACGGCCTTCAATGCCAGCTCCCGCTGGTCTTTTTTTTCAAAAAAGGTAACGGCTCCGTTGCCAGTGTGATAATCGGTGGTAGCGTTTAAAAAAAGCCCTGATTTTTTTTTATTTATAAAATTACGTGAGTACGTGGAGTTGCTGATTAACCCTTTAAGATTATCCGTCTCTCCAAAAACGCCTCCCATCTGCTGACCTGAAATTCTCACTACATTTACCTTGTTACTAAAAAAGGTCGAAATATATCAGTTTTAGTCTCTACAATGCAGTTACCGTGTCTTGGTTTGGACAACCAAAAAAATAAAGAAATATTCCCAAGAGAAAGCGAAAGACAATGGATAACGCTCATGTTGACAATCTAAGGCAGACATATTAATTCACTGCACTCACCAGTGGGAAGATTAGAACAAAAAGTTACCTTCATGTTATTTTCTTAAACCCATTATTATGTAAAGATAAACTGGAAATAATATGAACTGCGCATCAAACGCCTCCACTGTGCCCATCTGAACGTGACGTGTTGTGATGTGTGAGCATACTAGCGCGTAGTCTTCTCGGTCCCAGTTATTAAATAAGAAGGTAAACTCTAGTCTGAACTGTCAAAACCTAAAGTAAACACGAAGTCGTTAACCTGCCAGTATTAATTCTAAGTGTAGTTTTGACAGTAGGTGTATTAAAAAAAGAATCACATGAGTCTACAGATGCTGGATCTGGAGCAACAAACAAGAAGCTTGAGAAACTTAGCATCTGTGGAGGGAAATGGACAGCGCTCGAAACCCTTCATCTGGACTGAAACGTCAACTCGAAATATCTGCCCATTTCCCTCCACAAATGTTGCCTGACTCGCTGAGTTCCTCCAGCTTGTTTTTCTTTGCTATTAAAAATATGGTCACATTACAGTAAAACAATTTTTGTTAAACTGAGTGTAATTTATTTATAGACGGTTCTCTTCTCAAGCGAAAAAAGATTGAAAGTGCTCTAATTGAATTTATAACATTCAGAAGAAGTTCATTAGAGTAGGCCCAGAAATATTCCCACTTCTTGCAAAAGTCCAGCATATAGAACAGAACTTTATTATCATTGCTCAAACCAACGAAATTGCGGTATATGCAAGCTAGCCTAATAATTCAGGAGGTTGGTGAGAATGTAGCACTCGCTACCACCTGAAGGGATTAAGGGGAATGGTATTGATACAGTTAAGGGAAACTGGTACGGAGCATGGCAGAAAGCAGTAGAATTTTAGCAGGGTAAGATGACTTGCATAGAGTATGGTTAGGTTGGTTTGGAGCATGAACATCGGCATATAGACCACTTGAACGCAATGGCTTGACTTTATGGTATGTTGTGTTAATAGTTGTATTATTGGCTCTAGTCAGTCAGAACCAAGTTTATGCTGCTTGTTTGAGGCTACAGATCTGTTGGCCAGGAAGCTGATTTTCACTCATTAACGATTGAAAGTTTCAAAAACGTCTGCGAGCTTTAGCACACCTCTGATCACTTTTATACCGGATTTACACTGCAATGTTACTAAAGTGCTGGTGTCAAGTCGCAGAATTACTTTTCTTCCAAAGGATTTCAAAGGCCTCTCTTCAGACTCGATTAAAGTGGTGAAACAGATCTTAGGTTTCAAATATCTATTTAACTCTCGCAACGTAACACAATTTTCAATGTTTTAAACAGAGAAACGCAAAATGGACTCAGAACACCCGGGCGGCCCCAGACTGCTTTTATGTTTTAAAAAATCTCGCATTGGGACTTGTGTAGTCCACAACTTCCCGAGTTAAGTAAAATTGAATAAAGAGGCCATTCAACCCACCGTCGGTTGAGTGAAACAACGCCAAAACTTCGAGCTGTTAGGGGAGTTAATTGATTAAATCAATATCCTGGTGGTAATCTTGAAATAACCAAAATACAAACTGTTAACATCTGACATCTCTGGAGAGACGTAAAGGGTTGGTTGATGCCACCCGTTAGTTAAGAGAGACAGAATACGGAAAAATAAAGTACTGCAGATGCTGGAATTCTCAGTAGAACAGAAACCAGTGGAAGCATAGACATCAAAATGGTTAACGCTTCAAACTATGACCTTTCATTGGGACATTGACCTGAAATGTTAACTCTCTACCCCCTCTCCACAGATGGTGCCCGAGCTGCTGTAGATTAACAGCATTTTCTAATTTTTTGTCGGAATAAGGATCTGTGTTTGTCTCGATAAGGAGACTGGGGGAGGGGAGTTGGTTAATTAAGAACCGAAGTATAGGGTAATCATTTTATACGCATTTTAGCTGTTCCAGCATTTGCTGAAAACGGCTCATTTTATTATCGAGATGGCAGGGGCGAATTTATTACCTTCAATCGGTACAGTTTTATATATCTGCACGATCTGGATGTCAAATTGATGTCTGGTAGCTTTGAAACTATTTGTCAAGCGGGCGGGGCTGTGTTTTGAGTCACTTGGTAAATTTGTTAGGATCTTGTTGTATTGCTTCAGGTCAGTCTAACTAAAAGACGACGTCTTTTTTAGTTCCATTACAATTTCCGCTGACCAATTTCTGCCAACTTCGAGTCGCTGCTAACCCGAATCGGAAGTCTGTCGATCCACTAACTTTAACCAGAGTGCATTTTCTGTCCATACGACTGTTATTTCTCCCAGTTGAGCAGGAAAGCTGAGCTGCTGATTCCGCCAATGCTGTGGGAAAAGGAGAATTGACTGCCAATTTCGGCTAAAGCTAGTGGGAAGCATTCATAGGAATTCTGTAAGAGTCACTTTGAGGTTTACTGGACCGGGAGATAAATAAAAACCAAGCTAGGTTTACAGCTCTTGCAGTAACACGGTTCTGGTGACTCCAGTTCATCCCTTTAAAGTTCGTCTCAACGAAGTCCGAAATCTGGTTGATGTCCAGTTGACATCAAGCATTTCATATTCAGTATTCTCCCGGAACAATCAGCTTATTTTGTTCACCGCGTGTTAATATTTTCTTCTTGATTAGCTGAAAGAAAATAAGGGCTGTTTAAAAATTTTTTAAAAGGAATATCGCTGGATACTTCTGGTGGAGTTCTGCAGACTACTCTCTGGTCCCCTCAGGGATTTCCGCTAATCGATCTTGCCGACTAAGCTGTTGCGTCGTCAAAGGGGAATACAGCTAGTTGCCTGCCTTCCACAATTATGCAAAAATCAACCATCCGCGATCAATATCTCCTAACGTCCCTTCGAATTTATCTTTGTTTTCAGGCGGTCTTGACTGGCATCTCCGCTTTTGAGCCAACCAGCTTTTCATTGTGAATTTGATTATCCTGTTTAAAGGGAGTATGCAACACATTCAGCGAGAGCGCGAGGATCGCGATTATACTGTTGCGGTGAAGGGAGGGCAGCGCAACCGGAAAATGAACTCAGTCCCTATGGAGCCGAGCTTCGTTGTGTCTGGCGACTAGGAGCTGCTTCTAAAATGGCGCGGAGTCTGTGCGGAATGGAGAAAGTCCTGTAGTTAAAGTTAATCCCATCGCAGAGCAGTGCGGGACTGGTTGATAAATGAAATGTTCAGAAGCAATATCTGCAAATCCGTGAATAACCACACGCCCATGTCCACCTGGTTTATTGATCACAATGAATCCAGCCGGATTCTTGATGACGGACTGAGTTTACTGCATGGCAGCTTCGCTGTCTTACATTCACTTCTCGGTGGCTAGAACTCAACAGCGTCCGTCTGTCCGGACGTTCGCGTTCTGGTTCCGCGTAGCATGCAAGAATTCCAAGTGACAAATTGAGTATTTTTTTAAACACTGTACCTTCCGTCTGTCAAAGCCTTCCGGTACAACTTTACACATCTGCAACTTTCTACTTCGCCTAGCGGCCAACGGAAAAATCGCCCCCCCTTCTGAAATTGTAAATACGGACTTATATAAGTCTAGTTAACCGCGGATTGCCGCCATTTTACAGTTGAAAGGATCAACGATTTCTGCGAGTAAATGTATAAAGTATTTATCGCAGAAAAGATCAAAAGAGAAGGCTGTTAAATGAGAAAAGACCATGTCTCTTTTTCGTGCTAAAGCCCCTCTAATCAATTCGATGGTGTAGATTTTTATCAGAGTTATCGGTCAGACACTGAAAGTGAAATTTCTCCTATCGTTCCCCCTTTTATTCTAAACTGGCAATTTGATCCCGCCAACAGATTAGAACAAAGGTTACATGTGTTTACGGACCAGCCCTCAAGGTCATTTCTCAGTGGGCTGCACGTGATGTGTCCGGGCGCACTCCTCGTCCCTAAGTTATGTATCGCTTTCAGCTGTCAAACAGCCCTGAACTGGTTGCCTTGTGTAATAATTACCAGGGTTGGTCGGCGAGATAACTTGTCCTATAATAAATTCTAGCAAATTCCCCACACGTAATCAGCCTGTTGTCTAGCCAGAAAAAAACATGGGAAGCAATCCACTACTAGATAATCTACACGGACTAGCTCGCGCATGGTTAGAAAAATAAAGATTGTTTTTGTTTAAGTCACTAAACTATCAGAGTGATTTTTTAAAAACCAAGCACGGTGCTTCCCAGCAATACATTTTTTTCACATTACTTGTGTAACGTGACGTGCAACCTGGTCCCAAGAGTGAGTTAAGAATATGGTGCTGTGACTTGATTTAATTTACATTGTGTTAATTCCATTTGTGTTTAACGTGAACGGACTTTAGGGAAAAATAGACTCATTAACAGTAATGAATGACACGCTATACTTTACTTCCGGATACCTGTCTATGTTATTAGTATAAAGATACTATTAGACTTTTAAATTGGTGATTTGTTGTTTCCTCATGTAAAATATATTTCTTGAATATGACTTTCCCATAAATAAGGTGACCTGGCCATCTGAACATAATGCAGCATCCCAAACAATCATGGATATTAAAGATCAAAAAAACAGCTGACAGCAACACATATGGAGAGAATAAACAGTCAATGTTTCTGGTCAAGTGTCTTCTTTCCCTTCCTTCCCAGTACTGATGAAGGGCCTCGGACTGAACTAGTGACTGTTTATTCCCTTCCATTCATGCTGCCTGACCTGCTGAGTTTTGCATGTTGCTCAAGATTTCCAGCATCTGCATGTGTTTATAGGTTGTAACACTTTCTGTTCATAACATTTGATTTCTACTGAAGGGTATAAATGGGAAAGTTTGTTTTTGGAGTAAAAGCATAGCCTTTACAGAAATATTCTGAATATTATCCTCCATGCTCACCTACCTTTACCAAAATGACTGAAGCCAGGAAGTGAAATAGGAAAGCATCTGTGTGATCCTGTAAATAAAACTAATCAGACCTTTCAAGTTTTGACTAAATCCTTGATTACTCTCACCTTGGTGGTCAGGTAAGTTAACTAATGGGAAATATTGCCAGTGGTTGTTGCATTTTTGCATTTTGCTTGATATATGTGATGTAGCTAATTCACAAATACACCATCAAAAAAAGAACATAATATAGATAGAGAGGTTTTGCAGTAACTAACTGGCTGGATAGGGGATTGATATGCTATAGTTAGCATTATGTTTTTGAGCCAAGCTGATCATTTTTATGACTGAATAAATATAGATCTCTATGTTGCTGCTATATAAAGAAATTAGATAGATGAGTTAAATTCACTGAACAACTGGCTTAACAAAAAATATGCTTTGACTTTTTCAACAAGCAGCTGTAAAAAGAATAAGACCCTGTGTGTCTCTCTCATTTGCCATTGAGCTGCTCATTTCCACTTGTGTCCTAAATCATTTTAAATAGCAGAATTCTGTGCTGCCTATCTTAATCATATCCCAGTTCCAATAATCTATTTGTTCATGTCTGATTAAGTTTACTAATATATTGTCAAATTATTGTAAGTAATCATAAAATTCCATTTATTTATGACTATGCCAACCAGTTCTTCAACACTTAGTAGTCAGTTTCATATATAGAATAATTTACAAGGGGATCATTGGTGATTATAATCTCTTCCTGTTGTGTGAAGTCATGTGAGTGATGGAATAGGAGTAAAGAAGTTATTTATACACATATCACTTAATATCATCACCAAGAATTAGTCACACACATGCACAAAATGCTGGAGGAACTCAGCAGGCCAGGCAGCATCAGTGGAAGAGAGTAAACAGTCGATGTTTTGGCCAAGACCCTTCAGCAGGACTGCAGAAACAAAGATTAGACCTTAAAGCAAGAAGATGAAGGGAAGGCAGGAAGAAGTACAAGGTGGTAGGTAATAAATGGAATTGGGAAGGGGGGAGGGGCTGAAGTAAAGAGCTGTGAAGTTGGTTGGTGAAAGACGTAAAGGGCTGGAGAACGGGGAATCTGATAGGAGAGGGTAGAAGAATATGGAAGAAAGGGAAGGGGGAGGAGCACCAGAGGGAGGTAATGGGCAGGTAAGGAGATGAGGTAAGAGACAGAAACAGGAATGGGAATGGTGAAGGAGGGCGAGTTGGGTGGCAGTTACTGGAAGTTCAAAAAATCGATGTTCATGCCATCAGGTTGGAGGCAACCCAGATGGAATACAAGTGCTCTTCCAACCTGAATGTCCACCATTGTCCCTGTACCAAAAAAGACCAAGGTAACATGCCTGAACGACTGGCGTCCTGTCGCACTTGCCTCAATAATAAGCAAATGCTCAAGATTACATCTGCAGCCTGCTGCCACACAAACTGGACCCCCTACAATTTGCCTCCTGACACAGTTGATTGACAGATGATGCCATAGCCACTGCTCTACGTACTGTTCTTACACATCTGAAGAAGATAGATGCTTATGTGAGAATGCTTTCTTGTTCTACAGTTCAGCATTCAACACCATAGATTCATCTAGGCTTGACAAGAAGCTCAGTGATCTCAGCCTTGCCTTGTGCAGCTGGAAGTCAGATCGCCAGCAGGTTGCAGGCACAACAGCGCTTCTTTCACCTCAGATGCTTGATGAAGCCCCAAATCCAGGGGCACAATAGAGAACATCCTGACTGGCTGGATCACTGCCTGGTATGGCAACTTTACCTCCCTTAATCGCACGACTATGCAGAGAGTGGTGCAGACAGCCCAGCACATCTGTAGTTGTGAAATTCCTGTGATTCAGGACATTTACAGGGACAGGTGTGTAAAAAGGGCCCGTAGCATCATTGGGGACCTGAGTCACCCCAACCACAATTTATTCCAGCTGCTACCATCCAAAAAGCGGTACTGCAGCATAAAAGACAGGACCAATAGGCTCCGGGATAGCTTCTTCCATCAGGCCATCAGACTGATGAATTCGCGCTGATCTGAGTGTACTCTATATTACATTGACTGTTCTATTTATTATAAATTATTATGATTGCACATTTTGATAGAGATGTAACAAAGATTTTTACTCATGTATGTGAAGGATGTAAGAAATAAAGTCAATTCAATTCAGTTCATTGCAGCAGTAGAGGAGGCCATGGACTGACATGTTAGAATGGGAATGTGAAGGAGAATTGAAATGGGTGACCACCGGGAGATCCTGCTTTTTCTGGTGGACGGAGTGTAGGTTCTCAGTGAAGCTGTGAGAATCAGTGGGTTTGTAAAAGATATCAGTAGATAATCTGTCTCCAGAGATTGAGAAAAGGAAGGGATGTGTCAGAAATGGAGCAGGTAAATTTGAGGGCAGGGTTGAAGTTGGAGGCAATGTTGGTGAAGTCAACAAGCTCAGCATGGGTGCAGGAAGCAGCCCCAATGCAGTCGTTGATGCAGCATAGGAAAAGTTGGGGAGAGTGGCTTGGGTTTTCAGCATCTGCAGATTTTCTGGTCTTTGACCTAGAATCAGTTGCTGGAGTTACTTTATAAGGTACACACATTACTGCTCCATATTATATACACAACACCTTAATACTAGTTACTAAAATTTTTAAGTAACCCTGGTTGGTATGAAATCCAATTATTGTTTCTATGTCCCATTGTTTACTTTTGAACACAACATTTCTAAATTTCTCTTTGTATAAAAGACATGCTGTTGAATTTCAGCACTATGAATTGCGTGCACGTGCGCACACACACACACACACACACACACACACACACACACACACACAGAGTTTGAAATACTTAAGTGCCAGAAACTTGGAATTAAAACTTAACAGCACCTGACTGATTAAAGTTTAATGTTGCCAAATAATATAGAAAGTGTAAAATATATTTCATTTCCATTCTGACAGATGGCTGTCATTTAGATTGTGGCAAAAAGATTCCTGTTTTTTCTCCTCTTTCTCTCCCTTCCTTGAAGTGAGCACCTATATAATCTTTTGTGAATATGGATTATGATTACTCCATCTGCGGTGCATAATACATTCATAAAATAACTCATCATTTGCAATATAGATTTCCCAATACTCAAAACAATGCATGCACCTTTTTCACCTCTATATATCTGTAAGTGATGAATTGCAGTTTAAAAATTAGTGTGTATAAGGAAAAAAAGATATCTCTCATAAATGTTACCTCTGACAATGGATTACAGCTTTGCTTTGTGGTAATTAATGCTGTGAGTTAATCGGCGTCCAGCCAGTTTGCAGTGTAGCTGATCTCTTGGCTTTGAAAATCTGTTTTCCATGTTTTACTTTGTAATGTCGATTAATTCTGGAAATACTCCTTTTTATTTGGATTCCACTATTAAAGTGGATCCTTTAACTTGTTATATTAAATTACTTCGCACAAGGGATAAATATAGTAGGAATGTTTACATGTTAATAAAAATAAATGTAATAGAAGACAGATAAAAATGGTATTCTTATACTACGTGGTCCTATGACATTGCTATCCATTTTGAAAATGTCACCAACTATCAGATCCATATAGGGGTGCATTTGCGTAGTAACTTTTGCATTTCTGCCAAGGTTTATGTATAACCATTAATGCTGACGCGAATTGGTAACCGTGACCTGACCTGACTGGAGCAAAACTGAGCGAGACTTCCTGGAGTGTAAATTCAGTGTGGTGTCAAATCAGTTGTCAAAGTCTGATTCTTATGCCTTCTTATTCGCAGACCTTCTGACACCTTTATGCTTGCCTGCAATTAATTTAAACGTTTAGACAATGGTGATGCAGCTGCCCACAAATTTAATTCCTCTAAGGGCCCTCTCGAGTAGCAAATTAAACACGCAGCCATTATCATTTGGATTTTACCCGCATGAAATAGCAGTTATATCCACGTACTTATAGATACACAACAGAAGTGGTCACGCGCATTTCCTGGGCCAGTTATAGAATTAAACGGTGACTTCTCTTAGCAACATCGCAGTTCATACATTTTGGCGTAAAGGAGTTTGGGGTTCCTTACACAGTGTTTGAATTTGGCGCCACACCGGCTCAGTTTGATACTGCACGGGGTGCACGTTCATTATGCATATATACCTGTATGCGAAGTCTTCAGATTGTAATTCTACTCCACTTTCAAAATGTCTTCTTTCTGCTTTCAAACATTTATAGATTCAACTGTTATGTCACAATCACTCATCCTCTTTCCAAACGGGACATTTAAAACTATAGGCAAGCACGAACTCACTAATGTAAACAGGGATTGCCCGGCAAGAACCTGTTAGTATTTGTAATTCAGGTTCCAGTAAAGCAGGCCCAGGATTGTTAACTGTAAACGCACTTCCATCCCCAAATGATGTATTGACGTAGTAGTTGCGGAGAAAGTTTTACACAGTCCGAGCAGCCGGCCGTTGACCTCCCGAAAAGGTCAAGAGGCAGATTAATAATAAAACATGACATGACAATAGGTCCCGACTACATTTTTTACAGCTTAAAACATTCTTCATTTTGTGTAAATACACAACTACATCCATCCGTACATATGCTTATACCGCAGACACGAAGAGATCGCTCGTTTATTTACAAAACTGTCTTGCCAGCTGGTACCACTTACAAGTAGTGTCATGAGATCACATTACTTAACAGGGAGGCCCGTG
Source organism: Hypanus sabinus (assembly GCF_030144855.1). Taxonomy (NCBI): domain Eukaryota; kingdom Metazoa; phylum Chordata; class Chondrichthyes; order Myliobatiformes; family Dasyatidae; genus Hypanus; species Hypanus sabinus. The sequence goes on along the minus strand of NC_082709.1, from coordinate 143,612,939 downwards.
TTCGGTGCCTATTGCAGATTTAAAAAAAAACACGTATGAGCAAGGATATAGTTGTATACATAATCGACATGTATAGAGTACTAACAGAATTACTAAAACCTGGTTGAAGCAACATTGGAAATTTCTGACATACTGGCCTTTTTACTTTCTGCCCTCCTACAGCACATGAATTAGCAGACCCAGGCGCCACACAGTGCGGTGTGCATAAAATTAAAACCTCTGGGGAGGGAGGAATACAGATGAAATATCAAAAATCTCCCTAATCACTACTCCCCGTTGAATGATTCCTGGACTTCTATCTTCAATTTAATAACATTGATAAACAATGCACTGTTTTAACTGAAACTTCAAAAGAATGATCGAAGATGATGTCTGACCTACGTTTAAACAGATGATCCAACTACGAAATGTAGGTCGTATTGAGATTTCTAGTGATGTAACCTTCAGTTGAAGAAATTATAGATGCCCGTGGCAATGTTCTTGGCGATGTTAGTATTGCCTTTAATCACTGAGGACTGAGAAAAGTTGTCACCAATCTCTCCCTAGGGTCGACTAATTGTATTCAAATTTTCAAACTAAAATACTATTTTGAAATATAAAATATTGTTTTGCCACATTAATAAGTTAATACAACTATCCCAACGACATCACGAGCTGGTTATGTGGCCTGTTTTACTCGGTATCAACATTATAATTTACCACCAGAGGGGGGAGTCAAGTTTAATCTGTACACGCACGAAAGGTGGGGGGGTGGGTAGGTAGGTGACTGCTTACACTGGAAAGGAATTGCTAAAAACGAAACACTAAACACCTATAAGCATCATTAACACTGGCTAGGTATATCCTAGTAATCCTATCGTGTAGAATAATTTTAACAGTACGTTGCCAGACAAATGTAGCTGCCCTCTTCACTGAAATCCCTATCGCTATTATTATTTAAGAGTTCGCTCAGTTAAAGCATGTAACTGTTGAAATAAAATTATTGCTGGCGCCACAGAGTTTTGGGGCAACTGGTTTCGTGGTTTCGGCAGTTCACTTAGTTGAGATTGAAGTTAAATTTAAGATTATTTGCTCAGATTCGTAGCGTTCTTTAAAAACTGCTGTCAGTTTTATCATTCAAAATGTTAACATTTTACTGCTGCAGAGTACTCGGTAGACTGTAGGTTACTGTAATAACAAGATTTCAGAATGAAGCTACAAGTTTTAAACGGGGAATGACGCACCTTTGACGTCCGAAATATTAATAAAACGGTAGATTTTATAGCGAATGTTAAGAGGAGTTTAACTGATGACGATTTTGGTGGTCTTAATGGTGCTCTGGGATAAGTAGTTTCGTGTGGTGTGAATTTCTGATGAGCTATATTTTTATGTTCAGTAAACATCCGATAAGCAGGGTGCGTAATTGGGTCTTTATTTGTTTACGCAAGATTCATTGGGACAATCAATGAGTCGACTTTTTTGTTTATGGGTTTCCTGCAGGTACCGTGATCATTCCTCCCCAACCACCTCTCCCGCTTTCCAACCCCCCCCCCCCGGGTCAAGGCTCCAGTACGGGAAATTGTTTTTTTGTTGTGGTTTATTTCGCTTCACTTTTTCCCCTCTGCTCTGGCTATTTCGACTTTCGCTTCTCGGAGTCCTTTTAATCCTTTTTCGCCGACATTCCCCCCCCCCCCACCCCTTCCCTTCCCTTCCCTTCCCTTCCCTTTATTTCCTTCTCCTCCCCTTTTCCCTCTCTTGCTTTGTCTTTTCTTCTCCGCCCTCGCGTCCACCCCCACATCCGTCTTGCTTCGCTGTTTAATTTCTCTTTCGACACCCTCGCCCTTATGTCTCGTTTCTGTCTCCGCGTTCTTTATACCTCTTATCTCGATGTCTCTGTTTCTTTTCTCTGTCGCTTTCGGTGTCTAATTTTACCTCCTCTGGTCTCTGGAGGTACTACGCTACTGGCGAAAGCAGCGCTTTATCAGTAGACTCGAGTCGCCTATGCCAAATGCCCCGGGGGAGCAGCACGATCTCAGTTAATCCTAACTAGTTTGTACCCTGCGGAGATCAATGCGATAACCATCGTCATGTTTGGGTTGCACAGCTCTGCGAACCACGAAAAACGCGTTGACAAACATTCAGAAGGCGCCTGAGTGAGTGCAGATGTCATCGAATCAGAGCTCCAAATCTACTTTTACGACTTCTTAACACGATTTGCTGAAGAATTAACTCTCCGTCAGAGAAAAGGAAAATCGCGTGACTGGGAAACAAAGTCGCACTTTTCGTTCTGCGTAATGATTAGAACTCTCGACAGATTGGGTGCGTTTGGTTGTTTTGTTTGTCAATGATGCTTGTTCATGGTTTTCATTCAATCTGACCACTTTGCTAGCAGAAGTGCATATTTAAAAAAACTTCATGTCCTTTTAAAATGAAAACCCCATGCGACTTTTACAGCATAAATACCAGTATACCCACCCTTGCCGTTTAAAGTAAAAAGTGCTCCTTATGGAACTTAAAGTCGGTCGCTGCAGATTCGTGGGTGATCGATTTGAAACCATTTTTATGTCACTGCCTGAGATGAATTTCTGCTATCCTGTATTTCTGCCTGAAGCGATATTGATCATAAGAGCACTTGAAGGCCTAAATGGAGTGCATTTAAAAATAAAAATGTTGCACTGACTGACATCCAGAATTATGTCTACAACATTTGAATTTCGTGTTTAGTTAATTAAAAATACTTGCATTAAATGCACTAAACCTACCTGAACCAGTAAACATGCCATAAAGTGAACTGTGTGTACTTCAGTCTTTGATGGATATAGTTTCTTCGCTTTAGAGACGTCTTATTCTATTCTGGAACTTCATAATAGTCAACTATAGTATTTAGCCCTGATGCAGACGGACACATCAAGTTGCAGCTAGTACACCCACTCTGTGCAAATTTAAGGGCAATGTTTTGCAGTAATTTAGTTTTTTTTAATAATTTATAGTTTGACTGTTAATAACAATTTTTTAAAGAACAAAACTGAAAAGAATAAGGAAAAATGTAATATTTGGCTGAAGACCCCATTCAACAGATCAGCCTGAGAAACACCTGAAAACTATTGTTTCCATTCTTCACACCCACCACCCCCACTTTGTTACCCTGTTCTGAAAGATGCTGTTAACCTATAATCTTCCTCACTGCACACAATAACATTACCTCCATAATGGGATCCTTATGTCAGTGTTAACTGTATTACCTGTCTGATGCAGCTGCATGACAGAAAGAACCAGTACATCAGGTATGACTACCAGTAGGGCTGAGGAGCCTAGCTAACCTAAAATAATGATAAAGTTTATAAAAATGGTTGAGCCAGTCTCATAACACAAACTACAAAAAATTCCCTGAGCATAAGATATGATGATGAACGTTAATAGGGTGCAGGCTTATCATAACTTAAGTCAGAGCTTCATACCAAATGTTCAATGTACTTCTTTTAAGATTTTGGCAGAAAATGTAGAAATAAACTCATTATGTCCTGGTATATATTTGATTTTTATGATTATTTATGCTGCAGTTTTTCAAACTATTGATAATTGCTTTGAAATTCCTTGCATGGATGATTCTGTGACATGGAGGAATGCTTCCCAGAGTTTGCCAATTCTCCTCATCCCCAGTTCACAGGAGGCTTTTATCTGCCTTCAGTTCAAGGTGACACCTTTCTACCCCCTCGTCTTTGTGCAGTTAATCCTCACACTTTATTTTCCTTTCAGTTAGACTTACTTATCTCCCAAATTTCATTTCCACACTCCTCTTCACCTGCATTTCTTGCTCCACAGATTATTTCTCTGGGTGACCAGGAATGTTTCCACGAGCAGTATTTCAGACAATTAGTTTGCAAAATCAGGAATATGAGCCCTGCAAAATGAAATGAAATATGTTCCTCCCTTCTTGGCAGTGTACTTCCTACTGCTCATCTAGAGATTGGGAACAAAAAAATGACACACAAATGATTTTGTGTATTGCATAAGAGTGGTTTTAACTGCAATACATTAAAATTAAACATTTGAACATGTACTCCAATTTATTGATTTGCTTCCTAATGAACATCTAGAGATAAATTTTCCAGTTTTCATGAAAAAATTAATAACATTAATGTAGATTTGATACTAGTTAAAGCTTTATTGTCATTGAGGACAACGAGATTACACTGCTACTCTGTTCAGAGCAAAACAGTGCACTGACAATTCAATGACTGAAATCACAGTGAAAAATTTAAAAATAACATCTGAGTTATTTAGAACGACATCTAAGTTACAACTGAATTAAAAACAAACTCTCGAATGAAAGGAAACAGTGACTGCCCTATTCAAGTTTTGCACATGCCCATGTTATAAAATACGATTAAGTATGAAATAGCATCAATAATTAAGCCCATACTTAGAGATTGTCCGTAGTGCCTCTGGCGTATGGGTGGGTGGGGGCAGCATTGTTCAGTTGCATGACAACCCTGGGGAGAAAGCTGTTTTCCAGTCTGGATGTTTGTGCAGAGGTGTTTCTGTATCTCCTGTTGGATGGTAGGAGATTGAACAGGTGATTACTGGAGTGGGTTGAGTCCATCATGATTTTGCAAGCCTGCCATAGACAGCGTGAGTTGTAGATGGTTGCCATATCTGGTAGTTTTGTCCCAATGATGTTCTATGCAGTCCTGATCACTTGTTGAATTGCTTTTTCATCAATTGTGTTGCAGCTAGTGTACTACACCATGCAGTAGGTCAGTATGCTCTCAATTGCACTTCAACTTAAGTTTACTAGCAGCTTTTGGAACAGATTTGCTCTCTTTAAACTCTAAAATAGTACAGGCGATGTTGAGCCTTCCTTATTATCAAGGAGGTGTTGGTGGTTTGTGATGTTCACTCAGAGCTGGAGACCCTTTTCACTGCTTCACCATTTATGAGTCATGATCTTCTTGATTTCCTGAAATCAACAATTCCTTAGTTTGTTTGATGTTGAATGAAATGTTAATGGTTATTGCACCATTCAGACAGTTTCTGCACTACCTCTCTGTACGCTGTTTCATTGCTATGTGTAATGAATCCAATTACTGTTGTCTTCAAGTTTGATGATGAAGTTGGTGGCACAGGCAGAGGCACACTCATAGGTGAGAAAAGTGTAAAGTTGGGGGGGTGGGGCTCAGTACTCATCCCTGCAGTGCACCCGCACCAGTGTTCAGGGTCTGGGAAGTTGATGTGCACTTGCTTAGTCTGACTGTCTGGGGGCAATTGGCGAGAACGTCCAAAATCCAGTTTCAAATTGATGTGTTGAGTCCCAGATTGTGTAGTTTAATAGGCAACTTGTAGGGGACTATGGTGATCAAGGCAGAACTTTAGTTGATAAAAAGCAATCTTGGGTAGGTGTCCTTTGCTCCAGGTGTTCCAGTACATTGTGGATAGTGATTGAGCTGCTGTCCTCGATTGATCTGTTTGCCTTATAGGAGACATAACCAGTTTCTCCAGGTACTTGTGGGTGAGTGCAACCTATCTGTAGCTGTTGAGGCATGTTACCGTTGACTGCTTTGGGATTGGTATGATGGGTCATGTTTTCAAACATGCAGGGACCACAGCAAGGGAGAGAGAGAGGTTACAGATTTCAGGAAAAACCTCTGCCAGCTGGTCAGTGCAGTGTCTCTGAGGATCCGTTTGGGTATGCATTCTGGTCCACCTGCTCTGTGTGTGTTGATACTTTGGAGGGTACATCTCACCTCTAATGCTCAGTGCCAGTGCTGTGTCCTCCTCAGTTCTCAAGGCTTTCATTACTGGTTTGTTGTTGTCCCGGTCAAATGGAGCAAAGAAGTTATTTAGCTCCTCAGCTAGTGTGGCATCATTGTTTGCAGGGCAGGAGATTTTTACTTTGCACTCAGTGATGTACCCAACACGTTGGGGGTTGGTGGTGTTGTTGAAGTGCGTCTCTGTTTATTGCTTGAATCTAGTGGTTTTAATGCTTCTGTTAAGATTTGACCTGGCTTTGCTGTATGCTGCGGCAACACTGGATCTGTAAGTAGCATCCTAAGCCCTAAGGAAGTTCCTGACTTCATTGTTCATCCATGGCTTCCAATTCGGGAATACGCAGCTGTTTTTATTACTGGTGACATTGTCTATACAACATTTGATATCGTGTATGACTGTAGTGGTGTATTCCTCTGTCAGTTCCCAAATCGTGTGTTGCTTGGCATGCAAACAGGTTCCAGTCTATGCACTCAAGGCAGTGCAGAAGCTGTGAGAGAGCTCCCTCAGGCCATACTGTCACTGACTTGGTAATTGGTTATGTCTTCCTCATCACTGGTCTGTAGGCTAGAATTAGAAATAAAGACAAGTGGTCAGACACTCTGAGATGAGGGCATGGATACACCCTGTATGCACCTTCAATATTGGTGTAAACCTGGTCCAGTATATTGTTGCTCCTTGTGGGACATTTCACATTCAGGCAAAATTTAGGGAATACGGTCCTAAGGCTGGCTTGATTGAAGTCATTGGCTATGATGAAGGTGCCATCAGCATGGACAAACATTTGCTTATTAATAACATCATACAGTAGTGCTAATGCTAACAATACAATTAAGCTGTGTTTTTATAGATGGACTGGATCTTAAATTATTTGAAATTCAACTTGCAATATGCAGTCTATTCCATGTAGTTCAACTATTTGATGTAAATAAATTTTTTTGGATCAAAGAAAACTGGTTATGTTCCATCTGCAACTGTAAAGCCAAAAGACTGATTATGATGGTTTAGATAAGCATCCTTCAGCAAAATCAAAAATATGGGATAGCGGAACTGTTGCGTACTACAACATGTTTCATTTTATTCCCAGAACCTGGAATGAAAAGAAAAACTGAGCTGAACGAGCTGAGTAGGAAGGTCAGAATACAAAATAGTGTGAATGTAATACTAGAAAACCAATATAATTCTAGAAAGCAACCAAATATCACAAAACAGTTGTAATATAAATTAATCTTGCATGTGTAGCACTGTACACTATATGAAAGACCAAAGAGATTGAGGAAATGGATAACAAAAATGTTGGCTGCAAATAGGTTAGGTAGAATACAAGGTAGGTAAATATTGAAGGCTACTATTTGGAAGAAATGTGGGACCGTTAATTATGGCATATTAGGTGCTTATCTACTGTAGTTAAAAGTGAAAAGGATTTCTGTCACTGCTCCTATTTTAAGCACTAAATTCCAGAACCCAGATACTTTTTTTTCAACTCCTTTAATCTATCAGTTTTAAAAGAATGTAAATTCATTATTTACTATTCACTCTGCTAAAGGAAATTGGGCCTTCCTGGTCACCACTCTTACGCTCCTGTTGTAGATCAAACTTAATTCTCCCTTCAGCTTCTCCTTTTCTTAAAAAAAAGTCCCAATATTCAGTTTTCCTTCTTGGCCAAATTTCACTGACCAAAATCACATTCTTTGATATCCCCTCTCTTCATATTGAATCTTTGCTGTGTTGTGGCTAGAACTGTATGTGGTAATCTGGCTCCATTATGATTTTATCTAGCTCTGGCATATTCTCCCTGCCTTCCCTCACCATCGTGCCCCACACCCTACTTTTACTGTTTTCTCTATCTTTTCTAAAATATCACAACCCTAGAACATTAAGCATATATTCCTGTCCCTCTCTCAACCAAGTCTCTGTTATGACAACAACATTATGGTTCCATGTATTAATCAATGCTCTATTTTCATCACTCTTATCCATAATACTAACATTAAAATACACACATACTTCAAATTTGTATGTCCTGTTGTGTTTATTATCTTGGTCCTGCCTATTTGCAAGTAAAGTAGCAGGCAGCGGCACTTTCCATCAAAATCAAGGAAATTACACTGCAAATCTCACCAACAAAAAAAAACTAACACTGTTTACAAAGAGATCATAAACCAATCCAAAACAAAATATGGTCCTTAACAACAATGTAAGTACATTAACCTTAACAGTTTACAAGCCAGGATAACACTAGTCCTTGCAGCATCAGTCAATATTTCATCTTATGCTGAGCCATTGTGAACCCCACTCAGCACTAATGAACCAAATTATCTTGTTTTGGACAGGGTTGCCTTACTTAACAACTTACCAATGACCTGACTTACCAACATTCACATATTTTTAAACCATTTTTCAAGCTAGTGAAAATACTAATAAAATGTTTCGTGATATTCATTAATGATGGATACAATATGTATTCCATAAGTTTATTATGGATAGTGTTCAGATGATTGCTCAATGAATAAAAGAATTATAGCAAGTGCAAGTGGTGTGATATAATATAGAAAATAAACATTTGTAATTTATACAGAAATTAGATTATAGTTTTCCGTAATGGAACCCATATGGAACTCAGGCTTATTTTAATATTTATTAAAAGGTGTCTAGATTTCATATGTCTACCCATAGTATAGCATTCTATACTAAAGATTTTGTATGAAACTTTTAAGTTTATGGATTCTTGCACAACAAACATCTATTTTAAGTGGGAATCTAACAGAGCCAGGGCACTTCCACAGAGGGTGAAATAAACACAGACCCAAGAGGAAGCTTAATCGGGGAAGTAATCTCAAGTAAACATTTTCACTATGATTTGTTCAAGTCCGACGCTGACAGAAGCTTTGGAGCCAAGAATGCTTTTGACTACAAAATATGACAGACATACAGGATAACAGTAAAGGGTTGCAAAATAATTTAAAAGGAAGAGTAAAAGTGACAGCAAAAATGAATGATAGGCAATTTAGGTATTTTCAGAACTTATTGATGAAGAACTTATTGCAAAAGTTCTGCAAACTCCTGCGAATAGCACTTGTTTACCCCAAATGAAAATTTGAATGACATAATCACTTCTTCACATCAAACTCTGTGCATTGAACTCCATCTTTCATAATACAAACTAAACCATATCACATATTAACTTAGCATTCCATGACTAAGTGCTGGAGTATAATGGGCAGTATAAATATGTCACTGGTAGGGAAGTTATTCTTGAAGAATCTTAGGGTCAGGATTTATGAACAATTAGAAAAGCATAGCCTAATTAAGGACAGTCAGCAATGGCTTTGTCTAACTAACTTGATTGAGTTTTTTGACAAGATGACAAAGGTGATTGAAGGTAGAGCTGTGGATGTTGTCTACATGGATTTTAGTAAGGAGTTTGGCAAGGTCCCTCATGGGAGGCTCATCCAGAAGATTAAGATTCATGAGTGAGATCCATGGTGAATTGGCTGTTTGTATTCTGAATTAGCTTGCCTATTATATATATCTGATTTTAAGTGGGAATCTAGTGGAGCCATGGCACTTTAACAGAGGGTGAAATAAACAGAGACCCAAGAGGAAGCTTAATCGGGGAAGTAATCTCAAGTAACACACACAAAATGCTGATAGAACACAGCAGGCCAGGCAGCATCTATAAGGAGAAGCACTGTCGACATTTCGGGCCGAGACCCTTCGTCAGGACTAACTCAAGTAAACATTTTCAGTATGATTTGTTCATTTTTTAAAATATATGTATGCATGTATATATAAAAGAGCAAAAGCTAATTGAGAAAATAGCTGGGATTTCCTTAGTTTATATGGGACACTATGCTGCTTAAATGGGATAGGAGATCTTTGCTGAACAGTTTCTAACTATTGTCAATTGCGTGCACTTGTGCAGTGTTAGGCATTACACTGTATTTAGAGCTGACAGTTGTTAAATAGAGTTAGTAGTGTGTGTTTGTGTTCAAAAAGTCGAGATTTTTGTCACTGAGAGTTTGCAATAAATAAGCAGTAAGACAATTCAGAACTGTTTTGTTCACTGTGGTTTCAAGCATTCAGGCTTGGAGATGCCAGAAACGTCCAGAAAGATGAAATGATTTCACTACTTCAAGTTAGCAACTATGATGAATTTGAAGGTATCTGTTAAGTTTTAATTGTTAATTAACAATTCAAAGGAAGACTCAGCAGTCCAGGAATGCAGGTCTGACTTTTTTTTTAAGTGAGCCCTGCATGTATCATGTGATAACGTGCAATTCATGTAGTTTTACATATAACCATAATGAATGAATGAATTATCTAAACAACAAAGGATGCTTAATCAAACAATATATTCACAAGATTATCCAAATGTTACTGAAATATTAAATACATAACCCTTCTTATATATAATCTCCAACTCAGTTGCGTCTCTGCAGTTTCCACTGAAACAGTGATTTCAATTGCTCTTTTAAATGTAGGTTGTGCTTCAGTTAGGAGCCATTTTTGAATGCTTTCTTGAAAGATTCCACAAACTAAACAATCCCTCAGTGCATTAATTAACCCTTTCTTAGAACTGACAATGATCAGACAATCTCTTCAATTCAGCTATGTATGCTGAAATGGGCTCCCCTTTTTAAAATTCTGCTTATGAAACATAATGTGTTCAGCAATTAACAATGGCTTTGGTTTTAAATGTTCCTGCATTCCTTTCACAACATCAGCAAAGTTCATTTCTGCTGATTTGGTTGCAGCAGTTAAACTTCAAAGAAAACTATATGTCTTTTTGCCCAATGCACTCAACAAAATTGGCCAAAATTGTTTCTCATTGGCCATTTTATTTGCTTCAAAATATTGTTGAATTAGCACAGTATGCATGAGCCAGTCATCTATTGTGTAATCAAGCTCATCAATCTTTCCGAAGTAGCCAGCCATTTCTGCTTCGTTGAGAAGTAGTTGGGAAGCCGAAAAGTCTGAAAATAGACAAGTCACCTGGACCAGATAGTCTACAGCCCAGAGTTCTGAAGCATGTAGCTAAAGAGATTGTGGAGAAATCAGTAATGATCTTTAAAGAATTGCTAGAATCTGAAATAGATCTGGAGGACTGTAAAATTACAAATGTCCCTCTACTCTTTCAGAAGGGAGGGAGGAAGAAAGGAAATTTATAGGTGAATTAGCCTGACTTCAGTGCTTGGAAAAATGTTGGAGTCGTTTATTAAGGATCAGGTTTTGGGGTACTTTAGAGGCACATGATAACATCGGCCAAAGTCTGCATGGTTTCCTTATGGGGAAATCTTGCCTCATCAATTTGTTGGAATATTTTGAGGAAATAACAGGCTGGATAGGTAAAGGAGAGTCAGTGGGTGTTGTTTATTTGGATTTTCAGAATGCCTTTAACAAGGTGCTGCACACGAGGCTGCTTAATAAGATAGCCCATGGTATTATAGAAAAGTGACAAGCATGACTAGAAGATTGACTGATTGGCAGGAGAAAAAGAGTGGGAATAAAAGTTTTTTTTTTATGGTTGGTTACCGATGACTAGTGATATTCCACAGGGTTCAGTGTTGGGACTGCTTCTTTTCACGTTATATATCAAGGATCTGGATGAAGTTTGTGGCCAAGTTTGTGGATGATACGAAGATTAGTGGAGGGGCAGGTAGTGTTGAGGAAGCAGGGTGCCTGTAGAAGGACTTAGACATATTGGGGGAAATCAGCAAAGAAGTAGCAGATGGAATATATTACAGGGAAGACCATGGTCATGCACTTTGGTAGAAGGAAGAAAAGTATGGACTATTTTCTAATTGGGGAAAAAATTCAAAAATCAGAGATGCAAAGGGGCTTGGGAGTCCTTGTGATGGATTCCCTAAAGGTTAACTTGCAGGTTAAGCCACTGGTGAGGAAGGCAAATGCAATGTTAGTGTTCATTTTGAGATGACAAGAATACAAAAGCAAGGATGTAATGCTGCAACTTTATAAGGCATTGGTCGCATTATATGTGGAGTATTGTGAGTAGTTTTGGACCTCTTATCTATGAAAAGTTGTACTGGCATTGAAGAGGATCCAGAGGAGGTTCACAAGAATGATCCCTGCAATGAAAGGGAAGTTTGCTGGCTCCAGGCCTGTACTCACTAGAGTTTAGAAGAATGAGGGAGGAATTTCATTGAAACCTATCAAATATTGAAAGACCTGTGGAGAGGATGTTTCCTATAGTTGGGTTGTCTAGGACCAGAACGCACAGCCTCAGAATAGAGGAAAGTTCATTTAGAACAGAGTGGAGGAAAAAATTGTTCAGTCAGCTGGTAGTGAATCTGTGGAATTCACTATCATAGACTGCAGTGCAGCCAAGTCATTGGGTATAATTCAGGTGGAAGTTATAAGTTTCTTGAAACATAGATTGGTGGGTTAGTAAGTTTGCGAATGATATGAAATTTGATGGTGGTGTAGATACTGTAGAAGACAGGCAAAGGATTCAATGGTATTTGGATTAGTTACAGGTCTCAATGGAGAAATGGCAGATGAAGTGTTGTATTTTGGAACTTTAAATGTAAAGAGATAGTACATTGTTAAGGGCAAGACCCTTAACAGTATCGAATCTTGGTGTCTAAGATCATAACCCTCTGAAAATGGCTATACAGATTGAGAGAGTGGTAAAGAAGACATGGAATTGAGTTCAAGAATCAGAAAGTTATGCTGCAGCTTTTTAAAATTCCAGTTAGGCCACATCTAGAGTTTTGCATTCAGCTCTGATCACCCCATTATTGGAAGGATGTGGAGGCTTTGGAGAGGGTGTAGAAGTTTACCTGAATGCTGCCTAGATTAATGTGCTTTAGAGGAGAGGTTGGATAAACTTGTTTTCTCTGGAGTGGCAGAGGCTGATAGAGGTTTATGAGATGAGTGGCATGGATAGACAGCCAGCAAATTTTCCCCAGGGATGAAATTTTACTAAGTATTTGGGTTGCATTTCTGTGGGGGGGGGGGGTTAAATTCAAAGGTGATGTATGGAGCAAAATTTCTTTACAGGGTGGTGAATGCTTGGACTGCACTGCCTGGGATAGTGGGAGAAAAATATGATAGGGGCATTCAAGAGGCTCTTAGATAGGCTCATGGATGTGCAGGAACTGGAGGGTTATGGACATTGTATATGCAGAAAGAATTAGTTAACTATTTAATCACTAATTTAGTGCAGCACAGCATTGTGGGCTGAAATGTCTGTTCTTGTGCTGTACTGTTCCATGTGCTGCAGTGGTTCATTGTGTCAACCATCCAGTATTTAAACAGAATTGAATATAAATCAATGTAGAATTAAATCTAATAAAAATACATTGTCAGTACAGACCCTATTATACACCAAAATTCCTGTTAGGGTGTTTGCAAATGTAGTTTCTTGATGCTGTCCAACAACCAGCTGATAAATTTTCATACAGTACAACTTAGCTATGATGTCTAATTCTCCTTAAATGTAATTTTTTTATACTTTAAAATTAAAATGGGATTTGATCAGGATCATTGTTGCAATACTTTTTCAGGATAAGGCTTCTATAGTTTTGGATCTAGATGTTATACTTGTGATACAAATTAACCTCTACCCAGCTGAAATTTTAAATTATGAAGAAAATTCATTCTGTCTTCATTAGAAGAAATGGTTGAACTACTTACAACTAAGATGCAGTTTCTACAGATCACCTATTAATTCTTTCAAATATTAACCCACACAGAGGCTTAGAGAAAAGTCTGGCAGGGAAGCAGTTGAGAAAAATAGATAATATTGTTGCAATTGCAGAGAGCTTTTGTGCAATCATACCTGCAATTATGGTTTAAAAAAGTTAAAGAGCATATGAAGTAGCAGTAGGAATAATCTAGTTAGCCCTTTGTGCCAGTTCAACCATTCATCAGATTATGGCTGATCTTCTAATTCTACTCTATTTTCCTTCACTTTCCCAATATCTGTTGATTCCCATTATATCCATAAATGTATTGATCTTAATGACTGAGCCTCCACAGCTTTTCAGTGTATAGAATAGTGAAGTCTCGTCATTCTCTCAAGAAGAAATTTCTCCTCATCTCTACTCCTTTCTTTATTCTGAGATTGTCGCTCTGATTCTGGAATCCTTAACTAGGATGATCTCTCTACATTCATCCTGCAAAGTCCTGTAAGAGTTTAATGAGTTTCAATGAGATACCCTGACATTCTGCTGAATTCCAGACAATGCAGGCCAGATCTATTCAGTTTATCTTTAAATAGCAAACCAGTCATTCCTCTAACCAAACCAATGAATATTCTTTCTATGGCAAGTACAATCTTTCATGGTTAAGGAGACAAAAATTGCAATATAATCCAGATGTAGTGTCATTGAGCCCCCTACGTGTAATGTACATATCCTCTTGCAATCAAGGCCAATATATAGTATTTTCCTTGCTAAATGTCAGCAGCTGCATATTGGCTCTCAGCAATTTGTATACAAAGACACTTTGGTCCCTTTGCATATCAACATTACCCAATCTTCACCATTTAAAAAAATATAGTTTTCCTAAACACACGGGTTTCTACAGATGCTGGAAATTATGTAAATGTTTTCCTAATTTGTGCACCAAAGTTGATATCTTCACGTTATCACATTAAATTTCATTAACCATTTTCTTGCCCATCCCTTCAGCTTGTCATTATCTCCTTGCACCTTTATTTACATCCTTGTGCCTACTCACAAGTCTCACGTAGGTATGTATCTAATTTGTTCCCTTCTGCCAGATTGTTGATACAGATCTCCAATAACTGGTGAAAAAATACTAATGAAGAAGACACAAATTGCTTAAGTACTTGCCTTGCAGGTGGTGCATCATAGCTGAACTAGTTTGATTTCTGGCACAAGTTATTCCTGGACTTAATGGGTAAGATTGATGTATTAATTTGAGTCAGCAAGGATTGTGTTACATAAAGATTCTAAAAATGATTGATAATAGGCATTGAAAATCTACTTTCTCTGACTAGAAAGTTAAAATTAGGCAGCCTAATTCCAGGATAGTGAATCAACAATTTAGGATTGAGATGAGGAGGAAATGTATTTACTAAGGCGATTATCAGTCTTTGGAATTCTGTAGCCCCAGAGAACTATGGATACTCAATCATTGAGCACTTTCAGGACTGATATATATTTGTACATTAAGGATTTGAGTTCCACATTTATCAATGGACACAGTTTAGTACTTTTAAGTAAGTATAGGATTATCATGTAATTGTACAGGGGCTTGCACCCGATCGCTCTGGAGTTCAAGTCACTGCTAAATCAGTTAGAAACTGTTTCAGGAACTCATAGAAAGATTGGCTGTGGGTGGGAAAGTAATCATGATGCACAGGAACAGCTATGATATTTCTGAATAATGAACCATACTTGACGGTGTGTGTGGCCTATTTCTTCTGTAAGAGTGAGAGCACAGCTTGCTTTGTGAAGGCAGGAGGAACATATTACACTTATTGATTTCATTCATTTAGACTTTTATTTTAATTCCTTCGGAGGTATCTTGCTGGTTAGGTTGCTCAGGTTCTGGGAAGCTTATTGAAACGTATAAGAATTGAGTGTCTGCTAAATTAATCAGGTACCTTTTTTTTAAGAGTTCGACTGATTTGGTAGTGACCTGAACCCTAGTGTAGTTAGGTTTGGGTCCCTGTTAAACGATGATTCTGTCCCTCTCTGGATTAATGATATGGTTGCATTGTTAAATATAGATTCCCACTAGTTCATAGTTGAGAAGTCATGTGTCTGCAAGAGTTTGCATTCAATGAAGGAACAAAGTTGATCAACATACACTTAGTTCTGTAAATAAATAGGCCAGTTAATTCCACTGAATAACTTCAGCAGAAAAATATATGTGTATAGTATTTTTTAAATCTTTATAAAGCCTGTGCAACTTCAAAAATAAATACCATTTTTATTAATTATGACCTTTGTGCAAATTTTAAGACAGGATATTACTTTGAAAGGAAATGTAGCTTTCTTCTCTAGGCTGCAGACAGTAGCAGTTTGTAGATGTCTGTTCCAGTTGAACTGGTTTTTTTTTTGCCTGCTGAATTTAACCGTCTTAATTTAAATTTATTTAGGGCTTGCTATGTGTGAGATTAACAACACCCAGTTTCGTTCTATATTCAGGGAAGGGCTATACTTGGAAACTGGAGTATAGAGTGTGCAGTTCTGGTTGGTGCATTACAGGAAGGATTAGAGGGCTTTGGAGAGGGTGCAGAAGAGGTTCACTGGGATGTTCCCTGGATTAGTGAGTATTATCCATAAAGAGAAGTTGAACAAACTTGGAATGTTTTCTCTGAAGCATCAGAGGCTGAAGAGTACCTGATAGAAGTATATGGCATTATGAGAAGGTATAAATAAGTTAGACAATTATTGTCCTTTTTCTGGGTAGAGATGTCAGGTACTAGATATACACAGTTTTAAGGTAAGATGAAGGAAGTTTGAATGTGATTTACAAGGTAGTTTTTTATGCAGAGATATGTAAGAGACTGTAATGCTGCCCAAGAGAAGTGGTGGAAGCAGATACAATAGCAATGTTTAAGAGGCATTCAAAGATGCATACAATATATGGAGAGATAAAGATGGGATTTCATTGGATTGGCATCAGGTTCAGCAGACGCACCATAGGCTGAGGGATCTATTCCTATGCTGTTCTATGTTTAAGTGAGAAGCCACCTACTTCATGTTTATTCAAAAACTCAATTGGAGAAGGGTGTATCCCTAATTCAGCATTGTTTCAACATTCTCCTGTTGGTTTCCTTTAACCTCTGCTGATTTTTACATTTGTGGAAATGTGATCATTGTGTACATGTGAAGATGATGCTGAGTTCAATGTTGTGAATGAGCTTCTTTAACACTCACAGTCAGGGTGCCAGAAAAGATCATTGAAGTAGACTAACTTAATAACAGTAACTCAGTGTTCATCAATTCCTCTCACTGTCAAATTCAATGACTCTTCACTGTCAGTTCAGAGAGCATTTCTTGAAATAGATCTACAGTATTGCCTTGGTCTCCCCTGCCTTGTGGAATCAACTTCAGTGAGTGTCAAGTACCACACCTCATCTAGTTTTTAGTTCCAGGTTGCAACTCTTGATGATGCTAACCTTTTCTTCCAAAGGACCTGAAGAATGTTCACAAAGGCCAGGGAGAATTAAACTGTTCATGATCATGAACTGTCTGATTAGCTAGACCACTGGAAAGCACGGCAGTTTTTCTCATGGGGGTGTTCTTAATACCAGCAGAATGTCAGTTGCTCTGAAGATAGTAGCAGCTTGTTTAGATATGCAGGAAGGTAATCATGCTCATATTTACTGAATAAAAGAAGCAACAGTGTCAAGTGTCAGAAGGACTTAGACATATTAGGAGAATGAGCAAAGAAGTGGCTGATAGAATACAGTGTTTGGGAAGTTTATGGTCCTGTATTTTGGTAGAAGAAATAAAAGCGTAGACTGTTTTCTAAATGGGTAGAAAATTCAAAAATCCAAGTTGCAAAGGGACTTGGGAGTCCTCATGCAGGATCCCATAAAGTTTAATTTGCAGATTGTGTCAATGGTGAGGAAGGCAAATACAATGTCAGCATTCATTTTGAGAGGACTAGAATATAAAAGTAAGGATATAATGTTGAGGTTTTATAAGGCACTGGTAAGGCCTCAGTTGGAGTATTGCGAGCAGTTTTGAGCCCCTTATCTAAGAAAGGATGTGCTGACGTTGGAGATAGTTCAGAAGATGTTCGTGAGAATGATTCCGGGAATGAAAGGTTTACCATATGAAGACTGATTGATGGCTCTGGCCTGTACTCCCCAGAATTCAGAAGAATGAGTGGTGATCTCATTGAAACCTATTGAATGTTGAAGGGCCTCATTCGAGTGGATGTGTAGAGAATGTTTCCTATGGTGGGCGAGTCTAAGACCAGAGGACAAAGCCTTGGTATAGAGGGATGTCCATTTGGAATGGAGATGAAGAGGAATTTCTTTAGCCAGAGAGTAGCGAATCTGTGGAATTCATTGCCACAGGCATTTAAGGCAGAGATTGATAGAATCTTGATTAGTCTGGGCATGAAGGGTTATAGGGAGGAGGCAGGATATTGGTGCTGAGAGGGGAAATGGATCAGCCATGATGAAATGGCAGAGCAGACTCAATGGGCCAAATGGCCTAAATCTGCTCCACTATCTTATGGTCTAATTGTAGGGATGTGCATTTTCTTTTTTAAACACATTTTAAAAATCCTATCTTCTCCACTGAAGGCATCAGTTGTTTCTCTGAAATGCAGTAACTGAGCATGATTCTCTCTGGTGCCTCATATATGTGACTTATTTATTTGTGAGCAGCAGTGGTGTATCTTGTATCAAAGTAATATTACAACTGAGGATTTTCTTCTTGAACTACTGATCCTAGACCTGCATTTCACCATAGGCTGTTGGATTCTAATTAGGAACACTCTTTTCTCTTTAGTAGGATGTTAGAGTTAAACATGAACTAAAGGTCAAACTGGGAGCATTGTGGGTCCATATGACAGGGCTCCCAATTAGCATCCAGTTCCACCTACATCTGAGACTATTTATACTAAATTTAAGCAGATTACTATCAGGCATGTTTCTGAAACAACTGGTTGTAGTCATAATAAGAACAGAGCTGCATTGCTGGAGCATTTTGAAATTACAGTGGACGGTGTACTTGACTATCTGCTTTCCTTTTGCAGTCTGTCGACTTGATGGAAGTGGTTTCTGTGGTGTTTAACTGCTGGTCCCATTAAATATCCAGGGCTAACCATTGAAATAAAGGGGTAGTTGGGAACTCTGGTGCAACAAAAATATCTCAAGTTATAGGCCCAGGTGCATTAGAACGTGAAGGCTCACCACAAAAA
Organism: Hypanus sabinus; assembly: GCF_030144855.1. Taxonomy (NCBI): domain Eukaryota; kingdom Metazoa; phylum Chordata; class Chondrichthyes; order Myliobatiformes; family Dasyatidae; genus Hypanus; species Hypanus sabinus. Next base: position 143,594,312 of record NC_082709.1, on the reverse strand, counting down.
TGTATTAACATGAATAGTGGCAGTTCTGGCAGAGGCCAGTAATTCACTCAATTCTGAAAGTTATGGGAACTTTTAGTGCCATTTACAGCTTGTGATTTTGTGCATTCTTACAGGAATGTAGCTTGCTTGCCATAAATTGGTACTCACACAGATTTCCATTCCATGTTACACCCTGCAATGTGGTACACCTAATAATTATGCAAACTTTTTAAAGCTTCATGAGAGCACAATTAAATCAACAGTTTTATTTTTCTTTTGGAAAGATTTTAACACCAAATGCTAGTTATGATAATAGTGCTACATTCAGCGGATTAGGAAAACATTAAGCATCACCAATAGTATTTTTAAAAATAATTACTGAAATAATGTTTACATTACACAATTGTTCATGCAGTAATTTAACAAAATCCTCTAATGAGTTTACAATTGTAAAAGCCATCATATTGGAAAAATTGGTCACATCCGGAGAAAAAAATTATAAAGAAATTTCTTTGTGGGACTGTTCTATCTGTTGAATATTCTCTTGCATAAAAAGACTCTAGGTTAGATTGCAAAGGTGGACTGGGTTAGCATTTTTCACAAGCAATGGAACAGCCACAGTTGGCTCGCAACTTCTCAAAGATTGCAAAATCAGATGAGGTTCACTTTTTAAATCATTTTAGAGTGATACTGCAGAGTAGTGGCTGCTTGTAAATGCTGGTTATTGGTATAACTTGCATTTTAAAAATTGTCAGATTTTCTCTCAGACTTTTGAGGGCATTACCATTTCTACAATTTATGTATTGCTTAAATGTTTTGTAGCAACTTTTTCAATGAGGTGAATACACAACTCTCAATCCTTACCTGAGGTGTTTGTGTTCTTTAAACCATATAAGAGTGTTTTTATCTTTTGTATTGTTATTCATTTGAAATGAACATATATTCATAGAGTAGAAATTTGGTTCAGGAGGCATTTCTAGTCTCACACAGAGGAGGGATTAAAACTTCACCACACAGCAAAGAACATAAATGTTTTCAATGTGTTTACAACTGAAAGAACTTGTAGAAATGTTAACTCATTTATTTTTTTGATAAATTTTACAACTCATATGAGAAGTATTCTGATATTGATTATTCATTTCACAAACTGCAATTCTAATTTTTATATATAAAAAGATTACTTTGATCACTTGCTATGGATGTTTTTTCAGTTTGTCATCTATTATTAATGATGATATTGTGATAAATCTTAATTTGGAATTATATGATAATATATCAGTTACTTAAAAGGTACAAGATACATACCATTGCAAATAGTCTGTTAATGGATGCGTCGATGGTCATTAATATACCAAGATGCTTAACCCTGAATAAGAATTAAAGATGATATAAGCTTTTAAAATTAAATTAAGAACTAAAATAAACTTGAATGTTAATTTACTTGATTAGAACAATGAACAATTGTAAAATAAATATAGACTTGTCAGGAATAAAGCATTTACAGTATTATTTACCCATTGTTCGTGGTAATAAGGAGGCTTGATATATATTTTGTATATTGATTATAATGTATTTTGCTTTAAAGAATAAAGTTGTGGAGAAGGGAAGCTTCAATCAAAAAGACGTCATGCTGTCAGCAACCCCCTTATACAGCAACCTTCACAGCTGGATGAGCACTGATAGAGTTCGCATGTGTGGAATTAATGAAGAAGGGTAAGATAAGTTATATTTTTGCATGGTAATAAATAAAACAAAACTTTTGACCCTCATTGGGATTCATCTCTGGGAAATCATAGTTATTTGACAGGATGGTGACTCTTATAAATGCATAGATTAGATTTGGTTTTCTTGAATGGTGTGGAAGATTGTTAACCTGGCTTACTTAAAGTTTAAATATCTTGGCTTAATGAATAATATTGAATAGATGGCTTCCCTTTCCAAGCAAAATTAACCAATTCTATTTATTTCTTTTAGTTATATCAAGACATGTGAGGTGACAAACTGTTTCAAATTATAATTTCCAAAGACATGAATGATTTTCCATTCACGAAGTGGCTCAAATTTTGTGGTTGGTGAGGAAGCAATTGCATTTATGTTCACTGTGAAGTTTCCCCAAAAGTTTTGCAATATTTACACCCTTCTTTGTCATTGGCTACTGGTAGATATCAGTTCAAGGGAATTCTTGGCATTCAACAGATATTTTAATCATTATAGCTGAGCCACTGTTTACATTAAAGGAAATATAAGAGACAACAGGTACTGGAATTTGGATCAAAGAATAAGCTGCTGGAGAAACTCAGTGGGTCAGGCAGCATCTGTGGAAACAAAGCAATAGTTGTCATTGTGGGTCAAGACTCTGCATCAGGATTGAGAGTGTAGAAAGGAGATAGCTAGTATAAAGAGGTGAAGGGGCCAGGCAATGCAGGAGCTAGCAAACAATAGGTGAATCTAGGTGTAGAGGAGATAATGGACAGAAGGAAACCAGCTGAGAAGGAGATGGGTGGAAATAGTGACAGAGGTTGGGAGAAAATTAGTGGAGACAATAGAGCTGCTGCTGACTATTAAATCTGATTTTTTTAAAAAGGAAATTGATAATTGAAACCAAATAATGTGAGTGATAGTGGGCAGATGGGAATGGTGAGGGAGGGGAGTGAAGGACTGAGTGGGTTGAGTGTGTGGGTGATAGGCAGATGGAATCAGGTGGCAGAGGGTAAAGGGAACACAAAGTACACTGCAGATGCTGTGGTCAAATCAACAAGTACAAACAAACTGGATGAACTCAGCAGGTTGGGCAGCATCTGTTGAAATGAGCAGTCAACGTTTCAGGCCAAGACCCTTCATCAGGACTCCTGCAGCTTGTATGTACAAGAGGGTAAAGGGAAACAGGAGACTCTGGCAAAGGGAAGTGGTGATTGGAAAGAACTGTAGTGCAAGAGGCTCTTGGTGGATTGGAAGGGGTGAGAGAGTGAGAAAGGGTGCTGGTAATCTGACTTTTATACTGCCTAACTATCCTAGGGCAAATTTACAGAAACCAATTAATCAATAAACCAGGAACTAATCAGCTATGACGTTATCAAATTGCAGACGAGGGGTTCAGTTGTTCACTCATGTACTCATGTTCCTTTTTCTTAAGTCACCAGAAGAGTTTGCTAAACAGTAGTCATGATTTTTGCCTTGCTCTGAAAAGTTATACCTTGTGCAATACTTTCAGGGTATTTGACAGTATGATCAATTCAGAAATACCCAGATATTTCATGTTAATTTAAGTGATTTTGGACCTGCCTCCAGGATGTATCCCTGCATACTCTGTCCATATCTTCAAATTACTAGTACAGATGCCTGGGCAAGCACAGCCTCAGAGTGACTATAAAGAAGATGGTATACAATTGAGTCTCTAGGTCTTTCACAAGAAACAAGTTTCAGTCAGAGCCCCACCTTTGATGATGTTCAAGTTCTTAAGGGTTTAAAAAAGTCTCAGATAAAGAGAAAATTGCTTTAATAATTCTTCCAGAAGAAGATGGTGCCAGTGAATAATGTGGCTAAGAGCAACATCCTTCAGATGGGTCACAAAACTACTTTGACTTCTTTTGCATCTTCCCTTTTCTTTCAAATGTGCTTCTTCTACTATTTGGAGCCTCTGATCTAGATTTTGATGGTGTGTTTTTGGGTTGGTTAGGCGATTTGGCATTTTGCTGTCTCTGAGCAAGTTCCTTGAGGCCAAGAAGCCTGGAGATGGGATGCAAGCCCACAATCAACTCCATTTCTTGCCGATTAAAAACCCGAGGAAGATTAAAAGCATCGAGGTGCGGAAGGCAAGTGGGTGTTCAGTGCCGTCTACAGCCTCTCACTCGCTGTTGCCAGAGGAAGGTGCCAGCATGTGAGGCTCTCTCTCTGCTTCTGGAGGAAGGTGCCTGCATTTGAATGGTCTCTCTCCCTCAATGCATTTGGAGGATGGTGCTGAAATTCTTTGTCTGCAGATTGTGGATTGGACTCTCATTCATGTTATGATGTGTTTCTGGTTGCTCCTTTTTTTTGTTGTCGCTATTTTTGGTGATTTTGATTGGGATGGCCTGCAGATACCAAACACTGAGCTGAACTGAATGTGCACTCTTTCGATTTGTATTTTATGTTCTGAAATGTTCACTCCTTTTTTTTTGTTGCCACTTGTGCTATTTTTTTTTGCATGGGGGAGTGTTTGATGTTTTTCTTTGAAAGGGTTCCATGGTTTTTCTTTGTTTCGTGGCTCTCTGCAGGAAAGACAAATCTCAGGGTTTATATACTGCATACATACTTTGATAATAAATGCATTTTGAACTTGGACAAATAATAAACTGAAGAAAGTAGTACCAGTGACCACAGATGACGTGACCAAAGATGACGTCCTTTAGGCAGTTCATGAAACTAATTATTTTACTTTTTCTTCTTTCAAATGAGTGCTATTTGATGGTGTGTTTTTGGGCCGATTGAGTGATCTGGCACTTAGCTGTCTCCAAGGCAGTTTGGTGAGGTTTGGAACATAGTGTGTGGCCTGGAGGTCAAGATGCCTGGAGATGGGGTGTGAGCCCATGATTGACTTAATTTCTTGCTGATCAAAGCATCGAGTAAGATTGAAATGTGTGAGAACGAGAGCAGAAGGCTAGTGGGTGTTCAGCATCATCTGCCTGTGCTTGACTGGTCTCTCTCTCCCTCTCCCTCTCCCTCTCCCTCTCCCTCTCCCTCTCCCTCTCCCTCTCCCTCCCCCTCTCCCCCTCTCCCCCTCTCCCCCTCTCCCCCTCTCCCCCTCTCCCCCTCTCCCCCTCTCCCCCTCTCCCCCTCTCCCCCTCTCCCCCCCCCTCTCCCTCTCCCCCTCTCCCTCTCCCCCTCTCCCTCTCTCTCCCCCCCTTGTGCTCGCTGCACCCAGAGGATGGTACTGGATTCTTGGTTTTTCAGCAAGGTTTAATTGATATGGTTTGTGGATTGGACTCTGTAGTTCATGTTATATGTGTTTTTGGTTTCTGGTTGCTTTTTTTAATTGCTATTTTTTGCGATTTTGATTGGGGTGGACTGGTCCTGTGGCCTGCAGTCAACAAACGACACATCACTAATTCGAAATTAACTGAACATTCCTAGACTGTTTCAATGACTCTGTGGTTTGATGTTTTATTTTCTGTGTCTTTCGCTTGTTTTTTTTGCTGTTTATGCCATTGGTTTTTTTATTGCATGTTGGGTATTTGATATTTTCTCTGAATAGGTTCCATGGTGTTTCTTTGTTTCTCGACTGTCTGTGGGAAGACGAATCTCAGAATTGTATACCACATACACACTTTGATAATAAATATACTTTGAATTATTTAAATAACTAGAATATTGAAATAGAGTAAAGTAAATAAAAAGTGGAAAACCTCATTGAAGTGAGTGAAAATTCTGATTCCATGCCAGATCAGCATTTATCCTGGTGTTTATAGTCAAATTGCAGAAGTCCTGTTCACTTAGGGGTTATTGAATATTTCCATTTTCTTGATTTGTTTCTAGCTATAACATGTAATCTGGGTCCCCAGATATGACAACCTTTCACAAGTGGCAAGGTTTATTGAGGGCATTTTAGGATTTTCTGGATTAAACCAAGCAGCTGTGGAAATCCTGAATTTGTCAGTTTCATGTAATTATAGCAAACATTAATTATTTTGCCCATATTTCTACTGCAGTGTATATACCATTAAATTAATCACCTCATGTTGTTGGGGAATGCTGCTCAAAACAGGCAATGTGCTAGAAATTATTTTCCTCTCTCCAAAAATAAGAAGAGAATTTGTAGGGGACTTGCACTTAACTTGCCTATGTACGTGTGATCATTTTAATTTTAACTACTTTGCTTTTAGTTTGCAGAAGTATGTCAAAACAATATAAATTCAGCACTAGTTTAAACTGGACTATAGATTTACTATTCAAAATACTATATGTCTAAAATTCCTTTTCAGTTTTGAATGGCTAATGCTTACTCGGTCAAAAATAAATGCTTACAAATAAATCTACATTGCATTTCTGTATGATACATGTGGAAAATTGAACCCACTGAGATCCAAATTCCAGGCGATTATATAGAACACATAACACAGCACAGGAAAAGGCCATTTGGTCCACAGTGTTGTGCCAAACCAGCTAAAAAGCAAGTCAAAAAGACCCAAACACTAATGCCCCCCTAACTACACCACATCCGTATCTCTCCATCCTCCTTATATCTGTGTGCCTATCCACATGCCCCTTAAAAGCCTCTAATGTATTTGCCTCTACCATAATTAATGCAAAATAGTTTTTAAAGTGGTTGGTGCAGTGGTGTTGGAGGTAGTGCAACTGTCTTGGAGCTCTAGTGACCTTGCTTCAATCCAGCTGAAAGTATTGTTTCAGTAAGGTTCGTTTTGCCATTGTATGCATGTTCTGTTGCTCTCAAGAGCTCTCTTTTGATATACATGATTAAATAAGGTGCTTCAACATGAATAGTGCAATTACTGTTTCAACCCATTGAGATGTAATCTGCTAGTTACTACTGCTTAACTAGGAATAATAGGAGCTCTGTTATATTCTATTTGAACATGTAAATGGTTTGTCTTGAGGCCATTGTCTCCCTCAATATGGCTATTATTTGCACAAGTTAAGGTGGTAACCATATTTTTGACAGTTTGTTTCTGATTAGCCAAAAGGGATTTGGTATCCAAATTGAAGAGCTACTGTAGTTTTTGCTCTGCTTAATATACACTCATTGGCCACTTTGTTAGGTACATTTGTACACCTGCTTGTTAATGCAAATATCTAATCAGCCAATCATGTGATAGCAACTCAGTGCATAAAAGTATTCAGACATGGTCAAGAAGTTCAGTTGTTCAGACCAATCATCAAAATGGGGAAGAAATACAATCCATCGTCAAAGTCTCCTTGAATCAGAATCAGGTTTATTATCACCAGCATGTGACATGAAATTTGTTAACTTAGCAGCAGCAATTCGATGCAGTACATAATCTAGCACAGAGAGAGAAAAATAATAATAATAAATAAAATAAAACATAATAAATAATCAAATCAATTATGTATATTGAAGAGATTATTAAAAATATGCAAGAACAGAAATATTGTATATTTTAAAAAGTGAGGTAGTGTCCAAAGCTTCAAAGTCCATTTAGGAATTGGATGGGAGAGGGGAAGAAGCTGTTCTTGAATCGCTGAGTGTGTGCCTTCAGGCTTCTGTATCTCCTACCTGACGGTAACAGAGAGAAAAGTACATGCCCTGGGTGCTGAAGGTCTTTAATAATGGACGCTGCCTTTCTGAGACACCACTTCCTAAAGATGTCCTGGATACTTTCTAAGCTAGTACCCAGGATGGAGCTAACTAGATTTACAACTTTCTGTGCTTCTTTTGATCCTGTGCAGTAGCCCCTCCATACCAGATAGTGATGCAGCCTGTCAGAATGCTCTCCACGGTGCAACTATAGAAGTTTTTGAGCGTATTTGTTGACGTGTCAAATCACTTCAAACTCCTCATAAAGTACGGCTGCTGTCTTGCCTTCTTTATGACAACATCAGTATGCTGGGACCGGGTTAGATCCTCGGAGATCTTGACCCCCAGGAAGTTGAAGCTGCTCACTCTCTCCATCTCTGATCCCTCTATGAGGATTGGTACGTGTTGATTGATTACCAATGATTACTGGTGTCAGACAGGGTGGTTCGAACATCTCAGACACCACTGATCTCCTGGGATTTTTGCACACAAGTCTCTAGAGTTTACAGAAAATGTTGCGAAAAACGAACATTCAGTAAGCAGCAGTTTTGTGGACAAAAATGCCTTTTAAGTAAGAGAGGGCAGAGAATTGCCAGACAGGTTCAAACTGACAGAAAGGTGACAGTAACTCAAATAACCACATGGTACAATGGAGGTGTGCAGAAGTGCACTCTGAATGGAGATCATATTGAACCTTGAAGTAGATGTGCTACAGCAGCAGAAGACCTTGAACATAATCTCAGTGACCACTTTATTAGATATAGGAGGTACCTAATAAAGTAGCCACTAGTGTATACTACAGTGTTTCTGAAGATTGATTATATAGGGAATTCTATTAGTTGATTTATTACATGTTTCATTTATTTAATGTAAAAAGCTAGTTTCATATATGAAGGTTTCTCTCTACACCCGTTTGTGTTTTTTTTATGACTTTCATTTGTATCTCTTGTTTAAGCATTGTTTCCTTTACAACATTGTGCCTAAAGTCTATTTCAAGCAGAGAAGTAATCTCATATCATATCAAATATGAAAAGCCCAGGCAGATAATTAAAACTGACGTTGGTGATCCTTACTGATGTTCCAGTGGTCAATTTATAGGAACACTGGAAATATTATTAATAAAGTTGGAAAGCAATATTTGTTTGACTTTGAAGAGTTCTGGATAACTTTTAAAGGCACGGTATCCAAGGTGGCTTTTACCTTAAATAGTGATTACCTATCATACTCAGTGCCTTATGGAATAATGAAGAAAAGCTTGCCTTAAGTAGTTCATTGCTGTAAGAAGGGTAAAACTATTTTGAGAGAAAGAATACTTGCTGATCATGATAACTAAAACTATTTGAGAAATGCCTAATATTACATTGCATGTGCAGGTTAAGGCTAACATGATTGAATTTGATTTTTTTCACAGTCGGAAAGTCTCTGTAAGTGATGGTGAAACACAAAAAAGCATGAAGCGTTTTGGGATGAGAGAAGAGAATCATATGACCCACAACCTGAGTGTGGTGAGTTATTACTTTTGTACTTGTCAAATTTAACGTCTGTTATTTTGAACTAATGAACTAGAGTGAATTAATTTGTTAAAATTACTTATTGATTGTCAATATACAAGACATTTGATCTCAGTTGTACATTAATCTCAGAGTTTAGGCCTATTGAAATACAGTCACAAGCTATCTGGCCTGTTGAGCCTGCTCCATCATTCCGACTGATCTGGCCTTGGACTCGGCTCCATCTACTTGCCCTTTTTTCCCATAACCCTTAAGTCCCCAACTATGCAAAACTCTACCTTAAATATATTTAATGAGGTGACCTCTACTGCTTCCTTGGCCAGAGAATTCCACATTTTCACATGAGCTTTTAGTTTCATGTCTTCCTTTATTTCCTTAGTTATCCAAAACTGGCTCTTCCCATCCTTACTCTTGCTTTTAACTGCATTGTACTGTTGTTGTGCACCACGAAAAATCTCTTTGAAAGTTTGCTCATGTTCCTCAGCTGTTTCTCTCTCCCCCCCCCCCCCAAAGCCTGTGTTCCCAGTTTACACGAGCTAACTCCTTCTTCATCCCCTGTATTTTCCCTTATTTAGGCATTATTACACTGAATTCAGATCAAACCATTGTCTCCTCCATTTGTATTTTTGTATTTGAATGATTCAATCATTCTGTGATCACTCTTTTCAAAGGATCCATAACAGCAAGATAGTTAATTTTATGTGTCTCACTGCCCAGGAGCAGATCTAAGATAGCATGTTCCTTTGTAGGTTTAGTAACATGCTGTGCAAAAAAGTGTCAGGAATGCATTCTATCAACTTCTCCTCAAGACACCCTCAACCAATATGATTGACCAATTATATATGCAAGTTGTAGAAGGAGTATAGTATGATGCATCTTTGATACATATTATTGTAGCAACCTTTACTTGAATATATAAGACTTGATTTTAAAGTTTATGGATGATACACACCCACCCAAAATATGCTGTGAACAATGAGGAACATCACAATAGGCTTAAGATGAAAGCAGAGAGACTGATGAAATGGGCAGATATATGATAGGTGAAATTTAATGGAAGTGTGTAGGAAGGATAGAATCATTCGTAGAATATGTATAATTTTAAAGGTAGTTCAGAGACACGAAGTACTTATACTCACATTTTTGGAAGTGGCAAGCAAATATAATTAGGTTCTTTTTAACAAAGAACATTCTTGGTTTTATAAACACAGGCATAGAACAATGTAGCAAGGAATTTTTAGCAAACCTTTATGGATCACTAGCTAGGTTCCAGCTACATCATTGCTCCTTTTTCAAGTAAGTAGACTTAAGGAAGAATGTCAAGATATTAGGAGATTTACTTGAGTGGTGTTGATAAGGTTATGGGATATTTAATGGAGATCTTCAAATTTATAAGGAAATTTGACTAATAAGAATAGACTATCTCCTGTGGCACAGGCGTTAAGAATGTGAGAACACAGATTAAGGACATTTGCAAAATGACTGGCGATGTATAAGAATATTTTATGCAGTCAGTTGTAATTGTGTGTGCACCATTTGAACAGGAATCAAATGTAATAATAACCTGATCAGAATCAGGTTTAATATCACTGGCATATGTCGTGATATGTTGTTGCTATGTGGTAGCCTGTACAATGCAATGCATAATAAAAATTGTAAATTACAGTAAGAGGTAGGGGGGTGTGTGTGTGTGTGTGTGTGTTTATTTATTTTTAACTCTCTTTCTCTCTCTCTCTCTCCCTCTCCCTCTCTCTCTCCCCCCTCACCTCTTATGGGTGGTGTGTATCTGTATTTTTCCCTCAGTCTTGGGTCCTCTACCAATGGCCTGGGAATTTGAGGATTCGGTGTGTATCTTTCTGTTCCTAGTAGTGCGCTCTTCTGGACTGAGCTCTCAGATGTTGTTCCCAGGATTTGTTGGACCTTGTCTTCCAGTTCTGGTGTCTCAGCCCCAAGTGCTCGTATCACCACTAGGATTACTCTGGCTTTAACCTTCTACATCCTTTCTATCTGCTCTTTCAAGCCCTGGTATTTCTCCAGCTTCTCATATTCTTTCTTCCAGATGTTACTGTCAATCAGGATTGCCACATCTATTACTATTGTTTTCTTCTGTTCCTTGTTCTGTATTACTATGTCTGGTTGGTTGGCTGGTACCTTCTTATCAGTCTGCATTTGGAAATCCCACCAGATCTTAGCTCTGTCATTCTCCACTACCTTTTTAGGTGTTTCCGTTTGGAATTGTGAGTGTCCAATCATACTCAGCACAGATATTCTATACACAATTCCTAAAAACCTGATTTCAGCAGTTTCTTTGCACAGTCTGCATCTTGGGTCTTGCTTCCATTGCTCTGGTGCTCAGCACTTGTTCTTGTACAGCTATGAGCAAGTTCCTCTTTGCTGTCCCTCAGCCCTGCCATTTCGAGACATTGGTTTGACTTCCTTACGTCAGCCACCTCTGATATCTGGTGATGGTACATCCTGTGCAATGGCTTGTCCTGCCATGGCCTCTGGTCCTCTGGTTCTGCTTCACCCACTTCCATTTCCATATTGCCTGCCTGCTGTCTGAGGTATTCTCCAGCAGATCTTCCTTAGGGGCCATATTCCTGATATAATCATGGATGTTTTGCACTTCTTCCAGGATTGTGGCCTTGACACTTCCAAGTCCCTATTCTCCTTTATTCTTATGGCTGTACAGTCACTTGATGTTGAACTTTGGGTGGAGTCTTCCATGTATTATTGGTAGTTTCCAGGTCTTGATGTCAGCGGCTTTCAGTTCATTCCTTGTCCAGCACGCTATTGAGGCTGGGTATCTGATGACTGGTATAATGAATGTGTTGATGGATCTGATCTTGTTCTTCCCATTCAGCTGGTTTTTTAGGACCTTTCTCACTCTTTGGAGGTACATAGATGTTGCAGCCTTCCTTCTGTCCTCATCATGGCTTCCATGCCCCTGCAGGGTCCCCAGGTATTTGTAGCTGTTCTGTACATCTGATATGTAGCCTTCAGGTAACTCAACTCCTTCAGTCTTGATGAGTTTACTTCTTTTCACTACCATCCGGGCACATTTTTCCAGTCCAAATGACATCCCGATGGCTCAGCTGTACGCCCTTGTTAGGTGGAATAGTGAGTCAATGTCTCGTTCATTTCTGGCATACAGCTTGATGTTATCCATGTACAGGAGGTGGCTGATGGTCACTCCCCTCTTGAACCTTTATCCATATCCACTCTGAGATGATCTGGCTGAAGGGGTTCAAGCCTATGCAGAATAGCAGGGGGGGATAGTGCATCACCCTGATATATCGCATATCCGGTGGACACGTTTGCTTTTGGCTTTGAGTTAACTTTTAGCATTGTCCGCCATTGAGTTCTTGACGAAGGTCCTTAGTATCGTGTTGACCTTGTACAGAGAAAGGCATTCCAGGGTATGTGTGTGAGGCATTGAAAATCATATGGTTTCTGGTAGTTGATCCAGGCTATACTTAAGTTGGTTTGCTTGGTCTTGAAGTCTCACATGACTGCTCTTTCCACCAGTAATTGGTGTTTGGAGCCTCTCGTTCCAATACCAACCGCCCTCTGAGCAGGGACTCAGGAATTCACACTTATGTTCCTTCCGCTTTGTGGCTATGATGCCTGATAGGAGCTTCCACGTTGTTGACGGGCAGGTTATAGGCTGGCAGTTTGATGGTGTTGCTCCTTTGTGAAGATTCATTATGAGTACTGTCCTTCCTTGAGTTAGCCAGCCAGGGTTGGATCCTGCTTCAAGTAGCTGGTTCATTTGAGCTGCCAGCCATGTTTGTAATGCTGTTAGTTCCTTCATTAAATAGGCATGGATCATGTCGGGCCCTGGTGATGTCCAGTTGTGATGATGACTGGTTCTTCCTCTGGGAGGTTGCAGAGGCTTGCTTGTCATTGAACACTGGTATTATGTGATGCTTCTTTTTCCCACGTACTCTTCCAGTGCTCCTCAGTTTCTGTTTTGGTTGGTTCGGGTACTGCCTTCTTGTTGCTGTGGAACTGTGCAAATACTTTTCCTGGTTCTTTGGAGAAGAGTGCATTTATTCACTTAGCCTCTGTGTCCTTAGTATCCCTCTGGAGTCTGGTAGCTGGAGCTGTTAACCATTGCTTGGCAGTTTCCGGGTATATCTCTGTATTTCCTCAGTAGCTGAGGTGAATCTTTGGTCTTCCCACCCCTCTGCAGCTCAGTTAGTCTGCTGACTTCTGCCCTTGTGGTTTTCATCTTGGTTTCCAATCCTCATCTCCGAGGGGGTTATAACAGTACTCTCCACTGTATTTCATTTTGCAGCCCAAGATTTCTAGAATTACAGCTTTTGTGGGCAGATGTAATGTGAGCATGAGGGACCCCTCGCACTTGTATTACATCTGCCCACAAAAGCAGTCGTTCTAGAAATGCTGGACTACAAAATGAAATATAAAATTAAGTAGAACAAAAAGAGAAAGAAGTAGTGAGGTAGTGTCCATGGGTTCATTGTTCATTGAGAAATATGATAACAGAGGGAAAGAAGCTATTCCTGAGTCATTGAGTGTGTGTCTTTAGGCTTCTGTGCCTCCTGAATGATGGATGCTGCCTTTTTGTGCCATCGCTCCCCGAAGATGCCCTGGATGTTGGGGAGGCTAGTGCCCATGCGAGTTGACTGAGTTTACAACTTCCTGCAGATTATTTATAGTTGGCATTTGAGCTGTGCGTAGCACATGTTCATGGGTGTAGAGAGAGTAGACAGTGGGTTAAGCATACATCACTGAGGCCCACTACAGTTTATTATCAGTGGGGAGGAGATGTTATCCGCACAGACTGTGGTCTTCTGGTGAGGAAGTCAAGGATTCAGTTGTAGTAGAGTAGAGGTCCAGGTTTTTCCACAGTTTTTGATCAGAACTGTAGAAATGAATGTGTTTAAATGATGCGTTATAGTTAATAAACAGCAGCCTGACGTAAATATTAGGATTGAAGAGCCAATGAGATCACATTCACCTTAGACCTATTGTAATGATAAGCAAGTTGCAGAGGCTCCAGGCCCCTGCTTAGGCAGGTGTTGATTCTAGCCATAACCAACCTCACAATGCATATCATCACCATAGATCTGAGTTTACTGGACAATAGTTGTCAGGCAGCTCACACTGCTCTTCATGGACATTGGTATGATTGTTGCCCTTTTGAAGCAGGTGGGAACTTCAGACTGTAGCAATGTGAGATTGAAAATGTCTTTGAACACACCCATCAGTTGGTTGGCACAAGTTTTCAGAGCCCTACCAGGTACACCATTGGTATCTGCGGCCTTCTAAGGTCTTTCACTCACTTGAAAGACGTTCTGACTTCAGCCTCCAAGACAGATCACAGGGTCACTGGATACTGCAGGGATCCTCATAGCTGTAGTTTTGTTCTCCCTTTCAAAGCATGATAAACAGGGGAAAAATTTAGGAGAATTGGACAAGGAAATGGGACTAAAAGATGAAAGAGCTTAACACTAGCAAGATAGGTTATGTAGACTTGTTTTGTACGATGGCAGCTTGCTTCACTGAAGGATATAGACATACCAATTAGACTTCTACAGCAATCTCAAAGCTTCTAACTGATTATTATTGCTCTATTACCTCTATAATTCAAATTTATTTAGGCTTTTAAAGAATTGCATTCAAATTCACAAGCCATATATTCGATCTTGATTCATATCAATAAATGAAAATAAAACTTAAAAAGCATATAGTGGAAATCTGACAAAAAACATAATGTCTGTAAATATGTAGAGTTTTGACGTATAGCTTTCAAATAAAACATAAATCTATTTTTCTTTCCAAAGATGCTGTCTGACTCAGTAAGAGTTTCCAGCATTTTTTGTTTTTCTTCTTAATTCTTATGTTTTCAGTCCTGCCCTTTGGATTCCTCATCCAACAACATAACATTAAGTTAGTATAACTAGTTTGAGTTCCGGTTTCTGCCTTGTTCACAGATGAGTTTCTCAGAATCTCTGTTGTTATTTCCATGTCAGATGACTCTGCAGCTGAACTCACAGAGTCATCATTTACTAAAAAATGTGAAGCCAACTGAATGCCAGTTTAGTTTTGCCAACCATGTCAATTCAAGAAGTATAATTCTGATACAATTTGTTTGCAGCTTTAAAAATTGCTAAGTGCTTCACAGATGGAGACAGATAAGGGAATGGATGGTGAACCACAAAGAGAAATTTGAAGGAATTTGGTGAAGGGGGAGGAGAAAAAGGGAAAATAGATGAAATTGCTTCAGAATTGGATACAGAGTTCCTTGGACCTTGGAAGTGGTCATAAGTGTAAAAAGGTTGGGGAAAGTAATTCTCCTAAGTTACTTAACAGTATGTGTGATTGGCCCTGCCTCCATTACATGCTCTGTAGTCTCAATCCTCCTTATTTTAGTAATCTATAAAGCTTCAAGATATCCAGTTATTCCTGAAGGTACCAAGATCCTTTCCTAAGCCACTCACCTCTCCTTTTAGATTTGTATCTTTGATCTTTATAAAACTTTACATAGCTGGCATCAACATTTTGTTTGTGAATGTGCTGTGTAAGGCTTTGGATGGCTTTGCTTTGTTGGAAGTGCAATATAAATGGAAATAACTACTGGTGTTCTGGCACTGCTGAATAATTTGGGCTGAGATGATGCTGAAATGATAGAGCCAAGAAAGTATAAAATTTAGGCTGATAATGCACGCTGTGGGCTTGATTTTTACACCCCACTAATAATACAGCAATGAAGGCAAATATACTAGAAGGGGATAGAATGGATAGGAGAACGTAAGATTTGTGGGACCAAGGCTATCGGTGGCAGAGAGAGAAGAGCAGTTGAATAGCTACTAAATGGTATTCGGTAAATTGATGATCAGTAGAATAGTTGGTTTATTTTACCTCCATAAACAGTAATGTTATGATAACAAGGTCTATTAAGAGCTGAGATGTAGGTTATAAATACTTGCCTTTCTACTGTATGGTTGCTCTATCTAGTTTCCTTGTGTTTTGTTTCATGTGCTAACTGGCAATAGATTTTATCATTTATTAGAAGAGTAGTTTTGACTGACAGAAAACAAATCAAATGATGTTTTTAATGGTATATAATATATTGTAATTAATCTTATTGAAATTTTTTTCAGGTGGATGCTGCCTCAGTGAGACAAATTGATCGACTAAGAGCTACCAGTGGTATCATGCAAGAGGAGCTTAGAAACCATAATGGTATTATATATCCTACTGCACATGGGCTAAGAAATGAAAAAGAACAAGAGGCTGCGGTGGCCATGACCAGTTTGGGATTTATGGCCGATAGAATGCCTGATTTGAATTATAAAGTGCATCCACCAGAAACACTGGAAAATGGAAGTGGTTGCACAAAGCCTCATGAAAGCTTTAGCACACTGTACAAATCACCTCCTGGTCTACAAAGTGCTGCTAGTGCCCGAGGTGAACCACTGGGTTTAGAAGGATCTTCTGCTGGCAAACAAACTCCAGTAAATGGAACTGGTCCAAGTTATTTGCGGCTTCCATGGGTTAACCCATACATAGAGAGCCCACCATCAGGCATGTATTCATTTGTGGACTCGTCAAGTAATTACCCAAGGAACATGTATAAAACATGTTTGATACCTTCACAGAACTCTTTTGGCCTACCGCAGCACATAACCTATTCACCAGTCTGTAGTCACAGTGACCGCTTCTTATACATACCACCTCCACACTATGGCTTGCCTCCCATCCCTTCATCTCTTCCTTCTCCATTAAGGATTACTCCAGCTGCAACATCACCCATAATGTCATCGATGGTTCACTGTTCTGAAAAATGCCTTTCCGGGATAATGACAGGTAACCCAAGACTACCAGTTGATCCACACATTTTGACTCATCAGATTTCAAGTAGTAAGAAAACAAGGGTTCCAGCTTCTGAAAAGTCAAATGCTAGTAGCATTTCTGCTGACCCAGCTGCATTGTTGCAATCTCCAAGACCACCTTCCCGGCTTCAGCTATCCTCAGGGCAGATTGGTGAGAATTCTTCTGAATTTCAGAAGCATCTTGCTAGGATATCTGGTCCTTCTCCTTCAATGGCACTTCCTCATGGTTATTTAAGTCTAAGTAGTGAATTTACTTCTCCTGTTCGCTCAGTAAATGGCAAAACCTCAAAACCATCAGAATCTAGTGAAAACTTCCAGCAAACAGCAACACATTCACGAAACACTCAGCCAGAACAAAAAACTGCTAAGTCTCCATCGCAGCAAGAAAAACAGACATCCACCAAAGACTGCAATGAAAAGCCTCTAGATCTGTCTTCTAAAGTAGGCTGTGGTGAGACCTCAACTGATCAAGTGTCAAAGACTGAGAGTATTGATAAGGTGGTACCTGGCAAATGGCGAAACAACTCTTCATTGTCAAACAAGGAAACACATTCTGAAGGTTTTTCGACTTCAATGCAGTGTGATGTTCCTGTTGAAAGGCCTGCTATTATTAATAAATTGCACTCAACCTGGGCTATTCCTAGTACCAGTTCTGCAGGAGACCATCAAACGAGTAGTATATTGGTGAGCAATAAAACACTAGAGCGTATAATTCCACATCAGCGAAGCTCCTCGTGTCCTAGGATTGGGAGTTCCAATGGTTCTGTTACTCATATTCCAGGTTCGGTCTCTGCATTGGGCCGTCCTGCATCTGCTTCACCTTCGCCAAATGTTAATACTGAATGGGTTCAGTCTGAAAAGGCACATCGGAATAATTCTTCAAATAAGACATCTGTCATTCACCAAACTGGACAGTCCTCTCCAATACCAAGTAAGCAGCCCACTAAAGGGACCAAAGGAAGCTGTCAAGATTTTGTGTCGCATGCAACTGAAAGTGGTCAGTCATCAGGTTCAATATTTCTAACTCCAAATGAGACTTTTCTATCTCCACCTTTACCATATACAAATAGGTATTTTACATACTCCACACCAGAAGGAATCCCAATTAGCCACCTTCCCTTACCTGATAAAGGACTTGTATTTCCCCATCCTGCCTTATTACCCAATGGCAACTTATACGCAGGAAACTTAGCACCAAAGCACAGACTTTCTTATAGCAGTTTGCCAACATGCAGAAGTGAATACACACTATTCCACAATACCCAGAATTTGATCAACCCTATCATCTCGCCAAACAGTGTTCAGGAAGAAAAACGGAGTGAAGGCGCACAGCGACGATCCAGATCACATGATCGACTTCGAAGCAGTGAAGAACCAGTTAACAGAGAGAGACCAGCAGAAATTTCGCAAAAAGTAAATGCAGACCAGTCACATGCTTCAGGAAGAAGTGAACCATTATGTCATAGTCCAAAGAATCATGGCAAAACATTTGCCAAAGATAATAAGGACAAGCAACTGATCTTAGAACACAATGATCAACGGGGTAAAACTGAAGCAAAAACATCTAAAAAGTGTATCCCATCTGAGGGCAATAACAAACAAAATTCCACAAAGGAAAGCAGTGATAAAACGGTCGACTCAGTGGAAGCCGTTTCAATAGAAGATGGTATCCAAAAAGACAGAGATGCCCATAAGGGGGTAGAGACCTGTAGCTTATCACAGAGCCAGTGTGTACCAAACCAGAATATAAACAAAGAAAATACTTCAGACAGCCAAAGCAAAGAGAGTACAACAGCTCATTTGATTGCTGTTGTCTCAGAGAATGATTCCATTATTAACAATGTTGCCGCATCTTCTGGCAAAACAAATACAGAGAAGGAATTTGGTGCTGAAACTGGGCAGTTTTTGGCTCAATTGAATCACAGTGATACCAAAGACAGAATTGAAGATCTGGAGGCAACAGCTGCTAAATTTATGAAGCCGAAGAAATCTAATCTAACAAAACGAATAGCAAACTCAGCTGGGTACGTGGGAGATAAATTTAAGTGTGTCACAACTGAACTATATGCAGACTCTAGCCAACTTAGTCGAGAACAACGAGCACTACAGGTGAGTTGTTGATTTGTTTGTCAATGATTAAAATGTTCTTAATTAAAGCCTTTTGATTTTATAAAACGTTTTTAATGTTTAATATTCTTGCCTGAGTAAAGTAAATCCTACTTAAATAGGTTTCTTTATTTTTCTGAAGGCTGCTCCATGCATCCATTACTAGGCCATGATATAAAGAAGTCTTTACAGTGGGCTAATCCATCTTAAGAATTTTGTGAACTATGAATAATGATGTGTAACAGCAGTTAAATCTAAATTGTTCTTGGGAAGCTGGCAATATTTGCAAGACAATATTTTGTGTTCCTCCCTAGTTATCCTGAGGATGTCAATAATCATTCACATATGATGGAACTGGATTTACTGTTAGGTCAGATAGGCAAAATGCAGGATTATGACAGGAGCTGAGCACATATTATCCATAACATTAAAAATACATTGGATTCTTTTCTCAATTTGACTTGTTTGAATTTGAACTCAAGTTCCGCTTACCAGTTCAATACCACAATCACTGTGCTACTGTGCCCACATCAGTTTTGGCTTCTATCAAAATTTTTGATCCGTTATTGCCAGTTTTTATGGGATACCAAACCACTGATATTACATTCCTTTTGCTTTATAAACAAAACCAAATCACCCCAAAGTGACATATATTTTCAAAAATGGAAATGAAGATGAAATAATATGTATATAAAACACCATCAATGACATACAGACTTGTACTATGTCATGTAATGGCTTTGTCCTTGTATTCATGGTTGTACTGTTTATCTGAATAAATTTCGGACATCTCCATGGCCACACTTATTATGTGTTTCTGTAGCATGTTCAAAAATGTTTGGCATTGTCTGCTATCGTTGTTCTTGTGCAATAATTAAAAATCAGAAAGTGTGCAGATTTAGAAATCAGTGATATGGTTAATTATCTCCAAGGATAAGTTTTCTTCCCATACTAGATATGTTATAGATAGGTCCATTAATTAGATGAATTATTTATCCCTACCCCATCCTCCCTCTTTGCTTTTTTCCCCACACATTTGTATTGTATATATTTATTGTATGTAAGGTCTTCAGTAAACATTCCACCTTTACACACATTTTTGATAGGTGAAAAGCCTCTTAATTTTCATTCTTGTTGTGAAGTTTTGGTTTGTGTCTGTAAAGAAATGAATGCTAAAGTTCCCCACTGAGTGATCATTTTAATTGAATAGATGGAAGGATTATCACAAGAGGACAGTATTTTAAATCAGCCTGCTGCTTACTGTGAGGTCAGTTCTTAAGATTTTTCTCAGATTATTTAACTTAAATGAAAAGAATTGTTAAATGATTTTAGTTAACAAAAGTTTGGGCAGTGAGTCAACAGATGTGGACCCCAGAACTAGTCTACAGACTACCTTCCTTGTTTTGAAACTCTCAAGCGTGTTTCAAGATTATATGCAATAGAAATATAATTTTCTTTTAAGATATGCAACAATCCTTTTTTCATAGGAGATGCTATAATTATTCATTTTATTAAATAGAGCATTGATGCAACTTTAGAACACTGCTGATTTTAGAAATTCTCTTACTTACATTGAGTTTTCAGTACAGGTGTGAAATTAAGGCAAATTTGTTACTGCTGTTCTATTAATAAGAGATTATGTTATTCATTTATTAATACTTTAATTTATGATTCTAGCGTGCTATGATGCGCTTTTCTGAGCTTGAGATGAAACAGCGGGATGATAGTAGGGTATCTGAGGATGCATTAGAGGACAACAAATTAGGTGACGCTGAATGGAAAAGCTTCACCGGGAAGAAGGAAAAGAAGTCAAAGGAAGACTCAGAAGATGAGATTACATCAGTAGAACATTTTGATGAAGGTGAATGACATAGCAGGAATAATTATAAGTTATTGCATTTGGAAGGGGTCGGGGTATTAAGTACAACGATGTGTAATATAATTCGAATTAAAACTTATTTTCCTACTGGTAACTTGGAAATTATTGGGCTGAATCATGTTGAATATTATTGGCATTTCCAAACAGTTACCAACAGTCAGCCAATCAACAAAAGTGAGACCCCAGACATGTCAAGAGAGAGCTTACTGACTAACTCAGAGGACTGTCTGTCATTTTACTGTATCCCTGAACTCTGCATGGAATAGTGTATGGAATCTACTGCAGTGCAAACCATTTACATCTATGAAACATTTTTGTTCAGTAAAATTCAGTAATTTAGAAATTCAAAGTTTTACCTTGGTGAATAAAAATCAATTTCAAATAGTCACCATTAAAGTAATAGGAGTTGAATTTTACATACAATAATCTTGATAGTCCTAAGTGTATTAAATAATTCTGTTGAGCAACATATTAGTTCAGTGCATTCTGGATTTTTTTGCAGTTTACATAACCTTGACTTTGGATACTAGTTATTTTTTTAAAAAGCACTTCATAATGCAATAATAAGTAATTTACCAACTTTCAGCAATATGAAAAGTGAACACCATTGCAACCAACCAGCTTTTTAGTTTTCACCTTTAAAGAAAAACTTACTGCGGTTTCTTAATAAAATTATTACTTTTGATATGAAAACATTTTGTACAGTGACGGTCAGTGCCTTTGTATAACACTTGAAGATATACTGAGTCAGGGCTGCTTTTGGAATCTTGCAATTTCAGCCAGGGACCTTACAAGTTTTGTGTTGGGGTCTGATTCTTAATCCAAACTGAAGTAATGCAGGAAACATACAGAGATTTGATAGAAACAACTGTGCTTAAAATTCCCCAATATGTTCTATGGTGTGGTCAGTTTTGCATGAATTGGTCTTGTGTTAGCTTCGTAAGCAAGGAGAATGTGTGAAATTTTACGATTTCACAGACATTGGACTGAATAGTCTAGTCTATCAATCCTTGATCTATTTTCAAAACAAGCAGACAATTATTTCATTCCCATATATTCAGTGAAGTTTATTTTTGGTTATTACAGTTAGTATTTCTCTGCCCTGTAGTATTTAGAAAGTGGTTCTCTCAAAGTAAAAGTTACTAGCATCAGTGATCAGTTTAGCAAGTAAGTTTTGTCTGACAAGGTCATGAATGCTGCTGAATTATTGGTTGATTCTTGAATGCCCCTGTTAGTCTACTCACTTATCTGCCAGTCACCTGGCAGTGAAAGACCAGTAATGAAATTGCCTGGTTGCTGTGGTGAATTGAAACTATTACCATGACAACAATGCTATGGAGTGTTACCATGGTACACCACATGGTGATAAATTACAGGATGTGCCATGAGTCATATGATTCTTGTTCGCTGTGATCAAATTATTTAAGCAACCATACAAAAAATCCACTGTACTACAAAAAATTGTCTTCTGTTAGAAGTTTAAACACTACTGATATTCTTTTTGCATATGATTAACAGTAACACTAGCAAGAAGTCACATTAATATTGTAAGAAGTTTTCTTTATTCAGTACTACTGATGTATGATAATACACTGTTCTAGTGATGATGGTAGTCCCTGCCTAGATGCCTGTTCAAGTACTAGCCAAAGCAATTGAGGTCAGACTATTTGAACACAGATGAGTTTCTACTTGATTTTAGTTAACATTCAGATACATTTTACTTTCCAGTAGTACAAGCTTAGGTGCATACAGAGCAATTACAGCCTAACCATGATTAACTCAAACCATGCAAACCATCAAATTGCATACATCCTAGTTTATATTGCTGAAAAAATATAATAAGATGAGCTCATGATTTGAAAAAAAATTAAAGGTCTCACCAAAGAACATTACTCCGTGAAATCTTCTGTAATATCTTAATGTGAATGTTAGTTGGCAATAAGTACAAAAATAGAATTAGAGCAATTACATTTTTGATTGCTGTTGGTGATATTGATATATGACTGTTTCATATCTTTATTATGACATTTGCCTGTATTATTTTATACAATCAATAACTCTTTAAATGGGTTAATGTTTTGGTAAAAATAGTAAACTAGAAATTACTTGCAAGGTGTCAAACCTTTTTCAGCATCTGTAACGTCTAGTTCAGTATTCCTTCATTTGGTTTATGGTATTAGGCAAAAAGACTAGCAATCAACCACCACAGCATTTAATTTCTATTGTATCTGAATAAAAACAACTGTTTGATAGGCCAACCAGTATATATTTTATTTTTTGGCTTTTAAATTAGCCTTCCAAAAGAAACAAAAGAATGGATTCCGAGATTTTATTCCACTTCTTCTGCAAGTGCAAGCACACAAGTCTGGTATGTATTCATTTTGCAGTTATTGAGAATATAATTGGAATATAATTGTGTTTCCATACATTTTCAATTTTTATTAAGGTATTAATTTAGCAAAAATATCTTAACTTGTAATTTTATACAAATCTTGAAGATGATTAGTTGTACTCATTGGAACTACTTTTTAATTTTCATTATTTTCAAACTTATGAAATGTAAGAACATCTTTCTGCTTAAGTTATGTAATGATTCATTGCTGAAGCATTGTATTTGGTATACCTAAGGAAAAATGTCAAGTTATCTGAGGTATGTACTGAAGTAAACTTGAAATAACTTGCATGCTAACAATGAAGTACAACAAATTAGTTCTTGACTTTTGAATTAGTGTAGGCTCCTTACAATACAATCCTCGGAGTATTATTTCTGAGGTGTAAAAATGGGAGCCAACACTTCTCTATAAAATGGTTCAAATAGATTAAATAGGAAATATCTATTAGTTCTATGAGAAAGGCACAATTAGAAAAAAATGAGAATCCAGTAAAGCAAGAATACCTTCCATATTTATTGGAAAGCATTTATTTGTTTTTATAAAAAAATCTACCTTAATTGTACTTTAATTTCCACTCTATGATTTCTTATTGTAACTATTAAAGATGTCACCAGAGAGAAATTTGGTGTCTTATTCCTTCGGTACTATCACTGTGAGCTATATACTCCCATCCCATCCACCTGCTCCTCTGTATATTTTAGTAATTTCTTCAAATATTTACCCAAATCTACTTCAAATGAAATGAGTAACTCAGGTCTGTGGGGTCTAGGAACATAATAGTAAATATTCTGTTAACCTTTCGTGTGATTCTTTTAATCACATTTTGTGTTTCTACTATAATTCCTTAATTTATGTTGCTTTATAACCATTTACTGACTAATAGAATCATAAAGTCATACAGCACAGAAACAGGCCCTTTGGGTCACCATGTCTCTGCTGACCATCAAGTACTTATCTATACTAATTTCATTTACCAGCACTTAGTCCACAGCCTGCTGTGCTTTGGTGAGTCAAGTGCTTGTGCAGATACATCTTAGCTGAACTTTTAATTAAATGAGAGTACCTGCATCCACCACCTTCTCTGGCAGTATGTTCCAGATTGCAGTCACCCTCTGGGTAGAAAAATCTTACTAAAATGCATTGAATGGGAACGTGATGGAGGCAGGTGCTCTCACATATCAGAGGAATCTGGACAGCACTTGAAAATGATCTTTCACTATTTATCTCTAAATGGAGTTTTAAAATTTTAAACACTTCTGTTATAATACAGCATTATCATCTGCAATTTTTTAATACAGTCACATCTCAGATCTCAAATATGCTCACTTATTGCCGTAATGAGTGTATTCAATGTACCTTTTCTAGTGTTCCTCTGCTTTTTCTATAACAGGGTTGTTAAAACTGCACAAATAAACCAATTGTGGGTGGTGATTGTCACTCTTTTTTTCATTCTCTCAGACTCTTGGGTCAATGGTTTCTAATTCATTTGCTATTTTTTCATACTTCCTATTTTCCTGACTAATCCATTCTGAGATCTTCTTGCAATCTAGTGTCATCTTTATTTGATTTCCATATTTCCTCTTGGCTCCTCTGCTTATCACTTACTTTCTTTAACCATTTTTCTAATCTCCAGTTTAGCACATTTCAGGTCATCCTTTTTAAACTCTTGTTCAATTTGTAATATTCTCTTCTCAAAATCAGAGGATTGCTGGTTCAAAGCTCATGAGAGACTTGGGGAACAAAATTCTAGGCTGAATCATCATTGAAAAGCCTAGAGGATACTATACTTTCAGAGGTTATCATTAAACCAAGATCCCCTCTGCCCTTATAGATTGATATAACAGAGCACTTATTTTGACGAAAAACTGATGTATTATCCCAAATGTGTTGGTTTTGTTTCATTGTACAATTACCCATCACTAATTAAAGCATTATATCCTGTCACTATCATTTTGAAATTTGATGGACTTAGACGTGCATAAATTGCGCCCACGTTTCTAACATTGTAACAATAATTATCTTTCACAAATTACTTAATATTCTGTAAGGTACTTCAGGAAATCCTGACAGAAACATAAATAGATGCAGCCTCTTTTTTTTGTCTTTTTTAATGTCTGTTTTGTTTTTGGCCTGTGTATTATTTTGCTTTTTTCTCTTATTTTGTTTTACATTATTCATTTGTGATCTTGAACGATATTAAACTTGAAACATCAACTTTCATATTTTATCAACAGTTGAGATATGACCTTTGAGCATCTTCAGTATTTTCTGTTTTGTGGTCAAAATGATGTTTTGTACACATCACTTCATTAGGCCTAATGAATCTTTATCTATCAGCAGAACGAATTACACACTTCTAAAATGCAAAAAGATTTTGCATGTTGAATCTTACTTTCAAAGCAGCCGACATGAACTCACTTCAGAATCTCTTCCTCCACACAAAAACATTCAGAACTGGATATATAACAAATGAATATTCCTGTATTCGTTACTTTCATATCATTATTCCTATCCTATATCAAATATGCTATGCTTATCTTGTGCTTCTGATCCCTCTTTTTTAAGGCAAATAAACATAAATTTGCATGTGAAAAATTTAGGTGTGGCTCCTGGTTCTCAAAGAACTCTTTTTAATACCATAAGGCCAGGTTCAAGTTCCTTCTTGGCTTGGTCTGCAACTCTCCTTCCATCTTTAACGTTCTAAAATCCTTAAATCACTGAGGGTTCTCCCCAAATTTGACCTCATGTAGAGCTTTCCTATTAAGATCAGGAGAGAAGTTGAGTGTACTTTGGATATTGCTCCCCCTTGTTTCAAACCAGCTCTAACATTTGTTATTCTACGATCACTTTGTATGCTCTCCAGTTTCCAAAATATTTGGAAAATTAGAAATAGTGCCTCTGTCAATTTGTCACTACTCTTCAAAATTTTCTGATGTTTGGACAAGGCCTTCACATTTGTCGTGTATATATTTACCATTTTAAAATTGCAGTTTTTTATTTTAAAAAAATATTCAAAAGAAAATGCATCAAATTTCCACTTGTTTATATGGTACTGAAATACATGTAGAATCTAATCGGTCACTTTTTCTGCAGATGATCTAGATAGCAATGCAAAGCACCTAGATCAGCTGGTTGAAAATCATGAAAATGGAGAATATTGGACTGATCGTACCAATGCAGAGAGTTCTACCCTACAGAAAGTATCCCCATCTAATCATGACTTCGAAAAAACTACACAAACTCATCCTCGTGAGGATGCTAGTTATAATTCTGAGCCAGCCTTTGACCAGGATAGCCAATATTGCAAGAAAATTTTAGGAGGGAACCGAGACAGAATGAACACTCATGAAGGACAATCAGAGATGAAGGGATATAACGAGACTTGCATCAATCGATCAATGATGCCAGAAATTTTTAAGATGAAAAGAAAAAGGCAAAGTTCCATTACAGGTAAGGGTTACAGTATTTTTTACTTTCTGATTGTATGTATATTATAAATATGACAAAGTTAAGTTTAGGCTGGGTGAACATCTTTTTCTTGTGAAAAATTCCATCTAATATACACCTGTAAAGTATTATCTTTTAATTTGATATATACAAAAGATTTCAAGGTTCCTTCTCCTTTTTAGTAGTTTATTAAACAAGTATTTTAAAATATATTGAACCCTTTCAGTATAGAAAAAAACTGAATAGGTCCAATAGGTTCTATAATAAAGACAAAAACTTTTTAAAAATACAAATTGTTGCAGAAGTAGTTTTGAAACATCTTGCAAAATCAGATTAAAATTCACTGTAGTGTTTAACATATTTAATGTTTGATCAGGATTTTTAAAAAGCATTTATTAATAAGCACTTTGAAAATATAAAGAATACAAGAATATAAAGAATTAAGATAATTGATGGAAGGATTAGCTGGGAGTTGAGAAAAAGGTCTTCAAACAACAACCTGGAGCCTGGAAGTCATCAGCTGAAAGGGTGGTGGAGAGATAAATTTTGTCACATTTAAAAAGATCTGGATGACCACTCAAAAGAACCATAACCTGCAGAGTTATAAACCAAGTGCTGGGAAGTTAGATTTTTGGCTAGCCCTGAATGTTCTAAGTTGCTAGTTTTTTTTCCTTAATTTTTTTGTGATTCTGATTATTATAATCCAATTAGACCAATACAGCACTTTACTTTAATGTTGCCATTCTAAAAGTGAAAACTGTGAGTTTGTTCCTTTGTCTTGGATAGGTTGTTAAGGTGCACAGTCAGCACAGTTCAATTTCCAGCAGATACAAGGTCACTGTAGAGAATACAGTCTGAACCCTCTTGGCTAAAGGAGCATAATATTGAATCAGATAAGCACCTAAAATGATGCAGAAAATAAATTGTGTATCTTTAATGTTTTTTAAATTTGTGGCTATTTTGGTAATTAATTTTGACTTTTTCCCAAACATTTTGCAAATAGAAAACTTGATGGTAAAATCATAGATTACTATAGCACAGAAATGGGTCCTTTGGCTCATCTGGCCCTTGCCAAACTATTAATCTGCCTGGCATTGAGGTCATATCCCTCGAAAGCCCTCCCATCCACATACCTATCTGAATTATTCTTAAATGTTTAAGTTGAACCCGCGTCCACGCTTCCACGCTCATTCCACCCTCTGAGTGAAGTTCATTCCACGCTCTCACCACCCTCTGAGTGAAGAAATCCGTCATTTTTCCCTTAAACATTTCACCTTTCATCCTTAATCTATGACCTCTGGTTCTGGTGTCACCGAGCCACAAAGGAAAAAGCCTGCTTGCCCTATCTATGCCCCTCATAACTTCATATACCTCTATCAAATCTCTCCTCATTCTTCTACACTTTAGGAAATAAAGTCCTAACTATTCAACCTTTCCCTATAACTCAGGTCCTCAAGTCCTGGCAACACCCTTGTACATTTTCTCTACATTATTTCAACTTTGTTTACATCTTTCCTGTCGGTAGGTGACAAAACTGCACACAGTATTCCAAATTAGGCCTCATCAACATGTTATACAATTTCAACATAACATCCCATGACGATGGTTTGGTAAATTCTTTTACCTTTAGGAAAACATCAAATCCAATTATTTCTCAGTTATGACATAGATAAAAGCATTTGCTGCTAAGAGTCATTGGATAGCAATGAAGAGCAATGTTACATAGTGATTTCTTGCCATCTATTTTTCTCTTCCATCCCATGAGTACTTTGGTCATTTGTGTATCTCTCTTACTGCAACTTGTTGCAGTTAGGCCATGACATCATCTAACTTGGCAAAAAATGTAGAGTTTATTATTCTATAAAACACATTTAACATTACTCATCTACTTGGTCATTCTCATCAATTTATTGACAGAAAAGCAAATTATATATTCAAAATCATTCATACCCAAACGATGTTTTGTTTATAAAGAATAATGTCAGGCTACTGCTCCATTTAGGGCCTAGAGGAGTGCTGCTTTGTAGCTCCAGCAACCCAGTTCAATGCTGACCACAGTGCTGTTATGAAGTTGGCTCATTCTCCCTCTGCTGAATGGGTTTTCCCTTTCTGCTGTGGTTTCCTCCCATATCCCATATAGGTACAGTTGGTAAGTTAAGTAACTACAGTAAATTGCCCCCTAGTGATGGCATTCAGGGAGAGGGGCAACATATTGATGAAAATTTTTAAAGGATAGGTTACATGTGAGGAATGACATTGCTCTGTGAACCAGCATAGACTCAATGGGCCAAGTTAGCTTCCTTGTATGTTGTAATGAAGTATGTAATACATTATACAAACTTCCTGTGGATATATTAAATATGTAACATCATAGGGCATGACTATTTCTAAAGAAAATATTTATTATTTTTTAAATTTAGGAGCTATGCCATACATGGACTATAACAACAAGAATCAAATAGCTTATCCATTTTTTATTTGGCTTTTTAAAAATAAGTATTGGCAAATAAAAATTTCATTTTGCTCAGAATTGGGAGTCACGTTCTTAAATTGTTAAGTTTCATTTGACAGAATGAGCTGGATGCTAACATGGGAGATTCATTTTTCCAGGATGATTGTGTTGTGATGACAGGAAATAACATATTTGTATTAGAATATTAAAAAGCATAACATTCAGGATTGCTCAGAACATTAGGGCTGCGTATGATTTTGTTTGTAGTGTTGCTAGTTGTAGGGCATGTTTCATTAACTTGGACTATTTTCAAAGTAGATGAATGGACTGAAAAAGAGATGAATGATGAATCCACGGATAATTCAGAAGATTCGCACTCAAGTGAAGTAACAAACCTAAAAGTGTGCATTGAACTAACAGGACTCCATCCACGCAAGCAAAGACATCTGCATCATCTAAGGGCACTTTGGGAGCAGCAAGTGTCTCCCAAAAAATCCTCTCCTTCCAAGACAGATCGACACAGCAGAAAGGAATTAGCAGGAGGCAAGGAGTCAGAGATTATTGCAAAAGAAATTAAAGTCAAAGACAGGGCAGAAGAAAAAAGTACCAAGAAAGCATCAGATGCCAAGGCAAACAGAAATGGATCTGAAGAGACCTTCAATAGGAATGACTTCGAGAAAGGTACATTTGAAACCTGGAGAAGTCTGAATGTTTGTTTAATTTAGAAACACTTAATGTACCTTATAAGGAAAATGGGGCACGTATCAGATTCTTCCATACACTTTTTCTTTTCACTAAACATGGAACCCTTGAGGAGAAGGAATTTTGAAAACTTTCAAAGAAAATTTAAATTACCTTAACCAAATTTTCATTTGATTTTCATTCTGATTATTTCTGAGCAAAAAGTTATTAAGTACTTCCTTGTAGTTATCTGTTTATTGATGGTCTCCATTTTGCATTTCTCAAATAATTTTACATTCTACTGCTGTGAAGCTGACCTAGCCTGTTAACATTTGTTTCATGGTGAATTGACAGGAGGTGTATCAAATCATATCATATCAGGTGAAGCTAATTTTCCCCTGTTCAAAAGAAAGGAAAAAAAATTGATGCAATCCTGAAGTTTCACAAGTAGTGAATTAACCCATGGAGGCAAACACCAAATGAGCAACAAGATGACTTTAAAATTCAAAGATGGCTTTGCACTTTAGATGTTGGACTCCGAGACCTATTTTTAGATCTATTATTTAATGCTTCAGAAATGTAATGTTTGGCAACATTGTCAACCTTACATTATGATAAGTGCAAAAGTTGTTAGAAATCTGAAGGAAAAAGAAAATACTGGAAATAAACAATATATAGAACGGGACCAATGAAAAGAGAAACAGTCAAATTTTCAGACTGATCTTTCATCAGAAAGAGCACATGGTAATCAGTTTGGTGGGAAGGAAGAAGGGGAAGGTCAGTTGTCTGTCTTGTGTTTTCATGTGAAGATTACATGCAAAAATGGAAGAATCGGAGAGAATGGAAGTTTCTTCAGAAGCTGTGGTGCGGATCGTCACGTCGACAGAAATGATGCAATAGGAAAATGTGGGAGAATAAAGAGAATAGCATTAACTAAGAGCCGTCCAGAATCTGGAAATTTTAAAACAAAGAAAATTTTAAAAACAGGAATCAAATGAGGAAACTCCATTTGGTTGGACTACTGAATGGAATAACTTTGTTCAATGTGTATCAAATAGAACTGAGAATGCAAAATTAGCTCAAAGGTAGGAAGATGAGGGTGGTAATTTTGTTTCTTCAGCTAGTGGCAATTAACTAGTGGTGTACAACAGGAATCAGTACTTGGGACCCTTGTTATTTGTTATTTGTAAAAATGATTTGGATATGAAGTCACTAGTCTTGATCAATAAATTTGTGAAATTACAAGGTGTTTCAGAAAAGGTTATTTACAGGAGGATCTTGATCACTTAGGGAAGTGGGCTGAGAATTGTCAAATGGATTTCAGTGCAGATATGTGTGAGGTGATTCATTTTGGAAAGTCGAACCAGTGTAGGCCTTATACTATGAATGGCAGGGTACTAGGGGTGTAATGACCCTGAGGTAGTTAGGGGTACTTGTACATAGTTCTTTGAAAGTGGCATTATAGGTAAAGGGGTTGATGAAAATTACATTTAGCTCTCTGGCCTTCTATAATCCAGGGTTAAATGGGATTTGGACATTATGTTGCAGTTGTACAAGTTGTTGATGAGGCTGCACTTGGAGTACTATATTCATTTCAGTCCCTGCATTAAAGAAAAGATATGGTTAAACTGGAAAGGGGGCAGAAAAGATTAACAAGCATCTTGCCAGGATGAGAGGGCCTGACTGATAGGGTGAAGTTAGCCAGTCTAGGTCTTTATTCCTTAGAACATAGGAAAATGAGGGGCAACCTTATAGAAAAGTTTAAAATTATGAAAGGCATAGACAAAATTGATGGAGTCCAAAACTACAGATTCATGGTGAGATAGGGAAGATTTAAAAGAGACCTGAAGGGCAGCTTTTTCACACATAGGGTAGTGACTATATGAAACATTGCCAAAGGAAGTGGTTGAGGCAAGTTCAATAGTATCAAGTATGAAGCACTTGGATAGGTACATGGAGGGCTGGGCTTAGTGGATATGGGTTGAACATAACACATCAAGACTAATTGGGTGGGCTCTATGGTCAGTGTGAACTTGTTAGGCCAAAGGGCCTGTATCCATGCTCTATTGCTGTATGACTCTATCGGCTTAGTGAAACATCAGAGCTGGTCTAAAGAGGGGTCCATTTTAAAAATGAATGCAGTGCTTGCATATTGGACAAAAACAGTTAATACAGGTTAATATTCATTTAACTTTCCTTTAGAAAACTTCAACCCGAGATTATTAGCACACAAAGAAACTTCAACATTTTTTTTCTTTTCCTTGATCTGCTACTGTGAAAATTGCGTAAGTTTTGCACAATGTTTCTGACATGGTTCTGAAAAAGCCAACAGAGAAAGTGACGGGGTTGAGTAATTTGGTGTGAAAACTAGTTTGATCAAATACAAAGGCAATATAGTTTATAAAATGTTATTTTAATGTTCTAAATGGTTTTTCCCTTATCCATTTTTGCCACAAGGATATACTTACAATTCAAAATTTATCACAGTTGCTTAAATTACTTTTTTTCTTTCCTGTTAAATAAATTTGATTACCATTCTTTTTATGGTTTTAATATCACTGTATCTGATAATTAGGATACAGTGGAAAGCAAATAGGAAGTATTGTTCAGAAACAATTATTAAGGTTTCAGCAGACCAGAGAAACATCCCAGAAATGAAGCACTAGGATGAGAATTGCTGGGTGCTTTCCAGGATAGTAAGTTGGTAACTGGAGTTTATTAGCTGCTGGTGATCACAGAACAAATAAAAGAGTAGATAGGAAAAAATCCTGTAATTAACTGATTTAATTTTCTGCTACAAACTGCAGTTGGAAGAGGATCTGTAACATTTTGAAATTAAGGTTCTTGTAAAGAAGGAATTTTGAAAGGTACATAAAGAACTAGAAGAGTGTCATTAGAATAAAATGCTCACTTGGAGAAAAGCAGCGGCCTAGTCATTTGGACTGAAACTTCTCACTGCTCTGATATTTTATGATTCTGTGTAGCCCTAAATGTTCTCTGTCAATAGGGTTGGCTTTTTTTTCAGCAAGTTCAGCAAGCTCTTTCTTGCTCTCAGCAGAAATTTAGATCAGATCTTTTGAACAAGAATTGTCTATTGTCCTTCTGGCTCATGTTCTCTTTATGACTGTTGTAGACAGCAGCAGTGCTCATTCATAACAAGATTATGAACTATCATTAGGCACATCACATGGAGAGTTCTTGAAAGATCAGGATGCTATTCAGAAAAATCCAGTGTGGCCCAGTTTATGCACCAGACATTATTTTGACTTACCACAGGCTTCATTGCAGGAGACTGAAGGCACTGCTCCTGGCTTGTCTTTGCCAGATCTGAGGCTAACACTCAATAAATATCTAGCTCAGCTGTGACCTTCCACTCCACAGAATTCCATTTTGTTGGTAGGGCACACTTGCCTGCCTTTAAAATGACATTACAGTCAAGTTCCCTGCTGTAATCCTTAGATTGCTCTGCTCCTTTCCACCCTTCCCACCATCTTTTGTTCATCAGAATTATGCTGCTGAAGGAATGTGTTTCAGTTGATGTAAATAATCATGAATGTTTCATGATTTTGTGGTAGTGCAGATTCAGCACACAGTATGAATAAAAGCAAAACATCATCCATCCAGAAAGAACCTAAAATACCGTACAGATATTGCAGAATCCAGATACTCCTTGGATGTCTTGGGGATTTTTGTCTCCATTAATCTGATCTGAAAGTCTATGTATGCAACTGTTTGAAGAATTTCCTGGTCCGAACCCTAACTTTAACCACCGAACCTGCTTAAATCTCTTGCCTTTTTTAAAATTACCAGTTTCTTATTTTACAAGGATCAGAATCACCTCAGCTGAAACAGCCAAGGTTCCCCAGTTTCCCCTTATTTACAGATGTTTTCAGTTTTTAAACATCTTGTGTTCAATGGCCTTTAAAACAGTGGATTTAAATAAACAGAATATTTTAAAAATAATTAATCATCTTGTAACAAAAGTAGTGAAAATATGTAAAACAAGATTATTTTGGTATCCATTAGTGTTTATTGGATGAAAATGGACAGCATTACAGGTGCTGGATATAACAGTGGTTGTCAGGAACTCACTAATCAAGAAGTCCTAGAAAACCTGCACCTGAGAATATATTTACAAAAAGCAAGTAGCATGAAGTAGTTTGGGAATGATGGATCCCGTCATTCCATTAATACTTAAGACATTAGATGTTAATAAAATTATCGCAGGAAACACAACCTTTTGCTTTCCTTCATGTCTACCCCGCCATATTAAATTGCTGAAGTCTTTAGAAATCTGCATTGAAACTAACGTCACTGCATAGGTTGGTTGTAATTTTGGTTTTACATGTTGCTTCCTGACAACGGGATATAATTCACCCAGCAACTTAAATGACAAGCCCCATTGTGGAAAATTATCTCTTTCCTCTGCAACTGTTGCTGTAACAGAATCTCTGATACTTCACCACAGTCATGCACTTTACTGGTTCATTGCTTCGTGAAGAGTGACTCTTCTTACCCTGAGCCAGGAAGTTCCAGAAAGTTATTTTGGTTCATAAAGTGGAACCCTGAACAAATCCATCAAGTTAGCAGAGTTTTCTGGCATGAAAAGTATTTTCCTCTGGATTTGTGCGCATGATTTGAAGATGAGTAAATGCTTTCTTCCCCCCCCCCCCCCCCAACCTCCCCCACTAACCGAAATTGGAGCACCTAATGTCATGGTGCTGCATGTGCCCAGCTGGAGCCTCTTGTCTATGGTAGCTATTTTCTTCTTTAATTAACATGGCTCCTAAAGCAGGGTGAGGAGAATAGATTGAAGGAGGAGCAGACTGATGGAGAAATCAAACGGGAACAGGAAATTGGAAGGACACAGTGAACAGTGGGTTGAAACATGAGCACAAAGTCAGAGGAAGGATAAGATCAGCAACTGGAGGGAAAGAAAATTGGAGAGAAGAGAGAGAGAGAAAGGTATTGATGTGTGTTAAAGAGTGGTGTGGGAAGGAGGGAACAGAAGAATGGACAAATAGTATACTCACCGGATCCATCAAGTTGTACACTTAACAACCACCACATGTGTATATTAGTGCATTACGGTGACTGTGGATGGTCTAACAGTTTAATTATGATCTTTATAAACTATTGTTTTCTACTCCAATGGTATGACATCACATATATAGTAATTATCAGATTACTTGTAGTGTATATGTACAACTGTCAAAACACAGACTAGTAAAAAAAGCTGCCATTTAAGCTACATTTTCTGGCCTGGATATCCTGCAGCATTCATATCTGCTTGTTCCCTGATTAGTTTAGAAAATTATAGTGACTGCCAGTTAGTTCTTTACTGTGTTCAAATGAGTGACTAATCAATCCACAGGTATTTTTTACGCCAGCTAGTCATTCATACTGTGGTAATATAGAAACCAGTTTCAGAACATCTGTAAACATTGCCCTACTTACATTGGGGAGATAGACCGTATTTCTGAAACTGATTTCTGTACTTGACAACTCAACTTTCTTAAACCTATGTAGAATACCGTGTAACTTCTGCAATATTCAAATGATCAATTTGATGTAATTGTATTGTGGTTATAAAACTCAGCAATTAAGTCTAAAACTTCAGCAATTGGTTAATGAAAATAATGTTAATTTCTTTTTAGGTTTTTCTACACCTCCAGTATCTCCAAGGAAAAAGATTGCTCTATCTGGAACAACAAGTACAAGCTGGCAAATGCAGCAAAATGCCACCAGCACACCACTGTCACGATCATCAACTAAACGACAAAGAGGCAAGGAAAGCCGCAAACTGAGTGTTTTATGTCCTGGAAAGGAGGATGACCATCTTTTTTCGCCAATCTCACCAAAGTATTCAAACACTGAATGGGAAAAACCTTCAGGAAAGCGTCAGTTCAAAACAAAACATCTAATACGTCAGGATAAAAGAAAGTTATCTTTGACAGCAGATGACTCAACTGATATCGAGAGCTCAGAAGACAAGGTATGATAGTTTATTAGTATTTTTACATTCAGTGTTATATGGCTAACAATTACTATCATGGAAGATAGCTCCTGTACCCCATCTCCATTATCCTTAGTTATAGATGAAGTTCATGATAAGATAAAAATCACGCTGTTTTTAATTTATAGATGTAAAATTGAACAAAGCTTAAACACCTTCAGTTGTATTGTTATTCAACAAATAATGCCTTAAGTTCAATTGATAGTTCAGTGAGATGGTATGTAAACTATTGTATTGAGCCAATGAGATTTGATTTTAGTTCAGTGTTTAATTGGACTTAGAAGGGAGAAGAATGATTTGCAAAGCTTTTCTTAACACTATAACTTAATGACAGCTCAAAATATTTCTACTTCAAAGTATCTATTTTCTATCCCATTCATGTTTTAACTTAGATATTAACCCTTTTATCAATTTTATTGGATAATATTTCTGCTTGCAGTGCTGTGAGAAAGCATTAATACAAAGTTTATTGCCAACAGTCATTTTTAGGCTTTTTATATTTTCTCCTTGATTATAATTTAGTTCCCCACTGAGCTGGCATTTAGGATAGTTATTATTGGGGGTTCTGGAAATTTTTCTGTCTTTATCCTTGCAGTAGAATCCTGATACACTGACTAGTGAGAATGGTTTGACACTCCTACTTTAATTACTATCATATGAATAAATATGTTATGTGTATTTAAATATTGTTCCTCTGAAGCAATACTTGTGTCTGCTTAAGTTTGTAGAAATGTTCTTAATTCATTTAATAATTTCTTCAGGGTTCATATATCATTTGTAACTTGTATCCTTCAGTTACCCAATAATTACTGGGCTACGTCAAACATATATAACCACCCTTTTTTAATTCTGGAGTGTATTGGCAAACACTCTTAATAAATGCTCATTTTCTTGTTGGTTAACATTTTGAACTTCCAGTGCTTTCCATACTTTTTTGGCTTTATGGTAGCTTTTCAGTCCTTGAGACTTCTCTTCCAGGTAAAAATAAACACATTTATATCTATTGTGAAAAATGATTGAAATTCAATTCTTGATTTGATATCAACTACAACTTTGGCTGATGCGCGTATTTTTATAGTGTTAAAGTAAATCATACAAATACAGGAACATAGTCTAATACTTAGTTTGTGGGAATGTATATTGATAATAATGTATTGAATGCTCCCCTAACAGCCTTGATTTATGGAAGGAAAATAACAGTATAAGAAATGGAAGCTGGGGGAAGATGTTTGACTCCCCAATGAATGAAATTACAGCTACTCTTGTGTCTCCACTCCACTTCTTGCAATGATCCCATAAGCCTTGATCCTCCTAATATTTAAAAATTTATTAACTTCTATCTTGAATACACATGGCATTTGAGCCACCACAGCACATTGAGTAGTGAATTCCAAAAAACTGCATGAAAACGACAAAAGTTTCTTGTCTAGATTACTGCACAGGTCATTGTTGATAAACACATCTCAAACTATGTGAAGAAAGGGTTGAGCTCAATTTGGGTAATGGTTGCTTGAGAACAGAACAGAATGATCTTGGGACCATGGAACTGTTTAGTTGCCCTCATGGATGGATGGAATCAGAAGAAGGAGAAAATACACCAGAACGGTTTTACTTTTTTTTTGTTGAACACTCAAATTGCTTTATATTCACCTTCTGTAAGCTACCTGTGTTAATAATGAAATATGTGTTTCAACATTGAAAATACATATTTTAAAAAATTATGTACAGTAATTTTAAAATGGTATGAAGAATTAGTGGTATCCTTTGAAATAATTTCATTTGATTTGGAGTGGATGAAAACAGTTCATGGTAACTACATATCTTAGCATAAATTTCCTGTTTCTCTACTTACCTTGGTTAGTAAATTTCTATACACATCTGTAGGGTTTGTTTGGTTAATTTGGAATAGAACTTGCTGAACCAATTACAAGCCATGTGCCACTTTCAATATTTGTTGTGTGAGGTTTTGCCATGTGGCTAATCAGTTGGGGTTTTGCTGCATAATAATATTTTTCATGTTTTGCAGGAAAGAAGAAAATTATTTTAAGTCTAGAATACTGCAAATTTTATTATAGCCTTTGTCCAAAGGGGCTTGGACTTCAGGTTTACAGTGTAGACCTATTTTTCTACATACTGGAGAACAAATCTTCCTCTTCTCAATACCTCCTTCCCTGTTTATTTTTATGGATTTAACTTGATTTGCAAAGTGAAAACATTTTATGTAATTTGTTTCCGGGAAAATATACTAGCATCCGTATAATATGCCATTTCTTCCCAGCTGGTAATACTTCAGATAAAATTCACCACAGAAAAGACGCCTAGATTTGATTCGGGTTTGTTTTTGATATTCAGTTGTTGTCCAGATTAAGTTGCAATACCATGCGGGGCATTATTATTCTTTTAATCTAGCATTTGCAGAGGTTTTCTTTCCTGCAAAAATCAAAATGCGTGGGTCACTTCCATACCAGATTAAAACAAACTATCTTGTCTTGTAACTCAGCCTTTTGAAACCAAAAGTTGGGAGATTTTCTTTTCCCCAAGCTGCTAGTTTAGCATGATCTGTACTTGGCCAGTATGATTCATGATCTGAATTTGGAGGTATAATGTGAATACAAGTTCAGTGCAATTAATGGAAATATTTTGGCAAGATTTATGTTGATAACAAGATATGTGTGGTTTAGCATGGTATCATATGTCTAATTATGCCAAGCATTTAATTTCACAAAGCAGTTTTAAGATTTAGAAATTTCACACTAGTATGGAGACAAAAACATAAATTTTGAAACTACTGTTTGTGGACGATACAAAGATGGGTGGAGTGGCAGTTAGTATTGAGGAAGCAGGGAGTCTGCAGAAGGATTTAAATATATGAGGAGAATGGGCAAATAAGTGGCAGATAGAATACAGTGTAAGGAAGTGTACGGTCATGCATTTTGGTAGAAGGAATAAAGGTGTAGACTGTTTTCTAAATGGGTAGAAAATTCAGAAATCAAAGGTGCAAAGGGACTTTGGAGTCCACATGCAGGATTTCCTAAAGGTTATCTTGCCGGTTGAATTGGTCATAAAGAAGCAAATGCAATGTTAGCATTCATTTAGAGAGAACTAGAATATAATATTGATGATGTAATGCTGAGGCTTTATAAGGGATTGATCAGACTGCACCTGGAGCACTGTGAGCAGTTTTGTGTCCCATATTTAAGAAATTATGTGCTATATTGGAGAGGGTCCAGAAGAGATTTACAAGAGTGGTTCTGGGAATGGAAATGTTAATACATGATGCGAGTTTGACGGATCTGGACTTGTACTCATTAGAGTTTAGAAGGATGAGGAGGGATCTCATTGAAACATAGCAAATATTGAAAGGCCAAAATAGAGTGGATGTGGAGGACTCATGGAAGGAGATCCACTAGAAAATGTCTGTCATGTGGTGCGTTGCATTCAGGGCATTCTATGCAACCATACATTGTATACTGAACTTATAAATGTTGAAGAGGTGCCCCTGAAGGCAAAGCATTGGCTCAACTGTCATTCCCTTCATGAGCACCTCTTCCACCTTTGCACATTTGAGAGTAGCCTTTAATACAACCCCAATTTATAGGATTGAACTCATTTTTAGACCAATGTTGGGGTCGTTTATCCACAGAATTGTCCTGAGTAGGGTATTAGTGGAGGCTGTGCTTAATACCTTTTATCATTGACCTAAGGCAACACAATCCAACAGATCTGCACTTGCAAAGAACTTTCAAGGTGGGGGGAGGGTGGGAAGGAGAAGGCTGGTAGGTGCCAGGTGAAAAACCGATCAGAGGAAAGATCAAGGGGTGTGGAAAAACAGGGAGGGGATAGGCAGGAAAGGTAAAGAAGGAATGTAAGGGGAAAGCACTATGGGTAGTGGAAGAAGGCAGAATCATGAGAAAGATGATAGGCAGCTGGAAGAGGAGGCAAAATGAAAGTGGGATGGGGGAAGGGAGGGGGAGGGAATTACCAAAGTTGGAGAATTCGATGTTCATACCAAGGGGCTGGAGACTACCCAGACGGTATATGAGGTGTTGCTCCTCCAACCTGAGTCTGGCCTCATCACGGCAGTAGAGGAGACCATGTATGGACATATCCAAATGGGAATATGAAGCAGAGTTGAAGTGGGTGGCAACCAGGAGATCCTGTCAGTTGTGGCGGACAGAGCGGAGGTGCTCGACGAAGCAGTCCCCCAATCTGCGTCGGGTCTCGCCGATGTAGAGGAGGCCGCATTAGGGAATCATCGAATTCTCCCAACTTCCTGTAACTCTCTCCCTCTCCCTTTCCCCATCCCACTTTCACTTTGCCTCCTCTTCCAGCTGCCTATCACCTCTCTAATGATTCTGCCTTCTTCTACTACCCATAGTGCTTCCCCCTTACATTCCTTCTTCACCTTTCCTGCCTATCCCCTCCCCCACCCCTTGATCTTTCCTCTGATTGGTTTTTCACCTGGCACCTACCAGCCTTCTCCTTCCCCCTCCCCCCACCTTCTTTATGGGGCACTTGTCCCCTCCTCCTTTGGTCCTGATGAAGGGTCTCAGCCCAAAACGTTAACTATTGAAGTAAGTGTTAAGACACTGAAATTTGCAAGTGTTAGACACTTCAATATTCCACTGCTGGTTTAAGGATCCCACTGTATATAGAACATAGAAATCTACAGCCCATTACAGGCCCTTCAGCCCACAAGGTGCTGACTCTGTAACCTACTCTAGAGACTGCCTGGAATTTCACTAATGCATAGTCCTCTGTTTTTCTAAGCTCCATGTACTTATCTAAGAGGCTATTAAAAGACACTATTGTATCCACTTCCACCGCTGCCGCCAGCAGTGCACCCACCATGAAAACCTTACCCCTAACCTAAGTTGGTTGGTACCTATTTCCAAGCACCTTAAAACTATGCCCCCTCGTGTTATTCATTTAGCCCTGGGAAAAATCCACATGATCAATGCCTTTCATCATCTTATATACCTCTATCTGGTCACCTCTCATCCACCATTCATCCAAAGAGTAAAGGCCAGATTCACTCAACCTATTCTCATAAGAAACAGCCTCCAATCCAGGCAACATCCTTGTAATTCTCCTCTGCACTCTCTGTATAGTATCCAAAAATATATTTGAATAGCAAGGAAATAAAGCATACACAAATATAGTTTTTAGCTCTTCAGCCAGGTTGTGTGGCAGGCCACAAGACTGAACAGTCTTGTTGCCTGTGTTAATTTCTGTTGAATCAGCAAGAGCACAAGTTCTGGTTCCATAAAAAATAATTAAATCTCTATCTGCTCAGACCTACCTGTGGCTAGATTGGCATCGAAGGCGTTCAGAATTCCTGTGTCCCTGACCAGTGGAATGCAACTGGAGGCCTAGTTTTGAGCTAGTCTTGGCCTGGCCACTTTATATGTACATGATGTCAGCCATTTTATCTTGAATTTCTGCCCTCACCAGTCAACGTAGAGTGTTGAAATGTTAAGTTTCCTGGTGTGTCTTATAGTGAAAGCTTTAGGAAATAATAGTGCACTGTATGCTCCATCACTTTGCATAAAACAAAAACCTCAGTGTTAAGTATGTGCGGAGCAAGAATGATCATGGAGTAGTATGACTAAACATTTTTATTGAGTCATTTTAGTAACAGTACACACTGTGCAACTTACAGTGTGGGAGCTATGAACCAGGCCTGCTGAGACAAAAACGTGCACACTTGAAAGCCTAAAGAGAGTGCCTCCCGCATGCAAGAGGCCCAATCGATTCACCACACAATTGATCAACCACATGCACACTCACCACATTCTCACTATCTGATGTGGTACATCCGTCTCCCCTGTAGATGGGAACTGCAGAGGAAAGGAATATGTGAGTAAGCCGAGAAAACTGCTGAAATGTCTCTCCTGCTTGGTTCCGTCAACTGGCTGGCGTATCAGAATCCAAATCCAGTTTAATATTACTGGCATATGTCCTGAAATTTGTTTTTCTTACAGCAGCAGTATATTGCAATACATCATAATAAAAACTAATTATAATAATAAAATGAGTCGTGCAAAAAGAGAGGGACCAAAAAATCCTGAGGTACTGTTCACAGGTTCATTGTCCATTCAGAAATCTGATGGCAGGCGGAGAGAAACGTACCGTTATGAACTGCCACCTGGGGTGGGGGGTTGCAGCTTCCTATCTGTGCCTTCCTGGTTAGTTGATGTTGAGGGAGTGGACTATAAATCTCCTTTTCTCTTCATGAAACATCCATTGGTTCATATGCTGGCTTCAGCAGTAGAGGATGCTTCTGTAGTTTCCCAGGCTCCCCCATCAGTTTGCCGGCATACCATATATGATCCAAATGCTGCCTAAAAATTCATTCTCTTGATTGCTCAAGCTCTGCTGCTTGACCATGACAAAGTAGGATGACAGTACACGCTGTGAGATGCATGTGTAGACTTTGTCTCTGGCACCAAGCGTTCGTCACCTGATGTGCATATCATATTTTTTTTTATTTCATGGCCTTGTGCTCGCCACAAATTCACTCCTGGATGGCCAACTATAGGAGAGCTGCGCTCAGAGTCAATAAGTTGTTCTTCTATTTCTGGGCCTACAAATTGATAGCGCAAATGTGGCAAGTGTTCATGGGGCTGATCAGTCTGATACAGTACACTCAATGTGCATTTTAAAGTCATGATGATAAATGGCAATTTTGAATAAGAAGGAGGAAACACTAACTGAATTTTCAGCTAATGGAATTTAATTTAGG
Organism: Hypanus sabinus; assembly: GCF_030144855.1. Lineage (NCBI taxonomy): Eukaryota > Metazoa > Chordata > Chondrichthyes > Myliobatiformes > Dasyatidae > Hypanus > Hypanus sabinus. Next base: position 143,551,992 of record NC_082709.1, on the reverse strand, counting down.
AATGTGGGAGGTAATGCACTTTGAGGGTCAAATTCTGGTAGGGCAGGGACCAAAGGAAGGTTGATGTTTAATGATGTTGTGCAAGTCCGTGGCTTACTGAAAGCAGTGACACAGGTAGATTTAGGGTAGTAAAAAATGCCTTGATAGGCTGAGGCCTTAAATATAAAAGTTGTAAAGTTATGTTGCCATTGCATAAAACATTGGTTAAACCACACTTTAGAATATTATATACAGTTCTGGTTGCCATACTATGGGAAGGATGTGGTAGCAATGGAGAGAGTGCAGAAGGGATTCACCAGGATGTTGCCTGGAATGGAGGGCTGTGGTTGTAAGAGTAGATTGGATAGACTGGTTTTATCTTCACTGGAGCATAGGAGTTTCAGAGGTGAACTTATAGTGGTTTACAAAATTATGAGGGTTATAGATAAGATAGATCATCAGAACCTTTTTTTCCCCACGGCAGAGGAGTCCAGAACTATAGGGAACAAATTTAAAGTGAGAGGGGAGAAATTTAAAGGAGACCTGAGGGTCAGGTTTAAATAGGTAGTGGGGCAGATATAATTAGAGCGCTTAATGGGCATTTGGGCAGGTACTTGTCTTAGGAAGGGAGTCAAGGGATACAGACCAAATGTAGGCAAATAGCTTTTTGTACAGTTGTCATGGCCAACGTGGCTAAGGTGGGTTTGTAAAGTCCTGATACTGTGTTGTATGATTCTAAGATTTGGTTCCAACAAGTGGAGGTTTTTTGAAGCCCCATGGCCCTCTACTTCTTAAATCACATTTGTTAAGTAACTAGCCAACTGTACTGGGATGCATTTGCATATTCAAATCTTCAACTGCAATCTTAGTAACTTCTGGCTTCTGCTGTAATCAAAGAAGAATAGTGGTTCATCAAATGGTTAAATCAATTGCACATTTGTTTTATTTTCTACATGAATGTTTAAAACATCAACTGGCAGATTGCTGTCCCTGTATGATTCTGCTTTGCTTGAGTATAGTGGTATCTAATTGAGTATTCTTTCAAAGTATTCATGAAAAGAGATTTCACTTTGGCTGACTACAGGGATTTGTTAATAGTGTACCAAGATTATGGTGATCAGAGATCTTCCTGGGCCATACGTAGAGAGTGCTTAGTGTGTAAATTAATCACATTATAGACTGTGGTAGCCTGACCTAGGAGAATGACATACTTGCAAACCATGTCCCCTGTTTTCAGGAACCTTTACGGAAGGACTTGGAGTTTTTATCCTGTCACATCAGTGAAGTGTAAACTGTTAGTTGGCTCTGTTTTAGCTAGACTTTACACACATATCTGCCTCCTAATTGCAGTTCACAATTAACTGACGTGGAGAAATAACTATGGCTACTTTTCCTTCAGCTAGCTCAAAAGCTATAAACATCTTCAGCTAGTTCAGAAACTATAAACAACATTTAGTGTAAGCTATCAGGAATAACAGAGTAACTTCCAAATTGACATCACATGTTTTTGTATAAAAAGTTCAGAAATGTGATTCATTGGTAGTTCAAAAGGTTAAAAATTGGAATAAAAGCATTACTAATAACTCCTTTTCTGAAGTAAGTTGTGGTAAACTATTGCCACAAGCAATGAGGAAACAAGGGGAGGCGAAGCTGATTCGAGGAATGGGCTGAGGGAGCATCACAAAGCCAAGGGACAACGTATTCACGGGGTTACAGATGGAGTTGTTATCACTGTTGGAATTGAGCTGAGTGATTTGGAAAGAAGTCAATGGAGAGAGGTTTGATGCCCGTTCACCTAACCCATGTGTGAAGTTGGATCGCTCCAAGCGCCAAGCCAATTTGATGAGATCGAGAACGGCTTTTGGGCTGTGTGGCCAAAGTGTGTCACTGCACCTAGGATCTGGGTCCTCGAGCAAGGCATTACCTGGTACTTGGACAGTTTAAAAGCCAGACCAGATAGACTGTAAAGCCTGAGTGTCAGGACTGGAGATGAGGGTCAGGCTGATTTCCCTTGCACTCTCACAATGTTCATTCCTCTCTCTGTAGCGCCAAAGCTGTGAATTGCTCAGACAGCTGTCATCTCTGTGAGTTTCTGTGTGTGTGTGTGTGTCCCTTTCTGAGCATAGTGATTATAGTCTTTTTTAAAAAAATTGTGTTCTTCAGGTTTCTTGCTTTGTGGCTGCCTATAAGCAAACAAATCTCAAGGTGTATATTTTATACATTTTTTGATAATAAATGTACTTTGAATTTATAAATCTTGAATGTTTTACTTTGAGAAGCACATGAGTCTTTTGACAAGATACAGAAAGAGTTATTAGGTTGCCTTTGAGAACGGTTATGTGGTGCATTGAAGAAGCTGTATATTTTGAACACAGATGGCTAGAAGATGATTTTAGAATCACTTGGAATATACTGCTTGATGGGATGTTTGAAATAGGTGTGCAGTATTAACTCTCAATATAAAGAAACACATATTCTGAGGATAACTGGAAGGAATGGACAAGTGGTACTTACTGGATTCTTTGAAAGAACCTGTATCAAATTGAAGGATTTACAGACTCCTTTCTGTGATGACTTTCATGATTAAACAGAATAATTCTAAACTTAAAATTTTGCATCCTTGTCACATAATCTTTTCTCACAGTTTCTGAGACCCATCTGCTGGTGAACACTGATGACCTCCAGACTCATCAATTTAGTGCCTTTTGCCATTTGCCGCCAATATCTACCCTATATTATCTGTAGCCTATCCAAGCCTCAGTTTGCTCACATCTTATTCTGCACCAAATCATACTAAAAAATTACCTTAACACACTGGTTCTTGGTTCTTCTATCTGCCTCCTCTTAAGTTACGTTCCCCTGCGTTTTAAACTTATGTCTCCTCCTTCACACTGGCCAAACTTTTGCATTTCTACTGTTATTAATTCCCCTTGCTCAGCATGCATTACTTTTTTCTTATTAAGTTTCTATAAGGCATACCTCTGTACCTTAACAACACTTTAATTTCTGCTAATTTTAAAATAAAGAATTAAGATTTGTTTTTTTAACTTATTTAGAATAAATAGGCATTGACAGTTGTTAAACCAAATGAAGAAATTTCCAACAATTAAAGCACAAGCACCTCATTATTTTTCATTTTATTGTGAGATATGGACATTACTGCAAAGGACAATGTTAGTGTGACACAGACTAAAGACGTATATGCCAGCTGAGAGGGTACTTTTGGAGAACTGGTTGAGTTTTAATAACAATTTGGAACATCAGTGGTTCCTTTTCTGGTGCTAGTTTACATATTTATAGATTTTTTGAATGCCTGTTCAGCAGAAATCGCCATTTGAACCAATGAGCTGTGAGTTGCTTTCCGAGTCCCAAACACTTTACAACCAAATCCCCATTTTCAGAAATGATTAGTTGAAAATATGCCATATTTCAATTAGTTTGATTGTTATTTTTTTCTTGGTGGATATTTATTATCTGTTTCACGTCTGGTCTGAGTCTTGTGCCATTCCAAGAACGTGCACAATTTTGCTCTACATGTTGATTTCTTACCTAAATAATGACATTGATTGTATTTCACAGTAATTCATTGTACTTAAATCACTGATTGCTTTGTTAGTCCAGCTAATTGAGTATTTTATGCTAATTATTGCAGAAAACTTGGATCAAATATCAAGTATCTGCAAATTTATTACCTTTGCAAGTTAGCTCTGTATCTGTCCATTCCATTAACAATTTTCTCTTTGCTAATTTACCGCAGGCCAGTGTGATTAGGAACCCCAGAAAACGCCCAGCAGTAACTACGGACATAGATGGCATACCAAAGAAAACATGCGAGCAGAGGTCTTCTGATCGTTTGTTGCCGATTTCATTAATACTGCAGTCTTCCCAGCCACTGAATGCACAAACAGTCAGCAGTCCACAGGAGACACCAATAAATCGCCCCATGCCACCAGAAGCACGCAGACTCATCGTGAATAAAAATGCTGGTGAGACTTTACTGCAAAGAGCAGCACGTCTAGGCTACGAGGTAGGTATTTGAAAACAGGTGGTTTTATAATTGAATATTTTGCTGGTATTTAATCAAAATTCATAAAAACTGTATCCTATTTGTAATAGCCACATTGATTTTAACACATACACTAATGACACATTATTAGTATACATTTTTCCATGGAGTATACACAGTGTTAAGATGAATATTACCTTGAACCTACTCTGCCATTTAAAGAGATCTATGGTTAAATTTCTATCTCAGATCCATTTCCCTTGCCTATTTCTGTATCTCTGTCAACTCTGCTATCAGTAGGCAACTTAGCTGTATTAACTCCAAGGCTTGCATATCCAATCTTGGGTACAGAAACAAAACTGCACCAAGTGAGGTGTTAGCGACCACTATAAACACTCTGCATGCTTCCCTATTTTTCTATTTCAACCTGTTTTTTTTTCCAAAGCCAAAATATATCTTGCTTTTAAAGTAAATAACTTAATTTCCTCTCATATTGTACTCCCATTTGCCTACCTCTAGCCTAGTTGCTTAACTGTTGTTATTTTCTCACATGAACATCAATATTCTTAATGTTTCCAACATTTTCTGCCTTTATCTCTGATGTTCATCAACTGCATTCTTTTGATTTTCATTGTTGATTTCTGTTCCATGAAATTCAATCATGAACGAGCTCTGCTCCTCTCATTGATTAGATTTCCATCTGTCTCATTTGTCAATCCGGTGTTGAGTCTTCAACTTGAAATGTTAACTCCGTTCACTTTCCACAGATGTTGCAGAGTGTTCCAGCAATTTTTGTTTTTCTTTTCCGCATATTGTACTTCGCGTTTTCATTCTTTTTTTAAGATGTTTTGCACTGTCCTTTCTTATCATTAAGTAAATTAAAGTAGCTGAAAGATCTGAAAAGACTTTTTTATTCCAACATCCTTGTTTTCTGTCCCTCTACCTATGTAATAATTTATAAATTTGGTTATTTAGTTGACTTAGACAAGTGTCTTACACCTCATATTCTAAATAACATGCTATATGTGCATCTGAAATCTCTAAAACCCTCTGAGAAATATTTAAAATATTCAGTTGTTGAACCATGAAGTATATTTTGTTTTATGATTTTGATGTAAATAATTTCCCAAGTATTTCAACCATGTTAACATTATATTAATCCCTCAATTAGTTAATTTATAATAAATAGGATGTCAATTTTATTCTATTGGAATTCACTATAAAAATATTCAATCAACACTATTATAATCTGTACATTTATAGTTTCCAATGTGCTTATCTTGTCATAGATTGAAAAACCTGGTATTTAAATAATCATGCCCATAAAGGAACAGAAGCATTATTTGATTCGTCTACCCACAATAACTATCTCAGTGGAAATGGTAGCAACAGACACAAAATGCTGGTGGAATGCAGCGGGCCAGGCAACATCCATAGGAAGAAGTACTATCTCTTCTTTCAGTTAGTCCTGACGAAGGATCTCGGCCCAAACCATCAACTGTACTTCTTCCTATAGATGCTGCCTGGTCTGCTGCGTTCCATCAGCATTTTGTGTGTGTTGCTTGAATTTCCAGCATCTGCAGATTTCCTCGTGTCAGTGGAAATGGTACTAGTTTATAATTAAGATGGGGAAAACCTTTTGTGTACCGGTTAGGTGTTTCAAATAGAAATGTTGGTGGTAACACTCATTATGGTTTTAAGGTTTATATTTTAGAGTATTTTTAGCTGGTACAAAGAATGCCAGTGGTTTCATTATGCATTACTAAGATCTTGTGTACCATGACTTCGATATGGAAAATGTCAAAACCACATTTCCAATTATAGTACAGATGACATCAGAATCAATAATGTTCCAGTATCCTGCCCTATTTGGTACGTGGACTGTTTCAGTATTATGATCTGTTAGATCCAGCAAGTCTTTTTCGATAATAGGGTGTCACAATACCATTATGTTTATTATATAACTGAATAAATTGAATAATATAATTTATGGTAGAATCCAGGCTTGATCTCTGAGGGATCCCACTAACAGAAGACTGCCAATCTGAAAAAGACACATTTATTCTTCCTCCCTTGCCATTAATTCTTTATTCAATTATAACTCAGTCCATAGAATGTTGACTTATGTAAACTATATTAAGTTGTCAAATCCACAATACAAGATACTGTTGATATTAGCTTTTGCATTTGCCCATATTTTCAACCAATTTGTGTTGAAGGAGTTACAATTAGGTGGTATATATGAGCTTCCAAAAGGCACTTGGAAAAAGAATCTTATTATAGTCTGGTCACCAAGAGTGACGACCATGGAATAAAAGGGGCTGAATAAGAGAAATCAGAGTAATAGTAAAGCATTACTTTTTAGATTGGAGGGAAATATACAATAGGTTTCTCCAAGGAATAATTTTAGACCACTTTTTTTAATAATAAGCTAATGATTTGAATTAAGTGTAGAGGGCATGGTCTCCAAATTCACAGCTAGATGACAGGTGGAATTTAATGCAGACAAGTGTGATCTGTTGCACTTTGGGAGGACAAACCAGGGTAGGACTTACACGGTGAGTGGTAGAGCACTGTGGAGTGTGGTAGAACGAAGGGATTTGAGAATACAGATCTGTAACTCCTTGAAAGTGGCGTCTCAGGTAAACAGGATCTGAAAGAAAGCTTTTGGCACATTGTCCTTCATAAATCAAAGTTGGGATGTTATGTTGAGGTTGTATAAGATGTTGATGAGGCTTAATTTTTGGAGTATTGTGTGCAGTTTGGTCACCTACCTATAGAAAGATGTCAATAAGATTAAAAGAACGCAGGGAAAATTTACAAAGACTTGAGGAGCTGAGTTATAGGAAAAGGTTGAATAGGTTACGACTTTATTCCCTGTAGTGTAGGAGAATGAGGTGAGATTTAATAGGTATATAAAATGATGAAGGATTATAGATAGGGTAAGTGCAAAGAGGCTTTTTCCAGTGAGGTTGGTTGAGACTAGAACTAGAGATCATTGGGTTAAGGATGAAGGTGAAATGTTTAAGGGGAACATGAGGGAGAATTTCATCACTTAGAGGGTGGTGGGTATGTGGAATGAGATGCTTGAAGAAAGTTGTGGATGTGAATTAGATTTCAACATTTAAGAGAAATTTGAATAGATATATGGATGGGAGTGGCATAGAGGACTATGGTCCGGATATAGGTTAATAGTTCGGCATGGACTAGATGGGTCAAAGAGCCTGTTTCTGTATCGTAATGTTCTATGACACCAATAAGAGGAGATGCAAGTTAGAGGAAACAGCTCTAAAATGTGTACAGTATATTTTCCTCCAATCACCTTAAAAATATGCTCTCTTGCATTAGGCAAAAAGGTGCTGGCTGGTCCACTCTTATCATATGTGGTCTAACTAGCATTCATAGAACTGCACCATTACCTTGTGGTTCCTGAACTCAATCCCTGACTAATGAAGGCCAACACACTATACGCTTTTTTAACCAACCTATCAACTTATGTGGCAGCCTTGAGGGATCTATGGACATGGACTCCAATATCCCTCTGTTCTTCCACACTGCTAAGAATATTGCCATTAACCTTGTAAACCTCTTTCAAGTTCAACCTTCCAAAATTTATCACTGCCCTTTCTCCAGGTTGATCTGCCACTTCTCGGCTCAGCTCTGCTTTGCATCCCATCAGTATTCCATTGTAACCTTCGACAAACTAATACATTATCCAGTACACCACCAACATTACTTACTAACCTACCCTTCTGCTTCCTTGTCTAATTAATTTATTAAAAATTACAAAGAGCAGGGGTTCCAGAACAGAACCCAATGGAACATCACTTGTCATCAACCTGGAGTCAGAATATGCTCCATCTGCAACCATCCTCTGCCTTATCTTACTCCACGCAGCCAAGTTTCCCTGAGTCCCATCCCTCCAGACTTGCTGAATGCACCTACCACGAGGAACCTTGTTGAATGTTTTACTAAAATCCATATACATCACATCCACCACTCAACCTTCATCAATTTGTTTTGTTATTTCCTTGAAAAGGTCAATCAGGCTCGAGGTATGACCTGCCCTTCACAACATCATGCCTACTACTCTAATCAGACTCTGCTTCTCTAAAAGCTCATAAATCCTGACTGTAAGAACCTTCTCCAATAGTTTTCTCGTCACTGATGTAAGATCATGTATAAAAACACAAATTTATAACATTTTCTTGACACATTCTTTTGAAAGTCTGACATTTCTTTCATAATATGAGACAAATAAATTCACTTTTTTCTACTTTCCTAGGAGGTGGTGTTGTACTGTTTAGAAAACAAGGTTTGTGATGTAAACCATCATGATAATGCAGGTTATTGTGCTCTACATGAAGCCTGTGCTAGAGGATGGCTCAGCATTGCATGTCACCTTCTGGAACATGGAGCTGATGTTAACTGCAGTGCCCAGGATGGAACAAGGTACGTATTTTTAAAATTATACCAAATTACTGTCATTAAAAGAGTGGGTGATGGCCATTCAACCTGGAGTACTGATGTGCTACATTCATATTTGAAAGTTTTGATGCTCGTTTAAGTTTATCAAAGCAGCTAACATTTGTAGTTTTCAGTGTGGAGATAAGTTTGCAGAAACTTTTCATGGGCTATACTCTTAAAAAAGTCTCTTAAGAAGCATTGTGACTAAGATTTAAAAACAATTGAATTTTTTAAATGTAGTTTTTGCTCTCCAAAATTTATATGGTGATTTTTGTTTAGCTTAGCGAAGTAGAATTACAATAATAAAGACTTTCTTTCTGTAGCACCAAATTTCCACACCATTTATAACTGTTGTGGTCTTGTGACAGAGTGAGGTAGTTACAGGTACAAGTTGTGATCTTGTGATTTAGGCCAATTTTCTAGTGTAATGTTGTGCGAACATTGCATTGTTAATCAATATAATCTTTTTGACATAATATTAAACCGAATCTGTCTATTTCCTCAACTGAATTTAAAAGATTCCAAGCACCATTTTGAAGATTATGTTCAGACTTGATTTTGAAGAGTCTTGTTCAATATTTACTGCAATTAACATTACCAAAATAAAATAGATTGTCTGGACATAGTCATTGATGTTCGTTCTGGTTTTTCTGAGTGCAAATTTTCTTGTTTTCCCTGCAATAGAAGAGTCTAAATTTTAAAGTATTTAATTAATTGCAAAATGCTTTGTCTGGAGTTCATGTGAGGGGCTATTAGGTACACTTGCATATTAATGTAAATACCTGATCAGCCAATCCTGTGGCAGCAACTTAATGCATAAAAACATGCAGACATGATCAAGAGATTCAGTTGTTGTTCAGATCAATATCAGATTGGGGAAGAAATGTGATCTCAGTGACTGTTGATGCCAGGCAGAGAGGCCTCAGAAACTGCTAATCTCCTGGGATTTTCATGCACAACAGGCTCTAGATTTTACAAAGAATGATGCAAAAAGCAAGAAACATCCAGTTAATGGCAGTCCTGTGGGCAGAAACACCTCGTTAATGAGATAGATCAGAGGAGAATGGTCAGACTGGTTCAAGCTGACATTAAGGCAGCAGTAACTCAAATAACCACATGTTACAACAGTGTTGTGCAGAAGAGCATCTCTGAATGCACAACACATTGAACCTCGAAGTAGATGGGCTACAGCAGCAAAAGACCACATACACTGAGTGCATTTATGTAATCATTCAGATTAGATCTTTACAACATGATCTCAGTTGGCATAGTGATATGGCACTGTATTTGCCATTGGTAGTTGTGTTCAGTTGACCCTTCTATATCAAGTGCTTCTGTCTTTCTGTTGAACAGCAATAGGCCTGTTTCTTTAACCTGTATTTACACGTGTAAGGACCATCAAGATATCCCAACAGACACCAATCCTGTAACTTCAATGCATCTCAAAGGAAATAAAATTACTCATTTAAGCTTTATGCTGAGCTGGTGTTTATTGCTTTCTGTTTCAATGTACATAATTATGGACATATTGGTTAGTGTTTTAATGTGATCATGATTGACTGCTTTCCACTGTTTACTATCTATATATTTGGTTACCTGGAGAAGTTGTGCATTAACCCATCATAAGTTACAGCAGAAGTAAAAGATAGAACGTTATATCTGCAATTACATTTGCTTACAACCAAATTAAATTCTAATTTTGCTTTTACTGTAGGCCGATCCATGATGCAGTAGAAAACGATCACTTGGAAGTGGTTCGGCTATTGCTTTCATACAGCGCAGATCCAACACTGGCCACATACTCTGGTCGAACTATTCTGAAAATGGCACATAGTGAAGTAATGGAGATGTTTCTGTCTGGTATGCTCATGTTCTAATTCACACAGAACAATTATTTTGAGAGATGATAAAAATACTGACAGAAAATGTTAGAAAAAAAAAATCAATATTGTCAGGTAGCGCCTGTGGAAAGTAGCAGTTAATGTTTCAGGACCAAGGCATTTCATCAGACAAGTTCGGTTCTGATGAAGGGCTTTGGACCTACATTAACCTGAAGTAAGTTTTTCCAGCAATCTTGTTCACAAAGTAGGGCCTGATGTTAGGGGGGGGGGGGGGGGGGTGTAAATTACTCAACCAAGGCGAACTTAAGCTGGTCATTTACTTAATTGCTATGTTTGAGACCTCACTTTTTATAGAAATTACCTAGGGTGATTGCTATAGTAAAATGCAGTAGGTGGAAAATGGTTATATTCAAACGATCTGGATGAAATCAATCATAGTTACTTAGACCAATACAACTTGATTTCCTTTCTGTCTAGGAACAGCATTACCAATCTCTGGCCTATGTGCCAGAAATATTGAAAAAAAGCTGAATCAGACTGAAAAAAAGTTACTTCCTATAGATGCATCTCTAAACATGTACAAAGAACATTGCAGCACAGGAACAGGAGTTTCAGCTCACATTTGCACTGAACATAATGCTGAATTAAACTAAATCTCTTATACCTATAAATGATCCATATCTTTCCATTGCCTGCATATACAATCTGCAAAAGAATTGGGGGATTTTGCCCAGTTAATGTTAGAAATGACCCAGCTTAAGTTAGCTGTTATTTTAATAGATACTGACACAACTATCTTCTATTATTCAAAGATTCATGATTTGCATTGAAAAGTTTTTAAAGTATCCAGGCACATTTGCCTAGATATGTAAAGGGGGTGGCAGCACAAAAATAATAAAATACCTGATATCCTTGTTTTGAACATCAGCCTCCTCAAAAGTTGTAATTGCAGGAAATCCTAGAAAATGAGTGAATCCAGTCTGATAACATTGAGAAACTGATTCAATATAGTTAATCAGTTATCAGTTAGATCTACTAAATGTACAGCCATAAATACATACTTTGCTTAAAACTCTTCATAGTTGATTTTAAAAGGTTATGTTCATTTAATTGTTTAAGTACAAAACAATTTCATTATCTAAATAAAATGAAGCATATGATTAGTAGGGACTCAGCTCATAATGGCCTTGCATAAGGTGTTGCTTTAAATGGACTTTCCTCTGGGTATTCATCTAAAACAAAATACATTTTTAGTACCTTTTTTAAAAACACACCTCTGGGCTAGCTGCTAACACTCAATAATTCTTCATTTTTTCATTGTTCCCAATACTCCTTCCTTGCTCCACAAACAGCAATTTGTGGCATTGGCTGCTGAGAGCTGAGCAAATAAACATGCAGCCTTGAAATGTCATTAAAAAATGATATACTGTGTTTTGTATAGCTATGTAATTATATTTTACATGTGAACACGCACAAAATATCAGACAGGCATTGTCTGTTTGGTGCAGCCTGCCACCTAACATCATGATGGGTCATGCATTACATCCCCTAACCCCTCACCAGAGCCGTAATCTCCTGGGAAAGATGAAAAGCCAGATTTAAAATCATTGGGAAGTAATAGTGTTGGATGAAGAGGATCTGGAATATTCTCCAGACGTAAGAATTTCACATGTACTTGACTTACATATCTGGTCAAGAACAGTGTTATTTTTGTATTAACTGTTTTGGCAAGCATCATCGTTAAATGGGTCATTTATAATCTCAGACTACAGAGTTGGGATACACATTTTGCTGTTGTTCTTTGTTAACAATTTTATATGTTGCATGTCACAACATCGTGTAATAGTTAGGCCTTCAGTGCTTTGACCAATGTGTGTGCTTTTACTTCACCCCCAGAGTATTTTGCTGACTTGCAAGGTCGAAGCAATGATGACCCTGGTTTGTACTGGGATTTCTATGGCAGCTCCGTGTGTGGTAAGTGATAGAGGGGTACCGCAATTTCAGCAGAAAAACAAAAGTGAGCATTAAACATATAACAAACCTAATGTATCAATGATGAATTTATTTAGCAGTTTAATGAATTCCCTCTAAGATTAGCTGTTTTCCTACACAAGGCTTAAGAAAGGCAAATGGAAGAAGGGGAGTGATTGAGTGACAGGCAGAGTGTGAGTGGAAGATGCAAGAACTCTGAAATAGCAAAAGGAGAAGACAGATGGTGTTAGGGGAGGGAGGAACCTCAACAATACCTCGAGCCCTTCATATACAGTGCTCCTGGTAAATGGGGGGGGGGGTAGGAAGACCAGGTAAACCTCTCAGCGGTTTTCACTTTCCTCTGTAAGGTCTTGCGGTCCTATATACAGCTCCCGTACCACACGATGATGCCTCCTCAAAATCATAAAGCAGTGATGGAAAGTTAATAAGACCAGAGAAAAGCAAACAAATCAGTAGGGGTTATTTGAGAGAGAGAATTGGAGGCATTTGTAAGCCCATACAATCAGTCAAAATCATATGATCACATGACTGATAATTATGGAGGCCTTTGGGCTAGAAAAAATGATAGTTAAAATTCTGAAGGTTGTGTTTAGAGTTAGAGAATTTGTTTTGCCAGCTGAAATAATATTTCAGATCTTAAAAGGTTCTAAACTTTTTTAGTTCTCAATTGTCCACTAGAAGTATCATTCAGAAAACTGAAATTATTTAAGGTAATGGATAATTAGTGTGTGGTGGGGGGGAAAAAACAGCACTGCTATATCCGTTCACAAGGGTTAGTTCCGAATATTTCTTCAGACTTCTTTTCAAAGTTGGGCTGTGCACAGAAAGGAGAATGTGCGTAAAGTTAGTGTTGGTTTATTGTTGTCATGTGTACAATGATACAATGAAAAGCACACAATAAACCACCAGCACCAGCTTCTGAGAGGCCATTTCGGATGTGTAGAAACAGAGGAAGCCAAGCACTCTTTTCTTATCTCATGTGAAGAAACTGAAGTGGACAATTGGATGTTGGCATTATTTACAGGTCTTATTCTACATGGGTTGCTGAAAGAGTCCAGATACACATTGTCCTCCAGATTATTGCTGCCTTTAATTGTACATCCATACTGTTCAGCTCCTTTCCTGAAACTTCTCTGCTGGTATCATCAGGTGCCCCTTCCCAAACACTTGCATCATCCTTACCCCCCCCCCCCCCCCCCCAAGTTATCTGCTTTCTGAGTCTCTCTCCAATCCAACCCTAGCTCAGTTTCCTATGTCCATGCAGGAGATACTAGGTAAGATGAGATAGTAGAGAAATATTGTACATTGGAAGATACTGTAGCTTGAGCACTGAAGCCATTCCTTCATAGATAACACTATTGTTGTATTTGAATCAAAGTGCACTGTCAAGCAAAACCAAACACAGTCTTCAATGCATAGAGGAGTTTGAAAAATAGAGACATCAGTCACCGTAAGATTGCTTATCACCATTATTAAAGTGTTGCTGCTTGATTGTCATTGGAGACCCAGAAAGCCTCAGCTAACAGAACTTGACGCTCATTGATCGCTGTAGACCAGACTTGTTCAAATGACTTTCTGCCATCTTACTTGGCAGACTACCATGAACTAATAAAACCTCTGAATGCTAACTAGTTCTTGGGATTTAACCCCAGAAACATTGTTCCTTATCTGTGAAATCTAGTAACTTAAATCTATTTTACGATACTGATAATGTTTGACAGTGGCCTGTGAATAGCACAGAGATATTTCAGTGAAATTATTTGTTTATCACTCACTTGATATCTTAAAAGCTGAGATTTGATGAACAGGAATTACTTTCCACAAATAATGAAAGTCATTTAATAAGGTATATGCCTAGAAGTTTTTGTGCACCTTCCTGGGAGGATTGTGTGGTTGTTGGTTTAGCCATTTGGCCCTTTCTCCTTAAACTAGGTGAAAAATTGCAATTATACTCAAAGCCCTGCACTGCATTTTTCTGGGAAGGGAGAGGCATTTAAACTGGCCGTTCTGACGCTGCTGAAACAATGTTTTTGAATTTGATAGGCATGAGAAACACCTGGTCTTATTTTGTAAGTAACCATAAACTTTTGCAATTTCAGAACCAGTAGAAGAGTCCGGATTCAATGTCTTGGCTAATCCACCAAGTGCTGGTGATGAGGAAGATTATAATGATGATGTGTTGGAATTTGAGTTTTCTGATGCTCCTCTTTTACCTTGTTACAACATTCAAGTCTCACTCTCTCAGGGGTACGTATTGAACATTGGTTTTAGTAAACCATATTGGTTATTGATAAATGCGAGCACTCAATAAGTTATAAAGAAGGGAATGATGAGGAAAAACAGCTAATTTTGTTTCTCATAGCTTCAGTTTTTCATTCACTTGCTGAACCTGAAGGCTGGATTGAAATGGTAAACTTATTCCCTTGGAATCTAAGATGAAAGTGAAATATGATTGCTGCTCTTCATGAACGTGCTGATTGGCACTTAAACAGGGCATCACCACCTGCTTGTCATTTGCTGTCTTCACCTTCTCCATCTACCCAAAATCATCCACAGACAAAAATCCTTAGATTTCCCCTAAGGCTTTGCATTCCACTTTCTTGGAATGTACCACCCAGTAGTTCTGAGGCTAAGATCAGAATGGCCAGTGGCCAGGATGGGAGGAGCAGATGATTTGGGAATAAAATATAGTGTCAAATCTAGATGAAGAGGTTTGGAGAAGTGGGTGTTTTCAAAAGATAGGACTTGCAAGATCACAGGCTGCTAAGCAGATAGTTGGGAAGCAAAACAGGGTGGAGGGGTGAGCCTCCGTATGTAAATTACTGACTTACTTACCTGGCAGCTGTTCCAGTCCAGTTCTGTGATTGGAGAACAAGATTGTTCAACAAATTCCCTGGCAAAGCTTCATAAAAAGCACTCAAGTTTACTGAAGCAAATATGACAGCTAATGTTTTTCACGGGGAAAAATCATATTTCATTTAAATAACTGAGTAAATTTGCAATTCCTAGGCAAAATAATTTATAGAACATAAACAGTACAGGCCCTTCAGCCCACAATGTTGTGCTGACCCTTATACCCTGCCTCCTATATAACCCTCCACCTTAAATTCCTCCATATACCTGTCTGGTAGTCTCTTAAATTTCACTAGTGTATCTGTCCATGATCAAACCATGATTCTCTAAATGCCCATAGATTCTATCTCTAAACATCTTTTCCAACAGCTTTCCCACCACAGACGTAATTTCAAATGGGTTCAAGGGAATCTGGAAGTGTCTAACGGGTATCTGCTTACAAACATAGTGTAAATGCAGTTTTAAAAAAATCTATATAATTGTTTGAACCTGATAATAACCAACTTTTTCTACGCTTACTTTTGCAAATATAACACACTTCCTATAAAGTCCTTTGTTCCATTTCTGCTTCATACTTTAGTAATATTGTTGTCCTTGTGGAGTAGCAAACTCTCTGCAAATCACTATTGATAATAAAAATATGCATTAAAACTAATGTAAAGAAATTAAATGCAATTTAAATATTAGAGAGCAGGCAATTTGCAAACATTTGAAACTTGCTCTAATTCACAGAGGACATTAGAAATGTACATATGTTTCAAACACAATCAATTCCACCACAAGTGTTGGTACTTAACTCAGCTGATAGCATTCCAGACTCTGAGATGGATCCAGGTTCATCTCATTCCAACATGTTGAGAGATGGCTGCACTGTTGGAAATGCACTTTTGGTTTATTTCAAGCATTGTCTGCTCACTGAGATGGAAGTAAAGCACTTTAAGCACTATTTTGAAGAATAGAAAGATCCCCCTTCCCTGACTAGTATAACACTAAAACAGACATTTCATTAAGTCGTTATTACACTGCTGTTCATAGGAATTTTCTGTGCACCGATTGGTAATAGTTTTATTATATAAGAACTAAAATGTTACTTTGGAAATACTTCAGAAAGTCTGAACTATATTCTTTAGGACTTCATGAAAAAATTAAAGCAATGCAAATTTGTCTTTATTCTTTTCAGACATTGGTGTATATACAAGTACTATATCCTGAATTAGAAACATGCAAGCATTTTAAATACAAGTTACCTTTGGGTTGTAAATGAGTAGTCTGTCAACAGATAGAATCATGTTAAAGCTTATATTGCTTTAGGTGAAAGCCTTCTAAACTACAAGACTGCTTTTGAAATCCATTACAATAACCTACCTCCAGTTTGAAGTTTGTAATGTCTGCTTTCTTGTTCCCCCTCAACAGTCCTCGGAACTGGCTGCTATTAACTGATGTGCTACGGAGATTGAAGTTGTCAGCCCGCACCTTTCAATCCTCATTCCCTCATATTGAAAATGCCACCATTTCTGAGGTGGAATTTTATAGACAGGCTTCTTTAAGTCAAGTTTTTACTTATCCAGAGCAATCTGAAATTCCAGACACTGATAATAAAGAAACACTGGAGCTGGTGGAATTCACAAGTGAACTTCAGGATTTGTTGGGATCATCTGTCACATATCTGTATGCTGACAATGAGGTCGAAACATGCAATTGACTGTTGAAGGAACAAGTTACACACTAACTTCTGTTCCTACAATTATGGCCTACATTAAAAAAAAGTGTAAATTATGTAAATGATGTTACTTCAAGGATCGTTGTGTCTGGGGGGAAGATAAATGATATTCTAAATACTAAATGACATAATGTTGTCTATGTTCTTGTACATTTGAAAACCAGATTTCCATTTTGGATGGAAACAGTTTTTCAGAAAAAGTATCTCTTTGTTTATAAATTTCTTTTGTATACTGTCTGTTTCTTATCTTTCTGTAAATGTATTTTTCTGCTTATTGGCAAGTAGCCCAAGTTAGGAACAATTTCCTGACCTATTGCAAATGTAAACACATTCATTTGATTGTTTTATTTTAATTTGTTGTTTTTGTTTGGAAAAGAAGCACTGATTTTGGTGTCCACTTTCAGAATCTGCGGACTCTGTCACACAATCTGTTTAGGAGGCTTGGTTGTGGTGAGGCACTTCACTTTATTGTTTACAAAGTTACCTGCTGTGGACAGGTACACTTAATTGGGTAGTAGCTTGTAAGATAATGAAAATGGTATCATTGCATCAAAAAAATTTGATTTGGATTTACTTTTAGATAACCACCCTCAGACATCATCCAGTCCCTTATACATATATGTAAACATGTTTTACTTTTACAATTTTATTTAAAAATGAATTTAATATTTTTTGTGTACTTTGTACAAAATTATGAAATTTAAAATTTTAGATGATTGTACAATAAAATCTGTTTTGTCAAGAGTGGAGTTATACACTGTGGATGTTGGGGAACTACATGTTTCTGATAGCTGTATAATATTTTAGAACATTTGTTTAACTTTGTAAGTAAAACTGCTGTATATTTAGGTTTATATTTTACACAGTGACTAAAACAATTTTTTTCCTTAAAACAAAAGCCAAAAAAAAGTGTCTGGTAATAAAGACATGGTTTGATAAAAGGATATGATGTGCCTTATTACTTGTGTACGGGTTATGATCACACAATCACAAAGCAAGCATGGAAGATTAATTAAGATACCAGAATTTCAGCAGAGGCACGTGCTTCTAAATTGTCAAGCAAAATGGCTGTCTACTGTAAATTATCTTTTTTCTGCTATGTCCTGACCCTGTTGAAATAATCCCAGTACCACTGAATACCTGTTAAGGATTGTGTGCAATATTATTTGAATAGAAAACACTCCATGGTTCAATGTATTAAGACGCTCATTTGTCTGACACTTCAGCTTTTGAACTGGCTTGTGATATATCACATTAAAGACTTACTGCAAAGCCACAGAATGGTAACCAGATTACTCTTCAACCAACCAAGAAAATCTGTCTAAGTGCTTTATGATTTGTTACAAAAATTGTTCCCTTTTTAAAAGGTCAAGTTTAGTATCCCTAATAGATCCTTACTTCCCAATGATCATAGAGATCATTGGCACAGGATAGATGTTGGGTTTATGGGCCTTGGCTAATTCCTGATGTTTTGATTTTCATAAGAGAACATCAATCACCTATAGTGTAAAGGGAAGTGTCCCTTCCTCTACTGAGTTATTGAAGATAAAGCAAAGAGCCTGCAGAGAATTTTGGCTCATCTTCTGTTGCAGAGTAGCCTCTGGAGCTAACCTATGTTGATATTTCCTATTTATCCAAATTGTGACTGCTTTAATATTTACAATATAATTCAATAAATGTCATTTTGTAGATGGAACATGGCATCACTGATAGGCATATGTGAAATAATCATTGCTCCTCTACAACCTGGAAACATTTGACTGCATTAAAATTTCAGTGGCTCTACATGGTCTTAAAGAGCATTCTGACTCCTGACACAGCTGAAAAAAGCTTTCACCATTATTACAACATTGTGTACCACCTTTTCCCAGCGATCTGAAATTCTCTAATAGCTACTTTTGTTTCCCTCAATTGAGACATTAAATGAATAATAGATAGATCCTAGTAATTGGCATCTTTTTTTGATGCACTGCTATCCAAATTAGTCATAGCACAGAAACAGGCCCATCTATTCCGTGCTGATCTGCCTAGTCCCATCTACCTGCACCACAGTAAAACACTCCCATCCGGGTACCTATCCAAATTTCTGTTAAATGTTACAATTCAACCGCATCTACTACTAATACTGGCAGTATGTTCCACACTTGTGCCACCCTCTGAGTGATGTTTCTGTCCAGGTTCCCCTTAAATATTTAACTTTAAATCCTAAACTTACGACCTCCAGTTCTGGCTTCACCCAACCTGAGTGAAAAAGCCCGCATGCATTCACCTCTACCTCTTAATTTTGTATAGCTCTACAAGATCTCCCCTTATTCTCCCTCACTCCAGGAAATAAAGTCCTAGCCTATTCAACCTTTACCTATAATTTGGGTCCCCAAGTCACAGCAACATTCTTGTAAGTTTTCTCCACACTCTTTAAAGTATATTGAAATCTTACCTATAGGTAGGTGATCAGATCGGCAAATAATAACAGCCTCATCAACACCTTGAACAACTTCAACATAACATCTCAACCCCTGTACTCAGAATCAGGTTTATTATCACGGGCATGTGAGATCTGTTAACTTAGCAGCTGCAGTTCAATGCAATACATAATATAGAAGAGGAGAAAAATAATAATAAATAATGACAATATACTTATATTGAATAGATTAAAAATCATGGGGAAAAAAACAATCTATATTTAAAAAGTGAGGTAATGTTCACAGGTCCATTTATGAATCGGATGACAGAGGGGAAGCTGCTGCTCCTGAGTTGCTGAGTGTGTGCCTTCAGGCTTCTATACCTACCTGATGGTAACAGTGAGAAGGGCATGTGTGCTGGAGGTCCTTAATAATAGATGCTACCTTTCTGAGACCACTCCTTAAAGATGTCCTGAGTATGTTGTAGGCTAGTACCCAAGATGGAGCTGAGTACATTACAACCTTCCACAACTTCTTTTGGTCCTGTACAGTAGAACCCCCCCACCCCATACCAGACAGTGATGCAGCCTGTCAGAATGCTCTCCGCAGTACATACATAGGAGTTTTTTGAGTGTATTTGTTGACATGCCAAACTCTTCAAACTCCTAGTGAAGTATAGTTGCAGTCTTGCCTTCTTCAGAACCGCATCAATAAGTTGGGACCCGGATAGGTTCCCCAGAGATCTTGACACCCAGGAACTTGAAACTATTCCCTCTCTCCTCTTCTGATTCTCTAAGAGGATTGGTATGTGTTCCTTCGTCTTACTAACGTTGAGTGCAAGGTTGTTGCTGCAATACCGCTTCACTAGTTGGCATATCACACTCTCAAATGCCCTCTTGTCTCCATCTGAGATTCTACTAACAATGGTTGTATCATCAGCAAATTTACAGATGGTATTTGAGCTATGCCTAGCCACACAGTCAAGGGTATAGAGAGAATAGAGCAGCGGGCTAAGCACACTCCCCTGAGGTGCACCAGTGTTGATCGTCAGTGAAGAGGAGATACTATCACCAATCTGCACAGACTGTGGTCTTCCAGTTAGGAAGCTGAGGATTCAATTTCAGAGGGAGGTACAGAAGCCCAGGTTCTGTAACTTCAGTGCCCTGATTTATGATGGTCAATGTGCTAAGTTCTCTTTAATACTCTATCCACCTGTGATGTCACTTTCAAGCATTAATGGATCTGTATTCCCAGGTCCCTTTGTTCCATGGCACAGCACAGAACCCTGCCATTCATTGTGTAAGTCTTACTTTGTTTTCTCCTCCCAGAGTGCAACATCTCACACTTTTTTAGATTTAATTTCATCTGCTATCTTTCAGCCCAATTTCCTAGTTAAGGTCACATTGCTATCCATTACTCCCCCAATCTTGATGTCATCAGCAAATAGATTTATCCCATTTACCTCATTATCATCAAAATCATTAATGATAACAATGCATCTAGCACCAATCCCTGCAGGATTACAGGGATTAGTTACAGGCCTCAAATCACACAACCATCTACTACCTCTCTGGGTTCTCCCACTAAGCCAACATTGGATACAATTGGCTATTTAAATATCAAGTGGCTCAAACTTCTGGACCAGCCCCCCAGCGAGGAGGCCTTGCTAAAGTTCATGTAGACAAAATCAATTGTCGTTTCTTCATAAACTAACTTGGTAATGCCATTCAAAATCTCTTATAAGATTGGTTAGACATGACCTACCACACACCACGCACATATCTTTTCTCACTTTTCCTAATCAGGCCCCGTCTAGCCAAATAGTTATATATCCTGTCCCACAGATATACAAGCACCTTGCCATAACTGGCTCACTACTGATGTCAGATTTATTGGTCTACAATTTCCTGGCATATTCTTAGTGTTCCTTTACAAGGGAACAATATTTGGTATCCTCCAGCCCTCTGGCTAAGGACATTTTAAATAGCTCTGCCAGGCCACCTGCAATTTCTGCATTAGCCTCCCTCTAGGTCCAGGACGACACCTTGTCAGGCCCTGGGGACTTACACACCCTAATTCACCTCAGGATAGCCAGCATCACCTCTTCTGTAATCTGGATATGATCCATTACCTCTATTCTTTTGCCTCAGTTTTTTAGACTTTGTGTCATTATACTGAGTAAATATGGATGCAAAAATTAATTAAACATCTTTCCCATTTCTTTCAGTCCATGCATAGATAACCACACTGATCTTCAAGATGACTTACTTTGTCCCTTGCTTTCCTTTTGCTCTTAATATATCTATGGAAGCCCTTTTCTGTCAGAGCAACTTCATGTCTTCTTTTAGCCTTTTGATTTCTCTCAAGTGTTCTCTTGCATTTCTTAGATTCAAATGCCCCCTTTGATCCTGACTGACTATACCTGTTATACAATATTCCTTGATAACCAAGGTTCCCTAAACTTGTTAGCCTAACAGGAACATAGAACATATAGATTATGCTACATTATCAATATTTCACTTCAGAAGGCCTCCAAATAACTTTTTGTCAGTAAATAGCCTGTACCAAACCACACTCACCATCAAAGTTGACAGTATTCCAACTTAGAATCTCATTCTGTGGACCAGTCTTATACTCCATAATTACTTTGAAATTAATCAGCCAGCAGTAAATGTATCACCAATGCACATATATGTCACCATCTACAACTTTGAGTTCTATTTTCTTGTGGGCATACTCAATACTCCATGATAGAATAATAATCATAACAGAATCAATGAAAGACCAACCAGCTTAGGTGTTCAATCAGTGTGCAAAATACAACAAACTGTGCAAATAAAAAAGGAATGAAAAAACAATACAGTATAAAGATAAATAAGCAATAAATATCAAGAACATTAGATAAAGAGTCCCTGAATGTGAGTCCATAGGTTATGGGAATGTCTCAATGATGAGTTAAGTGAAGATGAGTGAAGCTGTCCCCTATAGTTTAAGAGCCTGTTGGTTAAACTTGGTGGTGTGAGTCTTCTTCCTGATGGCAGCAGTGAGGAGAGAGTATGTCCTGGGTGGTGGGGATCCCTGATGGTGGATGCTGCTTGCCTGCAACAACACTTAGTGTACATGTGCTCAATGGTGGGGAGAGCTTTAACCATGATGGACTGGTATGCATCCATTATGTTTTGTAAGAGTTTCCATTCAAGGGTATTGGTGTTTCCATACCAGACTGTGATGAAGCCAGTCATTGTACTCTCCACTACATATCTGTAGAAGTTTGTCAAATTTGAGACGTCATGCCAAGTCTTTGCAAACTCCTAAGGGAAGTAGAAGCACTGCCATACTTTCTTCATAATTACACTTCTGTGCGGGGCCCAGAACAGATCCTCTGAAATATTTACATCCAGGAATTTAAAGTTACTAACTGTCTCTACCTCTGGTCCCTCAGTGAAGACTGGCTCATGGACCTCTGCTTTCCTTCTCCTGAAGTGAATAATCAGCTCCTTGGTCTTGTTGACTTTGAGGAAGAGGTTGCTGTTATGACATCACTCTGCCAGATTTTCAATCTCCCTTCTATATGCTGATTCTTCACCTCCTTTGATTCAGCCTACAGCAGTGGTGTTGTCAGCAAATTTGAATATGGCATTGGGGCTGTACTTAAGCCACACATTCTTAAGTGTAAAGCAAGTAGAGCAGGGGGCTAAGCACACAGCATTGTGGTGCACCTGACCTGCACTGATGGAGATTGTGAAGGAGTTATTATTGCCAATGTGAACTGACTGGGGTCTGCAAGTGGGGAAATGGTGGATCCAATTGAACAAGAGGTATTGAGGCCAAGGTCTTGAAGGACAATGATTAGTTTTTAGGGGATGATGGTGTTGAATGCTAAACTGTAGTCAAAAAGGAACATCCTGATGTAGTCCTGACAAAGGGTCTCGACCTAAAACATCGACAGTGCTTCTCCCTATAGATGCTGCCTGGCCTGCTGTGTTCCACCAGCATTTTGTGTGTGTTGTTATCCTGATGTATGCATCTTTGCTGTCCAAATGTTCCAGGGTGGAGTGAAAAGCCAAAGAGATGGTATCTGCTGTTCTGGTAGACAACCCAAGTTGCTTCTCAGGCAGGAGTTGATTATGTTTCATCACCAACATCTCAAAACACTTAGTCCCTGTGGAACTAGATGATAATCATTGAGGCAGATTATCAGGCTCTTCTTAGACACTGATATAACTGAAGCATGCTTGAATTAGGTGGGTACCTTAGACTCCTGAAGCGAGAGGTTAAATATCTCATTGAGTACTCCTGCCAGTTGATCAACTAAGGTCTTCAGTATTTGGCCAGGTACCCCATCTAGGCTAGATACTTCTTGTGTGTTCACCCACCTGAAGGCCACTCACATGTCAACCTCAGAGACTGAAATCACAGGATTATTGGGGGCTATTAGAATTTGTGATGGTTCCTCCATGCTTTGACATTCTTTTATCACTAGATTCAAAGTGTTCCACTAAACACACTATTGTCACCTTCATCAGTCTTGTTCCCTAAGAGGGGACCCAGAATCACACACTCCCTAATTGGGTCCTCTACATATTAAGGAAACCTTCCTCTACACATCTGACAAACTCAATCCCATCCATTCCCTTTACAGTATGGGACTCCCAATCAACATGTGGAAAGTTAAAATCACTGACTATCACGATCTTATAATTCTTGCAACTGTCTGCCACCTCTCTCAAAATTTGTTCCTCTAGATCCATTGAAACTATTGGGAGGTCTATAATATAGTACCATCAACACGGTCATCCTTTTTCTATTCTTCAGTTCCATCCATGTTAGACCATAGGACCATAAGACCTAGGAGCAGAATTAGGCCATTTGGCCCATCGAGTCTGCTCTGCCATTCCATCATGATATATTATCCCTCTCAACCCAATTCTCCTGCCTTCTTCCTTTGACATCCCAATTAATCAAGTACCTATCAACGGCTGCCTTAATTATACCCAATGACTTGGCCTGTAAAGCCATATGTGGCAATGAATTCCACAGATTCATCCACATCAGGCTAAAGATATTTTTCCTCATCTCCATTCTAAATGGATGTCCCTTTATTTTCAGGCTATGCACTCTTGTCCTGGACTGTAGGAAACATCCTCAACACAAAGGCTTCTATATAAGCCTTTCAATATTTGATAGGTTTCAATAAGAACCCCCCACCCCAACCCCTCATTCTTCTAAACCCGTGTGTACAGGCCCAGAGCCACCAAACACACCCCATACATTAACACTTTCATTCCAAGAATCATTCCCATAAACCCTCTTCAATGCCAGCAAACCTTTTCTCAGGTAGGAAGCCCAAAACTGCTCACAATATTCCAAGTGTGGTCTGACCAATACCTTATAAAGCCTCAACATTACATCCTTGCTTATATATTCTGGTCTTCTTGAAATGAATTCTAACATTGCATTTGCCTTTTTTGCCTCTGACTCAACCTGCAAATTAACCTTTAGGGAATCCTGCATGAGGACTTCGAAGTTCCTTTGCATTACTGATTTTTGAATGTTCTCCCTATTTAGAAAATATTAATTTTTTATTCCTTCTACCAAAGTGTCTGACCATATACTTCCCTATTCTATATTCCACCTGCCACGTCTTTGCCCATTCTCCCAATCTGTCAAAGTCCTTCTTCAGACACCCTGATTCCTCAACACTACCTACATCTCCACCTATCTTTTAATTGTCCACAAATTTGGCCATAATTCCACTAATTATGTCATCCAGGTTATTAATATTTTATGTGAAAAGTAGCAGACCCAACACCAACCTCTGCAGGTCACCACTAGTCACCAGCAAGAAACCAGAAATTTCACCCGTTATGCCTTCTGCTAGTCAACCAACATTCTGTCCATGCTAGTATCTTTCCTGTAATAAGATGGCCTCTTATCTTGTTTAGCATCCTCACGAGCAGCACCTTGCCAAATGGTTTCTGAAAATCCAAATAAACAAATCCACTGACTCTCCTTTGTCTATCTTGCTTGTTAATACCTCAGACTTCCCATAAATTTGCCGGGCAGGAGCTCCCCTGAAGGAAGCCAGGCTGACTTTGGCCTACTTTAACATGTACCTCCAAGTATCCTGAAACCTCATCCTTAATAATGGACACAAATATCTTCCCAACCACTGAAATCAGGCCAACTGGCCTATAATTTACTTTCTCTTGCCTCCCTCCCTTTCTAAAGAGAGGAGTGACATTTGCAATTTTCCATTTTTTCAGAATATAGACATTCTTGAAAGATCACTTTTAACGTCTCTACGATCTCTTCAGCTAACTCTTACAGAACCCTGGGGTGGAGTCCACCTGGTCCAGGTGGCTCATCCACCTTTTGATCTTTCAGCTTCTCAAGCATATTCTCCTTAATAATTACAACCATACTCACTTCTGCCCCCGAAACTCAAATTTTTGGCATACTGCTAGCACGTCCCACAGTAAAGACTGTCGCAAAATACTTATTAAGTTTGTCCGCCATTTCTTTGTCCCCCATTACTACCCCTCCAGCGACTTCTTCCAGTGGTCACATATCCAACTTTGCCTCCCTTTTGCGCTTTATACATCTGAAAAAATGGTATCTTCTTTTATATTATTGGATAGCTTATCTTCATATTTCATCATTTCTCTCCTTATATCTTTTTAGTTGCATTCTTTTGGTTTTTAAAAGCTTCCAAATCCTCTAATTTCCAACTATTTTTTGATCTATTATATGCTCTCTCTTTGGCTTTTATGTTGGCTTTGACTTCTCTTGTCAGCCCAGTTGTGTCATCATTCCTTTAGTGTACTTCTTGGTCCTTGGGTATATATCTATCCCACGTCATTTGAATTGCTCCCTGAAACTCCAGCCACTGTTGTTCTGCCTTCATCCTGCAAGTGCCCCCTTTTAGTAAACTTTGGCCAGCTCTTCTTTCATGTTTCTGTAATACCCTTTACTGCACTGTAATACTGATACACCTGACTTTAGCTTCTCCTTCTCAAACTATAGGGTGAGTTCTATCATATCATGATCCTAAGAGTTCCTTTACCTTAAGTTTCCCAATCAAATCTGGTTTATTACACAACAACCAATCCAGATTTGGCCCAAAAAAGCCAACTCATAGGCATTCTACAAATTTCCTCCCTTGGGACCCATCACCAACCTGATTTTCTCAATCCACTGGCATATTGAAATCTCCTGTGACTATCATAACATTGCCCCTTTTACATGCCTTTTCTATCTCTTGCTGTAATTTGTATTACACATTCTGGCTACTGTTCAGTGGCCTGTATATATCTTCTATCCAGTTCTTTTTACCCTTGCAGTTTCTTAACTCTACCTACAAAGATTCTACATCTCTGATCCTATGTCACCTCATTCTAAGGATTTGATTTCATTTTTTTACCAACAGATCCATGCCACCCCCTCTGCCTACTTGCCTGGCGTTTCAATATAATGTATGTCCTTAAATGTTATTTCCCAACTATGATCTTTTCTCAGCCATGACTCAGTGATGCCCACAATGTCATACCTGCCTATCTCTAACTGCATTACAAGATCATTTATCTTACTCTGTATACTGCATGCATTCAAATATACACGTTCCATTCTGTATTCACCATTCTTTTAAATTTTGTTCCCATGTTACACTTCAATTCATCCCACTAACTGCAAATGTGCCCTATACTGTATCTATTCGTATAGCAACTGCTTCATCGTTAGCCTTGTCATTCCAGTTCCCATCCTCCTACCAAAGCAGTTCAAACACTCCCCAAAAACTCTAACAAAGCTACCCACAAAGATATTGGACCCCCTCGCTGTCAGGTGTAAACTGTCCTTTTTGTACAGGTTGTACTTTCTTCAGAATGGATCCCAATGATCCAAAAAATCTGAAATCCCACTCCATGTACCAACTCCTCAGCCATATATTCATCTGCCAAATTATCCTATTTATACCCACAATGCCACATTGTGCAGGCAGAAATCCAGGGATTACTGCCCTGGAGGTCCTGCTTATTAGCTTTCTACCTAACTCTCTATATTGTCTCTTCAGGACATCCTCCCTTTTCCTACCAATGTCATTGGTACCATTATGTACCATAGTTTCTGGCTGCTCACTCCTCCCTTCCCCCTTTTGAATGCTTCACTACCAGATGAACTCAACACCTTATATGCCTGCTTTGAAAGGGAGAACACAACTACAACTGTGAAGATCCCTGCTGCAACCAGTGTCTCTGTGATCTCTATCACAGTGGTTGATGTTAGGCTGTCTTTAAAGAGGGTGAACCCTCGCAAGGCAGAAAGTCCCAACGGAGTACCTGGTAAGGTTCTGAAAATTTGTGCCAACCAACTGGTGGGAGTATTCAGGGACATTTTAAACCTCCCACTGCTACAGGCGGAAGATCCCACTTAATTCAAAAAGGCAACAGTTATACCAGTGCCTAAGAAAAATAATGTGAGCTGCCTTAATGACTATCACCCAGCAGCACTCACATCTACAGTGAAGAAATGCTTTGAGAGGTTGGTCATGACTAGACTGAACTCCTGCCTCAACAAGGACCTGGCCTCACTGCAATTTACCTATCGTCACAATAGGTCAATGGCAAATGCAATCTCAATGGCATTTCACACGGCTTCAGACCTCCTGAACAATACAAACACCTACGTCAGGATGCTGTTATTCGACTATAGCTCAGCATTTAACACCATCATTCCCATAATCTTGACCTAGGCCTCTGTACCTCCCTCTGTAATTGGATCCTCAACTTCTTAAATGGAAGACCACAATCTGTGTGGATTGGTGATAACATATCCTCCTCACTGACAATCAACACTGGTGCACCTCAGGGGAGTGTTCTCTCTCTATATCCATGACTGTGTGGCTAGGCATAGCTCAAATATCATCTATAAATTTGCTGATGATACAACCATTGTTGGTAGAACCTCAGGTGGAGACATTAAGGCACATAAGAGCAAAATATGCCAACTAGTGGAGTGGTGTCACAGCAACAACCTGGCACTCAAAGACAATAAGATGAAAGAGCTGATTGTGGATTTCAGGAAGGGCAAGACAAAGGAACACATACCAAGGTACATTCCAGTGAGACAGGGAAAGGATGGTAGGGTACAGGAACCATGGTGTACAAAGGTTGTTGTAAATTTAGTCAAGAAGAAAAGAGCTTACGAAAGGTAAAAAAAAACTAGGTAATGATAGAGATCTAGAAGATTATAAGGCTAGCAGGAAGGAGCTCAAGAAAGAAATTAGGCGAGCCAGAAGGGGCCATGAGAAGGCCTTGGCAGACAGGATTAAGGAAAACCCCGAGGCATTCTACGTATGTGAAGAGCAAGAGGATAAGACATGGGAGAATAGGACCAATCAAGTGTGACAGTAGAAAAGTGTGTATGGAACTGGAGGAGATAGCAAAGGTTCTTAATGAGTACTTTGCTGTCGTATTCATGTGGCACATGGCCAAGTGGTTAAGGTGTTGGACTAGCGATCTGAAGCTCATGAGTTCGAGCCCCAGCCAAGGCAAGCCACTTAAACACACACAGCTCCAGTCCACCCAGCTGAAAATGGGTATTGGCAAAATGCTGGGGGTTAACCTCGCGATAGACTGGTGTCCTATCTGGGACGGAGTCTCGTACTCTCAGTCGCTTCATGCCACAGAAACCGGCATAAGCTTGATGAGCCTATAAATCTTGGGACAGACTTTAACTTAACTTTACAACTTCAGTATTCACCACGGAAAAGAATCTTGGCGAATGTAGGGATGACTTACGGTATGAGGAAAAGCTTGAAAAGCATGTAGATATTAATAAAGAGGATGTGCTGGAGCTTTTGGAAAGCATCAAGTTGGATAAGTCACCGGGACCAGACAGGATGTACCCCAGGTTACTGTGGGAGGAGAGGGAGGAGATCTGGCGGTGATCTTTGCATCGCCAAAGAGAACAGGAGAGGTTCCAGAGAATTGGAGGGTTGTGGATGTTGTTCCATTATTCAAGAAAGGGAGTAGAGGTAGCCCAGGAAATTATAGACCAGTGAGTCTTACTTCAGTGGTTGGTAAGTTGATGGAAAAGATCCTGAGAGGCAGGATTTATGAACATTTGGAGAGGCATAATATGATTAGGAATAGTCAGCATGGCTTTGTGAAAGGCAGGTCATGCCTTACGAGCCTGACTGAATTTTTTGAGGATGTGACTAAACACAGTGATGAAGGTTGAGCATATTCTACATGGAGGTTGGTGACTAGTGGTGTGCCTCAGGGATCTGTTCTGGGATATTTGACATGTCAACAAATACGCTCAAAAACTTTTATAGATGTACTATGGAGAGCATTCTGACAAGCTGCATCACTGTCTGGTATGGTGGGTGGGGGGGGGGGGCTACTGCACAGGACCGAAAGAAGCTTCAGAGGGTCATAAATTTAGTCAGCTCCATCTTGGGTACTGGCATACAAAGTACCCAGGACATCTTCAAGTAGTGGTGTCTCAGAAAGGCAGCATCCATTATTAAGGACCTCCAGCACCCAGGACATGCCCTTTTCTCACTGTTACCATCAGGTAGGAGATACAGAAGCCTGAAGGCACACACTCAGTGATTCAGGAACAGCTCTGCCATTTGATTACTAAATGGACATTGATCCCTTGAACACTACCTCACTTTTAAAATATGTATTATTTCTGTTTCTGTTCAATTTTTAATCTATTCATTATACATATGCTGTAACTTATTATTTTTTTTCTCTTCTTCTGTATTATGCATTGCATTGAACTGCTGCGGCTCAGTTACCAAATTTCACGACACATGCCGATGATAATAAACCTGATTCTGATCCTGATCCCGAAACCTACCTCATGCAATTTAGGGGTTACTAACTCTCTGTAGCTCCTGTCCATCACCTCCTCATTATCAAGCTGCAAGTCCAGCGTCTTTACCTGATCTCCAATGAGCTGCAGCTCAGTGCATTTTGTGCAGATGTAGTTAGCATGGAAACAGGAGGTGTCCCAGAGTTCCTACATCTCATATGAAGGACAAACCACTAACTCTGGACTCATTCTTGCCACAGTGGTTATGTATTAATAGTCAATGAGGAAAAAACACTTACTAGAAACTTACTTAGAACCTCAGTCCATTCTCACCTAAGCCTGTTCAGCCAAAGCCTGACCACTTTAATATTGTCCATTCCAACAATAGCCACTCCTATAATGGCATACTTCTTTTCATTGGTCTTTGCCAAGTTCCTAAAGATAGTTACGGTTGCAATGCGCCAAAAGGTCCTGAAAGGCTCTTTTTAAACCTTGCGCTTCCCCCGCCAAACAAGCAACTGCTCTTGAAGATTGCAACCTGCCAATTTTTGCCTCAGTATGTCCGCTCTGAGCACTGCCATGATATTTTTTTCCATGATGAGTTACACCACCCCTTCCCCTTTAGTCCTCCCTTTTTATAAGGTCTAAAAGAAGAGAACCCAGAAGTTTGAGCTGCCAGTCCCGCCCATCCTGCAACCAAGCCTCACTATTGGCTACAGTCCATGTGCTGCTCCAAGTTCATCTGCCTTACCTGCAATATTCCTTGCATTGAGATAGATGCATCTCAGAACTTTAGTCCCACCATTCTCATCAAGCAGTCAACTTCTACCTTTGCCAGTAGGCTTAACACCTACTTTCCCCACAACTACTCTGCTTGCTGCCCTGCCACTCGGGTTCCACCTCGAGACATCACTTCCTACAAAGCGAAACCCAATAGCATGAATGGCAGCAATGCTTCTCTACCAGATGAACTCAACGCCTTCTATGCCCACTTTAAAATGCAGAGTATAAGTACAGCTGTGAAGATCCCTGCTACATATGATGACCCTGTGATCTCTGTTTCAGAGGCCGATGTTAGGCTGTCTTCAAAGAGAGTGAACCCTTGTAAGGCAGAAGGTCCCGATGGAGTACCTGGTAAGGCTCTGAAAACCTGTGCCAACCAGCTAGCAGGAGTTTTCAAGTACATTTTCAACCTCTCACTGCTATGGGTGGAAGCTGCCACTTGCTTCATGAAGGGAACAATTAAACCAGTGCCAAAGTGAGCTGCCTTAATGACTATTGCCCGGTAGCACTCACATCGACAATGATGAAATGCTTTGAGAGGTTGGTCATGACTGGACTGAACTCCTGCCTCAGCAAGGACCTGGACGCATTGCAATTTGCCTATCGCCACAATAGGTCAATGGCAGATACAATCTCAATGGCTCTCCGCACAGCTTTAGACCACCTGGACAACACAAACATCTACGTCAGGATGCTGTCCATCGACTACAGGTCAGCGTTTAAAACCATCATTCCCATAATCTTGATTGAGAAGTTACAGAACCTGGGCCTCTGTACCTCCCTCTGCAATTGGATCCTTGACTTCCTAACTGGAAGACCACAATCTGCACGGATTGGTGATAACATCTCCTCCTCGCTGACAGTCAACACTGGCGCACCTCAGGGGCGTGTGCTTAGCCCACTGCTCTACTCTCTATATACACATGACTGTGTGGCTAGGCATAGCTCAAAAATGCCATCTATAAGTTTGCTGACTATATAACCATTGTTGGCAGAATCTCAGGTGGTGACGAGAGAGCGCACAGGAGTGAGATATGCCAATTAGTGCAGTGGTGTCGCAGCAACAACCTGGCACTCAACATCAGGAAGATGAAAGAGCTGATTGTGACTTCAGAAAGGGTAAGATGAAGGAACACATACCAATCCTCAAAGAGGGATCAGAAGTGGAGAGAGTGAGCAGCTTCAAGTTCTTAGATGTCAAAATCTTTGAGGACCTAACCTGGTCCCAACATATCAATGTAGTTATAAAGAAGGCAAGATAGAGGCTATACTTCATGAGGAGTTTGAAGTGATTTGACACTTCAACAAATACACTCAAAAACTTCTATACTTGTACTGTAGAGAGCATTCTGACAGGCTGCATCACTGTCTGGTATGGAGGGGCTACTGCACAGGACTGAAAGAAGCTGAAGGTTGTAAATCTACTCAGCTTCATCTTGGGCACTAGTCTACAAATTACCCAGGACATCTTCAGGGAGTGGTGTCTCAGAAAGGCAGTGTCCGTTATTAAAGACCTCCAGTGCACAGGGCATGCCCTTTTCTCCCTGTTACCATCAGGTAGGAGGTACAGAAGCCTGAAGGCACGCACTCAGTGATTCAGGAACAGCTTCTTCCCCTCTGCCATCTGATTCCTAAATGGACATTGAATCTTTGGACACAACTTCACTTTTTTTTAAAATGCATAGTATTTTTGTTTCTGCAAATTTTTAAAAATCTCTTCAATATATATAGTTGATTTACTTGTTTATTTATTATTATTATTGCTTTTATTTTATTTATTTACTTTTTTTCCCTCTCTGCTAGGTTATATATTGTATTGAACTGCTGCTGCTAAGTTAACAGATTTCATGTCACATGCCGGTGATAAAAAACCTGACTGTGACCTCACTGCAACTCTAGTTTAAACTACTCCCAAGTAGCTCTAGCACACCTTCCCTCAAGGATATTGTTTCGCCTCCAGTCAGGTGCAACATGTCCCACCTGCTCTGGAGGAGAGCCCTCCCTCCCGCACCATCACCTTAGTCATGTGTTAAACTGCACCATCTTTCTTGCCTTATTAGTACGTTGCACGGGTAGCAATCTTGAAATCACCATGCGTAGACTTCTGTGTTTTAACTTAGCACCTCACTCCATGAACTGCAGGACCTCGTCACTCTTTCTGACTGCATCATTGATACTGATGTGGACCAAGATTTCTGGCTGCTCACTCTCCCCCTTAAGTCTCAGTCTGAGACATCTCTGACCTGGTCATCTGATATGCAACATACCACGTCATCCAGGGGTCTCTTTTTTGTGCACAGAATCTCCTGTCTGTTTCCTTAGCCAGAGAATCCCCTATCATCATCGCTCTCCTCTTTTCTCCCCTTCCCAACGGAGTCACTGAACCAGTCTAAATAGTAGGGACGAGACTGATGTCACTCCTCCCCCTATAATAACCAAAATGGAATACTTGCTATTGAAGGGAACAGCCACTGTCTGCTTATTCCCTTTCCCTCTACACAATCACCCAGCTACCTGCCTCCTGCAACTTGTGTATGACTACCACCCTCAAACTCCTGTACATCAACCTCTCAGTCTCCCTAATGATCTGTAGGTCATCCAGCTCGAGCTTCCTTAAGCAGTCTATGAGGAGCTGAGGCCAAATGCACTTCTTGCATGTGCAGTTATCAAGGACACTGAAGGACTCCTTGATTTTCTCATTCTGCAAGACATTGACCACACCTCAAGACTATTGAGACCAAGCCTCAGCAACCTACTCTATTCTGGCCCAGTCCCACAATGACCACTCCACTTGATCCTAGCTTGTTTTTATTGATTGTTGCCAATTAACAAATTAACCAATCATTTCAACTAACAGTTTGCAAATATGTCTCTGGTTCCAAGTCCCTGCTCTTGCTAGCTGAAACCAAACAGAAAATGGATGAGGATATTTAAAATATACTTTTTTTTTAAGGTTTGTGGGGGAAATGACATGAACTCAAACTATGTCAATAGATAGTTCAAGAGCAGATGAGAAGAATTAGAGTATAGACAATGCAATCCAACCAAAGTGATTTGTAGAACCACCGAGGGACCATTCTGTTTCACTTGACTTTCGAACATTACTTGTAAAACTTTGGAACAATTAATGAACTCATCAAAAATATCTTCAATTTCAATCCAATAAAAGTATTGGTTACTTTCAACACAACAGAGCTAAGTACCAGGAAACTTTAATACATAGAGGTGTACAAGATGATGACAGGCATTGTTCGTGTGGATAGTCAGAGGCTTTTCCCCAGAGCTGAAATAGCTAGCATGAGAGGGCATAGTTTTAAGGTGCTTGGATGTAGGTACAGAGGAGATGTCAGGGGTGAGTTTTTTACGCAGTGAGTGGTGAGTGTGTGGAATGGGCTGCCGGCGATGGTGGTGGAGGTGGATACGATAGGGTCTTTTAAGAGACTCCTGGATAGGTACATGGAGCTTAGAAAAATAGAGGGCCATGGGTAACCCTAGGTAATTTCTAAGGTAAGGACATGTTCAGCACAGCTTTGTGGGCCAAAGGGCCTGTAATGTGCTGTAGGTTTTCTATGTTTCTATATTCCTTTAAAATTGACATATATATCAATTTTATTACATATTAATTTTTTTCAACACTTTAGTATTAAATAGTCAAACTTTTTTGTCTGTGAGCTTCCTGCATCACTAAATGTCCTTATCAGTTCTGGTCCTCTTCCTCTTCAGTAATTCACAACAGCATTACAATATGATTTCAAATACAAAAAGGTGTTGACCATTATATACTGTCTGTAACTGTTGGAGGCATGATCAAAGTATCAATAAGAGGAGGAGATATTCATTGATAAAAAGATATATAAAGCTTGATGCCAATAGGTAGCTTTCATGGATGCTATAGGCAAGTCTTACAAAATAAGCTGGAGGTGGATGGAGGGCTGGGAAGGGCTGAAGGTGTTTCAGACACAGAACGTTTGGCTGGTAAAGTGACATAACCACAAATGCAACAGCAGAGAGACAGGGAGAAAGGCGTGCACAAGAGGCCAATCAGAAAAATAGTTTGTCAGGTAAGAGGACAATGCAAAATAAGTTGCAAGCATATTAAGGAAGTTTAAACATAAGAATGACATTTTAAATGGGAAGCATTAGGAAATTAGAAACAAACATTGGCAAATGAGAACAGAAGGGAACAAGACATGGGTGGAAGATAAGTTGAGTGCAGTGCAGTTTTGAATCACCATCTATGTTGTTCATAACAATATCCAGCATGGAAAACCTAATCCCTGGTAAGAATTGAGCCTTTAACCAGATTTGTATGGATCAAATAGTTAAGTGGATTGAAATTGTGTAAAAGGTACAACTAATTTCTACAGGAATGCTTACTTGTCATTTAAAAAAATCATAAATTTAGCTATCACCTTATTGAAGTGATTCAAAACCTCTAGGAATATCTAGGCATTTATAAACTGGCAATTATACTTCTCAAAACAAACCATAATTCTTGTCCCATGCAATGGAAGGCAGCCCACCATTTCCAGACATCAATCAAATGAGAAACATTTGCAGAGTTTTAGCTGGACACAGCTAATATAAAAACAGCAATTGTCAGACAAATTTGGATTACGGCAGAATGCAGCATTAATGCATGCTCTCATTAAGGTTCATCAAAATATTATTTTAGTAGTTTCTCTACCCTTTTTACTTCAATGGTAAGACCGTTTTTAACAGAAGAGATAGTTCATGGAAAATACAAGTCTAACATTACCAGAGCTAAATTACTGTACTCTCATTCAGTAAATATTTCTTTAGATACTATCTACTATGGCAGTCTTAATTATTGAAAATACATTCTGTTCAGAATTAAAAGAATTAATACAATGGTCATGCCCATTCATGGAAAATTTTATTTTTCACTTTGTAGGCAATAAACATGGAGGAACCATCACAAACTCCCCCAATCCCTGATGACCCTGAGGTTTAGTCTCTGAGACCAACGTGCCAACATCCTTCAGGAGGTGAGCCCACGGAAAGCACCTGGCCCAGATGGCGTACCTAACCAACAACTAAAGACCTGTCAACACACACAAAATGCTGGAGGAACACAGCAGGCCAGGCAGCATCTATGGAAAAGAGTTATCTGTTGGCGTTTTAGTCCAAGACCCTTCATCAGGACTGTAAAAAGAGATGTGAAATCAGACTAAAAAGGTGGGGGGGGGGAGGAAGTAGTACAAGGTGGTAGGTGATAGGTGAAGTAAAGAGCTGGGAAGTTGATTGGTGAAAGAGCTAAAGGACTGGAGAAGGGGGAATTTGATTTGAGGTAGAAAGGAAAGGAGAAGGAGCATCAGGGAGAGGTAATGGGCAGACAAGGAGATATGGTGAGAGAGGGAAACAGGAATAGGAGAAGGCAAGGAGGGGGGCCAACTACCAGAAGTTAGAGGAATCAGTGTTCATGCCATCCAGTTGGAGGCTACCCAGACAGAATGCAAGGTGTTGCTCCTCAAACCTGAGTGTGGCCTCATCGTGGCAGAGGAGGAGGTCATGGACTGACATGTTGGAATGGGAATGGGAAGTAGAATTGAAATGGGTGGCCACTGAGAGATCTCACTTTTTCTGGCAGGTGGGGGGTAGGTGCTCAGCGAAGCAGTATCCCAATCCATCTATCTCTGGAGACAGTTTATCTACTGATACCTTTTATAAACCAACCGATTTTTGTATAAACAACCCCCGCCCTCTGTCTCCACCACAGCTGCGCTCAGGATGAGGATTTTCACTCCAGAACCAATGACGTATCAGAATAGTAATGGGAAGTAGAGTTAAAATGGGTGGCCACTGGAACATCCTGGTTTTTCTGGTGGACGAAGCGTAGGTGCGTTTTTACAAATGACAAGGTGGGAAGGGGTATTGTGCAGGTAGCTGTGGGAATCAGTGGGTTTATGAAAGATATCAGTAGATATACTGTCTCGAGACAGAAATGGGAGACGGATTAGGAGTCCGCTTTGCTGTGCCCCTACGCTCCACCCACCAGAAAAAGCGGGATCTCTCAGTGACCACCCACTTCAGTTCCACTTACCATTCCAACTCCAACACGCCAGTCCAAGGCTTCCTCTGCTGCTGCAAAGAGGTCATACTCAGGTAGGAGGAGCAACCCCTTATATTCCATCTGGATAGCCTCCAACCTGATGGCACAAACATCAATGTCTCAAACTTCTGGTATTTACCCCCTCCCCATCAGCATTCCCCATTCCCATTTCCCTCTCTCACCTTATCTCCTTACCTGCCCATCACCTCCCTCTGGTGCTCCTTCCCTTTCTTCCATGGTCTTCTACCCCAAATCAAATTCCCCCCTCTCCAACCCTTTATCTCTTTCACCAATCAACTTCCCAGCCCTTTACCTCACCCGTCTCTCCCTCCCGGTTTCACCTGCCAACTTGCACTGCTTCCTTCCCCTCCCCCCACCTTCTAACTCTGACTTCCCATCTTCTTTTCTCAGTCCTGATGAAGGGTCTCTGCCCGTAACATCGACTGCTTACTCTTTTCCATAGATGCTGTCTGGCCGGCTGAGTGCCTCCAGTATCTTGTGCATGTTGCTTGGATATCCAGCATCTGCAGATTTTCTTGCGCTTGTTACTAAAGACCTGTGCTGATCAACTGGCTGGAGTGTTCACTGAGATTTTTAACCTTCGTCAGTCTGAGGTACCTACCTGCTTCAAGCAGGCTTCAGTTATATCAGCGCCTAAGAAGAATGTGGTAACCTCCCTCAATCATTCAACCCTGGAACATCTGGACAGCAAAGGTGCATTCATCATGATGTTTAGCATTCAATACTATCATCACTTCAAAATTAATCAATAAGCTTCAAGATCTTGACGTCAATACCTCATTGTGCTATTGGATCCTTGATTTTCTCACTTGCAGACCCCAGTCAGTTTGGTTTGGCAACATCTCCTCCACAATCACCATGAGCATGGGTGCACCACAAGGCTGTGTGCTTAGCCCCCTGTTCCACTCACTTTACACTTCCACTGTGTGGCTGAGCACAACTCCAATGCCAGATCCAAGTTTGCTGATGACACCACTGTGATAGGCTGCATCACAGTCTGTTACAGAAACACCAACGTCTTTGAATGCAAAATCCTACAAAAAGTAGTGGATACAGCCTAGTCCATCACAGATATACCTCTGCCCATCATCGAGCGTATCTACACAGAGCATCGTCACATCCCACATTAGGAACCCCCACCACCCAGGTCAAACTCTCTTCTTGCTGCTGCCACCACCAGGAAGGTCGTACAAGAACCTCAGGGCTCAACATCATATTCAGGAATGATTATTACCCCTCAACCTTCAGGTGGGATAACTTCACTTGCCACCATCACTGAAATGTTCCCACAACCTATGGTCTCACTTTCAAGACTCTTCATCTTATATTCTTGATATTTATTTTGTTACATACCCCGTAACTGGGTGTCTTACCGGCAAAGATAGATGTGTCCGTTGGAGTCTGGTGATACTATTTTCAACAATATTTATTAGCAAAAATATACAAGATATCAATGTGAATATACAGAGAATATATGTTAGCAATACTAAAGCTAAAAGTGCGGGTATAATAATAATGACTAATGAAACAAGCTCTATTGTTGTCTAGGGGATAATGAATTGTCAGATGGAAATATAAAGTTCAGTTCAGTTCATGCAGACTGTGGTAGTTGATGGTCGCTGTGTTGCAATTGTTGGGGGGGTGAGAGGGACAGAGAGAGAGAGGGAGAGGGAGGGAGGGAGAGAGAGAGAGAGAGAGAGAGGGAGGGAGGGAGAGAGGGAGAGGGGGAGAGAGGGGGAGAGGGGGAGAGGGGGAGAGGGGGAGAGGGGGAGAGGGGGGGAGAGGGGGAGAGGGGGGGAGAGGGGGAGAGGGGGGGAGAGGGAGAGAGGGGGAGGGGGAGAGAGGGGGAGGGGGAGAGAGGGGGAGAGGGGGAGAGGGGGAGAGGGGGAGAGGGGGAGAGGGGGAGAGGGGGAGAGGGGGAGAGGGGGAGAGGGGGAGAGGGGGAGAGGGGGAGAGGGGGAGAGGGGGAGAGGGGGAGAGGGGGAGAGGGGGAGAGGGGGAGAGAGAGGGAGAGGGAGAGGGAGAGGGAGAGGGAGAGGGAGAGGGAGAGGGAGAGGGAGAGGGAGAGGGAGAGGGAGAGGGAGAGGGAGAGGGAGAGGGAGAGGGAGAGGGAGAGGGAGAGGGAGAGAGAGAGAGAACGTGTGAACAGTAACAGTTATTATCTTGCCAACCTTCCTTTATGATTTTGATCTGTCGATGCGTTGTTGTTGTGGCCATTCAGGTATGACCCCTCCGTCCTACAGCTAGACCGTTCTTCCATGGTGGACTTGTCACCCAGGCAAGGGTGGACACACACACACAAGCCCCCACCGGTCTCGCTACAAAACACTGAGAGTTAAAATTTACCAACCCTTCATTCTGTCTCCGATCTCCCACCCTGTCTCGTGGGTTTCTGATGCTCACTAGCGTTTCTCCTGGTGTGTCTGAGGGGTGTTACCCCAGACCTCACTTTTATTCCCACTCACAGGGTCTCAGGTGTCAATCAGGTTGGGATGATGTAACCCATCAAACCAGCCCACTCTGGTTGCCCCCTGAGGGGTTTCAATGAATAGAACAGTACCAAGTAAACAATCCTTCTCCAAAAGACAATAGCAGTAAATCAATGGCTTTTGTCAGTAGGAGACGTTCTACCTTAGCTGTGTCTCTCTCTCATTCTCTTTCATGAGCTGTTATCAATAACAACTACCCGAGCAGATTTCCTTTGTCTCTCTTACTTCCTTGATAACAGCACCGAAATAGTAGCGATTTGCGATTCTCCCAAAAGGGAGGGGGGCATGGGCGACTCTGCATCCTTCTGCCCATTAGAGTTGTTCATCCTTTGTAACAATTAATTAATTAATTTATTTCTGTATTTGCACAATTTGTTGACTTTGCACACTGGTTGTATGCCCAGTTGGTATGGTCCTTCATTGATTCTATTATGGTTATTGGATTTATTGAGTATGCCCACAAGAAAATGAATTTCAGTGTTATATATGGTGACATATATGTACTTTGATAATTAATTTACTTTGAACTTTTAAACCATGTTTATTGTTACTGATATAAAGGATGTCATGAAATTTGCTGTTTTGCAGCAGTTGTATGGTGTAGTGCATGAAAACAGTATATTTTGAAAAGAATAAATGTATATATAAATAATGCAAAAAGAGACCAATCTAGTGAGTTCATGGGAGCACATATCTACTGGCTCCTGTACCTCCTACCTGATGGTAGTAATGAATAGAGTGCAAATCCTAGATGGCGAGGCTCCTTAATGATGGATTCTGCCTTCTTGAGCATCAGCTTTTGAAGATGTCCTCAAACCATGAAGCAAAGCAAAAGAACTTGGTACTATCTCTTCTGACATCATATGGAGAAAGTAGATATTGAAATTTTCAAAAAATTCTCAACGAACACAAACCATGAACCCTGCACAAATCTCCAGCCAGCTCGAAATGTCTTAGGATTGGACTTTCCAAACTATGGAGAAATTGCTCTTCTGTGTACCCTGATGACCAACAAACATAGTCTTTATTTCACCCATGTCATTTTTGGGAATTGTCAAGCTTCCAAAATATTCAGCCCCTAAAGATTAATTGCATTTGGACAGGAAATTGCATGGAATGGGAGAATTAAAAACAACTTAAAATAAAATGCAAGAATAAAAGCAGCTGATTGCCTGGATCCTTATAATAGGACATATCTATAAATACATTCTTGTATAACAATTAACCACTGTTGAACTGATCATAATATGAAAGTGACAGTTGGTGGATAATGGCTAACATTACTGTTAAATTGTTACATCATGCACTAAATAAAGTCTCCCAATGTGCAAACTGTCATGGACAGCTGTTTTTTTAAAAAAAAAATCCATTCATCTCATTGGACTGTGATTTACTGTTTATGATGACGATAGAAATTATTTCATTTATATCGATTCTATAAAAGGAAATTCCAAAGTTCAAAAAACATGTACCAGAAACTTACTTCAGTATTAGTAAAGGAAGTGAAACAATGTGAAACTTGCCTTCTGGTCATTCAATGAAAATCTCATTTGCAAGCTGAAATAATGTCATTTAAGAAACGGTAGAGGAATAGTGGTGAGATCCTGCTGGAGCGGGTGGAAGTTACAGAGAACTATTAGCTCCATCAGCTTTGACACTTGACTGAGTATGAAAACGGTGTCACGAGGCTGCACAAAGTTGCACCACATTCTTCTGTCTTTGCAATATAAACATTCATTTTTATAATACAATTAAAAGACCTGATCAATCTAATCAACTGGAGATCAGCTTTAATGAAATGTTTATTCTGTTTCAGAACCTATTCAATCATAATGTTTGAATTAAGGGATATAGATGGGTCAGCTAACAAGGCTTGAATATAGCCTAAGCTACAGTTGATTTGGGATAGTTTGATACTAATAAAGCATCTAAACATATTTATCTGTGCCTATCAGGCAGTGGCCTTTATAAGAGCATAAAATATAGAATTGGGATAGACCTCTCAGACCCGAGACCCAATCCACTATTCAATAAGATGCTGGCTGATTTGTTTTTAATTCTGTGCCAGTTTTCGTCTTTCATCCCACACCCCTCAATTCCTTTATCTTGGTCTTTACGAAGCTCACCTATTTTAATATTTTTATGACTGCACATTATAACAGGAGAACTTTTCTTCTCCTGGGGCCACAGAGGACCAAGAGTGATTGCTGCTGGAATGATCTTAAATCATGGTGCAAACCCAGAATGAGTTTGCGTGCAGAAGCACCGAGCAGACCGGAGATAATAACATCCGATTGTAACCAAAAGTCTGTTATTGGTATCCAGGCTGATCTCCTATCAATGAAATACTAACTTGCAGGTAACATCATTACAGAAAGTAAAATGTCACCATTTTCTCCATGAGAGCAGCTTCAGGTGAAATCTAACATGTAGCTACATTTGACAGAACCTAATCAAGTAAGCAAGTTTTTAAAAGGTGTCTTAAAATAAAATGAGGTGAAGAAATAAGTCAAATAAATGAATGGAGCTTATGAAGATTAATAGTGCCTAATGGCGACTCCTTTGCTTGCATCTTCTGAAACAGCACTGTTTCCATCTTTTAATATCTTTATTTTTCCCTTCAGGGTTCTTTTGAAGACCCTGATCTGGAGTTACCCGCTGACTACGGTTTTTTGCGGGAATGGGACCCGTTCTTGGGATTTCACGACTGGCCGTTGCTCGGCATGCCAAGGTTCAGCCTAAGAGCTCTGCTCACCTTTAGAGGACCGAGTTTTCATGGCTCTAGAGATGGGCGGATCAATGTGTCATGGGAGATGGAAGATCTAAGGCTCTGTGCCCAGAGGCCCAAGATCTTTGGGCACAGAGCTCAGAAAAAGCAACGCAATGGACTTTTAACATAGTAAACCAGCGAGTTGTTTGTTATGTCTCCCCTCTTGCTGTTAAAGGGAGAGAGCGGGGGGGAGAGAGAGCCTGTGATATGTCAAATACCGGGTGAAATGCAAAGTCTCTGGGGTAACTGCAAGTCTGTGTCTTTGTTGTTGCTTTGCTCACACTTGAGTGCTTGGTGGTGGGTGCTGACGCTTTTTTATGCCGGTG
The DNA here is from genome assembly GCF_030144855.1 of Hypanus sabinus. NCBI lineage: Eukaryota > Metazoa > Chordata > Chondrichthyes > Myliobatiformes > Dasyatidae > Hypanus > Hypanus sabinus. Next base: position 143,509,446 of record NC_082709.1, on the reverse strand, counting down.
GGGGAAGGTGGATTGTTGCATGCTGCCACTTCCACGTGTGAGGGAGGGGAGCTGGCGGGGTTCTAACATTTAACTGTCGTTCATCCTTTGCGGGTACTCCTCTGTTTTCGTAGATGTTTGCAAAGATAAAGTATTTCAGGATGTATATTGTATACATTTCTATAACATTAAATGTACCTTTGAAACTTTTGAGTGGAGGAAATTGCAAAGATATATGTAGTGAATTCTCTGTAGCTGAAGACTGACCAGCAACAGAAAACTGTGGAGGCAGGAATGCAGGGCTGAACACAGTTGCAGAAGTTAGATGGGGCCAAGACATGAAAGGATATAAAAACAAGCACGAGAACTTTAAAACTGAACCATTGTAAAATATAGGTTGGTAAATACATGGGTGAATGGGAAACTACATTTCAACACTAGTTAGATTGCCAGCCTGTAAGCAGCAGAACAATTGTACTGATGCAGGGATGCAACCTGAAACATCAGCAATTCCTCCCCTCCACACACACCTGGATTGCTCAGTGGGTTTGTTATTTTCATTCCCAGTTTGTTGTTCCTTTTCGCACCTAATGTGCACTCAAGCACATTGAGTGGCATTTTTGCCGTTTCCATAGCATTTGAATGTTTGTTACAAGACCTAATTGTTAGCTCGACAATCGATCTAGAATGGATGGAAAGTGTGCAAGGAGTCAGCCGGATTTGAACTCAGAACCATTCGCTGTGAAGTCTGGCACTGATGCCACTGCACCACCACTGACAAGCCCAGACCAAAGAGTGCAGGCAAGCTATTCTGATCAGCTCAAGTTTACAGATTTTATAAAGATAGATGTAAGGCAAAAACAGTTGAACAGTTAAGCCTAGAAGTAACAAAGCGAAAGGTAGGTATTTCAACAACAGATGAGCCACGGCAGGTATATAGACAGATAATCAGATTGAGGTGGGAACAAATCATCGTGATGATGAGAGATGGCAATCAAAATGACTAGAGAGAGAAAACGCCTGGAAGATGTGCAAACTGGTGAACATAGAAGTCTCCATCTCTGAGGACTAACTGTCTCATTTCTGATGCCTTTCTCCTCTTTCGCTCTGCGTCTATCTTTGAGAATGACATGTTGGATGTGGAGACTCATGGACTGGTATGTGAAGACAAGAGTAACTCTATCCCTATTGAGGCAACAGGTAGCTGGGTGAGTGCGGATGTCCAGGGAATGGAGGAGAAGTGGGTGGGGGCGGTGTCAATAGTGGAGGAAGGGGAACTGTTTACCGATAACTTATATAAACCTACCAATTCCCATGGCTATCTGACTATACCTCTTCCCACCCTGTCTTCTGTAAAAAAAAATGCCATTCCCTTTTCTTAGTTTCTTCATCTCCACCACATCTGCTCCCAGGGTGAGGGTTTCCTTTTCAGTAAGTACATCAGAGATGTCCTCCATCTTCAAAGAACGGGGTTTCCCTTCCTTTATCTCATAAGACATGCTCTCTAATACAGGCAGCTTCTTGGTAAAGCTCCTCTGCAACCTCAGAGCACAATACTCCGAGGGTGATCTAACAGTTTTACACAGCTGCAACATTACCTCATGGGTTTTGACCTCAAAATCCCAACTAATGAATGCCAACAGACTTTATAGCTTCTTAACCACTCTATCAACTTGCATCACAACTTTGAGGGACCTGTGGATGCAGGCCCCAGGAGCTTTCTGCTCCTTCCCACTACTAAAAATCCTGCCACTAACACTGCACTCTGCCTTCAAGTTCAACCTTTCAAAATGTATCACTTCACACTTTTCTGGATTGAACTCTATTTGCCACTTCATAGCCCAGATCTGCATCCTATCAATGTCCCGTAATAACCTACAATAACCTTCTACACAATCCACAACATCATCACGCTTCACTTCATCTGCAGACTTCCTAATCTACCCTTCCACTTCCTCATCCAAGTCATAAAGAAAACAGCTAAATAAACTGTACAAGTTTCATGAAGCAAGGTCAGTCAGAGCATGACAGCCCTTTGGCCCATCTAGTCTATGACAAACTCTTATTCTGCTTTCTTCCATCAAGTCACATATGGATCATAGCCCTCTGTACCCTCCCATCAATATACTTAATCAAATTTCTCTTAATTGTTGCAATCAAACCCACATCCACCACTTCCACTGGCAGCTTGTTCTATAGTCGCACCGAGTGACAAAGGTAAAGATGGAATGTGAAAGTAAGCTAGCCAATAATATTCAAGAGGACACCAAAAGATTCTTCAGATGCATTAAGTACAAAAGAGAGGTGAGAGTGGATACCAGACTGCTGGAAAACGGTGCTGGAGAGGTGGTAATGGGGGCAAGAAAATGGCGGGCAAACTGATTAAGTATTTTGCATCAGTCTTCACTGTGGAAGGCACTCGCAGTATGGTGGAAATCCCAGGTGTCAGGGGTCATGAAAAGTGTTTAGTTACCATTACTAGAGTGAAGGTTCTTGGGAAACTGAAAGGTCTGCAGTTAAATAAGTCACCTGGACCACACGGTGTACACCCCAGGGTTTTGAAGGAGGTGGCTGAGGAGATTGTCGAGGCATTAATAATGATTTTACAAGAATCACCAGATTCTGGAAGACTGGAAAATTGCAAAGGTCACCACACTCTTCAAGAAGGGAGAGAGACAGAAAAAAATAAATTATAGGCCAGTTAGTCTGACCTCAGTGGTTGGGAGGATGTTGGGTTCAATTGTTAAGGATGTGGTCTCAGGGTACTTAGAGCCACATGGTAAAATAAGCTGCAGTCAGCATGGTTTCCTCAAGGGTAAACCTTGCCTGATAAATCTGTTGGAATTCTTTGAAGAAATAACAAACAGGATAGACAAGGGAGACTCAGTTGACATTCTGTACTTGGATTTTCAGAAGGCCTTTGACAAGCTGCCACTCATGAGGCTGATTAACAAGTTATAAGCCCATGGTATTACAGGAAAGATCCTACTATGGTTAAAGCAGTGGCTGACTGGCAGGGGGCAAAAAGTGAGAATAAAGGGAACCTCTTCTAACTGGCTGCCAGTGAGTAGTGGTGTTCCACAGGGGTCTGTGTTGGGACTGGTTCATTTTACATTATATGTCAATGATTAGGACAATGTTGGATGATGGAGTTGATGGTTTTGTTGCAAGGTTTGCAGACAAGATGAAGATTGATGGGGGGGGCAGGTAGCTTTCAGAAAGTAGAGACGCTACAGAAGGACTAGAATATAAAAGCAAGGATGTAATGGTCAGACTTTATAAAGCACTGCTGAGGCCTCACTTGGAGTATTGTGAGCACTGTTGGGCCCCTTATCTTAGGGCAGGTGACAAGGCAGCCCTAACAACAGCAAGGACCAAATTGTCCTGAGCCATCAGAGAGGCAAAGCGTGCACAAGCCCAGCGAATCCACAGCCATTTCCTGGACAGCGGTGACACATGGCTCATGTGGAAGGGCATTCCGGACATCACCAACTACAGGACAACATCACCTGACTGTGCAGGTGATGCCTCCCTCCCAGATTCGCTGAACAACTTCTACGCTTGTTTTGAGGTGGAAAATGACATGGCAGCGAGGAAGTCCACCCCTCCTCCCAATGACCAGGTGCTGTGTCTCACCATGTGCAGGACCCTGTGCAGGGTCAACCCACGGAAAGCTGCTGGACCAGACAATATTCCTGGCAGAGTGCTTAGAGAATGTGCAGACCAGCTGGCAGATATTCTCACTGACATCTTCTGAGCAGCACCATCATTCCAACATGCTTCAAGACTGCCTCTATCGTCCCCGTGCCGAAGCAGTCTTCAGTGTCCTGCCTGCCAGTGACTGCTGTCCCGTTGCACTCACATCCACCATCATGTTTCGAGAGACTCGTCATGAGGCATATCAAGACCCTGCTGCCCCCCACAGTGGACCCCCTGCAGTTTGTGTACCATCCCAACCGCTCAACAGACGATGCCATTGCCATCACCCTCCACCTGGCCCTAACCCACCTGGACAAAAAAGACACGTACGTTCGAATGCAGTTCATTCAGTTCAGACATCAGTTCAGCATTCAATACAAACATTCCTCAGAAACTGATTGGAAAGCTGAGCCTACTGGGACTGAACACCTCCCTCTGCAACTGGAACCTAGACTTCCTGACTGGGAGAACATAGTCAGTCCGGATCAGGAGCAGCATCTCCAACACCATCACACTGAGCACAGGGGCCCCCCAGGGCTGTGTGCTCAGTCCACTGTCGTTCACTCTACTGACCCATGACTGTGCTGTAACACACAGCTCGAATCACATCATCAAGTTCGCCAATGACACGACTGTGGTGGGTCTCATCAGCAAGAACGACAAGTCAGCATACAGAGAGGAGGTGCAGCGGCTAACGGACTGGTGCAGAGCCAACAACCTGTCTCTGAATGTGAACAAAACAAAAGAGATGGTTCCTGACTTCAGGAGGGCATGGAGCAACCACTCCCCACTGAACATTGAAGGCTCCTCGGCAGAGATCGCTAAGAGCACCAAATTTCTTGGTGTTCACCTTGCGGAGAATCTCACCTGGTCCCTCAACACCAGCTCCATAGCAAAGAAAGCCCAGCAGCGTCTCTACTTTCTGCGAAGGCTGAGGAAAGTCCACCTCCCACCCCACTCCATCCTCATCACATTCTACAGGGGTTGCATTGAGAGTATCCTGAGCAGCTGCAGCACTGCTTGGTTCTGATCGCAGGACCCTGCAGCGGATAGTGAGGTCAGCTGAGAAGATCATCGGGGTCTCTCTTCCTGCCATTACAGACATTTAAACTACACGCTGCATCTGCAAAGCAAACTGCATTATGAAGGACCCCATGCACCCCTCATATGAACTCTTCTCCCTCCTGCCATCCGGGAAAAGGCTCTGAAGCATTCAGGCTCTCACGACCAGACTATGTAACAGTTTCTTCCCCCAGGCCATCAGACTCCTCAATAGCCAGAGTCTGGACTGACACCAACTTACTGCCTATTGCCTTGTTTATAATATATTGTAATGCCTGCACTGTTTTGTGCACTTTATGCAGTCCTGGGTAGGTCTGTAGTCTAGTGTAGTTTTTTTGTGTTGTTTTACATAGTTCAGTGTAGTTTTTGTATTGTTTCATGTAGCACCATGGTCCTAAAAGCGTTGTCTTGATTTTAATATGTACTGTACCAGCAGTTATGGTCGAAATGACAATAAAGTGACTTGGCTTGAAAAAGGATGTGCTGAAACTGGAGAGGGTTCAAAGCAGGTTCACAAAAATGATCCCTGGATTGATTAGCTCTGAAGAGCAATGGATGACTCTGGGGCTGTATTCACTAGAATGAGGAGTGCCTCATTGAAACCCATCAAATGGAAAAATTCTTGATAAAATGGATGGAGAGGATATTTCCTGTGCTGGGAGAGTCTAACCAGAGAACACAGCTTCAGAATAGCTGGGTGTCCATTTAGAACAAAGATGGGGAGTAAGTTATTTAGCCAGAGAGTGGCGAATCTGTGGAATTCTTTGCCACAGGCAGCTATGGTGGCCAAGTCTTTATGTATATTTAAGGCAGAGGTTGATATTTTCTTGATTAGCCAGGGCATGAAGGGATATGGGGCGGGGGAGGCAAGAGATTGGGAGTGAGAGGAAAAATGGATCAGCCATGATGAAATGGCATGGTGGGCCAAATGGCCTAACCCTATAGTCTTAAACATTTCATTTTGTACCCTTAACCTCTAGTTCTAGTTCCACTCAACCTCAGTGGAAAAAGTCTGCTTGCATTTACCCTATCTATAGCCTTCATAATTTTGTATACTTCTGTTTAACGTCCCCTCATTCTCCTATAATGCAGCGAATAAAGTCCTAACCTATTTAACCTTTCCCTATAACTGTTGTTCTCAACATCACTGTAAGTTTTTTCTGTAATCTTTCAGTCTTATTGATTTCATTCCTGTAGGTAGGTAACCAGAACTACACCCAATTGTCCAAATTCAGCCTCACCAAAGTCTTAAACAATTTCAACGTCGCATCTCATCTGCTGTATCAGTACTTGAACTTATGAAGGCTCAAGTGCCAAAAGCTCACTTCACAACCCTATCTACCTGTGGCACCTCTTTAAGTGAACTGTGGAGTTATATTCCAGATCCCTCTTTCTATCTCATTCCTCTGTACCCTACTGTTCACTGTGTAAGTTCTACCCTGGTTTGTCTTCCCAAAGAGTAATAGCTCACATTTGTCTGCATTAAATTCCATTTGCTATGTTCCAGCCTGCTTTTCCAGCTAGTGCAGATCCCACTGCAATCTTTGACAGCCTTCCTTGCTGTCCACTATGCCCCTAATCTTAGCGTCATCTGCAAATTTGCTGATCCAGTTTACCACATTCAAATCATTTCTATAGATAACTAAACCATAATTCAACCAGAAGGCCATGAAAACAAATGCACAGGCAAAGAATGGAAATCAGTGCTTCTTTTTTACTTCATCCCTCCTGAAGCCAAAAGCTATCACAAAAGGCCTCTTTACAAAGGATACGTCCATTCTACCACCGGCAATACTTGTTCTATGTCCCTTCAGTCAAATGATGGCAATCAATTCAAAGTTAACTCCAATCCCCACCACCTGCCCATCCACATCATAGCTTCTCTGATCACATGCAAGGCAGAACAGAGTAGCTATGTGCTCTGATGTCTGCTTGCTCTTCAAACTTCCAACATCACATCCCTTTTTGGCTGACAAAACATTAAACCAATTGTTACCATTTTATTAACATTTCTTCATTCCATCCCGTAATTTAGTTGAAGCAAAAGGCAAAAGTGTAACTTCTATCCCAGAGGATTATCACAATTACCAAAATTCTATTATTGTTATTGACAGTCGTGACAGGGCTGAATGCTATTACCTCTTATAAAGTAAAATTAAGTGACATAGGTGACAACAAAGCATCACTTTCAGATGAGCTCAATGCCTTTTATGCTTGCTTTGACCAGCAAACCATGGAGGACCCATCACGAACTCCAGCAGACCCCTATGACTGTATGGTTTGTCACCTAAAACACTTGAAAACTTCTATACCATGGAGAGCATCCTGACAGGCTGCATCGCTGTCAAGCTTGGTGGGGGGGGGGGGGGCGGGGTGAGCGGGGGACTACTGCAAAGGACCAAAAGAAGCTACAGAAAGTTGTAAAATTAGTCACCTCCAATTTTGTACTGGCCTCCATAGTATCCAAGACATTTTCAAGGAAAGGTGCCTTAGAAAGGCACCATCCATTATTAAGGACCCCATCACTTGGGACATGCCCTCTTCTCATTGCAACCATCAGGAAAAGGGTACAGAAGCCTGAATGCTTCTCAGTGATTCAGGATCAGCTTCTTCCCCTCTGCCATCCAAATTCCTAACTGGACATTGAACCCATAAACACCACTTCAAAGGGTTTTATAACCATATTAGGCTTATTTTTGAAGTAGCATCTGCACCTGTACTCTGGCAGAAAGCTATGAACCAGGTGCTGCAAGGCTGCCCAGGGCTCAGTGTTACCTAAATGATATCTTTGTTACAGGTAAGGATAACAAGGAACATCTTCAAAACATCACAACAGTGTTAAAAAGCGCCTGACAGCATGAAATGACAAGTGTGAATTCTTTAAATCAAGCATCACTTACTGTGGCCACACCACTGATGCACAAGAATTACACAAGTGTGCTGAGAAAATTCAAGCAGTGGTAGATTCCCCAAGATGCCGGAAATTCAAACAACATGCACAAAATGCTAGTGGAACACAGCAGGCCAGCAGCATCTATAGCATTGTTGACGTTTCGGGACTGACTTAAAGAGAAGATAGTATGAGATTTGAAAGTAGGAGGTGGAGGGGGAAATGCAAAATGATGGGAGAAGACCGGAGGGGGTTGGGTGAAGTTGAGTTGGAAAGATGATTGGCAATAGGGATACAGAGCTGGAGAAGGGAAAGGATCATGGGACGGGAGGTCGAGGGAGAAAGAAAGGGGGAGAGGAGCACCAGAGGGAGATGGAGAACAGGCAGAGTGATGGGCAGAGAGAGAAAAAAAAGGGGAGGGGGGAAAATAAATCAGGGATGGGGTAAGAAGGGGAGGAGTGGCATTAACGGAAGTTAGAGAAGTCAATGTTCATGCCATCAGGTTGGAGGCTACCCAGCTGGTATATGAGGTGTTGTTCCTCCAACCTGAGTGTGGCTTCATCTTGACAGTAGAGGAGGCCATGGATAGACATATCAGAATAGGAATGGGACGTGGAATTAAAATGTGTGGCCACTGGGAGATCCTGCTTTTCCTGGCGGACCGAGCGTAGGTGTTCAGCGAAATGGACTCCCAGTCTGAGTCGGGTCTCACCAATATATAAAACGCCACACCGGGAGCACCAGATGCAGTATACCACACCAGCCGACTCACAGGTGAAGTGTCGCCTCACCTGGAAGGACTGTCTGGGGCTCTGAATGGTGGTGAGGGACTCTCAATAGTTTCTCCTTTGGCTCCTCCCACTTCCTCCAAACCAAAGCTGTAGCCATGGGCACCTGTATGGGTCCCAGTTATGCCTGCCTTTTTGTTGGCTTTGTGGAACAGTCCATGTTCCAAGTCTATACAGGTATCCATCCCCCTCTTTTCCTTCGCTTCATCGACGACTGCATTGGCGCTGCCTCCTGCACGCATGCTGAGCTCGTCAACTTCATTAACTTTGCCTCCAACTTTCACCCTGCCCTCATTTACCTGGTCCATTTCCGACACCTCCCTCCCCTTTCATGATCTTTCTATCTCCACCTCTGGAGACAGCTTATCTACTGATATCTACTGTAAGCCTACTGACTCTCACAGCTACCTGGACTATTCCTCTTCCCACCCTGTCTCTTTCAAAAATGCCATCCCCTTCTCACAATTCCTCCGTCTCTGCCGCATCTGCTCTCAGGATGAGGCTTTTCATTCCAGGACAAAGGAGATGTCTTCCCTTTTAAACAAAGGGACTTCCCTTTTTCCACCATCAACTCTGCTCTCAAATGCATCTCTCCCATTTCCCACATGTCTGCCCTCACCCCATCTTCCTGCCACCCCACTCGGGATAGGGTCCCCCTTGTCCTCACCTACCACCCCACCAGCCTCCAGGTCCAACGTATAATTCTCCGTAACTTCCGCCACCTCCAACAGGATCCCACTACCAAGCACATCCTTCCCTCCCCCCCCTTTCTGCTTTCCGCATGGATCACTCCCTACATGACTCCCTTGTCCACTCATTTCACCCCCCCATCCCTTCCCACCAATCACCCTCCTGGCACTTATCCTTGTAAGCGGAACAAGTGCTGCACCTGCCCTATCACTTCCTCCCTCACCACCATTCAGGGCCCCAGACAGTCCTTCCAGGTGAGGCGACACTTCACCTGTGAGTCAGCTGGTGTGGTATACTGCGTCCGGTGCTCCCAGTGTGGCCTTTTATATATTGGTGAGACCCGACACAGACTGGGAGGCCGTTTCGATGAACACCTACGCTCTGTCCGCCATAGAAAGCAGGATCTCCCAGTGGCCACACACTTTAATTCCACGTCCCATTCCCATTCTGATACGTCTATCCATGGCCTCCTCTACTGTCAAGATGAATCCACACTCAGGTTGGAGGAACAACACCTTGAATACTGTCTGGGTAGCCTCCAACCTGATGGCATGAACACTGACTTCTCTAACTTCCGTTAATGCCCCTCCTCCCCTTCTTACACCATCCCTGATTTATTTTCCCCCTCCCCTTTTTGTTCTCTCTCTGCCCATCACTCTGCCTATTCTCCATCTCCCTTTGGTGCTTCCCTCCCCCTTTCTTTCTCCCTCGGCCTCCCGTCCCATGATCCTTTCCCTTCTCCAGCTCTGTATCCCTTTTGCCAATCACCTTTCCAGCTCTTAGCTTCACCCCACCCCCTCCGGTCTTCTCCTATCATTTCGAATTTCCCCCTCCCGTTCCTACTTTCAAATCTGTTACTATCTTTTCTTTCAGTTAGTCCTGACAAAAGGTCTCAGCCCGAAACGTCAACAGTGCTTCTTCCTATAGATACTGCCTGGCCTGCTGCGTTCCACCAGCATTTTGTGTGTGTCACGGCTGTAGTCCTTTTTAGGATTTGTCGACTATTCTAACAGGTTTCTGCCAAACCTGACTACTGTGCTCCACCCCTTGAACTCATTACAACAGATTTAGAATAAATGGCAATGGACAAAGCAACACGAGGTGGCTTTGAAAAAGCGGACCACTCTCTTACACAGAGGAGATTGCATCTGATATCATCTGGAGACAACACATTGATCAGTTGAGCAGAGTAGAGTCAACTGTTTGAGAAGAAAGTCGGCTACCACCATTAGAACCACACCTCGCAGTCTCAGAGTCAACTACTGCAACCAGCATGGAAAAGTCCCCAGAACCTGAGATTGTTTCACAGCCAAAAATCTCACATGCCAAGGAGACTTACCCTCCTTGTCAGGAAGGACATTATCCCACAAGAATAAGAAAACCTCCACAACGATTAAATCTTCAGACCTGAATGGGATCATTTGAAGTTTACAATACCGTGGATGTCTATAAAGAAGTTGTATTATATAGTATACCGTGTATATAGTTGAGATGCATTCTATATTGAGTTGGACATTATAGCTAAGCAGGGAGCTGTGCATTTAATATTTCAGTAATATCATTTGAGTAATCTTGTGGGTCTGTGTGTGTGGGTATGTACACACACACACACACACACACGATCAAATCAAATGATACATGCATGCCTCGCTTAAACTCAAAGTTGGACCTGCACTTCAGACTCCCATGTCTTTGCTTGAATTAGTTTAAGGTTCTGAAGTTACAAAATATACAATATGCCTTTTTAACTATTTCCTTGAATCTTCAGCTAATTGGGGCAACCACATAAATGGGCCAAAATCTACCAGTCTTGATGTGTCCCAATTAACCAGAACCCCCTGTATATTATTTACCACTCAAACTATGGTTGACCATTGGAAGAAACCTAGTTGAAATTCAGTCCCATCTTATACTTTGTTGCTGTCTCTCCAAAGAGGAAATCAAGTATCAGGAGTGTCTGAGAATTCCGTAAATTACCATGTTCTGTCAGGAGGATCTGTGTAAATTCTACAGGAACTTTCACTTGAGTTGATCTTGAGGGGTTTATAGTTTTTTTCCCACACTATAAACCCCTCAGCCAGAAACACTAATGGGAGTACAATTAACATTAAAAGAACAGCATCAGTTATTTCACAGTTTAAGATAATGATTGTCCCCTCTGTACCTGTACAGTCATGCATTGTTGTTTAATAGAACCACATTCTACCATGTAGCACAATGGCTATTTTAGGGCCAACCACAGCAGAGTTTCTGGCACAAAATCCTATGCACAAAGTCACACCCACAACTACTTTTGGGACATTAGCATCCCAGAAAGACTTTTAAGCAAGTTTCATTATTCTAGCCCCTACATTCCTGTCATGCTAAATGGATGAATTGGCAGATTACCCAGGAGAAGGTTCATGTCTGAATTAGAAAAGATGGCACCAGCATCTTTAAAAAATAAACACCTTGTGAGTAACATTCTTCAAGTGTGTGTAGATAAGCCAGAAAGCAACACACACAAAATGCTAGCCAGGCAGCATCTATGGGAAAGAGTAAACAGTCGATGTTTCGGGCAGAGACCCTTCATCAGTACAGCCTGAAAACAGATTCAGTGAAGTGTCACTGCTGCAGACATGAGGACAGGGTTGATGCACACAACAGGCTACAATAATTGGGAGATCTTTAAAGATCAATGATTCTAATGACTGAGTGCATCTCATCACATGAATGCTTTGCATGGCTGTCTCAGGTGTGTCAGAAGTTATCGATGGAGAGAGCATCCTAAAATTCCCAGACGCTAACATTCCACTCTGCTTTCAAACGATTATGTCACAAAGGATCCCTTTAAAATGAAGCATGTAACATGACCACTCCACTTCACCCTACTGTTCGGGTGATCACAGATTATATGCAGGGTCAGCTGGAGCCCAAGGAAGTCAGTCCGTTCTGGGGTTAGAAGACTGTGTATGTGCGTGGGTGGGAAGGAGGACTGGAGCTTGTTTCGCTGTAGATGTTTTGTTCTGCCAAGCATGCTGGGCATGCTACGTTGGCACTGGAATGTGCGGTGACACTCGAGGGCTAACCCAGCACGCCATTGCTAGTGTTGGAAAGGATGCATTTCACTGTGTGCTTCAATGTACATATAATAAATAAACTTGAATCTTAAATGCTTGCTGATGGAGTAGAAGTCACGAGTTGCAGAAATGTGGTACTGTGCAATTGAGACTGCCGTGACAAATAGTGCTGACTGCTTAATTTTGGAAACAACCATCATACCATCCCCCACATAGAGAAGTACCATATAGGTCGAAAGCAAACAATATTCTGGAGGTACTCAGCAGGTCAGACCATATCTGTGGAAAGGGAAACAGAGTGACTGCATCGGCCTCTGACTGCAGCATAGGAAAACAGGAAAGTACACTCAAGTACTTTTTTTTTCCTCTTCGGTTGAGGCTGGTTGGTGTTCAGAGACAAAGAAACTCCACTACCTCTGTCAGTGAAATGCAGCCATTTAACAACCCTGGGAGGATGTGCTCCAGTCTGTAGGTACAGCAAGAAAGGCCAGTGCATCATTCATGCAATCCAATTTAACAGAAAAATAACTTGCTACATTCAGACCATAAGACGTAGGAGCAGGATCAGGTAATTCAACTTGTCAAGTCATTCAACCCCATTCTCCTGCCTTCTCCCCATGAGCTTTGATGTTCTATCAACTGCCAGCTTCAATATATCCAATGATTTGGCCTGCCCAGCCATTCATGGCAATGAATTCTACCAACCACACTCTAGCTAAAGGTATTTTTCCCCATCTCTGTTATAAATGGACACCCCTCTATTCTGAGGCTGTGCCCTCTGGTCCTAGACTCTCTCACTATAGGAAAGTTCCTCTCCATATCCACTCTATCTAGGCCTTCCAATATTTGATAAGTTTCAGTGAGATCCTCTCTTTATTCTTTCAAACTCCGGTGAATTTTTAAACTCTTTTTTACCTCTTTTACTCTTTATAGCAAATATCTGAAAAAACACTTTATATCCTCTTTTATATTATTGGCTAGATTATCTTGTATTTAATCTTTTCTCTCTTTATGGTTCTTTTTAGTTGCCTTCTATTGGTTTTTAAAGGCTTCCCAATCCTCTACCTGGCTACTAATTTTTGCTACATCATATGACCCCTCCTTTGCTTTTATGCTGTCTTTGACTTCCCTTGTCAGCCATGGTTGCCTCTTCATCCTTTTAGAATATTTCTTCATCTTTGGGAAGTATCTTGGAATTTAGCTTTGAAAACATTTGGTATGTAACCCCCTGGGTCGCCTCAGGCTCGCTCAGCTCGTTCCGTCTAGAGGGAGCAGCCTTCGGCCCCGCCAAACTGGGTAATCAGCTGGTGTGGATGCTGTGTGATGTCCCCGCCTCGCCTAAAAAACAGACAGTACACCATATGCGATTAAATGAGTATAATTTATAAAGGTTACTACAACTAAGTGATTAATAACGATACAGTATATATGAAGAGAAAATTAAAGAAAAGGCGCCAAACTTATCAAAGTCCAAACCACTTCGTGCACAGCCGTTGGAGCTCAATTACTGAAGTCTTCTGGCCACCATTCGATCCCCTCCGAACTCCTCAACTTGCAGCTCTGGACCCTCCGAACTCCTCTTTGGAGAATCTCCCGGCCTCGGACCCCCCTTAGGGGTCCGGTCCTCACCCAGCTTAGAGCATTGCGTCCTCTCTCTCGACCCCCTCGCGCCGATCTGCCCAAAAGCCCGTCAACAAAAGCTTACAGACTCAGAAGAAAGAACATTAATCCCCATTTGGTTTACAAAGGAATACCATTCTCGTTATCAGTAAATTATCATTCCTGCTAGTTAACAAAAGGAAACCCTTCCCCAACAGTAACAAAGAGAAAAAAAAACCCTTTACAGGTACAAAGTAAAACATTTCCCCATTCTCTTATTGAAGTGCAGCAGATGACTTAAATGACTCCTTGCCATTAACCCTGAATATGCCTGTTCATTTCACTATTGTCAACATGGAGGCTCAATTACAATACTAGAAGTTTGTGGGACATTGCATTCACTTACAGTGCGTCATTACACTAAAATTATTTTTCCAGTAATCATGAATAACAAAGGTTAACCGATTTTTAAAAATGTTCAGAAAGAAAGAGATATTTATGCAATCAACCTTTGGCCAATGTCTCAACCCCAGCCAATTTCAACTTCTTACCAGGAAAACAAACCCACAGATTGCAAAATTCCCTGACAGTTCTAAAGGTATGGGTGGACTTTGTCCTAAGCCACACAGACAAGGATAGCTGCCAACCTAGCTGCTATCAGGCAGGTACAAGTTACATTTGATCCTGGACTAAGAGAAGAGTAGGACATTACTGATTAACTCCAGCTAAGTATAAATGTCAGAATATGAAGGAAATGCTGGAATTAAACAGAGTTGATGGGTATGCAAAATTATCATACAGTCAGTATGAATAAATGAAGTGTATGAACAATTATCATGCAGGTCAAGAAACATGCCCCTGTTCAGTCATTAAGTTGACTCCGACTCTTCATGACCTCATGGACCATAGGGTCCCTAGAGTTTTTATATGGCAAGATATAGATGAGATTGCCAAGGCCTTTCTACCATGCAGGTACTGCTGCTGCCCAGGTTGTGACCTGACTGGGTTTGAACTTGGGACCATCAGCCTTGAAGTCCAGTGCTGATGCCACTACACCACCAGCTGACCCCTTCATAAATATGGAGGATGTCAAATCTTGGAAAACATTTGATTTATATAACTCACAAGCTGTGAAATCACAAACAAGCTGCTTCTTTCTGGGTTATTAGCACTGCAACATTATTCTTTTATTTAATCATACTCCTATATGATATTATGAATAATGCTTTAAGATAAAAGGAATTAATCAACTTATTTATTTTATATATGTCCTTTGAGACGAGAGGGGAAATTTCTGCCTGGTAAATATTTGTTCAACAGCATTAATGACAGTAATTTCCAGGGAATTCTAGGTCAGTTTGCTAAATGCTCTCCCTGTTCTGAAGATGACAACTACAGCTCATGTGTCAGAGGTTTGCAGAGTTTATCAATTACAATTTGCATGATATGTTAGTTAAAGTTTTTCATTGAAGACATAACAAAAATCAACATTTGTACTGTCCAGTGGGTTCCAGTGGATAGAAGTAGAAGGAAAATATGATGGACTTCAATCTTCCCCAACTTAGTACACAAATCTTAAGATTTGCATTGGGGATTTCTTCAAAAGAATTGTTTGGCATTTTCCAAGGGGGAGGGAGGGAGTTTCCATCAATTCCCATATCCTTACCAGAAAATCATTGAAAATCTCTTCTGTATATACTGCATGTTTGGGCCTGTCTGCCAATAAGCCCTAAGGTTTTCTGGAGTCTTACATAGGCTGGTTCAAGTTGACTGTGGCGCTCCACGAGCTTATGAGCTCTAAGCTTCCTAGCTCACAGAACAGCAGAGATCATGGGCTGTGCTCTAAATCACTTGTTAAGTAGGTAAAATTGAAATGAGAATTGGAATTTCAAATTTTAATAAGTAGCAATAAAATTAACATGAACTTCACAAAAGTTCCAATAATATTTTTCCCATATTGCCTACTGAAATATCTATGAAATATGATACTAGCTCAGGCACAGGGACAGGGCTAGAGCTTTCCTGATAGGCATTACTCAAAACCACACCAAGCACTGCACAGTCAGAGAGAGTGACCTCTAGAGAACCATTAAGAGCTGTACTTGAAGATCTTAAAGAGAGTACTTAGATTAAAAGATAAGCATGACCTAGAATCATACTTACTTCAGAGTGTGTGGGTGCAAACTGCATTTCAAATGGAACAATACAGAAAAAAATTATTGCTTGCAAGTATAATGACTATCAACACAACACATTAGAGGGGAGGTGCTGTCAAGCACCATGGCTGTAATTTTGTTCTGAAATTTGTTGCCTCACTATAGTTTACGCACAGACTAAAATAGAACTGGCTTTGATGATAAAAGCACAGCATATTCCTGATGTTTTGTAGTTTAGTGGGCTTGTAGTTGAACCATATTATGCAGGAAGTTTTAATTCTAACCCACAGAGTCGGCTGAAAGCAGGAAGGTTTCTGCTAGTCACTTAATGGCCTTCAGTCAGGGAGAAGTCTACAGTACAATTTTCCCTCCTAAGCTTGGTTGTCTAGATGCATGAACAGATTGAGGTAGGCTGTAATACATCATGTAGCTGAATCATGCAGTTTGCATATGACTTTTAGCTATTGGTAGGAAACTATGTCTATACTCGCTTTATCTTGTGGCAGTTCTTTGTTCATATGTTGCACCCAAAATACATAAACTCAGTGGAGCAACAGAGATTTAAACTTCAAGAACAAAAACTGATCAGAATCAGTTTTACTATCATTGACATATGTTGTGTAACTTGCACAGTGCAATATATTAAAAATTATTATAGGTTAAAGTAATGGTTGGCAAAATGCTTTACAGTACAGATGGTCCGGGTTTATTTCCTCCCACCGCCTGTAAAAAGTTTGTACACTCTCCTCGTGACCGCATGGGTTTCCTCCCACGGTCCAAAGATGTAGCAGTTGGCAGGTTAATTGTCCTGTGATTAGGCTTGGATTAAATCGATGGTTGCTGGGTGTCATGGTTTGAAGGGTGGAAGGGCCTATTCTGCACTGTATCTCAAGTAATAATAAAAAAACAGGAAATATAAAAGTAAATAAATTGTGCGAAAAGAGAGCAAGATAGTATAGTAATGTTCATGGATTGTCCAGAAATCTGACGATGGAGGGGAAGCAGCTGTTTGTAAAACATTGAATGTGCATCTTCAAGCTCATGCTCCTCTCCCTCATGGTAGTAAGAAGAAGAGGGTATGCCCTGGATGGTGAGGGTCCTTAATGCTGGACGCTACCAGACTGAGGCCCTTGATGGTGCGGATCTTACTGGCCATGATGGAGCTGGCTATGTCTGCAACACTCTGCAGCTTTTTTCCGACTCTGTGCGTTGGAGCCTCCGTACAAGGCTGTGATGCAACCAGTCAGAATGCTTTCCACCCAAACTCTATAGAAACTTACTAGTGTTTGGTGACATACCAAGTCGCCTCCAAACCCAAATGAAGTCTGAAGTCCGGCTGAGGCCAATTAATAAACATTTTAACCCTTCAAGCTTGACGGCTGCTGGATTTTGGTTGCCTCATAATTGAGACAGCAGCAGCAATTTTCCCCAAAGCACACAGATGCCACATCATGCCTTAAGTTATAAGGTGCACGTTGCATTCTGATGAGAACCACAATATCTGTGAATATCCCATCAACCGGAATCTATGTTCTGGCACTTACTGCAACCAATTTCTATGCCCCTGGTATTAATTTTATTTATTTAAAGGTACTGTGTGGAACAGGCCCCCCAGCCCAATGAGCAACACGCCCAGCAACCCACTTACTTAACCCGGTCTGAATCACAGACAGGTTCCTTATAACTGGGGGTGGCAGTGGGGACAAGCTCCCATTACTTACTAAATGTTCCCAATGGAGTGCGTCTCAAAAAGCCTCTGACAACCAAGACCAGCCCCTGGCCTTCAAATGTGGCTTAGCTACTAAGCCTGACTGAGCAGTTTCTACTGACAGGAGAAGGGGCAAAGGCAGGTTCCAGGATTCTTAAAAACAGTTGTTTCAGGCAGATGGGACTTGTCAGCTGTGGTTGGCAATTCATCTAGAGGAAAGAGAACTCTAATCTCAAGCCTCCACTGCATTGCAGCAACACCCACTCATGGGAAGGCTGTGGGAGTAAACCCAGAAGAAAAGTTCCAGAGCCCGAGTCCTACGTTGAGTTCAACGTTGACTGGCAACCCCTAGGATGCTGTCAGTACCAAGTTGTATCAGTCCCTGCCATTCCTTTCGATTCATCAGCTGCATGGAGAGCAGGAGCCTGTTGCATAGGCAACAGCTTCCTCTACATGTCATGCTTCGCTGGCTTGTGTATGCTATCTAGGACACAATATGGAGTCCGACCAATGGAGGGCTTCACAAACACCGCACAATTTACAATGAGAAATTAGCCTATTAATCAGTAAGTCTTTGGACCATGGGAGGAATCCAGAGCATCCGGAGGAATCCCATACAGTCACGGAGAGAAAGTACAAACTTCGTATAGATGGCAGCAGTATCCGACACCCTGAGATGTAAGAGTGCCACTCTAACCACAGTGTTCCCATGGCAACCCTTAAAAGGAATGTGCTTGTGCTGGCTTTTTAACAAATTACTGTGCTCACTTCAGCCATCAACTTTTTAATAGATCACAAGTTTTCTGTTGGATCTCAGCTTTCCGGTGCCCACTGATCTATTTTCATTTCAGCACTAGATATGTGCTGGAATTTCCAATCCAAGTACCTGCTATATTTATTCCATCAGTTTGGGAAACTCCGGGTAATTTTCACATAGAAAAGGTGACAGATTATTCATAGGTATTAATTAAAGGCTAGCTTCACTGCAGTTGAGGCAAAGGACAGTTTGTGGTTTCTGATGGTTGGGAGCAGCCCCAGGTGAGAGGAAGTAATGGGAACCAAAGAAGTGGTAGACAAACTAAATAAGAATCTTGCGCCAGCTTTCGCTGTGGAAGGCAACAACGGCATGCCAGAAATTCAGGAGTATTGGAAGTGTCACACTTCTCTTTTGGGGGGAAGGGAGGAACAAAGGTGAGTGAGTGGGTGTTGTTCAGTTGGATTTTCAGAAGACATTTGACAAGGTGCTGCACATGAAGCTGCCAAAGAAGATAAGAACCCATGGTATTATAGGAAAGGTACTAGCATGGACAGAAAATTGGCTGACTGACAGAGGGCGAAGAATACACAAAGAGAGGGGATTTTCTAGCTTGCTGCCGGTGACAAGTGGTGTTCCGCAGGGGTCAGTCCTGTGCCTGCTACGTAATATTGTAATGATCTGAATATTGGGATTAGTGGATTTATGGCCAAGTTTGCCAATGATACAAAGATAGGTGGAGAGGCAAGTAGCGTTGAGGAAGCAGGGAGTTGTGGAAGGACTTGGACGTATTAGGAGAACAGGCCAATAAGTAGCAGATGAAATGTATGAATGGATATGGTCATGCACTTTAGCGGAAGGATTAAAAGCATAGACTATTTTCTAAACAGGAAGCAAATTCAGAAATTGGAAGTACACTTGACAGTCCTAGTGCAGGATTCCCTAAGGGTTAACTCGCAGGTTGAACTTGTAGTAAGGAAAGCAAATACAATGATAGT
This sequence comes from Hypanus sabinus, assembly GCF_030144855.1. NCBI lineage: Eukaryota > Metazoa > Chordata > Chondrichthyes > Myliobatiformes > Dasyatidae > Hypanus > Hypanus sabinus. Next base: position 143,490,064 of record NC_082709.1, on the reverse strand, counting down.
ATTAATTTCAAGAGGACTAGAATATAAAAGCAAACAATATAACCTTCAAAGGCATCGGCCAAACCATTAGAGCATTGTGAGCAGATTTGGACCCAATACTGTGTAGAAGACTGTGCTGGCGTAGGGGAGGGTCCAGGGAGGTTTACCAGAATGATCCCAGGAATGAAAAGATTAGCACATCAGGAGTGTTTGATGGCTCTGGGCCTGTACTTCCTGGTGTTTAAAAGAATGAGGAGGGAAAATCGCATTGAAACCCATCAAATGTTGAAAGGCCAAAACAGAGTGGATAATGAGAGGATGTGGGGGAGTCTAGGACCGGACAGCACAGCCTAACAATACAACAGTCCCTTTACAACAGCATAACAGTCCGTTTAGAACAGGGATGAGGAGGGTTTTTTTCCCACCAGAGGTTAGTGTATTTGTGGAATTCATTCCCTCAGACCGCTGCAGAGGCAGTCATTGTGCAAGGTGCTGATGGAGAAGAACTATCTTTTTAGGCAATAAATGCTGAATTAGGTGGTGACGCCCACATCTGTAAATGAATAAAAATATGCATGCTCAGAGGCAGAAGTCCTGTCGTTGTTGACTCCTTCACTTAGACGAGAATGGAACATCCATAAAACAGAAGCAATATAAATCTTGACAGAACACTATTTCCTGATAATAAAGATGCATGGTGAGATGCTGGAAGACAGGGACAACTTTACATATCACTGGATCCATTTTTCAGAGAAACAAAGACACTACCTTCCCTTTCTCAGCAACAAACACAAAATGCTGGAGGAACTCAGCAAGCCAGGCAGGATCTATGGAAAAGGATAAACAGTCAATGTTTCTAGCTGAGACCCTTCTTCAGGAAGGTGTCCTGATGAAAGGGCTAGGCCTGAAATGTCGGCTGCTCACTTCCTTCCATAGATGCTGCCTGGCCTGCTGAGTTCCTCCAGCATTTTGTGTCTGTTCACCTCCTAAGAAAGCCAGACATCTGTGTCAATATTTTCCATTGAACAGCTCTGTGTCCGGGTAAAAAAAGCATTTCAAGACCAAGGCCTCAAGCACAGTGTTAAAAGATCATGACTTCCTCCCACCTCTGAAAGATGGTGCTGGAAGGTTAATTGACAACTACGGTGTAGGTACAAGGGGGAAAAGTAATCAAAGGAGTTGATGAACCTGTGAGACAGAAGGGACTAGAGGGAGAGATGGGACTGATTGGATTGCTCTGCTGAGAACCAGTAAACCAATGGCCTGAGCTGCCTCCTTTTGTATAGCAACGTGGAAGCAAGTGGAAGGATTCAGTCTGCTTGTTGGGCACTGCTTGCCCAGCTTTTGCTAGAGCCTTCAGATCACAAATGGCAGTGCAAAATCCAATGGGTGTTTGTCACCTTTTACTCCCAGAGACTGCCTAAAACAGCTCCTTGCCTTGAACCTTTGTCTCTTTCAGAAACGGGTGAATGACTTTATGTTATTCAATGCTCAAAATAAGGCAGAAGCACTGATGTCTGTTTATCAGTCTTACTGCATACCACAGGATTGATCAATGTGGCTTCACCTTAGAATCAGCAAGATGCGACTCCGGAGGTTCCTCAAGTTCCAGAAGGGCATTTTTTATCTAGCTCTGTCATGTGGATTACCTTCGCTGCAATATCACCTTGAATTTGGTGCTACTTATGGGAGACTCAGCAACAGTCAGGGAGAAAGCTAATGAGCCTATCATAAGGAGGAATTCTCAAAGTAAATGATACAAAATGTGAAAAATAGGGAGAAGAGTTTAATTTTAATCACAGGTCAGAAAGAAAAATTTAAAATGGAGACAAGATCACAAACTTGTGAATATCAGACACACTTTACAATACTTTTTTTTCATAACCAGATAAAAAGTTGGGCAGAAGCAGTTAGATTTCCTTCTGGTTATAGAAGTTCCTCATTCTTTTAAAAGCAGATAATGTGCAAAAACTTGAAGATGAAGTAAGTCTTTGTCAAAATGCTAACAAAAATAAATTTGTGGAGGAGGAGGGCATCACTGGCGGCAAGTTCCTTTTTCTTTGTTTTAAACTGAGAACACAGATGCCAAAAATGTGGTCAAGCTCGCACAACAATAATGGTGGGCATTGGCACTTCCTTCGTCAATGCTTGTGCAAATTCAAGTCCAACATTTTCCTCGTTTGCTCCTTCTGAGCTAGATATCATCACACACGATCTTCACATTTTCACTGTCACTTCAGTTTAGGTTTTGCTAGTCAACTTCTAAAATTAATGATTTGTAATACACATTTTTTTCAAAACTTGCATTAAATAAAATGTTATATTTATCACAGTTTGTAAAATCTACTGTTTTCCATCTTGTGGCTGATATGATAATGTACCAGGAACTCAATGGCATCTGGTCACCATTTCCCTGTTTTTCATTTGTACATGAGCAGCCTGGGCATGGCAGAAAACAACTCATGGAAAAGATGCAAAACAGGGCCTGCTTTGTGATGAGTTAATGACAACCCATCTGAGCTGGTGTCACATGGAGTCAGAACTGGATCAACCAGGCTTTCTTTATCTAAAAATCTCAAGCCATCCAGCCTCCTACTGCCTTGCAGATTCAATTTTTGCCGACTCTCAATGTGACCGTGACCCTGAATACCCTCTCAGCTGATTATGACCATACCTACCTCTCCTCCTCTGATCTTCCCCTTCCAGGCCTTTTTTTCCATGACCTAACCTACAATTTGTAAACAATTTACCCTCACCTGCTCTGCAATGACAGAACAGCTGGAAGAAAGCATTGAGAATTATTTTCTTATACAGAATAGGATTTTGGAGTGACAAGCTCTTGAAAATAAACAATGAGTGGGATGCAGTCCATTGCCTCATTAAAGCAATTTTTAAAGGCTCTGAAGAATTTCTAGGACACCAAACTGCATTGTTTCTTTGTAATCACACTTCCTTCAGTGCTTTCTGCTAGATAAAACACAGGTTTGTAACTTGCTTGTCCATTATCTTACCACTACATCATGATTTGTGTCATATTCTCATCTATTATTTTCAAGCAGAGTGCAATATCTTACACTACAAACCTCAAGCTTCCAAAAATAATAAAAACAGAACTGGCCCTAGTCCCCTAGCAAAAAAAACACACTTCCTCACACCACTATTTTCAAGAAATTCATCAGCTTCTTCCTCTGCTTATTCTAAAAGCAGAGAAAATCTAATTACTCACTGGTTTAACTGACTGCAAGCTCTAAATTTTCATAAGGAAATTTACATTCATATTTCCTAAAAACCTCCCAATTTTTGTCCAAAGAAACTGCCAGATAATAATGTCAGTGTTTTGTGTTAATCTTTAAATATGAAAACAGTCTTCTCTGAACTGTGTAAAAAAAAATACATGTACAGCAGATTTTGAGGCTTTTCCTTGGCTTAAAACGATACATTACCTTGTGTTGAGAACCCATGTAGGTAGAAGTCAAAGGTTTTTGTCAATTCTACAAGAATTAATGAATGATGGCTCAGATTCTAAGATTTCCAACTGATGAACCTATAAACAAAAGGAAAGGCAACATGCAGCTTAATCAATAGTTTCAATCCATTGTAAAGAACATATAGGAGCAGAATTAGGCCATTTGACCCATTGAGTCAGCATCGCTATTTCACCTTGGCTGATCCATTTCCCTCTCAGTTTCAATCTCCTACCTTCTCCTGTAACCCTTCACACGCCGACTAATCTCTAACCTATCAACCTCTGCCTTAAATATGCCCTATGACCTACCTCCACAGCTGCCTGTGGCAACAAATTCCACAGATTCTCCTCTCTGTGACTAAAGAAATTTCTCCTCATCTCCATTCTAAATGGAAGTCCCTCTATTCTGGGGCTGTGTCCTCAGGTCATAAACTTTCCCCCCCCCCCATAGGAAACATCCTCTCCACAGCCACTCTATCAAGGCCTTTAAACATTCAATTGGTTTCAATGAGATTCCCCCCACCCCACATCCTTCAGAATACCAGTGAGTACAGGCAAAGAGCCATTAGTCAGTCCTCTTATGGCAACCCTTTCATTTCTGGGAACCTCCTTTGAACTCTCTCCAATGTCAGCACATCCTTTCTTCGATAAGGGGCCCAAAACTGTTCACTATACTCCAAGCGAGATCCTGCAAGTGTCTTAGAAAGCCTCAACATTACATCCTTGCTTTTATATTCTAATCCTCTCAAAATGAATGCTAACATCACCTTTACTTTCCTCACCATTAACTCAACCTGTAAATTAACCTTCAGGGAATCCTGCAAAAGGACTCCAAGTCCCTTTGCACCTTGGATTGTTGAATCTTCTCTCCATTTAGAAAATAGTCCATGCTTTTACTTCTTCTACCAAAGTACATGGCCACACATTTCCCCACACTATATTCCATCTACCACCTCTTTGCCCATTCTCCGAATCTGTCTGTCCTTCTGCAGACTCCCTGTTTCCTCAACAGTACCTGCCCCTCCACTTATCTTCGTATTATCCATTGCTTTGATTTAGTTCAACTCATCAACCATTCCATTTCTAAGATGCTCACATTTTAAGCAATAGAGTATCCAAAATATGTCTTATTTATTTCCTCTATCACATACAAATGGCAGACAAGACTTGATGGGTCAATTGGCCTAATTATCTTCTGGTGTACAGTTTAAGATCCTGACCTATTACAGGTTGGGCATTTCTTATCTGAAATGCTTGGGGCAGGGAATGTTTAAGATTTTGGATTTTGGAATATTTGCATTAATGAGATACCCTGGGGACAGAACCCAAGTCTAAATGTGAGATCTATTTACATTACATAAACAGTTTATGCACAGCTGGTATGAAGCTCACAGAGTGAACGGTTTACAGTCAGAGCACAGTCTGACGTGATGCTGTGTCCTTCACTGACTGTCAGAGTTGGATGACCACCCCCAACCGTGTCTATTACTGGACTCCAGTGCTGTGATTAGCTTCATATCCACCACAATTCTGCTGCCCATTCCACAGCTACTACAATGGGGAGGGGTTATATAACTTTTTAATAATTATGTGCATGAAATAAGTACTTTCAGTTTTTGGTTTGTTGTGATAGGTCATGGCTTGTTTCATGATCAACATACTGTTAAGCTGCATGTGTTCACTCAGATGCTAACAAATCCTCTCTTTCGATACACAGTCGAGATCTTCATTTTTCACTTTATGCAGTGTTTTTCCCTTTTATATGAACTTCTGTTCATTACATGTGAGGTCACTTCTCAGAACCATCTGCGCTGCACAGAGCCCTGTGCATCACTTGGGAACCCTCCCCATGCCTTATGGATCTTTCCATTTGTGACGTCATGTCAGTGGTCAAAACCAGTTTGGATTTCAGAGATTTTCGCATTTTGGAATTTCGTTTAAGTAGTTCTCAACCTGCACAGCCATCCTAGCTGCACTTTACAGAGGAACTACATCATCTCTTGCTACAGTCATGCTACCATCTATATAAAAGATCAAAGAGACACTCAGAATTCCTGCCAAAATAACTTAATGGTTAAATTTAGCTGTACATCGGTGTTACGGTGCATTAACGTAACTAAATAAACTTTCTGAAAATGCTCCTTTCTAGAATAATTCTAGAAAGTAGAGATGTAGGGTGGTTCACAGAAGAATAGGTATTAAATTTGATCTTTGGATTTGAAGATCTTTTATGACTAACAAATAATGCTCCAATTTCTCACGAAACAGAAAATATGGACTCTCAAGATTCAATGGTGCCTTTGGTTATTTAGCTGAACATTTAGCCTTTCTAGATAAAACGTCAGCGGTTAAGAAACTACAGTGATTGGTAGGTGTGATACTCAAACAGCTTTGTCCTAGGAGACCATTAAAAATCATTTGGCACCATTTGAACATATCCTGGTCAATATCTATCCCTTAACCACCATCAGCACAATTATCAAATCTACCATTACCATGACTGCAGGCTCTTGCTGGTTAAGGCAGAGTTGATGTGTCATCTTGAGAAATGGCTTGGATAGATAAAAGGAAGAAAAAGGAAAGAAAACAGCAGGTGAAAAGTTGAGGTACAACTAAATGAGCAGATCAAGTTTCCCAACAAACATCAACAAGTATATGGCCTGTTTCAGTGACACTGGTAGATGAAGTAATATAGGGCAGAACAATAAGAACTGATAGGCTCTTGTATACCAACAAGAATCTTTATGACACCTTGGCAAAAAGTGAGATTTGCTTAAAGGAGGAGGCAGAGACACAAAAACCCAAGAATTTCAAATAATAACGAAGTCAGTTTCCCTGCAGTTTGTAATTTGCTCCAGATTCTAGCATCTGGAGTCTTTGTGTTGACAGAAGTTTAGGGAGTGAGTTTCTTTGTGAAGACTAGGTTCTGTTAAGTACGCTCAACTCAAGAGTGAAACGGGTGCTGGGTTAACCGAGAAAGACATCATTTTCGTTCACAACAAGTTCTTCAAAATTCTACATTGTTGGCTGATTGGCGATGCAGAAATCTATCAATTTCATGATGGATACTTCATACAATTTCAGGAGGAAGGGTGACAGCAATGATAAGATCAGGAGACAATTTAATGGGATTTTGTAAAACTAAAAATAGTTTCTCATATGTGACTCTTAATTCTATCATTCATTGAAAAAACAGCATCAAAAGATATACAGTAAATTTGACCATAATCATAAACATTGTTTTGAAAGTTGTGAATTAAATTGAGATCCATGCATTGAAACAGTCAATTTAAAAGCTTTTGAAAATTATCTTTGGATCTGGTGCTTAACTGCACTCTCCCACTGACTTTCATTTCTGGGAAAACGAATGACTTTGTTTGGAATTACCCAAACTTGTGAAAGTATTCTTGCAAGAAACAGGTTAAAAAGGAAAATCAGAACTCATCTGAATAGGTTTTTGCATATACAAGAAGATGTGTTGACATGGTAATAATCTCAAAGTGAGCTAACTTTATAAAAGAGTTACTTCAATTTCAGTTACAAATAAGTGATAATCATTAAGCCTTTACTAAACAATAACGTGGCAACACACACGTATGACAAAATCTAATGATGGCCTAGCCTGGTCATATACCTAATTTCTTTCCAAGATTGAGAGTTATTAAAATGCAGCACAGGGTCCTGTCATTATCATCAACACTCAAAACGAGACCTATATAGAGAACTTAAAAAAAAACACTTTGGAAGCAAAAGGTTTTTAATCTCAGAATTCCTATCAGTTAAGTATAGAAGAACTTCTTATGCTAACAGGAACCTATTGGATTACTTGATAAACGGAGCTCCAGGTGTCATCTTCTGTAGGTCAATAAACTAAAAGAGACTAATCAAAAAGGGCTTCAGTCATACTGGTGACCAAGCAGAGCAGGGTGAGCCGCTTCAACGGCTATCACCCAGAAGCACCTGTATCTATTGTGATGAAGTTCTCTGAGAAGTTGTTCGTGACTGGAATTAACTCCTTCCTGAGCAAGTATACAGACCCTGCTGCAATCTGCCTCTGGCCTACAGCAGACACAATCTCACCAGCTTACTACTGGACTTTGGACTACCTGGACAAGAACAATAGCTTACACCAGGTTTCACGCACAGAATGCTGGCGGAGCTCAGTAGGATAGGCAGCATCCACTGAAAGGAGTAAAACATCAACGTTTGGCCTGACACCCTTCATCAGGACTAGAAAGGGACATAATCCAAAAATTGTACACCAGTCTGCTGTTTATTGATTATAGCTCAGTCTTTAACACCATCATCCCTCATTACTAATCAAAAAGCTTCAAAACCTGGGCCTCTGTAACTGGATTCTTGACTTCATCAGGAGACCACAGTGAGTACAGAATGGTGATAACATCTCATCACTAACAATTAATACAGTGCACAAAGATGTATGCTTAGCTCACTGCTCTACTCTCTCTACAATGACACAAAGGTTGGAGGTGTATGACACAAAAGTTGGGGGTGTTGTGGATAGTGTGGAAGGCTGTCAAAGGTTACAGTGGGACACTGATACGATGCAAAACTGGGCTGACAAGTGGCAGATGGAGTTCAACCCAGATGAGTGTGAGGTGATTCATTTTGGTAGGTCAAACATGATGGCAGAATATAGCATTAATGGTAAGACTCTTGGCACTATGGAGGATCAGAGGGATCCTGGGGTACAAGTCCATAGGACACTCAAAGCTGCTGCGCAGGTTGACTCTATGGTTAAGAAAGCATACGGTGCATTGGCCTTCATCAATCCTGTGATTGAGTTTAGGAGCTGAGAGGTAATGTTGCAGCTATATAGGACCCTGGTCTGACCCCACTTGCAGTACTGTGCTCAGTTCTGGTCGCCTCACTACGGGAAGGATGCGGAAACCATAGAAAGGGTGCAGAGGAGATTTACAAGGATGTTGCCTGATTTGGGGAGCATGCCTTATGAGAATAGGTTTAGTGAACTTGGCCTTTTCTCCTTGGAGCAACGAAGGATGAGAGGTGACCTGAAAGAGGTGTATAAGATGATGAGAGGCATTGATTGTGTGGACAGTCAGAGACTTTTTCCCAGGGCTGAAATGACTAGCATGAGAGGTGCTTGGAAGCAGGTACAGAGGAGATGTCAGGGGTAAGTTTTTTTTACGCAGTGAGTGGTGAGTGTGTGGAATGGGCTGCCGGTGATGGTGGAGGCAGATACAGTAAGGTCTTTTAAGAGACTCCTGAATGGCTACATGGAGTTCAGAAAAATAGAGGGCTATGGGTAACCCTAGATAATTTCTAAGATGAGGACACGTTCGGCACAGCCCTGTGGGCCAAAGGGCCTGTATTGTGCTGTGGGTTTTCTAAGACAAGGCACAACTCAAATGTGATTGACTGATGAAACCACTGCTTTTGGCAAAATCACATAATGAGGTGTGCAAGACTAAAATATATAGATTGGTCAAGTGTGCCACAACAATAACCATGCACTCAACATCAGAAAGACCAAGGAACTGATCAGGGATTAATGACCAGTAATGGACATTCAGCCAATCCTCATTGAGGGGTCAGCAGTGGAAAGTGTAGGCAGTTTCAAGTTCCTGGATGTCAGCATCTCAGAGGATTTATCCTAGGCTCACCATATCAATGCAACAAATACAAGGGGATGCCAGCGACTAAACTTCATAAAGAGTTTGAGGAGAGTTGGTATGTCACCAAAGACTCTTGCAGATGTATATAGATGTACAGTGGAAAGTATTCTGACTGGTTGCATTACAGCCTGGTATAAAGCACCTAATGGCAGAATTGCTAGAAGCTGCAGAGGGTTGCGGACTTAGTCAACTCCGTCGCAAGCCTCCCCACCACTGAGGCCATCGTCAAAAGACAGTGCCTCAGGAAGGCAGCATCCATCATTAAGGACCCTCAACATTTGGAACATTGCCTCTTTTCATTACCTCCATCAGGGAGGAGATACAGGAGCTTGAAAACCCACACTCAATGTTTTAAAAACAGCTTCTTCCCATCTGCCATCAGATTTCTACATGGTCTATGAACAGTACTTCACGATTCCTCTTTTGAACTCTTAATTCATTTTTATTATTGTAACTTATATTAATTTATTATGCCTGCATTGTACTACTGCTAAAAGTATCAAATTTCATGACTAATGTCAGTGCCAATAAAGCTGATTCTGATTAATCAGCAAGCGTCACTAAACACTCCTGGGAAAACACATGGGACTAAAGGCAGGGTGGTTGTCTGATCTGATGGCTTTAACCAAGGATTTTAAAAGGGAGAGAGGTATGTTGGAACTGTAAAACCTCCGTTGCTGAAAACGTTCAATAAAAATAAGAATGTTGGAAAAATAAACAGCAGATTAGGCAGCACCTGAAGAGTGGGGAACAATGAATTAACTTTATAGGCTGATGACCTCTCATCAGAACTGGCCAGCTCTCGCATAAACTGGAACTGGAGGTAATCTGAAATAATTAACCTTTGGAAAAGGATTCTAAATTGATGAGGCTAGGAGCATCAGTATATAATCAGATGAAGGGAAAAGAGGCATTAGGGGCAGGTACAAGTGTAAAGAGATGAGGTAGTCTTGCCTCTTCAACAGGTGCACATGTGATGCCATATGAGAAAGATGACATAATCTTCATAGGTCAATCCTTGTAATGCTTGTAAGTAGGACCAGCCAAATTCCAGGTACATTTGGCATTAAAGGATTTAGCACCATTTTACTTCATAGCTCCTATAACTAATTATGAGTTGGAACCTTCTCACCATGGAAGACAGACACACACACAAGTTGGCTGAATTAGACAGAAATCAATAGAGGTGGTGTTAATATGTGCAACACAGCAGTCAGTGTTGTTTCCTCACAGCTCCTGGGAGCACAGGAAAGATGCAATGGCGATGTAGAGGGGGTGGGTTTGGACCAGATGTGTAGCTATTAAGACTTAAAATACTAGTTAGATATGTGGGAGAGCTTGAGGTGAAGAATTCAGCCTCTCCATGAAATAATGACAGCACTGCTGTTGTCAACAGGTTTAATGATTATATCACTGCTGCACTGATTAAATTGAATACTGGAAACTCAGAGGAAAGCAGATAAATTAAAGTGGCCAGTGACCTGCCAACAGCTCCCAATGATTGAGGGAATTCATAAGGCCAGAGAACAAGTTATAGCGAACAACAATTCTGAACTTGGTGTGTAGGGGAGCAAGGAATCACAACCAAAGTAGTGATTGGTTGCAAAAGCAAATGGAACAAAAAGTGCATACTCAGTATTTTGGTGGCTGTGTGTGTACATGGCCTTGTGCTGCTGGTTTACTGGGGGTGCATGGCAATGAAACAATGAGCTTATTACTTAGGTTCGGTGAGCAGAAACTCAGAAAGATGATGAAAATATGATAAAGAGAGAGATCGGAAGGTTTGCGAAGAATATAAAGGGATGAAAAGAATAGGTGCAATCTTGGAACCCAAGAGTTACTGATATGTACAAACTAGTTGTCCTTGATACCCAAAGGAAAGACAATCTTTTGTCCTGGGTGAACACAGGATCAAATTAGTTTAGCTTTCAAACAGACTATGTCTGTGCCCCTAGTGTGGTAAAGATGGTACAGATATTGGAGCAGAGTACAGGGCAAAGTTTTGCAGAAGAGATAACAGCAGAGATTCAAGGACCTATGGAATTACAAGGAGTTTTTAAACTGAAGATAGACCCAGAAGTTTAAATTATGAAAACAATTATACAAAGAATAACTGATTTTCATGAAGTACGTCAAAATGTAAACTACAAGCAGTACTGACTTTTGAAACTAAAAGCAGAACAGAACAAAAAAGAACCACTGTCTGAAGAGAGCTAGTCAAAGGCTCACAGCAGGAGGCTGCTCAAGAGATAAGGTTTGTAAACTGACGCGATCATGAGATATTCCCGTATGTATTGGACAAATGCAAGATAACAGGACCACGTTATTCGATCTACATTAAATATCTTCAGCTAAACTTTTAATAAGTGGGGATATTTTGTACCCCGAGACTCAACCCCTACAATACTAATTTCAAGTGTCTGAGGTTTCTGTCCTCAAAAGGTTTCAGATCACTTATGTGAATTACTTGATCCCCACAAAGATATTTGAATATTAAGCGATGTCTTGTTAATTATTATGAGCTCCCATTGTATATTTTTGAAGCTGTCTATTGAATTATAACTAATGAAATTATATTCAAACACCTGCTGTCATCTTTATTCTTAAGAGTATAAAAATTTGATGTACCCTGAGTATGGAGGGTATCTTCTGAGTTTCCCCAACAGAGATGAATTCGCCAGAATGCTGGCTTGTGAATAAAGACATTTTACAGCTACAACTTAAGTCTCTGCATGGTACTTTCACAGTCACAGCATACAGGAAGCTATGAAGTCACTGCACTAACAGTACATGTTGCTGGGCAGTTTCAGTGGAAACAGAGAAAGAGAAATCAAAGAAAAGGAAGGTTGAAGTACGATCATGTGAAAGCAAGATATGTGCACCATCTGGTGTGATACCTTGCAAAGCAACATGAAACTTAACAGTTAATTAAGAAGACCATTCACCTGAAGGATTAACACTACCAGTCTTTTTACTTGTGTTATAAGAACATAAGAAATAAGAGCAGGAGTCGGCCATTTGGCCCATTGAGCCTGCGCTGCCATTCAATAAGATCATGGCTGATCTGACCACGGACTCATTTCCACTTACCTGCCCTTTCCCTATAACCTTTAGTTCCCCTGCTAAGCAAAAAATCTATCCAATGTGGTCTTAAACATACTTACTGAGGTAGCCTCCACTGCTTCTTTGGGTAGAGAATTCCACAGTTTCACCATTCTTTGGGAAAAGCAGTCCCTCCTCATCTCTGTCCTAGTTTACTCCCCTGAATCTTGAGGCTATATCCCTTAGTTCTAGTCTCACCTACCAGTGGAAACAATTTTCCTGCCTCCATCTTATCTATCCCTTTCATAATTGTATATGTTTCTATAAGATCTCCTCTCATTCTTCTGAATTCCAGTGAGTACAGTCCCAGCTGACTCAATTTCTCCTCATAGTCAAACCCTCTCATCTCAGGAATCAACCTGGTGAACCTCCTCTGCACCGCCTCCAAAGCCAGTACATCCTTCCTCAAGTTAAGGAGACCAGAACTGCATTCAGTACTCTAGATGCAGCCCTGTGTAGTTGCAGCATAACCTCCCTGCTCTTAAATTCAATCTCTCTAGCAATGGCCTACATTCAATTTGCCTTCTTGATAGCCCGCTGCACCTGCAAACCAACCTTTCGTGATTTGTGATTCATACACAAGCACTCTCACAGCAACATGCTGCAATCTTTTACTATTTGAATAATAATCTCATCTATCATTTTTCCTTCCAAAGTGAATAACTTGGCATTTACCAACATTGCACTCCATCTGCCAGGCCCTTGCCCACTTATTTAACCTATTTACATCTCTCTGCAGACTCACCTTATCTTCTGTACACTTTTCCACTCAATTTAGTATAATCAATGAACTTATACTAAACTCAATCTCCTCTTCTAGATCAGTAATGTATATCTTGAACAGTTGTGGGCCCAGCACTGATCCCTGTGGCACACTGCTCACCACTGACCGTCAACCAGAGAAACACCCATGTATCCCAAATCTCTGTCTTTTATTGGTTAACCAATCCTCTATCCATGCTAATACATCACCCCCCAACTCTAGGCATCCTTAACTTATGAATAAGTCTTTTACGTGGCACCTTATCGAACGTTTTCTGAAATCCAAGTAGATAATGTCCATCTGTTCTCCTCTATCCACTGTTCCCATTATATCCTCAAACAGGACCTACCTTTGCTGATTCCATACTGCACCGGCCTGATGGATCCATTTCTTTTCAAATGCCTTTGTGCCTTTAAATTAAAGATTTCTGCTTTAATGACAACTTCAAACATTTTCCCTACAGATGTTAAACTAACTGGCCTACAGTTACCTATCTTTTGGCTACATCCTTTTTTGACAGTGGCATAACATTTGCCTTCTTCCAAACTGCCAGGAGCTCCCCAGAGTCCAGAGAATTTGGGTACTTCTACTATAACCTCTGCCATTTCTCTCAGTACCCTGGGATCCATTCCATCAGGACCAGGGGACTTGTCTATCCTTAGGCCAACAAGTTTGCTCAGCACCACCTCTTTAGTGATGACTATTGTATCGAGGACCTCACCTCCCATGGCATCTATGACATCTCTCTTTTGCATGTTAGACATGTCCTCCATCATGAAGACCAACACAAAATAGTCATTCAAAGCCTCAGCCATCTCCTCATTACCCAATATCAATTCCCCTTCTCATCCTCCAAGGGACCCATGTTCATTTTAGCCACCCTTTTCCACTTTATATAATTGTAACAACTTTTATTATCCATTTTTATATTTTGTGCTAGTTTGCTTTCATAATATATCTTCCCTTTCTTTATTGCTCACTTAGTGTTTCTTTGTAGCTTTTTTAAAGTTTCCACTACTCTTGGCGATTTTGTACTCACGAGCTTTTGGTTTGATGCGTTCCTTTATTTCCTTAGTTATCCACGGCCGGCTCTCCACACCCTTACTGTCCTTGCTTTTAACTGGAATATACTTTTGTTGATCACCACAAAAAGTCTTCCACTGCTCCTCACCATATAGCCTGTGTTCCCAATCACAAACAAGAGAAAATCTGCAGATGCTGGAAATCCAAGCAACACACACAAAAAGCAGGAGCAACTCAGCAGGCTAAGCAGGATCTATGGAAAAGAGCACACTGTTTTGCCAAAGAGTCTCGGCCCGAAATGTCGACTATACTCTTTTCCATAGATGCTGCCTGGCCTGCTGAGTTCGTCTAGCTTTTTGTGTGTGTTCCCAGTATACCCTGCCCAACTCTTCTATCATCCCATTGTAGTCTCCCTTGTTTAGATCAAACTCAATCATACTGTGATTATTCTTCCAAGAGGATCTTTAATTACAAGATTGCTAATTTAACCTGTTTTCTAGCACAGGACTAGATCTAAGATGGCCCTTGTAGGTTAGGTAACATGCTGTTCAAGAAAGCTATCATAGATACATTCTATGAAGTCCTCCTCCTCAAGACTGCCTTGACCAACTTGATTCACCCAATCTACGTGCATCCATGATAACTGCTGTTCCATTCTTATAGTCCTCAGATATTTGACGGTTTATTGCCTGTGCCACTGTAATGTTATTATTCAGTGGCTGATAGACAACTCCCACCAGTGATTTTTTTCCCTTTACTATTCCTAATCTTTACCCAGATGGACTCAACATTCTGCTCCTTAGATCTTATATCGTCTCTTGCTATCACCTTGATCTCATCTTTAATGAAGAGCACTGCCCCACTTCCCTTACCTTCCTGCCTATTCTTCCATATTACCTGATATCCTTTGATATTCAGTTCCCAAGCTTCTCCACCCTGCAACCATGTTTCTGTAATGGCCACTAAGTCATACCCCTTTGTAATGATTTGTACCACAAGTTCACTGACCTTGTTTTGAATACTATGGGCATTCAGATGAAGTGTCCTTACACTCATTGTCCTTATAAAATCTTGTAATCTTTGTCTCTTTTGTACTTGACTTTTCTGCACTCCACCCTTGCTTTTCTCTTCTTTAACTTTTGCTTTTACTTTATCTTTATCCACACTTTTCTCTTTTACTTCATCTATACTTCTCAAATCTGTTGAACCCATCCCCTTGCTATTTGGTTTAAGACCCTATCCACAGCCTTAGTTATGCAATTCGCTAGGATCCAGGGCCATCATAGTTCAGATGAAGCCCGTCCCAATAAAACAGCTCTCTCCTTCCCCAATAATGGTACCTGTTTCCCATAAATTCAAATCCATTTTCCCACACCAATCCTAGAGCCACACTTTTAACTCTCTTATCTTCTTGACCCTATGCCAATTTGCATGTGGCTCAGGTAGTAATCCAGATATTACCATCTTTTTTGTTCTGCTTTTTAATTTAGTCCCTAGCTGCTCAAATTCCCTCAGCAGAATCTTGTTCTACCTATGTCCTTGATACCCTCATGGATCACAACAAATGGATCTTTCCCCTCCCACTGCAAATTCCTCTGCAGGTCAGATAAAATGTTCCTGACCCAGGCAAGTAACACAGCCTTCAGGACATTCTGTCCCTGTGACAGAGAACTTTGTCTATTCCCCCGACTATACTATCCCCATACTGCTCTTCTCTTCCCCCCCCCCCTTGCATGTCTCCCTGAACCACGGTGCCACAGTGATATCTATAGTTTTTATTTTGAATTTTGCTTTTCTGTTTTAGCTTTAAACACTGAGCACTTGATCTTGTGTAGTTAAGCCACTACAAATGCTGCAAGATCACTAGAATGGAAGAAGAGAGGAAATAGCAAGGGTTCCTGTTAACTGTACTGGAAAGTGCGTACATGTATATGGATGGTTTAGAAATGGCTAGGCTTGAGAACTGCAAGGTCAAACAGAAGGATAACATGCTCCAATCAGACTGACACTTCATGAAAGTTCATTCTGCTGAGCACTAGTGGATGCAGAAAGCTACCACTCTAAGTAGTTTAGGAGCACTTGAGATGATAGTGAGAACCAAGACCTTGCACTGGCAGTATACAGAAATCTGTGTGAATGGTGGAAGTAGTACATCATCCCACAAAATATCCATGTCTCCACTACCAACCACCCCCCCCCATCTCCCCCACCTGTGGAAGAGTCTGCAGTTCCTACATTGCTCTCGTTAAGCTCCTCCGAATCAAAAAAAAATGCAATGGAAACAAGTCATCCTTGATCTTGAGGAACAACTGAAATCATAAATTGAATCAGCAACTTCAGACAAGTGGAATGAAGGCAGACAATAAGAAACAACAATGACCTACAAAGGCTAAATTTGAAATACATTTTTTTAAAAATTTGCTCAAAAGAAATCTTTATTAAATTGCTTAATTCAATAAAGACAAATGGGCCCATTCAATTCTGAGGATGAACAGAATTTGCGATGGAATTCTTTTGAGCATCAGAAGAAGGAATACGAAAGTCCTGATCATTTCCAGAAAATAATGCAAGTTTATGTGAGAATAGGTAACTCATTTTTGAGATGAAATCTATATATCACAAAGAAAAATCTGTAAACTTAAGTTCAATTGTTTATTTTACATTGTGTTAAAACTTAACATCAGAAAGATCTTTGATGACTCACAGGATGCAATGCCTGCCAATTTTTTCCAGAGTTAAGTCTTAAGTAATTTACACAGTGAGCAAAAATACTTCTCAGCTGATTGATCATTCGCTTCTGTGATGCATTAGGAAACCCAAATAACTACATGGTCCGCAACGAGCTCGTATGAAGTTTCAGCAGGTAATTAGGAAAGATAAATAAAAACACACCATTAGTTTAAGACTTGTATTTACAAACCTGATGAAGCATTTTCTTGGGAAGTAAGTATGAAAACTGATGAAGGCAGCGCTGTAGACATGTAGAGTAGGCAGGTGCTAGAAGGTTACTTCAGAAGGGATCCAAGGCAATGTTAGCAAACTGGTTCCAAAACTGGCTAGGCAGTGGTAGATGGGCATTTTTCAGACTGGTAGTTTACATATGGTGTGCAGGGTAATCAGTGCTAAGACTTTAATTGTTTGTAATAGATGTGATGTGGACAAGAATTGCAATTACTCAAGAATGGAGATGACACAAAAATCAATGCAGTAAAAGCCAGTGAGGAAGGCTACCTAAGAATATAGAAGGATGTAGATCAGCTGGAAATCTGGGCAGAGCAGAAGCAGATGGAATTTAATGTGAGGTATTGCACATTAGGACGTGCAATTCTAGGAGGAAATAGGGAATAAATGGCTAGAACCTTACAAGCACTTTTACACAGAGACCCCTTGGAGTGCAAATCCATAGCTCTCTGAAAGTAATGACATGGGTAGGTGAGGTTAGTTTTAAAAAAAAAGCATTTGGCATGTTTGTCTTCATAAAGAGGCCTTGAGTATAAGAGATGAGATATGATGTCACAGGTGTACCAAACATTGGTAGGACCACAGTTATGAACACTGTATACATTTCTGGTTATAACATTACAGAAGGATATGGTAAAAACAGAGAGTGCAGAAGAATCAGAATCAGGTTTAATATCACCAGCATATAAACTGAAATTTGTTAACATTGCGGCAGTGCTACAGGATAATAGACTGTTTTTTTGAAGTCACATAATTAGTTAATTATAAGCAGTCAAGGTGTGGTAAAATACACCTGAATCTGGAAGGTCTAACAGCTGGTGAGTCAGTATCCTGGCAAAAACAACACCATAAAGACAACAGAACACTCCAAACAACTCTGAAAAGGTTATTGAAAAGCACAAGTCAGGAGATGGATACAAGGAATTTCCAAGCCTGCCTGCAAGAGAACTGCAACTTGGGAGAAGATATGTTTTCTAGCAAGGCAATGACCCCAAGCATAAAGCCAAAGTTACACAGGGATGGCTTAAAAACAACAAAGTTAATGTCCTGGAGTGGCCATGTCAGAGTCCAAACCTCAATTCAATTGAGATTTTGTGGCAGAACGTGGAAAGGGCTGTTCACTCAAGATCCCCATGGAATCTGACAGAGCTTGAGCAGTTTTGTAAAGAAAAATGGGGAATAAATGCAGTGTCCAGATGTGCAAAGCTGACAGAGACCTATCCACACACACTCGAGGCTGTAACTGCAGCCAAAGGTGCATTTGCTAAATACTGACTTGAAGGGGATGAGTAATTATGCAATCAATTACTTCATGTTTAATAATTGTAATAAATTTATACCGATTTATAGAAATTTGTTTTCACTTTGACACGAAAGATTCTTTTCTGTAGATCATTGTCAAAAAAGCCAAATTAAATCTTGTGATTCAGATATAGTAATTCAATGTTGTAAAACAATAAAGCATGAAAACTTCCAAGGGGGTAGTGAATACTTTTTAATAGCGCTGTAAATATAAAAAATAGTTAAGTTAAATAAATAGTGCAAAAGTAGAAATAAAAAAAAGTAGTGAGGTTCAATGTCCATTCAGAAATTGGATGGCAGAGGGGAAGAAGCTGCTCTTGAATCACTGAGAGTGTGCCTTCAGGATTCCTTCCTTCCTTCCTGATGGTAACAATGAGAAGCGGGCATGTCCTGGGTGGTGGAGTTCCTTATTGATGGATGCTGCCTTTTTGAGGCACCGCTTCTTGAAGATGTCTTGGATACTACGGAGGCTGGTGCCCATGATGGAGCTGACTAAGTTTAGAACTCTCTGAAGCTTATTTCAATCCTTCCTTACCGGACACTGCTTGGCCATTTAAAATGTTCTCCATGGTACATCTGTAGAAATTTGCAAGTGTTTTAGGTGACAGATCAAATCTCCTCAAATTCCTAATGAAATATAGTCAACGTTTTGTCTTAATCAAAGGGAGCAATCATAAAGGTCACGGAGGTTAGCTCAGTGGTACGCTCCTCCCGCAGGATGTGGAAGACCAGGGATATTTCCAATGTCCTCATGACTACATCTACAAGAAGCAAATCCAGCCATAGCTCCTGGCTGGCCATTTAGAGCAGTTGGAGCTGTGGATGGATTTACTATGGGACATCCAGGATCTGGAGAATGTCGTACACAACATGATTAGGCCAGAAGTACAGAAAGAGGACATGAATGGCCACCAAGAACGACGGTACGGGGAGTTAGGGTGTACAGTAATCAAAAGTTTCAAAGGTACATTTAATGTCAGAGAAATGTATACTGTTATGATCCCAGCCCCCTCCTTTGTGAGAATCACAAGAGCACCCGTCGGGGGGGGGGGGTCAGTAGACCCAGTCGGAGAGTGAGAGAGAGAGACGTGCCAAATTGCAGGTGCACTAGAGGCGGACACAAAATCAGACTTGTTAAATTTAGCGAAGGGGTTGAACCTCACAGAAGTGAGGTCGCCCATGAAAAAGTTGGAGGTACGAAGGGCCATAACTCAGTATTACATTGGGAAGAAGGTGTTTGAAGCTGAGGTATTGGGAGATATCCCTGAAGAGGTACCATCAAGTGGGACGGTTCAGTTAGAAGTGGAGAAATTGAAGTTGGAACGTGAAATTAAGTTAAAAGAGCTGGAAGCGGCTGAGAGAGAGAGAGGGAAAGGCAGCATGAAATTCACCTAAAGAAGCTAGAAGCAGACGAGAAACAGAGGCAACATGACCAGGAAATTGAGAAGATGAGGAACGAGCAAAGAGATCAAGGGTTAGACCAAGCGGAGCGGTTTAATGTTAGTAGGGAGTTGAGATTGGTGCCCCCGTGCGAGGAGGCAGATGTCGATAGTTATTTCTTGCTTTTTGAAAAGGTGGCAGTAAATCAGAAATGGCCAAAAGAGCAGTGGGTGGCGTTGTTACAAAGTGTGTTAAAGGGGAAGGCCCAACGAGCATATGCGGCCTTGTCCCTGGAGGAGGGAGGAGTGGAGAATTATGATGAGGTAAAAAAGGTCATTCTCCGGACTTACGAATTGGTACCTGAGGCCTACAGACAAAAGTTTAGAAATTTAAGGGAAGGGTGGAATCAAACGTATACAGAGCTAGCCCATGAGAAGGGGGTGCTCTTGGACCGTTGGTGCACCGCGGAAAGAGTGGGCGAGGATTATGGGTGTCTCAGGGAGTTGTTTTTGATTGAGGAATTTAAAAGTTGTGTTCAGGAGGAGATCCGGGTGTATTTGAATGAGAAGCCGGATGTCCATTTCAGAATTTGCCAGGTTGGCAGACGAATATGCCCTAAACCACAAGACAAGGACTCCCTCGAATAAAGGTCCCCAGAGAGACCGTGGGAACGATCGAGAAAGTCCGATGAGTGAGGCAGAGGTCCCACCAGGAGCTAGCGGTAAGGTTGAGGGGGAAAAGCAAGACGGCCAGAGGGCTCTGGGTTTGACCTGTTTTAATTGTGGAAAGGAGGGACACATTGCATCTCGATGCTTTGCTCCGAGGAAGGAGGTAGGAAGAGGGAAAGCCGCAGTCCCTATCGGGTGTGCCGTGGTAATCAGCAAATCGATCAGAGCCGAGGGTAGACAGAGTACGAGAAGGCTCTGGGAGTTGTCTGTCTCACGGAACCGTGTTTGTGACGGAGGGAGACACACCAGTTTCCGTACGAATCTGGAGGGATACGGGCGCTGAATTATCCCTGGTTAGCCGTAAGGTACTAGAATTTGGTCAGGAAACGGGCATGGTAAAGGTGGAAGGAATAAATAAACGGATAGAAATGGTGTCCTTATATAAGGTCATCCTGGATTGTGAGCTGGTGTATGGATCAGTTGAAGTGGGGGTGCCCTCAGAATTCCCGAGAGCTGACGTGGACATCCTGCTGGGGAGCGACTTAGCAGGGGGTAAGGTTTGGTCAGCAGTGCTGCCAACCTGCTGACCGGCGAGTGTGGTAGCCCCATCCCTAGCGCCCAAGGACCATCTCGCCGGCGCGGTTACTCGCAGCCTGTCGAGAGAGAGAGAGCTGTGAACGAGAGCAGTTTAAATCTGGCCAGTTTTGATTTGGCCGAGACGTCTTTGCTGACCCTGTGCCATGAGGGTTTAGAAGGTGGTAAGACGAAGAGTAGTAAAGTAAAAGGGGGTAAGGGAGAGGAGATAGATCTGCCTTTAGCGAAGAGAAAGGTCCTCAAGGTAGGAAATAAAGATGAGAAACAGATAAAGCTGTTAAAAGGTCCAGAGTTGGACATGGATGATCTGTCTGGTTTGGCAGAATTGTTTGAAGAACTTGAGAGTTCTAAAGGTGTTCCCGATAATGAGAGGAGGGCAGTCCGAGGTGAAAAGGATACCCTTGCCTCGAAGGAGTCTGCTGAAAGGGCCGAGGAGGTCGTTTCAGCTCGCAGGGTTGCGCCTTCCCCAGGTGGGAGCTGCCCAGAGAGTAACTGGGAGGATCAGGGGAAGTTAGAATTTGAAAAAGGTACGGGTGTTGAAAGCCTGGAAGAGGCCAATGTCCCGTTTGAGTGTGTCCGAGATGGGGATGCACGAGGTGCTGAACCTGGTAACGGAGCTCAGAAGAAGTCTGAGGTATTTGATTCAGTGGAACGGGGCGGCCGTCCTTGTGGGTCAGATAGACTTGGTTCAGTGGGAAAAGGGTTAACCTTGGTAACCGAGGGAAGTGTGAGTTCCCCGGTGTTTGTACTCGAAGGTGGGTTCAAAGTTAACGCCGAATTTAAGAATGGTGGGGGGGTGAGGATTGTTAGCGAAGGAAACGAAAAGTCTGTAGTTTCCAAATCGAAGGAAGAAATCTTAAACCTGGCAGATCGCTCACAGAGTGAGCCGGGGAATAGCGGGGCCCCCCACTCTATTGTTATGCCAGGATGGGGTGTGAAGAGGCCGCCTTCGACATGCTACTTGAGCGAAGAGTTCGAATCAAACACCAATAGCCTGAAGGGGACTGATAAAAGGGCCAGCCACCTGGGTAAAATCGAAGAATTGGGTGAAAAGGGTCTAAGTTTGGGGCATGGTGTTGCAAAAATAACCCCGATGAACGAGGCTGGCGGGAGTTCACCACGAAAAATTACTCAAGTTCCCCACGGGGAGGCTCGCCGAAAAAGAGGCGACGGTTAATGGAGATGCCATTGTTAGACAGCCAGGCAGGTTGAACGGGTTTAAGCCAAAGCCTGTGAATAATAAAGACAGCCCTTTGGAGACCTGCCGGTTAAGTTAAACGACTGAAACGATTAGTATTCGAGTAAACTTTTGTAAGTGCACCTAAGCTAAGGTCACACCTCCTTAGTTTTGTTGCTAAAAAAATAAATAGGTGGTTATTGAATTGAAGTCTGATGTACAGTTCGCAATGTTAAGATATTAAAGAAAGGGACACTGTAATCGTTAACTATTTAGATACTGACTTGAATGTATAACGGTAGTATTTTGTGAAAAGAAGAACTTGTGTATTGTGTTAGATTCAAAACTCCTGTAAGACTGTGGACCACTCCGTTTTATTCAACATAACTCTGAGATTCGCTGGATATCTTAAAGCTTGTTTAAGTCCAATCGAATGAATCTCTGCCATCACCGGTTTAAAAGCGATTCTCGCTTTCATCACTTCAAATGAATAATCTTCAACAATACGAAACTTAAAGTTTCTGTGAGAGATCATACCTTTCTGACGAGCTAATCGGATTAAAAGCTCTTTCTCCCGAGGATAATGGAGGCGAACAATCACAGGTCGTGGCTTGTCACCCGTAGCCGAAAATCTCGCAACTCTGTGGGCACGATCGATAATAGGTTTAGCCTGCAAAGCTTCATCACCGAAAACTTCCCATAATAAGTTAGAGAAAAATTCAGTTAAGTCACCGGACTCAACTTTCTCGGGAAGCCCGATGATTCGCAAATTCTGTCTGCGAGATCGGTTTTCAAGATCAGTAATTTTAAACTTATACTGATCAACTGTTCTAGCAGTCGATAGTACCTTCTTGTCCAACGTTTAATTGTACGTATTTTTTCACAAATTAACTTCTCAAGAGTCACGATCTTGTCTTCATGCCGTTGAATATCCGATGCCTGCGATTGAAGCTTGGTATCAAGTGATCTAACAACTCCTTCAAGTTCAGACATTTTCGTGGTAAGTTTATTTTCCAAACTTGCCAGTTTACTTTCCAAATTTGCCGCTTTACTTTCCAATTTACTTTCCAAACTTGCAAGTTTAGTATCCAGAAGATTAGAAATTGCATCGAGAGATAAAGGGTCTTTAGATGATTTCTTAGCTGTAGCCATTTTAAGTTTAGAAAGATTAGATCAAATATTGTTTTAGAAAAAAAAAGTAAATCGTAAGTAACAACCCAAATGATTAAGTACGAAAAGGTTTGATTAAAGGGTGATTATAGTTGAAAAGATGAAGAGCACCTAAAAGGCAGATGTCTACGTCGCCATCTTGAAACTCCGTTTTAACCGCTGGTAAAAACGTTTTTTAAGAGGGGAGGTGTTATGATCCCAGCCCCCTCCTTTGTGAGAATCGCAAGAGCACCCGTCGAAAGGGGGGGGGGGTCAGTAGACCCAGTCGGAGAGAGAGAGAGAGACGTGCCAAATTGCAGGTACCACCAGGGATACAGAATAAAGACAACAGCGACTATTGTCTCATGGAGACCACGTAAAAAGCCCCTGGGCAAGGTGGGCTGGTTGAGAGAGAGATTGCATCAACAC
Source organism: Hypanus sabinus (assembly GCF_030144855.1). Taxonomy (NCBI): domain Eukaryota; kingdom Metazoa; phylum Chordata; class Chondrichthyes; order Myliobatiformes; family Dasyatidae; genus Hypanus; species Hypanus sabinus. The sequence goes on along the minus strand of NC_082709.1, from coordinate 143,466,414 downwards.
AACCTGATTGACACCTGCGACTCCATGAGGAAGTATAAAGGAGAGTCTCAGGGGGACAGCCCCCTCAGACGCCCCAAGAAGACACGAGAGAGTGTTCCCGCAGCAGTGGGAAGCCATTCTGAAGGAAGCCACGTGCGTTAGATTCCGGGATTGGAATCTGTGGCTGGAATCACAGAAAACCACTTTTAACTAACATCGGGGAGAGGAAATCAACGCTCCCCTGATTTCACGGAAGATTCATCAAGACTCGGCAAGTTCTTTCTCTTCTCCCCCAATCTCTCTCTCTCAGTCGCCCCACGGAAAACCCAGCGATTTTCAAAGGGCTGAGGCCTGCAGACTTTCTGAGTGACTTTTATATTTCCAACGGACAATCTATTAACCCCTAAACACCAGCAGAGCTCACTTCTTAATGATGATTATTACTATACCCGCGCTTTAGATTGAGTGTTGACGATGTGCACTATCTGAATGTTTGTATTAACCCTACTTTTGCGTTCCTTTATCAATAAAAACGTTTGAAAATAGTGACATCAGACTTCAACGGACCTCTCTATCTTTGCTGGTAAGTTCTCCAGTTACGGGATTCGTAACAATACAATACTATACACCCTGAAATTCTTTTTCTTTGCAAACATCCACAAAAACAGAGGAGTGCCCCAAAGAATGAATGACAGTTAGATGTTAGGAATCCCCTGTAGTTGTCCTCCCTTCTTAAAAAATATACTGGTTTTGATATTGTTACGCATAATGGCCTCCCAGAAAAGGACAGTTACGAAGGCCCAGCATGTGGCACCATGGTGGTGTGGTTATACAGAAGGGATGATGATGGTTGGGGGAGAATAGAGAGTACAGTCTTTGTACGAGAGGGCAAGTAGACACTTCTATAGTCATAAAAGAGATTGTAGGTTGGTACATTGCATCTGGGCTCAAAGATGACTCAAAGCATTTTGTTAGTGATTGTGAAGAAGATTTAAACTGAGTTGGCAGGGTAATGGGATCAGAGGGTGAGATGCAATCACCTACAGCAGAAACAGTTAATGCCCAGTAGGCAGAACAAGTGAGTAAATGTGCTTGAGGGAATTTGAAGCTGAATTGCAAATACTTTGATGAAAGGGGTATCACTAGGAGATGAGTTCAAACTTTTACTTAACATAAGGATCCATGAAATTGCGGCGATGTCATTGAAAGGTGGACAGGACTGGAAACTCAATATTCCAGGACACAGAGTTTTCAGACAAAATAGTGGGGGAGTAAAAGGGAAGGAATAATTACACTTAGTCAAACATTGCATTAATTTAATACTTAGGGAAGAAATAAGATCATAAGGTATAGGAACAGAATTAGGCCATTTGGCCCTTCGAGTGTACTCCACAATTTTATCATGGCTGATCCAATTTTCCTCTCAGCCCCAAACTCCTGCCTTCTCCCTGTATCCTTTCACTCCCTGACCAATCAAGAATTTAATCAGCCTCTGCTTTCAATATACATAAAGACTTGGCCTCCACATTTGCCTGTGGCAATGAATTCCACAGATTCACCACTCTTTGGCTAAAGAAATTCCTCCTCATCACCATTCTAAAAGGACACTTCTCTATTCTGAGACTGTGACCTCTGGTCTTACACTTTCCTACCATAGGAAACATCCTCTTCACATCCACTCTATCAAGTCCTTTCACCATTTGATAGGTTTCAATGAAACCTCCCCTCATTCTTCTGAATTCTACTGAATATAGGCTCAGAGTCATCAAATGCTCTTCATTTGACAAGCCATTCAATCTCAGAATCATTTTCATGAACCTCCTTTGAACCCTCTCCAGTTTCAGCACATCCTTTCTAAGACCGGGTTCCCAAAACTGCTCACAATACTCCATGTGACACCTCACCAGCATTTTATAAAACCTCAATATTACATCCTTGCTTTTATATTCTAGTGCTCTTGAAATGATTGCTAACATCGCAAATGCCTTCCTTACCATGGACTTGTAGCTTAAGCAGCCTCATGTGTGGCAACCTGTCAAAGGCCTTCTGAAAACCCAAGTACACAGCATCAACCAATTCTCCTACTTGTTATTTCTTCAAAGAATTCCAACAGATTTGTCAAGCAAGATTTTCCCTTGAGAAACCATGCTGATTACAGCCTCTTTTATCATGTGACTTCAAGTACCCTGAGACCTCGTCCTTGATAATCGACTCCAGCATCTTCTCAACCACTGAGGTCAGACTAACTCACCTATAGTTTCCTTTCTTCTGCCTTTTTCCCTTATTCAGGAGTGGAGTGACATTTGCAATTTTGCAGTCTTCTGGTACCATTCCAGAATCTAGTGATTCTTCAAAGATTATTACTAATACCTCTATAATCTCCTCAACCACCTCTTTCAGAACCCTGGGGTGTACACCATCTGGTCCAGGTGACTTATCTACCTTCAGACCTTTCAGCTTCCCAAGAGCCTTCTCTCTAGTTATCATAACTTCACATACTTCATGACCCCGACACCTGGGCTTCCACCATTCTGTCAGTGTCTTCTACAGTGAAGACTGATGCAAAATAGTTACTCAGGTTGTCTGCCACTTTCTTGCCCCCCACTACTACCTCCACAGCATAGTATTCCAGTGATCCAATATCCACTCTCACCTCTCTTTAACACTTCATGTATCTTAAGAAATTTTTGGTATTTTCTTTAATATTATTGGCTAGCTTACTTTCGTATTCCATTGTTACCTTCTTAATGACTCTCCAGTCGCCTGTTGGTTTTTAAAAGCTTTCCAATCCTCTAATCTCACACTAATTTTTGCTCTATTACATGCTCTCTCTTTGGCTTTTATGTTGGCTGTGACTTCTCGTCAGCCACGGCTGTGTCATCTTTCCTTTAGAAGACGTCTTCCTCTTTGGAATGTTTATATCCTGTATCTTCTGAGTTGCTTCCAGAATTTCCAGCCATTGCTGCCAGTGTTCCTTTCCAATCAATTCTGATCAACTCCCCTTCTCAATGCCTTTGTAGTTCCCTAGGAGGCTACTCAAACAAGGTGATATGGGTAGGGATTAGAAATAAAAAAAGATACTGTTCTTCTGCTGGAGGTATATTACAGATCTCCCAACAGTCAACAGGAGACACAGGAACAGATACAGTATAGGCAGTTATCAGACAGATGCAATAACAGGCTTATTGCATTGGGAGTCAGAGGTGAAGGGTGGGGGGGAGGGGCAGAACAGTAACCAAAATCTGAATTGGGAATGTTTTAGCATTAAAGGACAGAGTATAGAAATACGCGGTGCCCCCAAGAGAGCTTCCGGATGCAATGTGCAGATAAACAACTGAGGGAAGGGGAATTACAGGACCTCATCAGAATCAGGTTTATTGTCACCGGCATGTGACGTTAAATTTGTCAACTTAGCAGCAGCAGATCAATGCAATACATAATACTGAAAAAGCAAAATTAAACAATAATAATAAAGTAAATCAATTACAGTATAAGTATACAGACATACTTTATTGATCCCGAGGGAAATTGGGTTTCATTACAGTTGCACCAACCAAGAACAGTGTAGAAATATAGCAATATAAAACCATAAATAATTAAGTAATACGTAAATTATGCCAAGTGGAAATAAGTCCAGGAATAGATTGAATAGATTAAAAATCATGCAACTAAAAAACAGAAATACTATATATTAAAAAAGTGATGTCATGTCCAAGGGTTCAATGTCCATTTCGCAATCAGATGGCAGAGTGGAAGAAACTGTTTCTGAATCACCAAGTGGGTGCTTTCAGGCTTCTGTACCTCCTCAGGGCATGCCCTGGGTGCTGAAGGTCCTTAATAATGGACACTGCCTTTTTGAGATACTGCTCCTTGAAGACTTTCTGGGTACTTTGTAGGTTAATACCCAAGATGCAGCCAACTAAATTTACACCCCTTATCTTAGGGAATTTAGTTAGACAAGTGGATGGAATATTGGGGGGAATCATTTTGGAGACAGTGACCATAATTGTGCGTTTTAAAATTGTTATGGAATAGGACAAGGATGGACCAGTAATTCTAGTTGTAAACTGTGGGAAGATCAATTTCATCAACACAGGGGAGGAACTGGCAAGAGGAATTGGGCAAGTCTGCATATACACAAAGAGGAACGTTCAAATAAGAAAGGGCAAGGGGACATGGCTAATGTGCCCCTGTAGGAGTAAAAGCCAAGGGTAACAAATATAGGCAACCCTGGGCTTCAAGTGATGCTAATGATTGGTTGAGGAGGAAGAAAAGCAGCATATGACAGCTATAGAGAACTCATGATGTCAGAAGTATAACAAGTGTCAGGAGGGACTTGAAGAAAATTAGGAAGTCTAAGAAGGGTCACAAAAGTTCACTTACAGTTAAGATAAATCTAAAGGTGTTCTGCAAGTATATCAAGGACAAAAGGAATAAACAGGAAAACTATAGAGCAACAAGGATAATCTATGAATAGAGCCAGAATGTATATGGCCTAAATACTTCTTTCTCATCAGTAAAAAAAAAGTTCAATGCAGAATTCAATGAAATAGTAGGTGAAAATCTAGTGCTATTTTCCATAAATAAGGTGGTACGTATGCTTTGATGGGCTTAAAGGTAGATAAATGCACAGGAGCAGATAAGAATGATTCCAGGCAGATAGTGGAAATCAAGGGAAGAGATGGCTTGAGTTCTGACTGAAATTTTCAAATATTTGCTCAACACAAATGAGGTTCTGGATCACTATTCTGTATTTTCAAAATGGCAGCAGGGAAAAGCTGGTAACTAACATTAGTGGTAGGGAAGATACAGGAAAATATTCCAGTGGAGAGAAGAAATAACAAGTGTGTGGTGAACTACATATACCTGTCTGGACACCCCCCCCCCCCCCCCCGCTGACTGCTCCTGTGGCTCCTCCCACGGACCCCGGTATAAAGGCGATTGGAGACACAGGCCTGGCCTCAGTCTCCAGGATGTAGTGTGGTGGTCACTTGCTGCTTGTTCTTTCTTCCAGCCAATAAAAGCCTATATCTCGCCTCACGTCTCCGAGAGTTATTGATGGTGCATCAAAGTGTCAGGAGGGACTTAGAGAAAATTAGGAAGCCTAAGAAGGGTCACAAAAGTTCACTTACAGACAGGGTTAAGGTAAATCTAAAGGTGTTCTGCAAGTATATCAAGGACAAAAGGAATAAACAGGGAAAACCTGGAATAGCAGGAACTAATCACAGACAGCCAACATGGCTTTGTCAAGGGCAGATCCTGTCTGTCCAATTTGAGTGAATTCTTTGCAGATGTATAAAATGTATTGAGGGCAAGGCAGAAGATGAGATTTATGTAGAACTTAGTCCATCTCAGCCAAATCCCTCCCCACCATTTACATGGAATACTTCCACAAGAAAGCAGCATCCATCAAAGACCCCCCCACACACAGGCCACGCCCTCTTCTCGCTACTAACCATCGGAGGGGAGGTACAGAAATTCCACGGCACCAGCTTCAGAGCAAGTCATTATCCATTGTGCTGCTGCTGTGGATAACTTCACTCACGTCAATTCTGAACTAATTCTTTGACCTATGGACTCACTTTCAAGGATTTTACAACTCATGTTCTCAGTATTATTTTTATTTGCAGTTTGTCTCCTTTTGCACAGTGGCTGCTTGTTAGGCTTTGTGTGTGATCTTCTAGAAAATTCTACTGTATTTCTTTTTTCCTATAAATGCCTGAAAATAAGTGAATAAAAGACAATATATGGTCACAAAAGACATATATGGCACATTTTGCAGGTGGGGCTCGTCGGTCTTGGACGACAGCCCACCTAGGAGAAGGAAGACTGATTTTAAACCTCCGCTGCCTTGCGGCCAAACTCAGCCTTGGAAAAGGCTTTGGGAATAAAACCCGAGGAAGAATTCCAGAACCGGGGTCCCCAAGGTAGTTTGATGTTGTTTACAACTTCACTCTGGCAACCTCTGCGATGACACTGGTGCCAAACTTGCCCTTTCCTTGCACTGTACCATATCAGTGACGTGGAGAGGGGGAACCTGCTGCATGGGTAACAGCTGGTTCTTCAAATCTTCCCGCCCAGGTTTGTGAGAGGACACAAACCCATGATCCTCTGGGATCGACGGCTGCCTACTACAAAGTACTATACTGTACTTTGACAATAAATTTAATTTAAACCTTAGTAAGGTACTTGACAGATTTCCAAGTGGTTCTAAAGATTAGGGCCCATTGGTACTGGAGCAAATGCCAAACTGGATCCAAAATTGGCTTGGCATAGGAGGCAAAGGGTGATGATAAAAGAGTTGACTTTGCAATACAATGACTGTGACAAATAGCATCCAACAGGAATCAGTGCTGGGACTGTTGCTGTTTGTAACATATGTGAATGATTTGAATATGGATGTTGGAGGTGTCATGTGCAGGTTTACAAATGAAATAAAGATTGGGAAGTTATTTATATTTCAAAGGCGGTTTTAGGCTGCAGAGAGATACATGTTAGTGAAATAGGCTGAAGAATTTGAGATGCTGCATTTTGGGAGTACAAACATTTTGGGTAGTAAGAGTGTGGAATGAGCTGACAAAAGTGTGGAAGCAAGTTCAATTATAACATCTAAGAAGTTTGGATAGGTACATGGATGAAAGAGGTATGGAAGGCTATGATCCAAGTGCAGGTAGATGGGACTAGGTAGATTGTGCTGAACTGTTCTTTGAATCTATAATTTGGCTTGGACATAGAGTACATCATGAATTGGTATACAGAATGCAAATCTGTCTGGTGCACTTCACCAAGATGTTGCCGGGGATGGAGAAGTTCAATTATGAGGAGAGACTGGAAAAGCATGGTCCATTTTCCATGGTTAAGAGGGGACATGATTGAGGTGTATGAAGGCATAAGGGTATACTGGAGGAATATTCTCTCCAGTTTAGAGGTAGATATGACTAGTGGGCATAGATTCAGCACAAGGGGAAATTTTCAGAAAACTTCCTTTGTCCAGAGAATGGCAAGCACCCAGAATACACTGCCTGAAAGAGGGTCAAAACTGGGTTGCAAACAGCATTGAAGGAGTCTGCATGAGCACCTGAATTGCTTGGACACAGAAGCCTATGGAGCAATTACTGGGAGATGGGATTAATAGGGGATGATGTCCACTGCTCAGTGAGGACAAACTGCTGAATGACCTGTTTCATGCTGTACAGCTTAATGACTTCAATAATGATGACTATGCCTAGGCAAATATCAAACTAATATATTACTGGATGCCCAGTTTTTCACAGGAGAAATATATTTCACTTGTAGAAAGCAGACACATGGGAACCCAAATCACCCCCCCCCCCACAGTAATAGTTTCCTCATCACAATTATAGTGTCAATTAAGACTATATACTGCAATCATAAACACCAACAATATACTTCAGCACAACAACACAAATAGAGCATTTCCCTTTTTGATCTATGAGGTATTTGTGTTGCTTACAATGATATCCCTCTTGTAAATGCACATGAACATACAAACTCACAATAAACAATTATATACTAGTGGCTTTTGTAATTACTTGCTATTCATGATACTCACCTGATATTAATCATACACCAGGAAATTCTCACGCATCATACAGCCTGTAACCAATTCAAAAAATTCTATAAGAGTGTCAATAATTATTTGACCCTCCTTCAGCTATCCGGGTTAACTATTTCTGAGCAGACTTTAAGAGAAATTAAGCTACTTGTGTTCTATCAAGTCCTTTGTTGATTTGCAATTCTGTAAATCACTGAGTTCACCACAAGCAGTTTTAAAATAAATTGGTATTTGGATAACTAAAGTTTGTTTTCACTTGCTCATGGGATGTGTACAAAGCCAGTAGTTACTGGTACTTTAAATGCCCTTAGCTGAAGACTTGGTTGGTAGGTCTTGAATGACATACAAGTCAGACCATAGAAGGATGACAGAAATCCTCCTCCAAAATAAATCACACCGTGTTGCTTTTCCTTATCAGGTAGTTTTATTGCTGCTGTTACAGATACAGTGAAACCCCGATTTTGCATGCCACAATTTAACGTGAATTTGGATATAACACGATGAGTAATTAGACTCCATGTCCATGTCAATCCATATTCCCCCTACTCCAATCAACTTCCCAGCTCCAGATTTCATACCTCCTTCTGTCTTCTCCTATCGTTTTGGGTCTCTCCCTCCCACTTTCAAATCTCTTACCATCTCTCTTTTCCATTAGTCCTGATGAAGTGTCTTGACCAGATGCTGCCTGGCCTGCTGTGTTCCACCAGCATTTTGTGCGAGTCATTGGACATTTTTTTTGCTCAAAATGGAACAAACTGCTAGAAAAAGATATGAAAGATAAGCTTCACGCACTTGACACGATCAAGACTAAAAGTCAAACTCAAGTTACACAAAACCTCGGGATACCAGAATCAACGCTTCGCGGCCAGAAATCTCATGAAGGAGAGTTACGCGCGTCACTTTGCAAAATTGAAGCAGCAGGACTAAAAGCTAAGTGCCTGAAGACAGCCAAAGATGTCAGCCTCGATGACTCCCTGTACGAGTGGTTCGTTCAAGCTCGCTCAGAAGGCCTTCCAATTTCCAGTCCTACTCTCAAAGCTCAAGCTGAGAAGTTTGACAAGCAGATCAACCTCAAGACTTGCCTCCGTTGGCTGGAGACCCAGGAGGTGGAGCACATAAAAACCCTCCAACTCAGAAGCATTCTAGATTTCGCTCGCAGCCAGCGGCATGCTACGTTCAAGCAAGGAACACTCGATCATTTTTTAAGAAATAAACTAAGTGATGATTGAATACTCTTGAATATTTTTATTTATTGTTTTGTCTATTAAAAAGCTTTACTAAAAATGTACTACATTTTACTCGACTCTGTTACAAGGGATGTGGCATGCAAATAGTGGATGCATCTCCAAGCAAGTAGTGGTGTCAGCAAATCACACCCCCAAAATGCTGTTTCTCCTGTTTTTACCACATGCAAACTCAAAGTGGCTTGTTGGTTGTTGTATTTCACTGTTACAAATGTCATTCCTACAGCTTTTCTCCAATACAATTTCCTAGTTGGTTATCTGTAGGCTTCAGTTCAATATCTTTAAAATGCTGTTCAAACTCATTTTATGGAACGATTGGAACAGCCTAGCCAGTGTCTATTTCCATTTTAATTATTTTGTCATTCACTTCAAGCGTAAGCCATACTGCTGGTCTTTTGTTAGCTTTCACATTGTAAATCTCAAGGCTAGCCAGTCCTGTGCCAATTTTGTTCATGCTCACTTTCATTCCTGACTGCAACTCAATTGCATCGCTGACTGCTCTGATACAGCTATTTCAACTGCTTCTTTAAATGTAAGTTGTGATTCAGTTAGGAACGGGTTTTGAATGTTTTCTTGTAATATTCCACAAACTCAGCTATTTCTCAGTGCATCATTAAGCCCACCACTGAATTAACAATTATCAGACCATCTCTTTAATTCAGCCATGTACACTGAAATGGACTCCCCTTCCTTCTGATTCTACTTATGAAACCTCACCATTCTGCAATCAACAATGGTTTTGATTCTTTCATTACTTTTATGATATCAGCAAAGCTCATTTTGGCTGGTTTGGTTGGAGCAGTTAAACTTCAAGCAAATTGTACACTTTTAAACCCATGGACTCTGCAAAACTGGCATTGGTTTCTCATTGGCCATTTCATTTGCTTCAAAATACTGCTCAATTTGTTCTGTATACATATTCCAGTTATCTCGTGAAATCGAAAGTATATCTTTCTGAAGTAGCCAGTTGTTTCTGCTTTTTACTTTATTTACGATTATTATTACCCAGTACTCACTGTTTATGAATCCATGAGCTTGTCTGTTTCCTGCCTTTTTTTTTAAACTCAACGTCTCTGTCCCTTTGCAAAGAAGGCATTTGGATAACTAAAGTTTGTTTTCACTTGCTCATGGGATGTGTACATTGCTTTCAAAGCCAGCAGTTACTGGTACTTTAAGTGCCAGTATATAATCTTTAAACTAGTGCATAATCTTTAAAATTCAAACTTCTCACTGCACCTTTTAATAAAGACTCTAACGTTTAGCTGTGCTTCATGTAGGTAGTCGTCTTCGGGTTAATTTAAAACTTCCTCATCACTATTATGGCTTATAACTCCAGAACATAAAAAAATAATTGAAAGAAAGATGAGGGAGTGGGAGATAAGTTGTGTACGTTTATTACTTTAAGCAAATGATGCATTGGAGTAATGACATTGGCTATTCAAGTACTTCTTACATATAGTCTTAATGAATTATTTAAACAACAGAATGTTTGAAACACTGTTTTCAATTTTACTCAAATATTACTGATATATTAAATATACAACATCACCATCAGGTTGCAGGCTATCCAGATGAAATATGAACTGCTGCTCTTCCAACCTAACAGTTGCCTCATCATGGCAGTAGCGGAGGCCATAGACCAACATATAGAAATGGGAACGAGGATTGGAATTAAAATGGTTGGCCACTAGGAAATCCTGCTTTTTGTAGATAGAGTGAAGGTATTCCATAAAGTGGTTCCCCAATCAACACCGGGTCTCACTGATGTAGAGGTGGCTGCATTTGGAGCACCAGATACAGTAGACAAACCTCAATACATTTACAGGTGAAGAACTGGTTTATAAACTGGTAGAGATAGGATCATCAGACTCTGCTTCCCATGGTCAGTGTCCAGAACTAAAGGGCATTGGTTCAAGATATCAGGGAAGAGGTTTAAAAGAGATTCGTGGGATAAATTTTTTCCACACAAAGAGTAGTTGGTTATTGGAACACTTAAAAAAGCATCTGTAAAAGTATCTGTATGAGCAAAGCATAGAAGAATATGGAGTTAACGGAGGAAGGTTGGATTAGTATAGACAGGCATGATAGGCGGCACTAACGCGGTGAGCTAAAGAGCTTGTTATTGTGTTTTAAAACTTATGACACTGTATAAAAAATACTTTAAGTGGGAAAGATCAGCCATTTATAGAACTGGTTATTGGCTATTACCCTCTAAGAGCTTTACTGTTCATTGTTAATATGTTGACAATGTTAACCATAACAAGGTAAGTTTTAGGAACTAAAGGCACTTTCATACTGACACATGCAATGGGAATGTACTATATGTTGACATGAGTTTCAAATAATTCAAAGCAAGACTTTTCAATTTCATTGATATTTCTGTAATGTTACACAATTGGCAGAACATGTACAATTGCTAAATACCTAAAGGTGAAAAGCATTAACTTGACACTCAATCTAGCTGAAGAACAAATTGAAAAAATAATGAAATGGTTCAGTTTCTTCCAAAAATTAAAGATGTAGAGGCTTCTAGTGCTCAACCTCAAAAGTTTAATAAACTTCTTTAATATAGATAAAAATGTCCCAAGGTGCAACAAAGCAGCATTACAGCATTACCAAACAAAACATCAATGCCATCATACGAGGAAACATTAGGCTAGGTAATAAAGCTAGGTTCAAAGGAATGACATGAAGAAAGAAAGGCGAGAAGATTTAGGGAAGGAACTCTAGAGCTTAAGAGCCTGGCAACTGAAGAAAGGAAACTGTAGTCTGACTAAATTCACAGTTGTGGTGTAGTACAGCATATCCTCACCAAATGCCCACATTTGGTCCACATCCCACTAAACCCATCCTATCCATGTTGTTGCAGTTGCATCTGCCTCAAGCACTTTCTCAGCAGTTATTTCATAAATGCTCCACTTTCTGTGCAAAGAGCTTTCCCCCTAAGGTCCCTTTTGCACCTCTCACCTGAACCACTACCTTTTAGTTCCCCTTCTCTGGCAATAAAAAAGGCTATGTGCATTCACCCTGTCACTGCTCTTCATGATTTTATACATGTCTATAAAGTCACGCCTCAGTCTCCTTTTCTCCGAGGAATAAAGTCCTGGCTGCCCAGACTCTCCTTGTCCGTAACTCAGGTCCCCGAGGTCCACCGTTGCAAATCTTCTCTGCACCTTTTTCTACTTAATCACATCTTTCCTACAACACAGCAGGTTTAAGCCAGACAATGCTGTGAAATGAACAAAGATGGCAGTCTCTTTAGTGAAACTTGTGAGTTCCCCATATTAAATCAAAATTTTTTAAAGATATTTAAATCTATTTGTGTTATTTTTAACATATTTATCAGATTACATTGAAAATACCTGACAGCTGGAGAGTTTTCAAAGGCCATCAGATTATGGCCACCAGTCTCCTTATTAATTGAAGCCTACTCCTCTTGAGATTGCTGTGCCAGAGTCAGCTCAGCACTTTGCATTTGGGAAATGGAAGTCTGGTTGGGAGAGATGCATAAATGATAAGTCAGGCAAAAGAAAATCACAAGGACAACAATATAGGCAGGCAGCATTACCGCATATAGGTAACTGGGATTTACTCTTACACTATCCACAAATTACTACCCAAAATTTTGCTCTCATGGAATTTATGTGGCAAAAAAGGGGTAAGTAAATAAATAAATAAATAAATAAACTGTTACGTATTCAGGCAACAATAAACCTATGAGTTTGGCGAGGGTTTTTATAACAAACAACACGTTTATTAAACACTGAAAACAAACCCCCCCAAAAGTAAACAAACACTAACGTAACCGGAAATCAGCTGCTGTGCGGCAGCTTAAACAGTTCTTAAAGCGATGCAGCTCAAACAGTTCTTAAAGTGATGTTGCAAAAACAGTTCTTTTAAGTAGGATTGCTAAAAGGTAAAAATGCTGACAGTCCATTTAAAGGAGAGACTTTTTAAGATGATTTAAATTCTCTTTCACGTCATCTTGCTTCAGTCCCCGACGTTGAACTTTACCCACGAAGAATTTACGAAACGAAACGGCTTAAAGGCACTGACCTTTCCTTTATCACACTGTCCTCAATCTTCTGCTATCCCGCAGAGATTAACACGAGAACAGTCAACGAATTCTTTCCGAATAAGGATTAAACAAGGTCGAACCCGTTTCACCGTCGAAAATCGATTCTCCTCGATCTTTAACTCCCGAACTCCGATCTTCACTCTCCACTGATTCTCAACTAGCAGCATTGTAAAGAAACTGCTGGCAATGACCTTTTAAACTTTAGGCATTAGATAAAAACTTCATCCTTCAACTAAACTGCGTCATCACATTAAATCACACAGCGGCATGAAGTCAACATGGCAAATCCAGTTACGAACTGCCCCTCCTCATAGGGTGGGGTCTTCCTTTTATAACCTGTAAAAAAAACCTGTCACATGATCTCTACTGGCGGGAGAATGACATCACTCCACCATCACAAGACCATTACCTCAAGTCCAGTACAGCTTCCACCCCAGTCACGTGACAAGGGTACCACTGTCATGTCACGAATACGTAACAAAATAAATAAAAGTTTTTTTCCCAGCTTGCTTTTCCTGATGCACAGCAGATAACATGACTTCAGGTCACCAAAAATCGCAGTATGGATGAGTTACTGATGACACGATTGCCCCATAATCACTTAGATCTTGCCTTTATGCTGCTGATTGATGGAGATTGCCTTTCGTCCCACGCCTTGTCAGGCATGTAAATGCCCGACGCTGGCCTCTCAGGCCCGAGTCGACGTCATCATGTTGTATAATAGTGTGGCAAGTAGAACTGCAGCCACATAGTTCCAACAATGCAGGTTCAATCCTAGCCTCAGGAATTGGCTGTGTGGAGTCTGCATATTCTTCCTGCAAAGGCAAGTCCATAAGACCATAAGATACAGGAAAACTAGGCCATTCGGCCCATCAAGTCTGCTCTGCCATTCAATCACGGATGGGCGGTTACAATTCTTCCAGTCAACCCCACTCCTCTGCCTTCTCCCCATAGCCTTTGATGCCCTGGCTAATCAAGAATCTATCTATCTCTGCCTTAAATATACCCAATGACTTGGTCTCCACAGCCACTTGGAGATCCCCCCTCATTCTCCTGGACTCCAGGGACTACTGCCCAAGAACTGCCAGATATTCCTCATACGGTAATACTTTCATTCCTGAAATCATTCTTGTGAATCTTCTCTGAACCCTTTCTAATAAAATAAGGAGCCCAAAACTGCACACAATACTTCAAGTGTGGCCTCAAAAGTGCCTTATAGAGCCTCAACATTACATCCCTGCTCTTATACTCTATACCTCTAGAAATGAATGCCAACATTACATTCGCCTTCTTCACCCCCAACTCAACTTGGAGGTTAACCTTTAGGGTATCCAGCACAAGGACTATCAAGTCCCTTTGCATCTCTATATTTTGAATTTTCTCCCCATCTAAGTAGTCTGCCTATTTATTTCTTCTATCAAAGCGTTTGACCACACACTTCCCAACACTGTATTTCATTTGCCACTTCTTTGCCCATTCCTCTAAACTATCTGTCTTTCTGCAGGCTCTCTGTTTCCTCAACACTACCTGCTCCTCCACCTATCTTGTATCATTGGCTAATTTAGCCACAATTCCGTTAATCCTATAGTCCAAATCATGGACATACATTGTTAAAAAGCAGTGGTCCCAACACCAACCTTTGTGGAACTCCACTGGTAACCGGCAGCCAGCCAGAATAGGATCCCTTTATTCCCACTCTGTTTTCTGCCGATCAGCCAATGCTCCACCTATGCTAGTAGCTTCCCTGTAATTCCATGGGCTCTTGCCTTGCTAAGCAACCTCATGTGTAGCACCTCGTAAAAGGCCTTCTGAAAATCCAAGTACACCACATCCACTGCATCTTTGTCTACCCGCTTTGTAATTTCCTCAAAAAATTGCATTAGGCTTGTCAGGCAGGATTATCCTTTCAGGAAGCCATGCTGGTTTTGGCCTACCTTGTCATGTGCCTCCAGGTACTCTGTAATCTCACCTCTATCAATCAATTCCAACAACTTCCCAATCACTGATGTCAGGCTAACAGGTCTATAGTTTCCTTTCTGCTGCCTCCCACCCTTCTTAAATGTGGAGTAACATTTGCAATTTTCCAGTCATCCAGTACAATGCCACAATCTATGAATTCTTGAAAGATCACTGTTCCATTAGGTCTAGGAGATTTATCCACCCTCAGACCATTAAGCTTCCTGAGCACCTTCTCAGTTGTAACTTTCACTGCACAAACTTCACTTCCCTGACACTCTTGAATGTCCGGTATACAGCAGTCATCTTCCACCGTGAAGACTGAAGCAAAATACGCATTCAGTTCCTCTGAATTCTCTGTCTTTAATTACAATATCTCCAGTGTCATTTTCTATTGATCGTATATCTATCCTCAACTCTCTTTTACCCTTTATATAATTTAAAAAGCTTTTAATATCTCTTTGATATCAGTCGCCAGCTTCCTTTCATAATTGATCTTTTCCTTCCTAATGACCTTCTTAGTCTCCTTTTGCAAGTTTTTAAAAAAGCTTCCCAATCCTCTTTCTTTCCACTAGCTTTGGCTTCCTTGTATGCCCTCTCTTTTGCTTTTACTTTGGCTCTGACTTCACTTGTCAGCCATGGTAGTGTCCTTCTTCCCTTTGAAAATATATTCTTATTTGGAATATATCTACCTTGCACTTCCCGCAATTTTATTTATTTTTTTAAAAAACAGAAAATCCAGCCATTCCAATCCTTCCTGCTGGTGTTCCTTTCCAGTCAACTTTGGCCATCTCCCCTCTTATGCCATTGTAATTTCCTTTATTCCACTGAAATACCAACACACTGGATTTTAGTTTCTCCTTCTCAAATTTCAAAGTGAACTCGATCATATCTTGATCACTGTTCCCCAAGGGCTCCTTAAGCTCTCTTATCACCTCCGGATCATTGCACTACACCCAAACTGGAACAGCCAATCTCCTAGTGGGCTCAACAACAAGTTATTCTGAAAAGCCATCCCTTAGACATTCTACAAATTCGCTCGAGGTCCAGTACTGGCCTAGTTTTCCCAATCCACTTTCATGTTAAAATCCCCCAACGATTATCATGACATTGCCCTTCTGACACGCCTTTTCTATCTCCTGCTGCAATTTGCAATCCTCATCCTGGCTGCTGTTTGGAGGCTTGTATATGACTGCCATTAGGGTCCTGTTACCCTTGCCATTTCTTAACTCAACCTATAGAGACTCTACACATTCTGATCCTATGTCATCCCTTTCTAATGATCTATTATTTTTTATACACAGGGCCACACCACCCCCTCTGCCTACTAACATATCTGTTTGATACACCGTATATCCTTGGACACTCAGCTCCCAATGGCAGCCATCCTTTAGCCAAGTTTCAGAGATGGCCACAATATCATACTTGCCAATCTGTAGCTGAATTTCAAGATCATCCATTTTATTTCTTACGCTGCGTGCATTCAAATATAACACTTCCAGTCCAGTATTTGTTGCTTTCTGTTTTAACTGCACCGTGCCTCTATAACCCTGTAAATCATCCCACTGGCTGTGATTATGTCTCATCTCCTGCCTGTCCTTTCTATCATCTGTTGCACATTATCTTTGATTTATTTCTGTTTCCCCCTTCCTCAGCCCTATCACTCTGGTTCCCATCTCCCTGCCAAATTAAAAGTTGGACCCCTTTGGGTTCAGGTGTAACCTGTCCTTTTTGTACAGGTCGTAACTCCCCCAGAAGAGGTCCCAATGACCCAGGAATCTGAAGTCCTGTCCCACTGGTCTCTCAGCCAGCATTAATATGTCTAAATATGCTATTCTTGTGCTGGTTAGCCAATGGCACAGACAGCAATCATGAGATTACTACCGTGGAGATCCTGCTTTTCAGCTTCCTACCCAACTCCCTGAATTTGCTCTTCAAGATTCCTCCTTTTGTCATTGTCATTTGTACCAATATGTACCAAGACCCTCACCCGTCAGGATACTCTGCACCTAATCAGAGACACCCCGTACCCTGCCACCTGGGAGGCAACACACCATGCTGACCATGCTCTACCAAGCTGACAGAATCTCCTGTCTGTTCCCCTCACTATGGAATCCCCTATGATGACCACATTCCTCATCTTCCTCTTTCCTTTTTGCATCACGGAATCAGGCTCAGTACCAGAGACCTGATCACTGTGATCGTCCTCTGTCAGGTCAACCCCTCAAAAGCATCCAAAACGAGTTAGTGATTACTGAGGGGGATGGTCACAGGGGTGCCCTCTATCTGAGCTCTTCCCTTCCCTGACAGTCACTCACTTGTCTAACTCCTAGAGCCTCGGGGTGACTAACTCCCTGTAGCTCCTATCTATCCCCTGCTCACTTTCCCTTGTAAGCTGTAGGTCATCAAGCCATAACCCCAGATCCCTAATACAGTCTCTCAGGAGCTGCATCTCGGTGCACATGGCGCAGGTGTGGACATCTGGGAGATTGGAAGATTCCCAGGATTCCCAGAACAAAGGCCTGCCCCTACAGATATGCTCTCTATTCTTCAAACAAATGCAAGGAAAAATGAAGTCCACTTACCTCGCTGAAGCCCGAATGAGCTAAAGCCCCCCCACTCTGACTCAGACCTCTCCGACGATCAGCGCTCCACTAGGCAGTGTCTCCCTTTTATGCCAGAACCTTCCCTGCTCTCCGACTCACGATTGATGCTCCGGTTATAGTCGAGGTCCCGCAAAGCTCGCCCTTTTAAACTTTGCTCGCAGACCTATGCGCCGCCTCCTGTGTCGTAGTAGCTCTCGAACTCACGAATAGTGTGCCGGTTATAGCCGAGTTCCCGCAAAGCTCTCCCTCTTAAACTTTGCTCCTGGATGTTTCCTCCCAGATCCTAAAGACATGTAGGTTGTTAGGTTAATTGGCCACTCTAAATTGTCCTTGTGTAATTGAGTGGTAGAACCTGGAGGAAGTTGATGGGAACTTGGGGAGAATAAAATGGGTTAGGTTAAGATCCGTGTAAAAAGCATTTGTATACATTTCTCTGACATTAAATTGAACCTTTGAACTGTGTGCTTGGTGGTTGACTTGGACTTGATGGGCTGAACGGTCTGCTTCTGCGCTGAATCTCTCCATGACTCTAAACGAACAGTATTTCTAAATGCAAATATCCAAAGACTGCTTTATTTTGTGGAAAATATCTTTAGACTTCCTGAAAGCGACATCAAGTGGTGCAAAACTTGCTTCCACCACCACCTTTAAATTCAGCACGGATCTTCCCTTTGTCAGAGGCAAACGTTAACCAGATGTAGAGTAAAGGGTCAAGTCTGTGTTCAATTTAAATGGCCATCACATACTCAGCGTGAAGCTGGGGACTTTGAAACCGCTCCGATAAACGTGTTGCTACTGTCGGCACAGCATCTTAGTAAGCTGAACAACAGCGCAGGGTTGCAAGTGCAGGTTTCGGGGCCAGGCTCCCTGGCGTCCAGACAACTCGACATTCTTCGGAATAATGGTCACAACAAAAAGTCTAGAGAAGCTCCAGGCGGCCTCATCACTGACCAAACAACCGACGCACCCAGTCGCCGGTTGACATCCTCCCCGCCATTCCACCGTAAAGGAAGACACACCTCAGCCCAATTTCCCGGTTCAGAATACGTGCACGACCTGCGCAACGACACTGGCGCTAAACCAGGGGAAGCAGCTGCGCACGGAACAACGGAAAAGCTAAACGTTGTTTTAACTAAACGTTCAAAACTTCTCAGGCCGGTCTCATTTCCGCGGCCCTGCCAAATGAAAGCGAACGGGATGTACCTGAGGTGAGAGGGCGGTTCTCCCCCAGCAGCTCCAGGCAATGCGCACTTGAAGGAGTTCTATCTTTAATTTGGAATTCTTGTCGATTTGTTAGTATTCATCTGCAGCTTCATTCTACTTAAAATAGTTTAAGACCACGCATCGAAACCCAGGTGTTCAATGATTTCTGATTCAATGGAAGTTCAGCGTGCTTTCGTCATTTTCTGCAAAACTCTCCGGCAACATTCTCTCAACTTCCTCCATAGGATTTTCATTCCTTGAAATGCAGGGGTTTTTTTGATAGAATAATGTAGAAAGGTTCCGACAAGTAACTTGAGTTACGCTGAAAGTTGTCAAAATGAATTTGAATTTCAAATGACTATTTACTTGGTTTGAACAAAAGAAACAGCAGCAGAAGCCAACCAAATTTTGCTGCGAACTAGTTGTACTTTAATTACCACGAGGTAAATGCATATTAATTATTTGCGGATCCGGTAGTGTTCGCGTTGGGAAATCCTAGCCTGGTGTACATTTCGAAGCCCGACATGAGCACCACTTACTGTGGATGTAACGTTGTCACGAATCAGGCGGGTCAAACGCAAAACTGCCAAAAGATAAAACCTTTGCAATAAAAGCGAAACGTCGACATCACTTCTCCCTGTAGATGCTGCCTACCACCAGCATTTTGTGCGTGTTGTTTGAATTTCCAACATCTGCAGATTTCCTCATGTTTGCTCCAGGATGTTAATGTTTTGAATACTCCTGACATTCAAAACCTGTTAAAGTCAAAACATGTACACGTAAATCTAAAAAAAATTCCTTAACAATTAAGATATTTAAGGGGACTCCTTTAATCCACTCCCATTAAAGTGCGAAGAACTCAGCAGAACGCCAGCAAATTAACTACTGTATACTTCTCCATAATTATATATTATTTTCATTTGGTAGTTAATAACTTGTTCCCCTTATAATGTGATTTGCTGTCGAGATGCTGCAGCATTAGATTGATTATATAAAAATAAGCATCCCAAGTACCCTACCATCTGGGCTTATCTTTACAACTGGTGTAAATACTGTACTAGGTGAATATTTGAAGCACACAATCTCTCCTGAATATAATCAATAGGCCTACAAACCTGAGATTTTGGGAGGGTGGGGAATTCATAGATTCTGAATAATTATTACCGTGCTCTCAGACGTTTACCTGTGTCTGGTGTCAATGTGTATACATTGAGGTGTGCTGCTGAAAACAGCATTGGTGAAGTGCTTAGATCAGTGTTTCCCAGCCTTTCTTAGCCCAGCGCACTCCCAAAAACACTTTCGTGCTTGCCAACACCCTTCTTAGGCACACTATACTTTCCAGTGTCCTCATAGTGTAAAAACAAGTCTACCATATGCTAACATGAGGAAAATGATTCTGCTTTAGTTTTTTATTTGTCTTTAAACCTAGCTTACCCGGTATCTGAGTGCTGTACAGCAGCCGTGATATCAATGTGATCCCTGAGCGTGATGGTCTTTAGCAGGAGTTGAAATATCTGGTTCAAATTGAGACAGCAAAAGTCCCCACAGTGTCCAAGTGGTTTCTGTTTTTTGTGAGTGTGTGGTTCACTGCACTGAAGCCTCTTTCAACAATGTAGGAGGATGGAACTGCAGCGAAGAGCAGTTTGGCTCTTCTCCAAAGACCAGTAAACTTCATATGACAGTGAAGCCACATATCACAAAAAGCTGACATTTTTTGAAAAGCATTTTTGCTTCTTCATCATTCTGAATTTTGATGATTTCTTCTCATAAGATCTCTTCTTGTTCATTTCAAAGGAATGGGTTAATTCCCCAGTCCAGAATTTCCAGATCGTTCAGATCCTTGATTCTAAAAATCCTTCAGTGACTGCAGGTGTAAGCAGTACTCCTGCAAATCTAGAGAGTGCCATATTTTCCACGCAGGGAAACTGAGATCATTCTTCTCCCTATGTTCAATGATCTATTTCCAATTTTCTGATAAAAGTGGACACTGCACTTTTTGTATGGATCAAATTGAAATTCTCACCCTGCAGTTTCATATTTAGAATGTTCATTTTGTCACACAGATCGGCTGGGTATGCTCACATCTCCACATCGAAGTTCAATCTGGTTTCCCAAGCTCTTGTCAACTTTGAGCAAAAATTCAACCACAGTGTCAAAAAGATCAAAGAAATGATTTAAGCAGCAGCTTTTTTGACACTTCAGTGTGAAGAAATGTTCAAACGCTTCATTGTTACCTTAGCATAACTGGCAAAATATTCTGATATTTAATGGATGAGCTTCAATTTTGTTGGTAGCAGATATTATAGGACTCATGCTTGAAAAAAGTCGCTGGCTGAGGATCTTGGCTGCGAGATGATGAGTTACACAATGGATTGCAAACAGACTTGGAATTTCTTTTTTCAGAAATGCCACTAAACCAGCATGGTGATCTGTTATATATGGTGCTCCATCTGTTGCACAAGAAATCATGATTTTCCACACTTCACTATCATTTTGGAAATATTATAAGTGATGAGACCACTATCAAGGTCATTTTTAGCTTTCTTGGCAAATGACTTGAGTGAGCAATGCTTTTCAAATGCTTCTTTCATCTTCTGAAACTTAGTAATACCATAAGGAGCCTTTTCAGGGTGTCTTTTATGGAAGTGTTCTTGCAATCTTGATGATTTCATGGCTTCATTATAAATAAGACACATGGGGTGTTGCTGATCAGACAGGAACAGAATAAAACTATACTCCAGGTGTATAACATTGTATTGACACACTCTCTGCAGTTTCTGTTTCTTAGGAGAATCAGAACTCAAGGCTTCACCACCTTCCGGCTCGTAGAGATCATGCCATATGTACTTATCCATCATTAACAGAGTTAAATTAAAATTAAAAAATTAACTCACACTGGGCATGTCTGTCAGGTGTTGATGGTGGCAGTGGGTTGACATGGATGGAACGATGATAGTGGCACACAAAGGAACAGCGAGGTGAAGATGATTCCAACAGCGAAAATTATGTTGACAAGGATTCAGATTAGAATCGGCATGTTGGTCGGGATAGAGGTGGTGTTCACCAAGCTACCTGTACACTATTCCAGTTAACACGATTAATCAATCACATAAGGTCTCATAATCTCCAAAGATGGTTCTTGACTGCACATACAAAGCACATTGAACACCTTAAGAGGAACCCTCAGGTTGGGCAGGTTCACTGATTGACTCCATTTCAAGGCTTGGTTCCGGCCAGCGCTGTATTGTTGTGTGACCTGTTTTCATAGCTCTGTAGAGAAAGCTGAGAGGGTATACTTGACTTGCAAAATGTTAAGTTGCATGAACTTGTTCCATGCCACGAGTCAAGGGGAACTGTTGGGCACCTTGGTTGCAAATTTAGACATCTCCAGTAATGTCTGTCTGGTTGGTCAGGTCAGATCAGATAGCCAAGTTTTAGACGCATGGTGACGACGAGTGCTCATCGCCTACAGAGCTATGGGTCTTCTTGTGATCCAGTGCCTCATCCTTTTTTTTGGAAGTACCTGCTCTACTAACAGTCAGTCAGATCTCAACCCTCAAGCTAGGGTGCTGCTTATGCCCCCCCCCACAAGTTTTATTTCCCCTAATGCCCCCTTAGGACACATAATTGCCCCACTGTGAATCACTGGCTCAGATGAAAGTGCAGTAAATTGGTTAAAAGTACAAATGCTGAAAATCTTTTAAAAAAATACTAGAAAGGGTAGTGTTTCAGATTGCACTTGTTTTCAGATCGAACTTCTTTTATCAGAATCTGCTTTTTGCTTCTAAGTTTAATTAGTTTGTCGGGCAGAGCACCCAGTTGCTCATAGGAATAAATCTTCATTATAAAAATAGTCACAATCAAGTGTCGTGGATGTTGGTTGAAAACCTGGCTAGGTGTTGCAGGTATTCACTCTCAACAATAAATGATTAGGCACAGAGAGAATCTGTATTAACCGACAATAACTTTCATTGGTTCAATTAAAGCAAACGTGAGCTATATAAAACTAAATATCCATCTGCACACCCACTAGATTTCCCTGATAGAGGGTCAGGGAACCCTAATGGATGTACATTAAGTCAAAGAATAGAAGTAGTAATACCTGGGAATAGGAATTCAGCTGGCCAGACATTCCTCTTCATCTCAACACACTCTTTGTTGCTTCCGTCATGGGTTCACCCACTTGCACTATGGTAAACTCCAGAGTCTGCTTCTCCTGTAACCAAAAGCCTCCCCTCAGGTCCTCCTTCAATTCAATTGACAGACAGACAGACATATTTTATTGATCCCGAGGGAAGTTAGGTTTCGTTACAGTTGCACCAACCAAGAATAGAGTAGAAATATAGCAAAATAAAACCAGAAATAATTAAATGGTAATAAGTAAATTATGCCAAGTGGAAATAAGTCCAGGACCAGCCTATTGGCTCAGGGTATCTGACACTCCGAGGGAGGAGTTGTAAAGTTTGATGGCCACAGGCAGGAATGACTTCCTATGACTCTCAGTGTTGCATCTCGGTGGAATGAGTCTCTGGCTGAATGTACTCCTGTGCCTAACCAGTACATTATGGAGTGGATGGGAGACATTGTCCAAGATGGCGTGCAACTTGGACAGCATCCTCTTTTCAGACACTCAGGCTTTTCTGACTAGCCTTTGGCAGCTACTTATTTATGTCTGTCCCATAGATATAAGCAGCTTTACTTTATTGTTTTTCCATCAGCCTTGTGCCTCAAGGTAACTTTTGTTTTCCCTGTATCAGGCCAGTTCAAACCAGTTTAACCAGGCGATCAGTTGTTCTTTCCACAAGACTGCCATTTCTGTTTAGCCAGATAACCACCTTCTTGTTTGGAAATAATGGCAGATTTTGCATTTCATCAGCAGAGACCTCATTGTGCCCACTTTCAGTTGCTCTGTGATGACTTGATTAGAGCAAGAAGGTGAGAAAGTCTGCAGATGCTGGAAATCCAAGCAACACACACAAAGTGCTTGGATGAGTGTCAAGTTTGCTGATGATATTAAACTAGGGCACAAACAAGAGAAAATCTGCAGATGCTGGAAATCTGAGCAACACATACAAAATGCTGGAGGAAATCAGCAGGCCAGGCAGCATCTATGGAAAAAGAAAACAGTTGACTTTTTGGGCCCAGAGTGAGTCCTGATAAAGAATCTTGTCCCAAAATGTGGACTGTTTACTCTTTTCCATAGATACTGCCTGGCTTGCTAAGTTCCTCCAGCATTTTGTGTGTGTTGCTTGATCGGAGCAAGATGTAGTTCACAAAATGGTGGCCACAAAGGACAGTATCACAAAATGGCAGCCTTCACTCCTTTGATTACATGGCAGATAAAAGACATTTGTTTTGCCTACTACACTCCTTGGTTTATTTCAGTTAGAGGTTTTGCAGTTCTCAATTCCTTCCTGGCCAATAACAGTAATGAATAAATGTGGTTTCCTGAGACTCTTTTTGTGACAGTTCTCACAGCATAACATCCTGCTGGATGCATACCACAGGGATTTCTTGTGTGTATTCTGCTTCTGAGACTCCTTTTGCTTGTTTACCTTTACCACAGACAAGAATATCATATAAAATGCGGTTTAAATGGGGTGGAGTTTGTTACTTGTATCCAGGAAGGTTTCCTAACACGATTTGTAGATAGGCCAACAAGAGAAGAGGCTTATCTGGTATTAGGAAATGAACCTGGTCAGGTGTCAGGTCTCTCAGTGGGAGAGCATTTTGGAGATAGTGATCACAATTCTATCTCCCTTACCATAGCATTGCAGAGGGATAGGAACAATTAGGAAAGTGTTTAAATGGAGTAAGGGGAAATATGAAGCAAACAGGCAGGAACTTGGAAGCATAAGTTGGGAACAGATGTTCTCAGGCAAATGTTCAGGGGATATTTGTGTGGCGTTCTGCATGGGTACGTTCCAGTGAGACAGGGAAAGGATGGTATAGTACAGGAACCATGGTGTACAAAGGCTGTTGAAAATCTAATCAAGAAGAAAAGGAAAGCTCACTAAAGGTTCAAAAAGAACGAGGTAATGATCGAGATCGAGAAGATTATAAGGCTAGCAGGAAGGAGCTTAAGAATGAAACTAGGAGAGCCAGGAGGGGCCATGAGAAGGCCTTGGTGAGCAGGATTAACAAAAACTCCAAGGCATTCTACAAGTATGTGAAGATCTAGAGGATAAGACGTGAGAGAATAGGACCAATCAAGTGTGACAGTGGAAAAGTGTGTATGGAACCAGAGGAGATAGCAGAGGTACTTAGTGAATACTTTTCCTCAGTATTCAATACGGAAAAGGATCTTGGCGATAGTAGGGACAACCTACAGCGGATTGAAAAGCTTGAGCATATAGACATTAAGAAAGAGGATGTGCTGGAGCTTTTGGAAAGCATGAAATTGGATGAGTCTCTGGGACCGGACAAGATGTACCCCAGGCTACTGTGGGAGGTGAGGGAAGAGATTGCTGAGCCTCTGGCAATGATCTTTGCATCCTCAATGGGGATGGGGGAGGTTCTGGAGGATTGGAGGGCTGCAGATACTGTTCCCTTATTCAAGAAAGGGAGTAAAGATATCCCAGGAAATTATAGACTAGTGAGTCTTACTTCAGTGGTTTGTAAGTTGATGGAAAAGATCCTGAGAGGCAGAATTTATGAACATTTGGAGAGGAATAATATGTTTAGGAATAGTCAGCATGGCTTTGTCAAAGGCAGGTCATGCCCTACAAGTCTGATTGAATTATTTGAGGATGTGACTAAACACATTAATGAAGGTAGAACAGTAGATATAGTGTAAATAGATTTCAGCAAGGCATTTGCTAAGGTTCCCCATGTAAGACTTATTGAGAAAGTAAAGAGGCACGGGATCCAAGGATCCAGAATTGTGGATTTGTGGATCCAGAATTGGCATGCCCACTGAAGGCAAAATGTGGTTGTAGATGGGTCATATTCTGTGTGGCGGTCAGTGACCAGTGGTGTGCCTCAGGGATCTGTTCTGGGACCCCTTCTCTTCGTGATTTTTGTAAATAACCTGGCTGAGGAAGTGGTGCAGATGGGTTAGTAAATTTGCTGATGACACAAAGGTTGGAGGTGTTCTGGACAGTGTGGTGGGCTGTCGGAGGTTACAGTGGGACATTGATAGGATGCAAAACTGGGCTGAGAAGTGGGAGATGGAGTTCAATCCAGATAAGTGCGAGGTGGTTCATTTTGGTAGGTCAAATATGATCACAGAATATAGTATTACTGGTAAGACTCTTGGCAGTGTGGAGCATCAGAGGGATCTTGGGGTCCAAATCCATAGGACACTCAAGGCAGCTGCACAGGTTGACTCTGTGGTTAAGCATACGGTGCGTTGGCCTTCATCAACCATGGGATTGAGTTTAAGAGCCAAGACGTAATGTTACAGCTATATAGGACCCTGGCCAGACCCCACTTGGAATACTGTCCTCAGTTCTGGTCACTTCACAACAAGAAGGATGTAGAAACCATATAAAGGGTGCAGAGGATATTTACAAGGATGTTGCCTGGATTGGGGAGCATGCCTTATGAGAACAGGTTGTGTGAGCTTGGTCTTTTCTCCTTGTAGTGACAGAGAATGGGAGGTGACCTGATAGAGGTGTATAAGATGAGAGGCATTGATTGTGTGGATAGTCAGAAGCTTTTTCCCAGGGCTGAAATGGCTATCATGAGAGGGCACAGTTTTAGGGAGCTTGGAAGCAGGTACAGAGGAGATGTCAGGGTGAGTTTTTTATGCAGAGAGTGGTGAGTGTGTGGAATGGGCTGCCGGCGATGGTGGTGGAGGCGGATACAATAGGGTCTTTTAAGAGACTCCTGGATAGGTACATGAAGCTTAGAAAAATAGAGGGCTATGGGTAACCCTAGGTAACTAAAGTAATGACATATTTGGCACAGCATTGTGGGCTGAAGGGCCTGTATTGTGCTGTAGGTTTTCTATATTTCTATGTTTCTAAATTGGAATGATCACTTTTGTATAGATGCTTACTAATTACATTTAGTTACCAATATATCCACAGATAATGAATGCAATTAAGCCCAAGAAATGTTTCCACAAAGTAATTTCACCTTAAGCAGTTTCGTTTTAATCAGCTTCTTCCATCTAGGTAAGCTGACGTGGCAATACAGTGATGAACAAGAAAGCAATTGGGAATGCAGAACTCACATATGGTGGCACCAATTAGGCTGGCATTGGTCTGCCTTGAATTGATGCATTTGAGCTAGAAACAGTTTAGTCCATAGATATTAGTACCAATTCATGCTTTCTCAGGAATTACAGTACCATAAAATGTAAATCTGACCTTAAAGTCTATACTGAAGTGGGATAAAGCAAATACATGTGATCTTAAACTGAGATTTAGAACAAGGCAAAGTGTAGACTGGGGTTCAAGTTTTTCATTGTACTTGCATCCTCACTCGAGAACTAGATGATCTCATGTAAATTAAATGTCAGCAATATGTGGATTAGGATAAAACTGAAAAAGTAAGGAATTGAGAGAAAGTTAGAAATCTGACTGGAGTCTGGACAATGTCAGTTGTGGTTTCCAACAGACACAGCAAAAGAGTATAATAGATTTATTGATACAGTACTATTCAAATGGGATTTATGGAAGACAAGTGGTTTCTGAGGTAGAGATTAAGGTATATATCAGGGAAGTTTTAAAGGGGATTCAAAATGGTAATTTATAAACCAAGTAAAGTGCAATGTTGGAACAATTAATTAGTTTGCCTGAATGTTTTAAAAAACCAGTTCCCTGAATGGAGGAAGTTTCCTCCAAAAGAAATTCAAAACAGCTATTGTGTAGCTGCTTGTAGTTTACAGCCACTAACCAGCCTGGAGAAGGCCTTCTGAATGCAGCTCTAGTCAGCAAAGGGATAGGTTTTATTAATATCCCCCTTTCCAGACTATGTGAAACTCAAGTATGTGATTCATCATTGGAACTGTGATCAGCCAACCTGTAGAAATCCTCCCATTGGCAAGTCGTGTGTTCAATTTGATAAATAGTAATTTATCTGGCAACTTGCTTAATTCTGATGTATTTAAAAGAACATTTCTTAATTTGTTAAAGTCAAGATAAAGCCTTCCTAAAAGAAGGCTTTACCTCGACTTTATATCAGATATGGCCTGAAACTGGGGAGATCTTACTTTATTGTTGGTGTTTTAAATTGTCTCATTTCTAGATTTTCAATGGGAACACAAGGAACAACAGCTGCCATGAGAATTTATCTTGCATGTGGGATAAACGGGCTGTGATTTTAACAGAGCCAGGTTTGAACTCCTCATTCATTTTATTTTTAGTGAGCCAGACTTTCTCATTTCTGCACTTTTCTGTCTAACCAGTAAGAGGAAGTTGTCAGGCAAACCTTGTCTTGAAGATGAAAGGGTTAGAAATAATTGTCATCCTCAAAGTCTGTCTTTTCTCTGTGCTCTTCTCCTTTTGCACTTGGGGCTCTAATGAGGCACTGAAGGATGTGAGACACAGTACAGAGCATTCTTTCCATACAATTGTTCCCTTAAATCGGCTTCCATGTGCGCCTTCCCTTTAAGAGTGGTTCATTCAAGAGCCATTAAATACTACCAATGAATCTCAATTTTCCGTAATCTGTTCCACACAAATGAACAGCAAGGAGTCATTGTTGAGAGCTAGCAGTACCAATTTGACATGGTCCCAATGACCATGTAAACAGGCACATGCACCAAGCACCCCACCTCTCGGGCCTAAATGGCCTAAACAAGCTCCATAAATATTCATAAGCACTGAGGGGGGGTGAGGGTTGATGGGAAATGTGGGAGACATTATGGGATGCCTCTCCTACAAACACTGCCTCACCAGCATTTCATTCATCCTGCCCTGTTCCTCCTCCTTAAATCCCTTGGGAGTCCAGTAATTGTAGCTCAGCATTTCTTACATCATAAGTGTGAAAAGAAATCTCTGTAAATTCTTTTGAGCCATCGGGGTGTTAGAAGCACAGGCAATAAATCATCTTCACGGGCTTTACGACCAGCAATCACAAATTCTGCCTGTTTCAGCTAATGCTGGCAACAGTAGGACTGTAACCTCTTACCTGGCTGTGAGTTATTTGGTGTAATGAGTCTGCTGCTCTAGAATCTTGGTGTTCCTGCAATGAGTTTTAAAAGTGATTATCGGCTTCCAATAGCACCGACAGAAACCTGACATATGGTGCAGAGGCTAAGGCTGGACAGAATTCATCCCAATTTGAAGGTTTTGTTGAGTACAAGTTCCATTCAAACACTGAAAAGTTTAAAACAAAGTCTACTTATGGAGCAGGACTCAGATGTGCATCTGTTAGATTCAGCTCTCAATGCCACCACAATGGATTGAAGGTCAGTAACCTCACTTCTTTGACATACTTGACCTTTTTCTAGGACTAAAAGATTTCACAACTGCCAATATATTTCAATAATGTAGAAATTAGATTATTAGTATGCCATTTTTATTTTGGACTTGCTAATGTTGTTCCATTGTTCAGGACAGATAGCACAGACAGGCCAGAGAACGATGGGCCAGTGAACCTCAGTTCAGTTGTAGGGAAATTATTGAAGCAAATTCTGAGAGACAGTATCTTCTATCACTTGGATAGTCAAGGCTTGATCAGAAATAGCAAGGATGGTTTTGTGTATGGAAGGTCACATCTGATGAATCTTTTGGAAGTTTTCAAGAAGGTAACTAGGGGGATAGATGAAGGTAGGGCAGTACAAATTGTCTATGGACTTTAGTAAGGCCTTCAACAAGGTCCTACATCTAGAAGTCCTGATGAAGGGTCTCAGCCCGAAACGTCAACAGTGCTTCTTCCTATAGATACTGCCTGGCCTGCTGCGTTCCACTAGCATTTTGTGTGTGTTGCCTGATCTAGAAGACTAGGTTGCATGGGATACAGGGGCATTAGCAGGTAGATTCAAAATTGGCTTAATGGTAGGAAGCAGAGGATGATAGTTGAAGGTCAGTTCTCCGACTGGAGGCCTCTGACTAGTGGTGTACTTTGGGGTCAAAGATGGGACCTCTGTTGCTCAATATTAAAAGATTTGGATATGAATGTAAAGTATGAGTGTTAAGTTTACTGATGATACTAAACTAGGGCACAAACAAGAGCAAATCCGTAGATGCTGGAAATCTGAGCAACAGATACAAAACGCTGGAGAAACTCAGCAGGCCAGGCAGCATCTGTGGGGGGAGAAAAGTATAGCTGACATTTTGGGCTGAAGTCCTGATGAAGTGTTGAAGAAAAAAGACAAGGAATCCGAGTAAGAAAGGGGGGGGGGGGAGGGGAGGAAGAAACACAGGACAATAGGTGAAACTGGGAAGGGGGAGAGGTGAAGTAAAGAGCTGGGAGGTCAATTGGTGAAAGAGATACAGAGCTGGACAAGGGGGAATATGATAGGAGAAGACAGAAGGCCATGGATGAAAGAAAGAGAAGCTCCCTCTGGTGGACCTGTGGACCTGTCCAATCCTTTTCCATCACTATCTTAAAACTAATAGAATATGGTCACTGGAGCCAAAGTTCTCCTTGACTGCTACTTTAGTTATTTTGCACCCTTCTGAGTACAGCCTGGCATATAACAACTCGGGAAAACTTTCTTGGACACACTACACAAATTCTACCAGGGCCTTAACACTAGGTGGTCCAGTCAATACCAGGGAAATTAAATTTGCCCACCAAAACACACTATGGTTCTCACAACCTTGAGCAGTTTCTCTACATACCTGCTTCTTAAGTTATAGCTGACCATTATGGGGTCTATAATACAGCCCCACTAGAGTGGCCCTCTCCTTCTTTCTAAATGTTACTCATGTAACCTCACTGGATGATTGCCCAGGAATGCCAACATTGTGTTACATGCTATTACATCAAACCTTATCACCCTCTCTTTGCTCACCTGTACTTCTGTCACACCTGCAGCTTCTGTATCCATGAATACTGAGCTGCCGGCCCTGCTTCTCTCTCAGCCATGTTTCTGTTATGGCTACATACACTCTGAGTTCATCCGCCTACCTGTTAACCTTGTCCATCGAGATAAATGCATTTTAACTGAGTACATTTTTCCACCTGTCTTTACTGTGCCCTTGTCTATCCTGATTATTAACCTTGTTCTTCTTTCCTGCTGCCTTATCTCATTACTTGTTCCTGCTCAGAGTCCTACCCGCATGTCAACCTAGTTGAAACCCTCCCATGTAACATTAATGAATATCCCTGCAAGGATATTGGTCCTTCTCTGATTCAATTGCAGGTCACCTCTACTCCAGCGATCCCAATGTTCTAAGAACTTGAATCCCTACCCCGACCCAGTTCTCAGCCAGAGATTCATTTACCCTAACCTTCTATTTCTGACCTCACTAGCAACTTACACCAGGAGTAATCTGGAAATCACTGCCCTAGAGGTCCTGCTTCTTAACTTCCTACTTAATTCCCTATACTCATTCCACAGGACCTTGTCCCTTATTCTACTTGTATCATTTGTAACAATATGACCTCTGTCTGTTTGGCCTCTCCCTCAGAAATTTTCTGCAGCCACTCAGAGACATCCTTGACCCTGGCACATGAGGCACGTGGGTTCCACACCTTCCTGACATCTCTTCTCCAGCACAGAATTTTCTATCTGCTTCCTTCACTGTACAATGTTCTGTCACTATCCCCCAACCTGACTGAACCCTTTAATTTTGTGCCTCAGAGCCAGAAACCTGACTACCACTGCTATCCCCCTCAACATTCTCCAAAGAGGTAGACATTTTAGTGAGAGGAATGGCCACAGGGCAACCCTGCACTGACTGCCTAATCCCCTGGTGGTCACTTACCTCTCTGAAGTCTCTGAGGTGACCACCTCAGTAAAAGTCTCATTGAAAAGTCTCAAGCAAGTCCCAAGACTTTAAACTCTCTCACTCTTGCTCAAAGCCCATGTGAAGCCTAAAGGTGAATAGGTGGACAATCTGGTGAGTTTCTCAGTTGAATGAAAAGTTGACAGGTTGGCAAGCACCTCCAAGAAGTAATGTAAAGAAATAAAACATTGCACTGTGAGACTCAACCACGAGAGCTGGAAAGAAGTGAATTACAGTTGTCTACCGTTACTCAGAGTGGCAAACTGCCATCAGTTCTTACTTGTGCCAGACAGTGAGACAGTTAAAAAGCTGTAACTGCAATGGCCCAAAGAATTAATAAGTAGTGGCTATAATTCAACCCACTTTCACCTTTACAGACTGTGGAGGGACATGCAGCACTTGGGAAAAACTGGTGTTCTTATTCCATTTAACTTCTCCACACCATTTACTTCATCCAACCTTCTTTTGGACCAATATCTATATTGAAATCTGGTGTGTTTGTGTATCCTTTCCTCAAATCAAACAATTGGATTATGCATTATATACTTAGTGGTCACTTTATTAAGTACACCTGTACACCTGCTTGTTAAATCAAGTATCTAATCAGCCAGACATGTGGCAGCAACTCAATGTATAAAAGCTTGCAGACATGTTCCAAAGATTCAGTTATTGTCCAGACCAAACAGAATGGGGAAGAAATGTGATCTAAATGACTTTGACAGTGGAATGATTGTTGGTACCAGATGGGGTGATTTAAGTATCTCAGAAACTGCTGATCTCCTGGGATTTTCACACACTACAGTCTCCAGAGTTTATAGTGAATGGTTTTTAAAAACAAACAAAAAAAGAACAAAAAACAGAGCAACAGTTATGTGGGCAAAAATGCCTTGAAATGAGAGGTCAGAGGGGAAATATCAGACTGGTTCAAAGTGACGGGAAGATGACAGTATTAGAACAGCGGTATGCAGAAGAGCATCCCTCTGAATGGACAACACACGGAACTGCATGGGCCACTGCATCAGAAGACCACAAACTCAGTGGCCACTTTATTTCATACAGGAAGTACCTGATAAAGTGGCCACTGAGTGTATGATTCTCATGAAGTTTATATTTTAATTAAAATACAATACTTACATCTTTGAAAATACTTACATACTTGAAAATGCAACAGAAACATATTAAAGAGTGAAGTGAGTATGATACAATCTATTTTCATAAATATCTGTCTCAGGGTAAGTTTTGTGCATTTCTATAAACATAACCTTTTTAATGTGTTCTTGGTGAAATGTAAGATTTATCATTTTCATAAGACAAATGAGGTTACCAATTACATCCGAGATATGGGAGTGAAACACACACTCCCGCTGCTGAATTACTGACCCATGTGATCTACAGTAGAGAAACAGAAATGTTCTTCATGGTGGTGTCTGTTTAGGACATGGTCTTTCTCAGCACTGCATTAGTTGTCAGTTTGCCTTTCTCGTCATAGCGGAGTCGCTGGTTTATGTGGACTGGTTCTTGAAAGTGTACAGTATATAGTGGATTCCAGTTAATTAGGATACATTGGTATCAATACATTTTGGCCCAATTAAGCAGCTTGCCCAATTAGCTGTAGCTTCATATAAATAGCTTAAAAGGTTTTAAAAGGCTAACTGAGTAATAAGTTCTGTATTTAAATGAAATATAAAACAAATTAGAACACTATCAATACTGCTACAGTTCTATAAAACTGTGCATTAATTCCTAATAATAATCAGCGGAGAAATTCTTGTAGTGTACAGTGACATGTTTGACTGTAAATGAACAAAATCAACAAAATCTGATAATGAACTGCCTTCATGCAATTCTATTGATGAGTGAGTCCTCCAAATCTCCGTTTTCATTGTAACATTCAACATGATTGTCAATACCTTCAAATTCTTCGTGGTTTCTAACTTGTTGAAGTAGTGGAATTGTTTCATTTTCACTCCTGGCCATTTCTGGCATTTCCAAGCATAATGCTTGAAACAACAGTAAGCAAAACAGTTCTGAATTGTCTTTGTGCTTATTTATTGCCAACTACCAGTGACAAAAATCACTGCTTTTGAATCAGAATCAGGTTTAATATCACCAGCATATGTCTTGAAATTTGTTAGCTTTGCGGCGACAGTATAATGAAGTATATGATAAATATAGGAAAAATCAATTACAGTAAGTATATTTATGTATAGTAAATAGTTTGATTTAAAATAGTGCAAAAACAGAAATAAGTGAGGTGGTGTTCATGGGTTCAATGTCAATTTAGAAATTGGATGGCAGAGGTGAGAAGCTGTTCCTGAATTGCTGAGAGTGTGTCTTCAGGCTTCTGTACCTCCTTCCTGATGGTTACAATGACAAGAGGGAATGTTCTGGGTGATAGGGTCCTTAATAATGGACATTGCCTTTCTGAGGCACCATTCCATGAAGATACCTTGGATGCTACAGAGGCTAGTACCCATGATGGAGCACATGCACACACAACTGATGCTATTTAAAAGCTGTTTGTTCTAAACACGGTGTTGGGTCTAACAACCACACAGCATGTGTGTCTGACACTAGTTAGAAACTGTTCAGTGACGGTCTCCTGTCCTAATTAAGTGGCATAGTGTCCCAAGTAAACAAAGGAAATCTCGGCTATTTTCTAGACTAGATTTTGTTCTTTAAGAGTTTTCCCAAATAAGCGGCTGCCCCAATTAACCGACGGCCTAATTAACTGGAATCCATTTGTATAAACGTGATACCAAGGGATGGTTGGGAATGGTGCTAATACAAAATATTCCTGTTTGTGCCAATGTGTGGGACCACAGGATGAAGTAAGAAGAAGTTATTCCAGGATGCTTTGACTGGTTAATGAAGAATGGAGGCAGAAACCTACAAGAAGAAAAGGTAAGTAGATGCAGATCACCAGAGGAAGATGCTTTCTTGTCACTGAATCAGAACATAGAACAGTATAGGACAGGCTCATAACCTTATAAATCTTTATCAGATCTCTCCTCAGCCTCCAGAGGTCCAGAGAAAACACCCGAAGTTTGTCCAACATCTTGTTATATCATATATCCTCCAATCCAGGCAGCTTCCTGGTAAATCTTTTATGCACCTTCTCCAAAGTCTCTACATCCTTCCTATACGAGGCAACCAGAACTCTATTGCAATATTCCAGATGCAGCCAAACCAGAGTTTTATAAAGCAAACTAGCTTACAGCAACAGCTTACCTTAAGGCATTATCTGGGGGGTTCTGCTGGTCTGTTTGTCACATCAGCATCATCTTCTAACTCTGACCTGGGTCAGAGAGGCATATATCCCGTCATATTTTATCTTAGTTCACTATGGAACCTCACCTAATATTCCCTTTCCCCATCTTACATTGCCAGTTACCACTGATGCAGACATTATTGCATCTTTCCACTTTAGCCATGGAAATTACTTCCAACTCTCTGTCCTTGAGTCGGTGGATAAACAGATCCTTTTGCTGCGAGGGCATGTGTTAACATAGATCATTGCCCTGGCATAGCCAGTGACAGTATTGGCTATTTGGTTGAAATTCTAACCTGAGGGGATGTTGCCAGAAAATGTCCGCAATCCTTTTCGCAACCATCACATGCAGCATCGTCACATCAACAGCAGTCAGATAAGCTTCAGCCTGGAGCATTAATGTATATCTGAACCAATAGTTTATTTTCTGATAATTTTTGTCATTCATTTTCCCATCATTTTGGCCTTGGCAAGGGTTATTAATGGACTAAAGACTTCTTACCCATTCTGTTAAATTTCACTTATACACAGTTAGCTACGTCTAAAATGAATGTGCTTTCTAAAACTGTTGAAATTGTCATAAGGATCAACGAATAATTGCCAAATGGTTTACCGGTTTAGCTCTGGTTTTATACATTCTAAATTGATTTGTATTAGTTCAACAGATGCATATTGACTAGGACTAAGAGAACACTTCAATGAACACCAGAAACTGTTGAGTAACACACTTCGTGATTGCTCTTTAAATATGAATCTGGAGAGCAAATATTAACATACTCTGAGTTGGAACTGTTTTATTCTAACTTCTTGTATGCATATTTTCCTGCAGAGCTGGAGGAAGAGCTTTGAGTGACCATTTCCCTTCTCTCAGTTTGGCCAATCAGGTGAATGAACATCTGCTCTAGTCAATGGTCCTTTGATGTGGCAGTGACCTCGGGGAAGTAAGTGTGAAATTCTCTTAGTCTGTGCAATTAATATCAAATCTCATGGAGCATTCATCTATCAGGTATCTGAGAAAGTGAGACAATGCCAAACATCTGGGCACTGATCTTCTGTAGATGTCCAACCCAAGCTAAAGCATGGAGCATTCCATTTCTATTGGTGGAGCAGTAACATGGGGTTCCTGACAGTACAAACCAACCTGCAAGATGCTGATGCAGAGCATCGATGATGTATCAGCAGTTTTGGAAGTGACTCAAGAAGACACGTGTACTCAAGGCATCAGCCAAATGTAAACACGTGGATTGAAGACTCAGTTGACTACTCCTTTGAATTTTAGGATGGAGCAGGAAGAGCAGCAAGATCCTGTAAATATTGACTCTATCCAAATTTGTCAACCAACCCATGGGGAATCCACAAAACATGTCCAATCTCATCCAAGGAAACACTTGCTTTAGCCAAAAATGGTGGCTAGTGATGTGCAATGTGGTTTCAACCTGTGTGCTTCTGCATTTCAATGATCTCTTAGAGGAGACAAAAGAAACAATCTGACTAAATGCAGGCAGTTCAGAAGAAAACTGTTGGTGAGGTATTTTTTTGTGGGACAACATGGATTTTGTGCCAGCATATTGCAGCATGGAAGTTGGAAACAGAATTGACCTCCTGCAGAGTCCAAGGATGCAGTTCATCCATTGTGATCGGAAGGGCTGGATAATGTGGCTCTTCAGTTTTACACAAATCCCCCTGATGGGGTTGCTAATCTAAATTGAAAAGGTAAGTGAAGGTAAATAATTTTTAATCTCTTAATCTCATTTAAATTAATTTTAATTTGCTTTTTTAAATAATACCTGATTTTAAACAACATATAAAAATATTTCCAGTATTTTAGCATCATTTGAAAGAGCTGCATGAGCTGTTGAGAGGTTATTAGGTGCTTAGTAACCATCAGTGCTCGGTATTTCACCTGATGGGACAGCTAGGACAGTGAGGCCCATCTGGGCCACTGGGGCTGAAAATGTTTAGTGCGATGCCCTCACAACCTGCCCATCAACTTCACTTTCTTCCCTCATGTTCCCCCCTCTCATTCCCTTTATTCCTTGGTCTACTATTCTCTCCTATCAGATCCCTTCTTATTCAGTCCTTTGACTTCCCTACTTATCAGCTCACAGCCTCTCACATTATTCCCTTCTCCCCCTCACCTGGATTCACCCATCATTTGTTAGCTCCTGCTCCTCCCCCTACCTTTCCCGTCTTGATGAAGGGCTTCAGTCTGAAACTTCAATTCTTCATTTTCCTCAGCCTGATTTGCTGAGTTCCTCCAGCATTTTATGTGTGTTTAGGCAATCAAGTATCAACTCAAGTTAATAATTAAAATGGTGCTTCATGGAAAAGGCCTGAATTAAGGATAAAATTTTCACTGGCCTGAAAATGATTTACAAATTAGAATCAGCATTTGTTCCCTCAGAACAAATGGATTGGTGAAAATTGCAAGACTTTTGTGTATGTATTCCTTCTTTTACAATAATGATTTTTTTTCTTCCTCTTAGCTGCTGCTACTAACAAATTTCATGACACGTGCTAGTGATAATAAACCTGATTCAGATAAATTAGTTGAAGGCAATTAACAATCAGTTTCATAATCTTAGGACATTTTATTTTAAATATTCACTTAAATTATTCCCATTTCATTTGTGTACAAGAGAGAATTTTTATTGATTTTCAAAAAAGGATAAAACTTGTTTGAGGCTAGCAGCAAGTATTTTACACACATCATAAATATTTATTTTGTTTGTAATTCACATCATTAAAATTACAAAGGTATGCTTAAGTTTATCTGCACCATACCCGATAATATATCTTCTTGCTATCTTAAATTACAAATCATATTTGTTTCTTGGATGAAATGTTATACAATAAAAACAATGCTGAAATATTAAAGTTGTTATGCAGAACACAGCTATTAAATTTAATAGCTGTCAATAAGGAATTGTTTCATATAAGCATGCTTAGTGGCTGTTGAGATCACATTAGGATTCTTCCAGACAGGAGGAAGAAGAAACTAACTCAACCAATTCAGGATTATTTTGACTTTTTATCCTATAAAACTGCAAGTTAGAGGCCCAATGTCAACACTTCTGAGAGTTCAAAGCCAAGGATTAGAGGCCAAAGGCCCAGAGGCAGCCTGACCTTGGGTTAGAAGCCTGTTTGTGTGTGTGGTTTGGGGTGGGGGGGGGGAGGTGGGGAAGGGTTTTGTTTTGCTGTTGTTGCTTGTGTTCCACTGAAAACTGTTAGTTCGGGAATGTGTGTCAACACTTGTGGGCTGCCCCCAGCACATCCTTGGGCTGTGTTGATTGTTATTGCAAACACATTTTACTGTATGTTTTGATGTACATGTGATAATTAAATAAAACTGAATCAAAATCCACTATTGTTTGGGAGCAGTGATATTTTTTTCCATCCACAATTGGCCTAACATTGTCGGAGGTTTCAGAGTTCTAGGTTTATATTATATTGGACATTCTGCAATCTTTTGCACTAGTTTAGAAAACATTGAAGTGGGTCAGGTGCAAAAAATGGAGAATGAGACTTTACATATTATATTTAACTGCTCTTAGGGAGGTATTTAAACCCCTGAATTGGAATGAAAGGCTGGATGGCTACAATAAATTTAAAAGTAGATTAGAAGTAATATTATTTTTTAAATTTTGCAAGTTAGAAATATGAATAACTTTCAAACAAAATCTGTAAACATAATAAAACTGATGCAATGATTTGGGTATGAAGAAGCATTTAGAAAAAAAAGTCAAATTAGTCAAATTTATTGATTTAACTATACTTTCAACTGAAATGTTAAATTAAGACCCATTTGACTTGCAGCTGGAACTAAAGTATGTCAAGGAAGCAGGTTTGAAGGGAAATTACCAATATCATCTTAACAATCTTTAACTTGTTGGGTATGAACTTCTTGGAATGTGAAAGGTGGCATGTAAACGTAAATCTGTTTCTTTTTCTTACTTGCCCAAAGATAGATTGTCAGCAGGATGGAAGGGATTTAACAAGTGTGATTGAGGTAATCAAAATGAAAACAGGAGTGTCAATCTACAACAACAAAGTGTTCTGGAGGGGTCACTCTCGTGGTTCATTCCATACTGGAATTCACAGACCCCTGGGAGTAAGTGACATAACTTATTTTTACTGAGGAAAAGCATATGGTACCATAGATCTAAAGACTGGAGGAGAAAAACTGATGGGAAAAAAGTTAAACATTGACATTTTAATGACTTCATTTAGTGCACTGTGTAGCAATTTAAATATTACAATTCGAGTTGCTTAACTGATAAAACAACCAAGGTGAAAGTCCCCACGTGGTCCAGTGAGCAGCTGAATTCCAGTGGATTCATTCTTTGCTATATTGGCTTAATCCAATTGTCATCGCCTACGCTGAATTATGGAGGAGGGATATAGCCTGAGAATCTGCTGCCAAAAGTTATGGAGCAGCCTGTTTGGAAATACATGGATAAATAGTATTGGACTTGACTGTTGATAATTCACTGTAACAGCTCTGGTATAATTGAGTGCTACCAGGGAGGGTGACAGAAGTGTGTGGTTCCTAAGGAAGCATTTTTTATATCACTAAGATGTTCTCAAACAGTGTGTATTAAAATTTTATACTGAGATTTTGCTTAAAACTAAAAGAATGCACTCTACAATTTTTACTGTAGTTTTCATATGTGAACTGAGATTTCTTGAAAGCATCATCAGTGGGGTAAAGGAGAAAGGTGAGACATCATTTCTAATAGTCTGGTTCCAATCAATTAAGAACCAAGGTGCAATACTGCCACTAGCTTATGCTACTTTACCCCAATCCATAGACAAGTCTGGCAGATTGTATGATTTTAAAAAAAAATTATTATGTTACATAATCAGAGTAGGGGAGATCGCTATTTAGAAGAACAGCAATGTAGTAGGCATGATCCTGAGAGAAGTGTGGAATAATGATTGTAAATTCATCTGATAAGGTTTCAAAAATCATGCATTAATTATTGAACACAATTTGCTAAAGAAAAGAATATTTTAATTCTATTTTTGTTTATTGTGTCAATAAACATTCTCAGGAGAATATTCCCTGCAACTATCAGTACAATGATTATTTAAGGATGTTAGTTTCGGTATAAATAGCATTTTGCATAAGGTAAATTGAGTGTGAATAGCTGTATTTACAATAATTTACTGGGGAAAAATGAAATGCTTTCAGAGTAAGACTGCTCTGAGCATGAATTCTCACTAAACAAGATTGCAGATAGTAAGTCAAGAAGAGGTCTGCAACATTCTGATTTTAACTCACTGTCTCTGGAGCTAGTATTTATTGGATCCCTAGACAGTTAAACTCTTGAGGCATTTTCCAGTTGGTATTAGTAGCAGTGGGAAGCACACTTATAAAGAATATAATGGTCTGTGTATTCCAAGTACTGTACAGTCCTATATTTCATTCCTCACAAATGCAGAAAGTTGCAAATGTGAGTCCATTCATACCAAACAACACTTGATTATTGTGCGTAATCTTCAATTGTGTCATTATATTCAGGGCTGGAACAAAGCATTGTTTAGAATTTGTTCATTAAAATTAGCTGCTTCAATTTGATGTCACCAGAGGCTGCTTTCTTCCCCCACCCCCAACACTAACCCCAATCTCAAACCTAATTCATCTACGTTCTGGCAACGTATTAAACAATTGGATTGGTTTGTTTGGGTGGCATGGTAGTGCAGCCATTGCGCAGCTCAGGGTCTGATCCTGACCTCAAGGATCATTAGCGTGGAGTTTACATATTCCCTTCACAACTGTCTGTGAAATTCCACTGGGTATTCCTCCCACATCCTAAAAATAAGTGCTTGTGAGTTAATTGGCTATTTTAAATGACCCCCTATTGTAGGACTGCTAAAAGAATCTTAAGAGAAGTTGATTAGCATTTGATAGCGAATCAACTGCATAGTTAAAGGGAAAGAGACTGATGGGATTAGTCTGCTGGGAGCTGGCATGGACCCAAGGGGCTGAAGGGCTTCCTTCTGTGCTGTAATAAGCAACCTTGTTTCATAGAATGGGATCTCCCTGCATTTGAATTTGGAATGATGATACATGAAATTGCTATCCTCATTATAGGAACTGAGTCATTGAAAATTTCAGGGAGTTCACAATCAAGGGTTAAATTCAGCAGGTGACTTAATCTGAGTGACATAGGTGGACCTCTTATCACCAACCTATAAAAATACATTGGAAGTATTCTGCTATTAGTTACTCCCAAAAATAAAAGGCACATAAAATCAACATGTTAATGAACAAGATGAAAGTAAGTTCATTAATACACTAAAAGCTGACAATACACAAGTGAAGTTGTTGTCATAAGCTGTTGAAAAGATTTGTAAATGTGTGTGTGTGTGCGCGTGCATGTGGCTTATCTGAAACTGGAAAATTCAAGGTTCATCCCATTGGGTTGTAAACTAACCCATCAGAATATTTTGCTCTTCCTATTTGCCTTTCGTCTCTCCATTGCATAAATTCTGCGGTCTAACAGGTCAGTGTTGGAATAGGATGGAGAGTTAAAGTCAAATGCACCCGGTAGCTTGGGCAGCCAGCGTAATTAACTCTGTGATCACCTGGTCTATACTTGCTTTCACCATTGTTGGGAAGGCCTCATCATGAACACAATGCAGTAGATGAGGTCAGAGGGTACACAGGTGAATCTTATGCATTACTGTGAAGGGATGTTTAAGTCCGTGGATGGTGGTGTGGGAGGAGATGAATGTGCAGGTGTTACACCTTCCTTGATGGCAGGGAAAATACAAAAATAATGGTTCCAGCCGAAAACAGAAAGGAGGGATAGTGGATTAGTGTTGGAATAGGATGGAGAGTTAAAATGGCTTGCAAATGGTAGCTTGGATGGCCACTGCAGACAGAATGCAGTTATTCTGTATCCTTACGTATCATACAATCACATTGGAGCTGGTAGAGATGGCAGAGGATAATGTGTTGGATGTGAAGACCAGTGAGGTGAAAAGTGAGGACTCAGAACATTATCACTGTTCTGTCAGGGATGGGGGATGTTTGAGAGCTAATATATATTGGAAATGAAAGAGACTCCTATCAGGACTCGATTGACCAAGCTAACTTTCTGTTGGAAGAGGGGCATTTCAGGAACATTAGAACAGATACAGCAGAGATGAAGGAATTAAGAAAATATTGTGGGACTTAGGTTTATGGAAGATTCTGCAGCCAAGCCTGCCTCCTGGGATAGAAAGATCTGAAAAAAATAAATAATCTTGGTGAGTTTGAGGACAGGCTGGAAGTTGGTGGGAAAGGTAATGAAATTGATCCGTTACATTTATTTATACAATCCTAGTATTCTAATATTCAAATCAAGACTAAATGAATAACAGGCAACAGGTTATTATTTCTTTATAATAATGTATGTGGGTAACCAAAAATAATTTGGGGTGATTCTACTGTGTAGATTTGGGTTACTTCTTTTATAATCCACATAATTGAGAAGACTCATGGGTCTGGATTTCTGATTTCCATGGGGAGGAATTTTTTACAGGGCAGCATGTTGTGTGTGAGCTGACTCATTATAAATAAGTGTACATTGATTTGAGTAGGTCCCACACTGAGTTCTTCATGTTGCTTGCCTGTACAGTAGTTAAAAAGAGTAGAAATTTTCACATTATTCTCCAGATACTTTCATTTAGATCTGTATTAGTATATTTCAGATATGTTTATTTAGTGTCCACTTTCCATAGCTATCATTTTTGCTGTCCTCCCTGTAGTTGATAAGCAATAGCATTCCAATGGCCTTGTCAGTGGTTGTTTTGGATATGGAGGAGTGAAGGTATGTGGAGTGAAAAGAAGGAATAACATCTTCATAACCAGCACCTGGCACCCACCCACCGGGATTCGCAGAATTATCACATGTAAGAATTAGAACATGTCATAGATGACCTTGTACTTCAGTGGGGAGGCAGGTGCATATATTGATGGCTGCAAAAAAAAAAAATCCTGTACAAACACAACAATATTTCTTGCAATTAAGATCACTAAAACAAATTTTCATGGAAGGTAATCATTTAAAGCAAACTTTGTTATTTGACCACACTATCAGCATAATAATAATGCTAGGGCCTTCTCTGCTAAGAACATATGTTTGTTACTTTGCTAGTAGAAAGGAGGAAGAAATGGAGGAGATTAATCATTTATACCAGATATCCAGAATCCCATGACTGCAGATACTACTGCTATCTCATATCATCATATTGTGATTGAAGGCATCACAAAAATCCTAGCATTTGTGAACTGAAAGGAGTTCGTTCCATCAGTGGTCAGATGGTTTTGGACTATTACAACTGAATAGTACAGGTGTGTTCAGGATATGCCAGCTATTCTGCTCAATAATTCTTTAATTTTAGTGACAGTTGATGACACCATTACTCGGTGAAGCT
This sequence comes from Hypanus sabinus, assembly GCF_030144855.1. Taxonomy (NCBI): domain Eukaryota; kingdom Metazoa; phylum Chordata; class Chondrichthyes; order Myliobatiformes; family Dasyatidae; genus Hypanus; species Hypanus sabinus. Next base: position 143,423,226 of record NC_082709.1, on the reverse strand, counting down.
TTTGTATTATCTATACTCCTTGTATTCCGAGGGATTATCATTCATTCTTTATAGATTGCTGATGACACCTCCATGACTAACCAGATGTCAAGGAAATCCAAAGAAACAGTGCATTTAAACAAGTGACCTGATGCCATGGGATCTCACGGGTTAGGGCTATTAATCAGAAAGTACACACATGGCCTGCAGAATTTTCTGCTGAATGTTTATTGGGTCGGTTCACCTATTATGAGGAGTGTGGGTAGATTTATTGTTAAAATAATTATTTTTGAAACTGCTTAGTTTCAAGTTTAAAGAAATTTTAATTAGTGTTTTCTTTAAAAAATTGGAGGTTGTCATCCTAGTTTACCTTAATACAAAACCACCATAAAAATGTCATCTTGATTTACAAATAAAACAAAGCCCAAAGGCGTTTGTATTCTTTACTGACCCAGTAACATCAAATGCAATGTTGCAATGTTTGCTCTTTCTGCAGTTTGTCAGTTTACAAATTTTTGCTATGTTCATATTACTCAGTTTGAAGCTCAAGGATTTTGTCCTTGCTCTGGTTAGGCATATTCTTTCCCTTCTATTTTATAATTCCCAATTAGTTGAATTGCAATAAAAGAAATAATATAAGGAACACTTACCTATATGCAAACGTACTCAAGCAAAACAGTCAGTTAGTGAATCCTTGTTAATTTATCCATAGCAATCCCATTTAAAATATAAAATGGGAAACCCCCGTAATAAAGAATATTTTTTCCCTTTGTTTTTACTGAATTGGGGAGTTTAGAACTAATAATTAAAAACAGCTCGGTGCCAATTTTGTCATCCTTCAAGCTTTTTTCTCCACCATGCATCTTTTTATTTTCTTGCAGTGAAGTCTCAGTAAGCTGTCTTCCACTGTAAGTCATTCTTTTACATATGTGGAATTGGTTTGTTTCCTTTCCATTATCAACTGTTTTTTTAAAGTTAAGCTCAGCATCAATCAAATATGACTTGCTTCTGTCTTTAACTTTGCTCATAACATTTTCATGTTAATCAACCACACAGGGAAAAAAAATTTTAAATTCTCCATTTCACCCTAGCTACAAAGTTTCCCAAAGTACTTAACTAGGTTTACAGGAATTTTGGAATTTTCTATTCTGTTGATTTTGTAACAATTGGAATTTTGCACCAGGTACAGCCACAAAGATTGTATAATTGAAAAATTGTTCAGAATTTTATCAATTATATCTTGTTTTCCTTGCTGATGCTAGATCTCCGCCAACAGTAAAGAGTACTATTCAAAGATAATTTTCATCCATCTCTAGCATGTTTTGCGAGTGACACTCAAGTGTAAATAGTATATGAATATTGCATTGTTTGATGGTGTATTGGACTCTCAGTCTAATATATGAAATGACTGCTTTTGCATTTGGAAATAACCTTATGTTAAATAGCACTTCCAACATAAAGAAAACATTCCTAAGTACTTCGCACAGGTACTATTGGGGGAACAAATGCCAGGTCAGAATAGCAATAATAGAAGTGATCTGGAGCTTGGTTACTGAGATTTGTGGGGAGCCTTAGCAGATCTAGAAGATGCAGAAAGATTAGGGAAGAAATTTCAGAGTACAAGGAATTGATCAGGCTGAAAGCTTGGCTGCCAATGGTGCTGCAGAGGGTGCAGTGCTTGAGGAGCCGAAGAAAATGGGAGGTGGGTGTTCCGCTAATATTTTACAATGGGAAAAATTGCACTGCGGGTGAAGTTACATGAGTAAGTGGGAGGGGTGAAGCAAACTAATGATAAAAGTGTACAAATTTAAAGACATTGGGAGTAAAAATGGTTCAACAATAGCAGAGGTAATAGACAACTTGGATTCAATATAGTATAGCCTACTGAGAAGAGGTTTGGATGAACTAGTCTTCCACAGGTCAGAAAGACATGGATGAAAGTTTAAATATTGTTGCATGAGGTTGCTTGTAAAGGACTGAGACTAACTGCAATCAAGCTAGCATACAGGCTATTCATCTTTACTAAGTATAGACTGCTGGAGTAGATGGGCTGAATGGCCCCTTTCTGGGCTGAAGTGCCCTATGACTCCGTGTTATGAACAGGTTTGGAGTGAGGCAGGAGGTATGCATGGGAAAGATTGAGATGTTTCCTGTTCCGCTAATATTTTACAATGAGACAAAATTTCACAGCAAGTAGCTTTATAGGGTCAATTTCAATGTGCAATATCTACAGGTATCAATGAGGGTTGGAGCCTCTGATTATAGTTCTTGTTCTAACAACACAATTAAATTTAATTAAGTTAATTGTGAGGTCTCACTAGCCTCCCCAGGATCCTGGACACCTTCAAAAGGCAATCCCTCAAAAAGGAGGCATCTATCATTAAGGATCCCCATGGTACTGGTACTGGTACCATGGCCATGGTACTGGAAAAGAGGAGGTATAGGAGCCTACAGACACACACACAATGTTTCAGAAACACAGTCTTCTGCTTCACTATCAGATTTCTGAATGGACAAGTGTGAGGTGTTGCACTTTGGGAAGGCAAACCAGGGTAGGACTTGCATAGTGAACTGCAGGTTGCTGAGGACTGTATTAGATCAGAGGGATCTGGGAATGATACATATCCATATTTGATTGGACACACCATCAAAGGTTACTGGGAGAAGGCCGGGAAGTGGGGCTGAGGAGAGGAAAAAAGGATCAGCTGTGATTGAATGGCAAAGCAGACTCCATGGCAAAGGGTCTCGGCCCGAAATGTCGACATCACTTCTCCCTATAGATGCTGCCTAGCCTGCTGTGTTCCACCAGCATTTTGTGTGTGTTGTTTGAATTTCCAGCATCTGCAGATTTCCTCGTGTTAATTCTGTTCTTATGTCTTATGATCATAATTCCTTGTAAGTTTCGTCACAGGTAGATAGGCTTTTAAACAAAGCTTTTGCCACATTGGCCTTCATAAGTCAATGTATTGAATAAAGGAGTGAGTTGTCATGTGAAGTTGTATAAGACGTTGGTGAGGCCTAATTTGGAATATTGTGTGCAGCTTTGGTCACGTACCTACCGGGAAAAAGTAAACAAGGTTGACAGGGTGCAGAGAAAATTTGCAAGTAGATGAGGACCTGAGTGAAAATAGGGGACACCTCGCTCTCCCTTATCAGGGAGAGAGAGAGAACCTGTGGGTTGTCGAATTCTGATGAAATGTGAAGCTTCCAGGGTAACTGCAAGGTCTGTGTCTTTGTTATCGCTTAGCTCACGTTTGGGCTCAGTGATTGTACCAATGCGTGTTTAATTTTGCTGGTGGGGGGAAGGGGGATCGCTGCTTTGCTGCCACTTACACGCGGGGGGGTAGCTGGGGGGTTACTTCTGGGTTGTCACCTTTAACTATCATTCATTCTTTGGGGCACTTCTCTGTTTTCATGGATGTTTTGTGAAGAAAAGCATTTCAGGATGTATATTGTATACATTTCTTTGACATTAAACTTGACCTTTGAACCTTTGAGTTAAAGAAGAAGGTGGAATAGGCTAGGATCTTATTCCCTAGATTGTGGGAGAATGAGGGGAGATTTGATAGAGGTATACAAAATGATGAGGGGTATAGATAGGGTAAATACAAGCAGGCTTTTTCCACTGAAGTCGGGGAGACTAAAATTAGAGGCCATGGGTTAAGGATGAATGTGAACTGTTTAGTGAGAGGGGACTTGTTGATGTGGGACAGTAGCATAGTGGTTAGCACAATGTTTCACTGTACGGACGTCCTGGGCTCAATTCCCACCACTAACTCCTGTAAGGAGTTTGAACAATTTCCCTATGACACACGTGTTTCCTCCTGGTGTTCTGGTTTCCTCTGGTTTCATTGTAAATTGTCCCACGATTGGGCTAGAATTGGGCAGCATGGCTCAAAGGGCTTATTCTGCTTTGTATCTCAATATATTAAAAAATAGACTTTTTCACTCAGAAGATGGTGAGAGTGTAAATTGGATGCATGTTTGATTTCACCATTTAAGAGAATACTGGATCGATACATGGATGGGAGGGCTATGGTCCAGGTGTAGCTCAGTGGGACTTGGTAAAATCATTGTTTAGCATGGATTAGATGGGCCGAAGGGCCTGTTTTTATGTTGTGGTACTCTATGACTATAATATGATTGCACAACGGTATTTTTCAAATCAGCATGCCATTAACTAAATTTTACAGCAGTTTTCAACAGTAATTTCCCTTATGAAATTGTTGTATAATTATGTGGAATGTTGATAGCTCTTCTTTATAGCCTTTGAAACATTTTTTGATACTGAATTACTCCTTACATATTGCAATAATCTCTACATCTCATAGTTTTCCCATGTTATAAACTGTAATACCATGAACTGAGAAAACCTAAAGATCCCTCCAATACAATGCTATGACTACTGAACAGGCTATTTGTTCTGAATTAGTGTTAGCAGTCGCTTTTCCTAACACTATAGTTGAGTACTAAGAAAAGTAATTTCAACATAAGTTGTGGATCAAAGCTAACTACCTGATCATTCAGTGAGATGATTCTGTGTTTAAACCTCACTTCAGAGACCTAGGTGGACTTTGCAGTGCACAACTACATAAGTGCCATGTTATTTCAGACATTCTTTTGAAGTTGATGTTGAATTGCTCTCTTTGACATATAAGATTCCATGAAACTATTTTAGGAGCAGAAGATTCTTCCCAATGCAATGGGAAATCCTGAAATGCTGAGAAGTTCTTTAACATCAAGAATATTGTGTTATAAATGTAGGTTCTCCCATTACAAATAAAACAGTGAAATAGACATTATTGTATTTTATACGTTGAATTATTTCTCAATGCCTAATTCAGTTTTGTTGTGGGATGAAAAGAAAGCCTGGTAGGGATTTAAATTTCTGACAACACACACAAAATGCTAGTGGAACACAGCAGGCCAGGCAGCATCTATAAGGAGAAGCACTGTCGGCATTTCAGGCTGAGACCCTTCGTCCACCCTTTAAATTGCAGGTCTTTCCCAGATTACAGTAGTGTTTTGTTCCTGTGAACTGCTTGCAACCCAGACAGTTCATAAGTTGGAAATGTGACCATGAGCTAAGTCCCCAGGCTGCAGGAGATGCCTGCAGCCCTGCAGTAGCTGGCAAATCCATCATGCCAGTCTCCCAAATGCTTGCTCATATATACTGTATGGATGTTTGTAACTCGGGACAACCTGTACCTGTTGTTGCTTTCCAATGATGTTAATAAAAAAGAAAATTGGGCAGGAAAAATAAGAAAAAGAAAAAAAATAAAAATAATGTCTGATTTGATACTACCCATTCTACATTCACCAAAGTTGAATTTCAGTTCCCTATGCTTTAAAGGATTGTCCAAATACATAATTATATAAAGAAAGAATAAAGAACTGAACAAAAACACAAAATGCTGGCAGAACTTGACACCCAGTTTACTTGAAAGATGAATTCTATTGTTATAATGAACTCTCATTCTCATTTAATGATTTAATGAAAATGGGAATGAGACATTACAAGAACAATTTATATATATAAACATTTTTAACAGCAAAGTACCTCAATCAACTTTACACAGGTGCCATCAAATAAACTTTTACACCAAGCCTTAAGGGAAATATTGGAGGAGATGACCAAAGGCCTGGTTAAAGAGGTAGGTTTTAAGGAACATCTAAAAGAAAGAAACAGAGACAGGAGGTTAGGAAAGGAATTCCACAGCTTAGAGTCTTGCACTGGCCCTATTAAATTAAAAACCCAACTGCTGGAGAAGACCTATGGGTGAAGCAGCATCAGCATAGGCAAAGAGTTGGTCACGTTTCAGGACAGGACCAAATTCCTGCAACAGATTCTGTGCTTCAGCTTTCAGAATCTGCAGTCTTTTGTGTTTCCATTGGTCCAATTAAATTTGGGAATGATTAAGAAACGACTCTGGAGGAGTATGTAATAAAGCTGGGGATGAATTCAGTGCTAGGGAGGGATTTAAAATTAAGGTGCTGCTTAATAGATCAGCAAATACAGGCTTGATTGATGAACAGTTATGGGCTAGATTACAAACACAGGGATGGAATGAAAATGTTGAGATGAATTCTCACTTAATGCTTCTTGAGTGGTGCTAGCTCATCACAAAGTAAGGTTACTAGTATTCTACTACTGCAGTCTCAGCAGCTTAGTGTTAATAGGATATTCTGTTTTTATTTCAGATTTCCAGCATCAGCAATATTTTGTTTTTGTACAACCAGAGTGCAGAATTTCTCTGCATAATGGAATTGATTGCTTTTTTTTAATGCAAGGTTAAATTGTGCGTAGATTTTTAAAAATATGCCTTGGAGCAATTGGAACCAAGAAAGCAATGTTATCTATATTTTCTATAAACACTGTAACAAAACTAGCGCAGTCAAATGAAGAATGGTTCTAATGGATGTTGTTTTGACCTTTCCAGCCACAACACTATAATGCTCTTTAAAGGAAATCTTCAGTTTAAAAGTAGCACGTTCAATAATTTTATATGAATAAAATATCAAGAATTGACACATGCCAACATTACTAAATTAAAATGAGCAAATAAGTTAGAGTCTTGTTGCCCTGAACATTTAGATATCTGTAATGTTTTTTTTGTCTCTGAAGAGTTCTCTTCGGTACTCTGGCACCATAAGTAACATATGTTAAAATAAAACTATAAACATTTTTGAGAAGTGAAGTAGTAGTTCTGGCCTTCCACCTCTTGTCACTGTTTTCTGTTAAGGGTTCTGCAATTATTCTTTTCAACTTTCTTCTGCTTTCCTCTCTCCCTTCCCCACCCCCACAAACAGCCTGTTTTCCCTGCAGAGTGCTATATAAGGACAGACACAATAGTTTCACAACATAATTTGCTCCACGATCTGAACCAGATTGCTTAACCTACTAAATTGAGGATGTTATGTATGAAAAGGGTTCATACTTAATTTGTTTTTAAAAAAACATATTTAAAACAAAGTGTCTTCAGAAAAATATATAAATGCTTACACTTAGGTTATCACATACATTTACTGCAAATAGTTTTCTTCATTTTTTTTGGTCTGAAGCACAGAAAAAAGAGGCAGCTGAAAGGAACAATCTCTTTAACTGATGTGTTTGTGTTTAGTACGATGCCTCTTCTGTAAATCTGAAGCTTCTGTTCCAGTTTTATGACATTAAATATTAAGAGCCTAGAATTAATAATGAAGGTTGACAGCTCATCTCTACTGTCACAGAGGGGTTCTTCCTTTGTCTAGGAGTCCAACAGTGCACATATTCAGTTGAAGGGAGTTTCTGTTGTCAGGGCCTCCTGTCCCTAGACGTCATGGTGGATGAATAAATTGCTCCTGTGCCATCGTCACATGAGTCTGAGGAATCACTTTCCAAATGGGGCTTGTAACGCACTGGCCCGGGCTGGTACTCCATAATCAATGTTGTATCAGAAAATCTGGACTGGAAAGCAAGCTGAAAATGTTAACATGTCAGACTCTGCAATAACGGAATAACTTAGGAACATGCTCGAGATAGTTTTGTCTTTCTTCCTCCAAAAATAGCATGTGAGAAAACTTAATTTAAAAAAAACTTCATAGCAAAAACAGATTATACTAAATAAACTGCACAAAATACACTTCATGCAACAAAGATATCTTCATTCTTTCAACTGTTTTACGAATATACCAGGGATTTTTAAAACCAATGATTTTTAAAACCAACACCACACTTTTTGATTTGGTTACTAATGAGAAAGTTAAACACCGATGCAATAGTGTCATATTATCATTTCCAACACACAAGCTACATTAGTTATGTTGGAAGTCAGTACTAAAGCTAAAGCCAGAATCACAATTAGAAATAAACATAAACACTAAATTTACTGGAAAAGCATTGTGAAAATGTTTGAAGGATGAGGAATCTAGTTTGAAGGTCAAAGTTAATAACAAATTATTTAACTGATGAAGCCAATGATGAGACATAACACAAACAGTAGCTAAGAAAAGATTTAAATGTATTTTCACACTGAAATTCTATCAATTCTGGCCTAAATTCTTGAATCTGATCCTCAGTCTGATGGAGATATTGTTAAGTACTGTGTTGACATGTGAATTTTTTTGTTACATTATTATTAACTGGCAGAACAGCAGGGTGCAGTAGGAGAAAACTGTAATAAACACAGATTTCTCCATGCTCTGACCCTTCTGCTCACTGGAAGCACAGAAATCACACTGGTATATCAAAAGGCAAGTCACAGATTTCCTGTGATCTCAAGGATGCTTCTGCAATCCCAGCCTAAGAGAAAGATGGTAAATTTTACTGTTGAATTTTCATGTCTGGTTCGGTTATGGGGACGATGAGTGGGAAGATAAGGGGACTCTTAGTCTAGTAAACAGTATGTAATTCTGTGCACTTTATTGTCAATATTCTGTATGAAGTTTATCTGAGAATGTATTTCCCCCTTTTTCCAGAAGTAGCAGCAGCTCTGTTCCTGGCACAATCACAGAATCTTGAGCGAACAATAGTAGCGAGGGTAGCACAGCACCGACACCAACAAGCTGTTCATCGTTTAACAAGAACTGAAAGGGTAGATTTTTGACATAAACTTAGCTTTTCTTATCAACTCTGCTGCTCTGCAGAGTTTGACAGGAAAAAGAGACTACAAGTAATGGCAATGCAGAACCATGTTTCCAAAATCTTGTCTGTGGGTTATATGGAAAAACATTAAAACATATTGGACTCTGGAGAAAAAAGAAGAAAAATAACACAGCACCAACATTCTTTGATTTAAAATTAAATTCTACTGAATTTATTAAGAAACTTAAAAGCCTGCAAAGCCTTTAAGTGATTCCGCAGGACTGTTTGGAAAAGCAAGAAAATAGGCAAGGATTCAACTATTTTGGATTTCAGCCTTGACTGATGCTATATGACAGACTGAATTTCTGCCCGAAAACTATAGGTATAGAAGCAGGGAGCGTGGGATACAGTTCTGGATGTTCCTATGTCTTTGCTCAGATTCAAGATACTTTTTCCAAAGTAGATAGCAAAGGAGTAAAGGCTGTCATAAAACCTGATATCCTGATCAAGATCTTTTATTTAAATACATTCTCTCAAAACAGGCGTCATTTGGGTGTTCTTTCGGGACTGTTTGGCCTGATGTCCTTTAATGAGCGAACTTGTTGAACAACTTGGGGTCTCTTTGGTGGCTAGATAGTCTCCATCCTCTAATGATATTTGAATTAAGGGAGCATGTGAAATTTCAAAGTTCAAGGTAAATTTAAAGTACACATGTCACATATACAACCACGATTAGTTTTCTTTTGGGAATACTTAGTAAATCCAAGAACACCACATACAACAGGGCAGTAAAACAGCCAATGAAAGAAAAATAATCAATAAACAATAAATATCAAGTTTGTGGGATGAAGTGTCCTTAAAAGTGAGTCTATGGGCTGTGGGTACATAGCTTGAGGGATCAACAACTGGGATTCCTGCCAGGCACAATGCAATCTTATTCAACTTTTGGAAGTAAGAGTACTGTAGTTCTCTCCCTTTGACAGAAGCCTGGAAAAATGACGTGGGGATATTTGTCACTTCTGTGTAACTGGAGTTGATGCAGTCTGAGACTAGCTTAATAAATGTTAGAGTTTGTAACTTTATAAAATTTAAATGCAAATACAGGGCAAATACACTCAGGAGAAAATCATGTATGAATCTTCATTCAAAACTGTACCTTTATGAAATATATTTAGCAACTGAGAAAATACATTTCTAACTGACAATGTTTGGCTGTGAAACAAGGGTGTCACTTCAAAGGCTGAAGATTAAAGTTTTCAAGGTTTTGTGAAGAAAACTGTTATATTCAAATCTCAAATGATATGTTTCTTTTGGTATTATAGATGGGGGTGAAGATGTGAGATAGCAGCCAATCAGAATTGCATTGTGAGAGTCACATCCACCTAATTATGAGAATTGCATCCTCATTCATGATCTTTTGTAGCCAGCCTAATTTTAATAGTGCAGCTGATCTCCTGTCACTCAACAAGGCTATGAAACAATTCACCATCTTGTCTTTCAAAGTCCTCTAGCTACTTAGGGGGACGGAGTTGCTGATCTTTCAAAACTGCAGATTTGTGACAAAAATTTGTAACTTATGAAAACACTACAGAAGATTGTTCAGGAGAAAAAAAGGCATAGAAGCAAATGAAATGTTTAGGACAGGTATAGGAATTTTTACTGATTAGTGATTGTTACCTGCAAAGCTGTTAAATTCAGCTGGCCCCATGTCTCTCTGTCAAACCCAAACACAATTGCATTGGCCAGTCCATGAAGTGGAGCAGTAATAACGTGAAGGAGTGTCAGGACAAAAACGGGATGGTTAGGATCAAATGCATTGTGCAACCTAATATTGGAAAGAGAGAACAGAAGACATTGAACAAATTGTGCATATTTTTAACAAACTTACCAAAAACATAAAGACTAAATTTCGCCGTCAATTTACTTTTTACAGAACCATTAATGTGTGCAATGGAAGAGAAGTCAGAGTCAAAATAAATGGAGATCATCCTGGAGCTCAGCTGCAATAAATACCCTAAATTTATTGACTTAATTTCACCATATTTGCAGTTTTTTCAATATTCACAGTGGCCATATAATTCAAATATATTTCTGTATCCAGAGACTTTAAAATCTCATTAACTCTTTAAAACATTTTCCTTTAAGTATAAATAATTTTCAGCTAACAGCTCCATATAAGAAATACTTCATACTTTGAGGACTCCTTATAAAAGATGGATTTTTTGTGCACAGGGATTGGAGAACAACAATAGTGGATAGTGATCCTAAAGTAAGACATCATAACATTTTCATGAGAGCATGAAGTTATTTGAATGATACTCTAAAATTAATAATAATTAAATTGGAACCAGCATGCAAAAATACATAAACAGTAATTTGAGTCTCAATGTGGACAAGCCGACAGAGATGATTGTGGACTTTAGTAAGGTGCAGGCTGATCGCTCATTGCTACATGTAAACAGCTCCTCCACGGAGAGAATTGGGAACACCAAGTTCCTGAGAGTGCACATAATGGACAATCTCACTGGACCCCTCAATACCACCTCTTTAGTCAAGTAAGCGCAGCAGTGTCTCCACCTCCTGAGAAGATTGAGACAAGGAGGGTTCCTCCACCAACCCCTCCCCACTCTCCCCATTTTAACTTTTAAAGGAGCACCATAAAGAGTATGCTGGCGAGCTGCATCACTTGGTATGGGAGTTACAAGGCATCTGACCACAAAGGATTGTGAAGGCTGCTGAGCGGATTATCAGGGTGACAGATACTGTATACCCTTAGCAATCTCAATGATCCCTCCCATCTGCCCAACAATCTCTTTGGCCCCCTATCAGATACAGTAACATTAGGACAACAACAATTAGGATGGAAACAGCTTCTTCCCCCAGGTTGTGAAACTACTGAACTCCCTGCCGTCATCTAGGTCTCAGCCTGTGTCATAAATGCACCTTATTATTTTTTAATTTCTTTGTGGTGATATTACTTTATGTATCATGTTGTGCACCTCGGTCCAGAGAAAGGTTGCTTCATTTCAGTATACGTGTGTTCGGTTGAATGACAATAACCTGAACTTGAAGCTACTATACAGTTAACCCTGAATTAAGTTAACTTGAAAGCAGCTTCTATTTTATTGTGATCATGACAGAAGGTCCTGCTGTAAAGTGCATCCCTGTTATGAAATAAAATATTTGATGACTTTATGTCTTCGGACAATTATGACTACACATCTAATGTACTTCAAAAGCTAAAGAGCTTGATTTATCCCAATGTCAGGGAAGTTGCTATATAAGTTTCTTTACATGAGTTGTGTACCAATAAAAGAGCAACAGTACAAAAGCCAGTATAAACATTGGATAATTTATTTGTTCCTTTGCACAATAACTGAACAATACCCATGCAACTAGAACATAGCTGGAGAGGAAACGTAAAATATTCCCTTGGAATATATTTTCAAAGGCCTAATTTAATTTAATACAGTTGAATTTCCTTAAAACACATCACCCTGAGGTAGGAATGTGGTTAAAAGATACATATTTGGTTGCCAGGCTGTCTATCCATTTCGATTAGTGTACAGTACAAGAATTGCTTTTTATTGTGCATAAGTAAAATTGTTAAGTATCAAAATGGATGCAGCACAATCAACTTAGTTTTGTGTAATTCAATTCAGAAACCCAGTAAATGTTTCAACTAGATCAAGGCATTGAAAGCAAGGCAAATTCACTGTCAGTACAAGCAAGGTGGTTTTGAGTTTATCAGAAACATGCAATAGTTACTGATTCAGTACAAATCCATCTCCTTTAAACCAAATTTAAAATGGCACAAGAAGGTATAAGTTTTTACTTTTGAGCACAATTGGATTAAATAAATTCAGCCTATTTGCATATCTTAATTTTAATTCACTACTGCAGTAAAATTTAGGATAAAGCTATAGTATAAGTGAGCTTGTAGCTACAAAAAGAGTTAACACAATTCATATGAACCAGTGATTGAAATGCAAACTCCTGCACTAGCATACAAGTGCTGTTTAAGCAACCCCACTGGGTGCCTGTAGTGTCGTTTCAGAGGGAGAAGTAACATTTATTTCTGACAGACCACCTACACGTTTAAATTAGCTTTTTTTAAAAGTTAAGTGCTTGGCCTTTTGTCCCAGCTAAGCTGCCCATTTTCAGATTGTTTGCTTGGGCTTTACCTTCTAAATCTGTGCTGCTCAAGCTATTTTGTTAGTCAGAACACAAAAGTGTAATCATTAGGATTGACCTTCAACAAAATAGCCACCTGAATTAGTGCAAATGCCTTTCTCCATCTGAAGCAATGAAACATGTAGTGCATTTTCCTGCAGCTAACAAGATGTAGATGCCATAATAATAACATTAGTTAGTTGAAAGATTTCAACTAATTAACAAAATGAGGTTTGATTGCATTGAAGTGAAACCACATATTGAATGAACTATATAGGTTGATGTGATTTTAACAAGTTGAAATTGTTATATCGCCCTCGAAAAGATTAACATCCAAATGCTACTAACATATGGAATGACACATGAAAATAAATCAAACAATTTTTTAAACCAATTTAGGCTCAAAAATTACAAAATGTCAACAAATCTTATAATGGTTACTCAGAATTGATACTGCCAGTGGATAATAACAATAGAAAACTGGATTTTGAGCTCATTTTGCTTAATCTCTCTGAAGTACAATTGTAAAAAAATCATTTAGAATCGCATGCTACCAACTCTGGGATATTTACCAATCTATTAAAAAAGGCAATTATTTCAACACAGCCATTTTCTGTGAAAACTTCTAAAATTACATATATTTGATCCCCAATTCAAGAGAAGATTAATGTCTTGTCAAATAGAATATAATTATTTCTACATAATTAACACCATGACCACACCCTAATTTTTCTGCCTTTAAAATATTCTATCCAAATTTAACCAGCTGACAACACTTCTCTGGTATTGGTACGCTGCTTCAAGGAAAATATTAGATCTCTGCTTCATCAGATCCCAATACAAAACTATCCCTAACCTTACTGAGATAGCTTTCATAATATTTTCTGAAAATGTATTAATGTATCCAAGGAACACAATAAATTTGTCCTGGAATATTCATCAAAATAAATAGTCTGCTTTCTGGGTTTATAAAATAATTTTTTAATTTGATATATATGCATGCGCCACAGGTGTTGGGGCTGAAGCTTCAGACCCTTGTTTGGACTGTGAAGGCGCCTCTCTCACAAACAAAGAAGATGATGGATTAGTTAGTGAAATCCATTAAAACACCTTCACCTTCGAAATGTATGGCAAACCAAGAGATGTGCTGAATCAATAAGCCAGAGGCTTACTTCCATAGAAATAATTACCATTACCTTGATATAGTGTGTGACAACCAACAGGTTTGAGACAATACATAAAGCATTCAATCAGAATAACTGTGCTTTTATATCTATAGTTCTTTATTATACATATGAACATAATACTTAACAAGGCTTTTTGGTCCATCTCAGCACCTATATCCCCATGAAGGGTACTCCAACTGCACTGTAAGCAAGATTTCTACAATTTCATCAATTGACTTTTAATCTACCATTTGCCATTAAACGTAATACTCCATCCACTTTAATTTAGCTTATTGAATGGTTTCCTTAATGTTTTGCAAGCTTGAACCTTCATAATCCTCTGTTTCTCCATATCTCTGAACTTCCCCTTGTAAAATTCTGATGATTGTTGCTCCTTCATTTGGAATTATGTAAGGTACCTCTGACTTCATTGTTACATATAGATCTGAATACGACATCTACTAGTATTATATCCATATCACTGATATGTGCATTTGAGAGAAGCACACAGAGGAGAGTGATGAGGGTCACTGCTACACATGATCAGTCCTACAGAAAACCCTGCAACTTAGTTTCTTTTAATCCAATTTGATTTTCTGTAGGTCTTCAAAATGTTTGTATCCATAAGTCAACATCTAAAGAAAAACAATCCACTGAGAAACTATCTCCTATCTCAGTTCTGAATGATTGGCTCCTTTTGCTAATTGGATTCTCATACCAATGAAACAGACTGTTAGCATCCTACCCTGTCAATCCTTTACAGAATTTAAACATTTCAGTGAAAACAACCTTCATTCCTCTAAAATCCACTCCACCTCTAGATTTTCACCCACCACTGCCCCGGCAGCCCTCACATACGAGAATCAGTCTCTGCAACACCTAAAAGATTATTTCTTCTCCAGTAGATTTACAGCCGTACTTCAAACTTATTAAATAAAGACCAATCACTAGAGGCATATTAAGCTGTTATGCATACAAAGACTACTTAAATAGAAGCAGATCATTCATTGTTAAACTGCAAAAAAGAACATGACAATTAAAATTACCAGTTGGATCCAACACCTTGTTAGCGCTGGAAGCATAGTGACATTTGTGGCCTACCTCCAGCTCATCCTTGGATTGTGTTGGTCCTTAATGCAAATGATGTATTTCACTGTATGTTTCAATATTTTGATGTACACATGACAAATAAAGTTAAGCTTCCACCTTTGGACCATTTAGTAATCCAGGTAAAAGGGCAGAGCAACCCCAGAAAACACTCCAGTGCAGCACCCTCAGGGCCCTAGTGGGAAATGATGAGCACACGTACCAGAGCCCAGACAGTGGATGGAGTCACAGCACCAGGGGCCCAGACAGTGAAAGGGAGCACGGACTAGGGCCACCAATGAAGTGAGCATGAGGACCAGGACCCCCATCAGTGGAAGGGAGCACAGGGACCCAGGCTCAGTCAGTGAAAGGGCCAATGGGGACCGGGTCCATCAGTGGAAGGGAGGACAGGGACCCAGGCCCAGTCAGTGGAAGGGCCAATGGGGACTGGGTCCATCAGTGGAAGGGAGGACAGGAACCCAGGCCCAGTCAGTGGAAGGTCCAATGGGGACTGGGTCCATCAGTGGAAGGGAGGACAGGAACCCAGGCCCAGTCAGTGAAAGGGCCAATGGGGACCGGGTCCATCAGTGGAAGGGAGGACAGGAACCCAGGCCCAGTCAGTGGAAGGGCCAATGGGGACCGGGTCCATCAGTGGAAGGGAGGACAGGAACCCAGGCCCAGTCAGTGGAAGGGCCAATGGGGACTGGGTCCATCAGTGGAAGGATCTGAGGCAATCAGTACATGGTGAGACTGAGGCAGAAGCACTGGGATTTCTGCATAGTCGGATAACATACTTGCTCTAGCTGGAACCATACCTCACACAAAAGGGAGACTGTTATGGCTATTGGAGGTCAATTATTCAAGCCCCAGGATGTCAATGCAAATTCCTCAAGGCAGTGTCCTTGGTCCAACCACCTTGAGCTGTTTCATTAGTGACTGTCCTTCCATTATATCCCAGATGTGCAGATGTTCACTGATAAATACAGTACATTCAGTTCACTTGACAACTTCTTAGCCAATGAAGCAGGGCAGGACCACTCCCAACAGGACCTATACAACGTTCATGCATGAGCTGATGAGTAGCAAGTAATATTCGCGGCCACAAAAGGGCCAGAAAATGACCATCTCCAATGACAATCAATGGCATTGTCATTACAAAATTCCCCACTATCGATATCCTGTCAGAAACTCAAATGAACCAGCAACGCAAATACAGCAGGTCAGAGGCTGTGTTTCCTGTTGTGGGTGTCTTAACTCCTGATACCCCAAAACCTCCCAAACAAATCTTGATTTGCACTTATATTCTGACGTGAATCCTGGGTCTAAATCCTGCACCCATGCCGAACTTGACAATTTCATCAACTTTGCCTTTAACTTCCATCCTGTCCTTAAATTCACTTGGTCCATTTCTGACACCTGCCTCCCCTTTCTCAATCTCTGTCTCCATCTCTAGAGATGAACTGTTGACCAACAACTTTAATAAGCCTATCAATTCCCACGGCTACCTTGACTACATCTCTTCCTACTCTGTCACCTGTAAAAATGCTATTCCCTTTTCTCAGTTCCTTTGGCTTGACTATATCTGCTCCCAGGATGAGGAATTCTTTTCCAGACATCACAGATGTCCTCCTTCCTCTAAGAATGGGGTTTCTCATTCTCCACCATTGATGCTGCTCTCACCCGCATCTCCTCCATTTGCTGGACCTCCATGTTCCCCTCATCTTCCCGCCTAAACAGTGATAAAGTTCCTTTTGTCCTTACCTACCTCTCCATGAGCCTGCACATCCAACATAATATTCTCTACAACTTCTGCCATCTCTAAAGGGATTCCACCATCAAAAACACTGAACACATCTTTACCTCCCCCACACTCTCCACTTTCTGCAGGGATTGTTTCCTCTGTGACTCCTTTGTCCATTCATCACTTCCCACTGATCTGCCTCCCAGGACTTATCTCTGCAGGTGGCCAAAGTTCAACATTTGCTCATTCATCCCTTCCATTAGGTCCCCAAGCAGTCCTTACAGGTGAGGCAACATTTCACGTTTAAGTCTGCTGGAGTCATCTGTTGTATCTGGTGCTCCTGATGTGGCCTTCTCTATATTGGTGAGACCTATTGTAAATTGGGGGACTGCTTCATTGAGCACTTCTGTTCCATCCGCCAAAAGCGGACCTTCCCAGTGGCCAAACATTTTAATTCCCATTCTGACATGTCAGTCCATGGCCTCCTCTTGTGCCACAATGAGGCCACAATCAGGGTGGAGGAGAAACACCTTATAGTCTGTCTGGGTAGCCTCCAACCTGATGGAATGAATATTAATATCTCTTTCCAGTTAAAAAAAATTCCACCCCTCCCCTCTTCTATTCCCCACTCTGGCCTCTTCTCACCTGCCTATCACCTCCCCCTGGTGCCCCTCCTCCTTCCCTTTCTCCTATGGTCCACTCCACTTCTATCAGATTCCTTCCTCTCCAGCGCTTCACCTTTCCTAACCCCCCTGGCTTCACCTTCTAGCTATCCTCCTCCCCCTACCTTTTATTCTGGCATCCTCCCCTCATTTCCAGTTTTAAAGAAAGCTTTTGGCCTGAAATGTCAGCTGTTTATTCATTTCCATGAATGTGGCCTGACCTGCTGAGTTCTTCCAGCATTTTGTGTGTGTTGATGTAGATTAACTTAGTTTTTATTTATCTTCATTTGTCACATGTACATCAAAATGTCTTGTAGTTGCTGCCAGCTCTTTAAAAATGGGAGGTTTTCACACTATACTCATCCTTACTCACCCCTGCCTATCACCGCTCTCTGTGCCTCTCCAGACTCCCAACTCTCTGCCAATGAAAATGGGTTATGTACCAGAACATGATATGAAACCATTTTTATATGGGTAGAGGTACATGATTTTTGATTGAATGACAGACAGATGAAAAGCACCATGAAAAATGCACTTTTTAGAATTACAAACTTTTGCCTTGCATGTTTCCCTATTATTGATGCAGAAGTGAAACCTTGTGTTTAGAATTTAATGCTTATTATGAATTATTTTTGGATGGCAAACAAAGATAAAAACAGGAATTTTTTGGTTATCCAGTGGTTAAAACTGCAAAATTAAAGGATTATAACTAAATATTGATTTCTGTTTACTTACATGACTGCAAGTTAGACTTCACGGTATTTTACCTATTTTCTGAACAAAATTTAAATAAAAGATTTATATTTTGTGTTTTTAAACAGTTATTAGTGTAATGATTTTTTTCAGTGAGTGTACAATAATGGATGGATTTCCTGTGACAGTTTCCAGTCCTTGTTTCCAATAGAAGACACCAAATGGAGGCTTCAACGAATTGTACTAAAGCTTGGAGAAATTTTACAGGTATGATCTGTTGACTATCAGCTTAGAACCCCAGGCAGTGACCTGGAATCAGAGATCTTGATGCCAGTGACACCATGTAAGACATATATAGGAGAAAAAGAACACAATTCCAACTTATTCATCATTTTAAAAAGGTACATTCTTTTATTTTCTATATAATAATTTGATCAATTTACATTGTATTTTTAAATAATTTATTTTTGTTAAGTTTGTGTGTGTGTGTTTATCTCATTTAAATGTAATGTTGCATGCTCTCAGGATGAGGCTTTTCATTCCAGGACGAAGGAGATGTCTTCCTTTTTTAAACAAAGGGGCTTCCCTTCTACCACCATCAACTCTGCTCTCAAACGCATCTCTCCCATTTCCCGCACATCTGCCCTCACCCTATCCACTCGCCACCCCACTCGGGATAGGGTTCCCCTTGTCCTCACCTACCACCCCACCAGCCTCTGGATCCAACGTATAATTCTCTGTAACTTCCGCCACCTCCAACGGGATCCCACTACCAAGCACATCTTTCCCTCTGCCCCCCTTCTTTCTGCTTTCCACAGGGATTGCTCCCTACGCGACTCCCTTGTCCATTCATTCCCCCCATCCCTTCCCACTGATCTCCCTCCTGGCACTTATCCTTGTAAGCGGAACAAGTGCTACACCTGCCCTTACACTTCCTCCCTCACCACCATTCAGGGCCCCAGACAGTCCTTCCAGGTGAGGTGACACTTCACCTGTAAGTCGGCTGGTGTGGTATACTGTGTCCGGTGCTCCCGGTGTGGCCTTTTATATATTGGTGAGACCCAACGCAGACTGGGAGACTGTTTGGCTGAGCACCTATGCTCTGTCCGCCAGAGAAAGCAGGACCTCCCAGTGGCCACATATTTTAGTTCCACGTCCCATTCCCATTCTGATATGTCTATCCATGGCCTCCTCTACTGTCAAGATGAAGCCACACTCAGGTTGGAGGAACAACACCTTATATACCAGCTGAGTAGCCTCCAACCTGATGGCATGAACATCGACTTCTCTAACTTCCGTTAATGCCCCTCCTCCCCTTCTTACCCCATTCTGATATATTTAGTTTTATTCCCCCCTCCCTTTTTTTCTTTCTCTCTCTGCCCATCACTCTGCCTGTTCTCCATCTCTCTCTGGTGCTCCCCTCCCACTTTCTTTCTCCCTAGGCCTCCTCTCCCATGATCCTTTCCTTTCTCTAGCTCTGTATCCCTTTTGCCAATCACCTTTCCAGCTCTTAGCTTCATCCCACCCCCTCCGGTCTTCTCCTATCATTTTGCATTTCCCCTCCCCCTCCTACTTTCAAATCTCTTACTATCTTCCCTTTCAGTTAGTCCTGACGAAGGGTCTTGGCCCGAAATGTTGACAGCGCTTCTCCCTATAGATGCTGCCTGGCCTGCTGTGTTCCACCAGGATTTTGTGTGTTGCAGTTTTTATTTTTGTTCTTTTTTTCAACAGTTGATTATGATATTGACTCCTCAAAAAAGGCAAAGTCTGGGTGCACTGGAGATTCCCTCAGACTGACCTACAAAACCAGTGGATTCAATTTTCTTGACTATTGAATGATTGGGTCTGAGAAGTCCCCAGCCAGGGGACAGAATAGCTGGTTAGTTACAACTTTTCATCGAGCAAGTACTATGCCACAAGGATTAAGAGGTGATTTACTATACTCAAAGAAACTTCAAACAACATCTTCTCTCAAGGACTAAGGACACTGGCATCTCCAACTGTGCTGTGGGTCATGGTGCTGTACTTAGTGAGTTTATCATACAAAACCCTCTGTTCTATGATCACCATCACAGCAGGAATGGAGGTTAGAGGGCCGGATGCGGCCTGTGGCAGAATGTTGTTCATTTTATTTTGAAGGAGATTCTGTGGTGCAGCAATTAAAACATATTTATCTGTGTTACTTTAATTGAACATGCTAACAGCAATAAGTTGGCAATTCTAGCTTATATTTCCAATAAATTATTATGAACAGTTCAGCATTATGTCGATATGCCAGCACATGTAAAATAACACTTCAAAGATAAAAACTTTAAATAAACATGTAGTAGTTGTGACTTTACCACACGCCACTTATAAAAAATGGAAATTACTTCGATTAGATTTCTTTTAATTTACCATATGTTCTATGAAGATACTGTTTAGTCACAAATAATTAGATAGAGGTAGACTCTAAGGGTAACCAAAATTGCTGGTGATGAAAGAACATGGATTCAAGACTGCATGACTTCACTGAATCATAGAATGGATAGAGCAGAGAAGGAGATAGAACACAGAACATGAGATCATTCAGCCCATCAGGTTTGGGTTGGCTCTTTCCCATTCCTGGCCTCTTCCCCATAGCTTTACAAGTTATTCCACACCATACATTATGCCATTT
Organism: Hypanus sabinus; assembly: GCF_030144855.1. Lineage (NCBI taxonomy): Eukaryota > Metazoa > Chordata > Chondrichthyes > Myliobatiformes > Dasyatidae > Hypanus > Hypanus sabinus. The sequence continues at coordinate 143,402,504 of NC_082709.1, read as the reverse complement.
AAGGAACAATAGAACCTGTATCATCACATCTGAAGGCAATGCATTCAGATTTCACCCACACAATGTGAAAATAAGTTTATCGTAATATCACTTTTAACTCTATTCTCCTTTATTTTATACCTGTGCTACCTAGTCCTTGATCCTTCCATCATCACAAGCAACAGCCCATCACTTTCCACCCTGTCCCATCATCTCTCAAATCTCTCCACACTTCTCCAAAAGAAAATCATTCCTTATAATTGCAGTCCCTTAATATACGGACTACATTAAAAAAATCTTTTCTGGACCCGGTCTATGGTTCACATTCTTTCCGTAATGTGGCAACTAGAATTGAGGCCAGACTTGCATTTTAGAAGAGTTGATTTGAATTTCCCTGCCTTTATAAGATATGTTTTTTCCTTAAAGTCAGAATTTAGTAGGTTTTACTAACTACTTTCACAACTTGCCCTGCTATTTTCAGTGACGTACAAATAACTCCTAGATCCCTCTACTTCCGCACCCGTTTTAGAGCAGTCTTCTTTATTTTATACTGGCTCTCCTTTTACTTTACACCGAAAGTTACCACCTTATATTTCTTTGCATTAAAATTCATCTGTTATGTATTTGCCCACTCCAGCAGCCTGTTTATATAATTAGGTAGTCTATGCCTATTTTCTTTACAGTTCACAATACTGCCAAGTTTTCTGACATCCATAAATTTAGAAATTCTGGCTTAAATCTCTGCATTTTGGTCTTTAGTACAGATCACTAAAAATAATGGTCTAGCCCTAAAAGCAATCCCTGGGGAACACTGCTATTCACCTTCCTTAAGACTAGACAACAACCTTTCATCACAACCCGTTTTTGTTAGTTACATATTTTTGACAGCTTTGAATCCATGCCGTCTGTGTCTTTTTTAACCCCCGTGATTCAGCTTTACTGGTAGGTCTGTTATGCAGCACCTTATCAAAAGCATTCTGGAAGTCTATGCATACCAGTTTGACTGTGGTATCTTCATCAAGTCTAAGTATTATCTCATCAAAACATTCTACTGAATTTGGTTAAACAGGATTTACTCTTAACAAATCTGTACCAACTTGCATTAATTCATCAACTTTCATTTGTAGGTGTCTCCCTTTCTGATTTTTTTGTAATCAACCTGTTTTTGCTGGTACTTACAACCTGTACCTGTCACAAGCAGCCTTCTTTCAGCTTTAGCTTCTGCTGTATCTTTTGTTGTCATCCAGGGAGCTCTCCATTTGTTTGTTCTTCTTTTGCCCCTTGGGAGAACATGCCTTAACCATACCACAGCCATTTCTTCCTTAAGGGCAGCCTATTATTCTGCCATAGTTTTGCATGTTAACATGTGGTTCCAATTTACCTGAGCCAGATCCAATTTCATCCCACTGAAATTGCCCTTCCTCCTGTTAATTATTTTCACTTTAGTTTGCTCTTTTTCCTTTTCTTTAGCTAACCTAAATCTTCAGTGTTATAATCACCAGCTCATAAATGTTCCTTGTCTGTAACTTGATGCACTTGACCCACTTATTACTTCGAACCACCCTTTACTCTGATTGTTTATTCTTACTCCGACTCCAGTTGCCCGTTCACCTTATGCTATTACACTCTGCCCCTCCCAATACATGCTGGATGTCATTGCCCTTGCCACTGCCTTTTCTGTTTTATTTGCCTTCCTAAATACCAACTAATTTCAAACATGTCTTTTGTTTCCTCTTGCCAAACCAGATTAAATCCTCCCCAAGAGCACTAGCAAACTCCTTTACAAATTGTGTTCTTCTTTGAGGTGGAATCCCATCTTGCTTGTTGAGATCTTAACTCTGCAGAAACTGTCTGCGTTTCTCTAGAATTTAAAGATCCCCCCCCCCCCCCAAACCACACGACCTCTCTAGCCACCTTTCATCTGGCATATCTTCTAAATTCTGCATTTATGTGCAGCATTGGTAATACGTGGCCATTACTACCGTTTAATACCTTTTTTTTAAACTCAAACTTTTTCCATCCTAGATCCGTAAACTCTGCCTACAGGTCTTCATCCTTCTTTCTGCTCATGTAACTAACTTGGACCACAACCTCTGGCTCTTACACTGTTTCTTCAAGTTGTTCAGTGACCTCTTTGACCTTGGCACAACATACGGAGTCACATCTTTAACTACATAAATCTTCATATGTTCCCCTATTAAATCCTTATCATTATTCATTGTGGCTGCTGGTCCTTAATGTACCTTGTGGCACATCAGGCAGCAAGCTTGCAAGGAGCCAGCCAAATACAAGCTTGCCTCGAAGCCCAGTACGGATGGTACTACATCATCAGCAGGCTTATCACTATTCATTAACAGCATCAATTTCTCTAGAAATGCAAGATGTTCTTTATTGCAGAAAGGTTACACCACACATCGACAAAGTAAGTCCAATATTCGACAATATTAGTAACTAAGAGATCCAAGTCACCTTTCCTTTATATTCCTGCAGCCATGAATGAGCCAAATAATGCAATATTTGAAGTGCAATTGATGACTGTCAATATATGCATTAAACATTAGTCACTTTTAAATAATTCTTCAATTCAGAAGATTCACCTTCACATTTCAAACACTTGTCTATTCACAGCGGCCAGTTTGTTAGGTACATCCTGTATCTAATGACGCGGCCACTTAGTGTATGTTCGTGGTCTTCTGCTGCCGTAGTCCGTTCATTTCGAGGTTCGGTACGTTGTGAATTCAGAGCAGCTTCTCTGTGCACCACTGAACTAATGCATGGCTATTTGAGTTACTGTTGCCTTTCTAGTCAGCCTGAACCAGCCTGGTCATTCTCCTCTGACCTCTCTCATTAATAAGGCACTTTCACCCAGAGGAACTGCTGCACACTTTTATTTTTTGCACCATTCTCTGTAAACTCTAGAGACTGCTGCACATGACAATCTCAGAAGATCAGCAGTTTCTGAGATACTCAAATACACTCTGGCTGGCACCAACAGTCAAAGTTACTCAGGTCCAGTTGCTTCCCTATTCTGATGTTTGGACTGGACAAAAACTGAACCTCTTGCATGTTTTACACACTGAGTTGCTGCCATATAATTAGCTGATTAGATATTAGCAATAAACAGCAGTGTACCAAATAAGGTGAACACTGAGTAAATGGCCAATAATAGTTGAATATTTCATTAGAAACAATACTTTTTTTTTGTGTAGGTGACTGCTAAAAATGATAGTTCAATTCTGATCTATTATTTTGTTTTTATTTTGTTACACTTTATGTACAGATACAGCACAGAATAGGCCTTTCAGCTGTACTGCCCAGCAATCCCAGATTATCCCTGCCCTAATCACGGGACAATTTACAATGACTAATTAACCTACTAACTGGTATGTCTTTGGATTGTGGGAGGAGATCAGAGGAAGTGGAGAAATCTCTTGCATTCCAAGGGGAGGATGTACAGACTCCTTACAGATGACATTGGAATTGAACTCCGAACTCTGACATCCCGAGCTGTAAGTGATGCGCTAACCGCTACGCTACTGTGGCGCCTCTGCAAGTTCTGACAAGAACAAACTTTGAAAAGAATACAAAAGTGTTTTTTATCTTGCCATGCTGATGGCAGCAGGATTTGACTGGAGTAACAGCCAGATTTGTCATGCTTTGGCTTAAAAATAGAAGCCAGACAGAAACCCTTGTAAGTACAAAGTACAGTTTCTCATCAGCATGAAGGCTTATATAACTTGTAACACACACAAAGTGCTTGAGGAACTCAGCAGGCCAGGCAGCATCGATGGAAAAGAATAAACAGTCGACATTTCGGGCTGAGAGCCCTCAACAGGATTGGAAAAAAAAACGATAGGAAGTCAGCGCAAGAAGATTGGGGGGGTGGGGGGGAAGGGAGGGAGGAAGAAGTAAAAGGTGGCTTGAATTTCCAGAATCTGCAGATTTTCTAGTGTTTATATAACTTGTGCTTGCAACTACTGTTGACAAAGAACTTCACATTATTAAGCAAGTTCAAATTCTCCAATTATTTTAATGGTTTGCTCACTTCAGTTAGACCCTCCCACTGTGTATGTCATCATGTAATCTTTAATTGGTGTATACCTGCATCAACTGCTCCACATGTTTAATTCTGCTCAGACTGCTTGATTGGCACCCTGCTTTATAATGGCTCATCACTGCATGTCAATTTGCCTCTGTTTCAGGAAAATTATTTCTTTAAATCATCTCACTTCCAGCAAATCTGGTAGAATGGCAAATCCACTGGCTTTAAAAGGTACTGGAAGTTAAAAAAATAAAAGAAAACCCAAAATCTGCAGTAGTATGGTGTCTGAAATTAATTCCAAGATATGTCCCATGTGGCAAAGCCATTTATCTTGCTGTCATAATAAGAGGCATTGCTGACATGTTGTGGATAGTTAATCATCTGTTGCGGCTTTTACAGCTAAATATACTTTCAATCATTCTACAAATCATGTTCTGTCACTGAACTATGTCCACAAAATAATTGTTTACAAATAATTGTAGAGGTGGTGTGGAGTGGGAAATAAATACAAAACTTAGTAGAGTTAATTAACTAGTACAATATAAATAAACGCACAACTAAGTATTTTGATTTAAAGTTCACTGAATGTAAAGGATAGACAATCAATACTAGATAAAAAGCCACATCAACATTATTTCTCTCATTAAATACTGTGGGAAACCACAGCATGGTGACACTGACTGAAGTTGTCTGTCTCAATCAATTCTAGTGAAAAACTGATCCATTAGTTTGACTTGTATTTGGAAGACAAGAAGTCTCTTGATCCTGTGAAACTCTCAGACTGATAGCTGGGATTGTATCCATAGAAACAGACGTTGTCAAATGCTTCTGCTAAGAAACAGTTGCAGACATAGAACCCTCACAATTTGGGAAAAGGGATTTTACGTTCCCAGACTCTATCTCCACCTCGACGCTGTGACTGCAATTCCAGAAAGGTTGCAAATTTGTGGAAATCAGATTTAAATATCAATAAATCTGTGCAATGCAACTAGTGCTGATTCTATTGCTGACCCATTAACTGTACCGCAAGCAACTGATAGGTACAGTGTTACCATGTCAATAAAATAGCAATGAGAAAAACAATGAGTAACCACATTCATTATTTTGCTGCAAAATGCTCTGGGCAAATAAAGTTAAGAAAGTGAGAAATATTTTTGTATTAAGAGGGGGAAAATAATGTTGTGGCCACGTATCCTGGAAAAAAATCCAAGATAGTTTCAGGACTTCATATTTTTTATTTATTTATGAAGAGTTTTTCAGAAAATAAATTTTTGTCATCCATATACTTCTAGATTCCCATCTACAGCTCAGATTATAGCATTGAAAATAGATAAAATCCAACATTAGGGATGGGTGGAGCAGGAGGGGCACAGTGAAACAGTTATGTTGCTGTGTCAGCGGTTTCATTTTATTGTAAGTATTAAAATCTTATTACAGCTTTGGATTGGATACTTTAACAGTAAAATTTTTTGTTTCTCCTGATTATGAAGGAGTTGTTAAAAATCTGAGCAACACACACAAAAATGCTGGTGGAACGCAGCAGACCAGGCAGAATCTATAGGAAGAAGTACAGTCGACGTCTCGGCCCAAAACGTTGACTGTACTTCTTTCTATAGATTCTACCTGGCCTGCTGCGTTCCACCAGCATTTTGTGTGTGTTGCTTGAATTTCCAGCATCTGCGGATTTTCTCATGTTAGTGTGTTAAAAATCTGACTGTCATTATGCAACTCTTATTACGATACCACTCCCATTATTTCACATCAATTTTCCATAATACAGCTACCTGGTTTGTGAAACTGTGTTCATTAAAAATAAGTAAATATCAGTCTCCCTTTGTATTTTCATTTAAAGCACCTCTTCAACTATCCACATAAATACAGTATGGAAATAAAAGAAACTTATCATCTACAGAGGTTTTGTATAAAATCTGAAGATCTGTGAAACTATTATTTTGATTTTTGTCACTGAGATCTTTCTCCCTCTGTGTGAAGTTTTTAATTGATTCTATTGCATTTCTTTGTTCTACTGTGAATACCTATAAGAAAACGAATCTTTGCACAGTATTTGGTGTCATATATGTACTTTGATAATAAATTTACTTAATCTTTGAGAGGCAGGTAAAGGATATGATAATGATCCTCTGGTTTTTATCAGTTTGGAACAAATTCTATTAAGTTCAGCGAACAGCTTAACATTCACCAATGTACCATTACACTAAAATTTTAAGGAGACCTTGTATACACTTTCAATAGTTTAGCCCTAAACTAGAATTACTATTTTCAATTAAGTACAGAAATCTATTATGATGTGTGTTTATCACAAGACTCAACTGAAAATGGTTTCCGTTAAAAGTATTCAAGCAAATATCATGATGTAACTCAGTTACCAATAATGTATTTTTCTTATCCCAACCTTTTAAGTTACTGAGAATAAAAGCAGTCTTGCATCAGAATTAAACATAATTTTCTTCCACTTGATACCAGACAGTTGATATAGAACATAGAATAGTACAGAACAGTACAGGCCCTTCAGCCCACAATGTTGTGCTGACCCCTAAACCCTGCCTCCCATATATCTCCCCACCTTAAATTCCCTCATATACCTGTTTAGTAGTCTCTTAAACTTCACTTGTGTATCTGCCTCCTGACTCAGGCAGTGCATTCCACACACCAACCACTCTCTGAGTAAGAAGCCTTCCTCTAATATCCCCCTTGAACTTCCCACCCCTTACCTTAAAGCCATGTCTTCTTGTATTGAGCAGTGGTGCCCTGGGGAAGAGGCACAGGCTGTCCACTCTATCTATTCCACTTAATATCTTGTATTCCTCTGTCATGTCTCCTCTCATCTTCCTTCTCTCCAAAGAGTAAAACCCTAGCTCTGTTAATCTCTGATCATAATGCATACTCTCTAAACCAAGCAGCAGCCTGGTAAATCTTCTCTGTACCCTTTCCAATGCTTCCACATCCTTCCTATAGTGAGGCGACTAGAACTGGACACAGTACTCCAAGTATGGCCTAACCAGAGTTTTATAGAGCTGCATCATTATCTCGTGACTCTTAAACTCTATCCCTCATCTTATGAAAGCTAACACTCCATAAGCTTTCTTAACTACCCTATCTACCTGCGAGGCAACTTTCAGGGATCTGTGGACATATACCCCCAGATCCCTCTGCTCCTCCACACTACCATGTATCTTGCCAATTACTTTGTACTCTACCTTGGAGTTTGTCCTTCTGAAGTGTACAACCTCACACTTCTCCGGGTTGAACTCCATCTGCCACTTCTCAGCCGATTCCTGCATCCTATCAATGTCTCTCTGCAATCTTCGACAATCCTCTACACTATCCACAAAATCACCACCCTTTGTGTCGTCTGCAAACTTGCCAACCCACCCTTCTACCCCCACATCCAGGTCGTTGATAAAAATCACGAAAAGTAGGGGTCCCAGAACCGATCCTTGTGGGACACCACTAGTCACAACCCTCCAATCCGAATGTACTCCCTCTGCCTTCTGCAGGTAAGCCAATTCTGAATCCACCTGGCCTGGATGATCCCTGGATCCCATGCCTTCTGACTTTCTGAATAAGCCTACCATGTGGAACTATAAGGTGTGAAACCTTATAGTAGACCATTGCTAACATAATGTAATGATGAGCAATAATATTGGAGAAGACAAATTGTACTGAAAGCAGCACAAATTGAACTGATATCAATGTATTAGAAAATAAACTTCCATATACACTATAGCATGGTTTCTAATAGTTTAAATGTATATAATTAGTTGACTGTTGGATGCGGCACAGTGAGATGTTTGCAGCAGAGTATAAAATAGTATAACTATTGTCTGCTTAATTTGGGGAAATATCAAGAGCAGCAGTTGCAGTGCAGTTTAAAATGACTATCAAACTGAATAAAATTCACTCCAAATTATCAGTATATAAAATTATATAACGTACATAATAACCTTGAAAAATAACCACCTTCTTTATAAAACTGCTAAAGATCTGATTAAAAGTTAATTCTGTTTTTTCTCTCTGATGCTGCCTGACCTACTGAGTATTTGCAGCATTTTCTGTTTTAACTTCTAATTGAGGATTTACTGGACGCTGCTCAATGTTCCCATCACCACAGGGAATAGACGGTTTGATATTTAATATCAAAAAGCCAGATTAAGTAAACAAGTGGAATTGTCTAATTATATTTTCTCCATAGTGAAGTGGTATTGTTAGGGTTCTCTCATTATTGAAATATGGCTTTAATACATGGTAGGTTAGTTATACTGGCACATTAGGTCAAGTAGCTGAACTGCTGAAACTGTAATAAAAGGAACATTCAAGCAAAAATGCCATTCTTTAGATTGTATTTCCTGGGATGTTGCATAATGGTTCAAACTAGATCAATAATGTCCACGATGAACAGTACTAAAATAAAAAATTAAATTCCAGATTTAATACATTCACTGGCAGTGGGGGTTTAACGATGAACTCAGATGTCAATGCTTCACTTTGGCCTACCCAGGTACCCTCTAAGAAATCCAGTGGCAAAATAATTTTACCTGTGAAAATCGACACTTGCTCCCAATGTAGGGTCTAAAACCCCTCAGATTTCAATGGGAATTCTAGACCTGCAGATTGAGAGGCACATTTTAAACATTATTTTGTTTTAGTGCTTTTAAGTGCTGTAATGGATTTTAAACTAACTTTACTTTTCATTGACTTCAATCTTTATAATTTTATACATATATTCATGTTAGAGATACTGTTGACAAAAAAGCAGCCTTGCCTTTTGTCAGAGACAATTGCGGGCATTTGGGGAGGTGGATCACTCCGCTATGTTGCCTGTGGCCTGCTGCTGCCCTCAGGAACAAGTACAGATAATTGAGCAAGTGCAGGGATCACGACAGCATTCCAGCAACAAGCCCAGCTTAGTACGATCTGGGCCCAATGAGATTGTAATTAAATTTCAATACTGCTACCAAACAAGTCTGAGGCAAAGGCACAATTCCAATACACACCATATAACTTACTGTGGAATTAACAGAATATCAACTTAATAATAAACTCATGGACGGAGGTGAAAGTTTCCTGATTTTAAGTTACGGATGCCAAGTAAATGAATAATTTCTCAAACATCCTCCAAACAAAGAGACTGCAGATGCCAGAAAATGGAGTGAAAAACAAACTTCTGGAGGAATTTAGTGGTTCAAGTAGCATCAGGGCTAAGATCATAGGGGAAACTAAGTACAGACAAGGCCACCTCTTTACTGAACATTATAAACATGAGATACTCTGCAGATGCTGGAAATGCAGAACAACCCTCACAAAATGCTGGATGAACAGTAGGTCAGGGAGCATGTATGGAGAGGCAAAACGCAGTTGGCGGTTCAGGCCCTTCAACAGGAAAGGAAGGGGGAAAAGCCAAAATAAGACGGTGGGTGGAAGGGAAGGAGCACAAACTGGCAGGTTATAGATGAAACCATGTGAGAGGGAAGGTGAATTACGGGGTGGATGAAAAAAGTTCACAAGTTGTGGGTTGAAGAGGTAAAAGGCTGAAGAAGAAGGAAGCTGACTGGAGAAGAAGGTGGACCATGGGAGAAAGGAGGAGGAGGGGCATCAGAGGAAGATAGTGGGCAGGCAAGGAGAATAAAAGGGATAAGAGAGGAGCCAGAATGAGGAACAGAAAAAAGAAAGAAGTGGGGGGGGGGGGGGAGAGAGAAGTTACTGGAAGTTAGAGAAATCAGTGTTCATGCCATCAGCCTGGAGGCTATGCAGATGGAATACAAGATGTTTCTCCTCTACCCTAAGAGTGGCCTCATCGAGACCACAGAGGTGTTCATGGACTGACATATGGGAATGGGAAATAGAATTAGAATAGGTGTCCTCTGGGAAATACTGGCCTTTGTGGTGTACAGAACAAAGGTGCTTGACAATGTAGTCCCCCAGCTCTTACCAACGGACAGGAGGCTGCTCTGGGAGCACCGGAAACAGTAGAAAACTCTGATACACTCACAGGTGAAATGTCTGGGTAATCTTCTGACATTTCTTCCCCCATCCCCACTCCTTCTCACTTTTTCCATTCCCCACTCCGGCTCTCCTCATACCCCTTTTCTCCTCACTTAATCTGTCCGCTTCCACTCTTCTTTTCTTATTTCTATTATCCACTCTCCTCTTTTATCAGATTCCTTCTTTTTCAGTCCTTTACCTGTTCTACCTATCACCTCCCAGCTTCTTACCTCATACCTCCTTCCCCATCCACCCACATATCTTCTCCTCTCAGCTTTCATCAGTAACCTGCCAGCTTGTAGTCCTGTTCACCAACCCCCCAACCCCCACCCCACCTTCTTATTCTGGCCTCTTTCTCCTTCCTTTCCAGTGCTGCTGAAGGATCTTGACCCAAAAGGTCAACCATTGATTCCTTTTCATTGATGCTGCCTGACCTGCTGGGTTCCTCCAACATTTTGTATGTGTTGCTGAGCACATTCATTCTGTCTACAATGGCCATCCTGAGTTCCAGATTGCATTAAACTCCCTTTGCCTTTTCTTCAGCCAGAGTGGGCAAGCTGGAAGCTACCTTGCACTTCACCTGGTCTGTTTACAATCCACTGAAATTTCCAACTTCAGATAACTCATACCATCTGTATTCATTTTCCCTCTTCTTGCTGTACTCAACACCCTGTTTCCAACCCCCCCTCCAACCCAGTTTCACAGGTGGCACAGTAGGTTAGTGGTTAAAGTAACACTTTACAGCACCAGCACTAGCTGTAAGACTGGGGTTCAATTCCCACTGCTGTCTGTAAGGAGTTTGTAGTTCTCTCCACAACTGCATAGGTTTCCTCTGGATGTTCTGGTTTCCTCCCACATTTCAAAGATGAACAAGTTAAGGTTGGTAAATTGTGGGCATGCTATGTTGGCACCAGAAGCATGGCAACACTTGTGGGCTGCCCCCAGCACAACTCGGACCGTGTTGGTTGTTGATACAAACAATCCATTTCACAGTATGTTTCAATGTACATGTGACAAAGAAAGCTAATTTAATCTTGAGGAAGGGTCAGGGCCCAAAACATCATTTCTATAGAAATGCCTGACCTGCTGAGTTCCTCCAGCAATTTTTGTGAGTTGCTTTGGATTTCTAACATCTTCAGAATCTTTTGTGTTTATAATTTAATCTTTCTTTTTATTTCCAACCTGGTTCTGTTTAATCATCACCCCTCCCTTATCTAGTTCCACATCATCTTCCTGACCTCTCAGTTTCCAGAGTCTAGAGCCCACTGTTGCATCAACATCACTTTCTAGCCTCTGACTCTACCTCTTTCTCCATCTTCACAGACGCTGCTTGACCCACTGAGCAGTTTGCTTTTTGACCTATCTTCTAATTAAAAGCTCATGACTGTACTGGAATTTTTGGTGTATGCTTTTGTTTGGTGCATCATGTTGTTTCAAGTTCGACTACATTAATGAATGGTCTTTGAAACCATTTTCAGATTGTACATTTTTGGTTGCATTTCTAGAAATAAAGGTCCAGTCATACTTAATTCAAAGGTAAGATGTGAACAATATTAGCTATTGCTGTATCAGGGTTTATCCGTACCTGCACATTTGGAAAATACTTCAAAAATTATAATTAAAATATTATTCTTAGAGAAAACTATGAACCATTAATGATTATACTTATAGAGATGCACAATCTTTATATTCCACAATGTACACACTTTATTCTTTTATATCAAAAACAATCAATTTCTGGAGACACAAATCACAAACCAATCATTATTAATGAGCCTGAATTTTGAAAGCTGCGTGCTAGTGCCACTGATTGGACTTGGAATGTAATTTTTAATTAACGGTCCACTTACTAAACTGCAGGAACTTTGAAAAAGAGTTTTACCAAAGTGAAAATTAATATCCCATATGTTCAGGGACTTTACTGTTGCTAAGTTTTTAATAGAAAAAGTTTTATTTTGTTTTCTTCTGTTCGCTCATCTATAAATAATGATGAGACACGAAGCAAGAAGGTAGAACAAAGCCAGAACATGAAATAAACCTTTATTCAATAAAACCATGCAACTACAAAAATCTCAAAACTCAACAGTACATCACAAAGCACAGCTACTTAAATGGATTACCCAAGAACATTCAAGACATTGATAAGAACAACAACCAATTAGTGAAAGTCAGCCTGGGTTTGGTTGTCAGCTGTTCAATAGGCATTGGTTGGTTTAGCGGTGTAATACCTCCCTCTTGAAAATCATTAACTGTAGGATTTGAGCCAAGGGTTCATTTAGATTGGAACAACCAGCTTATGCTGGTTATCAGTCCTTCTCAGTAAATGCAGGCTGCCACTTTCTTGTCACAATGTTGCTTGTGGCTGTGCTGGCATTGGTGGTTGGTTTGGTCGGGTTAATCAACACTTCCAAGTGATGAAGGTCCAGCTGTGTTTGATGATCAGGCAACAAACTTGTGCCTTCAGGAGCACGCAGCCACAAATGGTTGATGTGGCGACGCCAGTAATGTCTGTCTACAATGAATCCATAGAGCACTTTTCCCATTTTTTGACAATCTGACATGGTACTCAGGGGTCCTGCACATCCTGATACTGCCTAGCCCACACTACAGCTCTTGGCTTGAACAACTTCACTTGCCACAATCTTGGTCGCTGGATGCTGTGGCAGCATTGCATCCAACACTGTGCTTCGGCTAGAGACTTTCCCTTGAGGCCTGGATGTGGTGTAATTCGATGTGTCAGCAGATGTATGTTCAGAGTCTCAGCTGATGCTCCTTACCCTCTTGATTTCAGAAGCAATTGTTCTGCTTGCCCAGTTGTACTGTGGATGAAATTTGGGTGAACAGATGTGGACAATTCTGTTGTTCTGGCAGAATGCAGCAAAACACTGTGAACTGAATTGAGCCCTGTTGTCAGAAAGAAGCACACTCAAAACGCTGGTCCTGCTGGTAGAATGTTTTGGTTTCGACTAGAGATTAAAACGCCATGTTGTTCAACTTAGGAGTGTTGCGTCAGCCAATCAGCATGGTGGGATCTGGAGAAAGTTCTAGAGAGAGGGGACAGAAAGAATTTTCAGTGAAGGACAGGAGCTGAGAGAGAACTGAGGGGAAGATGCCACGGAATGCTGTTGGAAGGAGGGTTGCCTTTGCTCAAAGTACTTTGTGCAGATGAATGGCTCCAAGAAGGAAGGGCCAACACTCCTGAGGAAGAGCCAGTTTGGTCAAGAAGGATTTTGAGTGAAGTCCAGAATGTGGTGGGTGTTTTCATGCAGACTGTGGGTCCAGTGCATGAGTATATGATAAATGCAGTATGAACCCCAGTGGTCATTGTGTACATTAGACTGGCTTAACCAGAATGGGCCCTTTTATTTATTTTTTCTTTCTTTTTCCTATTAACTGTTCAATAAAGCTGAAATTAATAAATATGCCTTCTTTATAATTTTATATGGTGTACAATCTGTTTTTTCTTGCTCAGCACATCTCCAGATACTTCATTGCTGTAATGCCAGTCAAGGTGGAGGAGGACGTTGTACTCTTCTACTGATGTCATACACAATATCCATAATTGTGGGCAGTATTTACACAGCACTTGCTCCAATTGAGGTTTCTTTAATCGGAACATCGTAACATTCCTGTTTGCTTGAACCCCACATAATACCAACCCTATATTGTTTATGAAAGGTAGCCTTCTCATTACTGAGTTACATGACTGTTAAAAGAGCTGGCTAATGAGTCAAGTTTGTTTACGAGCCCAGTGAAGGGACTCCAGTGTCAACCAGGACAAGGTAGGTACACCTGCTGATTAGGCCACCGAGGCCAATATATACTCAGCCTGAGACCATAGTTGTGGATCTGAGTACATTGCTTGCATACAGATGTGATATCTTTGTCATTGCCCAGCCTGTACTCAAAGCTTCTTGCTCGAACTTTCATTTGATTGATGCCCAGGTAACCAAGGTGGAATTGTTTCAGTACTTTTGGTTGAAGTGTTCCTGGGCACTATTCTCTCTCCAAAATTTTGGCAAGTGCACAGTTGAGAGCAATGAATGTTGTCGGCAGAAGAGTACAACTTTTTCCTCAACCTTAACTGCCCATACATCAATGAGGTATCTGGAGATATGCTGATGAAGAGGATTTGCAACTGTTTCATTCTGATCTTATCAACTGTGACCGGAAGAACTTCAGCAGCATCCGATACAACCCAGTGAACTTCCTGATCAATTGAAATCGTAGCTACAGCTGCGTCTTTGTTTTCAATAACCCATTGATTCATAAGTCTGGAGAGGGCAACTGCCTGACCAAGTTCCTAGGTACTTGATTTCAAAATCATAGGCAAATAACACCATTGCCCATCTTTGTAGATGGTTAGCTGTACACCACTGGGATACCTTTCTAAAACCCAAAGATGGTCAACAGTGGCTTGTGATCAGCAGAGAGTGAAGCATCTGCCATAAAACATTTTGTGGAATTCTTCACAGTGACGATGATTCCCAAGGCTTCCTTCCGATTTATGCGTAGTTTCTTTCTGCTGCAGTCAGTGATCTGGCTATATTCACACAGCTTTATGGAACTATCAGGGAAGATATGGGATATGACAGCTCCCACATGTAGTTGGACAAATCTGTAATAACAACTGGCAACTCTGGTTTGAAATGCATCAAGAGAAGATCAGATAACAGTGTATTCTTCACCTAATCAAAAGCCTCTTCTCATTCTTTGGACCACTTCCACGTGGCACCTTCGTTGAGCAGGGTGGAATGCTGAATAATGACCAATCGTGGCCAAAAATTATCATAAAGTGCTGACACCAGATGATGTCCTTAAGAAAGCAGTGATGTTTTTGGGATCTGGGTGTCAACCGTGCTCATCTATGATAAACTCCATATACTTGATTGAAGACAGCTGTAGGTTGTAACCTTTCTGCCCTAAGCTGCAGTCCAAAGACTAGTAGTTTGTACAAAACATGGTCCAGACATAGTTTTGTCTGATCCGTGCCCATCGCAATGATGTTGTCAAGGTAAGCAGCAACACTATTAATACTACTCAGCATGATGTTCATAAGCTGTTTGAAAACAGAAGGAGGTGCCTTTACTTCAAAAGGAAGATGGGGGAAAACAACCCCTTAAATGTTGTAATGGTGAGAGGCTTCTGTGAATTTTCTGCCACTTCTAACTGGAGATAGGTTACAGCCAAGTCAAACTTTGCAAAGTAGCAACCACCGTTCAATTTTGCAAAGGTCTGCAGGTAGCGGTGATGGGCACTGGCCTGTCTCCAGAGCCACACTGAGACTAGCTGAGAATTCTGTACACAACCTCACTGTGCCATTGGCTTTCTTAATGGTGATCTTCAGAGCTTCCCAATATGAATAGCTGAAAGCTTTATTCACACCAGCCTGTTGACTTCTAGCCCTTGCCCAACCATTGGTAAGCCTGCATATGGTACTGGTCTTTAGGGACAGAATACGAGCTTTGCACTTGGGCAGAGAAGTCTGCTTGCAGTTTGGTGCAGCAAACTAAATTTTTTTGAAACATTACCGCACACTGTTGTAGTTGTTGTCATATGGTCTCACGTACTGATATTGGTATGGCGATGATTGACATGATTTGAACAGCCAATGTCTTTGTACAGACCTCCTCCAGAGATCACGCTTGTCCATCCAGTCAATGCCAAGGACATTTAGATCTTACTGGTCTGTTAGGTAACACACACCATTGACTTGATAACTATTCAGCTTCACCAGTTTGCAAATCAGCTGGAGGGTTCCAGAGTGATGAGTTGATTTGACTGGTGGGGACCCAAGTGCCTAACTCATGCATTTGGAGGTAACGGAGAGGTCTGACACCATATCGAACTGTGCTTCGGCCAAATGATTGTTGATAAATACACTGACGTACCACCTCCTGGGACTGTAAGTCAACTTTGAGTGTGGCCATTAAAATCTTTGTAGATTTTGATGGCTTCTGAAACTTCTTGTCCTTGTGCTTCACTAGCCTCGAACACAGAGAAGGATGGCAAAAGCATTCTTTGTGACCACAGCATTAGCATTAGCAGGATGGCCAAACACTGACATTCTTGAGTGACAGCTTGTAGAGCCACATCAGGAACAGCGCACAAGTCTTCTGCTGAAATTATTCAAGGTGATATATTACAGCACCTTGTCACCAATTTGTTGTCCAATCACAAACAAGAGAAATTCTGCAGATGCTGGAAATCCGAACAACACACACAAAATGCTGGAGGAACTCAGCAGGCCAGACCTCATCTAAGAAAAGAGTACAGTTGGTACTTTGGACCGAAACGTCAACTGTACTTTTTTTCTAGATGCTGCCTGGCCTGCTGAGTTCCTCCAGAATTTTATGTGTTGCACCAATTTGTTGTGTTCACTTGCTTACAAAATACTGATCAGATCTGAAGCCAGGAGATAAAACCAAGCCAGAACACAAAATAAACAAATACTCAAAACTCAACAGTGCATCCCAAAGCACTGCTATTTAAATGGTTTACTCAAGAACATTTGAGATGTTGACAGGAACAACGAACAATTAGTGAAAGTCAGCCTGAGATTGGATGTCAGCTGACCAATAGGCATTGGTTGTTTCAGTTCACCATTAGAGCTTTACATATTCAAAGAAAAGATCACTTTATAGCTGTAAGAAAACAAAAATTAATAACCAAAAACTGAGCTTTGACCAGCAACCAATCGGGAGATCAGAAGCTTGAGAAGATAGAATTTCACTCAGGTCTGCGGACCAAATATAAAAGGCAGTAACTTGCAGGTGAGAACAAGATTCCTGGACGACATGTTGCCTTCTGGAAGCCAGGGTCTGGAACATCTCAGACTGAGTCTTCGGCATTCTTAAGTGGCAGGGTAAACATAGCAGGTATGGGCAAGTAGGAACAAATGACATGCTTAAGGAGTCTAAGAAATGCAAGAGTACACTTAAGAAATAAATCAGGGGGGCTAAACGAAGGCATGATTTTTTTTTTCTACAGATACGTAAAGAGCAAAAGGATTGCAAGAAACAAAATTGGTCCTCTGGAAGATCAGAATGGTAATCCATGTATGGAGCCAAAACAAATGGGGCAGATCTTAAATGAATTATTTGCATCTGAATTTACTCAGGAGACGGACATAGAGTCTATAGAAATGAGGCAAAGCAGCATCAACTTCATGGACCCTGTACAGATTACAGAGGAGGAGGTGTTTGCTATCCTGAGGCAAATCAGGATGGATAAATCCCCAGGGTCCGACAAAATGTTCCCTCGAACCCTGCGGAAGGGAGTGCAGAAATTGCTGGGGCCCTAGCAGAGCTATTTAAATCATCCATTGCAACAAGAGATGTACCAGATTATATAGAGAATATTCAATGTTGTTCTGCTGTTTTAAAAATGTTTGTAAACACATACCAGGAAATTATAAACTGGTGAGACTAACATCAGTTGTGGGAAAGTTATTGGAAGGTATTCTAGGAACCAGATATGTAAATATTTGGATAGACATGGACTGATTAAGGACAGTCAGCATGGCTTTGTGTGTCAAACCAATCTTACGGAGATTTTTGAGAAAGTTACTAGGAAAATGGATGAAGGCAAGGCAGTGGATGCTGTTTACATGGACAAGTCCTGTATGGGAGGTTAGTCAAAAAGATTCAGTTGCTCAGCATTCAAGATGAGGTATTAAATTGGATTAGACATTGGCTTTGTGGGAGAAGCCAGAGAATGGTAGTAGATGGTTGCTTCTCTGAGTGGAGGTCTGTGACTAGTCATGTGCTGCAGGAATCAGTATTGTGACCATTGTTGTTTGTCATCTATATCAATGACCTGGATGATAAAGTGGTTAAGATGATCACCAAATTTGCAGTTGACACCAAGATTAGGGGTGTAGTGGACAGTGTGAAAGGCTATCATGGCTTGCAGAGATCTGCATCTACTGGAAAAATGGCAGATAGAACTTAATGCAGACAAGTATAAGGTTTTGCACTTCAGTAAGACCAACCAGAGTAGGTCCTGCACAATGAATGGTAGAGCACTGAGGAGTGTGGTAGAACAAAGTAATCTGGGAACATAGATAGCAAACACGAGGAAATCTGTAGATGCTGGAAATTCAAACAACAACACACACAAAATGCTGGTGGAACACAGCAGGCCAGACAGCGCTGTCGACTTTTTGGGTCCTGACGAAGGGTCTTGGCCTGAAACGTCGACAGCGCTCCTCCCTATAGATGCTGCCTGCCCTGCTGTGTTCCACCAGCATTTTGTGTGTGTTGTTGTGGGAATATAGATGCCTAATTCATTGAAAATGGTGTTATAGGTAGATAGCGTTGTAAAGAAAGCTTCTGGCACATAAATCAATATATTGAGGACAAAAAATGGGATGTTATGTTGAGGTTGTATGTTGGTGAGGCCTAATTTGGAGTATTGTGTGCAGTTTTGGTCACCTACCTACGGGGAAGATGCAACCAAGGTTGAAAGTGTGCAGAGAAAATTTACAAGGATGTTGTCGGGTTTGGAAAATCTGAGTTATAAGGAACAATTGAATAGGTTAGGACTGTACTCTTTAGAATGTAGAAGATTGAGAGATTTGTTAGAGGTATACAAAATTATAAGGGGTATTGATAGGGTAAATGTAAGCGGACTTTCCTCTAAGAATGAGTAGGACTACAACCAGAGGTCATGGGTTAAGGGTGAAAGATGTCAAGTTCAAGAGGAACAAAAGGGGAAACTTCTTCACTCAGAGGGTCATAAGAGTATGAAATGAACTGCCAGCACAAGTGGTGTACATGGGCCGGGTCTCAACATTTAGGAGAAGTTTGGATGGGTACATGGATGGTAGGGGTATGGACGGTTGTGGTCCCGGTGTAGGTCAATGGGAATAGGCAGTTTAAATGGCTTTGGCATGGACTAGATGGGCCAAAGGGCCTGATCTGTGCTGTACTTCTCTATGACATATCTGAGAAGTTGTAGGAGATGGGATGAAAGTAAGTTTTGATTGGAGTTCAAAATAGGTTTTAATCAACTGGCAACAGCCTTACATTACAGGATCTCATCAATATAATGGATTTGTAGAAATTATTCTGTAGAGTGTGAATAGAAACTAAAGTAATTGAAAATGAAATATGGCAGAAACACTGAAATTTTAGAGACAAAACCAAAAGGAGATTACAAGGCGTACAAGGAGATTACATTTTGTGGTTCAAATGTAATACATTGTTCAAGCTTCATTATACTGACATTGAGGATTGTGAAAGCTTTTGTTAGATTACCATCTGGTAATCATTGTTGGAAGCACTTTTTATTCTAAAAGATACACAATTTCAGCAGTGGTTGCATACATAAAAGGCTGAGCCTCTAGAAGTAGAACAAACATAATGGTAGATACAATGTACAACATAATGTCAAAGCTTATTATTTTTATTTATTTACTTACAGTACTGTGCAAAAGTTCTAGGCATACATATATAGTTAGGGTACCTAAGACTTTTGCACAGTACCGTAGTAATTTTAGATATTGCACTGTACTGCTGCCACAAAAAAAAAACACATTTATGACATGTGAGAATTAATAAACTGATTCTGATAAGGGTCTCTGTTGTGGACTGAGAGTGGGAAGGGGGCAGGGAGAGGGGAATCATGATTGGGATACAGAGGAGAGTCTGTAATGATCAATAAACCAATTGTTTGGAATCAAATTACCTTGCCTGGCGTCAGCACCTGCACCACCCAACTTCCCCACCCAAGGCACTCCTCCCTCGCCATTTCTAACATCCTTTACTCCTGCCAGATTTACAAACTTGCCGTCTGCTTCACATCGACAAATACAGTACTGAGTGAAAGTCTTAAGCACCCTAGCTAAATATACATGCCTAAGATTTTGCACAATACTGCAGAGTAGGCTGTTCCGTCCACTGAGTCTCACTGCCCAGCAACTCCTGACAAACCTGTTTCATCCTAAGCTAAACACGGGACAATTTACTGTGGGAGAAAACTAGAGCACCCAGGAAAAACATAGGCATTCCATGGAGAGGACATACAGACTCCTTACAGGCGCTGTAATTGAACTCCAAACTCCAGAACACCCTGAGCTGTACTAGCATTGATCTAATCACTACGCTACCATGGCACCCACACTACCATTATCACACAAACTTCAGTACGGTGTAATGATGGTACATGGCACAGTGGAAGGGCCTGTTCTATATCCCCAAAAGATCATATATCTGCAGATTCTTGAAAGTTGAAATAAAAACAGAAAATGGTAGACATACTCAGCTGGTCAGGAAGCATCTGTGGAGAGTGAAATAAATCTACTTCTCTACCAACTCCATATTCTTCCTTTTCTTCTCATCATTACAGCACTTACTTAATTTACCACGGAAATTGTAATTATTCAAAGTATATTTAAAGACAAATGTCAGAAACTCTTAATTCTCAAGAAATATTTGCTGAGACTGATGGTTAACTAAGCAAAAGACAAATTGCAAGAGGAATTCACTGGGTCGATTACCATCTGTGGGAGAAAAAAACCACCAATGTTTTAGGTCAAAACCCTGCATCAGGACTAAGGTGATCAAGAAGACTTGTGATACAAATCAGAACACTTAAGCAGTGTATTTGAAATTATAAAAGTAAAGGTAACAAATCTAGCATTCATAGAGAAGATATTAATTTTAAGAAATCCTTACTTTATATTAAGATTAATATTTTGTGATTTACATACTATCTGCAAATATACTGTACTTGCAACAAGAACAACTATAGGCGCTGAAATCCATTAGGGAGTGATCAGAACATAAGCTATGAAAAACAATTTTGTGAACAAAAGCAAACACAACAACAAAGGCTGTGGATGAAGCATGAGATTCATAGTCTGCTGAGGGCTAGATTTGTCGCTTTCAAGGCCAGTGATCCAGAACTGTACAAGAAGTCCAGCTAGAATCTAAGTGCAAAAAAATTCCAATTGAATGAATTGGAATAAAGGAACCCTTAAGATAAAGGAACCCTTAGGAGAGAATGATCATAATATGATAAAAGTTCACCCTGCAATTTGAGAAGGAGAAGCTAAAGTCAAATCTATCTGTATTACAATGAACTAATACTGTAAATAATGTAAGGTCAAATGTATCAGTATTACAATGAAGTAAAGAAATTACAAAAGCACGAGAGAGGAGTTGTCCAGAATTGATTGAAAGGGGGCACTTACAAGGATGACGAAGTTGAAGTTTCTGGGAGCAATTGGGAAGGTGCAGGATAGATATATCCCAAGGAAGAAGTAGTTTTCTAAAGGCTGAATGACATAACTGTGACCAACAAGGGAAGTCAAAGCCAACATAAAAGCCAAAGAGAGGGCATATAGTAGTGTAAAAATTAGTGGGAAGTTAGAGGTTTGGGAAGCTTTTAAAAAACAACAGAAGTCATGAAGAAGAAACAGATGGAAAATGAAGATAAGCTTGCCAATAATATTAAAGGGGATACCAAAAGTTTCTTCAGGTGTATAAAGAATAAAAGAGAGATGAGAATAGATATTGGACAACTTGAAAATAATGCTGGAGTGGCAGTTATAGGGGGAGGGGCAAGGAAATAGCAGATAAACTGAATAAGTATATTGCATCAGTCTTCACTATGGAAGACACTAGCAGCATACTGGAAGTTTGGAAGTGTCAAGGGCAGAAGTGAGTGAAATTGCCATTACTAGGTAGAAGGGACTTGGGAAACTGAAAGGTCTGAAGGTAGATAAATTGCTAGGCCAGATGGTCAACACTCCAGGGTTGTGAAGGAGGTCCCTGAAGAGATTGTGGAGATAGACGTAATAATCTTTCAAGATCATTACATTCTGGCATGGTTCCAGAGGCCTGGAAATTTTCAAATGTCACACCGCTCTTCAAGAAGGGAGAGAAGCGAAAGAAAGGAAATTACAGGCCAGTTAGTTTGACCACAGTGGTTGGGAAGATGTTGGAGTCCATTGTTAAGGATGTGGTTTGGGTATTCTTGGAGGCACATGAAAACATAGGCCAAAGTCAGCATGGTTTCCTCAAGGGAAAATCTTGCCTGACAAATCCATTTGAATTCTTTAAAGAAGTAACAAGCAGGATAGACAAAGGGGAATCAGTGGATGTTGTGTACTTGGATTTTCGGAAGCCTTTGACAAAGTGCCACACGAGACTGCTAAATAAGTTAAGAGCCCAATGTATTACTGAAAAGACACTAGCATGGATAAAGTTGATTGGCAGCAATGATTGGGAATAAAGGAAGACTTTTCTGGTTGGTTGGTGACTAATGGTGTTCCATAGAGATCTGTGTTAGGACCACCTCTTTTTATGTTATATATCAATGATTTGGATGATGGAACTGATGGCTTTGTGGCTAAGTTTGCTGATGATACAAAGATACAATAGGTGGAGGGACAGGTAGGGTTCAGGAAGTAGAGAGGCTACAGAAGGATTTAGACAGATTAGGAGAATGGGCAAAAAAGTGGCAGGTGGAACAGTGTCAGGAAGTGTATGGTCATGCACTTTGATAGAAGAAGTAAAAATTGAATTTTGAATGTTTTGAATTTTCTCTCTGAAAAGGGACTTGGGAGTCCACACATAGGATTTCTGAAAGGTTAATTTGCAAGTTGAGTAGGTAATGTCGAAGGCATTTTGAGAGGCCTAGAATATAAAAGCAAGGATTTAATGATGATGCCTTACAAGGCACTGGTGAGGCCTCACTTGGAGTATTATTAGCAGTTTTGGGCATTTTATCTAAGAAAGGATGTGCTTAAATTGGAGAGGGTTCATAGGAGGTTCATGAAAATGATTCTAGGATTGAAAGGCTTATCGTATGAGCAGTGTTGATGGCTCTGGGCATCTGCTCCCTGAAATTCAGAAGAATGGAGGGGTTGGGGAGTTGGGGGAATCACAATGAAACCTTTTCGAATGTTGATAAGTCTCGATAGAATGGATGTGGAGAGGATGTTTCCTATAGTGGGGAATTCTAAGACCGGGGGGCACTGTCACAGTATAAGAGGGACATCCACTTAGGACGAAGATGAGAAGGGGTTACTTTTGCCAGAGTGGTGAATCTGTGGAATTTGTTGCCACTAGCAGCTGTGCAGGACAAGTCTTTGGGTACATTTAAGGCAAAGGTTGATAGGTTCTAGAGTAGTCATGGCATGAAGGGGAACAGGGCTGAGAGGGAAATGGATCAGCCATGATGACATGGCTGAGCAGGCTCGATGGGCCAAATGACCTTATTCTGCTCCTACGTCATATGGTCTTAGATTGTAAAAGGGAAGCCTCAGTCTGCCAGTTGCTGCCTGTATCTGTTAGCTCCCTATTGGTTATGTGCCCAAAACAGTCATTGATGACTAGGTAAGAATGTCAACTTTTTTTTCTCAATTTACAACGTCATTTGTTCGTTATTTCTTCCATTATGTGCATTTTCTTGTGCACCTGTGAAATTTTCTCAAAGATCATGATGGATTTGAGATTAAAGGATGGTGTGACATAATTTCTACATGGACTTGGATACTTAAATCAATCTTATATACTGACACCAGAGATACAAAATCCCCCGTGGGTAGAAACTTAAATTTAATATCCTTACCATATGTCCTTTGTCTTCCACTTCCAGAATTCAGGTAAATTTAAGTTGAGTTGAATTTTGAAGTGAAGAAGAATGTACACCCATTATAATATTGTAACTTTAGCACAGAACCTAGAGTTAATTTCTAGTCCTTCACATCTGACATCTTAGTGTTACATTTTCAACTGTGATCATCCTTTTAATGTGGGGTATTCTTGGGGGAGAGTATGAGTGGTGCAGATTAGCACACAGAACATTAACTTCCAGATATTTTCTTGGATCTCTGGTTGCTTTTTCACTCTTTTACCAGAATTTATTTTATTTTGCAAATAGAAGTCCAAATAAATTGATTGTAATTGACTAATTGAATACATTTTCATCACATTTATCAGTGAGATTCCAACTGTGAATGAAGTGGATAAATGATTTTGGAACATCCATTAAATCAGAAGAAGTAGGTTTATTTTTAAAAAATTATGACACTTGCATAAAAATCATATTGTGGACTGAAAGATAGGCTCAAGACTTGAAAATTACATTAATTTCTGCATTGAGGATAACTTTGCCATTTGTGAACAAAGCATCACGGTAGAATTCTCTTAAATAAGAAAATAAAACCAATTTCCCTACCCCCACCCAATACACAGAAGATATAGAATGAGTCATCTTTAATCTGACAGTAATCATCTGGTAGTCATGCTTCTTGGCTACAGTAATCTATAATTACTGTAGCTTTATTAAGCTCCAGAAGCAGAAGTCACACTTATTTTCACTCACCTGTTAATAAGAGGGAAAAGGGATACTGCCAGGTATACAGATGGGTACCACTTAAGTGGCTTGATTTCCAGAGCTAATAAGATCTATAAATGAAAACAATAATCTGTAAATCAGTTGTAAATAATTTCTTACAAAGATAATCTTATCAAATGGTTGACATAAAGTTCATTGTTAAAAATAGAAAGAAAGGCAAACCTGTGCACCTATTTTAAAATAATAATATTCATCCTTCTCTAAACATCCAGCTTCTAGAAAATATATTAATGTGGAGAAATGTAATAACTCAGAGAAACACAAGAACAGATACCATGGTCATGAAATAGATTAAATCAGAGATATAGCTGACTTGGTTGAGTGGTGTCACAACAACCATTTCTCACTCAACATCAGCAAAAGTAAAGAGCTGCTTGTTGACTTCAGGAAGGGGAAGGAGGGCCAGTTACATTGGGATATTGCCAGTGGAGAGCTTCAGAAATTTTAAATTCATGGCTGTTAACATATCAGTGTACCTGTCCCGGGCCCAACACATAGATGCAATCATAAGGAAAGTGCCCCAGCATCCTTACTTTCGTAGGATGTTAAGGAGGTTCAACTTGTCGCCAAGCACTCTAACAAGCTTCTACAGATTTTATACTGGAAGTATCCTGATTGGTTGAATCATGGTCTGGTAAGGCAATTCTAAAGTGCAGGAATGTAAGAAGTTGCAGTGATTCGTGGATTCTGCCTAGCACAGCAGGGGCACATCCCTCCCTACCACTGTTAGTATCTACAGGCGGCAACACACATCAAAGACCCCTGCCATTCAGTCCATGCAGCTACTAGGAGGTACAGAAACTGAGGTCCCATGCCAGCAGGTTCAAGAACAACAACCTTCCTTCAACTACATGGTCCTTGAACCAACAAAGGGCCTGTAATGTGTTGTAAATTTCTGTTCTATGTTCCACAATTTAACAACATTAGGACCACTCTAAACAATTTGCACTAAAACTGCCTTTGTTCTTTATTTCTTTCTTTCTTTTTTTAAATTTTTTTTTATTAATTTTAAACAAACATAAATGAAACATGAATACAGAGAGTTTGAGAGTACATAATTAATAGATTAAGTATACATTCAAATAGATGATAATCCATTTATATATAATAACCTCCCAAACTCATAGTAATTACAAAAAAAGGAGAAAATAAAAAAAATCCCCCCCCAAAAAAGAAAAAAAACCTAACCAACATGAGCCATTGCATAATGTCAAATATACACAGTAGCGTCAATAACTCCGAACCTCCATCCAAATAGTTAAGGATAATAAAAGTAAGGTTTAGGAAAAGTCGGTTTAGCTCATATGAAAATGTTGAATAAATGGTCTCCAAGTTTCTTCAAATTTAACTGAAGGATCAAAGACAACACTTCTAATTTTTTCTAAGCTCAAAGTTTAAAAAAGCCACTGAAATATAGTTGGAGGATGAATTTCTTTCCAGTTCAATAGGATAGATCTTCTAGCCATTAACGTAACAAATGTAATCATCCGTCGAGCTGAGGGGGATAAACAACAATTATCCACCATTGGTAAACTGAAAATTGCAGTAATAGAATGCGGTTGCAATTTGATATTCAGAACTGTTGAAACAGTACCGAAAATATCTTTCCAATAATTTTGCAAACAAGGGCAAGACCAAAACATGTGAGTCAATGAAGCAACTTCAGAGTGACATCTGTCACAGGTTGGATTAACATGAGAATAAAATCGAGCAAGTTTATCCTTGGACATGTGAGCCCCATGAACAACCTTAAATTGTATTAGGGCATGTTTAGCACAAATAGAGGAAGAATTGACTAATTGTAAAATTTTCTCCCACTGCTCAGTGGGTATAAGACAAAGTTCTTTTTCCCATTCCTTCTTAATTTTTTCTGATACTTCTGGCTGATACTTCTTTATTTCTTGTAAAAGTTATGCACAGTACATGTTTTCTAACGAATGCTGCTTATAGAATACCACGTGTTTGTGAAACTTTCATTGCACCTGTGCATTGATGTACCCATGCATAAGATAATAAACTTGAACTTGAATCAATTCTTTTTTAAGCCACATTTTACAAACTGTAACAGGAGTGCTTCAGTTTATCAAGATAAAGATATACTGAATATACAAAAAAGGCTATTCATTATTTCATTAAAGATTAAGGTGGCTGTGTTTGAAAATTTGAAAAAAAATAAATTGACTAATTACAGATGTCTTGTCAGAATACAACATGGCTGATGTATGACAGAACTTCTTTAAGTTAAAAATATTTTTATTTTAAATTCTATTTATAAGTGCAACGTTATGTTTTATCCAAACAATATTCAAAAACATATCTATCTATTAAATGGAGTTTGTGAAAGATCTAATCTTTCTGGCATCTAAAATCAATCAAATAAATCATCACTGTCAAACAGGATTTAAAATCCATATTTAAAAAGACATCTTTTGGAGTTGGGACAAAAGGGAGAATATACAATTAATAGGGTTTTTTTGCATTTAGATGTACATTCTTTTAGAGATATTCACAAAAATAAGATGCAGATATTTGGTGGCAATGTACAGTAGTTGTCAGTATTATCAGAAGCCACAGAGTGGCAGCATTCACCTTTTACTGTTACAGAATTAACCACGGCTTCCATTTTCAGTTCTTATAACAGCGAATAGAAAAGCATAACTAAGTCCTGTAACTGTTGGCGGAAACCACCTTCCATATTTATAAGAGATACATTCATTCACATTTGGAACTTAGCTTACATTCAGATAATGGAAAACATTAAACATTCTCAAAATATGGCTGACTGCATCTAGGATTCCACAGGTGCACTGCAAGGCTGTGTGCTTAGCTCCCTACCCAACTTGCTTTACATTTATGACAGTGTGGCTAAGCACAGCCTTAATGTCATATTCAAGTTTGCTGATGACACCACCCTCAAATACCAAATCAAAGGTGGTGATGAATCAGCATACAGAAGGGAGATTGAAAATCTGACTAAGTGACACCACAGCACCATCCTCTTACTCAATGTTCAGAGACCAAGGAGCTGATATTGACTTTAAGAGGAGGAATAACCAGAGGTCCATGATCCTCATCGGAGGATCAGAGGTGGAGAAGGTCAGCAACTTTAAATTCCTCACTGTTATTAGTTCAGAGGACCTGTCCTGGGCACAGCACATAAGTGCAATTACAAAGTAAGCATGACAGTGCCTTTTCTTGCTTAGGAGTTTGTGAAGATTCAGAATGACATCTAAAACTTTCACGAACTTCTATGAATGTGCAGTGGAGAGTATATTGGCTAGTAGCATCATAGTCTGGTATGGAAACACCAATGGCCTTGCACAGAAAATCCTACAAAAAGTGGTGGATACGGCCCAGTCCATCACAGGTAAAGCTGTCCCCACCATCGAGCACATCCACATGAAATGTCATTGCAGCAAAACAGCATCCATCATCAAGGGGCCCCGCCACGTGCTCTCCTCTCACTGATGCCACAAAAAAAGGTACAGGAACCTCAGGACTCCAGGTTCAGAAATAGTTTGTATCCTTCAACCATCAGGCTCTTGAACCAAAGGCAATAGCTTCACTCAACTTCACTTCATCATTGAAATCATTCCACAACCTGTAGACTCACTTCCATGTTCTTGGTATTTATTGTTTATTTAATTATTATTATTTCTTCCTTTTTGTACGTGCACAATTTGTATCTTCTGTACACTGGTTGAACCACAAGCTGGTGTGGTCTTTCATTGATTCTATTATGGGTATTATTATATTATTGTTTTGTTACATCTGCAAGAAAATGACTTGCAAGGTTGTATATGTACTTTGATAATAAATTTATTTTGAACTTTGAATTTTGAAACAACTTGAGATTGCTACCTATTGTCCAAAGTAACACAATAACACATTGCTAATGCTAATTTGCACCAATTAACAGAATTAGATAATGATCATGTGTTGAAGCTGCATATAACCAATAGAGCAACTTCCTACTTGTTTTCTTGTATCTGTGGAAGATTTTTATTTCAACTGGAGGACCTTGACTATATAAATGACAAACTATTGTTATTTGTCATCTATATCAACTACTTGTATGAGAATGTACAATGCTAGTTAGTAAGTTAGTTATAAAGCTGGTTAGTAAGTTTGCAAATGACACTAAAATAGGTGGGATCATAGACAGTGAAGATGATTACCAAGAATTACAGTAGGATCTCGTTCAGTAGGATAAATAGACCAAAGTGTGGAGAACACACAAGATGCTGGTGGAACACAGCAGGCCAGGCAGCATCTACAAGGAGAAGCACTGTCGGCGTTTTGGGCCGAGACCCTTTGTCAGGACTAACTGAACTTTCAAATCTCTTACTATCTTTCCTTTCAGTTAGTCCTGACAAAGGGTCTCGCCCAAAACATCGACAGTGGTTCTCATAGATGCTGCCAGGCCTGCTGTGTTCCACCAGCATTTTGTGTGTGTTGTTTGAATTTCCAGCATCTGCAGATTTCCTCGTGTTTGCAAAGTGTGGAAAATGGAGGTTCATTCAAAAAAGTGTGAGGTGTTGCATTTTGGGAAGTGAATCAGGATAGGACGTTTACAGTGAATGGTATGGCCCTGGGGAAAGTTATAGAACAGAGACCGAGGAGTATAAATATAATGTTCCCTTAATGTGGTGTCACAGGTAGATAGAGAAGAAGGCGGATTTTGGCATGTTGGCCTTTATCAGTCAGGACATTGAGTGTAAAGGTTGGGACATTATACTGCAGTAATACAAAATGTTAGTGAGGTAACATTTAGAGTAATGTGTTTAGTTTTGTCATTCTGTTGTAAGAAAGATGCCATTAAGCTGGAAAAATACAGAAAAGATTTATGAGAATGCTGCCAGGACTTGAGAGACTGAGTTAAAGACAGAGGCTAGAACTTTCTCCATGGGAGCAGAGGGAATGAGGGGTGATCTTATAGAGGTCTATAAAATCATGAGGGGCATAGGTAGGATGAACGCATATGGTCTTTTCTCCAGAGTCAAGGAATCAAGAATGAGATAGTTTGGGTTTAATATGACAGGGAACATACTTAACAGGAACTTGAGAGGAAATGTTTTCACCCAGCTGCTGGGTATATATGGAATGAGCTGTCAGAGGAAGTGGTTGAAGCAGGTACATTGACAACATTTAAAAGACACTTGGACAGGTATATGCATAGGAAGGCTTTAGAGATACATGGTCAAACATAGGCAAATGGGTCTAAATTAGATTGGCACCTTCGTTGGCATGGACTGGCTATGCCAAAGGACCTGTTTCCATGTAGCGTGACTTGAAATACAATAAACTTGCAAGACCCACATCTCAAAAAGGAATATATAAAACAGAACTTCACGAGGACTCCTTAATTATAGGCAAACTGAAAAAAAAATCCTGGTATCTGCAACCTGTGATGAAATGCCAATATCCAACCCACAATTGTTGCTTGCTGTAAATGTTTCTACTGCTTTAAAATGATTTTATCTTCACAATATTGGAAAAAATGTACCTTGCTTCTTTCCCTTTCAGGATCATACGGGCCAGACCAAATTAAAACCTGTAAGAGAAAGACAGGACACTGAAAAAAGACTTAAGTAACAAACGCTACACCATTCAGATCAGTTGAACTAAAAACTTGAGCACGATGAACACCATTTAGTTATTAAAATGGTGTCTTGTTTGGTTAGGGTATCAGCACACCCATGGAATTCCTGCAAGAAATACACAGTGTGGGCAAGGCATCAATCCCCATATAAGGCTTGGTTGATGACAGTACTGCCATTTTAGAATTAAATACTTACCAGCTAAAACTCTCTCTTCAAAACATTTGCAATATACTAGTTCAGCACTGGGCTGAGAGCTTTTTAAAGGGTTCTTCCACTAATATAATAATTGCTGGTTGATCTATTCTGGCACATGGAGCAATTCTACCAATCCCTGATGCTTTCTACCAATAGATTTTGCAAATTGTAGTTCAAATGACACATAGGCCTAAAGAATCAATATTATTGGTGGAATGGGTAGAGGATACCAAAGTGGTAGAAAAGGAAGAAGTAAAAATAGTGAAGGATAGTTTTCTCCTACCTCAAAAAGTCAGAGAGAAATATGGGGTTTGCTGAGCTTCTATAAGAATAACTTCACTGAAAAGTAGTAGTACTGCAATCAGAAGACCAATAGAAATACCCCAATCCCTTCTCTCTGAATCCCTTCATGCTGTGTCCAATCAAGGATCTATCAATTTCCGCCTTAAATATACATAACGACTTGGCCTCCACAGCTGCCTGCAGAAAAGAATTTCACAGATTCACCGCTCTCTGGTTAAGGAAGTTGCTCTTCATCTCCATTCTACAAGAACACCCCTCTATTCTGAGGCTGTGTCCTCTGGTCTTAGACTCTCCTACCGTAGGAAACATCCACTCCACATTCACTCTATCAAGGCCTTTCACCATTCAGTGGGTGACCTCACTGAAACTGCTCATCCTTCTGAATTCCAGTGAACACAGGCCCAGAGCCATCAAACACTCTTCATATGCCAAGCCATTCAATCCTGGAATCTTCTGCACACCACTGCTGGAGAATGTGGTTATTGTTGCCTTCCTGTCCGCTTGAACCAATTTGGCCATTCTCCTCTGACCTCTCTCACTAACAAGGTTTTTTCACCCACACAACTGCTGCTCACTGGATTTTGTTTTGATTTATTCTCTGTAAACGCTAGAGAGTGTTGTATGTGAAAATCCCAGATCAGCATTTTCTGGCACCAACAATCATTTCACAGTCAAAGTCACTTAGATCACATTTCTTCCCCATTCTGACTTTTAGTCTGAACAACAACTGAACCTCTTGCCCATGTCTGCATGTTTTCGTGCATTGAGTTGCTGCCACATGATTGGCTGATTAGATGTTTGCATTAACAAACAGGTGTACAGGTTTTTCTTGGGGAAGAATCGTGTTATGGTGAAGTTAGTGTACTAGCAGCAAATTTTCTGGACTACTTATCTAGAGATCAAAGGTAAAATGGCAGTAGGAGAACTTAAGCTCATTTAAGATCTGGAATTAATATAAAGTTTACCTCAGTAATGAAACTGTGAAAATCCATCTAATTTACCAATGCCTTTTGTGTAAGGGAATCCACATCCTTGGCCATTAATGCCTAAATGTGAGACCAGACACAGCAAAGCAGCTGATTCATAACTGCCTTTTCATTTCATAAACGATAGCATTATCAGTGACAAGTCTTGTGAAATAATAAGTAATGAATGAGCTCAAAATTACCCTTTGCTCTGTCACAATTACTCTTAACACTGGTGGTTGTGTCCTCAGCTCCTAGTCTATTCCCTTTACACTCATGACTGTGTGGCCAGGTTCTCTTCTAACTCCACCTGCAAGTTTTTTTTTTAAGTTGATACCACCGTAGTGGGTCGTATTTCAAATAGCAATGAATCAGAGTGGAGGAAGGAGATAGAAAGCTTAGTTACATGGTGTCGCGACAATAACCTTTTCCTCAACATCAGCAAAACAAAAAAGCTGGTCAGGAAGGGGGCAATGCATATGCTCCTGTCTACATCAATGGTATTGCGATTATAAAGATTGAGAGCTTCAGCTTCCTAAATGTGAACATCATGTAGATGCCATGATGCTGAATATACTTTTCGCTGCCTCAGAAAAGCAGTCAGCATAACACAGGCCCTACCCACCCCACACTCTCTCTTCTCCTTTCATCCTTTGGGCAGAAGATACAAAAGCCTGAATGGACACACCACCAGGCTTATAATGACAGCTTCTACCTTGCTGTTATAAGGTTATTAAATAGCTCCCTAACAGAATAAGATAGCTTTGTGACCTTACAATCTACCTCATTTTGATCTTGCACCTTTCTGGTTACCTGCATTGCACTTTCTCTGTAGCTGTTACAATTTATTCTGCATTATTACTGTTTCACCTTGCACTGTGTAATGATTTGATCTGTATGAACAGTAACAGTAATTGCTAATTTTCTTATCATTCTGCCACACCAAATGACAAATCGGACACTAAAATCTCTGTCCCCCACTGATCTTTGGCTCACACTCATACTAATCACTCCCCATTTATGATTTCCTGCATGTGACTCTCACCTTATATAACCATATAACAATCACAGCATGGAAACAGGCCATCTCGGCCCTCCTAGTCCGTGCCGAACTCTTAATCTCACCTAGTCCCACCTACCCGCACTCAGCCCATAACCCTCCACTCCTTTCCTGTCCATATACCTATCCAATTTTACCTTAAATGACACAACTGAACTGGCCTCTACTACTTCTACAGGAAGCTCATTCCACACAGCTATCACTCTCTGAGTAAAGAAACACCCCCTTGTGTTTCCCTTAAACTTCTGCCCCCTAACTCTCAAATCACGTCCTCTCGTTTGAATCTCCCCTACTCTCAATGGAAACAGCCTATTCACGTCAACTCTATCTACCCCTCTCAAAATTTTAAATACCTCGATCAAATCCCCCCTCAACCTTCTACGCTCCAATGAATAGAGACCTAACTTGTTCAACTTTTCTCTGTAACTTAAGTGCTGAAACCCAGCTAACATCCTAGTAAATCATCTCTGCAATCTCACCAGCTCACATCAAGTCTTGCCCTCCTGTGGCTACTCTCCCAGTGCACTATGGGGCCAGAATTAAATCACTTCCTTCTTGCATTCTATAATACATTTGATTGCTTGACTTGTAAGGCCTTGCATGCTTCTGAATGTTATTGCAGTGGGTTAATAAATGTTTGTTGATTCAAAATGCACTGTGACATTAATGTAGCTAAACAGTATTGATGTGTCTGAACAGGTGCCATTCTATTCATAGGTCTACAATGAACATTGCTGGATTTAGTTAAATAAAAGAAAAATATTTAAACATAAAGATGAAGGACTCTCATGATATTTTAACACTAGCATTTCCTCTCCACTGTTTCATACATATTAATTCTACTTCTATGCTATTTTCTAAATTAACATATTGCAAGTATCTGAGGTTCTAACTACAAATACATAAAATCATTAGTATCTTCTTGCTTTGCCTTGCGTGGCCCTCCCCCAAATTGTAATTCTTATGCATCAGAAATGAGAGGGTACAAAGATGGTTGTAATGTGCAAACTGAAGTGGAAGAAAGTGAAAGATACACTTTCAGAGAATAAGGTACATATGAAGGAATGAGGGGACATCACTGAGACAATGTGAATGAGAGTAGAAGTCAAAAACAGGAAGGGAGTAATCATCCTACTGGGAGTATTACACAGATCGCCAATAGCAACAAGGACACTGAAGAGCAGATAAGCAGGTAGAATTTGGAAAGGCACAAGAAAAGATGAGCTCCTGAGGGTGTAAAGGTACTTAAGAAAGTACTTCGAAGAGCTAGAAGCGGAAGGCCTTTGTGAGTACGATTAATGAAAACCCCCAAAGCACTCTACATATGAAGAATATAAGAATGACTGGAGTGAGAAGACAGCTCAGGGATAAAGGTGGAAACATGTGCCTAGAGTTGAGGTAGGTAGGGGAGGTCCTTAATGAATGCTGGTCTTCATTAAGGACCTTGATGAATGTGAGGTCAGTGCAGAAGAGAGAAGCAGTGTGTTGGCATTAAGATAGAAGCAGTATTGGAGCTTTTGAAAACCATGAGGATAGGTAAATTCTCAGAGCCAGATGGAATAATCCCCAGATTACTACGGGAAGTGAGGGAGGAGATTGCTCAGGCACTGAGGGTTATCTTTGCGTCTCATTAGCTACAGGAGAGTACCAGAGGATTGGAGGATAGTAAATATTGTTCCTTTATTCAAGAACAGTAATAGGGATAATCCCGGGAATTGTAGATCAGCAAGTTTTACATCAGAGGTGGGCAAACTAATAGAGAGAATTTATGAGCATTTTGAGAAGCATAGTCTTATTAGGGATAGTCAGCTTGGTTTCATGAGGGGCAGGCAGGTTGTGTCTTAAGAGCCAAACAGATTTTTTTTGAGTAAGTGACGAAACAAATTGATGAAGGTAGAGCACTGCATGTGGATTTTAGTAAGAAGTTTACAAGTTTCCCCATGGAAGGCTCTTCAGAAAATCATGAGGTATGGGATCCATGGAAAGTTGGCAGCATGGATTCGGAATTGGTTTGCCCACAGAAGGCAGAGGATGGTAGTCGGTCCAAATTTTGCCTAGAGGTGGTGACCAGTGATACTCCATTGGGATCTATTCTGGGACCCCTGTTCTTTGTGATGCTTAGAAATGATCTGGATAAGGAAGTGGAAGGATGGGTTATTAAGCTTGCAGATGGTGGTGTTGTGGATAGTGTAGAAGGTTATCATAGGTGGAAGAGTATGATAGGATGTAGAACTGGGCTGAGAAGTGGCAAATAAGAGTTCAGTCTGGAAAAGTGTGAAGTGATACACTTTTGAAGATCAAATTTAAAGGCACTGAATAAGTCGAAAGGCAAGATATTTAGTAGCGTGGAGGAATCTTGGGGTCCACATTCACAGATCCATCAAAGTTGCCACACAATTTGACAAGAGTAGCTAAGAAAGCGTATAGTGCGTTGGCCTTCATTAGTTTGGGCATACAGTTTAAGAGCCCCAAGTTAATGTCATAGCTCTATAAAACTCTGGTTAGACCGCAATAGGAATATTGTATTCAGTTCTGGTCACTTTATTATAGGAAGGATGTGTAAGCGTTAGAAAGGGTGCATAAGTGATCTACCAAGACACTGCCTGGATTGGAGACCATGTCTTGTGAGGAAAGGTTGAACCAACTGGGTTTTTTTCTCTTTGGAGACGAAGGAGCACGAGAGGCAACTTGATAGAGGTATATAAGATTATGAGAGACATAGATAAGTTGGACCATTTTCCCAGAGTGGCAAAGGCTAGTACCAGAGGTCATCTTTTTAAGATCAGTGGAGGAAATGCAAGCAACCATTCTTGCAAAGTCACTAATCTACTGCCAGACTGCATCCAGACAGTTACATTGACTTCCTGATTTCCCAGCCTTTAACCTTGTCTGAAAGGCCTTTTGCCTAAAGTTATTAGATTGTTATCTAATAATTATTAGATATTAGATAATCCAGTTATTAGAGTGCCTTTTTTTCTACTAAGGTTCCTAGCACGGTGTGCAAAACCCTTGCAGTATGCTCCTTTAGTTGTAGTGCCATTGTTTCACTGTTTTCTAGATCAGTTACAGATGTAATATACTGCATTTTAGCCAGTAGCCAGCTAACTTTAAGAAATGTAGATTAGTAGTAACTGGTGTTATTTACTCACAATACTAGCTTTTCGTTGAAATGAGCAGCAAAGAAGTGCAATGTAGCTGCAATCAATATAATCTGCAGGCAGAAAGAAGATGGCTTGCTGCCTGGATTGGAATGAATGGGTCTGGGCTAATTGCAGATGATGATTCCTCCACCATTTTTGGGAATCATAAAACTTAGTTCCCTGGCTTAGACAGTTAAACAATCAAATAAATGGACAATGTCCCCTTTCACATGGTGATAAGATACACATGAATGCAAAATTAATGCATTTTCAATGGTAGCCCATATTAACTGAACAAGGCAATTAGTGAACACTTCTGATATAACATTGTGTGCATTTAAGAAAAAGAAATAAGGATATTGGATAAAATCAATCAATTGGGAGACCATTAAGAGTATTTCATACTTAACACCACAATCCGGTTGAAAAATCAGTATTTAATCTTTAGGTTTCATTCATCTATTATGAAAGAAAATATCTAATATTGAAATATTCATCTTTATCTGATTCATTTTCTTTAAGATTCAAGTTTTATTATTTTTGAAAACTGAACCCAAATAGTAAAAATACAAATTTTCAATCACAAGCTGGGCATTTAAATTTTTCTCTATAACAACTATCATCCAAGAAATTAAACTTGCAGCATTAAAAGATTGCATTTTCATATAATATTAGTTATGCAAGAATTTGTGGTGTTTAAAAAGATCCACCGTCACAAACTATTTTTTTTATTGAAGTCGGAAAGGAAAAAGGACTGCACACAGATTTCAGTCAAATTTACTTATACTTAATACATCTTATTAATGATAAAATTAAAAAATATATATATACTATTTTTTTCCCAACAAATGAATGCTAAATACAGATTATAGCAAGAGGTAATCTTTGAAGGAAGCATTAACAAAGCATGGATCTTGTAGAAATTAAGCAGACTACATGGTAGGTGAGTGCCCGAGTGTTGATTCAGTGGGAGACATTAGCTTAGACAACCTCAAGCAATTTATTATCACAAAGAAGCTTTCATGAAAACGTACACGCTCACTATGCCAGGCATTGTTAGCTATGTTGATCCTATAGAGGGCAGAGATGCACATAGTGTCCCCTTCCATTAGGAACACAGCTGCCCAGCAATTTGAAAAAAAATTACCAAATGGCCATCAATTACTTTCACTGCAACACTGAATAAAATAGGATGGTCCTGAATAAGTTCTACTCTAAAGTTATGCTTAAGATAATTTAACTGAGAGCTGGCAAGTGGGCAGCTGGAGTGAATGTTGGTGGCTTGGTGGAGGTGGGGAGGAAAATCAGCATTTAATGTTATGCAAAGACATATCTCATAAAAGAACATATTGACTAATCATCACTTTAAATATACACTGTATCATTTTCTGAAACAAAATGTCCCAAACAATTTCAATAGTTCAAGGTTGAAAAAGTAAAATTAGTGTTATATTTTATTTGACACTATTAACAGTCTTCACTGAACAAGAGCTACCAGACACATTCCAGGATTTAATAATAAAATATAGCTCCAGAAGAGTTTAAAAGAATGAAAAAGTTACAAGTTACAACTGATGAAGGCAAAGCTATGACCAATGAAATTTACAATGAACATCAAAAGAATCGACTGTATATTCAGTCCTCTGGGACAGATCTACATTCCAGTTTTAAGCAAACAAAATGTTTAATGCAGTACATAAACAAAATTTGGCACCCAGCATCCTAAGGACATACTTCTACTCAAAGTGGAAAGAGATGGGGAAGTTTAGGGTAGAAAACTCCAGAGCTCAGAACCTGGAGAAAAAAAAAGCAAAACAGAAGTAAACACAGTCACCAATGGTGCAGTAATTATATTTTAGCATTATACAGGCCAAAATTATCTATTTATGATACTGAAGGAGACGATTCAGCCCATCAGATCCACCTGGCTCCCATGTCAGTAACAACGTGAGTTCCATTTCCCCTCTCCTTATTTCCTTGTGTAATAGTCAGAGAATTATAAACAAGCACCCAGAACTGAACATCCGACATTTTCCCCTTGAGTAAACATTTTGAAGTTGCCACTTACAAGGATGGTTAATGATCTATGAAGTTCTCTGAAAATGCTAAGAAAATATAAGGAGATTGAAATAACTTAAATTTGAAAAGTTGTATCTCCGCGTATTGATTGATTGATCACAGATGTATCCATCAGGAACTGTTTTGAAAAGCCATTAGTAGTGATTAAATTGTGAAGCAGACATAACTACAGATCATCATGAGATCAAGGAACAGTGCTGCAGAGTAACGTATTCTCATTCTCATTAATCTCATTGGAGAAATGCCTGGCTTCACTGGGTCTCAGAGGCCTAATAAATTGAAAAAAGTAAGACATCAACCATCTGCTTGTACTGAGATAAGAAATAATGGGTCCATTCTAAAACATCTGCCATGGCATCCATGGCCTCAACAGTGGGCAGAAGAGCTAGCTGTTACTATGGCAATAAGAGATAACTAGAGGCCTAGGTTACGACAGCAAAATACTTACATGCTGAAAGCAGAATATACATGTGGATATACTATCAGTAGAGATCAATTCTATGTTCTTTTGTGCCTGATTCGCTCAATACCAATAACAAGGATGCTCTACAATTGAGATGTAAAAAGAACAAGCAAAAGTTCAGTTGCAACAGAATGAAAATAGCCAAAATGGATTGGACCTGGACTGGAATTAAGATGTAATACTATTTCACTGGAATAAAACAAGGAAATGGAGAGAAATAGGACTTGAAAACAAGATTGCTCTCCTTACTGAACCCTGGAACTGTACGAGAACTTGGGATCTCGTACTAACACTCTAAAGGAAGAACCCTGGATCTGCGATTTAGAAAACAACGGGAAGCCATAAGCCTAACTATCACTGATCGCTTTGTACCATGGCAGTTGGCATATTATGCAAGATGTGAGTGATAACAGTATTTTCACTGATAGTGCGGATATGTGGTTTGAAGCTTATTGCAGGTTAAATTTGAAACAAAGATTTTTAACATTCAAGTTCTATTTCTGATGGTTAGTTACCAGTTGATGTTAGTAGCTTTATCTCCATTTTTGTCCCTTTGCAAGATGCAGAATATTTACAACAATTTTCCAAATTTACATATGCAAATATCCAGTTTTCTTTCCCCAGCAAAAACACAACAAATTCATCTCTGATGATATCCATTACATAAAGCTAATTGATGGCTTAAGAATTAACTTACATAACAAAATACCTTGATCAACTATTTATGAGGATCCATTAACAAGAAGAAGTAGATTCACAGAAGCAATCAGACGTGTTGAATATGGTTCATTTTTTTGTCAGACTTTACTTGAGCAGTTTAAATCTGAATGCTTACCCTCTGTTTGGCTATATAAAATATGTGAATGTAGCAGGACATCATCAAAAAGATGAGGACAAACAATGGGATGTACCATCTGCAAAAAACAATTGGACAAAATAAACACAACAGTTTACAGCATTGCTTTTTTAACGAAAATGGCATTACATTGTTCATAAACAGCACAACTACTAGCCACTACA
Organism: Hypanus sabinus; assembly: GCF_030144855.1. Lineage (NCBI taxonomy): Eukaryota > Metazoa > Chordata > Chondrichthyes > Myliobatiformes > Dasyatidae > Hypanus > Hypanus sabinus. The sequence goes on along the minus strand of NC_082709.1, from coordinate 143,363,282 downwards.
CAGAACAATCAGAGAAGATCCATATAATATCATTATTGTATCATGAAAACATAAAGTTTGGGAGACTGAAAAATAGAGAATATTTTGAATGCAATAAAAGACGCTGAATTTTAAATGTTTTAAGCCTGTGAAAACAAGATGCAAAAACATACATTCCAGGTACAATGGAATAAGTTATTATCAAAGACTCAGCTAGAAAGGTACCACAATTGGCCTTTGAAAGAGCATTTCTACTCCTCTCTACTATCCAGTGAAATAACTTCAGCAAATAACACATTCAATTTCAGCATTAATTTAACAACATGCCTAAAATATATTAAAATAAGGCCCACTGACTAAAATAGAAATAGATATTGACTTAGAAGTCCGTGACAGAAAAGGGCAAAGTAAAAATATAATCCTTCACAACATGAGAACATTCAAAGGGCTTTATGAAGAAACACAACAGTCAATTTGTTCTCAAAATCACCCACAAGTATTATAATCACAAATAGATAACAAACAGATAATTTGTTTTGGGAGGGTGATTGACTAAGCTACAGGGAATAATTCTTAAAGTAGTGCCGTGAGAAAATGTATGGTCACAAATGGGGGGCCAGAAAATGCAGTCCCTTAATTCAAGAAAGATGGCAAGGGTAAGTCAAGTAATTACAGGCAGTTAGTCTAATATCAATGGTCGGGAAATTACATTAAACTCTCATTTATCAGGCATTTATGTGTCTGGAATTCTCAAGCAAAATTTTGCTTTCATCAAAATAAGCTAGAACAGTGAATTTTATTTCAGGTGTCAGCAAAATATATGTGAAGAGACTTTTTTTAGTTTATTTAAGTTTATATATAAGGACAATGCAGTTGTAAGCTGAGTAATAGCAACATTCTTTGACGACCTGGCACTTCATGTTATGGTGTGTTCAGTAGTTCATTTAATTCATTTTCGTGGCACTTTACATTAATATTGTTTAGCATTAAACTACAGAAGTATACAGTAAAACATTCTTATTTAAAGGGGTAAGGAGATGACTTATAGTTCAACAATTCATTTAAAGGTTTAGCCATAGCAAACCAGTGTGTGTGGTTTAGTGTTTTCATTCCATTCTCATGCAATCAGCATTCCTATGAATGCCTGACAGCTCACAGTATACTGTAATGGCAAAAACTCTAAGAGCCGTGACTGAAAACATAAGGATTGATCAGTAATAGTCAGCTCAGGTTTGTTAGTGGTGAATTTAATTAAGATTGAAGTGTTAAATGAATGTATTGATGAGAGCAGTGCAGTTAATTTAGCTTACATGGATTTCAGGAAAACCTGTGACAAGGTCCCAGATGGACACTAGACCAAATGATTAGAGCCCATGGGATCCTAGGCTAGTTGACAATTTGGGTCCAAAGAAACAAAAAGATCTTGATGTACAATTTCAATAATCCCTGAAGATGACAGCACAGGAAGATATGGTGGAGGTCAAGGCATAAAGAATGACTGCCTTATTTAACCAGCACTTCGAGTACACAGGTTTTGGTAAAACTTTATACATATTGTGAGAGGATACACTAGGGTGTAGCCTTTTTCAGATATGTGGAGCATAGGATTGGATAGATGGCAGGGAATTATCTCCCATATCGGATGCAGATAAATTCAAAGGAAATAGAATGGGGGTCTGGGTAGGAGATTTAGACGGGATCTGAGGGTGACGTTTCTCACCAAGAGAACAGTGGATGGCTGAAACACAGAGCCCGAGAGTACTGCAAACAATCTTGACAGCACTTAATAAGTATTTAGATGAGCACTTGAATCTCTTGGGCACAGAATGCAATGGGCAAAATGATTAGCATAGTCATGGTGGGCCAAATGGCCTGTTTCCATGATTTTACGGCTTTATGAGAATAGATGGCAAAATTTGAGTGTCAGCAGTGAAAATGTAATCATAAACAAACTGTCAGCCAAGCTCTGCTGTGTTTAAATTAGGGACACACTAAGGACAAACATGAAGTTAGAGGTCCAAAATCAGAGTTAAGAAGCACTCTGTTGGATGAAAGTTGTAGTTAATGACTGACTTCTCTGCAGCAATAATGCAGTATTTTTGGAAATTAAGGTCATTAGAGATAATGGCACTTTGGATGGCAATGCTACGTGGAATAGAACCGATAGAATCGCCGTGCATCATGAGCAGCCTACAGATTTAGGGGCAGTCTATTTCATATTTAGAGTGTTTCTGAACAGTCACTTTCAACATAGGTAAAACCAGTATCATGGCATATGTTTTTCAGTATATTCTAGGCAGTTTTGGTTATTAAACTACATGGAAGCAAAACCTCTGGTATCTTCAGAATATTCACCAGTTTTAATATGTAATATAAATACGAAGCTTGCACAAAACCTCATTCAACAACATGTTGAGGGATGGCAACAAAATAGGGAGCATACATCATTTACAATAAGGATTTAAGTGCCATGATCCTTTAAGGGCTCTGAACCTCAATGTTAAAGTATGGCAATGAATTTTTATAATGCTATACTTGATAAATATAAGAAAGAGTAAATTAAGATGGCAATCAACAGTAGAAGAAAAGAGAATGTAAATAACTTGAAGTATACTTACATGCCAAATCTCCAGATAACATGCTCATCTGTAATCCAGCTGGAAAGAAAGAAGTATTCTTTAAAGAGGAAATAGAAATAAAGAGCAGCTGAAACCATTAAAAATTACTAAGTACATAACACAATATGTACAAGGTGCAGAACAGTTGTAGTAATAATCTAATTTTACACGCTTCAAAGAAAATGGATACAATCTGCATTTTTTTAAAAACTATGAATAACATAATCAGTTTATCAGAAGACTCCTGCTTCTAAAATCAACAGTTCATTCTATCAACATAATTTATAATTGAAGGATTAATTAATTAATATTACTGATAAAATATCTTTAGCATTTATCCAAAATATGATTTCTATATGAAAATATTTATTCCTATAAAGAGAAGAAAATAGCTTCATACAAATTGAACATTTTGTTGGCAGCTTTATTTCAGAAGTTTAATTCTTAATCCTTACCCTTCATTTAACCACATAAATAAAGGCAGTACATGTAACAGCATCAAAAAATGAACACCTTAATTTACAATTAACAGAAATCTTCTCAGTCACAGAGTAAATAGATCATATAATAAATATGACCAAAAATAATGGGAATTCCTAAATGTGTTCATATCATTAATCAAAGTTCAAAGTAGATTTATTATCAAAGTACATATATGTCACAACATACAACCCTGAGATTCATTTTCTTGTGGGCATACTCAACACATCTATAGACTAATAACTATACCAGGATCAATGAAAGACCGCCCAACTAGGGTGTTCGCCCAGAGTGCAGAAGACAACAAACAGGGCAAATGAAAATATAAATGAACAGCAATAAATAACAAGAACATGAGATGAAGAGTCCTTGAAAATGAGTTCATTGGATGTGGGAACATTTCAATGATGGGGCAAGTGAAGTTGAGTGAAGTTATTCTCTCTTGTTCAAGAGTCTGATTGCTGAAGGGTAGTAACGGTTCTTGAAACTGGTGGTGCGAGGTCTGAGACTTTTATACCTTCTACCTGATGGCAGCAGCAAGAACAGAGCATGGCCTGGGTGGTGGAGATCCCTGATGGCAGATGCTGCTTTCCTACAACAGTTTTTCATGTAGATATGCTCAATAGTTGGGAGGGCTTTACTCATGATGTACTGGGCTGAAACCACTACTTTTTGTAGGATTGTCCATTCAAGAGCATTGCTGTTCCCATACCAGTCTGTGATGCAACCAGTCAATATATTCTCTACTACACAATTATAGAAGTTTGTCAGAGTTTTAGTTGTCATACTGAATCTTCACAAACTCCTAAGGAAGTACAGGTGCTGCCGTGCTTTTTTTACAATTGGACTTATGTGCTGGGGCCAGAACAGGTCCTTTCAAATAGTAATTTAAAGTAACTAACCCTCTCTACCTCCGATCCTCCAATGAGGATTGACTCCTGGACCTCTGGTTTCCTTCTGCTGAAGTCTACAATCAATTTCTTGGCCTTGCTGACGTTGAGTAAGAGGTTGTTGTTATGGCACCACTCAGCCAGATTTTCAATCTTCCCCACCAACCCCCCAGTATGCTGATTCACCTCCACCTTTGATTCGGCCCACGACAGTGGTGTCATCAGCAAACTTGATTATGGCATTGGAGCTGTGCTCAGCTATACAGTCATAAGTGTAAAGTGAGTACAGCAGGGGGCTAAGTACAAAGCCTTGTGATACACCTGTCCTGATGGAGATTGTGGTGATTATGTTGTCAATCCGACCTGACTCGAGTCTACAGGTGAGGAAGTTGAGGATTAAATCTGAGTCTTATCACTTGCATAAGTTCGCTGATGACTCTGCAGTAGTTGGGTGTATCAGAGGTGGGCAGGAGTTGGAGTATAGAGGACTAGTGGACAGGTTTATGGAGTGGTGCAGGAGGCATCACTTGCTCCTGAATGTGGCCAAACCAGGGAGGTGGTGAGTGATTTTAGGACTGTGATGAGTCCTGGGAGAAGACATTGCGGTGGTGGAGAAGTACAGATACTTGGGTGTTCACCTCGATACAGACTCCACTGGAAAACTGACACCAAGGCTGTTTACAAGAAGGGGATGAGCAGACTCTATTTTCTAAGGAAGCTGAGATCCTTCAATGTGTGCACAGAATACTGGAGATTGTTTACCAGTCTGTTGTAGCGAGCGCAGTCTTCTTTGCGGCTTTATATTGGGGGACCAGTATCAGTGCTAAAGATGCAAGAAGACTAAATAAACTAAATAAAAGACTAAAAGGCTGGATCCATCTTTGGCAACAACCCGGACTCTTTTGAGTTAGTGGTGAACAAGAGGTCACTTAACAAACTGTTATCCATTACAGACAATCTGGCAATCCTCTCCATGACCTACCGAATAAGCAGAGGAGCACGTTTTCGAACAGACTCATTCAGCTTTGCTGTCACAAGGATCATTACAGAAAATGTTCCCTACCAAATGCAATAAGCAAATACAACAGTTCATCTCTGTTCGACAGCAGAACAAAGATCATAGTACAATAATCTGTGTTTTATTACTTAGTACATTATTATTGCACATTGGTAATTTATTATTGTGTATATTATCATTCCACACTTTATTATCAGTTACGTCCGCACACTGCTAAGTGTGTTTTTAAATGTTGCTGCTGTAGCATAAGTGTATCCCAACTGGGATCAATAAAGTACTTATTATTGTTATCCAATTGCACAAGGAGATATTGAGGCCAAGGTTTTGAAGCTTATTGATTAGTTTTGAGGGGATGATGGTATTGAATGCTGAGCTGTACTCGATAAAGAGCACCCTGATGTATCCATCTTTGCTGTCCAGATGTTCCAGGGCTGAGTGAAGAGCCAATGAGATGGCATCTGCTGTTGACCTGTTGCTCTGGTAGGTAAACTGGTGTGAATCCAAGTCACGTCTCAGGCAGGAGCTGATATATTTCTTCACCAGACTCTCAAAGCACTTCGTCATTGTTGATGCAAGTGCAATTGGGCAACGTTGATTGTGGAAGGTGACCATAACCTTCTTGAGGTTGAAGCAGGTGGGTATCACACATTGCCAAAGTGAGAAGTTAAAGATCTCAGTGAACACACCAGCCAGTTGATCAGCGCAGGTCTTCACTATATGACCAGGTACCCTATTCAGTACGGATACTTTTTGTGGGCTCACCCTCCTGAAGGCAGCCCACACATCAGCTTCAGAGAATGAAATCACAGGATCACTGGGGGGATATGGGTGTTGGCAATGGTTCCTCAATGTTCTGACGGCTAAAGAGAGCATAAAAGGCATTGAGCTTATCTTGGAGTGAAGCCCTACTGTCTCCCATGCTGCTTGATCTAACTTTATAGAAAGTGATAGCATCCCTCATTGACTCATTTGGTCTGGGATTTCCACTTCACCTGTGAGATGGCTTTCCAGAAATCATACTTGGACCTCCTGCAACTTTCTTGGTCTCCTGAGTTAAATACCTCTGATCTGATCCTCAGCAAATTTCAGATCTTATGGTTCATCTTTCTCATTGGGGGAAAATCCTGAATGATTTAATGGGGATACACTCACCCACAGCCGTTTCAAAAAAGTCAGTTACAACCCAGGTCTAGATGAGTGCTTGAACCCAGTCCAGTCCACTGAATCAAAGCAAACTTGTGACCACTCCTCTGCCTCCCACAACCACTCTTTGTTGTCCCAATCCTTGCAGCATTGCACTTTGGCCTCTGCCTGTATGCATGTAACAGAAGGACAACCAAGTGATCTGATTTACCAAAATGTGGTCTGGACAAGGAACGATAGGCATTCCTTATCTTAATTGAGAAAATGTAACTGAAAATGAAAACAAATAACAGAATTTGCATTCTCATGGCATTACGTAAATCTATTTTCAATATTCAAATTATGGTGTTATGATTCAAAATTAATAATACCACTTCTCTGTATGACTGTCTCGTGCCTGAAGGGAGTGGGACAAGCAGTCCATGAGCAGGCTGGGTGGGATCCTTCATGGTAAAGCTAGTCTTCTTTCCGGCACCTTTCTGTATATTTGCTTTTGATGGTGGGTACGCTGGTGGGGCTGATGCATTCGGAGTTCTGACTCTCTGTTGTCGAGCCTTCCTGTCTGCTGCAGTGCAGTTTCCATTCGATGCAGTTATATTAGGATGCTTTCTACTGCGCATCTGCAGAAGGTCGTAAGTAATGATGTACATAGTGAGCTTTGATTGCACGATGTATTCTGGGACCAGGAGAAGTTGTGCGACATGTGCATGTCCAGGAATTTGAAACTGCTCACAGTTTCCACTGCTGTGCTGCCAGTGTAAGGAGGGGTGTGATTGGTGTGAGTTCTCTGAAGTGGTTAACTATCTCCTTTGTCTTGTTGACATTGAGGAAGAGGTTATATGCCTGGCACCAGGCCTCAGACTCTTCCACTTCCTCTCTGTAGGCCATTTCATCATTGTAGATGAAGAGCCCCACCAATGCCCTGTCATCAGCAAAGCTGACCATATGATTACTCAGGTGTTTGGTCGTGCAGTCGTGTGTGAGCAAAGTGTGCAACAGTAGACTCAAATGCAGAATGGTAACTTATGCCTCCTTGTTCTTCTCATCTTATCCGAAGACTCTGACATGACTGGTCTTAGAATATCCTCCCTGCAACTATGTGTTACTATCACGTATCTAAGGTTATCCATATAGTAGGCACTACTCAACAGCAGCCAAAAAAATTGCAGGCAAAGTGTATCAATAACAATGTTGTGAAGTCCTTTGGAAAGTTTTGCTAGTTAAAGCTATTAGATACTGTTTACATATGGTCAATTTTAATAATTTGGCTAGCATGTAGTTAGCATGGTTAGTAAGATAGTAGATGATACCTAAATTTGTGGATATAATTAATAGTGAAGAAAGTATTCTAAGATTACAACAGGACTGAGATCAACTCGGAAAGTGAGCAAAAGAATAACAGATGATATTTAACTTGGATAAACATGACATGTTGCATTTTAGGAAGTTAAACCAGGGCAGACTGGCACAGCAAATGGCAGGGCCCTGGAGGATGTTGAGGAACAGGAAGACAGAAGTTACAATAGCATCAAAAGCAAATGTACAGAAAGGTGCCGGAAAGAAGACTAGCTTTACCATGAAGGATCCCACCCAGCCTGTTCGGGGACTGCTTGTCCCACTCCCTTCAGGCACGAGACAGTCATATAAAGAAGTGGTATTATTAATGTTGAATCATAACACCATATTTTGAATATTGAAAATAGATTTGCGTAATGCCATGAGAATGCAAATTCTGTTATTTGTTTTAATTCCTCAACACTTGGATACTGTGCATTCTGTTTGCCTACCTAATTGGAAGGATGATTTCCTTAAGCTGAAAGGTGTGGAGATAATATTTACAAGAATGTTACTGGGACTGGAGGGTTTGAATTATAAGAAGAGAATGGATTAGCTGGGACTGGAAGGTAGGAGAGAGAGTGGGGGAATCTCATAGAAATACAGTATATAAAATCATGAGAGGCATAGTTCAATTAAAATGTCACAGTCTTTTTTCCAAAGTAAGGGAGTCCAAAACTAGGTAGCATAGGTTTAAGGTAAGAGAGGAAAGATTTAAAAGGGATCTGAGGGCAATTTTTCACAGTGTTGGGTACATAGAACAAACTGCCACAAGAAGTGGTAGAGGTAGGTACAATTACACCATTGAAAAGACATTCAGACAGATACTTGGAAAGGAGAAAAGGGTTGATGTGATAGGGGCCAAATGCAAGCAGTTCAATTTGGCTACTTAATTGGCCTGGATGAGTTGGGCCAAAGGGAGTGTTTCAGAGCTCTATAACTAAATGTCCCTTTACTGCTTGGCTAATGTTAATTGATGGCTAAAAAGTGGCTAGCACAGCTGCAGGACTCCCCTACCTTTTCTCCAAATGATGATTAGACACACCCAAGAATATAGTCCTGGTCTCTGTTAACACTGCTGAAAAACAGTGTCTCCTTGATTGGTCTGATGTTAAATGCAAATGCTAAGTTTAGGAAGATCAAAAGTTGAGACACTATTAAAAACTAAAGAACACAATTTAAGAAGAGAACAGAGACAGCAAGACCTGGTATATACTGTATGTGCATCATTTTCACAAGTGGAATGGTAGGGTAGGCCAAGAGTGGTTGAGAAAAATGTGCAGGATATGGGATTTCGTAAATTGCTTTGCTTAATTAAACCTACTCAGAAGTTGAACAGGATTCTGTTGAAGGAACGCAATGCTGGCTGTTGTTTGTGCATGCTGACTAGCCAAATGGCTTGGATTTGAGTGCGAATGACCTGCTTCTGGGTACAATACTTGATATGGGAATATATGTTCCTTGGCTCCCGTACTACATCCCCAATTTTGTTCCAGTGTAATCCTTGTCCTCCACACCAAATCCCTAATGGCCTTTGACAGTACTATGGAAAAGGATATATTAACTTTTGGAAAATTAATTGAATCTGACAATAATTTACAATTCAGTAAATCTTTGTTTCCAACCATTACTTAAATGCGGTATCCCCATGACACCCAGTGAGCCGAGAATGTCATCCTGCACAATAACAGTTCAGGTAATGGAAATTTACCCTGAACTGATTCACAAATCATCATCAAAAGAATTGAGATACAGAATAAAATTTCATTCCTACAGAATTTATGTGAGAAGAAATAATTAAGTAAATGTAAAATACAAAAGAAACACAATAGATTGTGAATATTTGTCATGCGTTTACTTTATAGATCACAATATGGATGGTTTACGAGTAACTCAATCCCTCCATAATGCAGGGGTGTAACTGTATACTTCTGGCTGAAATTGTGTTTTCAAATACAGGATTCCGCACCATAAAATTGAAAACTAATTGCTACAAAACCTATCCATGCTGCAGCAGAGGCAACCTAAACAGCAAGAGCTAAACAAAGCAAATCAAATATTAATGAATTTGAAAATCAATTTTTTTTAGGGGAAGAGTGAGGACGGCATCGTCAGCATGGAGAGTATTAAATTGGAGCAGGGCAAATTATGTGAGTATTAGGCAGGAACTAGGGAGAGTTAATTGGGAACAGTTGTTTTGTGTAAGTCCACAAAAGGAGGATGTTTAAAGACCAACCCCAAGAGAAAAGGAGAAGTATATTCCAGTAAGATCAAAGGACAATGAGAGCAAGGTCTGCGAACATTGGATATAAAGAAATGTGGTGAATTTAATCACGGAAAAAAAGGAACCATATTCATGATTTAGGAAGCTAAAATCAACCAGCGCTCTGAAGAATTATAAAGATGCCAGAAAAGAACTCAAGAAGGGAATTTGGAAAGCCAGGAGCAGCCATGAAGAGTGTTTGGCAAGTACGTTTAAAGAGAATCACAAGACATTTAATCATTCCATCAAGACCACTGAACAATAAAGGAAACATGTGCTTGGAGGCGGAGAATAAGGGTGAGGTCCTAAATGACTACTTTGCATCAGCATTTACCAAAGTGAAGGACATGGAGAATAGCGAGATCAGTGTGGAATGTGCTAATTTGCTAGGGCATTTCAAGATAAAGAAGAAGGTAGTGTGCTGTCCCATAAATATTATTAAAGTAGTTAGGTCCACTGGGCCTGATAGCATCTACCCCAAGAGCAGGCCATTCTAGATTGGGTATTGAGCAATGAGGAAGGGTTAATTAGCAATCTTGTCGTGCGAGGCCCCTTGGGTAAGAGTGACCATAATATGGTGGAATTCCTCATTAAGATGGAGAGTGACATAGTTAATTCAGAAACAAAGGTTCTGAACTTAAAGAAGGGTAACTTTGAAGGTATGAGACGTGAATTAGCTAAGATAGACTGGCAAATGATACTTCAAGGGTTGACGGTGGATATGCAATGGCAAGCATTTAAAGATCGCATAGATGAACTACAACAATTGTTCATCCTAGTTTGGCAAAAGAATAAACCAGGGAAGGTAGTGCACCCATGGCTGACAAGGGAAATTAGGGATAGTATCAAGTCCAAAGAAGAAACATATAAATTAGCAAAAAAAAGCGGCACACCTGAGGACTGGGAGAAATTCAGAGACCAGCAGAGGAGGGCTTAATTAGGAAAGGGAAAAAAGATTATGAGAGAAAGCTGGCAGGGAACATAAAAACTGACTGTAAAAGCTGTTACAGATACGTGAAAAGAAAAAGATTGGTCAAGACAAATGTAGGTCCTTTACAGTCAGAAACAGGTGAATTGATCATAGGGAACAAAGACATGGCAGACCAACTGAATAACTACTTTGGTTCTGTCTTCACTAAGGGGGACATAAATAATCTTCCGGAAATAGTAAGGGACCGAGGGTCTAGTGAGATGGAGGAACTGAGGGAAATACATGTTAGTAGGGAAGTGGTGTTAGGTAAATTGAAGGGATTAAAGGCAGATAAATCCCCAGGGCCAGATGGTCTGCATCCCAGAGTGCTTAAGGAAGTAGCCCAAGAAATAGTGGATACATTAATGATAATTTTTCAAAACTCCTTAGATTCTGGATTAGTTCCTGAGGATTGGAGGGTGGCTAATGTAACCCCACTTTTTAAAAAAGGAGGGAGAGAGAAACTGGGGAATTATAGACCGATTAGTCTGACATCGGTGGTGGGGAAAACGCTGGAATTGGTTATCAAAGATGTGATAACAGCACATTTGGAAAGAGGTGAAATCATCGGACAAAGTCAGCATGGATTTGTGAAATGAAAATCATGTCTGACGAATCTTATAGAACTTTTTGAAGATGTAACTAGTAGAGTGGATAGGGGAGAACCAGTGGATGTGGTATATTTAGATTTTCAAAAGGCTTTTGACAAGGTCCCACACAGGAGATCAGTGTGCAAACTTAAAGCACACGGTATTGGGGGGTATGTATTGATGTGGATAGAGGATTGGTTGGCAGACAGGAAGCAAAGAGTGGGAGTAAACGGGACCTTTTCAGAATGGCAGGCAGTGACTAGTGGGGTACCGCAAGGCTCAGTGCTGGACCCCAGTTGTTTACAATATACATTAATGACTTAGATGAGGGAATTAAATGCAGCATCTCCAAGTTTGCGGATGACACAAAGCTGGGTGGCGGTGTTAGCTGTGAGGAGGATGCTAAGAGGATGCAGGGTGACTTGGATAGGTTAGGTGAGTGGGCAAATTCATGGCAGATGCAATTTAATGTGGATAAATGTGAGGTTATCCACTTTGGTTGCAAGAACAGGAAAACAGATTATTATCTGAACGGTGGCCGATTAGGAAAAGGGGAGATGCAATGAGACGTGGGTGTCATTGTACAGCAGACATTGAAAGTGGGCATGCAGGTACAGCAGGCGGTGAAAAAGGCAAATGGTATGTTGGCATTCATAGCAAAAGGATTTGAGTACAGGAGTAGGGAGGTTCTACTGCAGTTGTACAAGGCCTTGGTGAGACTGCACCTAGAATATTGTGTGCAGTTTTGGTCCCCTAATCTGAGGAAAGACATTCTTGCCTTAGAGGGAGTACAGAGAAGGTTCACCAGATTGACTCCTGGGATGGCAGGGCTTTCATATGAAGAAAGACTGGATTAACTAGGCTTATACTCACTGGAATTTAGAAGATTGAGGGGGGATCTTATAGAAACTTATAAAATTCTAAAGGGATTGAGCAGGTTAGATGCAGGAAGATTGTTTCCGATGTTGGGGAAGTCCAGAACGAGGGGTCACAGTTTAAGGATAAAGGGGAAGCCTTTTAGGACCGAGATGAGGAAAAACTTCTTCACACAGAGAGTGGTGAATCCGTGGAATTCTCTGCCACAGGGAACAGTTGAGGACGGTTCATTGGCTATACTTAAGAGGAAGTTAGATATGGCCCTTGTGGCTAAAGGGATCAGGGGGTATGGAGAGAAAGCAGGTACAGGGTTCTGAGTTGGATGATCAGCCATGATCATACTGAATGGCGGTGCAGGCTCGAAAGGCCTACTACTGCACCTATTTTCTATGTTTCTATTGAAGGAGGCAAGTGATGCTGGGACCTTGACCAATACCTTTGTGTCATGTCTAGCCACAGGCAAGGTCCTGGCATCTTGTTCCATTGTTAAGGGGAATCTAGATAATACTGAAAACTATAGACTGTGAGTCACAAATCATTTGCACCCAAATGCAAGTCATTTGGCTGATCAGCATGCACATACAACAACCAGCATTGTGTTCCTTCAAGAGAATCCTATTCAACTTCCAAAAGACCCTCCAACAGAACAGCAGGTAAAGTGAAATCCCAAGAGTCTTCACAGCATCCAGTAATAATTCATGGACAAGGCATGAATTATGAAAAGCAATAAGATGAATGTCATATACAAACAGACTGCTGGTGCTGCTTCTACTATGATCTGAGTGGATAAAAAGTCTGTGGTGTCTGTGGTCACTAGTTCGAGCCAGACAGACAGACAGACATACTTTATTGATCCCGAGGGAAATTGGGTTTTGTTACAGCTGCACCAACCAAGAATAGTGAAGAAATATAGCAAAATAAAACCATAAAAAATTAAATAATAATAAGTTACCGTAAATTCCGGACTATAAGGCGCTACTTTTTTCCCACGCTTTGAACACTGCGGCAACACTGCGGCCTATACTACGGTGCGGCTAATGCATATTTTTTTCATGCCGCCAAAAACATTTTGCCTCGTAACAGCAGACCAATAAAATTGATGAGTAGTTCACAGAGGTCCAATGAAATTGTACGATAAATCAAGCGCACTTTCACAATTAAATTATTGTAAATCAGTCATTTGTACTCACCCTCATCAACATGGAAAACACTCGAACAAAAGCATATGATGCAGCTTTTAAGTTAAAGGCGATCAATCTGGCGGTTGAAGAAGGAAATCGAGCTGCTGCACATAATCTTGGCATAAATAAATCGATGGTGAGACGGTGGAGACGCCAGCGTGAAGAACTGAGTCAATGCAAAAAGACGACAAAAGCTTTCAGAGGTAATCATAGCAGTTGGCCCGAACTTGAAAACTTTCTTGAAGACTGGGTTAACACACAGAGAGCAGGCGGCCACGGTGTTTCCACCGTGCAGATCAGACTGAAGGCTAAAGCAATCGCCACCAAAATGAAAATCGAAGATTTTAGAGGTGGGCCATCGTGGTGTTTTAGATTTATGAGATGAAAAGGCCTGTCCGTCAGGGTACGCACAACTCTGTGTCAGCAGCTCCCTCCTGACCACGAGGAAAAGCTTGCTAACTTCCGCACATTCACTCAAACAAAGATAGCGGAGAATTCCATCGGGCCAGATGATATCATAAATATGGATGAAGTACCTTTGACATTTGACCTGCCTCTCACTCGGACTGTTAATAAAAAAGGTGACTCGTCCATCACACTGAAAACAAGTGGCCATGAGAGAACGCATTTTACTTGTGTTCTGAGCTGCACAGCATCCGGACTAAAGCTTCCACCGATGGTGATTTTTAAGCGGCTGACAATGCCAAAGGAAAAATTCCCAAAAGAAATCATGGTGAAAGTCAATAAGAAAGGTTGGATGATGGAGAGTCTAAAGAAGCATTGGCTGAGAGAGTGCTACGCCAAGCGACCAGGGGGATTTTTTCACAGAAAAAAAGCATTGCTCATTATGGACAGCATGAGGGCCCATATAACAGATTCAGTGAAAGCTGCCATCAAGAGTACAAACTCAATTCCAGCTGTGATTCCTGGGGGCACCACGAAGTATTTGCAGCCACTGGACATCAGCGTGAACTGGGCATTTAAAGTGGCGCTGCGCGTTGAGTGGGAGGCTTGGATGATGAGCGGCGAGAAATCCTTTACCAAAACAGGACGCATGCGAAGAGCATCTTTAACTCAAGTCTGCCAGTGGATCCTAAATGCGTGGAGCCATGTCACAACATCCACCATCACCAACGGGTTTCGGAAGGCTGGACTGCTGCGTGATGAAGAGGACCGCGTGCGCTCAAGTGAGAGCGACAACGAAGAGACTGAAGTGAGTGACGAGATCCTGAGGTTGTTCAATTCAGACACTGAAGAAGAGGACTTTGATGGTTTTAGTGCGCAGGAGGAAGATGAAGAAGGCGATCAATAACTTTTCCTGGTAGGCTGCAGTATATATATATTTTTTTACCAGTCGTTAGGAGATATTGGAATGTTGTTCGTGCACTGTTCAGTAAAAAAGTATACGCAACATAATTTGTGTGTTACCAATACGTATGTATATTTAAAAGTAGCTGTGTTACAAGCACTGTTCGAAAAAAAGCATTTGCAATATGTATTTGTTTATGTTATCATACGGATTTAATTAAAAGTTAAAAAATCCTCATGTGTAATATCTTTCTGTGTAAATATCTCAACGTGGGACACCTGCGGCTTAAAATCCGGTGCGGCCTGTACAAGTACAAAATTGATTTTCTTTCTAAAATTAGAGCGTGCGGCTTTTAATCAGGTGTGCTCTGTAGTCCGGAATTTACAGTAATCATGCCAAGTGGAAATAAGTCCAGGACCAGCCTATTGGCTCAGGGTGTCTGACACGCCGAGGGAGGAGTTGTAAAGTTTGATGGCCACAGGTAAGAATGACTTCCTATGACGCTCAGTGTTACATCTTGGTGGAAAGAGTCCCTGGCTGAATGTACTCCTGTGCCTAACCAGTACATTATGGAGTGGATGGGAGTCATTCTCCAAGATGGCATGCAACTTGGACAGCATCCTCTTTTCAGACACCACCATCAGAGAGTCCAGTTCCACCCCCACAACATCACTGACCTTACGAATGGGTTTGTTGATTCTGTTGGTGTCTGCTACCCTCAGCCTGCTGCCCCAGCACATAACAGCAAACATGATAGCACTGGCCACCACAGACTTGTAGAACATCCTCAACATCGTCCAGCAAATGTTAAAGGACCTCAGTCTCCTCAGGAAATAGAGACGGCTCTGACCCTTCTTGTAGACAGCCTCAGTGTTCTTTGACCAGTCCAGTTTATTGTCAATTCGTATCCCCAGGTATTTGTAATCCTCCACCATGTCCACACTGACCCCTTGGATGGAAACAGGGGTCACCGGTGCCTTAGCCCTTCTCAGGTCTACCACCAGCTCCTTAGTCTTTTTCACATTAAGCTGCAGGTGATTCTGCTCGCACCATGTGACAAAGTTTCCCACTGTAGCCCTGTACTCAGCCTCATCTCCCTTGCTGATGCATCCAACTATGGCAGAGTCATCAGAAAACTTCTGAAGATGGCAAGACGCTGTTGAGTAGTTGAAGTCCGAGGTGTAGATGGTGAAGAGAAAGGGAGACAGGACAGTCCCCTGTGGAGCCCCAGTGCTGCTGACCACTCTGTCTGACACACAGTGTTGCAAGCACACGTACTGTGGTCTGCCAGTCAGGTAATCAATAATCCATGACACCAGGGAAGTAGCCACCTGCATCACTGTCAGCTTCTCACCCAGCAGAGCAGGGCAGATGGTATTGAACACACCGGAAAAGTCAAAAAATACGACCCTCACAGTGCTCGTCGGCTTGTCCAGGTGGGCGTAGATCCGGTTCAGCAGGAACCTTGGCTGGTACCAGAGCGTTGGCTGAGGCTGTGTGTGTGTCCTTGAGCAAGGCACTTAACCACACATTGCTCTGCGATGACACCAGTGCCATGCTCTATGGGTCCTAATGCTCTTCCCTTAGACAACATCGGTGGCGTGGAGACTTGCAGCCTGGGCAACTGCTGATCTTCCACAAAAAAAACCTTGCCCAGGCTTGCGCCCTGGAAACTTTCCAAGCTGCAAATCCATGGTCTATCGAGACTAACGGAGGCCTACACACACTACACTGTCAAACAAAAATGTAGCTTCCCAAAATACTGTTTGAGAGAAGACTTTTGGTTTAATTAAGCAAAGCAATTTACAAAATCCAACATCCTGCACATTTTCAATTGTAAAGGAAGCATACTGTTAACGACTAGGCCCTTAAAAACACTGATGTGTGGAGGGATCTTAGGGTCCAAGTCCATAGCTCTCTGAAAGGGGCTACAAAGGTTGATAGGGTGGTAAAGAAGGCATATGGCGTGTTTGCCTTTATTAGTTGAGGAAATGAATTCAAGAGTCAGGAAGTTATGTTGCAGAATGATGAGTGCCTAGAATACAGTTGGGATGGTAATCACATGAATTGTGTTCTTAGAGGGTCACAGGAACTGGAAGGATATGGACATTATGTTGGCAGAGCAAATTAGTTGAATTGGGTATCTGATGACTAACTTAATAAGTTTGGTGCAACATTGTGGGCCAAAGGGCCTGTTTTTGTGCTGTATAGTTCTGTTCTATGCTCAAAAAGGGGTCAGTTTCAGCGTACTGCTGAAGGCAATGGTGCAGATTTCACCAGTAATACGGTAGAAAAGCAATCCAGCAAGGTCATTGAGGGTTTGTTGGAAGGCATGTACTGCATGAACATCCAGCTTTCTAACCACAGTAGGGAAACAAACCCATGCTAGGAGTTACAGGATAAAGACAATATCTTCCGATTCTGAGCTGAAGTAAGATGTCAGTCAAGAGACCTCATACTCTCCCAATGAAGCAGCATGGACTGAAGACATGATGATATTTCCAGACCAAGGACTGATTGATTTTATCTTGAATCCCACTTTAGTAAGATTGACAGTCTCCTAATAGTGTAGCAAAGTGAATGATTACTCACATCAAGTGCATCATTTTCAATACCTGCTTAAAACAGCAAAGCATTTCTTGAAGGAAGATTGTAACCTATGCTTGAGAGCTATTTACATGAAAGTGCTATTCTCTAACAAAGTGTAGAAATGGATATCTAACCACGCACTGTGGTCATGGTCTCTCGTTTAATGTCTGCTGTTGGCCAGTGTTTTGATGCCCTTGCAACTGTACTCAATATAGCCGAGAAGAAGTGGAAGCAAAGATTAGCAGGTAAAATAGTGAATGAAAAATCAGTCATGAGGAAATCTGCAGATGCTGGAAATTCAAGCAACACACAAAAAATGCTGGTGGAACACAGCAGGACAGGCAGCATCAATAGGGAGAAGCACTGTCGACGTTTCGGGCCGAGACCCTTCTTCAGGACTAACTGAAAGGAAAGACAGTAAGAGATTTGAAAGTAGGAGGGGAGGGGAAAATGCAAAATGATAGGAGAAGACCGGAGGGGGTGGGCTGAGAGCCAGAAAGGTGATTGGCAAAAGGGATACAGAACTGGAGAAGGGAAAGGATCATGGGACGGGAGGCCGAGGGAGAAAGAAAGGGGGAGGGGAGCACCAGAGGAAGATGGAGAACAGCCAGAGTGATGGGCAGAGAGAGAGAGAAAAAAAAACAAACAACTAAATATTGTCAGGGATGGGGTAAGAAGGGGAGGAGGGACATTAACGGAAGTTAGAGAAGTCAATGTTCATGCTATCAGGTTGGAGGGTACCCAGACGGTATATAAGGTGTTGTTCCTCCAACCTAAGTGTGGCTTCATCTTGACAGTAGAGGAGGCCATGGATAGACATATCAAAATGGGAATGGGACGTGGAATTAAAATGTGTGGCCACTGGGAGATCCTGCTTTCTCTGGCGGACAGAGCATAGGTGTTCAGCGAAATGGTCTCCCAGTCTGCGTCGGGTCTCACCAATATATAAAAGGCCACACCAGGAGCACCGGACGCAGTATACCACACCAGCTGACTCACAGGTGAAGTGTCGCCTCACCTGGAAGGACTGTCTGGGGCCCCGAATGGTGGTGAGGGAGGAAGTGTAAGGGCAGGTGTAGCACTTGTTCCACTTACAAGGATAAGTGCCAGGTGAGAGATCAGTGGGAAGGGATGGGGGAATGGACAAGGGAGTCGCGTAGGGAGCGATCCCTGTGAAAAGCAGAAAGAAGGGGGGAGGGAAAAATGTGTTTGGTAGTGGGATCCCGTTGGAGGTGGCGGAAGTTACGGAGAATTATACGTTGGACCTGGAGGCTGGTGGGGTGGTAGGTGAGGACAAGGGGGACCCTATCCCGAGTGGGGTGGTAGGAGGATGGGGTGAGAGCAGATGTATGGGAAATGGGAGAGATGCGTTTGAGAGCAGAGTTGATGGTGGAAGAAGGGAAGCCCCTTTGTTTAAAAAAGGAAGACATCTCCTTCGTCCTGGAATGTAAAACCTCATCCTGAGAGCAGATGCAGCAGAGATGGAGGAATTGTGAGAAGGGGATGACATTTTTGCAAGAGACAGGGTGGGAAGAGGAATAGTCCAGGTAGCTGTGAGAGTCTGTAGGCTTATAGTAGTTATCAGTAGATAAGCCGTCTCCAGAGATGGAGACAGAAAGATTAAGAAAGGAGAGGGAGGTGTCAGAAATGGACCAGGTTGAAAATGAAAAATCAGTAACTTTCAACAAGGAGTTCAAGCATGAAAAAGCATAAATAAACTGAGTGAAGAAGGACGGCCAGCTCAAGCTACAGATTCCTGAATGATTAAAGAAATTAAGATTAAATGAAAATGAAAAAAAGCAGTTCATGAGAAATATAAACATGGTATTCCAGCAATAGACCTCCTGCGTGTTGATTTATGGCAATACACTGTACCAGTGGCCTTCAAAGTCTGATTGCTATGGATAAGCCACTGACATATTCAGTACACAGATGCATTAAGTGAATATTAATATCCTGTTTACCATGATAGGGTGGTAATACACCCAACATGTTTTTATCAGTACTTAGCAAAAGAGAGTTCAAGGGTTTCTAACTGTCACCAGATCCTCCATGTCCAATGTTGCATTTTTAAAAAATCAAAGCGTTTTGTTCTATTGTACCCGTTTTAGCTTAAATCTACATAGTATTTCCGGAATGTATCACACACAAGAAACTGCCACTGTAGCATAGTGATTAGCTTGATGCTATCATAGCTCAGGGCATCGGAGTTCGGAGTTCAATTCCAGCGTCCTCTGTAAGAAGTTTGTATGTCCTTCCCATTAGCACGTAGATTTCCTTCAGGTGCTCCAGTTTCCTCCCACAGTCCAAATGACATGCTGGCTAGTAGGTTAGTAGTCCTGTGGCTAGGCAAGGGTTAAATAGCTGGATTTCTGGGTGGTGTGGCTCATTGGACTGGAAGGGCCTGTTCTGTACTGTATTTCTAAATTAAATAAAAACATGAGGTTGCTTAAATATACCTCAGATCAATAATTTGAAGCAATTAATAGAGTGAATGCTGCATTTCAAAAAGCTTATTATATTCACGTGAATTTGGAACAAGTTACAATGGGGAAATGCAGCCATTTTAAACCTATGTGAACTCTTTTCGATAGTTGAAATTACAGAAAGCATACACAGAAGAACAAATGCAGGCCATCAAAGCTATGAGTTCAGGAGACAACTAAAGCAAACAAATCAGCAAGACTTTGGCTGGGGCAGAGATAGGCAATGTTACAGAGTTAAGGCATTGTGTGGATCTAGGGCTCAAGCTCTATTTGAAACAGAACATTCTGCTTTATTTCAGCCTGACATAATATTGGACAGAATGATGGGAAGAGGAAAGGGAATAGAGATGATAGGGCTAAAAATGTTGGCTTTGCTGTTGAAGTAGTACTGGATAGAACAGGCAGGCACGTGCGGGAGCTGATCCCATGTATGTACATGAGATCATCAAAAGGTAGTAAGAAAACAAGGAAGAGGAGGATGCCAGCAGCAGGTAGTTTATACATTTTCAGCAATATAGGAAGAAAAGCCGCAGCTGGACAAGCATATTGTATTTAGGCAGCTTCTAATGGAATTCATGAACCTGGACAAGAGTGGAATAAAGCAGCAAGCCATCAAATAAATGCTCAATAGTTCATGTCTAAATAACTCACCTAAGTCAACATAACAGGTTATGACAATGTGAGAAGCAAACACGAGGAAATCTGCAGATGCTGGAAATTCAAGCAACACACACAAAATGCTGGTGAAACGCAGCAGGCCGGGCAGCATCTATAGGAAGAAGCACAGTTGACATTTCGGGCCGAGACCCTTCATCGGGACAGAAGGGTCTCGACCCGAAACGTCGACTGTACTTCTCGCTATAGATGCTGCCTGGCCTGCTGCGTTCCACCAGCATTTTGTGTGTGTTGCTTGACACAATGTGAGATTCTGCTCTAGGTGGACTTGTACCACATGTACTGAGATATGGTGAGAAGTTTGAATTGTATACTTCATACTGATCAAATCATTATACAATGCATCGAATTCGAAAAAGGTAAAACAATAACAGAATGCAGAACAAAGTTTAACAGCTGCAGGGAAAGTGCTGAGCAGGTAAACAATATGGTGTAAGATCATAACAAGGTAGATTATGAGGTCAAGGGTCCAGCTTGTTGCAGTAGGGAACCATTTAAAGGTCCTATAACAGCAGGCTAGAAGCCGTACTTGAGCTGGTGAAACTAGATATAGATCACTTACAGACATGGACAGTTGGAGTTTAATTTAAGCATGAGTGAGGTGTTGTATTTTTGGAGGTCAAATGAATGTAAACAGTTGAAAGGAGACTCCCCTAATAGCATTGAGCTACAGAGAGATCATGGGGTCCAGGTCCATAGTTCATTGAACATGGCTACACAAGTGGATAAGGTGATAAGAAAGCATGTGGCACAATTGCCTTCATTGATAGGGGTGTTGAGTATAACAGTAATGAAGTCATGCCTATTTAAAATTTTACCCAGACCTCACTTGGGATATTGCATGCAGTTCTGATCACCCCATTACAAGGAGGGTGTGGACAGAGTGCAGAAGAGGTTTACCAGATTTCTTCCTGGAGTAAAGGTTATGAGCTACAAGGAAAGGTTGAAGAAACTTGTTTTGTTCTCCCTAGAGCAGGAAACTAAGGGGAGACCTGATAGAGACATCAAAAATTATGAGAAGCATAGATAGAATCAAAGACAGTTAGAATCTTTTCCCCAGGGTAGAAAATGGCAAATACTAGAGGACATGGTTCTAAGGTTAGAGAAAAGAAGCTTACAGGTGACTGGAGGGCAAGTTTTTTTTTGATGCAGAGTGGTAGGTGCTTGGAAATAGGTCAGCAGGGGTAATAGTGGAATCATGCAGTTTGGTGGAGTTTAAGAGACTTTTAAGAAACGCAAGGCTGAGAAGACAGGCAGGCAGGAAAGAAATCAGTCTTGGGTTATAGATGGCTTCCAGGTAATTGTGGAGTAAGAGAAAGGTTAGCCAAAGAAAACCAGGTATAGTAATGTTCAACATGATCAAATCAAATGTGGGATTTAATTAGATAATGTGTCAGAGTCTGCAGCCCTTCTAATTTAAAGGAACCAGGAAATGGAGAATTGGTAGATTTAAATTTACTAACTCCTAAGAATTTATTGAGCAAAGCAAAAATTGAAATAGGGATGGAAATTAAATAATTAAGATGTTGATAGATATGATGATACAACAGATAAAACATTCAGTACTGGACTGTTGTACATGGATTATATTAGATCATTATTTTGTAAGACAACTTGAGTTAAAGGAATAAATAACAGACCTTGAAAAAGTACTGCATTATAATATTACAAGTAGTCTAATCCAAGATGATTACAAACCAAAAGTAATACAATCCGCCAATTCCATCTCACCAGAATAAATTATTTAAGTTGCACAGTGATTTATTTTAAGAGCTGGAAATACTTGGGGAGCTGAAAAATGCAGAAGCATGACAAGCAGATAAAAATACTATTCATTTATATGTAATTTATGGGACTCTACATCTCAAAATCAGAAGGCCTTGGCATTAAATACTGCTGGGTAAAACTCAAATGGTACACAAGGTGGTAAACTGGCAAGATTCATTAAAAACTATCTTAGCCTAATTGAATTTCATCCATTTAAAACTACATGCTGTTAAATACTGATTCGTCATTCATTTATTTGTAATGCCTTGGTTAAGATTTCTACTGCCCTGCTGTGAGCTATTTTTATTTTAGCAGTTTTCTGCAAAAGCAGCGTATCCTGTTAGTCAGAGTGTTTTGGCTTTGGCTAAAGAAAAGGAGCCACGTTGTCCAACTTAGGTATGTTGTGTCAGCCAGCCGGGGTTATCTTGGTACAGGTTATAACCTTCTGCCCAGTGAGTTGTCATGGAACATTCAAGAGGATTGGGTGGGATCAGATTTCTGAAGGACAGTAATCTGGTTTTGGGTCTTTTTGGGTGGGAGCTACAGAGCGGGGCACAAAGGAAGATGCAGAATGCCGCTTGAAAGAGAGACCTCATTATAAGAAGTGCTTTGTGCAGAATCAAGGTCCAAAGGAAGAAGTGTCAATACTCCTGAGTTAGCCAGTTTGTTCAAGATGGTCTTCAAGGGAAGTTCAAACTGTGACTACTGTCTTTCAGGCAGAACGTGGCTTCAGCAAAGCGATACACCTGGCTACTCCAAAAATAACCTCCAACATTTATGTGCACATTGGACTGGTTTAACTTTGTTTATGAAAGGTGGCCTTCTCACTGCTAAGTAATGTGGCTATTAGCAGAGTTAGCTAATGAGCCAAGTTTGTATTCGAGCCTGGTGAGAGGGTTACGTATTGATTTCCACTGTAACATTCATTTGATTACAACTTTGACTATTCTTATTGTTTTAAAATTAATATTTTGGACAAGTATTAATTCTTTTCTTAAGCATTTTGTTATCCAAAGAATGTGTTTGGATAATATTCCCATCTTGTGGGGAAACTTCTAATTGTAAAGGGGGAATGCAAGAAGTTTCAGAAGTGAAAGTTACCTGACAAAAGCAAAGTTCACTTAACATGTAAGTGTACTGTATATAGTGTCAACAAAGAATATGTGGAGGATGGATGGATTTTAAAAGTAGACATGTAAAATTGAAGAGATGCAAAGTAATTTTTTTTTAAAAAGGAGTTGGTATTGTACATGTTAACAACCAGCTGGAGAAAGATGCTGAACTAGTGTAACCACATCTGTAACATTCTGAAGCAAAGACAGTAATCCACTAATTACTTGAGGCATATCTGTTATGCTTTTTAACTCCAAAACATAAAACGAATGAAAGAAAAACACAGAGCCAAGAATGCGTGTCTATTTCATTCGTACTTTAGTGAGGTGTGCATATATGATGCGGTGGCGTAAAGATGTATGCCTTACACTTATTTTCACATGTAACCCCTAATGATTAATTTAAACAAAGAATGCTTAATCAAATAATATTTGTTACGATACGCACCAAACACAACACCTTCTGGGGTTTAGACACTCTAACCCTCCAGAATATGGATAGCTGGTGTGGCCCCTTTCAGGGCTGGCCTGCTAATAGGCAGCCATGTTTTGTACTTTGTTCTCATTTCAATCTCGCATCATGTCTCGATTCATCTCAGATACTCCAGCACTTGTACCCTAACCATCCTCGCCTAGATCTTTCATTACAGTACAACTGAGCCAACATGGATCCAGTGGGGTATCCGAGTCTCTCGTCCACTGTAGCCAGTCACAGCAAGAGATTCCTAGACAGAGCCTGGAGATGCACGGCCTCCAGGATGCCGTGTGCCAACTTTCACAAGGAGGAAGTCAGAGTTGCTCGGTTAAGGCTGCTTGTCGCTCCGCAGAGCTAGTACATCTTCTGACCCTGGGTTCTTGCCACGGCTTCCTCATTCAATACTCATTGGTTCTCAAACTGCAGCCTTCCCGATTCTCTTCAGAGAATGGAAGGGGGGCCTTAATTATCCTGACTGGGGAAGCCCTGGCCTGGGCCATGGCACATTGGGAACGAAGGTCGGAGATTTGCTCAGATTCAGAGGAAACTATGGCCGCCATGAAGAGGTTGTTCCATCATTCTGCCAGAGCAAGCCAAGCCTCGGACCATCTGATGCCGGTGCATCAGGGCAGACGGTCAGCAGCCGACTACACTATTGAGTTTTGGACAGTGGCCCAAGAGAGTGACTGGAAAGTGGAAGCCATGACCACTCTATACTGCCATAGACTCAGAGACAAACCAAAGGATGCCCTCACCTTGGGAAAGCCAGCAGAGGACCTAGAGGGTCTGACTGATCAGCCCATTTGCCTTGATAATTGTCTGGCGGGGCATAAGTGAGACTATTTCAAGAGGTCAAAGAGGGCTAGCCCAAGCCTGGCCTGAGTGCATTGCAGTTCCACTTCCTGATCTCGGACAATTACCTGCTCAGGACTCTGTTGAGCCCACACAGATGGGTTACACAAGGCTCTCTACCGACGAAGGGTCCCACTGCAATTACTGTGGGAAGGCAGGCCACCTGCAGTCTGATTGCCCCAGGCTGCAGCCATCTGAAAACTGCTAAGACAGTCCAGTGTTGGGAGGACTGTGACTGCAGCAGCCACCACTCCCAACCCGACAGATTCTGACATCACACGTAAAGGTGGACATCTCCTGGGGGGAAAGAAAATGTAAAGAGATGAATACCTAGCTGGTAATTTCCTGGACTTGGGAACTGCAACATAATGCTGCAGGAGTTGAGCCAGATCACACCCGCAACTGTCCTGGACAGCCATCCACCAGGTTCCAGGCAGATCCTGCAGCAGACGTTGCTTTTGTGGAAGAGGATCAAGGATCACATGGAGGACATTAGTTACTTTATCATTGATTTGCCTCTCATATCCCTGATCCTTGGACACCCTTGGCAGTCCCAGCATAAACTTCCTTCCACTTCAGGGAAGGAAGGGAGAATCATTGCTTGGTCCAGTCATTGCAAGAGGGTATGTTTTTGGCGTAGGGTTTCAACCCCCAGGTTCTCCCAAAACAAATGATCGACAAGGGGGCAGACTTTGGTTCGGGGTAACCCGGACTCTTCTGAAGATCCAGTCCTGTCCTCAAGGGCAGACCAGCTGGCTCGAGCCAACAGGGCTGTGTGAGTCCCAACCCTGTCTAGTTGGGTGGGGGGGAGGTGTGCTAGAACTAGACGGAGGGGATCTCAAGTTCAGGAACAACCCGAGGAGGCACCCAAGCAGTCGGGAACTCCAGCAGCTAAGCTGAAGGGATCCAGCTGCCAGGTCCCAACTAAGGGAAAAACTCCTTAAACGCAGACCCTTGAAGCCGAATTGATGGAGCACAAGGACCATCTGTAATGCCTGGTTGCCATTGGCTGAGAACACGGGCGAGGATTTGGTCACTGTTTCAACAGAAGAGGAGGAGACTCTGAGGTTGGTTGAATCTACCCTGCTACCCAAGGAGCCACAGGAGACATCCCTGGACTGGGGTTTGGAGGTAATTGCAACACCCAAACCATTTAAAATCCCTTCTGTCTACAGGAGTTTGGAACAGACCTTCAGCAAGGGAAAGGCCTCAACTCTTCCAATGTATCAACCTCTACCTGGTTCTTCTACCTGGTACCAGATCTTCTACCTGGTACTTGTCCTATGTGGGGTCGATTACAGGTGCTCTCTGGCCCAGAGAGAAGTGCAATGGGAAAGTATATAAAGGAGACTCTTGCTATGGAATTCATCCAGCCCTCCATCTCACCAGCCAACACAGCCCTTTTCTTTGTACAGAAAAGGGATGGGAGCCTGCAGCCATGCATTGATTATAGAAGGCTGAATCACTTAACGGCCAAAACTCATTACCCACTTTCACTCATGAATACGCCTTTGAGATTCTCCAAAGGCCGGGATATTCGCAAAGCTAGACTTGTAGAGTGCATACAACTTAGTCCGCATAAAAAAGGGCCACAAGTGGAAAACTGCATTCATCACACCGACAGGGTATGAGTACCTGGTCATGCTCTTTGGCCTCACGAATGCTTGAGCAATTTTCCAGGCCCTTATAAATGACGTGCTCCAGGATGTTCTCCATAATTATGCCTTTGTCTACCTGGAAATTATCCTAATCTGCTTGAAGTCCATGGAGGAGCACGTCGCTCAATTTGGGGGCATTTTAAAAAGGCTTCTAGATCATGGACTTTATGTCAAGCTGGAGAAGTCTGAATTTCATATGGCCACCATTTCATTTTTTTGGGTTTTATCATCTCTAATGGCAATTCAAGATGGACCCTACCAAAACCCAGCCAATCAGAGATTGGTCACAACCATTCAACAATTCCTGGACTTTGCCAACTTTTACCAGAAGTTCATCAGGAACTCCAGCTCAGTGGCATCTCTGCTGACAGCTCTAACGAAGAAATCCACAGGCCCATTTGTTTGGACACCCGACAAAGACGCTGCTTTCACAGAGCTCAAACAGCAGTTCACAGCAGCTCCCATTTTGGCTTCATGTAACCCGGGCCTTCCCTTCATCATGGAAGTGGACACCTTGGACAGCGGAGTGGGTACAGAGTTGTCTCAATAAACAACTTCAGACAATAAATGACATGTGTGTACCCCTCCAGGTGGCTATCCCAAACAGAGATGAACTGCCACATCTTTAACAGAGAACTGCTCGTGATCAAGTTGGGTCTGGAGGAATTACATCACAAGCTTGAGGGAGACTATATTCCAGGCAGGCCAGGTGCTCTCTTTTCTCTAACAGCTTTAATTTCACCCTGACCTAACAACCAGACTCTAAGAAACAGAAACCAGGTGCCTTGTCTTGTCAGTTCGACAAACCTGGAAGAGAGGAGCAGCCTGTCACCATTTTGCCACAATTGCAGGTGATAGAGCCAATTACCTGGGGAATCAACACACTTGTTTGCAAGGCCCAGGTGCAAGGAGTGAATCCTAAGAGCAGTCCTCCGGGTAGTCTGTACGTTCCAAGTTCCATCAGGTCACAGGTGCTTCAATGGGGATGCTCATCAAGCATGACCACTCACCCATCGATTGACAGGACCTCAAGTTCATCAAAAGAAGATATTGATGATCTGGAATGGTGAGAGAAGTTTGACAATATGTTCAGGCACACTAGGCATCCACCCGGAACCCCGCACCCAAGCTCAAGGGCTCCTTCAAGTGTAACAGTGGGAAAATGTGCATGGAACTGGAGGAAATAGCGGTGGTACTTAATGAATACTTTGCTTCAGTATTCATTACGGAAAAGGATCTTGGCAATTATAAGGATGACTTGCAGTGGACTGAAAAGCTTGAGCATGTAGACATTAAGGAAGCAGATGTGCTGGAGCTTTTGGAAAGCTTCAAGTTGGGTAAGTCATTGAGACTGGATGGGATGTACCCCAGGCTACGGTGGGAAGCGAGGGAGGAGATTGCAGAGCCACTGGCAATGGTCTTTGCATCATCAATGAGTACGGAAGAGGTTCCGGAGGATTGGAGGGTTGCAGATGTTGTTCCCTTATTCAAGAAAGGGAGTAGGGATAGCCCAGGAGATTACAGGCTAGTGAGTCTGACTTCAGTGGTTGGTAAGTTGATGGAGAAGATCCTGAGATGAAGGAGTTATGAACATTTGGAGAGGTATAATATGATTAGAAATAGTCAGCATGGCTTTGTCAAAGGCAGGTTGTGCCTTATGAGCCTGATTGAATTTCTTGAGGATGTGACTAAACACATTGATGAAGGTAGGGCCGTATATGTAGTGTATATACATTTTAGCAAGGCATTTGATAAGGATTATTGAGCAAGTAAGGAGGCATGGGATCAAAGGTGACATTGTTTTGTGGATTCAGAACTGGCTTGCCCACAGAAGGCAAAGAGTGGTTTAGACAGGTCATATTCTGTGTGGAGGCTGGTGATCAGTGGTGTGCCTTAGGGATCTGTTCTGGGACCCCTACTCTTTGTGACTTTTATAAATGACTTGGATGAGGAAGTGGAGGGATGGGTTAGTAAATTTGCTGATGACACAAAGGTTGGGGGTGTTGTGGATAGTGTGCAGGGATGTAAGAGGTTACAACAGGACATTGATAGGATGCAAAACTGGGCTGAGAAGTGGCGGATGGAGTTCAACCCAGATAAGTGTGAGGTGGTTCATTTTGGTAGGTCAAATATGATGGCAGAATTTAGCATTAATGGTAAGACTCTTGGCACTGTGGAGGATCAGAGGGATCTTGGGGTCTGAGTCCATAGGACACTCAAAGCTGCTGCACAGGTTGATTCTGTAGTTAAGAAGGCATATGGTGTATTGGCCTTCATCAATCATGAGATTGAGCTTAAGAGCCGAGAGGTAATGTTGCAGCTATATAGGACCCTGGTCAGACCCCACTTGGAGTACTGTGCTCAATTCTGGTCGCCTCACTACAGGAAGGTTGTTGAAACCATAGAAAGGGTGCAGAGGAGATTTACAAGGATGTTGCCTGGATTGGGGAGCATGCCTTATGAGAATAAGTTGAGTGAACTCAGCCTTTTCTCCTTGGAGCGACGGAGAATGAGAGGTGATCTGATAGAGGTGTTCAAGATAATGAGAGGCATGGTGATTGTGTGGATAGTCAGACGCTCTTCCCCAGGGCTGAAATGGCTGGCACGAGAGGGCATAGTTTTAAGGTGCTTGGATGTAGGTACAGAGGAGATGTCAGGGTTAAGTTTTTTTATGCAGAGAGTGGTGAGTGCATGGAATGGGCTGCCGGCAGTGGTGGTGGAGGCGGAAATGATAGGGTCTTTTAAGAGGCTACATGGAGCTTAGAAAAACAGAGGGCTATGGGTAAAGCCTAGGTAGTTCTAAGGTAGGGACATGTTCGGCACAGCTTTGTGGGCCGAAGGGCCTGTATTGTGCTGTAGGTTTTCTATGTTTTCATGATTCACCCACTACCTGTTCCAGACAGACATATCCATGCACATCTCCACAGGCTTTGTCATGGGTCACCTGCCTTCCAAGGGGAAGAGCATCATCATGGTAATAGTTAATCGTTTTTCAGAGGTCTGCAAATTCATTGCCTTGAACAAGCTACCTTCTGCGCCGGAGACGGACAAAATTGTACTGTATCAGGTCCTCAGGATCCATGGATTTCCGGTGGACATTGTGTTGGATGTCCCTGTTCAAATGCCAATTCGGGAATTCTCTGGCAATCTTCCCTGAGCAGGAGGCCACAGCTGGGGTTCCTGCAACCAAAGATCTTGTCCAGCAACGCAAGGAGAAATGGACTGGGGCAAGGGAGATTTTGTTGTCCTCTACCAGATAGGCTGAAATCAAGAGGAGAAGGCAGGGACCCACTTTGCAGCCTAGGTAACTGGCCTGGCTGTCTACTCAAGATTTGCCTTTCCAGGTGGAGCTTAGACAGCTGACGTGCAACTGCATTGGACCCTTCGAGGTTCTCGGGAAAGTAAACCCAGTGGCTTATACCTTGTAGCTCCCCAAAACACTCAAAGATCAATCCCACTTCCCACATCTCCAATTTGAAACCTGTTAACTCCCATCCTTTGGCCACACCACCATCAGTCCCACCGCCTGCCAGGTTTGTTGATGGTGAACAGGTCTTCATCATTTGAGGAATTCTGGATTCATGAACTGTCTGGGGTGTTTGGCAGTTCTTCGTGGACTGTAAAGATTTGGAACTGAGGAATGGTGCTGGGCTCCTGAAAAGGAATCTTGGATCCGGCTCTCATCCATGTTTTAACATCATCGTCTCTCCCAGCAGCCAGGACATTCAGGGGTCAGCCGTAAGGGAGAGTGTTCTGTTACGATACGCACCCAACCGCGCCAGCTTCTGAGGTTTAGACACCCTAAATAGCTGGAATATGGACATCTGCCACGGCCCCTTAAGGATTCAGGACCATCTCGCTAATTGGCACCCATGTTTTGGTGCCAGGGTTTCAATACTTAAAGAGCACCTGAATGGAGTTTCAGTGCTCAATCGTCTTGGTTTGCTATCTAGCATCTAGTTTTGTACTCTTTTCATTTCCGACTCGCATTGTGCCTCAATTCCAGTCTCAGATACTCCAGCACTTTGGTCCCATCTTCACCTAGCTCTCATCACAGTATCAGACATCCCACCTCCCGACAGTTCCAGGAGTCTCCTGCATATTGATAGTGGCTCCCTGACGTCCGCAAATTATAAACAATATCCCAGAAATCAACTTTTTTGAGAGGGAGAAGGAGATAGAGAGGAAGAGCGAGAGCAAAAGGGAGCATCCTGATTAGTCTCTCTTCATGCTAAGTAGATCTATCAGTTTTCTCTGTGGGCGGGCTTTTCAGACGACCACAAAAATAGTGACGGTGTTGCTCACTACACTGTTAGCAACAGTGACTTTTCTAATGCCCATGGTGGGTTAAAATGTAAAAGGCATGTTGAGGTGAATTTAACAGGTGTCATTCATTCATTAGCATAACTAATATTATTTAAACTAGCTGGCTAGCTGCTAAGGAGCTACTCTATTGATCTCCTACGTCGGGGGTCGGCAACCCGCGGCTCCGGAGCCACATGTGGCTCTTTTACGTCTGTGCTGCGGCTCCCTGTTGCTTTGGGAAATAATTGGTTGTGGCGACCCTTTTCCTGGCACATCCGAACCGACTCACAATTAGATAGCCTACGGGAGTTTGCGAGCACAGAGCTTTGGAGCCTCTGCGCCATGGGGGGCAGGTTGAGGGAGGCTTAAAAGTGAGGCTGAAGATTTCGAGTAAAGTTTTTTCCTTCGACTGCAGTTACCGACTCCATGTCGTGATTTTAGCGCTGCGTGTAGCACACCGCTACATGGTCAGTATTTAATTAAAATGTATTTTATGTTAGTTTGTTAGTTTTTGAAATGTAAATCTAAATTTGAAGATTATGGTGATCTTGTACAATCTAAATAAGACGTTGTGGTGACCCATTTCCTGACACATCCAAACCGGCTCACAATTAGCCAGCGTTCAGGCTAAGGGAGATAGCCTACGGGGGTTTGTGAGTACATGTCTTTTGCAGCATCCGCGCCCATGGGGGGCGGGTTGAGGGAGGCTTAAAAGCAAGGCTGTTTAGTTCGAATAAAGCTATCTTTGACTGCAGTTTACTGACTGCGTGTAGCACACCGCTACAACGTGTTTTTATCGCTGGTTGTCCAGAGGGGAGGTGCTGAAACGCTTTGTCGCATGTCTGGAAGAAGTGAAAACTTTCCTGGGCAGCAAAGGGCTCACCTTTCCTGAGCTGGAACAGCCAGAGTGGCTGGAAAAGCTACACTTCATGGTAGACATGACAGTGCACCTGAACACGCTGAACACAGCTCTTCAACAGGGTAAGGACGTACAGCCCTGCACATGTTGGAGGATGTTTTGGCATTCGAGCGCAAGTTGACGTTGCTTGCCAGAGATTTACAGAAAGGCACATTGTCTCACCTCCCCAATTTGAGAGAGTTCAAACAAGGTCACGACATGATAAATTCAGAGTATTTACATTCTGCAATCATCGCAATGCAAACATCGTTTGGGAAACGCTTCTGTGAGTTCAGAGAGGAAAAAAACACATTATCCTTCCCGGTCACTCCCCTAAGCATCGATCCATCCCTACTGAATACGACTGCATTGTCAGGTGTGAGTCAACCTGAACAAGTATGATAAATATTTTAATTGCCTGTTATTTTACGTATATTCATATGTTTTCATTGTTCAGTGAAATAGTCCTTTTATTTTTCAGGTTGACAGCTGGCTGACGTTATTTTTGGTTTGCTGCTGGCGGCAAATTTAAGTTTGGCGTTTTTCATAAATACAAGAAGGACTCAAATAGACGTTGAGTATTTTACTTAAAAGTAACCTTCAACCCAACGTCTTTTTTTCGGAGTTCAAAATGTTTTTGTTGCATGCAGAAATGTAATTTCGTTTTCTCTGCAGGAGTTCATCAATTTCATAAATGCAACACATTATAGTTTGTTTATACATAGCATAAAGGCAAAACAAAACGTTGTATGCAGTGTTATTTCATTTTAAATGTCAAACGGGTTTTGCGGCTCCCAGTGTTTTCTTTTCTGTGGGAAACGGGTCCAAGTGGCTCTTTCAGTGGTAAAGGTTGCTGACCCCTGTCCTACGTGATGAGGCCAAACTCCCTGTAGACTTGCTTCAAGTTGTAATAGAATTAAAAAATCGACTCCAAGAACATACTTTAATGTCACATTTTCTGCATACTGTATACCCAACTTGTTTTACAGATTAGACAAAATCAGTAAACAAAGTATTACATACACCCTTGGAGGTTGACTGGGGGGGGGGGAATATGGGGTTGCAGGGGGCAGGGGTGCTACCTCCCTGAAATGAGTTTTTTCAGGGTGGGATGTCTGCAATCTTTACAATA
Organism: Hypanus sabinus; assembly: GCF_030144855.1. NCBI lineage: Eukaryota > Metazoa > Chordata > Chondrichthyes > Myliobatiformes > Dasyatidae > Hypanus > Hypanus sabinus. The sequence continues at coordinate 143,330,681 of NC_082709.1, read as the reverse complement.
TGACTCAAATATTACTGAAATATTAAATACACAACAGTATCCACCCCATCCTTTACTTGCTGAACACACACTTTACTGAGCCAGACAAAAAGAATTATTAAGTAATACATTTCAAATGTCTCATGAAATTCTGCTCCAGTAATTTTACAAAGCAATTTCCAGTTAATGTCTATGTTGTGATTCACAAATCCACCCATAACCGCATGATATATCAGATGAGGAGGGCCCACCAAATTACTTTGCAGAGAAAGCAGCACCCTGCTGTTAATAAAGTTGTCCCAGTGAGGCAAGGAAAGGATGGGAGGGTGAAGGAACCATGGTTGACAAGTGGAGCATTTTGTCAAAAAGGAAAATGGCATACTTAAGGTTTTGGAAGCAAAGATCAGAGACAGGAAGAACATGGAGAAATCGAAGGTCTTGATGGGTAAGATGAGGGAAAATCCCAAAGCATTCTAATGGAATGGATAAGTCACCAGGCTGGATTAGATATATCCCAGATTACTCTGGGAGCATGGGAAGAGACTGCAGTGCCTTTGGCAATGATCTTTGTGTCTGTACTGGCCACCTGAGTAGTACTAAAAAATTGGAGGGAGGCAAATGTTATTTCTTTGTTCAAGAAAGGCAATAGGAATAACTCCCGGAATTATAGGTCAGTGTGTCTTACATTTGTGGTGGGCAAATTAATGGAGAAGATTCTTAGGGACAGGATTTATTAGCATTTGGAGAAGCATAGTCTTATTACGGATAGTCATCATGGCTTTGTGAGGGGCAAGTCATGCCCCACAAGCCTAAAAGAATTCTGTGAGGAAGTAACAAAATAAATTGATTAAAGTAGAGCAGTTGATGTGACGTATATGGACTTTAGTAAGGCATTTGACGAGGTTCCCCATAATAGGCTCGTTCAGAAAGTTGGGAGGCATGGGATTCAGGAAAATTTGGCTATGTAGATTCAGATTGACTTGCCTACAAAAGACAGAGGGTGGCAGTAGATGGAGCGTATCCTGCCTGAAAGCCAATGATCGGGGTGTTCTGCAGGGATGTAACCTGAGATTCATGCTCTTTGTAATTTTTATAAATTACTTGGATAAGAAAGTGGAAGCGTGGGTTATGGGTTAGTAAGTCTGTAGCTGATATGAAGGTTGGTGGTGTTGTGGAAAGTGTAGAAGGTTGTCATAAATTACAATGGAACAATGACAGGATGCAGAGCTGAGCTGAGAAGTGGCAGATGGAGTTCAATCTGGAAAAGAGTGAAGTGATACACTTTGGAAGGTTGAACTTGAAGGGTTAAAGGGAAGATTTAAGCAGAGTAGAGGAACAGGCATATATTGACAGTAAATATTTGATTTGACATTGCAATGATAATATTCAAGTTTTTGGTAGAGAAGAAACCTGCCCAAATAGCTAGGTGGGTATCACAGTTAAATTACAGGTACAAACTCTGGTGATCTAACAGCTTTTATATATTTACATACAAGCTTAAGAAGAAGGTGAGGCAATAACCTTGAGTATTTTTTCACAATGGTACTGCAGAAACAGCAGACAAATTTGAAAACTTGTAAGTCCTGTTAAAGGCTGTGGTATAAAAAAATGACTGGTTCTGGTCAGAAATACAAGTCTGTCTTCAAATTGAAGTCCAGATTGCAGCTTCTTTGATGAATGCTGTCAGGGATCTGACCAAACATATTTCACAGAGCCAACCTCAGTGAAGATTGGCATCAAACAAGGATGTGACACTACCACAAGTTTTCTTTCAATTCTTTCCCCCAGCGATGCTGCTTCTCACCTCCAAAAGCCCTCCTGCAAAGAATGCAGCTGATCTCCAGAATCAATGGGAATCTATCCACTCTACTTCAGAACCAAAGTCACCAAACCTTAGTATCAAGTGCAATATGAAAAATGATGCCAGCATTTGTTTGCATTCAAAGGCTCAGTTTCAAACTATTGATTATTCGTCCACAGAGGAATTTGCTTAGCCTGGAACATTCTTATTATGTATATCAACATATACAATCCCGGCTATAACACAAAATTCTTTTTGGATCTATGAAACCATGGACTCGAAATGCTTCACTAACTTCAATGGAGGAAATGAGAAGGCGGCAAAAGCACCAAACACTGAAAGTAAGTTTATAATTTGCTTCCTCGGAAAGTAATAAAATATTTTAATACTTTACAGATTTAATTTGTAACATCTGATTCTCTTTTTATACAATGAATTTATAACTAAAAATATAACACAATTCCTGAAACAATTTTTTGGGTATTAATTATTTTTTTCTGCTTAAAAAGACACAGCTGACATGCTCTAAGCAAAATTTGCATCATCTATGGTCACAATCAGATCCTTACCACCATGCTCCAGCAGGGCCATAATAATCACCAAAGAGTGGAAGGCAGGACAGAAAAAATGGCACACCCCAGGCGGCAACATAATACACCCTGCAAGGGATAATGCATGATAACCAAATTAGTCATATTTCATACTGAACAAATAAACTAAAATGAAATGCATTGCAAATCATAAAACATTTTGTTTCAAAGCAGTAGAGACATCATTCTAGTGCAAACTCTTGCTAAATGAAGGATGGATACAGAAATAGAAAACCTGCTTAATAGCAGCTTACATTTTCAATGCCCCAATAACTTGGAGCTGTAGATTAACCATTTCAACATCAAACTGATTTGTGCAAAGAAAAATATTGAAAACAATCTAAAAAGCAATAGATAATGTCACAAGATTGTGTGCTAAAGAACAAATGACAGACTTAAGTGATCTCACAGACAATAGGCCACATTGAAGCTCTGCAAACCTGCCACATCAGTCATGAATGGTGACAGCCATTCAAATAACTAACAAGACAAGAAGGCTGGAAGAATTTCTCCAAGCTCAATTATGGTGATTCATTTCACAAGGTAGCATGATTCAAATGAAAGTGTTAGTCTCAGCAAAAGCTATGGAACTACATAACATACCAGCAGTAATATTATTGAGGAGAGCAGAATGGCTTTGTGCAAGTCCTATCTTAGTAACTTGATTGAGTTTTTTGAGGAGGCGATGAAGGGAATTAATGAAGGTAGAGCAATGAATGTTGTCTACATGGATTTAATAAGGCATTTCAGAAGGTCCCTCATGGGAGGCTTATCCAGAAAATTAAGATGCATGGTGAATTGGCTGTTTGGATTCAGAACTGGTTTGCTTATAAGACAGTAGTCAATGGGACTAATTCTGATTGGAGGTCTGTGACCAGTGGTGTTCCATAGGAACTTATACTGGGACCTCTGCTGTTTGTGAAGTGCACAAATTACCTGGATAAAAATGTTGACGGGTGCATAGTAAGTGATGCATATAGCATTGAAGACTGGCAAAGGATACAGTGAGATATAGATCGGCTCTAGGTATGGGCAGAGAAATGAGAAATGGAGATTAATCTAGTCAAATGTGAAGAGCTGCATTTTGGGAGATCAAATGTGAAAATACAGTAAACTGTTAATGGCTAGACCGTAAACAGTATTGAAGTGCAGGGGGGATCTTGGGGTCCAGGTCCACAGCTTCCTGGAAATGGATACTCAGGGTGTTAGGGTGGTAAAGAAGGCTTAATGCATGCTTGCCTTTATTAGTCAAGGAACTGAGTTCAAGATGATGCTGCAGCTTTTAAAACTCCATTTAGGCTGCATCTGGAATATTTCATTCAGTTATGGCCTTTTCATGATAGGAAATAGGTTAGGCTTTGGAGAGGGTGCAGAAGGGATTTGCCTGGATTAGAGAGCATATATTGTTAGCTATCGGACAAACTTGGGCTGTTTTCTCTGCAGTGGCAGGGGCTGATGGGAGATCTGATGAATGATTATGAGAGGCACAGTTAGAGGAGACAGACCTTTTTCCCATGGTTTATATATTTAATACCATAGGGCATGCATTTAAGGTGGGGGCGGGGGTGGTTTCAAAGGAGATGTTGGGGCAACTCACAGAGAGTAGTGGGGTCCTGGAATGTGCAGGATGGAGTGATGGTGGAGGCAACACAAATTCAAGAGGCTCTTTGACTGATTATTGAATATGCATGAAATAGAAGGAAATTGACATTGTGAAGGCAGTAGGGATTAGTTCAGGTGACACTTCATTGCTAATTTACTTAATTCAACACAACATAGTGGACTAAATGATCTGTTCCTCTGTGAACTGTTCTACATCCTTTTAAAGGAATATACTGTAGTCAAATACAGTTGCAACACATCTGACATCAACCTGAAAATGTGGAAAATATGCCAAGTTCACAAAAATCAGACATGTCAGTTTGGCTAGTTACCCTCCAATCAAAGTGATGGAAGGTGTCATTGATTGTGCTATCAAGCAGCAGTCATTCTCCAGTAATATACACACTGATGCTCAGCTACCACTTGATTCCAGAACTTGGATCAAACGTGGACCACACGGCTAAATTCTAGAGAGAAAGTGACTATCTAAAGCAGTATTGACCACGTGTAGTAAGAGGGCACCATGGTAAAACTGAACAATGGGCATCAAACAGAAAGTATTTCAGTAGTTGGTCCATACTTCATGTAATACGTGGAGGCATGTTGAATATATAGGCTCTTTGTTCATGAGACTGTCAGACACTCAAAGTAACATCATATGGGATGCAATACATGTTTTGAAGTTACTTGTGCAAGTTATTCTGCATAATGAAGTCAACCCTAAATGGAGACTGAGATTTTTTATCTATTGGTTAAATGGAAACTGACTGAATCTAGTTTACAAGTGTCCATTCTGAGGCAGGTTCTAAGTATTTTTCTTAGTGATTGTTTCCTCCATTTCAATACAATACTGATGTGTTAGACCCCAGAATAACTAGTTTCCATGAACCTGATGACAGCCCACTAGCTAACTCTTTGCTTCCCTGACTGAATACAGGACACACCCACCATAACTTGCCTTCTCCTTAACTTAGCCCAGCCACGATCCACAGCAATCTTTCCTCAAACCAGTGCTGAACTGACTCCTGCTATAAACACTTCAATGGTGGAGTCTGTCAACAAGGCCTTTTCAATTCTTTTAAGTTTACAAATATTATTTTATTGCATATGATGTATTGGGCCATGATAGAATATTGCTTCTGTGGGCCTTACATAATCACTGTAGTTTTTTTAAGGAAATATACAACATTTTGTGCCTTGAAAATAACTTTTTGCAAACTGCATTTCTCATGCACACTGCAATTTGAGGCAATTTTTCTGTACTTGTTTCCTGTTTGATGTGATCATCATTTACATGTCATTAATTCAGATAAGTACCTCTTAGCAAAATCAGAAAATGCCAGAACTCAGCCAGTCAAGCAGCATCCACAGAAAGAGAAACCAATTAATCTTTCAGCCTAGGAGCAGTTCCTCAGACATCCTGCCATAAATGTTAACAGTGTTTTTGATATCAGGTTAGCATGTAAACTTACAAAAAAAATTTTGGGCATGGCTGATGCACTGGATAATTATCCTTTGAGGCCCCATGTTGGTCAATCCATTATCATATGTTAATCCCTTATCCTATGTTAATCCCGTGGCAATTAACTAATCTTATTTAGTTCATTATGCTTCCATACTGAGAAATTAAAGATTGATATCTGTAGTTGACCATTTCCAGGAATTTGCACATTGGGAAAATATTCCACAGCAATGAAAATTCAGCAATTATTTGCTTCAGAAATAAGGGATTCCTATTTTTCTTAACTTTCTTTTTGTCCTCTCTACCTGAAATTTTCAAACATTTTTTATTCTTTTCTTGATAGACAATACTGTAATTTACGAGCTTGATTAGATCTCTAACTTTATGTACTCTCTTAGAAAAAATAACCATGACATTTATTTTTATTAATTCAAAGAAAAATTGAGAACCTGTTTTAAAAATTTGAAGCTGGAAACAGACAGTGAAACTCATCTAAAGGGCAATTCAGTACTGTGTTTTCACTGCCACTTGCATTCAAATTTCCTTTCTGTTATTCAAGGGGACATAAATTTAACTGTTTTAGCTTATTGAATGTAAATCCACAATATAAAATGGTAATTGTTCAGTGTTGATCAAGGACAACGTTACTTAGGAAAAATATTATTTGGGAGGAAGGAGAACATTACTAGAAGAGGTTAGGTCGATCAACATTACCAGCGTAAAATTCAAATCAGAGCTTAATCCCACAATGCAACGTGTTCAACGCTCACAGGAACTTTCCATTTAACTAAAGCAGTTACAAATTTGAGGAAGTTTACAGAAAAATTATCTTCAAAATGTCCGCAAAATTTTTGACATTGTGATGAAAGCTAACACCACTCACATAAACTTAGTCATCATTGTGCACTTCTACATCAGCTGCCCAAATTGTTTCCTGAGTGTTAAGAAATAAACTGTGAGAGGTACTTGCTGTGGGTAGTACCTGTGAACAACAAGGTCTACTCTGACAACAAGCAGGTAAGAAAACAAAGTATACTGTAGGGCATTCTGATTCCACTGAGGATGGTGATGCACTATCAGTAACTCCAAAAGACTGGAAGTAGAGTAAATACTGAAAGGTTTTTATTAGCAGTAAAAAGGAGCACGTCCATGCCGGATGACTGCCCTGGACTGTGGGAGGAGCAGTGACACAATCACCTTTATCCAGGGGTCTGTGGGAGGAGCCACAGGAGTAGTCAGCAGAGGGGCGTGTCCAGACAAATATACATAGTTTACCACAGATGGGATACTTTGAATAACTTATTGTGGCTTAGTTTAATGCAGAACTGCTCCAGGGTGTCTCTTAGACTGTGCATTATTTCCCTGGAGTGTGGTTTACAGTTCACAGATTCCAGAGATGGTGTCTCCATGCACTGACTGGGTGAAACCCTACCTTTCTGGAGATTGGCCCAAGAGGGCCTGATATCACTTGAGACCATGGCAATTTAAGCAGGCCCAAACCCAGTATTGGGAGAGATAAGTTTGCAATTATGGAAGCACCCCATGTCCTCCTACCTCTGCTGCACAGCCAGTGCCTGTCCCCACAAGTGCTTGGCATGGGACTTCTAAGTTTAATGTAAATTGCATGATTACATCATTGTATGCTCCTTTAATGGGCTTGAGCTGCACTGGGGATTCCTGGCTTCACACTGCAGCTTTACAGGAAACCTGGCATACCCTATCAAAATCACACAGAACAGTTGTTAACTTTTAGAGATTGGACAAAAGAAGGCAGTGAGCAACCACTGTCTCTGCTTGTGACAACATCTGACACCTTTAATGGGCCAATGTTAATTTCAATCAAAATTGCTATTAGTTAATTTTAAAGCATCAATTAAGATACTAATTACTATCCACCAATACTACTACACAAAATCAGGTTACTAAAATTTAGAGGTCTAGATAAAGTTTAAAATGTTTCTCATTTTGTCATAAACCTATTCAGCTAAATTGTACTAGCTGTCCACTCTTAAATACATCTAGAAATATACATTGAAACATTATGTAAAACACAAAATTACCTTAAAAAGGATTATTCAATTTAATTTGTTAATGCTATATTCTACATTTATGAATACAAACAAGGTTCAGTGATAACTTGAAGGAAAAAGAATTTTTTAAAATTAGAAACACAAGAGATTCTGCAGATGCTGGAAGTCTTCCACAACACGCAAATTGCTGGAAGAACTCAGCAAGTCAGGCAGCATATATGGAGGGGAATAGAGAGTTGATGCTTCGGGCTGAGATACTTCATCAGTACCTGATGCGTGTTCTTTTTCAAACTAACCAATCCAATTTCTCAATTTATTAATGTTGCATATGGAGAATATCTGTCAAAACAGAGAAATACTGCAATAGAATAAAAGCTTAGAATAATCAGAAGAAAGAAAAATGAAAAGAAACAGTTTTACCTGTGCGCTTAAACGGAAATCAAGACACAGCTAAATGGTAAAGGCATATTAGCATGCCAGATAACAAACATTTTCAGAATTTCCTGTTTTTTTTTCAGATTTCCTTCACCTACAACTGCTTACCTCTAGCAATCTCTAAAAATACACTTCTGTCTTATAATAAGATTAACTTCTTATTGCCCTCTCCTACTCAAAATGTGATCAGCTTATTTATATTATGCCTCTTATCCAAAACCCTCATGGCCTCCTCCCATCCTGCTTTTAATGACTATCTCTCCATAATGCTTCCAGTTTCCAAATTATATTTCCTATTCCATATCTAGTAATTTTCTTCTCTTAGTTTTTTCTACTTAATTCACCAGCTTCTGTGGTCTTTGATGTAGTCCTCCCTTGTTCAGCTTCACTCAACTCTTGATTCTAAAATTGGCTTCTTATCCCAATCATACAGTATTAGCTCCATAATCCCCAACGCATCCTTCCAAAGCCCTGACTTCTGGATCAAAGCTTTGTCTCTTGTCAATATAGTATGCCAATTTGCAAGTGTTCCACTTTATCCAACCCTTCCATTCTCTCTGTGCTGTCAGTCCACTTGAATAAAATGCAGTTTTGAATGAGTTAAAAGTTCATCTGCTTAACCACTGGGAAAGATGACGGCATAACCTGTACATACCGCAAATCTAATTCCCTCGTCAAATGTTCTTACGTGAATGTCTTAGACTAAATCAGACTATTCAATGTTAGATCTTCAGCAGTGCTTTCACACTTTTATTCAGTGACTCTAGTAATTTTATTCATCTCTAATTCAATTTCATTCTGCTTTATTCCATTGTTCTGCTGGTCAATTTATCCTCCAACATTTTCTATATGATTTCCCTCATGTAAATTTTTGCTGCCCATTCCCAATAGTAGATCAAGTCTAACATTTATAAATCAGCCTTTTGTCTGCCAATGCCACAAAAAAATAAGATCATCCTGTAGTGAAACTCCTCTTTGATCTGTCCTTCTCTAACTCTACATACATCTCCTGAGGTAGAACATTTTCTCTAACAATCCACAACTGACTCCAGTTTTAAGTGCATTTTACTCTTTCTCACTATTGGCAGCATGCTAGTAACTGCTTATCATCATATTTTACAATCTTATTCCCCTGTACTCCAGTTCTATCATCTATTTTTCACCCAGAACCTATTAAACTCACTTCTTTTAGCATACTTTTGGTTTGATATTGAAGTCTTCCCTTTATTCTTACCTCAATGAACTAATCGATCCACAAGTGGAAACTTGGTCCACAATTGTCAAAAGGATATTTAATTATGGAAGATTTAATTTAATGTTGAGCCTTCAGTATTTTTCAGCAGGAATATTTGATAAATAATACTGTAATTTAATAAATATGATATTGCTAAAGGACAGATGATAGAATGCTAACTCTTAAGCACAGAAACTCTGAGACCATATTCTATGTTCTGGCTTTAATCCACTTTCTCAACACAAATCCTGTACTGATCCATGGATTTTCTTGTTAGAAAAAATTGTGATATGTTTGCTTATTCAGTTGCATAAATAAGAATATGAGAGATCTGCTTTTTAAAATAAGAAACCTTAAAAAAAGAGGTGCCATTCTGTAGGTTATTAATTTTATTAACTTAGGAACTGCTTAGTTAAAATTTCAGCAGTGATTTTGTGGGAGTTGCCCAAAATAAATCACACATTTGGTAACAGAAAGAGAAAGAAGTGTTTTCCAATGACTCAGGTACCTGATACAGTGGGTAGTTGAGCAATCTACTTCAGGCGGGGCTGTGGAAAATTACTGAAATAAGATAGGTGGCTTTCGTGGCAGGATTTCAAGACTGATCACCTTCATTCAAGGTTTCCATTTATAAAGGTCAGACGAAAACAGAGTCAAATTCAATTGTAATGCCTCTCTTGTTAATTAGTCTGTCAACACGCAAAACCAAGGCTTGCAAATAAACAGGAAGAATCTCCACAGGTACTTGTGGAGATACCCAATGATGCTGGTAAACCTGTATCAACACCATTAAATGAAGTAAAACATATATAAGTAAAGTATTTTTTCTGGAAATGAAAAAGTTAAATGAATACCATGAAGGCTCTGCTAATTATTGAAAATGCCTAATTTTCACCCATGACAGGGACAAGGTTACATACAATTCTTGTTTGGAAAGATAATCTTTTCCTTTTTAAGTATGTCATACAAATCAATTATTAAATAATTATGCTAAGTTTCCTGAATAAGTTTCAAGTCACATAAACAGGATACCGAATAGCTCCAACAACAAAGTACAAATATTAATTAACACTGAGCCCTTACAGTAACTTTAAGCCATTTTAATTATATCAAATATTGCTATAAAAGAAGGCCTCAAGAATTTGCCATCAGCAATTATTCATGTGCATTTTATTCTGCACACCTATGAGAGTCATTCGGGTTTTGCAACAATGATCCTCTGTAATTTTATCAGGTCTTTGAACTAACAATCCACTCAGCATCACACAACCCTGAACTGGCATATTGCCTAGGAAGGAAAATCACCAGACATGTGTCAACTGTATTTTCAGAATCTATTTATGGTTCTGCTCTTCACTATTGTAATTACATGCAGTAAAAACTTGCAGCGGAACCAATCAGCTACCAAGTGACAGGGGTGTGGGTGTCAGCTTTGTGAAATCAAACTGTCGCTCTAATGAATGGATCAAGCCCTGACATGCATATTGCACTAATAAGCCTCATCTTGAACAAAAATACAGCTGAGCCATTGTAAGACTTTTCCATGACATCTCAGCACCTATGGTAAGTATACATGCATAAGGGTTGAACTGCAAAATGAAACATTATGCTGCTTAATTACTCCACTAAAATTTTGCCAATACCAAGCTCAAACTAGCAGCCTTCACAACATTCTTTAACTTTTCCTTACATGATTTTGGGACAATTTTTTTTTCATTCAGGATGGTGAATTCTTGAGCTGTATTTTCTCCGTCAAATATTATGCTCAGTAGTTTATAATACTTGGCTCATTTGGGCAGAAAACTCCAATATGAACTGGAAAAACCTAGCAGAAATTATGAGAGTTCATTCAATAACAATTGTAGTCTTTATACAAACTTGCCAAGTGAAAATGTCACATATTGAAGATTGCACCCTTCTTCCTGAGATAGTATATTAGTTTATTTCAAATATAATTAAGGCCATACAATTCAATTCCATGATAATGCTATACACTACATGTAATAGCCTGAGAAGTGCAGGTTTACTTGTTAAATATAATGCTTAACACTGGCATAACCTTGTTCCAATTTCAGATGACCAATATATTTGATTAATATGCAAAGACCTTCAAGTTATTGGTTTCATGATAAAATCTAAGACACACAAATACACTGAAGGAGTGACCAATTGATGAACAAGTTGAAAAACATCGGTGGGAAAATGTCAAGCAACTCAAATAGTAACAGATATGCTATATTTTAGAGACAGATTGGAAATTTGCAAAGGAAGCTCATGGACTGAAGTGCAGGAGTTTAGAATCCTATTTCATTTTGTCCTCTTAGTGCAAAGAGCTATAAAATTACACCATAAAGTAAATCACACAAATCTTTAATAAGATAGGTTCTCAGTTTAAACTTTCTAGCTATACTATTACCTATATAGTAGTCAGAGAGCTAGTGTAAGAATGTGCAAAGGTTATATTTTTTATTATATCCAATAACCCAATTTCTGCACAGATTTTACACAATATTTCCTATAAGATTTGCATTATGCAAAGAAACAGGAACTTCACTGTGATATTTCACTCTTTAGTATTCCACAAATAGTTGGATCTACTCATTTCAAAACATTACATATAATGTGATGAAAAGTACAAATTTACTTCTTGTTTAGACATGACAGCACATTAATGACAAAGATCTAAATTGACAGTAACAATATGTGGTCAGTGAAACAGCATGTCAGGAATTATTTAGCTGTAATAATTGATACTAGTTAAATTTCCGTACTTTTCAACAAAAGATAAAGCCAAGTGCAGAACTGAAGACAGACAGATTTAAACAAGAACATATAAGTGAAACTAGACTTGAAATTAATAAAGGGGGCGGGGGGGCACAATTGTTGAGAAAAGAAATGGTGATGAAACTAAGGGGGAAAACACAAGTTAAAGGTTGTGGGAGAAAGGAAAATGAGGGCAGACATGTTGGGTGGAAGGTAAAAATGGGGAATGTGAGGGTGGGAATGGGGGGGGTGGTCAGACAAATGAGGATGACACATATGCCTGCCATCCATGTGTATTATTAATGTATCTGTAGCCATGGCTGGTATGTGTCGTATTGTGAGTATACTGTGCCTATATGTGGTTAGTGTGTATGCAGGTGTGCATTTACATATAGGTCACACAAACTGCTGGAGGAACTCAGCAGGCCAGGCAGCGTCAATGGAAAAGAGACTGTATTCTTTCCATAGATGCTGCCTGGCCTGCTGAGTTCCTCCAGCAGTTTGTGCGTGTTGCTTGGATTTCTAGCATCTGCAGATTTTCTCCAGTTTGTGTTTACATATAGGTCTTCCATTTTGTGGAAGAAAGTCATTTCTTGACTCTAAGGAACTATATTCCTTTGATTCTACATTGAGAATGGCTTGAACAGAGTCCTGTGAACTCAAATACCTAAGTGCTGCTATAATGTATAGCTGATGCTTGGGAAAAGAAGATAGAGGTGGAAGAGACAGACAAGAAATTTATTAGAATGATTAATGCTAGTTGCTATCACAAATGCAGGTTCTGTAAGGCCTTTCAACACTAAAGGGAGAATTATTAACAATTCATACAAAACTATGAATGGGTAAGCTGCCAATGCTGTTGCCTTTGTTCTCTGTTCAAATATAAAAGGCGGTGCTTTGTAAATATCTCAATCAAGTTCAAAGTTGAAGTTGAGTTTACTGTCATATGCACGGGTGCGGCAGCTTCACATGCACGTCATCTAAGCAACATTCACAAGAAAAGTATTAATTAAACAGAGATTATACAATTTTTAAAAGGAACACAATTAGCACAAACAAAAATCTAGTTTAGTGCAAAGCAAACTTAGTGTTGGCAAACTATAGTGATTAAAGTTGTGCCATTTGATCCAAGAACCAAGTGGTTAAAGGGAAGGAGCTGTTCTTGAAACTGGTGGCATAGGACTTCAGGTTTCTGTACCTCCTATCCAATGGTAGCTGTGAAAAGATGGCATGACCTGGACTGTGGACATCTGTGACGATGAATGTTGCTTTCTTGAGGCAATGCCTTCTGTAGATGGTGGGGAGCAATATGCCTATGATGTATTGGGCAAAGTCCACCACTCTCTGCAGCTTCTTTTCTACACATCTGAATTACTGCACCAGACCATGATGCAACCATTCAGGATACTTTCAACAGATTGTCTGCAGAAGTTTATGAGAGTGTTTGCTGATAAGCCAAACCTCCTAAAAAAGACACCGGTGCACTCCCCTTGTGATCTCATCTATGTGCAAAGCCCAGGACGGGTAATTCGACATATTGATGCCCAAAAATTTTAAGCTGTTGATCCTCTCCATTGTCAATCCCATAATGTAAACTGACTCATGTTCATCCTCCTTCCCCTTTCCGAAGTCAACAATCAGATCTTTAGTCTTACTGATTTTGAATGATTGAGTGTTCAAGACCAATCAAGTATTCTTTTTTAAAAATATATTTTATTGTTGTATGTGAACAGACCAACCAGGTACCTTGTTTGGGTAAACTGATTCATCACCAGCTGTGAGTCGCCCAACGATGGTGGTGTTATCAGTGAATTTGTACTGTACATGGGATTGAAGCTGTGCTTAGCCACACAGTGGCTAGTGAATAGGGCTGGAGGCTAAGCACATTTGAGGTGTGTCTGTGTTGATGGTTAGCGAGGAGGAGTTGTTACCAATCCTCACCCACTGATACATAACAATGCTGATGAACAATTACTTTACATTACTCACGGTTATCTGCCCTTAAAATGCTTAACTGCTATTTTGACTTACAAAGTCCTCAGTACTCACAATTCTTCACAAAGAGCCACATTAATTTTTTCTGCTCTCATTATACACCATCACATTTATAACACAATGTAAAAGTGTCATTAAAAATTCTTACATGCACATTGCAATACTTATAGTCCCTTTGCTCTTTTTCGTGATGTGCTTTAAATACACCAAAACAGAACAACCCAGATTGCTTGTGATGACTTTCATTTCAATCTACTACATTTATCGACATTTCACTGCTACAACAAATTTCTGGAGTTTAGAATTTTGGGGCTGTCAGATAAATTAAGACACTGCCTTTGCGTTTTCAATGTTTCATCTTGCTTAATTCATTTAATCTACTAATATTGCTTTCTAAATTAATACCAACTCTACTGGCAGAACTTCTGCAGTCTTAAAACTGGTCACCGTTATTATATCTAGTATCCATAACTGAAATTATCTATAAAAAAAAAGGCAAGACAAGAAATGAGAAATATAAAGCAGCAGAAGCAAGAGAGGAAGTAATCAGAAGTAATAAATGAGCTCTAAGGAAGAACAGACAAGTGACAGATTTTATAATGTGGTAAACTGAAACATAAAAAACAGGAGGAAGTCTTTTTGTCCCTCATGTCCATTCCATCAGTTACTCAGATCAGGTCTGAATATTTACCTCAGCACTACATTCATCTGCTAACTATTGGTTCGCATAATATAACAATTTATCAATCTCATTTTTAAATTGCCCAGCAGCTGAACCTTCACTGCTCTATCAGGTAGAGAATTCCGAAGAGAACTGCAGAGTCAGCGTGTCAGGCCCATGGATTTCCATCCAAACTGGAGAAGTAAGAAACCAAAATATCACACACAAAATGCAGGAGGAACTCAGCAGGTCAGGCAGCATCTATGAAATAGTGTAAACAGCCAAACCTTTGGGCCGAGTCACCCGAAATGTCGACTGTTTACTCTTTTCCGTAGATGCTGCCTGACCAGCTGAGTTCCTCCAGCATTGTGTGTGTGTGTGTTGCTTTGGATCTCCAGCATCTGCAGATTTTCTCGTATTTGAAACCAACGTTTCAAGTTTTGAGCTTTAAAAGGAAGAGTTAGAAAGTATAAAGTGAATGCCTGTGATAGGATGAAGACAAGAAAATTAAAACACAAATTAAAAGGTGATGAAGGTTTGTTACTCATGGATGATCTGACTAGAGGAGATATAAATAAGGACACAGAGTTAAATATGATATCTGCACATTCTTCAACAGTTTTGTTCATTTACTTAATCTACTAATATTGCTTTCTAACATAATGCTTCTATTCACAATATTTACAATAATATCTACCTGACAATTCATTTGTGGCCTCACCATATAGAGAAAAGTTGAGGCCACATCCTTCTAAAATACTGTCACGTGATATCAATTTGAGCATTTCCTCTCTTTTCGTAGTTTCTGTTTTCTGTCACCAACATTTTTGTTTAGGTCAGTAATCTGCTTTTAGCTAACATCTTATTTCCGAAACTAGACTTTATTAATTTGTCAAAATACTTGAGAGAGTATTTGAGAGAGCATTCGGGAGAGCTGTTTGAGAAGACAGTTTTAGTAGAAGTAAGAAGTTAGTGCTTATCTTTGCATTTCAGGACGACCTAGAGTAGTGAGTAATTTTGACAGACTGCAGTAAGACCTTTTCAATGTTTCATCTAATCAAATAGCTGTATAAACTATACATACACATTTGCAGATTCCTTTGGAAATTGACCAATTGCAGCTCTCAAGCTTTCGAAGTTTACATTATTTAGATTTTTTAAATCACTGAGGTATCTTTCAAAAATGACTTCATAATTTTTCCAACTCAGCACATAAAAATCCACATTTCATTGTTTATCTGATTCAATTAGCTGTTATGCCTCACTGACAACTAACATTTTGTTAACTACTAACTAATTCTCATGTTAGCCAATTAAGTCATCTAACCATGAGAGACTAATGAAGAGATTCATGAACAATGGCCCACTATTGGCAACTTTATACTTTCCTTACACAGATGTGTCCTTGAAAGAAATCATTCCTAGCCACGTATCCCATGACAAAGGAAACCTGTTTGTCTGCTGCCGAGTTTCTTATCAGTTAAAAATACTCCCTGCATTTGTCATCTTTAATTTAAATAACATCTTAAAAGAGTAATCAATTCATTGATACATTTTCCCATAGAACTTGTTATTCTTTGACTACTGATATTTCTTCTACTTAAGTTTCATGTTAAATCAGAAGACAATTTTGGTGTATTTTATTTTAATAAACAGGTCAGCCTTATGCTTCTATCTTTTGAAACCCTTAACAAAAATTAATATACTGTACTCCATCTGGACACAAGCTGGGGTCTGATCAGCCCCGGCTGGGTCACCTGGAGGAGGGTGGATGATGTTGAAAGACCCGAAACACCCAATGATTCCAGGAACATCACTGATGATGTGTCCAGAAGCATCAGTAGATGTATGCACACAGCTTGAAACCCTTAACAAAAATTAGTATACTGTACTTTTAATATGAAAGGAAGCCTTTCACTAGTTTTACTACTACCTCAATTTGTTTCTTGCTAAACTGATTACCATCCAATAAATCTTCTGTCACTCCAACCCCACCAACACCAAATTATTAATGGTCTCCAAGTACAATCAAACTTTCTTTCATCACCACCCTTGTTCTAAAAAAATACACTTGTGAATTGTGTCCTTGTCAGTATCTCCATTTTCCAGAATGAAGGAGATGTCCTCCTCCTTCAAAGATAGGAGCTTCCCTTCCTCCACCATCAACACAGCTCTCAACCAGACCTCTTCATTTTCCCGCACGTCTGCCCTCACCCATTCTCCCACCACCCTGCCAGGGATAGGGTTCTCCTTGTCCTCACCTTCTACCCCACCAGCCTCTGCATCCCTTCATCAGGACTCATATAATAACCTCTGAGACTATGGCTCCCCGTGAAGAGTTCTTCTCAGCTCTCTGCAGCCTTTGATCTATCATCATCACAAAATGACAGGTGTGGTATAGTCCGAGCTAGTGTGAAGAGTTACACTTTGGGAGGTCAATGTAAGGGAAAAGGATACAATTTGTGGATGGACCCTTAACAACATCGATTTACAGGGGGATCTTGGGGTTCAAGTCCATGGGTCACTGAAAGTGACCATGTTAAGTAGATAGGATGGTAAAGAAAGCATATGGCTTAAGTGCCTTCGTTGGTAAGAAAAGAAGTCATACTGGGGCTACACAAAACCTTGGTTAGGCCACATGTGGAGTGTTATGTTCAGTTCTGGCCACCCCATTTCAAGAAGTATATGGAGGCTTTGGAAGGTAGAGAATTAGTTTACCAAGATGCTGCCTGGATTAAAGGGTGTGTGCTATAAGGAGAGGCTAGGCAAACTTGGGTTGTTTTCTCTGGAGCATTGGAGGCTAAGAGGACACCCGACAGAAGTTTAAAATTATCAGAGGTACAGATAGGGGGACATTCATAATATTTTTTCCAAGGTAGAAATTTCAAGTACTAAATGTCAATAGAAAGAATACCGTTGAAAAGATGATCACAGGTTAAGGCACAGGAACAAAATTGGGCCTTTTGGCCCACTGAGTCTACTCCACTATTCAATCATGGCTGATTTATTTTCCCTCTTAACACCATTCTCTTGCCTTTTCTCCATTACCTTTGATGCCAAAACTAATCAAGGACCTGTCAACTTCCACTTTAAATATACCCAGTGACTTGACCTCCACAACTGTCTGTGGCAATGAATTCCACAGATCTGACACCTGGGATTTGACATCTCAAAAAAAAACACCCTCAACACTGTTCTAAAGGGACGTCCTTCCTTTCTGAGGCTGTTTTATCTAGTCCTGGACTCTCCCACTATTCAAAATATCCTTTCCACATCCACTCTGCGCAGGTCTTCCAATATTCAGTAGGTTTCAATAGGATCTCACCACTTCCCCCACCCCCATTCTTCTAGGCTCCAGTGAGTAAAGGCACAGAGTCAGCAAACTCTTCTCACACATTAACCCTTTCATTCCTGGGATCATTCTCATAAATCTCCTCTAAACCCTCTCCAATGTCAGCACACCCTTTTTTCAGATATGGAGCCCAAAACAGCTCATAATAGTCCAGGTGTGGTCTGATCAAGCCTTATAAAGCCTCAGCATCACATCCTTGCTTTTATATTCTCGTCCTCTCAAAATGAATGCTGACATTGTACTTACCTTCCTTCCCACCAACTCAATCTGCAAGGTAACTTTAGGAGGCAGAGCAAAGTCAAGATGGTGCAGAACGGCGACTCCTTTGCTTGCATTTTCGGAAACAGTTCTACTTCTATCTTTCATATCTCTTTTTTTCCTTTTCAAGGTTCTTTTAAAGACCCTGACCTGGAGTTACACTCTGACTTTAGTTCTTTGCAGGAATGGGACCCGCTTTCAGGGCCTCACGACCGGCCGTTTTTCGATATCCCAAGGGGGCAGCCTGGAAGGCGAGCGTGGCTTCAGGGTGCTGGATTTTCATGGCTCTGGAGATGTGCTGATTCTAGGCCAGTGTCCCTGACTGAAGTGTTGTGGGAGAACATGGAACATCGGAAGCAGTGGGTTAGCTGCCGGGGATTGTGTGTCCAGAGAGCTGGGCCTTTCTGGGGCTAATTCTCCGGGCACAGAGCTCGGAAAAGGCTACACAACAGACTTTTAACATCATAAATCAATGAGTTGTTTGTTATGTCTCCCCTCTCGCTGTGAAATGGGGACACCTCTTTTTCCCTTATTAGGGAGAGAGAGAGAGAGCCTGTGGTACAGAACCATAAAACATTACAGCACAGAAACAGGCTGTTGAATAAGCAGATGAATGAGTAGTTTTTGTGGTACTGCAAGTGTGTAGCTTTATTGTACCTTTGCACCTCCAATTTCTGAGTCTGCTCCCTGTTCAGAAACTCATCTATGCCTTTATTCATTCTACCAAAGTGCATGAACAGACACTTCCCAAGTCAAGTCAAGTTTATTGTCATTTAACCATATACATGTATACTGTCAAAAGAGGCAACGTTTCTCTGGACCAGGGTGTAAAGCACAGTAGTACACATAAAACACAATGACTTAGGAAACTAAGAATTAAATCTACAAGTGAATTATGCATAAATAAACAAAGTAAAGTGCATAAATTAAATATTGTAGGGTACAGAACAAATTAACCGGTGACACTTTGAATGCGATGCAGCAGGGAGTTCAGAAGCCTAATGGCCTGAGGGAAGAAGCTGTTCCCATCCTAACTGTTCTTGTCTTTATGCATCGGAGTCTCCTGCCTGGTGGTAGAAGGTCAAAGTGGATGCTGGATGGATGGGTGGGATCCTTGATAATACGAAGGGTTCTGCATACGCAGCACTCCTGATAAATGTCCCAGAAGAATGTAAGAGAGAGCCCTATGATCCTCTCGGCTGTTCTCACAGTCCTTTGTAGGGACTTCCGGTCCAATGCTTGACTGATCCCATACAAGTTGGAGGTGCAGCTTGTCAGGACGTTCTTTACAGTGTTCCTGTAAAATTCAGTTCAGAAGGGTGGGGGGAGGGGGAGCCTCACTTACCTCAGTCTCCTCAGGAAGTGGAGGCACTGGTGTGCCTTCTTACTCAGGGAGGTAACATAGAGGGACCAGGTGAGGTCATCTGTGATATGAAATCCCAGGAACCTGGTGCACTTAATTCTCTCTATGGAGGAGCCATGTATGCGCAGAGGGAGATGGTTCATCTACACCTTCCTAAAGTCCACAATCATTTGCTTGGTCTTCTTCATGTTCAGACTTGGATTGTTCCTCTCACACCAATCCACCAGCCGCTCCACTTCCTCTCTGAACTCTGATTCACCATCGTCGATGAGGCCAACCACTGTTGCGTCATCCACAAATTCGATGACACGGTTTGTGCTGAATCCCGTGACACAGTCAGGTTGAGCACATAACCCTGGGGAGCACCATTGCTCAGTGTAATGGAACTAGAAACATTGCTGCCCACATGGACTGACTGTGGCCTTTCTGTTAAGAAGTCCAGGATCTAGTTACAGAGGAAGACCTATCGAGGACAGTTTCTGGGTTACGATGGTGTTGAAGGCTGAACTGAAGTCTATAAACAGCAGTCTGGCATATGAGACCCCATTTTCCAAATGGGACAGGGCAAAGTGGAGGGCAGAGGTAATGGCATCATCAGTGAATTGATTCGAGCGATGAGCAGACTGGAAAGGGTCCCATGTAGCCGGAAGTAAGGCTTTATTGCACTCCATGACCAGCCACTCAAAACATTTCATAATGGCTGATGTTAATGCATTTCACATCCCCAGATCTACAGTCAACTTCACAATCCCTCAGCCATGCATGTACCTCTGCAGTAAGCCATCACTTCTGATTTGCCCTCACCCAGATGTGTTTTGCTTTGGTAATTTCCTCATAGAAAGCAGTGCAGAGATTGCACCCTTTCACCACCTAAAGAACTGGAATGGCCCAGTTGATCAGTTTATATGCTGAAATTAACATTACAGACAAGTGATCTGAGGCTGCATCCACACTAGATCGGATAATTTTGAAAACACCGGTTTCGCGTAAAAACGATAGGCGTCCACACTATGCATTTTTGAAAATATCTCTATCCCCATTGAAACGGAGATTTCGGCAAATCTCCTCCTGCTGCGCATGCTCAGGACACATCTACCAAAAACAAATGACAGGTTTGGTGTTGAATCTTGCCGTGAAAGTGCGCGTTTGTGTAGTTACAGACTAGAGAAACTTAAAACGACGGACAGCTGTTGGCTCTCACGCAGGAGAACTTAAAACTAAAAAAAAGCAAATATTGGAGCGTACGGAGGCAACCGACAGGGAATTCATGGAAAGATTGACCCAGCTGACGACGAACATTGAAAAACTGACAACCCTGTTACATTAATAAAGCACCTTGTTAAATGTATACAACATGTCTGCATCAGTGTTATCTTGTATTTCCATATAATGTTACATTAGGCTGTTACACATCTATTGTCAGAGAAGTACTTGCATAAATAGGTAAACCACCTTCATACGAGCAAGGACAGAAAACGGCAAAGTGAGTATACTTATTTATTCAGTAAGTTATGGGTCAAAGTATTTGGTGAGTACATTTCTGACTCTTCTGGCTTCAGTCTTGTTGCCATCTGTTCTGAAATTGTTAGGTTGCGTTCAAGAAAACAATGAAACAGCACGCTGCCATCTGACAGCATTTTCAAAAGTCTCCGGTTACTCCATCCACACTGATCTGCCCGAGCAGCGTTTTCAAAAATACCCACTCTGGAAAGCGTTTCTGAAAAGCTCTTGTTTCGGGGGACGAACACGCCGTTTTAGCGTGGATGGAGGGCAAAAACGAAGAGAAAAAGCTTCGGTTACGGATTTATCTGGCGTAGTGTGGACGTAGTCTGAGAGCCCAATGTGAGGTCATGGAACAGCTCTCTATTCACCTGGTATATTAGCATAAGCCAGGTCGAGTGTATTTTCACCTTTGGTGGCAAAACCAACAGGCTGGTGGAATTTAGGTTTGCATGGTTAAAATCATCAGCAACAATGAAGATACATCAGAGTGTTTGATTTGAAAGTCACCGATGGTGTTGTACAGCTCATGCCACGTCTCCACCTTAGCAGAGGATGGGGATATATACAGCTAACAACACAATTATAGTGAACTCCCTTAGTAAAATGGTCTGCACTACATTAAAATGAACTCAATCATCTGTGAACAGAGGGACTCCACAGCTAAAGTATCCATACACTGTATTCTGTCTTCCACTTCTTCACCCATTCTCCTCAAGTCCTTCTGCAGACTCCTTGCTTCAACACCACCTACCCCACCACAAACATGGCTACACAGCCATCATTTCCATCATCCATATCATTAATATATAATTTAAAAAGCATTGAACCCAACACTGATCCCGACAGTCGCCGGCAGCCAAATAAAAAGCCTTCATTTATTCCCACTTTTTGCCAATCTTCTGTCCATGCTAGTACATTTGTTGAGCAGCCACATGTGCTGAACCTTGTCAAAGGCCTCTTAAAATGCAAGTAAAGTATATCCATTGACTTTCCTTTGTCTATACTGCTTGTAATTTCCTCAAAGAACTGTAAAAGATTTGTCCGGCAAGATTTCCCCTTAAGGAATCTATCCCTTCTGCCATCTATTTTATTGTGTGCCTCCAAGCACCCCAAAACCTTAATAACAGATTTGTGGTGAACTACATATATCTGTCTGGACACGCCCCCTGCTGACTGCTCCTGTGGCTCCTCCCACAGACCCCTGTATAAAGGCGATCAAGGCCTGAGCTCGGCCTCTCAGTCTCCAGGATGTAGTATGGTGGTCACTCACTGTTCGTTCCTTCTTCCAGTCAATAGAAGCCGATATCTCGCCTTACGTCTCAGAGTGAGTTATTGATGGTGCATCAAGACTCTAACATATTGCCAATCACTGTAGTCAGGCTTACCTTTGGCCTCCCTCCCTTCTTAAACAGTGGAGTTACATTTGTGATTTTCCAATCCTCTGGAACCATTCCCGAATCTAGTAATTTTTGATTGATCACTACTAATGTATCCACAATCTCTTTATCTACTTCTTTCAAGTTTTACATGTATTTCATGGACAGTTTTATCACAGTATGCGAATTAATTGTAAAGATTAACTCAGGAAGCAAATAACAAGCTCCTTAGTTAAATTTTGCACCCTGTAGACAGACCATAATAGTATAATTGTTTTGCCAGCAAGCATGTTTGCTATGTAGGCGATGTATTTTCTGTACAGATAATGAAAGGTTAAAAAAAAGCAAAAGGCAGACCAACTAGCAGTTGAATGGGATCTTTTGAACCGATGTATTATCCTGAAGTATAATAAAGTTATTAAAAGTTTCTTGAAATATAGTCACTGTTGTAATACTGCTAAATATCTCAAAAGTTATAAATATCTGTTTTAAAGTCATTTGCTTCTCAAGAGGTAAGCTACACAATGTGAAATTGCTAGACAGATGTAATGTAGCAGTGCTTTGAATTTCAGACAGCAATTCTAATGTTCTGATTGTTATGGAAATGCCCAGAGTAATACCTCGAATGAGCTGAAAAATATAATTGTAATATTACCATATTCCATTGTAATCAAAACTATAAGACACTTGCAAAACAAAGCAAACCAGCTCCCAGGGAGGGGAAAGAGTGCACCTAAATGAACGACGTGTAAACAGTAATGACACATTAAGAATCAATCATTGATGCAGTTTTTAGTTCCACCAGAATCATTCAGCTGCAAGCCCTTTCACATCATTGCTCAAATATCCAGTAACTGGGCAGCATCAGCTTCCCCCCACTAAAAAAGGCAAGTAGAACTATTCACCATGTTCTACATTCAACCTTCCATGACTTAAGCAATATCGATTTCAAAAAGCAACCTTACTTTGGTCACATTTTAAATAAACATGAGATTTGGGACATTATTTTACAAGACATTGGTAGGACCGCACTTGGTGATCTAATGCATATAGCTCTATTGCCCTACCAAAGGTAAACTAGACAGGGTGTTAAAAAAAGGTATAAGTATGCTACTGGGTCTGAAGGGTTTGAGTTATAAGGAAAGGCTGGATTGGCTAGGAGTTTCTTCCAGAACATAGGAGATTAAAGGATAACTCTATGGCAGTTTGTAAAATCATGAGGGACATAGATAAGGTGAATAGCCACAGCCTTTTACTTAGGATAGGGAAGTCCAAAATTAGAGGGCATATGTTAAGGTAAGAGAGGAAAGATTTAAAGGGGACGTGAAGGACATCTTTTTTGCACAGAAAATGGTCTGTATATAGAACAAGCTGCCAGAAGATCTGGTAGTTATATTTGCAAGATTTTTAAAGACATCTGGACAGGCACATGGATAAGAAGGGATTTTAGGAAGAGAAACCAATGTAGACAACTAGGACCAGTTAAGAAACTTGGGTGGCCTGGACAGGTTGGGTTGTTGAACTGGCTGACTGTGCTGTATAAATCCAGTACTCAATGACAGGATCACATAACCACTTTCCAAGAAAAGATTCTGCAAAGGCAGAAAGACTGATGATGGAAAGAGAACAGGAGGATAGTCCGCAAGAGGAAGAAGAGAGATGTCGTGGAAAGTTTCAGTCTTGGAACAGTTATTACCCTACAACCAACAGCTTCCTGAACTTCATTCACCACGACACTGGACTGATCCAATGACCTACAGACTCACATTCAAGGACTTATGTACTCAGTATTATTTTTATTTGTCCATTTTGTCTTCTTTTACACATTGGTCAGTCAGTCTTTGTCTGCTCATGTATAGTTTTTCATAAAATTCTACTGGATTTCTTGATTTTATGCAGTAAATGCTTGCAAGAAAATAAATCTTAAGGTAGTATATTGTAACATATATGCACTTTGATAACAAATTTATTTTGAACTTTGGTTCAAAGTAGTCTACAAGTTCCCTTGAAGACACTGTTAGAGATAAATATGGATGGTTGGAAGTTTGAAAGTAAAATTATAAATGATTTCATCAGCCCTTCTTTCCCAGCGAACTGTGCAAAACTGAGCTAGAAATGGGAATGAATTAAGCAATTAGAAATTACTTCCATTGTGATGAAGACAATAGTAACAGGTGAAAGAAGGTGCTGTGAATATGGATGGGTAAACCAGTGGTCATTGGATTTAGACAGTCAGCTGGAGGACAAGCAATGAAAATGAATGATGCAGAGTGAGGGCAAAGACCGAGGGAAAGAAAGACAGATTTTTCAAGAAGAAAAGCAGCAGAGGGTGACACAGAGAACCACCAATATTTTAAAAGGTGGATGGGAGACATAATTGATGAAGGTAGATGTGACTAAACACATTGATGAAGGTAGAGCCGTAGGTGTAGTGTATATGGATTTCAGCAAGACATTTGATAAGGTACCCCATGCAAGGCTTATTGAGAAAGTAAGGAGGCATTGGATACAAGGGGACATTGCTTTGTGGATCCAGAATTGGCTTGCCCACAGAAGGCAAAGAGTGGTTGAAGACAGGTCATATTCTGCATGGAGGTCGGTGACCAGTGGTGTGCCTTAGGGATCTGTTCTGGGACCCCCTACTCTTTGTGATTTTTATAAATTACCTGGATGAGGAAGTGGAGGAATGGATTAGTAAATTTGCTGATGACACAAATGTTGGAGGTGTGATGGATAGTATGCAGTGATGTCAGAGGTTACAACAGGACATTGATAAGATGCAAAACTGGGCTGAGAAGTGGAAGATAGAGTTCAACCCAGATAAGTGTGAGGTGGTTCATTTTGGTAGGTCAAATATGATGGCAGAATATAGCATTAATGGTAAGACCCTTGGCAATGTGGAGGATCAGAGGGATCTTGGGGTCCGAGTCCA
This sequence comes from Hypanus sabinus, assembly GCF_030144855.1. Lineage (NCBI taxonomy): Eukaryota > Metazoa > Chordata > Chondrichthyes > Myliobatiformes > Dasyatidae > Hypanus > Hypanus sabinus. Next base: position 143,305,345 of record NC_082709.1, on the reverse strand, counting down.
TAGGACACTCAAAGCTGCTACGTAGGTTGACTCTGTGGTTAAGAAGGTATATGGCGCATTGGCCTTCATCAATCATGGGATTGAGTTTAATAGCTGAGAGGTAATGATGCAGCTATAGAGGACCCTGGTCAGACCCCACTTGGAGTACTGTGCTCAGTTCTGGTCACCTCACTACAGGAAAGGACGTGAAAACCATAGAAAAGGTGCAGAGATTTAAAAGGATGTTGCCTGGATTGGGGAGAATGCCTTATGGGAACAGATTGAGTGAACTCGGCCTTTTCCCTTGGAACGACAGAGGATGAGAGGTGATTTGATAAAAGTGTACAAGATAATGAGAGGCACTGATCGCATGGATAGTCAGAGGCTTTTCCCCAGGGCTGAAATGGCTGGCACGAGAGGGCATAGTTTTAAGGTGCTTGGATGTAGGTACAGAGGAGATGTCAGGGGCAAGTTTTTTTTACAGAGAGAGTGATGAATGAGTGGAATGGACTGCCGGCGACGGTGGTGGAGGTGGAAACAATAGGGTCTTTTAAGAGACTTCTGGATGGCTACATGGAGCTTAGAAAAATAGAGGGCTATGGGTAAAGCCTAGGTAGTTCCAAGGTAGGGACATATTTGTGGGCCGAAGGGCCTGTATTGTGCTGTATGTTTTCTATGTTTCTATATAAGGCAAGTAGAAACAAATGCAAGAATTTCGGGATATAGCTCCCAAATATGTACAACTGCTTGGACAAGTACAGTACATGCTGGAGATGATTGGGTAAAATGAAATTTTGGCAGCAATGTGTCCCTTATTAGAAAACAAGTTAAGATAATTATATTAAAACCTTCTAGCAATAATTAAACTTATGTAATCCGGAAATTATAGGCCGTTAAGTTTGACGTCAGTAATTATTGGAAGGAGTACTAAGAGATAGGATCTACAAGTATTTGGATAGATTTATTAGAGAGAGTCAACATGGCTTTGTGTGTGATAGGTCATGTTTAACCAATCTATTAGAGTTTTTCGAGGAAGTTACCAGGAAAGTGGATGAAGGGAAGGCAGTGAATGTTGTCTACATGGACTTCAGTAAGGCCTTTTTTCAAGGTCCTATATGGGAGGTTAGTTAGGAAGATTCAGTCGCTGGGTATACATGGTGAGGTAGTAAATTGGGTTAGAGATTGACTCAATGGGAGAAGCCAGAGAGTGGTAGTGGAGGATTGCTTCTCTGAGTGGAGGCCTGTGACTAGTGGAGTGCCACAGGGATCAGTGCTGGGTCCATTATTATTTGTCATTTATATCAATGATCTGGATGATAATGTGGTAAATTGGATCAGCAAATTTGCTGATGATACAAAGATTGGAGGTGCAGTGGACAGTGAGGAAGGTTTTCAAAGCTTGAGAGGGATCTGGACCAGCTAGAAAAGTGGGCTGAAAAATGGCAGATGGAGTTTAATTCAGACAAGTGTGAGGTTTTGTACTTTAAAAGGACAAACCAAAATAGAACATACAAAGTAAATGGTAGGACACGGAGGAGTGCAGTAGAACAGAGGGATCTGGGAATACATAATTCCCTAAAAGTGGCGTCACAGGTAGATAGGGTAGTAAAGAGAGCTTTTGGTACATTGGCATTTATTAATCACTGAGTTTAAGAGTTGGACTGTTATGGTGGGGTTGTATAAGACATTGGTGAGGCCGAATTTGGAGTATTGTGTGCAGTTTGGTCACCAAATTACAGGAAGGATATTAATAAGGTTGAACGATTGCAGAGAAGGTTTACAAGGGATGTTGCCAGGACTTGAGAAACTGAGTTACAAAGAAAGGTTGAATAGGTTAGGACTTTACTCCTTGGAGCATAGGAGAATGAAGGGAGATTTGATAGAGGTATATAAAATTATGATGGGTATAGATAGAGTGAATGCAAGCAGGCTTCTTCAACTGAGGCTAGGGGAGAAAAAAACCAGAGGACATGGGTTAAGGGTGAAGGGGGAAAAGTTTAAAGGGAACATTGGGGGGGGCTTCTTCACACAGAGAGTGGTGGGAGTGTGGAATGAGCTGCCAGATGAAGTTGTAATTGCAAGCTCACTTGCATTTAGGTACATGGATGAGAGGGGTATGGAGGGATATGGTCCAGGTACAGGTCAGTGGGACTAGGCAGAGAAATGGTTCAGCACAGCCAAGAAGGGCCGCAGGGCCTGTTTTTGTGCTGTAATGTTCTATGGTTCTAATGACTTAACTGCTGTAACAGGAAGAGCACATTGCAAAATGTACTGCATCAAGCCATGAGCACATGTAATTCATGGAAATAAATCAGAGAAATTTATAACAGAGAAAGTAACCATAACACTATACGATTACTGGATGCTAATATTGCATAGAAACTGAGAAAAAACTGGGGTGGCCATGTGACTCTTTGCTTCACTCCCTCTAAGGCAAGTATATTAACTCTTAGAACAGTAGATTAAAACTGAGCATAATACTCCAGATCTGATCTTACCAACAACCTGCATACTGTAACTGGAATAAGATACTCTTGTTCTTCCAGTCAAAGTTTCTTCCAATAAAGGCCAGTGTGCCATTTGCCTTCTTAACTGCTTGCTACACTGCACGTTTGCTTTCAGTATTTTTATATTTGGACCAAGACTTTCAGAAGGTTAGTACATATAAGGAAAAAAATTACAATTCAGTACACCCTTCCTTTTTAAATTATTTTAATCTCTAAAAAAAAGTCCCAAGAGAAAATAAACACCTTGTTCAACACTCACACTGCGAGATGATCTGTTCTGGTTTCTTTCACCAAGTTGAAATATAGGTTGATGGTAATACAACAAACCCACGCCAGGGAACACCAGTCTGTATAGAAGAGGGAAATGAATTACACATTAAAAGGAAAAGATAAACATACACACTCAGACCTAAAGAATCTTTTTCTAACTGAAGGTTTCTGGGAGGGAATTCCTCCCACACCCAATGAATTTTTGAAATTCAACTGTGCATTTGATTAAATGGCTATAAAATCATGCATATGAGAAATTGATTTTCCATTGCACACATGTGGCAGGTTAATTTTCACACTAAAAAAATTAAAGATGCTGATTTTTCTGAAGGAGACACCACTTTTCACTGAATAATCGTGTACATTACTTCAAACCAATACAAGGTAAAAACTTCCTGTAAGATTATCAGAAAGGTTGGTTTCTGTATTTTGTAAATACTTTAGAAATCATTTTGGAATAACACTAGATTTATCTGAAGAAGGAAAATCATTGTTTTTGCTTTCTTTCTATCCTTCAGTTGACAAGACAATAAATGAGAGTGCTTCTCTCCTTATTCTGGTGAGATGTTCTTGTCACTTTGACCAACCTTTTGCAACATGTCCTTATCTGGTCAGCATAATATTCTGTTTGATAACAATCCTGTGAAGCACTTTTGAACTATTTTGCTGTTAAAGGTGCTGAAATATACAGGCGTTCACAAATGCTCCAAAACTTTGGGTGCATATGTGTTATTAGAAAATGAGCTAAAAGGGAACACTGGATAGGCTGGGACATAGGAGGCTGAGGAGTGACCTTCTAGAGGGTGATAAAATCATGAATGGCAAAGACAAGGTCACAATCTTTTTCCAATGGCAGGAGAATCAAAAACTCAAGGGCATAGGTTGAAGATGAACAAGCTGCCAAAAGACACTGTATTGGCAGGTATAATTATAAAGTTTAAAAGACATTAAGACAGAAACATGAAAAGGAAAGGTTGAGAGGGATATGGGCCAAACATTACATTCTGATTTGTACACAAAGCCTCAGAAAATAATTAACCATTTTGAGTACTTAGACAAATGTACATACAATAATTTAAAATATGCAGGACAAAGCTTGTTTTAATTTTATTAAAACATTTATTATATTTTGTAAATGTTACATATTTCTTTTAATACAAAAAATCTCCTCTGTTTTACCTTGGAATTAAAATATATCGTAAATAGATGCGAGATAATTTAACATACTCCATTACATGGCAAACAAAAATCTACACTGAACAGAAACATGATCCAGGAGTTGGCAAGGAATATGCAAGAATCACAACAATAACATGTCTTAATTATGATCTTGGTACATTAATAACTCAGAATTGGAAAACCTGTAGAGTTAGACATTGCTACTTCCCTTGAAATCACAGCCAATTTATCCCCAGAGTCAAATAAACATAAGTCTTGCGTTCTTAGTGTTCTGGAAAAAAGGCAAATTGGTTCTGATTTCATCAGTTCACTATCATGGTTAAAAGTGAACAACTGGCCATACAAATCCTACTGACCTCTATTTATAAAGCTTAGTAGTCATATACAATAATATATGAAAACAGATTTAAGCAGATATTGTTGGGAGTTTATGACAATTACAGTTAATCAAAACCACTGCACTTCAGCTAATCACTGTAGACTGCTATGCCTAATACAGTGCGTGCTGGCTTAGACAAGCACACGCTTAGTATGATGTCTCAGGGATGGGAAGGGAAAATAAATCACGAGTCACTTTAAGCATTTTTATTAGCAGCAATAGGAAGCTAAGGCCCCATATGCAAAGAAACTCAAGATTTAGAAAGACTTGGAACAGGGAAAGGAAAGAATACTTGTTTCATATAGAGAAGGAGTTAATAATAGACCTTGCCATGTCAAGTATAAAGTGGTAGTGAAATCCTACTTTAATACTGAATGGGCTAATCTCATAAAACGGTTTAAAGTAGTGAGTAATGCTTTGAGCGGATGTTGAGCATACTATTAAATATTCCTGTGTTGCTTTCATGTCTGCAACAAATTTCTTGAAATGCATAACCCCTCAGAACAGTACCTGTATAAGAGCACTTCTTATGTTATTCAAGACCATAAGTGATTTTCCTCTAATCTTCTATTGAATTCATATAGAATATATTAATTAAAGTGATAGTACATTTCCCAGGATTCATCTGGCTGAAATATCACTGGATTGTTAACATATCCATCAACAGAAAATGGGCAATTCATTTTCATAAGATTTCACAATACAGCTGATGACTAATTTGTAGTTTATTTGCAATTGCAGACTGTCAATACACTGTGTTCTGACAGATGTGCAACCATACTAGGGCAAAATCTAGTTTTTTTCCACTAACTCTGCTTGTAATACTCTACTTAATGTATGATGAAAGTTATATCATGATCATTGTTTATCTAGCCTCAACATGAGGTTTTTCCTAGAAACTAAAAAAAAATTCCGCACTCGTGTCTTTACAATACCAGAGAAACCAAATAAAGATTAGGTGATTGCATCGCGGACACTTGCACTCAGACTTCAGGAGTGACTCTGAGTTTCTGATTGTCTGCAGTTTTAATTCAACATCATACCCCTCAGGGCTGTCTCCTAAGCCCCCTCCTTTACTCTCTGTATACCCATGACTGTGTCGCTACCCACCGCTCCAATGTGCTAATTAAATTTGCTGATGATATTACAGTGATTGGCCTAATCTCAAATAATAATGAGGCCGCCAACAAAGAAGTCATCACCCTGACACAGTGCTGTCAAGAAAAAAACCTCTCCCTCAATGTCAAAAAAAACAAAGCAGCTGGTTGTGGACTACAGGAGAAATGGGAATGGGCCAACCCCTATAGACATCAATGAATCTGGGGTTGAGAGGGTGAACAGCTTTAAGTTCCTTAGCATAAACATCACTGAGAATCTCACATGGTCTATACATACCGACTGTGTGGTGAAAAAGGCACAACAGCACATCTTTCACCTCAGATGGTTGAAGAAGTTTGGTATGGGCTCCCAAATCCTAAGAATTTTCTACAGGGGCACAACTGAGAGCATCCTGACAGGCTGCATCACTGCCTCCCTCAATTGCAAGACTCTGCAGAGAGTGGTGTGGACAGCCCAGCACATCTGTAGATGTGAACTTACCACTATTCAGGACATTTACAAAGACAGGTGTGTAAAAAGGACCCGAAAGATCATTGGGGACTTGAGTCACCTCAACCCCAAACTGTTCCAGCTGCTACTATCCAGGAATTATGCTGCTATGCAGCATAAAAGCCAGGACCAAAAGGCTCTGGGACAGCTTCTTCCACCAGGACATCAGACTGATTAACTCATGCCGACACAACTGTATTTCAATATTATATTGACTATCCTGTTGTATATACTATTTATTACAAATGACTATAAATTGCACATTGCACATTTAGACGGAGACCTGGTCAGTATCTGAGGTTTTTTTCCAGCCATTACTTACTGTTTTTTAAGTTAGAAGTTTTAATTGTGTTTAATTCTGGTCCAATGAAGCATTACACCTTAATTATATTAACCAATGGAACACAATGTTCAGGTCTATACTGTCAGCTTTCCAGCTTGACTTTGTTCATTCAGAACAAACTGTTGTGTTTTTCCATTTTCTCTATGTACTGTTTAAACAATGGAAACAGCTCCCTCAGCAAATATGATCGCAATATTACTGCACTCTAATACCCTGTCAGAATTCAGGCACTCACTGTTCAAAAAGAAGTCATAAAGCTGTAAATATTAACACCACCCGAGAAAGATTCCAAACTAATACTGAAGTATTAAAGAGGTCTTCAATTTAACAGCTGAGGGGGGAGAGGGGGGACAGAGGGGGCAACAGAGTGGGGGATGGAGAGAGTGGGGAAGGGTGAGAGAGGGGGTTTGGATGAGAGGGGGTTTGAGGGAGAGGGGGTGGAGGAGCGGGTGGTGGAGGAGAGGGTGAGAGAGGAGGGTGAGAGAGGGGTGAGAGAGGGGGAACCCAATAATGAGATGACCTGCACAATTTACTTGCATAGCAATCCTGGCTTCGAGTTATTAGAGATAATCCGTGGATAATCTGTGAATGATGCGTCATTACAGACAGTCCGTTTGTTCTGTTTGTCCTTCCTCCTTTACTGATCTTAGATGTGTTTAATTTCTAAGTTTTCCTCTCTACATATGATTGTGTGACTAACCACAGCTCAAATGCCATTTATGAATTCACAGATTTACTATTGCTTGTAAATTCTCAAATGGCAATGAGGAGGCATACAAGCATGAGACAGAACGGCTGGTTGTGTGGTGTCGCATGCAACATCAACAAGACCAAGGAACTGGTGGTGGACCTCAGGAAGGGAAGATCTGGAGAAATTACACCCGTCCTCATTGAGTGCTCAGCAATGGAAAGGGTGAGCAGGCCCATGTTCCTGGGTGTCAACATCTGCAATGACTTCCCCTGGGCCCAACATATTGGTGCAACCACAAAGATTGTACGTCAGTGGCTCTATTTCATCAGGAGTTTGTATATCACTAAAGACTCTAACAAGTTTCTACAGATGTACTGTGGACAAAATTATGACTAATCGTATCACAGTCTGATATGGAGGCTCCAATGCACAGGATCACAACAGGCTCAGAATCAGATTTGGTTTATTAGGAAAGACATATATTTCAAAGTTTGTTGCTTGTGGAAGCTGTACAGTGCAAAAACAAAAAAATTACAAAATAAGTAAGTAATTCAAAAGGCAAGAAAGAAGAAGGTGTTAATGTTCATAGGCCATTCATAAATCTGAAGGCAGAAGAGAATAAGCTGTTCTTAAAACATTAAGTGTGGGCCTTTAGGGTCCTGTACCTCCTCCCAATGGAGTAACATGAAGAGGAAATGTCCTAGAAGGTGAAGGTTTTAATGATAGGTGCCACCGTCTTGAGACACCGCTTCTTGAAAATGTCATCAGAAGCAGGGAGGGTTAAGCCCATGATGGAACTGGCTGAGCCAACAACCCTCTGTAGCCTCTCTCGATCCTGTGCATTGGAGGCTCTATACCAGGCTGTGATGCAACCAGTCAGAATACTCGGCAACGCATGAGTCTTTGGTGAAATACAAATCTCCTCAAACTCCGAACAAAGTAGAGCTGCAAAGATGCCTTCCTCGAGAAGGCATTAATGTGTTGGACCCAAGATGGATCCTCTGAGATGTTAATGCCCAGGAACCTGAACCTTAGAACTACCTAGGCTTTACCCATAGCTCTCTATTTTTCTAAGCTCCATGTAGCCATCCAGGAGTCTCTTAAAAGACCCTATCGTATCTGCCTCCACCACTGCCGCTGGCAGCCCATTCCATGCACTCACCACTCTCTGCGTAAAAAACTTACCCCTGACATCTCCTCTGTACCTTCTTCCAAGCACCTTAAAACTATGCCTTCTCATGCTAGCTATTTCAGCCCCGGGAAAAAAGCCTCCAACTATCCACATGATCAATGCCTTTCATTATCTTGTACACCTCTATTAAATCGCCTCTCATCCTCCACTGCTCCAAGAAGAATAGGCCGAATTCTCATAAGGCATGCTCCCCAATCCAGGCAACATCCTTGTATATTTCCTCGGCACCCTTTCTATGGTTTCCACGTTCTTCCTATAGTGAGGCGACCAGAATTGAGCACAGTACTCCAAGTGGGGTCTGACCAGGGTCCTATATAGCTGCAACATTACCTCTCGGCTCTTAAACTCAGTCTCACAATTGATGAAGGCCAGTACACCATATGCCTTCTTAACCACAAAGTCAACCTGTGCAGCAGCTTTGAGTGTCCTATGGACTCAGACCCCAAGATCCCTCTGATCCTCTGCAATGCCAAGAGTCTTACCATTAATACTATATTCTGCCATCATAGATTCCTCTGAGATTGTCATCTGAGATTCTGCCAACAACAGTGCTGTCATCAGTGAATTTATATTATTTAGCCACGCAGTCACAAATGTAGACAGAGAACAGCAGTAAGCTAAGCACACATCCTTGAGATGCCCCTGTGTCAACTGTCATTGAGGACAATATGTTATTACTGATCCACGCTGACTGTGCTGTTCTTTTAAGTCTGTCAAGGATCCGATTGCAGAGGGAGGTACAAAGGCCCCGGTTTTGAAGCTTGTTCATTAGTACTGAAGGAATGATGGCGTTGAACGCCGAGCTGTAATCAATAAACAGCAGGATAACGTATGAGTCTGTGGAGGGTTGTACACCCAGCCAACTTCATCACTGGCATAGATCCCATCATCAAAGGGATCTTCAAGAGGCAGTGCCTCAAGAAGGAAGAATTCATTATTAAGGACCATTTGTATCCGGGAAGTGGCCTTTTCTCCCAGATGGTAGTAACAAAGAGCCTGAAAACCACCACTAAATGATTCAGAAATAGCTTCTTCCCAACTGTTATCAGATTCCTGAATGGTCCCTGAACACTACCTCATTATTTCTTTTCACACTATTTATTTACTTGGTATTAATAGTCATTGTTACGACTTTGCACTGTACTGCAGCCACAATACAACAGTTCACAACATTTAAGATAGTGATAATGAACCTGATTCAAATTCTATTTCTCTCATCATTGAGAAGAGCACAGGAAACTTTTAATTCCTCACTTATTCGAGACCCATTGTTCTCTACTAGATCTGAAAAGTTTGCCATGGATTGAGGATTTGTTATTGAACAGAAAATAGAGAATAGAAGCATTGTGAAAGACTATACAGTCGGCCCTCCTTATCCGCGAATTCAACCAACCGCGAAAGGCGAAAACCCAGAAGTGCTCTTCCAGCACTTGTTGTTTGAGCATGTACAGACTCCTTTTTTCTTGTCATTATTCCCTAAACAATGCAGTATAACAACTACTTACATAGCATTTACATTGTATTAGGTATTATAAGTAATCTAGAGATGATTTAAAGTATACGGGAGGATGGGCGTGGGTTATCGTGGATCCGGATAAAAAAAAATCGTAAGTTCTCTTACTAAGTAAGTCGGAACAGGGACATCTGGTATTATTAAGTGTCAGTTAGTCAAACATTTGTCTTAGCATATAGTATATATTTTACCTTTCTATGCATATAAAACACTTAAGAACGCATGTTTCAGCACCAGGCTCGGGAACTGTTCCCAAGTGCGAGCCGGTGACAGACTGCTCCCGAGAGTGCTCTCCATCCATGCCTGGATGATGTGGAGGATCAAAAACCCAAAACCCCAAAACCCAATAATTAAACCACTGCGTTGCTTAGTAATAATTGTAGCTTTCATCGGGGCAGGGCCTTTCTCACTTCATCCTTTAAAATTGTTCCGATCGTTGACCGACTGTAGCCTAACACTTTTCCAATGACCAATGGTGTTTCACCTCTTTCCAATCGCTTTATTTTTTCCCACTTTATTTTCAACCATGATCATGATTATTTTTGTGAACAGAAACACTGCAGATTCAGAGCTCTGGCGCCAGGTCCTGATGTCCACCGCTCTGAGACAGGTTAAATAAGGTCTGGGGTTCCACTGGGTCCTAAGGACCACAATATTGAGACAGGTTGAATAAGGGACTTCAGCATCCGTGAATGTTGGTATCTGCGAGGGGTCCCAGAACCAATCCCTTGTGGATAAGGAGGGCCGACTGTATAAAAGGGCCAGAGTTGCCTTTACTTCCTGAGGAGACTGAGGACCTCTTGAGTTTGCAGACCTCTCCTTCACATGTTCTACCAGTCTGTACAATCTTATATGCAGTGGTGTGCTGGGGCGATGGCATCAACAAGGGTGATGCCAACAGGCTCATTAAACCGATTAGAAAGGCTGGCTCTGTTATAGGAGTCAAACTGGACACACTGGAGGCTGTGGTAGAACAAAGGACTCTACGGAAAATTCTGGACAGTATTTCTCACCCACTGCATGCCACCTTGGCTGAAGTGAGGAGCACTTTAGTAAGAGACTAAGACACCTGCGCTGCTCCAAAGAGCACTATATGAGGACATTCATTAAGCCATTATTGAATTAAGCTCTATAAGGAGTCAACCTATAGCTAGGGAAGTGATGACCCACCCCCTCCTGTTAGAGTGATTGAGGTAACTTATTTTTAATTTTTTCTTACTTCTCTTCTAATATTTGTACATCTGTGCACTTGTAATGCTACTGTGACACTGTAATTTCCTTTGGGATCAATAAAATATCTATCTATCTATCTGAACAGATGACTTTTTTGAGACAGTGACCTGTAGGTGCCACAGAAATCGATGTTGTGCCATCAGGTATTCACACTCTGAATCAATGATCTGGGTGAGTAGAGCAATGGTAATACATCCAAGTTTGCTGAATGTTATGGATGGCAATATGAGTTGTGAGGAGATTGCAAGGAGATGTTAAGAGATACAGACAAAGTAAGTGGATAGACAAGGATACAGTGGATAGAATATCATGTAGAAAAATGAAAATTCATTTACTGTGGAAGAAAAATGTATTCTTAAAATTGTGAGAGATAGTAAGGCACTGGTGTTCAAAAGAACCTGGATGTTCTTGTATATGAATCACCAAACATTGACAAATACATGATGCAATCAAACTAGGAAAATGAACGGTGTGTTGCCATTTATTGCTATGGAATTTGAATACAACATACAGTTGGCCCTCCTTATCTACGAGGGATTGGTTCCGGGATTCTTCGCGGATACCAAAAAATGTGGATGCTCAAGTCCCTTATTCAACCTGTCTCAATACGGTGGACCACAGGACCCAGCGGAACCCCAGACCTTATTTAACCTGTCTCAGTGCGGTGGACATTAGGACCTGGCACCAGAGCTCTGAATCCGCAGTGTTTCTGTTCGCAAAAATAATCACGATCACGATTGAAAATAAAGTGGAAAAAATAAAGCAATCGGGAAGAGGTGAAACACCATTGGTCATTGGAAAAGTGTTAGGCTACAGTCGGTCAACGATCGGAACAATTTTAAAGGATGAAGTGAGAAAGGCCCTGCCCCGATGAAAGCTACAATTATTACTAAGCGACGCAGTGGTTTAATTATTGGGTTTTGGGGTTTTGGGTTTTTGATCCTCCACATCATCCAGGCACGGATGGAGAGTGTGCTCGGAAGTGGTCTATCACCGGATCGAACTCGGGAACTTCCCGAGCCTGGTGCTGAAACATACATTAAGTGTTTTATATGCATAGAAAGGTAAAATATATATTATATACTAAGGCAAACGTTTGACTAACTGACGCTAAATAATACCGGATGTACCTGTTCCGACTTACTTAGTAAGGGAACTTCCGATTTTTTTCGATCCCGATCCACAGTAACCTATGCACATCCTCCCATATACTTTAAATCATCTCTAGATTACTTATAATACCTAATACAATGTAAATGCTATGTAAAATAGTTGTTATACTGCATTGCTTAGGGAATAATGACAAGAAAAAAAGTCTGTACATGCTCGAAAAACAAGTGCTGGAAGAGCACTTCCGGGTTTTCTCGATTCATGGTTGGTAGAATTTGCGCACGCAAAACTCGCGGATAAGGAGGGCTGACTGTATTGTACAAAATCTTGGACAGGTAGCACTTGGAGCAGGTTCTGCTGTTTTGATCACCACACTAGGATACTCTAACCAGTGACCAATCTGGACAACAGAAGTTTGCGGGGGTGGGGGGGGGGTGGATTTCACCCAGGTTCACTGCCAGAGTAGAAAAAGGAAGCACCGGATTACGCAGATTATTTGAGCTCTGACCAGCAACCAATTGGTATTTAGGCTTGATTAGCAAAAGCAAATTTAAAAAGACAGGGGCAAGCACAGTGTCCATCGACAGAGTTAGAGTGCTGAGGCTTTAGCTCTTCAAGGCTTCTAAGTCAAATTTTTTTCCCTATCCTTCTTCACATCTGCTCAGCTAGGACAGTATAGATGCCAGGGAGGATAGCTGACTATTCCTCTTGCGGAATGTAGAAACGCAGGGTGACCTTCAGTGTCCCAGACAACAACAACTGGAAGAAGTACATTCAGCTGCAGATTAAGGAGTTGGAGTTGGAACTGGATGAACTCCGGATCATTAGGAAAGCTGAAGATAGGACATATAGAGAAGGAGTAACACACAAGGTGCAGGACACAGGAAACTGGGTGACAATCAGCAAGGGGAAAGGGGTTAAACATCCATTGCAGTGTACCTCTGTGGCCATCCCCCTCAACAATAGGCATATCACTTTGGATCTTTGGATACTGTCGGGGGGGGGGGGCAAAATGATCTAACAGAGGAAAGTCATGGCGGTTGGGTCTCTGGCACTGAGTCTGCCTCTGTGACTCAGAAGGGAAGGGAAGGCGTGCTGAGATTCGTTAATTAGGGGAATGTGCAGGAGGTTCTGCGGGCGAGAAAGAGATTCCTGGGTGGTATGTTGCCTCCCGGATGCCAGAGTACAGAACATCTTGGATTGAGTCCTCAGCATTCTAAATTGGGAGGGTAAACAGCTATGGGTCTTTGTCCACGTAAGTACCAATTACATGGGTAGGGCAAATGGCTAGCTTCTTCATAGGGAGCTTCAGGGAGTTATGTGCCAGGTAAATGGGTAGGACCTCCAGGGCTGTGATCTCAGGATTGCTACCTGTACCATGTGCTAGTAAGCCCAGAACTAGAAAGATTTTGCAGGTTAACAACTGGTTAAGGAGTTGGTGTAGGAAGGAGGGCATAAGATTTTTGGATCATTGGGCTCTCTTCCGGGGAATGCAGTACCTGTACAAAAGGTACAGTCTGCACCTGACCTGGAGGGGACTGATATCCTAGTGGGAGAGTTTGTTAATGCTGCACAGTGGGGTTTAGATTAGAATTGCAGGGGGATGGGAACCAGAGTAACAGAACATTTAATGGAGAGACTGTGGAGACAAATATTAGTCAGCCCTCAGACAAAGAGAAGAGTCAAAAGGTTGAGATGCTGCAACTGGGGTCCTGAGCTGTGTATATTTCAATGCAATAAGTATGGTACAAAAGGTGGACGAGCTCAGGGTATGGAGTACTTGGCAAGTGGGAGGTCCTCAAGAACAAAATTTTGAGAGTACAAAATTTATATGTGCCTGTCAGAATAAAAGGTAAAAGTAGCAAGCTTAGGGAACTTTGGTTTTCAAGGGATATCGAGACACTGGTTAAGAGAAAAAAAAGCTGCACAACAGGTACAGGCAAGCAGGAACAAATGTGGTGCTTATGGAATAAAAAAATGCAAGAGAACACTTAAGAAAGAAAGAAATCAGGAAGGCTAAAATAAGTTGCTGTAGCAGAAGGTGAAGGGTAATCCCAAGGGATTCTACAGATATGTTAAGAGCAAATGGATTGCAAGGGGCAAAACTGCCAACCCAAGTTTGAAGCTGAAACAGATGGGGAGATCTTAAATGAATTATTTGCATCTGAATTTTCTCAGGAGACAGACACAGGTGAGGCAAAGAGGCATTAGCTTCATGGACCCTACAGATTATGGAGGAGGACAATCAGGGTAGTTACATCCCCAGGGCTGATAAGGTGATCCCTCAGATCCTACAGGAGGCAAGTGCAGAAAATTGCTGGGGCCCTAGCAGAGATATTTAAATCATCCTTAGCAGCATGGTAGGTACCAGAGGATTGGAGGATACCAATGTTGTTCTGCTGTCTATAAACAGGAAAGTTGATGAAGGAAAGACAGTAAATATTGTTAATGTGGACTTTAGTGAGAAATTTGACAATGTGCTGTGCTGTACTGTACTTCTCATTTATTCTATGACTATAGCAAGGGCATGATTGAGCTTGAGCTGGTGTGAAAAAATTAACAATGAAGTTGCCTGGATTGGAGAGCTGAAACATAGGGAGACTGGATCAATTAAGTCTGTTTTCTCTAGAGAGGTGATGTGATAGTTATATAAAATTATGAAAGGTGTAGATAGGGGAAATAACCAATGTATGATTCCCATGGTAAGAGTGTCAAAAATTAGACAGCACAGGTTTAAGGTGTGAGAGAAGAGATATAAAGGGGATCTTCAGGGTAAACCTTTCACACAAAGGGTAGTTGGTAACTTGAATGAGCTGCTGGTAGAGGCAGAAACTAACAACACTTAAGAGGCACCTGGACAAATACTTGAAAAAATAGGGCAAAGGCAGCTTTGGACTTAATGCATGCACAAGTGTGATTAGTACAGACTGGCATGGCGTTTAACAAAAACACAGTAGGTCAAAGACCTTGCTTCTACGCTGCATGATTCTATGATAAGAGGAAATAGTCTCACAGTAATTATACCTGATGTCACCACAATAGAATATTATATGCAAGTTCTGATCTTGCTAACTAAGGAAGGATACACTTGCAAAAGAGTGAGCACAATAAGGCTCACCAGATTGATTCCTAGGATGGGACGGGCAGCATCAGAATCAGGTTATTATCACTAACGCAAGTTGTGAAACTTGTTCTTTTGCAGCAGCAGAAGAGTGCAAAATGTAAAAATTGCCACAAGCTACAATAATAAATAAATAAATTGATAATAATGCAAATCATTTATCTTGTATGGTCTCCCAGTGATCCCGTGATGCTCCAGCTTCCTCCCACATTCCAAAGACATACAGTTAATAGGCTAATTGGTCAAATGAATGTAATTGGGCAGTGCAGGCTCGTTGGGCCAGAAAGGCCTGTTACTATTCTGGATCTCTAAAGAAATAAATAACTGTTGACTCCTAAGAACTTGAAGCTGCTCACTCTTCCCACTGCTAATCCCTCAGTGGAGTCAGGTATGTATTCTCCCAACTTCTCCTTTCTGAAGTTCACAATCAATACCTTGCTGGTACTGATACTGAGTGCAAAGTTATTGTGGTGTCACCACACAACCAGCCAATCAATCTCACTCCTATATGCTTCATCACCATCTGATATTCTGACAACTACAATTATGTCATCAAAACAACTGTGTCAAGGGGAGATCAAGCAGTCTGGGGAGAATAAGAAACTTACAAAACTTTTATGTGTTTTGACTGGGTACATACATATGAAGCTTCCTATAGCAAGGGTGCATCAAACCTGGGTTACCAGTTTCAAAGGCGTTAATTCTGGAAAGAGGACCAATTTCTTTGTCAAGAGGGTAATGAATACTTAGAATTTTCTACCCAGAAAACTGTGGAGAATCAGTCATTGAGTATATTCAAAACAAATGGAGAGAATTTTGAATATTAAAGGAATCAAAGGAAATGGACAATGCAGGAAATAGTAGTGAGGTCATGTTGTTACTGAATAGCCAAAAATCTGTGAGGGGTCTTTTATTTATTATAATATTTAAAATTATTTACCAATAGGTATGCTGAAATATTTCTTTTGGGATATGATGGGATTTGGCTGCAAAATTACACAAAGAAAGATTTTGAAAATCTGTAACAAATACCTAATTTTCCTTGAGCATGTCCTATGGCTCCTAATGAAGTTACTGAAATTTCTATCTTAGTAATGATATATCTAACTGTGCAAATTAAAATGCAAATGACTAATTTTGCATTTTACACCATTGTTTTGTTACTGAAACTGTGAATGGTTAGAATACATACAGCCTCTTTAATAGCTACGAAGATGAAATTTCTTCCATTTAAGGCAATACAGTACTCAGAAACTGCGACCTAATTTGGTGTAGTTTATTAGTTCGCACTGAATGTCAGTAGGTTACACGGTTGGCACAACATTGTGGCCAAAGTGCCTGTAATGTTATGTCATAGTCATACAGCACGGAAATAAGCCCAACTGGTCCATACCCCATCCAAGCTAGTCTCATTTGCCAGCATTTGCCCCTTAATCTTCTGAACATTATCAACCCAACCACCTTTTATAATTAGTTATTACCCTTTCCTTTATACACTTCCTCTGATAGCTGATTCTACATGGATACCAACCTTTGGGCAGAAAACTTGCACTTCAAGTTTCTTTTAAAACTTTCCCCTCTCACCTTAAACCTAAGCTCTCTCATTCTTGATAGCCCAACACTGGGAAAAAGATAGGGCCATCACCCCATTTGTGCCACTCATGATTTTATATATTTCTATAAGATCACTTTTTAGTCTCCTGTGTTCAAAGGAATAAATTTTTAGCTATCCAACCTCTTCCTATAACTCAGTCCCTCAAGCCCTGTAAGCATCCTTATAAATCTTTCCTGCGTAATTTCTAGTTTAATAACATCTTTCCGGTAGCAGGGTGACCAAAGTTGAACACAATACTCCCAAGTACAGCCTCACCAGTGCTCTGTATAACTGCACCATGACCCCCCAATTTTTATACTGATTGCTTACTTCTATTCCTATACCTTATGGTCTCATGAAAGCCAGTGTGACAAAAGCCTTCTTCAACATCCGATCTGCAGCTTCATTTTCAGTCAACCAAGGTATTCCAAGGTCACTTGGTCTACAATGCTCCCAAAGCACTGCAATTCACTGCAGAAGTCCTAGCTGGATTTATCTTTCCAAGTTACCCATTCTTCAGTCCACTTGCTCACCTGATCAAGACTTCCCTGTAATTCAACTTTCTTCCTTGCCTACTATACTATACTATAGTAACTATAGCACCTTTTCTAATGTCATCTGCAAACTTATTAACCATTGATGTTGGTGACAAACAACAATGGGCCTAGCACTGACCCTCGAAGAATACTACTAGTCAAGGGTTTCCATTCCAAGAAACAGCCCTCTACCGTCATTTTCTGCTTTCTACAATAAAGAAGATTGTGTATCCAATTAGCCTGGATTCCATGCCTTTCCTTGCAGCCTATCATGTGAAACCTTGTCAGAGGTCTTACTGAAGTCTATAAACCAAGTCTACTACCCTCATCAACTTTCTAGGTCACATCAAAAACTCTATTAAGTTCATAAAAAGGATTGCCCATGCAAAATGCCATAGTGACTACTGCCTTTCCAGATACAGGTAAAGCTTATCTCTCAGAGTTCTCTGCTGTGACTTAACTACCACAGACACCACTTTATTAGGAACCGCCTGTACCAAATAAAGTGGCCACTGAGTGAACGTCCGGTGGTCTTCTGCTGCAGTAGCCCATCCACTTCAAAGTTCAACAAGTTGTGCATTCAGAGATGCTCTTACACACACTACTACTGTAATGCGTGGTGATTTGAGTTATTGTCTTCCTGTCAGGCCATTCTCCTCTGACCTCTCTCATTGACAAGGCATTTTTTCCCACAGAACTACCACTCACTGGATGTTTTTTGCATGATTCTCTGTAAACTCTAGAGACTGCTGTGCATGAAAATCCCAGGCGATTTTCTAACCACACAGTCTAAACCAACAATCATTCCATGATCAAGCTAACTTAGATCACATTTTTCCCCATTCTGATGTTTAGCCTGAACAATAACTTGACTATGTCTGCATGCATTTATGCATTGAGTTGCTGCCACATGATGACTGATTAGATATTTGCATTAATAAACAGTTGTACCTAATAAAGTGGCCACTGAAGGTATGCAGAGTTAGTCCATCACAACAGCATTACTGAAATTTCAGTTACCTGGTATAATTGTTATTACTTTTAATTAAACTAGTTAGGGTTCTTCTAATAAGCAAATCAAAGGAAGTAGTTTCTCTACTTTTGCCTCCTATCTTTCCTTTTCCTTTTTTCTCTCTCTCTATCCAGTTTCTTTCTTTTAGCAGTATGAATCCTTGTCCCTTCTTGTGCCTCTTTCTATCTTGTATGTTTGCTGCTCTCTGTTCCTTCCCACCTCATCTTCCCTGTCTCCACATTTTTCTTCCTTCTTTAGCTTTATCTCTCCTTTGTTTTCAAATCTCATTCTCTTTCTAGTTTGTGTTCTTTGATTGCATTTAGAGAATCATAGTCATTTACCATAGAACAGCTTCTTCAGTCCATGACATCCATGCTGACCATTTTGTCCATCTACACGAATCTATTCAGTCTGCACTAGGTCTGTATCCTTCTACAGTATATCTTATTGTGCAAGTGCTTATTTAAATATTCCCACCTAAGTATTCCCTAAACACAGTGATTATATCTGATTCCATCACCTTCTCTAGCAGCAGGTTCCAAATATCAACCACCCTGTGTGAAACCCATGTTTTGGATAAGAGGAAGATTCTTACTATCTACTGGCCTATATGCCTCTTGTAATTTTATATACATCAATCATTTTAGTTTATACACTAATTTTTATTAATGGTTACTACTCTACTTGCCTGGATTACATATCATGCTCCCTCAGACTCTCATCAGTTCCCTCTAATTAGAATTACACATTCTTTTTTCCCTTCAATTTTCCATTATTCCCACTCCAAGCCTCTGTTCACATTCTGCCCCTTCACATCATTTCTTACTTACATTCTTTTTCTTGCCAGCCTATAATTTCACTCTTTCTGTTTCTGGCACAGCTTTCTGGGAAAAATAAATGGGTCATTCCTAAAAAGGCCAATGTTAGTGAGGCTGCTGTGACTCAGCATGCAATCTCATCATTAAGAGTCAATAGCTTAACTATTTTTGACCATATGCTGTACCATGTTTTTCTGGCAAAGGAACAGTACAGACATTAAGCCACACAAAAGATGGAAGAAAACAAAACAGCTGCAGCGTTTCATGTTAAGAAGAGAATATACAGAATCCTTATGCATAGACTTTCTATGGATTCTTAATGGGTACCCTAAGCATTTCTGTAATGTAACAATATCCAAACAAAACAATGAAGCAAAGATATGGTTGCTATCATAATACAACAACATTGAGATAGCATATTTTCTGCTTTCCAATTTCCAGCATTCACAATCAAGTTGTGGACTTTTAACAGATAAATATTTCTTATTTATGTATCAGATTTCATAAGTGAATGCCATTTATGACTATCTAAACAGGTGAATAAGCACCAAAAGAATAAAGCAGTTTATTGATCACTACTGTTGAAGCAAAGAATATTGCTTCAACAAAATTAAAACACAACACAACATTAGACAACACAGAATGAATCAAGTGCTAAAATGATTAATGGCACTCAGCACTAACTCAGCTTCCACTGCAGGGATGGGAAGGTTCTGCTGACATTTTACGCAAGTCAAACTGTGCTTAATAACACATTCATCCTTTCTACTATCTCTTCCCTTGACAAAGCAAGGTCTTTTGGTAAGGAGGTCCAAGACTAGTGGAGACCAGGCTCTGGTACATAGGCTAAGCATATGCACACAGACACACAGTATGCACAACATATACAAAGATACTTTGATCACCCACTCAACACTATTGCAAATCATCTTGCCAGCTCTTTCTCATCACCTCTCCCTCAGTCTCCCTATCTCTGACCTTTTACTCCTATCTTCCTCATTCTCCCAACTCTGTTCACAGCCCCTCTACTCATTTCCATCTTTTTTTGCTTATTCCCTCTTCCTTCCCCTCTGCTCCCCAATTAGCCGCTGATAGGTCCCTCGCTCTAACGAATGAAGCTATCTACTAATTACTGTGGTTCACTCTCTTCAAGGCATGCTCTCAACTTTCCAGGTGCCCTGCCTCTATGTGGTTCCACCAGCCAGCCACCCGAAACCTGCAGCCTAACCTTCAACAACCTGACCTTTCTCGGAAAGTCCAGGAGAATCTTCATCTCCCCTTATGGTGCTGTCCAATGTTGGCAAACTATGGATTGCTCGAGGGCCCAGCATGACATTTTCCTGTGGATAGAAACAGATTTATCCTGCAGGAGATAGGGCAAATCTCTTGGACACCATCTTTATCAAAAAGAAAAAAATAACCTGAAGCTCCAGGGGTTCAGTTTACTACATTCCTTTTATGCTCCCTGTACCTCCCTTCTCTGTGTTCCTTTTACACGGTTGTGCGGAAAAGAGTTTAATTCAACATCATGTTCAGTGCAGACACTATGGGTTGAAGGCTCTGTTGCTGCACTCTGCTGTTCTATGTTCCATATCTCTTGGCCTCTCTCTGCTGGAATCTCATACTTTGTACATACTGTTTGGGTGAAATATCTATAATCATAAAACTTTCTCCATTTATTATAAGCAGTACTCAGTCCTACTTGTTATCAAATCGTTCCAGGATTGCAAAAGTGACAATGCATATTTCTCCAAATTCACCCTTCATTCCTCTAAAAATGATCTCTGTTGGAACGTATCCCACTGCAGCATTCAGCCAAGCTCTACAAAAATATATAATAAAGCTCATAAAATATTTCCACGTTACCTGCCAAGTGTAGTATAAAGATTAAGAACTGCCAAGATTGCTATGAATTCTTTTAGGTACAAAAAGCTTATGGTGATGTAAAACTGTTAATGAATTACAGAACCAATAAAACCAGGAGGCTCCATTTTGCAGTGAATGGAGTGAGATGCGTTTTTACTGCGTTCCACTTTTTATACCTTACATTCCACTGATAGATCTGTTTTAAGTTTGAAGATTCATTATTTTTGCTGAAGGATCTATGACTTAACTACAATGGCAGTAGGTCGATCTGGTATTGAATTGAGAAATTGAGAACCTTTCCCAAAACGGAACAAATGGAGCAAATAAAGAAATCGGAGGAACTTGTTACTTTAGGAAAAATACTCTCTTCAATACAAGATATGAAACATGAATTTGATTCGCTTAACACTAAGATTGATAAACTGATGGATGCTAACAGAAAGCTTGAAAAATCCATCTCTACTGTTCAAGAATTTTTGAAGAATTTGGATTTTCAATTTCAGACGCTCAAACAGACTACACATTGAATTGAGAGGGAACAGGAATTATTCAGGCAAACTATTAACAAACAAGAATTGAAGATGTCACCTATGGAAAAAAAATTAATGAAGTTACTTTGGAATTATCAAGAACAAAGAAGAAAATGATTGATTTAGACAGCAGAGAACGTGGGAGGAATTTATGTATATTGGGTTTGCCTGAAAATACTGAAACCGGCGACCTGTTAAAGTTCTTTTCAGATATTCTATATTCACTTTTTAGTGAGATTCTTGAAGTGAACCCTGTACTCGATAGAACGCATAGAATCCCAAGATCTTGACTATCAACCGAATTACGTGAACAACCACTCATACTTTGGTTGCACTATTTTACAACCAAAGAAGCTATACTCCGAGAGGCAAGAAAAAGAGGAAAGCTAATTTATAATGCAACAGCAATTCATATGGCGGAAGACTTTGCTCCTGAGATTTTTGCCGAAAGAAGGCGGGAATTGATGAAAGAAAATGTCGCCCATCACTCCAATATCCGGCATCCCCAATTTTCCTCAGGATCAATAAAGTATGCCTGTCTGTCTGTCTGATAATTTTTCTGGTGACTGTTGGACACAAAAGATTAATTCTCCAGCCGAAGGGTGGGAATTTATTAAGAACTTTAAATTTATGCCGATTGCAAATCGAATATGTAATTCTGAGCTGGGAGATGTTTTTAGATGCCTTGAGGAAAGTCTGTTCTATGTTTTATGGATGTCCATACAGGATTTGGCTGAATTAATTTTTTTTATTTGTTAATAATTAGTATATATATATATATATATATATATGTAGTTGCTTTGAAGAACATTTGTTCCATATTTTATGGATGTCCGCACAGGACCTGGTTTGATTTAATTGTTTTCTCTCGCTTGTCTTAATATTAACATAGCTTTGGATTTGATATATTGTGACGACCCACTTTCTGCGCAGGCGAACCCGCTCACAAATAGCCAGCGCGCAGGGGGAGACTTTGGTAATGCACCTCCGATGTCATTTCCGCCCAGAGAGGGCAGGCGCTAGGGATTAAATGCCAGCACCGCGAAGTTTGAATAAACTAGTCTGAAATGACTTAACGAATGCGTGTCGTTATTTCAGCACTGTGTGTAGTACATCGCTACATTGGTGACCCCGACGGTCCAAACAGGATTTGGACCAAAGATGACCGACTCTTCATCTGTTCACGCAGTTTCGCTAAAACTGCCGACTTTCTGGATGCTGTGACTACGCGTGTGGTTTAGCCAAGCAGAAGCCCAGTTCCAGATTCGGCAGATATCCTCTGATTCCACGTGTTACTACCACGTGGTGAGCGCCCTTAACCAGGAGACGGCCACCCAGGTTGCGGTTTCATACAGTCGCCCCTGGAAGAAGGCAAATATGAAGCATTCAAGGCGCTGCTCATTGGGACCTTTGGCCTCTCACGGCGTGAGCGGGGTGCCCGCCTGCTTCACCCGGACAGTTTGGGAGACAGACTGTCATCAGCATTGATGAACGAGATGCTGTCCCTGGCTGACGGACACAAGCCCTGCCTCAT
Organism: Hypanus sabinus; assembly: GCF_030144855.1. Classification (NCBI taxonomy): domain Eukaryota; kingdom Metazoa; phylum Chordata; class Chondrichthyes; order Myliobatiformes; family Dasyatidae; genus Hypanus; species Hypanus sabinus. The sequence goes on along the minus strand of NC_082709.1, from coordinate 143,282,330 downwards.
GTTTGAGCAAGCGTTCCTGGAGCAACTGCCCAAGGACATACATCTGCTGCTGGCCGACACAGATTTCAGCGACCCCCCGGGCAGACATGCTGTGGAAAGCCAAGAGGTAGAGCGTGGTGTCTGTCAGTCAGATTACCAGGCCACGTGCCCAACAGCAGACCAGACCAGGTCTGGCAGGGGGGCGCACACAACACAGAGGCAGGAGTGACGAGGACAGTGAACAGTGGTGGGGCACAAAAGCCTGCCATTGTCGCCCATCCTGCAAGGGCCAGGGCCAGGGCCAGCTGCCCCTAATGACTATGGCAGCAGGTCACCAGGACAGCCTCTTGTACGTCTGGGACAAACAGTTGGGACGCCGCTTCTTGGTCGACACCGGAGCGAAGATCAGCATCTTTCCCCCTGACTGGGTATGACACCCGCAACAGGAAGCCAGGACCCACCCTAAGGGCTACAAATGGCAGCATGATACGGACCTACGGCACCCACACAGTGCAGCTGCAGTTCGGCGCCAGCCGGTTCACGTGGGACTTCACACTGGCCGCGGTGGCCCAACCACTCCTGGGGGCGGACTTCTTGCGAGCTCACAGCCTGCTGGTCGACTTGCAAGGGAAAAGACTGGTACATGCCGAGACTTTCCAGATGTTCTCCTTGGGTGAAGCCAAGTTGCCGGCCCCACACCTGGACTCCATCACGCTGTCGGACAACGGATTCACCAGAATCCTGGCAGACTTCCCATCGATTCTGGCACCACAGTTCACGGCAGCCATGCCCAGACACGGGGTATAGCACCACATCCTGAGCCAGGGACCACCCCTTCACGCCCACGCACCAAGGCTCCCCCCAGAAAAGCTCTGCCTGGCGAAGGAGGAGTTCAAGAGAATGGAGGAATTGGGGATCGTACGGAGGTCCGACAGCCCATGGGCCTCCCCCCTGCACATGGTGCCCAAAGCAGCCGGGGGTTAGAGACCATGCGGCGACTACCGCAGACTGAACGAGGCTACAACTCCAGACCGCTACCCCGTGCCGCACATACAGGACTTTGCAGCCAACCTGCACAGGGCAAGAATCTTTTCCAAAGTCGACCTCGTCTGGGGATACCATCAAATCCCGGTGCACCCTGAAGACATCCCCAAAACAGCACTCATCACCCCGTTTGGCCTGTTCAAGTTCCTCCGAATGCCGTTCGGCCTGAAGAATGCCGCACAGACGTTCCAGCAGCTAATGGATGCAGTGGGATGCGATCTGGACTTTGCGTTCATCTATTTGGACGACATCCTTATAGCCAGCAGTAGTCGTCTGGGGCATCTGTCCCAACTCCGCCAGCTCTACTCCCGCCTGAGTGATTTCGGCCTCACGATCAACCCTGCCAAATGCCAGTTTGGTCTCGATACCATCGACTTCCTGGGCCACAGGATTACCAAAGACGGGGCAACACCTCTGCCCGCCAAGATAGACGTGATCCGCCACTTTGCCTGGCCCAACACGGTCAAAGGCCTGCAGGAGTTCGTTGGTAGGGTGAACTTCTACCACCGTTTCCTCCCCTCAGCAGCTGGTATCATGCGCCCTTTGTACACCCTGATGTCGGGTAAAGGCAAGGACACTACTTGGGACGAGGAGGCCGCGGCCGTTTTCGTTAAAGCCAAGGAAGCCTTGGTAGATGCCACGATGCTGGTGCACCCCAGAACGGACGTTCTGACCACCCTCACCATGGATACATCCGATACAGCAGTCGGTGAGGTGCTGGAGCAGCTCAGCGAGGGACGCTGACAACCCCTGGTGTTCTTCAGCAAGCACCTACGACCACCCGAACTCAAGTACAGTGCTTTCAACGGGGAGCTGTTGGCACTGTATCTAGCAATCCGGCATTTCAGGTACTTCTTAGAAGGCAGGCCGTTCACCGCGTTCACGGACCACAAACCATTGACCTTCGCGTTCACGAAGGTGTCCGATCACTGGTTGGCTCTCCAGCAGTGACATCTGTCCTAAATCTCCGAGTACACGACGGACATCCAGCATGTCTCGGGGAAGGACAACATCGTGGCAGATGCACCCTCCAGACCAGCTGTCCAGGCCCTGTCCCTGGGGGTAGACTATGCAGCACTGGCGGAGGCGCAGCAGGCAGACGATGAGATGCCCAGCTACAGGACCGCAGTCTCAGGTTTGCAGCTGCAGGACTTTCTTGTAGGCCCAGGTGAGAGGACCCTCCTGTGCGACATGGCTACCGGCCAACCTCGCCCCATCATCGCTGGAGGCGGCAGGTTTTCGACTCCATACACGGTTTGGCGCACCCATCTATCAGGACAACCGTCCGGCTGGTCTCCAGCAAGTTCGCGTGGCACGGACTTCGCAAGCAGGTCAGTGAATGGGCCAGAACATGCGTGCAGTGCCAAACAGCCAAGGTGCAGCAGCACACTAAAGCCCCGCCGCAGCAGTTCGAACCCACCCACCGGAGGCTCGACCACATTCATGTGGATATCGTGGGCCTCCTACCAGTGTCCCGAGGAGCGCGGTACCTCCTAACTATGGTAGACCGGTTCACAAGGTGGCGAGAGGCGGTCCCGCTCACTGACACATCTGCCGATTCCTGTGCCCGAGCACTGATCGCAACCTGGGTAGCACACTTCGGGGTAACGGCCCACATTACCTCCAACAGAGGCGCCCAGTTCACCTCCAGCCTGTGGTCGGCTGTGGCCAGCCTGTTGGGAACGCAGCTACACCACACAACTGCCTACGACCCACAGTCGAACGGACTGGTGGAACGTTTCCACCGTCACTTGAAGTCGGCTCTCATGGCCCGCCTGAGAGGACCTAACTGGGTGGACGAGCTTCCCTGGGTCCTGCTTGGAATTCGTACAGCGCCCAAAGAGGATCTGCACGCCTCGTCAGCCGAGTTGGTGTACGGGCGTTCCTGGCTGTCCCAGGAGAGTTCATATCAGCCCCAAGGGGGCAAGAGGAAGAACCTACAGCAGTCCTGGACAGGCTACGCGAAAGGCTCGGCAACCTGGCCCCCGTACCAACTTCACAGCACGGACGGACACCGACCCATGTACCCAAAGACCTGCAAAACTGTAAGTTTGTGTTTGTACGAAGGGGCGGACACTGGGCTCCGCTACAGCGGCCATACGAGGGGCCGTTCAGGGTGATCAACAACAACGGGTCCACGTACGTACTGGACATTGTGGGGAGAGAGGAGGTTTTCACGGTGGACTGACTCAAACCAGCCCATGTGGACTTGGCACAGCTGGTCGAGGTTCAGGCACCGCGGTGCAGAGGCAGACCTCCCAAACAGAGGCTGATCCAGACTGTGGACATTGGGGGGTGTATCGCCGGTTCTGGGGGGGGGTTACATGGCGATCCACTTTCTGTGTAGGTGAACCGGCTCACAAATAGCCAGTGCGCAGGGGGAGACTTTGGTAATGCACCTCCGACCAGCACCGCGAAGTTTGAACAAACTAGTCTCGAAACGACTTACCAACTGCGTGTTGTTATTTCAGCGCTGTGTGTAGCACATCGCTACAATATATATATATTTACTTATTTTTTTGATATGATTTGTAAGTTTTTTTAAAAAATTACAGTCATAACATATTATTTGCTTGGATTTATTCTTTACTGAATACATGATTAATACAGTCGGCCCTCCTTATCCACGGATTCCGCATGCGTGGATTCAACCAACCACGGATTGGGAAAACCCAGAAGTTCTCTCCAGCACTCGTTGTTTGAGCATGTACAGACTATTTTTTCTTGTCATTACTACCTAAACAATACAGTATAACAACAATTTACATAGCATTTATATAGTATTAGGTATTATAAGTAATCTAGAAATGACCTAAAAGTACAGGCAGTCCCCGGGTTATGAATGAGTTCCATTCCTGAGTCCCTCCTTAAGTCGGATTTGAAGTCGGAACAGGTACATCTGGTATTATTTAGCGTCAGTTAGTCAAACATTTTTCTTAGTATATAGTACATAATTTACCTTTCTATGCATATTAAACACTTAAGAAACATACGTATTTCAATAATTAAATCACTGTGTTGCTTAGTAATAATTGTAACTTTCATCGGGGCAGGGCCTTTCAAATGCTCCATTAAAATTGTTCCAATCGTTGACTGACTGCAGCCTAATACTTTTATAGACAACAGGTGCAGGAGTAGGCCATTCGGCCCTTCTAGCCAGCACCACCATTTACTGTGATCATGGTTGACCATACACAATCAGTACCCCGTTCCTGCCTTCTCCCCATATCCCTTGACCCTGCTATCTATAAGAGCTCTATCTAACTCTCTCTTGAATGCATCCAGAGACTTAGCCTCCACTGCCTTCTGGGACAGAGCATTCCACATATCCACCACTCTCTGGGTGAAAAAGTTTTTCCGCATCTCTGTTCTAAATGGCCTACCCCTTATTTTTAAACTGTGGCCTCTAGTTCTGGACTCACCCATCAGCGGGAACATGCTTCCTACCTCCAGTGTGTCCAATCCCTTAATAATCTTATATGTTTCAATCAGATCCCCTCTCATCCTTCTAAATTCCAGTGTATACAAGCCCAGTCGCTCCAATCTTTCAACATATGACAGTCCCGCCATTCCGGGAATTAACCTTGTGAACCTACGCTACACTCCCTCAATAGCAAGAATGTCCTTCCTCAAATTTGGAGACCAAAACTGCACCCAATACTCCAGGTGGGGTCTCACCAGGGCCCTGTACAGCTGAAGAAGGACCTCTTTACTCCTATATTCAATTCCTCTTGTTATAAAGGCCAGCATGCCATTAGCTTTCTTCACTGCCTGCTGTACCTGCATGCTTGCTTTCATTGACTGATGTACAAGAACACCTAGATCTCATTGTACTTCCCCTTTTCCTAACTTGACTCCATTTAGATAGTAATCTACCTTCCTGTTCTTGCCACCAAAGTGGATAACCTCACATTTATCCACATTAAACTGCATCTGCCATACATTTGCCCACTCACCCAACCTGTCCAAGTCTGCATTCTCATAAAATCCTCCTGACATTTCACACTGCCATGCAGCTTTGTGTCATCAGCAAATTTGCTAATGTTACTTTTAATCCCTTCATCTACATCATTAATGTATATTGTAAACAGCTGTGGTCCCAGCACCGAACCTTGTTTTTGTGAGGATGCATGTGTACCCACAAAAAACTTTCCGGACCTTCGCCAACAATAAGCCATGGTTTACCCCCAAACTCAGACATCTTCACCAAGCTAAGGAGGACGCCCACAGGAGTGGGAATAGGGCCCTGTACAGGCTGGCCAGAAATGCACTGACCAGAGAAATCAGAGTGGCCAAGCGGCTCTACTCCGCTGTGTAAAAGTTGAGGAATAATTTCTCAGCTAACGACTCATTGTCGGTGTGAACAGGCCTGCAGGAGGTCACTGGCTACAGAAGACGCACTGCCCCCCCTGCTGAGGTTAACAAAGCTTTGGCTGACGACCTTAATACCTTTTACTGTAGATTTGAGAGGGTCCATCTTACACCTGTCCCTCCCCCCTCTTCGGTCTCTCTTCCTGCCTTCCCTCGACCATCACTCACTGGCACTCATCCCCCAATCACTGCATCACCTCCCCACCATCTCTGCCCAGCCCCCCGAGATTACAGCTTAGAATCAGCGAAGGAGAAGTACATCAACTGTTCCAGCGACTTAAGACCCGAAAATCTCCAGGCCCAGATGGGGTCTCCCCCTCCTGTCTACGAGCCTGTGCTGATCAGCTGGCTCCCATCTTCACTCAGCTCTCTAATAGATCTCTGGAGCTGAGTGAGGTTCCGACTTGCTTCAAGCGCTCTACCATCATCCCGGTCCCCAAGAAACCCACCATCACAGGACTGAACGACTACAGACCTGTCGCATTGACATCTGTGGTCATGAAATCCTTTGAACGCTTGGTGTTGAACTACCTGAAAACCCTCACCAGCAGCCTGCTGGATCCCCTGCAGTTTGCCTACCAGGCAAATAGGTCAGTAGACGATGCAGTCAACCTGGGACTGCACTATATCCTGCAACATCTGGATCGTCCTGGGACCTATGCTCGAATGCTGTTTGTGGATTGCAGTTTGGCGTTTAACACCATCGTCCCTCATACCCTCTGCTCCAAATTGTCTCACCTCACTGTGCCACCTGACCTCTGCGATTGGATTTACAGCTTCCTGACCAACAGAAGTCAGCAGGTAAGGATGGGACAGGTCACCTCGGATACTCGAATCACCAACACCGGCGCCCCCCAGGGGTGTGTTCACTCTCCACTGCTGTTCTCCCTCTACACCAATGACTGCACCTCCTCCAACCCCTATGTGAAGCTTTTGAAGTTTGCAGACGACACCACCGTCATCGGACTCATCCAGAGCAGTGATGAGTCTGCATATCGACAGCAGGTGGACCAACTGGCGCTCTGGTGCAGTCAGAACAATCTGGAGCTGAACACGCTCAAGACAAAGGAGATGATAGTGGATTTCAGGAGACATCCCCCCATTATGTCCCCCCTCACAGTCCTCAGTAGCCCTGTGTCCACCGTGGAGAACTTCAGGTTCCTGGGAACCACCATCTCTCAGGATCTGAAGTGGGAGCAGAACATCAGCTCCATCCTGAAGAAGGCCCAGCAGCTGATGTACTTCCTGTGGCTCTTGAGGAAATATGGTCTGCCTCAGGAATTGCTGCTGCAGTTCTACACTGCTGTCATTGAGTCTGTCCTCTGCACCTCCATCACTGTGTGGTTTGGAGCCGCCACCAAGCAGGATAGAACCAGACTACAGCGCACAGTGAGGACTGCCGAGCGCATCATTGGAGCCTCCCTGCCCTCTATTGTGGACCTGTACTCTTCCAGGTTGAAGAAGAGGGCGGTGAACATCATAAAGGACTCCTTCCATCCTGCGCAGACTGTTTGAACTGCTTCCGTCTGGTAGGCGCTTCAGATCCCTCCAGACTAAGACTAATAGGCACTGGAGAAGTTTTTTCCCTACTGCGGTCACTTTGCTGAACAGTTAACTGCCGATTAACTGTCGGCTAACTATTACTTGGATTGCACTACCTGTATGTATAATCTATATTTTCATTTATATTTATCATTATTATTGTTATGAGCAGACAGACAACATCTGCTGGAAGTAAATTCCTTGTATGTGCACAGGTACTTGGCGATTAAAGTCTGACTCTGATTCTGATTGCTGTACCCCACTGGTCACAGCCTGCCATTCCGAAAGGGACCCGTTAATCACTACTCTTTATTTCCTGTCAGCCAGCCAATTTTCATTCCATGTCAGTACTCTGCCCCCAATACCGTGTGCCCTAATTTTGCGCACTAATCTCCTATGTGGGACTTAATCAAAAGCTTTCTGGAAGTCCAGGTACACTACATCCACTGGCTCTCCCTTGTCTATTTTCACAGTTACATCCTCAAAAAACTCCAGATTAGTCAAGCATGATTTTCCCTTCATAAATCCATGCTGACTCGGACTGATCCTTCTACTGCTATCCAAATGTGTTGTAATTTCCTCTTTTATAATTGACTCCAGCATCTTTTCCATCACTGACATCAGGCTAACCGGTCTATTAATTCTCTGTTTTCTCTCTCCCTCCTTTCTTGAAAAGTGGGACAACATTAGCCACCCTCCAATCAGCAGGAACTGTTTCTGAATCTACAGAACATTGGAAAATGATTACCAATCCGTCCATGATTTCTAGAGCCACCTCTTTAAGTACCCTGGGATGCAGACCATCAGGTCCCAGGGACTTATCAGCCTTCAGACTCAACAGTCTATCCAACACCGTTTCTTGCCTAATATAAATTTCCTTCAGTTCCTTGTTCCTTTGGCCACTATTATATCTGGGAGATTGTTTGTGTCTTCCCTAGTGAAGACAGATCCAAAATACCTGTTCAACTCATCTGCCATTTCCTTGTTCCCCATAATAAATTCATCCGTTTCTGCCTTCAATGGCCCAATTTTGGCCTTAACATTTTTTTGCTATTCACATACCTAAAGAAGCTTTTACTATCCTCCTTTATATTCTTGGCTAGTTTACCTTCGTACCTCATTTTTTCTTGGCGTTTTGCCTTTTTTGTTATCCTCTGTTGCTCTTTAAAAGCTTCCCAGTCCTCCAGTTTCCCGCTCATCTTTCCTATGTTATACTTCTTCTTTTTTATTTTTATTCTGCCCTTTTCTTCCCTCGTCAGCCACGGCTGCCCCTTACTCCCCTTAGGATCTTTCTTCCTCTTTGAAATTAACTGATCCTGCACCTTCTGCATTATTCCCAGAAATACTTGCCATTTTTGTTCCACTGTCTTCCCTGCTAGGGTATTGTTCCATTGAACTTTGGCCAGCTCCTCCCTCATAGCTCCATAGTTCCCTTTGTTCAACTGTAATATTAACACATCTGATTTTCCCTTCACCTTCTCAAATTGCAGGTTAAAACATATCATATTATGGTCACTACTTCCTAATGGTTCCTTTACCTCGAGGTCCCTGATCAAATCCGGTTCATTGCACAACACTAGATCTAGAATTGCCTTCTCCCTGGTAGGCTCCAGTACCAGCTGTTCTAAGAATCCATCTCGGAGGCACTCCACAAACTCCCTTTTTTGGGGTCCAGTACCATTCTGATTCTCCCAGTCTACCTGCATGCTGAAATCCCCCATGACAACTGTATCATTGCCTTTGCGACATGCCAATTTTAACTCTTCTTTCAACTTACACCCTACATCTAGACTGCTGTTTTGGGGCCTGTAGGTAACTCCCATTAGGGTCTTTCTACCCTTAGAATTTGTCAGTTCTATCCATACTGACTTGACATCCTCAGACTCTATGTCTCCCCTCGCAAGGGACTGAATATCATTCCTCACCAACAGAGCCACCCCACCCCCTCTGCCAGTCAGTCTGTCCTTTCGATAAGATGAATATCCTTGAATATTCATTTCCCAGGCCCTGTCCGCTTGAAACCATGTCTCAGTTATTCCCACAACATCGTACTTGCCGATTTCCAACTGAGCCTCAAGCTCACCTACTTTATCTACTTCCACTTTTTCCAATCTACTTTTTCCAATGACCAATGGCATTTCACCTCTTTCCAATTGCTTTATTACTTCCACCTTATTTTCAATAGCGATCGTGATTACTTTCATGAACAGAAACACTGCGGATTCAGAGCTACGCCGGATCCTAAAGACCACCGCACTGAGACATGTTAAATAAAGTCTGGGGTTCCCCTGGGTTCTAAAGACCACCGCACTGATTCAGGTTAAATAAGGGACTTCAGCATCTGCATTTTTTTGTATCCGTGGGGGGGGGGGGGGGGGTGGTGGTCTCGGAACCAATCCCCTGCAGATAAGGAGGGCCGACTGTATACTTTAGATGAATTTAAGATGGCCGTTAGACTATTGTTAGGCATAACATTACAATATTTGAAATTTGTTCATCTCTTTTATTATGTCTAAAATCGGTGGTGTAAACATATAACTTTGTGAATACAGCTCCAAAATGGAGGTTGGGGTCAAAGGTCACAGGTTCAGCATTCAACCTCCCTATTGGGTCGCAACTACTCAGGCTTTTGCCGAGAATGGTGCGGCTATTAGAATAGTTTTTTTTCTCTCGACTGGGCAGTTCTGAGACGTCACATTTTCTATCAATCATTTCGTCACTTCTGGTCGAGTTTGTGCTGTTTCTTTCCCCATTGGATCTAGTTTGCAATTGAACAATAGCTTTCTTTATAAAATTTAAAATTAAATCTTAAAGATGGATGCTAATAAAATTAATATAATTTCTTGGAATTTGAACGGCATGAATCATCCTATTAAGAGTAAAAAAGATTTTTAAGAAATTAAAAACATTTCATGTGGATATTATTTTTGTGGAAGAAACTAATATATGGAGAAAGGATGAAGATCACTTTTTTAAATTCTGAAAGGGCCCTTTACATCACTCTTTATCAATAAATAAAGTTAGAGTGGTATCTATTTGTAGGAACTCTAAAATCCCTTTTATACATTTTAATACTGTTATTGATTTAATTGGAAGACATTTAATTGTCAATGGTCTATTATGTGGTCAAAAGGTAGCTTTGGTGTGTGTTTATGCACCTAATTCAGACAGTCCTGAATTTTTCCTAACCTAAATGAATAAAAGTTGATTATGGGCAGTGACTTTAACTGTTGTCTTAACCCATTGATTGACAGGACATCAACCAATCCGTTGCTTCCTAATAAAGCGGCAACTTATATTAATTCTTTTCTATTAGAATATGGCTTGGTCGATATTTGGAGATGTAAGCACTTTAATGACATTTTTCTTTTTTTTCCACACGTACATCATAAATATTCAAGAATTGATTATTTTTTTCTAGATATACGGTTATTGTATTCCGTTACTGATTGTGTGTATGATGTCATTACGCTGTTGGATCACGCACCTATGACATTAATTTTGAGGCTCTCTGATAATATTTTGAAAATGTCACAGTGGAGATTGAATCCCATATTGTTACAAGATCCAACTTTTGTTAGTTTTATCAACAAGCAAATTTTGTTTTTTTTTAAACTTAATACAACTGAATTGAACTTAATACAACTATGTCAAATTTGGTTATATGGGTTATATTTTATATATGGGTTATATGGTTATATTTTTAAATCTTAAATTCAATTTTATACATGGTGATAAATCAAGTAAATTGCTGGCTGGTCAGTTGAAGGCAAATATGGTCAGGATACAGATTTTGAAAATACGTAGAACAGATAGAACTGAAACATTAGACCCTCATGAAATTAATAAGATATTTACGGATTTCTATTCTAATCTTTATAAATCTGAATTCTCCGATAATACTATTATTATGAATAGATTTTTGCAAAAATTAACTATACCTAAAATTTCCATTCAAGATATTAATACACTAGATGCATCTATTAAACAAGGGGAAATAGGTAAGGCTATATCCTCTATGCAACCAGGGAAAGCTCCGGGACCAGATGGATATACACGGAATTTTATAAGACCTTTAATGAAATGCTTACATCACATCTTTGTCAAACTTACACTGATTCTATATCCTCTGGGAATCTTCCAAAAACTTTTTATGAGGCATCAATTTCATTGATTCCAAAAAAGGAAAAGATCTATCTGAATGTGCCTCCTACAGACCAATTTCTTTATTGAATGTGGAACTTTAAAACTCTCTCTAAGATTCTGGTCAATAGGCTTGAGAATATTTGACCTACTGTTATCTCAAATGGATTTATTAAAAATAGATATTCACATTTTAATATTCAAAGATTGTTAAATATTATTTATTCTCCCTCAGTTAAAGAATCTGAACGTATTGTTTCTCTCGATGCAGAGAAAGCTTTTGACAGGGTGGAATGGCCTTATTTATTTCAGGTTTTGGAGGGGTTTAATTTTGGTCCGGGATTTATTTCCTGGATCAAACTGATCTATCAAGCCCCGAAGGCTGCGGTTACAACTAACAATCAAAAATCTCCTTATTTTAGACTATATAGAGGAACCCATCAGGGTTGTCCTCTTAGTCCTTTATTATTTAATTTGGTTTTAGAACCACTTGCTATCACTCTTAGGGGTTCTAATTCTGTTCAGAGTATTAAGAGAGGGAATAAAGTACATAAGGTTTCGTTACATGTAGATGATTTATTAGTTTACATTTCAGACCCTAGGAAATCTATTCCCTCTATGTTATCCATATTTACTGAACTTAGTACTTTCTCTGGATACAAGTTAAATTTACATAAAAGTGTATTATTTCCTATTAATAACTATTCTGATCATTTTGATCAAATACCTTTTAATATTCCTAAAAATTATTTTACCTATCTTGGTTTTAAAATTACTAAAAATTTTAAAGATCTATATAAAAGTAATTTTCTTCCTCTAATTGAATATACACAACAAACACTTTCCAAATGGTCACCTATGACGTTAATTGGTCGAATAAATGCTATAAAAATGACAGTTTTACCAAAATTTTTTATACACGTTTCAAGCTGTTCCATCCTTTATCCCGAAAACGTTTTTTGATAGAATAGATTCTATGATCCTGTCATATATCTGGAATAATAGAGTTCTAAAGTGAGTAAACCTTTATAGCAAAAATTTAAAAAATGATGGACGCTTGGAGTTACCAAACTTTAGATTTAATTACTGGGCAATTAATATTTGTTATATTACTTTTTGGATTTACTGTATAGGTAATCAGGAATGTCCTTCATGGTTGGACTTGGAGGAGAACTTGGTGAGGGGGTTTTCTTTGGCTTCTCTACTGGGAGCTCCTCTTCCCTCTTTGTTTTCTAGGATTGGTGGACAAGATCTCAGTCCCACTGTTAGATATACGTTAAAAAATTGGTTTCAGTTTCGCAGATTTTTTGACTTAAAAAACTTTGTTCTTTCTAGTAATATCCATCTTAACTATTTTTTTAAACCATCAATTTTGGATAAGGCCTTTTTAACATGGAAAACTAAGGGAATAAAAACTTTTCTAGATTTGTTTTCAGAGGATGGTCTAATGGCTTTTTCACAGCTAGTGGATAAATAACATATATATATATATATATATATATAATGCACAATTTTTTAGACATTTACAAGTCAGGAATTTTTTATGCAATTTGTTACTGAATTACCCATTCGCTCATTTACCAAATATGATAGATATTATCTTTCAGCTTAAACCATTTCAAAAAGGATTGATAGCCAGTATATATAAACGGCTATTGAATTTACGAATGATGTCTAATGGTAAGGTTAAACGCGCTTGGGAATTGGAACTTCAAGAGTCACTTTCAGATGATCAATAGAATAAAATTTATCATTTAGTTAACAATTCATCTATCTGCGCCCATCACTCCTTGATTCAGTTCAAGGTAGTGCACAGGGCGCATATGTCAAAAGATAAACTAGAGCATATTTTTTCTAATATAAATCCCACCTGTGATAGATGCAACGCTGAGGTGGCTACCTTAACTCGTATGTTTTGGTCCTGTATAACGTTAAATAATTTTTGGAGAGATGTTTTTAGAATGTTATTAAAAGTCATAGGTTTGGACCTACAACCTAACTCATTTACAACAATCTTTGGGATTATTCCAAAGGAAGCAGGAAACATTCCTGCTTCCGCTCAACGCATGATGGCTTTTCAACTTTATTGACTAGGAGAGCTATTCTATTATACTGGAAGGACCCCAATCTACCTACTGTGTTCTTCTGGCTCTCCTCCATTACGTCATGTTTAAGTTTGGAAAAAATTAGAAGTCGGACATTAGATACATCTTTTAAATTTGAGCAAACTTGGCAACCTTTTATTCAGTATTTTCAAATTTTTAAGTTTTTCATATTTTTCAATTTTTTACTTTTTCAGTTAATCTTTTTTTTCTTCTCCACAAAGTTTTAGATTTGACTAGGAGGATTTTTTTTTTATTTTTTTTAAATTGTATCCTCAAAATGGACTGCCTTTTTTTAAATCCTTTTTTTTGTTTTAGGTTAGTTTAGCGGGGTTTTTTTCTCCCTCTTAATAATAGAAATTTTTGAGTCTCCCTTTTTTCTATGAATTGTTAAAAGGAGTTGTGGTTCTTTTTTTTTCTTTATATTAGCTTAATACTATACTATATATGATTTTGACAGTGTATATTCCTTTCTTTCTTTGTACTACAGGTAGTCCCCGAGTTACTAACGTCCGACTTACAGACAACTCATACTTACAAACCGAGGAAGGAGAATGCCGTCTGCCATTTTAAGTCGTTGCCATTGACACTGTGTTGAGTGTGTAACTTTGTATTTGGCTTAAATTTTTCTTAGCAAGATTCACCCTGACCCCCCCCCCACCTCTGTTCCGGTCGGCTGGTGGCGCAGTGAGATCAGCGCCGGGCTCAAGAATGGAGGTTCCCAAGTTCCACCCAGTGACAGACCACTCCCGTGCCGGGTTGATGTCAATCCAGTGACTCCTGTACCATCTGTGCTGGGTTGATGTCGAGCTCGCAACTTGACCTCGTAAAAAAAACACTGCCACCTCCAGTTTAAGTTCCCACGTGGAATATTGTGGAGGATCAAATTCCCAAACCCAGCACAGCCCCTACTTGTCCTATTTAACCTGTCTCAGTGCGGTGGACTTTAGGACCTGGGGAAATTCAGTGCAGTTGTCCTTAGGACCCAGCGGAACTCGGGAGCCGGCGGAGGTCGGGACCCACCGCCCGCAGTGTTTCTGTTCCTTTGATGGGAAGCAATCATGATTGAAAATAAAGTGGAAATAATAAAGTGTTTGGAAAGAAGTGAAACACCATCGGTCATTGGAAAAGCGTTAGGCTACAGTTGATCAACGATTGAAACAATTTTAAACGATAAAGTGAGAATAATGGAACATCTGAAAGGCCCTGCCCCAATGAAAGCTACAATTATTACTAAGCAACGCAGTGGTTTAATTACTGGAATACATGTGTTTCTTACGTTTTATATGCATAGAAAGGTAAAATATATACTAAGACAAACGTTTGACTAACTGACACTAAATAATACCGGATGTACTTGTTCCGACTTACGTACAAATCCGACTTAAAGACAGACTCAGGAACAGAACTCGTTCGTAACCCGGGGACTGCCTGTATTATTGAAATATGTATTTGAGATAACTTCTCCTCAAAAAAAAACATACTTTTTGTTACACCCCATTGTAACAAATGAAAAACCAAGATGACATTCCATTAACCTCAATTTATAACATATTGCAATTGTAGCATTTTGAGATAAACACAAGATATTTTCCAATACAGTTTATACGTCAGAAAGAAATGACATACAAGTATTTATTTAAAAAGTTTAAATTTTGGGTTTTGATCTATTTTGAGTTTCTGCATGCAAAAGAAGCACACTACTTACCAAAATATGTAAGCCACCAGGCCTGGAAGTTGCACAGGGCACCATCTGGGATAACTTCTCCCTGTATCAAGAGCAAGGTTTCATACAGTAAACAAAACTCAAAAAAACACAGATACTGGTAGTAGTAGATATTGATAGAGCCCTTGACCACATCCCATTTCTTTCCCCACCACTGCTCTCAATTCTCCTCTAAGGAGAGTGTTCTATGGTCCACACCTTTCCCTCCACCAGGTATCATATTCAATATATCATCCTTCAGATTTCCATCACCTTCTATGAAATTCCAGCACCAAACACCTTCACCCTGCTTCAGTAGTTCAAAAGGACCATTCCTTTCACAATTCCATCTTCACCAACAACTCCTCCACTTATGGCATGCAACTACAAGAATTGTGACACCTCGTTTTTTTCCCATCATCCAAGGACCCAAACAATCTTTCCAGGTGAAGCAGTGCTTTACTTGCAGTTCTTCCATTCAACCGCTCTGCACTCTGTTTTCATAATGTGGTCTCATCTATATTAGAGAAATCAAATGCAGATTGGGTAATCACATTGCAAAACACCTACATTCAGTCTGCAGGAATGACCCTGAACTTTAGTTTCCACACCATTCTCACTCTAATCTGCCCACAATGAGGACCCAAGACAAACCTGAGAAACAATACATCATGTTCTATAATGGAATCAATATCAAATTCTCAAACTTCTGGTTATTCCTTTCAGGTGTAGCAGAGATACACTGTAGTTCAAGTGAACTGTATTTGCTATACACAATGCACTCTTCTCTATATTGGAAGAACCAAATGAAAATTTGGTGACTCTTTTCAGAGCACTAGTTTTCATTTTGCAGGAATAATATTAAGCATCCGTGTGCCTGCAAGTTTCCATCCCACCTCCCATTATATCCTGCCTGACTATGCCCTCCTGTGCTGTTATTATAATGAGGCCCAAGGAAAGCTTGAGGAACAGCAACCCATGTTCCATCGGGGTATACAGCAGCCTTCCCAAAGCAATACTGAATTTTATAACTTCAGGTGATTTCTAATCTGTATCAGAACTGGCAGGTCCACCTATGGTAGCGGCTCGCCAATGGTCTGACCTGCCGAATGCATCTTAGAGCATTTGGCAGCTTTTGTGTTCCTTTGTTTTCTCTCTTGATAATTTTCTTCCTTCTATAGCTTTTACTTTGTTTAGGTTTTCGCTCTCTCTCCATCTAATTTGCCCCATCAACTTATTATCTCATTCACAAACTTATCCTCCTGGTAACTTAAGCCTATGTCCTATCTATCATTGCCCCGTGCTCTTTGCAACTTAATACAAATCAGATTTAATATCACAGGCATATGTCATGAAATTCATTGTTTTACAACAGCAGTACATTGCAATACATGATGATTCTTTTTTTAAAACTAAGTTACAATAAGAATTATGTAGAAAATTAAATTAAGAAAGTAGTGCAAAAAGAGAGGAAAAATATTGAGGTGGTGTTTATGGGTTCAACGCCAATTCAGAAATCTGATGGTGGAACGGAAGAAGCTGTTCCTGAAACACTGAGTGTCTCTCTTCAGGCTCACCAACTCAGTTCTAATGAAGAGGTTTTCACCTGAAATGTTAACCATGTCTCTTCCTATAAATGCTGCCTGACCTGTAGAGTGCTTTAAGCATTTACTGCTTTTATGTCAAAGCTTCATGGAGTTGAACAAAAACCAAATCAATTTCCAAAGCCTGCCAATTATTGAATTTTTATATAGCAAAATAAAGATATTGCAATGCAAGATATTAATGCATTGAATCATCATGGCAAGATATTACCACATGGAAGAAGGACCCTTTCCAAATTATGAATGCTTGCTTTTTTTCATGGAGGTCTTGAGTTCTGAAGTCAGGAGACTGTGTTGTAACTTTATAAAACTCTGGTTAGGCCATCCCTGTCGTATTGCATACAATTCTGGTCACCCCACTATAGGAAGGATGTTGAGGCTTTGGAGAGGGTGCAGAAGAAGTTTACCAGGTTGCTGGCTGGCTTAGAGGGCATGTGCTATCACAAGAGGCTTGGGTTGCTTTCTCTGGAATGCCAGAGGCTAAGAAGAGATCTGATTGAGGTTTATAAGATTATGAGAGGAATAGATAGTGGACAGAGAGTATCTGTTTCCCAGGGTTGAAATGTCTAGTACTAGAGGGCATGGATTGAAGGTGTGAGGGGGAAGGTTCAAAGGGGATGTGAAGGATAAGCGTTTTTACTCACAGACACGGAGGCCTAGAATGCACTGCCTGGTATGGTGATAGAGGCAAATACATTAGAAGCTTTTAAGAGCTGTTTGGCTAGGCACGTGGATGTAAGAAAGATGGAGAGTTATGGATGCAGTGTAGGTAAGAGGGATTAGTGTTCTGGTGTATTTAATTTGCTTTTTAGCTGGTTTGGAACAACATTGTAGGCCATGTAGCCTTTTCCTGTGCTGTACTGTTCTAAGCTCTATGTTAAGTGGTTTCAAAGCCTCCTTGAAAAACAGTAATATCTCTTCACTTGTGATAATCCATGACTCATGAGCTGTCATGAAGGAGAAGCATTCAGAAAGGCATTAAGAATCTTCAGCTCATTCATAAGGATACACAGAAGTCCATCTGGTAAATGGCAGAAGGAACACAATGTTTCAGAAACTTACTACCCACCCACCCACACTAACAAGCAATTCTTACCCCTCCTGTGCTAGTTTGCGTGTCCTACTCATCTCATTGGTCAAAGAACTAGAGTAGCTTAGCAAGTTATCCTTGATCACATGGGCTGCCGAAGGAGAATATGCTTACTCTTACTTCGGTTAAAAAAGAAATTAAAATATTAAAATTAAGAATCTACTATACAGTACAGCACTGTGCAAAAGTCTTAGACACATATATAGCTAGGGTGCCTAAAACTTGTGCAAAATAACCTTATTTGTCAACATGAAGCAGAGAACGAGTTTGTAAATCTGGCAAAAGCAAAGGATGTTGGGAATGGTGAGGGCGGAGCACCATGGGAGGGGTGTGGACAGATAGCAGAGGAGTGCGATGGGTGGGCATGGTGTGGGTACATATACACCCAATCCAGAGATACCAGGCAAGGTCACTTGATTCGACGCAACTGGTTTATTGATCATAACAGAATATCTCTCTGGTGCTTCCTGCTCCTTGCCCTCTCCCTGCCCTCTTCCCACTTTCAGTCCACAATAGAGACCCATACCAGAATCAGGTTCATCATCACCCACATTTGTCATGAAACTTGATTTGTTTTTGTACACTGTAGAGAGCAATACAGAAAATGACTACACTACTGTGCAAAAGTCTTAGGTGCCCTAGCTATATACTGTATATGCGCCTAAGACTTTTGCACAGTTCTGTATATTTTTCTACAAAGTAAATTATTAGAATAACTTATAAGCTAAATCACAGTACTATAAGTTCTAAAGTTTTAAGGTGGTTGGAAAAAAACCCTGTAATTTAAGTTATTATCCACTTACCATTAGATAGGCAATACTGTCAAACAATGCAGCCAAAGTCAGACTCAGGATCATTTTCTAGGGAAAAAGGTGAAAATTTGCATTAGTAAAGCTTTATACCATACTTGTTGAAAACTGGTTGTGTCAGAAATCTCCCTCTCTGCTGCACTTTTGCTATGTCTATTGAATCAGAACAAGGTACCTCCCTCTGCCATGGCTAATGATAGACTGTATACTGGCAGTAGCAGCAGATGGAGAAGTCTCCCTCTCCATGCTGCCCAAAATGGAATCCCCAAAGATGTTAACCATTAGTGTCCTCCTGTAACACTTTGTTCAACTGAGCTCAGTTCTGAAATACAACATCAAGATCCATCTGCGGACAGATACTCTCCAATCCATCTGACATCATTGAAAATCAGGATCATGGTGCCATGAAATTAACAACACATTGAAACTGGAATGTTTTAATGCAGTAATCCAATTCAGACTTGAGATAATATTTATAAACTACAACTACTCCCACTGTGTTCTCTTGCTTTGTCACTTGCGTGTCTTTGATTGGATTACTGCCTGCAATTACTTCAAAGGATTTATTACTCCCTGTGCAAAGCTCTGCTGAAAAATACATGAACAGTTAAAAAAAAATAGTCTGCTTTCTCATTTTTAAAAATTTGAGACCTTATAATCTTTCTAGAGAACAGAGGTAAGGAAAATGAAATGTTTATTTAAGTTGCCATCACATATACAACATTGTTAGCTAATTCTACTGGATGCAAGGTTACCATTAGCCAACAGCATGATAGATCCACATAATGCTTAATACCCCATCTTTCAAAAATATATCTAGCGCTCTTTTAAATTCCTCCAGTGAACTAGTCTCCACAGCCCTTGCAGTAGAAAATTCCAGAGATTCGCCAGCCCCTGAAAGAGAAATTCCCGTGTACTTTCACTTACAATGAACCACGCCAAATCTTGCAACAATGATCCTCCTTTGAATCTCTCCTTTTGGTAGAAACTTCTATTTACAATGCCATACCCATTTAGGATCATACGCATTTCAACATATGACCAATCGTTATTCTAAACTCCAATTAATGCAGAACCAACCATTTTAGCTGCCTATGAAGGCCAACATTTCATTCCAGATATTAGTACAGTGATTTGCTTCTGGACTGCCTCCAGTTATAGTATATCCATTACTAAAATAAGGGGACCAAAGTTGTTCATGGTGCTGCAGGTGTAATCCCATCACCACTCTGTTAAATTGTACTAACACTTCTCTATTGTTTTAAACCCTAACAATTAAGGCCAATATGACATTTACTTTTTAAATTCATCATCTCACATTTAGCAGATTTTGCTCCACAGCGAAAGATACCATTTTCTCCATCTATGTCTCCATTTTAAAGTTCTTTCTTTACACAAACATATGAAAAAAATGTAACACTTGTTACACTTCACCCCGCTCTGAGTCCAATCTGTTCTTGGCCTAATCTCAGTTCTTTTAGCAGTTCCCACAATTCTTCACTCTCCTTTACAGTAAATATTGCCTAGCTTGGTAAGTACATTTAGTGACTGCCTCCATTGCTCGCTATGAAAGAAAATACTGGTACTTACAATTCACAATTCTCCATACCTCCAACTTATATAAGTGACCCCTTATTCTGATACTGTACTCCTCATTCTTGTTCCCATCCCATAAGTGCAGAGGAGAAAATTCCCTTCAGCATCTACTCTGTCCAGCTCACTTAAAATCTTGTGGATTTCAATAAGAGCATCTCTAATCCTTTCAAACACCAATAAGCATAGGCCTGATCTGCCCAGCATATTTTCATTATCACAATTCCTTCACCCCAGGCATCAACCTGGGGAACCTTCTTCTTATTTGAAGGAGCATAATAACACTCAAGGGAGCTTACAGGCCAAAATTGTAAACATAATTTTTCTTGCAATAAAGACCAACATTCTATTTGCCTTCCTAATTTCTTTGTGCATCTGTAGTTAACCTCCTGTTTCATTAATGAGAAAAAATATACGCTTTTATACATTAGCATTCTGTAGTCCCTCCACTTAAACAGTATTCTATTTTTTGATTTAACCTAACAAACTGTAGAAACCTCATACAGTACCATATTTCTCTACATTGCATCCCATGTGCAATAATTGTCCCCATTTTGTTTATATTAAATCATTTTGAAAAGCTTGTAAATGTCTATTGGTGACATTTTAGAAGTTAAAAAGCCGTTAACAAAATGCAATCATTAAAAAGCTCCAGTGTGTTCTGGAGGCAGGGCCTCCGAATACGACGGCTGAGGTCTACATGCTGTTCAGAGTCCACTCTGCCTTGCTAGATGGCTGTCAAGTATGAAGGCTCAGCTTTGTTCAGCTCTTTACATCTAGAAAAACCAAAGATGTCTGAACTGTGAGGGCCAAACCAGGGACAGTGAACCAGGTCTAAAATAATCCCTGCCATTACAAGATAATAGTTGTCGAAGTGATTGGGCAAAACTGTGGTAAATGGAATACAATAAGCAAATGCAAGAATAATCACTTTGGGTCTAAAAAGAGATAGCAACACTTTGTAAGTTGTTATAACCTAGAAACTAGGCAAATCCAAACAAACTTAAAGGACATAAATAGATAATTGTTAAAATATGGAGAGGTTCAGAAAATAACCATAGAAAGCCTGAGCAACACTGAGCTTTGTAATTAGGGATTGGATTACAATGGAATAGAAGTTGCACTTCCATTCTCATGTTCAGTTACTGCTGAGCTTGTGGGTATGACTACTTTTTTAATACAAGAAGGGTTCAAATTATGCAGGAAATATTTGGATATATACATATTTATATTGACCACCATCAAGAAAAACAAGGACTGGGGATGATGGGAATATAATTGTCTTCAGGTTTCCATGTCATATACTATTCCGCTTCAGAAATATTTCACTAACACTTCATAAAAATCCTGCTAATCCATAGCAGCATTCTGTGTGCACCATGCAGACTCTGTTGTCCAGTCTTTTGCCCTGGAAGAACCCTTGAAATAATTTTCAGGTCTCAGAGAACTCCTGCATAAAAATTACTATATCTAGAGCTGACAGTACCTTAGCGTGATCAGTAAGTTGTAGATATAATAATTTTAAAAACTGTCAATGCTCTTCTAAGTAGACGATGAATTTTTAGCCAGTCTTTCTTGAAAAAAAAGATAGTTAAGCTTTGCTTAACCTTTCCTGAAATTACTTTTCATTTCTCTTTCATATTTTTTAAAAACTCATAAAGCAAACATAATAAATTTCTTAATTTTAGGTCAAACTTGAGATAAGCACACTCAGATGTCACCTTCAACTGAAATGAGATGATTTCTATCCTTGCTCTTAATGCTTATTAAACAAGAAAAAGTTTGCTCACACATGTAAGAAGTTGAAAACAGCAGCAAAATATTCTTTGCTTTCCTGTGAATGGCAGGATACTCTTCTTTCTCAGAAACCCAGAACTTGTCCAGGGGCTAGCCAGTAAATCTCATCTTGAGTGCATGATCACAGTGCAGCTCATAAAGTTCCTCCTCTTCTCTCAAAGTCAAGTTCTCTGGCTGAGCAGAAGATTCCGAGAAAGGGTCCCTCCTCCAGTCATACACTTGTGTTGAAAGGGAAGAGAAACACTGTTCAATTTTATTCTACAATTCTTCCAGGTGGTTTTCAATAAGACATGAGACTTCCTGATATACTTCCTCACTCTCAAGCCAAAGCAGCAGTGGAAGCATTTCAAGATTTCCTTTTGGCGCATGATTTTCCAAAGTTTCAGTTTCCTTTTAAATCCTAGAATCTTGTCACTTGAAGTTAAAACATTTTCTCCAGGGCCTTACAGAGATCTGTTTTATTGGTTCACATGATGAAAAATCTAAGTTAAGTAGGCTAGTTTTTGCAGCCATTCTTCATCTTCAAAGCACTTAGCAAAATCTGGCCTACTATTTTCTTGAAAGAACTCCCCCAATTCACCTTTCAGCTCAAGCACCCTGTTGAGGACGATTCCTCTGCTAAGCCACTGGATTTCTGTATGCAGCAGGAGAGTGGTGTTCTCTCTGTCCAGGTTTTCACACATTCTTGAGTGAATTGGTCTTAAAGCTACTAAATAACTTGTGTCCTGAATCCTTTTACTGACTGTGACTTTATTTTCAAAAGCTTTAATCCGTTTGTTTTGAGATTCCAATAGTCTTTTAAAATAAACACTTTTACGTGACATATGGCTGTGATTTGTAGTTAAGTGTATTTTCCATTTTGCTGGAGCAAGGCTATACTTCTAAGTTGTTTACAACGGAATAGGACAACTTGGATCACCAGCTTGGAATAGGTCAACTCGGTTTTACACTGTCTTGTAAAACCCATTGATAAGTAGCTTTCATTGTAAAGATATGGTCTGGCTGATTATTTTAGTCCTGCCCACTGCTTCTGTCTCCAGGAGCCAGAAGAGGCCAGTGGACTTCTTCTGGGGCAACAGGAGGCATTGGATCTCCGCTGCGGTCCTGAATCTTCTGATCACGGAGGGCGGTCAGTCATCGATGTGTGCACACCCAGCTGGCAGCTCTCCGCCTCAGGACCCTGCAGAGATGCCTGTATAGTAACCACCCTCCAAGATGGAATGTGCTGACAATGCACTTCCTCCGCCAGGGGCACTGCCTGCAGGAGGGCATATGCCTTCCAGCAGACAGCATCAGCCATGCTGCTTTGAGGGAACTACCTCGCTTTTACCAAGAGCAGTTGAGGGCATAGGATCCAGTATCATCCGGACTTGGTGCTCCTGTGCCAGAAACTGGTCCCCATCCTACAAGGATGGGTGTCGAGGGAGCTCGGGCATATGGAGGGATTTCACCTGATCGGCCAGGAGTACTCCTCAGACCCAGGTTTTGGGATACCACGCGGGAGAGGGTCCCGCATAACATGAGCCGTCTCACTAGGATGCCCACCGTGCGTTTCTTGTACGGGCTGCTCTTGCACACCCTTCATTTCCTTGCCTTCATCTGCTAACCAGACTCGCCATGGCAATCTGTTTTACCACCTGGCAGTGAGGGCATCCCCAGTGGAAATCCTTTACTCCAGGGGTCCTTCCCCTGCACACTGGGGACCAGGGGTGGAAGCTGTTGCATAGGGCAGCACCGTGCAACAGGTTTTAAAGCAGGTTCACTGGCAACCCTGTCTACCTGACCATTCTGTGGCCGGGAGGAGTCAGTGTTCCAGGCTTATATGGATTGTGAGAGGTTGCAGACCTGTGAGTATCTGAAGGGGCGGCTGCTTGGGTTCCAGCTGCACTTCAGTCCTGCGCTCCTCATATACGGACACCCGGTATGGAAGGGGGTGGGGTGCGAAGAGGATACACTGGTGGGCTACTCCTGGGCCTGGCCAAGATTGGCCCTATTCACAGGTCTAGGCAGTGAAAAGTCGAGGGCTCTGTCAGGGCTGGCTGCCTGCCCCTCTTCGGAAGATACAGTCGTGCCCAGTTGTCCTTGGAGAGGGCTCCAACTCCAGTTGTCCTTGGAGTGGGGGATTTCCAAGAGAGCCAGGCTCCCCCAGGGAATTGACTGCTTTATAGACAGTAATAATCATACAAACTACTTTAATTTGAATTTATTCACTCTTGTAAATACTTAATGTTTGCCTTTGTGTATTTGTTGTGTAAATAAACTTTCATAATTTTGTAAAAGAAGATGGACTTTTTTGTGTCAGTTGTTGCACTAGAGCAATGAAATGACTCAGAAGATTGTAAATCTTCATTATTAATCTTATCAGAATTGTCAGTAGACCTAGGCCTCGAATCCTCCTCTTCAAAAATCACCTCAAAGGACAGTCCTCAGCATGAAGATTTCCCTCCAATTTTCGACAATACTTGTAGTTTGTTGGCTCCCACAAGTCAGGCGGCACTGCAGAAAGGGAAGTCGGGGAGGTAATTCAGGTAGGAGAGGCTGACATCACAACCCATTGGGTGAGTCTATTCAATGCATGGAAAATGCACATCACGGTTCTCAACAGCCTGCCGTCCTACCCTCTGTGCAATACAAATCTCTCCATCAACCTATCGTCCTCCCAATAGAGCACTTACCAATTATCAGCCTACCGTTCTCCCAGCCACATAGTTCTCACCAATTATCAATGGTCTTCCCTATCTTGCGTTAGAAACTGAGAATGGACACAAGCAAATAAACACAGTCTTACTGTGTACTGCCGTACTGAACTGAGAGACCCCTAACGAGATTGCTTACAGGGCTGCCCAGTCACTGCCCACCACTGCAAGCACTAGCATTGCAGAATTCGAAAGATTATTTTTTTAAATCACGATCTCTCGCAGAATCCATAGCGACCTATAACGGAACCCCAGTTGAGAAGCCCTGCAATAGGCAGCCAACCAGCTCAAACAGGGCACCAGAGGATGAATAATAAACATCCAGCTCTGCCAACAATATCTACATGCTGAAAATAAATTCAAAATACATCCTTATTTGCATCATATCTGTCAGTAAGCACTTTCCCAAAGCAAGCGTTTCATGGCAATATCTAGTTGCTCATCAGTTAACCGCTTCGTTCATGCGATCAATCAGCTGTGGTCCAAAGTTCAAAGTAAATTTACTATGAAAATGTGCATACGTCTCCAAGTACTACCATAAGATTCACTGTCTTGCAGGTATTCACAGTAGAAGAAAGAAATACAAAATCAATGAAAAACTACATACTAACAAAAAGTGTCAAGCAACCAAAGTGCGTCAAAGCGTGCCAATAAAAACAACAAATAATAATAATAAAGATGTTTGTTACTAATACATAAATAAACAGTCCTACATTGATATGCAGGAACTGATGGGAAACTCAGCACCATCATCTATTTAGTGACACAGTACAGATTAGGCCTTTCCAGCCCTTTGAACTGTGCTGCCCTAGCAGCCCAACAACCCTGGTTAATGCTAACCTAATTACGGGACAACTGACAATGACCAGTTAACCCACCAGGTGCACCTCTGGACTGTGGGAGGAAACCACGGAAACCAGGGAAAACCCACACGTTCCACTGGGAAAGCACAAAGGCTCCCTGGAGATGGCGCTGGAAATGAACTCTGAACTCCAGAAACTCTGAGCTGCAATAGAATTAGGATAACCACTACACTACCCTTTGTGGAACTGGAATCAAGGTGTTATCCTCAAATGCACTGGCTCATGTTGATAGCACAGCAGACATATATGTCAGAAACACATTTTAAATTATTTTGTTGCTTTTTCTCTAAGCCACTGTGACAGGTAAGTATAGAGCAATTTTTAAACTTATTTTTCAAAGGCAGAGGTAAAATTTGCTGCAGAATTATTTCATCCTTTTTGATTAACTGTACCTACTCTTCAAAAACCTGAATTAATTTGGCTATCCTCTATTCATCTTTGTGAAGCACAATACTGGGAAGCAAGAAGTGCAGGTACTGTAGATGCTATTTTACATATAAACAGGGAATTACCAGCTCTAAAATCATTGTAGCTATAGAATGGATTTTGCATATTAAAGATATTACCAGATTAATGCAATTTGTCCCAATATTAGTGGGTTAGGGAAGAGTGAACTGGTCAGAATTCTTGGTAGTCCTGATATCAAAGCATAAACTAAAGGTAAAGTTATAAATTAGTATGAGTCTAATACCATAAAAAGTAATTGGCTTGCTGGAACTTACTGTCTGGCTTGATATAAGGAAGTACTTGTCATATGCAAAGCATATGGACTTTAAAATCAGGCACTCAATTCCATACATGCATCAAAGTCCAATTACTGCAACCCCCAACAACATGACTCAATTTCAAATGTAGATTTGAATTTTTTGACTTAGTGGCCACTTTATTAGATACACCTACTTGTAATGCAAATATCTAATCAGCCAATCATGTGGCAGCAACTCAAATGCATAAAAGTATGCAGACATGGTCAAGAGGGTCAGTTGTTGCTTAATCAGACACCAGAATGGGGAAGAAATGTGATCCAAGTTATTTGATTGTGGAGTGATTGTTGGTGCCAGATGGGGCAGTTTGAGTATCTCAGAAACTGCTAATCCCCAGGGATTTTCAGGCCAAACTGGCTAGAGTTTACAGAGAATCGTGTGAGAAACAAAAAACATTCAATGAACGATAACTCTGTGGATGAAAACATCTTGTTAATGAGAGTGGTTGGAGGAGAATGGCCAGACTGGTTCTAGCTCACAGGAAGGTGACAGTAATTCAAATCACCACGTGTTACTACAGTGGTGTGCAGAACAGCACCTCTGTACTCACATCACATTTAATCTTGAAGTGGATGGGCTACAGCAGGAGAAGACCATACTGGGTTCTAATCCTGAGGCTAATAGAAAGATCACTGAGTGTATACTGCCACAAATTCCCAACTATATAATTAAATAAGATTTAAGATATCAATGTGAACACCTACTTCAACAACTATTTCTGATTCTCATTGGATGAAGGTTATACATATTGTGT
Source organism: Hypanus sabinus (assembly GCF_030144855.1). NCBI lineage: Eukaryota > Metazoa > Chordata > Chondrichthyes > Myliobatiformes > Dasyatidae > Hypanus > Hypanus sabinus. The sequence continues at coordinate 143,255,474 of NC_082709.1, read as the reverse complement.
CTATGTGTGGATACATATCTCATAATAGCATCAATAATATACCCAGTTAAACCTGCCACGTAGGCAAGATGCTTACTAAAATGGTGTGTGTGTGTCTGTGTGTGTGTTAGTAACTTTGCTGATGATATGAAGATTGGTTGTGTTGTAGGTAATGTAGAAGACTAGCAAAGGATACAGAGGACTTTGATCAGCTGCAGGAATGGATGAGGAAATGGCAGATGGACTCTAACCCAGCTAAATGTGAAGTGTTACATCTTGGGAGATCAAATGTAAAGAGAGAGTCCACATTAACAGCAAGACCCTGAACGGTGCTGATGAGCAGCAAGCCCCTCAGAAGTGAAAAGGCAGGTCAATTGGGTGGTCAAGAACACCTTTGGCAATGCTGGTCTTTATGAGAAGAAACAGAGTTCAGGAGTTGGGATGTTATACTGCACCTTTATAAAACTCCAGTTAGACCTCATCTGAAATATTATATTCAGATCTGGTTGCCTAACTACAGGAAGGATGTTGAGGGTTTGGAGAGGGTGCAGAACAAGTTTACCAAGATTCTGACTGGATTACAGTGGCATGTGTACTAAGGAGTTAGGACAACCTTCCTTTGTTTTCTTCAAAGCAACAGTGGCTATGGGGAGATCTGATAGAAGTTTATAAGATTACAAGAGACAGAGAAGAGAAAACAGCCAGTCTCTTTTACCCGAGTTTAAAATATCCAACACCAGAGAATGCTTAAGGTGAGAAGGGAGTAAGTTTAAAGCTGATGTACAGATAGACACATAGAAACATAGAAATTAGGAGCAGGAGTAGGCCCTTCGGCCCTTCGAGCCTGCACCACCATTCAGTATGATCATGGCTGATCGTCCAACTCCTGCTTTCTCTCCATACCCCCGATCCCTTTAGCCACAAGGACCATATCTATGTACAATGTCCTGTGTATGTAAAAAAAACTCAAAATGGTTTTTTTTGGTTTGTTAAGAGTAGGAATGCTTCTTTGTCTGATAAGTGTTTCTCTCACAGTTGTTTTGCTTTATACTTGTTGATATGGTAATTGTATTCATTTGTTAATCAATGGGGAATGTTATTTTGTCTTGTGAGGCTGGGAACTTGGGGGAGGGGGTTTTTCACAGGCTTTTGGTGGAGAGTCGGGAGGAAGACGCCGAGGAAGGTGGACGTGCGCTGCACAGCTCGGAAGACCACCTGGCGTGGTCCTAGGTGCGAAGATGTGGAGAGTCGGGAGGAAGACACTGAGGAAGGTGGAAGTGCGCTGCACTGCTCGGAAGACCACCGGGCGTGGTCCTAGGTGCGAAGACGTGGAGGTCGGAGGCAGCGACGAGGGGTCAGATGGTTGATGGTTGAGCTCCAACGATGTGCACTAAACTGACTGAACTTTGATAGTTGGCATATTTTTGTTTTTTTCCCTTGCATATATATTGTATTGCCTAATACTCCGTTAATTTTAGTAAACTCTTTAAAGTGTATTTCATAACGGTATTGTTGTGGGTTTGTTGCGGTGTGCGGGCGCGAGGCATAAACTCGATTCTCACAGCACCTGCGTGTACGGGAGGTGGGGTTGGTGAGTGGCTGGATCTCCTTTTCCCCAGGGGTCAGCAACCTTTACCACTGAAAGAGCCATTTGGACCCGTTTCCCACAGAAAAGAAAACACTGGGAGCCGCAAAACCCGTTTGACATTTAAAATGAAATAACACTGCATACAACGTTTTTTTTGCCTTTATGCTATGTATAAACAAACTATAATGTGTTGCATTTATGAAATTGATGAACTCCTGCAGAGAAAACGAAATTACATTTCTGCATGCAACAAAAACATTTTGAACTCCGAAAAAAAGACGTTGGGTTGAAGGTTACTTTTAAGTAAAATACTCAATGTCTATTTGACTCCTTCTTGTATTTATGAAAAACGCCAAACTTAAATTTGCCGCCAGCAGCAAACCAAAAATAACGTCAGCCAGCTGTCAACCTGAAAAATAAAAGGACTATTTCACTGAACAATGAAAACATATGAATATACTTAAAATAATAGGCAATTAAAATATTTATCATACTTGGTCAGGTTGACTCACACCTGCCAATGCAGTCGTATTCAGTAGGGATGGATCGATGCTTAGGGGAGTGACTGGGAAGGATAATGTGTTTTTTTCCTCTCTGAACTCACAGAAGCGTTTCCCAAACGATGTTTGCATTGCGATCATTGCAGAATGTAAATACTCCGAATTTATCATGTCGTGACCTTGTTTGAACTCTCTCAAATTGGGGAAGTGAGACAATGTGCCTTTCTGTAAATCTCTGGCAAGCACTGTCAACTTGCGCTCGAATGCCAAAACATCCTCCAACATGTGCAGAGCTGTACCTCCTTTCCCCTGAAGAGCTGTGTTCAACGTGTTCAGGTGCGCTATCATGTCTACCATGAAGTGTAGCTTTTCCAGCCACTCTGGCTGTTCCAGCTCAGGAAAGGTGAGCCCTTTGCTGCACAGGAACGTTTTCACTTCTTCCAGACACGAGACAAAGCGTTTCAGCACCTCCCCTCTGGACAGCCAACGATAAAAACACGTTGTAGCGGTGTGCTACACGCAGTCAGTAAACTGCAGTCAAAGATAGCTTTATTCGAACTAAACAGCCTTGCTTTTAAGCCTCCCTCAACCCGCCCCCCATGGGCGCGGATGCTGCAAAAGACACGTACTCACAAACCCCTGTAGGCTATCTCCCTTAGCCTGAACGCTGGCTAATTGTGAGCCGGTTCGGATGTGTCAGGAAATGGGTCACCACAACGTCTTATTTAGATTGTACAAGATCACCATAATCTTCAAATTTAGAATTACATTTCAAAAACTAACAAACTAACATAAAATACATTTTAATTAAATACTGACCAATTATTTCCCAAAGCAACAGGGAGCCGCAGCACAGAGGTAAAAGAGTCGCATGTGGCTCCGGAGCCGCGGGTTGCCGAACCCCGCCCTAGACATATACCAGCCTGTTGGGCAAGTGTTACATCTAACTTCCTCTTAAATATAGCCAATGAACCGGCCTCAACTGTTTCCTGTGGCAGAGAATTCCACAGATTCACCACTCTCTGTGTGAAGAAGTTTTTCCTCATTTCAGTCCTAAAAGGCTTCCCCTTTATCCTTAAACTGTGACCCCTCGTTCTGGACTTCCCCAACATCGGAAACAATCTTCCTGCATCTAGCCTGTCCAATCACTTTAGAATTTTATACATTTCAATAAGATCCCCCCTCAATCTTCTAAATTCCAGTGAGTATAAGCCTAGTCAACACAGTCTTTCTTCATATGGAAGTCCTGCCATCCCAGGAATCAATCTGGTGAACCTTCTCTGTACTCCTTCTATGGCAAGAATGTCTTTCCTCAGATTAGGGGACCAAAACTGCACGCAATATTCTAGGTGCGGTCTCACCAAGGCCTTGTACAACTGCAGTAGAACCTCCCTGCTCCTGCACTCAAATCAAGTTTCTTTTTACACAGCAGGTGATGGGTGCTAGGAATGGATGGCCTTGGGTGGTGGTGAAGGCAAATACGACAGGGGTGTTCAACATGAGTATGCAGGAAATAGAAGGATAAGATTACTGTGTAGGTAGGAGGGAGTAGTTTGGCTGGGCATTTGATTACTAATTTAATTAGTTTGGCAGAACACTGAGAGCCACAGGGCGTGTTCCTGTGCTCTACTGTCCTATGTTCTATGCTCTATGAATTCTGTTTCACTAAGACTTGAATGTAACGGACAATTATCAAAATCCTTGCCTTCTGTAGGATTTGCTGTCAATAATCATTCATGGGACGAGACCCTAAAATAACAGTTTTCAGACAAAGGTTCAGCTGCATTCACTGACTTCAAAATACTGGTTAAATAAGGTCATACTTCCAGTTTCAAGCACCATTGCTGAATTGGTTAACTTATCCAGTGCACAGCCATAGACCTCATTTTGTTTGGGTTGAAACTTGAAAAAATCCTGCACCTGATCTTTATTTAAAAGATCACAATACAATTTCATTTATTATAAAATAATGATTGTATTTGGTTATAATGCTGTGAATGGCACACTACTCAACTTTTCACAAGCTAGTATGTTTTGATATTACAATTTTACATGCAAGCATAAGCACTTGGAAGTATCCTTTCTACTGAAAACACACATCCTGTAGCTGCTTGCTTCATACTTATTTCAAGTACTATTCTACTTTTTTGTGGGCAATCACAACTTCCTTGCTCCATGCAGTAGTTTCATTTTGAATTAGGGCTTACTTAACCTCATCAGTACTGTCACATTTCTATGATACATAATGTAACCTAGGTCACATAATCTTGCAGTATCTGACCTTGTGATTCCTGGCTACATTCCTACCCTGATCCACATTGGAACCCTGAATTATGTACAGTATGGTCAATGCATTTGGAAGACAGGTTATATGGATTTGCTGGCTGCTGCACAACTGCGGGCATCTTCTGCACGTGGGAACTCCGGTCAAGGCTGCACTTCTGACTTGCCAACAGTTTGGATTATACACCCTCCTGTAACCGAGGACTGACAACCTGCACAGAAGTTACCTTGCTAGCTTTTCAAATCACTCTGCTGATGCTGATCACCTCGTTCAGGAACAGCTACTTTCTTACAACCATCAAGTTCTTGAACCATCCTGCACAACCCTAACTCTGCCTCTGCAATGAAACACTATGGATTTCTTGTACTGCCATGGACTTGTTTCTGATTGTTTTTCTTACCACTAAAGTCTTATTGTTGCAGTCTTTTTTTTTCTCTTTCTATTTTCACTGTCTTTTATAACTTACTATAATTTATACATTTTATTTAGCACTACAATTTAAGCTTATTTCCCTTCTGCATCTCCAATTGGTCAAAATTTCCTCAGTCATTTTGAATTGATATCAACATCTCCTTCACAATTTCCATCAGCGCAGGTGCGTCACAAGACTGTGTGCTTAGCCCCCTGCTCTACTCAGCTTAGGCTGTGACTGTGTGGCTAAGCACAGCATTAATATACTTATGACTACGTGGCTAAGCACAGCTCCAATGTCACATTTCTGTTTGCTGACAACAGCACTGTCGTTGGCTATATCAAAGGTGGTGATGAATCATCATATAGGAGGAAGATAGAAAATCTGGCTGCATGGTGCCACAATAATAACCTCTTGCTCAATGTCAGCAAGCCAAGGATTTGATTATTGACTTCAAGAGGAGATTACCGGAAGTCCATGAACCAGTCCTTATCGGGGGTGGGGGGAATCAGAGGTGGAGAGGGTCAGCAACTTTAAATTCCCTGGTGTTATCACTTCACCGTACCTATCCTGAGCCCAGAACAGAAATATAATTATGAAGAAAACACAGCAACACCTCTACTTCTTTAGAAGCCTGCAAAGATTTGGCATGACTTGACAAACTGCCACAGATGTGTGGTGGAGAGTATTTTGACTGGCTGCATCTCAGCCTGGTATAAAAACACCAATGCCCTTGAATGCTCAAGAATTATATCGATTGATGAACATTGAATAGACTTTTCATTGCCCACATCGCCCAGAATCATTAGGCCAAGGCAAACAAATGAATGGAACCATCAAACAATTGAAGGATCATGAGAAAGGGTGTACCATGTCCTATGGCTCTTCCTGTGATCTAATGTAGCATCAGAGCAGACTAAAACAAGAAAACTAATCTAGGTCCATTCAATGTGGTAACAGGATGTCCTATGTCACTGCACAGTGCCCTAATCTCAGAGAGATATTAATATATACATTATGGCAGACAGTTTAGTTAGCTATTGAGTGAAGTTAACCCAAGCTGTCCAGTCTGCTTCTCAACAGGTTTCTGCCACTTGGAGTGACCCAAAAGGAGGAGGACACATCCCGATTCCTGATGAGTGGGTCTTGAGTAAGAAAGTGCATAAGGAACCACAAGCAGCTCAACGGGAAATCAAGTGTTGTTAATTGCCAACTCAGCTGTGAAAGTACAAGATACATGCCAGCCATTGCAAGTGGGATAAAATGGTACTGGACGATGACAACAAGTGCTGTGGTTAATTGCTAGCAGCTTCATGGCCACCATGCCTACCTTGTTGGGTTACAATAAGCAAATCACTAGCCAGCCAGAAAACTTCAAGCAAGTTGACAACTACTAAACATTATGAAGTTTATTCTAATATTACTTATTGTTGTTATATTTTTGCCAGTTTTCCCTACTCATAATGTGCCAGTGAGATAACTCCTAACGTATACTTGCAAGTATCATATGAATTTAGGCATTCATCCAGGTAATGCTAGAATAGTCATCTGTGCCTTTAAGTGGATATGGCGACGTTATTACGCACGCGCAGGATAGTGGGGAGGCCATTTTGTTTTCTGCTGCAGGAGCTGGTAGGGTGTTGGAATCAAGTTCCCCCCAGAGGTACTGGGCTGGGTGAGGAAAGGTGAGCATTAATTTACAATACCCATGTGAATTCGTCTATGCTTGTTGGCGAATCGAGAATATCAGTAATTTGACATGTTTTACATGTGGATGCTTTAGATTTTCACGAGTAAAGATCTCGACACTGGATAGCGTGGCTTGCGAAGTTCCTCACCAGCCAAGTAGGTCAGGCTTCCTGTAATTTAACTACCAGGCAATATCTTGTAAAGGTTATGCCAAAGTGTACCTTTTGTCTAACTTTATTGTATCATGACTGATTGTGCATGTAACAGCGTAACGTGAATGTTTAGTCTCAGTTTAGGGGTTCAGCACGTGTGTACTAAAGAGTAATAGACATCTTAGATGAAATGTATTCGCTTACATTTTTCGCTGCTGTGTATAAGATACAGGGTTGGGGGGGGAGTCTAATGTTGTCTGTATTGTGTTCCTTCAGAATTGCCACTACCATATCAGTACTGTATTAGTTTTGTGTGGTTTTCTTTGTATTTTTATTCTGCATATGCAATTGGTCGAGACACAAGCGTGTGGATCGAAGGTTAAACAGAGATTGTAACAGCAGGAACAGATTGTAAAGTCATTTGTTTTGTTTTAAGACCCTCTTTCTGGCACTTAAACATCTAAAACAGATAAAAGAAAATCCAAAAAAGCAGTTGTCCTGAGTGTGTACTTTTCCCTGGGCCACACACTTAAAATGATTATGCCCCACACATACTGGATCATTTATGTAAATATAATCAGTGCAATTTAGGGAATATCATATCTGACCCTAATCATGTCTTATCTTGGGATATCTCTATATCCATATATAATGTTCATGACAAAGCAATTAAATCTTTTCATGTGTCACTATAAAAGGCACCTTTTGCTTGAGTTCAAAAGGTACCATTTCAGTCTGGCATAGTTCATGCAATTACACTCTTCATTGGACTAACTGGGATAACAACTCTAGAATTTTCACTAATGATCAGAAAAATATTACAATTCAACAAAGCTCCTGTCAAGTAATAAGAAATAGTCTAAGTTCCTGGAACAGTAGTGTGTCCCACGAAATAATTCAGTCTTCCTCAACCGGAAGCTGTGGATGAATCTAGAATATGCTGAGGGCCATGTCAGTGGCGCTCAGATCTGATGACCAAGTAAAATAGAAGATGTACAGGTATGACCTCTAGAAAGCCAACTCATAACGCAAGTGGCAATTCCCAACCAAATCTGAATCACTGAGGGATGCTCAAGAGGTGTGGCAAGGCTTGAATGCTCTCAGCTGCTACAAAGTGAAGCCTAGTCACATACATAACACAAGGTTTTGCCCAGATGAGCTCAATGCCTTTTATGCTCGCTTTGACTGCCAAAACATAGAGACATCTTTAAGAACTCTCACAGTCCCTGATGACCCCGTGATTTCAATCCCTGAGGCTGACATGAGAAACAAAAAGCATCCAGACCTGACGGGGTACCTGGCCAAGAGCTGAAGACGTGTGCTATTCAACTGGCTGGAATGTTCACTGATATGTTTAACCTCTCACTTGGGCAGTCAAAGATAGCCACCTGCTTCTATCAGCTTTGAGTTATACCAGTGCCTAAGGAGAACACTGAAATCTGCCTCAATGACTATCATCCAGTAGCACTTATGTCCACTGTGACAAAGTGCTTTGAGAGGTCGGTGATGAAGCATATCAGCTCCTGCTTGAAGAGTGATTTGGATCTGTTCCAATTTTCCTACTGTCACAGCAGGTCAATATCAGATTACATTTCATTTGCTCTCCACTCAGCCCTGGAGATGCATATATCAGGATGCTCTTTATCGACTACAGCTCTGCATTCAATACTATCATTCTCTCAAAACTAATCAATAAGCTTCAAGACCTAGACCACAATACCTCCTTGTGCAACAGTGTCCTCAATTACCTCACTTGCAGAACCCCAGTCAGTTCAGATCGGCAATAACACCTTCTCCACAATCTCCATCAGGTGCACAATAAAGCCGTGTGCTTAGTATAAAGCGTGTAGAGCAGGGGGCTAAGTACAGCTCCAATGCCACATTCAAGTTTGCTGATGACACCGGAATTGTAAGCTGAATCCAAGGTGGTGACACAGCAACAACCTCTTACCCAATGTCAACAAAATCAAAGAGCTGATTATTGAATACAGGAAGAGGAAAGTAGAAGTCCTCATCAGGGGATCAGAGGTGGAGAGGGTTAGCAACTTTAAATTCCCCAGCATTATGATTCCAGAGAATCTGTCCTAGTTCCAGCATGTAACTGCTGTAACAAAGGCGGCGCTGTATTGTCTCCACTTTCTTAGAAGCTTATGCAGATTCAGCATTTCATCTAAAATCACAGACTAGTATGGGAACACTAATGGCCTTAAATGGAAAACACTACGAAGAGTAATTACTACAGCCTAGTCCGGGGGTCGGCAACCTGCGGCTCCCGAGCCATTTGTGGCTCTTTCACCTCTGTGCTGCGGCTCCCTGTGGCTTTGGGAAATAATTGGTCAGTATTTAATTAAAATGTATTTTATGTTAGTTTGTTAGCTTTTGAAATGTAATTCTAAATTTGAAGATTATGGTGATCTTGTACAATGTAAGTGTGGCGACACATTTTCTGACACATCCGAAACGGCTCTCAATTAGCCAGCATTCCGGCTAAGGGAGATTGCCTACGGGGGTTTGTGAGTACGTGTCTTTTGCAGCATCTGCGTCCATGGGGGCTGGGTTGAGGGAGGCTTAGAAGCAAGGCTGTTTAGTTCGAATAAAGTTATTCGACTGCAGTTTACTGACTGCGTGAGCACACCGCTGCAACGTGTTTTTATCGCTATTAATATACGTCACCACTGCCAATACCTGACACCCGCCAGTGCGCGATTTCTTTAATTTTTCGATCCAAGGTAAGCCAACTATGGAGAATTCTAAAAACAGAAAAGTGACTGAAGAAAACAGAACGTTTAATGATACGTGGACAGATTCATTTGCTTTCACTGTTGACGAGACTGGTTTACCGGTATGCTTAATATGCAATGAGAAACTAGCAAACAACAAAAAGTCAAATGTCGCAAGGCATTTCCAGAGTAAACACGCAGCCTTTGCTCAAAAATATCCGGATGGAGATGAGAGAAAAAAAGCCGTTTCGGAACTGATGCGGAAGGTTGATCTGAGCAAAAATCATTTCCAGAAATGGATGAAGTCAGGAAAATCAACGACATACGCCAGTTATATTGCCGCTCAGGAAATAGTCAGGCACGGGAAGCAGTTTACAGATGGTGAATATATAAAAGAATCTTTCATTAAGATTTCAGAACATCTATTCACGGACTTTAAAAACAAGAGTGAAATTGTGCAGAAAATCAGGGATATGCCCCTCTCTGCAAAGACTGTCAAAGACAGAACCATAAAAATGGCAGAAGACATCACAAGACAGCAAATTAAAGACATCAATTCAGCTGTGGCCTACTCGATTGCCTGTGACGAGTCTAAAGACAAAGGCGATATTGAACAAATAGCGTTGTTCTGCCGGTATGTAAACTCTGCCGGGCCACAGGAAGAACTGATTGAGTTGATACCTCTAAAAGACCAAACACGGGGGGAGGACATCTGTGAGGCTGTCTTGAATTGTTTAAGAGCCAAAGGAATAAAGACCACCCATCTGGTGTCAGTAGCTACTGATGGGGCTCCGAATATGACGGGAACGCACAAGGGATTTGTGGCTTTACTGCAGAAGTCGCTGGACAGAAAGCTGCTGACTTTTCACTGCATCTTGCACCAAGAGGCACTGTGCGCTCAAACATTTCCTCCGGAATGCACAGAAGTAATGGATGTTGTCATTCAGATTGTCAATAAAATAATGGCAAAAAGTTTAAATCACCGTCAATTCCGTTTGTTACTGGACGAGATGGAAAGCGCATATTCTGATCTCCTGCTGCACAACAAAGTCCGGTGGCTGTCCAAAGGGGAGGTGCTGAAACGCTTTGTCGCGTGTCTGGAAGAAGTGAAAACTTTCCTGGGCAGCAAAGGGCTCAACTTTCCTGAGCTGGAACAGCCAGAGTGGCTGGAAAAGCTACACTTCATGGTAGACATGACAGCGCACCTGAACACGCTGAACACAGCTCTTCAGGGGAAAGGACGCACAGCCCTGCACATGTTGGAGGATGTCTTGGCATTCGAGCGCAAGTTGACAGTGCTTGCCAGAGATTTACAGAAAGGCACTTTGTCTCACTTCCCCAATTTGAGAGAGTTCAAACAAGGTCACGACATGATAATTTCGGAGTATTTACATTCTGCAATCATCGCAATGCAAACATCGTTTGGGAAACGCTTCTGTGAGTTCAGAGAGGAAAAAAACACATTATCCTTCCCGGTCACTCCCTTAAGCATCGATCCTTCCCTACTGAATACGACTGCATTGGCAGGTGTGAGTCAACCTGATCTTGAGATGGAACTGGCCGACATAGCCGACAAAGACATATGGGTGTCCAAGTTTAGACGCTTGACAGCAGACCTTGAAGATGTTGCCCGTCAGAAGGCCGTTCTTGCTCAGAATCACAAATGGAGTGATATTGAAAACCTTCCAAATCCGGACCAGCTTGTGTTTGAAACATGGAATGCTGTGCCCGACATTTATGTAAACATGAAAAAGTATGCGCTTGGAGTCCTGTCGATCTTTGGATCCACATATGTATGTGAGCAGGTGTTCTCCAACATGAACTTTATTAAAAACAAACATCGCGCATGCTTCACAGATGACAGCTTGCGATCCTGTGTAAAGATGAAGGTGACGTCATACAGCCCTGATGTGCAGACGCTGTGCGCTGAGGTCCAGGAGCAGAAATCCCATTAACCAAGTATGATAAATATTTTAATTGCCTATTATTTTATGTATATTCATATTTTTTCATTGTTCAGTGAAATAGTCCTTTTATTTTTCAGGCTGACAGCTGGCTGATGATATTTTTGGTTTGCTGCTGGCGGAAAATTTAAGTTCGGCGTTTTTCATAAATACAAGAAGGACTCAAATAGACATTGAGTATTTTACTTAAAAGTAACTTTCAACCCAACGTCTTTTTTTCGGAGTTCAAAATGTTTTTGTTGCATGCAGAAATGTAATTTCGTTTTCTCTGCAGGAGTTCATCAATTTCATAAATGCAACACATTATAGTTTGTTTATACATAGCATAAAGGCAAAAAAAACGTTGTATGCAGTGTTATTTCATTTTAAATGTCAAACGGGTTTTGCGGCTCCCAGTGTTTTCTTTTCTGTGGGAAACGGGTCCAAGTGGTTCTTTCAGTGGTAAAGGTTGCTGACCCCTGGCCTAGTCCATCACAGGTAAAGCCCTCCCAACACCTGGCACATTTACAAAGAGCACTGTCACAGGAAAGCAACATCTAGAAGTTTTCTGACGACTCTGCCATAGTTGGATGCATCAGCAAGAGAGATAAGGCTGAGTACAGGGCTACAGTGGGAAACTTTGTCACATGGTGCGAGCAGAATCATCGCATAATGTGAAAAACAGTAAGGAGCTGGTGGTGGACCTGAGGAGGGCTAAGGTACCAGTGACCCCTGTTTCCATCCAAGGGGTCAGTGTGGACATGGTGGAGGATTACAAATACCTGGGGATACGAATTGACAATAAACTGGACTGGTCAAACAACACTGAGGCTGTCTACAAGAAGGGTCAGAGCTGTCTCTATTTCCTGAGGAGACTGAGGTCCTTTACCATCTGCCAGATGATGCTGAGGATGTTCTACGAGTCTGTGGTGGCCAGTGCTATCATGTTTGCTGTTGTGTGCTGGGGCAGTAGGCTGAGGGTAGCAGACACCAACAGAATCAACAAACCCATTCGTAAGGTCAGTGATGTTGTGGGGGTGGACTCTCTGATGGTGGTGTCTGAAAAGAGGATGCTGTCCAAATTGCATGCCATCTTGGACAATGTCTCCCATCCACTCCATAAAGTACTGGTTAAGCACAGGAGTACATTCAGCCAGAGACTCATTCCACCGAGATGTAACACTGAGTGTCATAGGAAGTCATTCCTGTCTGTGGCCATCAAACTTTACAACTCCTCCCTCAGAATGTCAGACACCCTGAGCCAATAGGCTGGTCCTGAACTTATTTCCACTTGGCATAATTTACTTATTATTATTTAATTATTTATGGTTTTATATTGCTATATTTCTACACTATTCTTGGTTGGTGCGACTGTAACGAAACCCAATTTCCCTCGGGATCAATAAAGTATGTCTGTCTGTCTGTCATCAAGGACCCTCACCATCCAGGCCATTCTCTCTTTTCACTTCTGCCATCAATTCCCACACCACCAGGTTCAGGGACAGTTATTACCACTCAGCCATCAGACTCCTGAACCAGAGGTCACTCATCTCAGCACTGAAACGATTCCACAATCTATGGCCTCGCTTTTAAGAACACTGCGGCTATATTCTCAATATTTATTGCTTGCTTGCTTGTTCGTTTGTTTGTTTAAGTATTTGCACAGTTTGTTATTTTTTCCACATCAGTTGTTTGTTGTGTGCAGTTTTCCATTTAATCTGTTGTGTTTCTTTCTATACTATGAATATCCACAAGAAAATGAATCTCGGGGTAATATATGGTGACATAAATGTACTTTGATAATAAATTTACTTTGAACATACTCTAAAAGTACTCTCAAGATTTTGTTACCTAAATCAGGAATTCATTGTCTGCGTTGAAAAAAATCTTAGCACTGAAGTTCTCCTTCAGACATCTGTCCCAACTTTGTTTTCCACTAGCATGAACCAGCAACTCTTCGACCTGCAATTTCATTTGAAACCATATTCCAAATTTTTCTTTATATAACATGCTTCAACAAATTTCTTCTCATTCACCTTTTGGTACAAGTTTTTTTCCCTTCTCTTATAACTCAATCTGCTGATGTTAGTGGTCAGTTTTGTGGTTCTAGGCTGAATTGGTTCCAGGACTGAATTGTTTTATAGATTGAAATATAAATCACATGTTTCAGGCCACAAAGAACTCCAGAGTAAATACCAGACCTTTGAAACTTTCTTTGTGATTGCAGTTATAAACATTTGAAATGCAGTCAGTCACAAATTTCTGGCCCAAACTAGTACGACTCTGTGATAAGCTGGCTCCACATCTGAAGGTAACAAGTTACTTTTTGTCACATTATAGCATGATTTGCTGTTCACAACAGTGAAAGACATGATTCTATGCTTTTCTCCTATCTCTTGAAAGCTGAACATAAGAAAATAGAAGAAGAAGACCTGCGTTGCCATTCAAAACAGCTGATCTACTCCACACCTCAAGACCATAAGACCATAAAACATAGGAGCAGAATTTTTTAGGGCATCTGGCCCATCGAGTCTGCTCCACCGTTCAATCGTGGCTGATCCTTTTTTCTATCTCCTTCTCAACCCCAATTCCCAGGCTTCTCCCCATAACCTTTGATGCCATGTCCAACCAAAACCTATCAATCTCTGCCTCCACAGCTGCATGTGGCAACAAGTTCCACAAATTCACCACTCTTTGGCTAAAGAAATTTCTCCACAATTTTGAAAGGGTGCCCCTCTATCCTGAGGCTGTGCCTTCTTGTCCTGGACTCTCCCACCGTAGGAAACATCCTTTCCACATCTACTCTGTCTAGACCTTTCAACATTCAAAAGGTTTCAATGTGATCCCTCCTCATCCTTCTGAATTCCAGCAAATATTGACCCCAAACCACTCCTGGAATCATCCTGGTGAACCTCTTCTGGACCCTCTCCAATGCCAGCACATCTTTCCTAAGATGAGGGGCCCAAAGCTGTTCACAATAATCAAGGTGAGGCCTCACCAGTGCCTTATAAAGCCTCAGCATCACATCCTTGCTCTTGTATTCTAGACTTCCTGAAATGAATGCTAACATGGCATTTGCCTTCCTCACCACTGTCTCAACCTGCTAGTTAACCTTCAGGGTGTTCTGCACAAAGACTCCCAAGTCCTTCTGCATCTCAGATTCCTGGATTTTCTCCCCATTTAGAAAATAGTCCACCAAAATAGAAAACTATTAGAAAATAGTTCTACTACCAAAGAGCATGACCATGCATTTTCCAACTTCGCATTTCATTTGCCACTCTCTTACCTGTTTCCTCAACACTACCTGCCCCTCCACTAATTTTCATCTGATCTGCAAGCTTGGCAACATAGCCATCTATTCCATCGTCTAAACACTGACTCCTGCGGAACACACACTGTTAACTTGGTAAGCAGCCTCATGTGTGACACCTTGTCAAAGGTCTTCTGAACGTCCAAATACACAACATCCACTGCATCCCCTTTTTCTATCCTACTTGTAATCTCCTCAAAGAATTCCAACAGGTTTGTCAGGCAGGATTTTCCCTGAAGCAAAACTATGCTGACTTTGTACTATCTTGTCCTGTGTCACCAAGTACTCCATCACTTCATCCTTAACAATTGACTCTAACAACTTCCCAACCACTGAGGTCAGGCTAACTGGTCTATAAGTTCCTTTCTGCTGCCTTCCATCTTTCCCCTTGTATGCCAGCTCCCCATATCCTTCGGTACCTTAATCTTCTAAAAATATCCAACACATGTTTCAACAGATGTTTCAATACATAGAATAACCAAATTCTGTATACCCTAGGAATCTAACATTAAAATAGAAATGCTAAATAATTTACCAGGTTGATCAGCAGGAAATTGCTTTAGATCAGGAAATTGCTTTAGATCAATGACATAATTAACTAATAGTTAACTATGTACAAAGGCACAGAAGGAGGTTAAATGAAAGTAAAACTCTAGGGTAAATGGGAAAAGAGAAGTTATTCCAACAGTTGCTTCCAGAAAGGTTGGGGAGCTGTAATTACAATTGGAACTTCTTATTTTGAAGGCTGTAAAAAAAATGAAATGTTATTTCTCTAGTTTCAATGAAAGCCAGGGATAGAGGTCAGAATATGTATGGGGCAGGTAATCATAATGTTGAGTGAACTAGAATGAATGGAAATGTTCCAAAAAGCAATCATCTAATCTGTGTTGGTCTTCCCAAGGTGAAATAGAATGGATTGTGAAAAGTTAATGCAGTAAGCTATCTTGATGAGAGTGCAAGAACAAGTCCTCCCCAGGTGACAACAGAATTCCATTCTTGTGAAGTTTGTAACCCAAAAGCTGAAATGTGAAGGAGTTCCTACACAGCAGAAAATGATGGAGCCCACAACAGCCAGCAAATCCTCCATGCCAGCTTTCCAAATGCTAAATCATTTGTATGGGCTGTACACAAGTTGGCGTTCATAAGTTAGTGAGGACCTGCACATTGAAGTTCATCTAACAAAGTGCTCAGGACAATGAAAAGGAGATAAATGGCAGGTATCACATCCTCTTCAATGTCACAGGAAGGGACCAATGTGTCACTTCAAGAATGATATTTTCTAAGTGTTGAAAGAGCTGTGGTGGGTTAGTAGAGGAGATGTGCTTGTTGTCAGCATTAGAATCGAAATTAGAATCAGATTTATTATTATGACGTGTGATTTACTATTTTGCAGTACCAGTATAGTGCATAGACATAAATAGCTCTAAATTACAAAATACAAATGTCAAAAAGGAGGGAATAATGAGGTAGTGTTCATGGATTCCTGGCCATTCAGAAATCTGATGGTGGTTTATTGAATAGGTAGTCTAGTGGGGTGGGAGATGAAGTAAGGGGTAGCTATCATGTTCTGGAAATTGGTGGAATGGACGAGCAAAAATTAGGACAACACATAGTTGGAAGACCTTTTAGCTATGGAAGAGGTGAATCTTCACGTGAGGAAATAGAAAAATACACCAAAATCACTCTTATTAAATGAGAATGTTAAATTTTATTATGTTTGATCAGGACCCTTTGTGGTGAAGTCATTAACATCAATCTCATTTTATATGACCAGTCCTAAGATAAGCTCTGGAGTGTGGTCACCATAGATGAACAATTTCCTGTTGGCAATGAAGATTAATTTCACTCTTGTGGGAAGTTTGTTGGAGGCAAGTTGCAACATAACAGCAAGAAAGATTAAGAAAAGTTTGGGATATTGATGCAGCTTTATGTAACATGTGATAATGGTTCTGTGGTACATTTATTATCACAGCTTCTGTGCCAGAATGGAACAAGGTTACCTTAGAGACAAATTTCTGTAGGCAACAGAACTTGGGGTGGATATTTTTCAGTCCTCCACAAATGATGGAGCTGAAGACTTTGGTGAAGATGTAAAAGGCCGGAGTAGCTTTTGCTGCTCCTTCAATTTGCTTTTATTGGTGCTAATGTTGAGGGTGAAGGAGATAATTCCAATAATGAACTAAAGTCAAATGACTAGCTTTCAAAAACCACAAGCTTTAGTGACTGGCATGAACCCAGTTAATGGACAGTTTTTCTTTGGATTCCCACTGACTTTAGTTTCACTAACATGAATGTTAAAGTAGAAGACAAACAACCTAGCATCACCCCAGGTGCCATGTTCAACTTATTGTCCCACTAATTTCTCTGGTAGCATCACGATTTACTTTAAGTATCGCATTGTCATTAAATCCTCACTATGCTGTATGCTGAATGCTTTCAGTCTGCAGAAGCGACCTACAAAATATAAAGGATATTCCATATTGAAATCTACTTTGCCTTTAAGAGATCTGCCATTTACTTTTGCTAATCTATTCCTTCTCAAGCCTTTTAAATACAAGCTTGAACAACAGAATTATTTATTGATTTAGTCATTAAAGTGTGTTTAATGTACATAATGTTTCACAAATAAAAGACTCAATCCTTCTGCATTCTGAGCATTTATGATATAGGATATAGAATAGTACAGCACATTACAGGCCCTTCAGCCCACAATATTGTGCTGACCCTCAAACACTGCCTCACATATAACCCCCCACCTTAAATTCCTCCATTTACCTGTCTAGTAGTCTTTTAAACTTCACTAGTGTGTCTGCCTCCACCACTGAATGAGGCAGTGCATTCCACGCACCAACCACTCTCTGAGGAAAAACCTTCCTCTAATATCCCCCTTGAACTTCCCTCCCCTTAAGAGGATGTGATACACATCCTCTTTCTTTTTGCCATTCTACCCAAAGTGCAAATAAAAAGCAAAGTTGGTATCAATTGAAGAGAGACCACTTACTTTACTAAACCAACATAACTGGCAGAAAAATGGCACAGATAAGCCACTTAATGAAATGTCATCCGACTAGTGGATATTTATATTTTTTCCTTTGCAACCTTCCTTGCTCATTGGTACCTAAAGTTGACAACAATGAAGAAAGTGAAAAATCTAAACACAAAAGTGTCTGGAGATTGTATTGGCAGAGCACGTTAATAACAAAGCATTTAAATTATTTTTACCTGTGCCAGAGAGTTGTACTTCCGAAATAACCATATCACAAGAAGCATAAAGAGGCTAAGTAAAAACAACACAATTATTAGAATATATTCTCCTTTGCATCACAACAATTCACAAATCTTATCCAGCATGCAGCTAAATGGTACAGATTATAAAGGTCCTTGGTTTAGTACCTGTGACTGTGAGATCTCAAGAGCTACAAAAGTGGTTACTTTAAGTGACTCAGTGTCCTTGACCTAGGCACAGAATGTCTAAGAACGCAGCAAGCTGCATCAACAATGTAAATGGTCTTTTTTTTCCCTTCTCAAAACTTTCCGGCTCATAGAAATTTGTCTCCATCTTATACCTGTTTCAGAATAGTCAAAGAGTCACACAACAGAGAAACAAATCCTTAGGCGAAGCACAACCATGTCGACCTTTCTGCCCATCGACACTATCCCCTTTTCCCACATTAGATCGGTATCACTCTCTGTCTTGATTAAAGTACCTGTCTAATTATCTCCAAAGTGTAGCGAGTGTACTTCGTTCCACAACCTCCTCTGCAACAAATTTCAGCTTTCATCACTCTCTGGGTAAAAAACTCTCCTCTTAAATCTCCTTTCAGGCTGCTTCCTCTCCTCACTTCAAACCTGTGCTTTTTTTTTTATATACCCCTTCCAGATAAAAAATTTTGACTATCTATCTTATTTATACCTCTCATACATATTCTATACTTTTATTAGGTCACCCTTAGCCACCTGTGCTCCAGGAAAACAAGCCCAGCTAACCAATTTCTCCTCACAACTTAAGTCTCCAAACTGTGCAGTATCTTGTGTATCTCCTCTGCTCTACCTTCAGATAGCTACATCCTTTCTATGCTGTTGTGTAGGAAGGATGTGGTTGTGCTATAGATAGAGCAGAGGACACTCCAGACAGAAATACTCGAATATAGTCTAACATGCATTTTGTAACCCTTTCACATTCAAGGTTCAAAGTACATTTATTATCAATGTATGTATACAGCCCTGAGATTCATCTTCCCCAAAGACAGCTGCAAAACAAAAGAAACTATGGAACCTATTCAAATAAAAACATCAAAACCCCCCACAAAAAAAAGAATAGCGTATGTAACATGCTGTAATGGCTTCTCTGTAATGTTTCACTACTAAGGCTAATGAAATGGCTTCGCTGTTATGTTCACTGCTGAGGAAATGGTTTCTCTGTGGCAGCAATGTTTGGGTTATGGCTGGAGATAAGAGGACTGTGGTATGCATGCTAGCCAATCTGGATTTTGTTGCCCTGTCTTCTGAATCTGGAAGGCTTTTGCTGGGGAAAGATGAGGAAAGAAGACACGAATGGAAAAATTTGGTAGACTGCCGGATGGGGTGGACTCAGAGCGAGGGTCTGAAGGGCAGAGATGATCAGAGGAGGTCAATGGTGAACGATTGACTTATCAGTGAGCTCCAACTTTGCGCAACAGACTTTTTAATAAGATTGGGCCCTTTTTTTCTTATATTTCATTTCTCTACCAACCATATAGACAAAGTAAGAATTATAAAGCTTAATCATTTAATCGCGTAATGAGTACTGTTTGTTATTTTGTGGTACTGATTTGTAACAGGGGACACATCACACAGCATCCACCCAAACGAGATTTCTTAAGTTTGGCTGGGCCAGGGGTTATCAACCCCTATATTAAGTCACTAGCTGAAGTGAGAGTTACACGTAAATGGCAAAAAAAAACAAGCAAAAACTACAGAATATTAAACACAAAATTAAGAGTCCAGGTAGATTCAGTTCAGTTCAATTTAGCGCTATGTTGTTCGTTATCTGCAAGCCGCTCCAATCAAAATCGCACCAAATAGCAACAAAAGGAGCAACCAGAAACACATCATTCCGTGAACTACAGAGTCCAATCCACATTGATTAAACCTTGCCCAAGACCAAGAACTCCAGCAACATCCTCCAACAGCACTGAGGGATAGAGAGACCATGCAAACACTTTGAGAGCAGCGAGGAAGAGAAAGACAGACCATCACACACAGACACCTTCCTCTGGCAGCAGCAAGCAAGAGGGTGGTAGATGGCGCTGAATTGCCGCTCGCCTTCCACACTCGCCTCAATGATTTCAATCTTCCCTGATGTTTTAATTGGCAAGATCAGCAAGTAATGTCATCGATCGTGGGCTATCCGCAACCAAGACTGCGTGCTTTGCTTGAACCACAGCAAAGTGCCAGATTGCTCAATTGGCTCAAAAACACACAACAAAAAAAGTACAAATGTTTGTAGATCATGGCCTCCAATAGTAGCAGAACCACATTTGAAAGAAAAAGACAAAAAAGAAATGAAATAAGTATTTTCGTGAACTGTCTGGAAGATGTCGCCCTTGGTCGTGTTATTCTCTGGCGCCATCTTATTCCGAAAGAACATAACATCCCAACGTCTGTATTCTATGCCCCAATCCTTGAAGGCAAGCATACCATATGTCTTCTTTGTTACCCTATCTACCCATATTGCCGCTTTTACAGAACTGTGGACTTGAAACTCAAGATCCCTTTGTTCATTCTTAGTGCCCTACCATTTACTGTATATACCTTAACCCTATATGACTTCCAAAAACGCATCAATTACCTCCCACTTGCTGGGACTAATTTCCATTTATCCATTGTCCGCCATCTGATCTGTACCCTTAAACAACTGGACTGGTTTTTCACAAGTGTCCCAATTTCCATGCCATTTGCAAATTTACTAATTATTCCTCCTACATTCACATCCAATATATATAGCTCAAATAATAAGGGTACCAGCACCAATCCCTGCGGCACACACTGACTGCAGATTTCTAATCAGAAAGGCAACTTTTCAACTCCATCATCTACATCCTAACAAGAAGCATAGCTTAGATCCAAATAGCCAGCACATGCTGTACCCCAAAGTACCTTAACCTTACCATCCTCATTGGGTGATCAGAGGTGGAGAGGGTCAGCAACTTTAATTTCCACAGTGTTACCATCTATTTATTTACTTTGAGAAATGCAACACAGATGTAAAGGGGGTTTCTTTTTTTTCTTTGTTACTGTTGGGAAAGGGTTTCCTTTTGTTAACTAGCAGGAATGCTAATTTACTGATAACGAGAATGGTATTCCTTTGTAAACCAAATGGGGATTAATGTTCTTTCTTCTGAGTCTGTAAGCTTTTGTTGACGGGCTTTTGGGCAGATCGGCGCGAGGGGGTCGAGAGAGAGGACGCAATGCTCTAAGCTGGACAAGGATCGGACCCCAAAGGGGGGTCCGAGGCCGGGAGATTCTCCGGGGGGGGGGGATGAAGCTAGATGTGCTTGGTTGACCACTCGGAGGGTCCTGAGCTGTTTGGAGAGTCGAGAAGTTCGGAGGGTCCTGAGCTGCGAGTCGAGGAGTTCGGAGGGGATCGAATGGTGGCCAGAACACTTCAGAAATTGAGCTCCAACGGCTGTGCACGAAGTGGTTTGGACTTTGATAAGTTTGGCGCCTTTTCTTTAATTTTCTCTTCATATATACTGTATCGTTATTAATCACTTAGTTATAGTAACCTTTATAAATTGTACTCATTTAATCGCATATGGTGTACTGTCTGTTTTTGGGCGAGGCGGGGACATCACACAGCATCCACACCAGCTGATTACCCAGTTTGGCGGGGCCGAAGGCTGCTCCCCCTAGACGAGAACAAGCTGAGCGAGCCTGAGGCGACTCAGGGAGTTACACAGAAAAAACCCTTCGACTCATTGAGTCAATGCCAAACCATTTCAACTGCCTGCTCCCAACAACCTGTACCAGGACCACAGCTCTCCATATCCCTACTATCCATGTACCTATCTGAACATATGTTAAACATTGAAATCAAGCTTGCATGAATTTACCCTATCTATACCCATCAAGATTTTGTAAAACTCTACCAAATCTCCTCTCAATCTTTTACATCCTAAAGAATGCAATCCTAACCTATTCAACCTTTCCTTGAAAGTCAGGTCCTCAAAACTTGGCAACATCCTTGTAAATTTTCTCAGCATCTTTCCTGTAGGTAGGTGACCCAAACTGCACAGAATAACTCCAAATTGCGCCTTACCACTGTCTTATACAACTTCAACACAACATCCCATCGCAATACATTGATTAATGAAGGCAAATGTGCCAAAAGCTTTCTTTACAACCCTATCAACCCGTGACGCCACTTTCAACGAATTATGTACCTGTCTTCACAGATCCCTTGTTCTACCACACTCCTCAGTGCCCTACCGTTCACTGTGTAAGACCTACCCTGGTTGGCTCGACTGATGTGTAAAATTTCACGCTTGCCTGCATTAAATTCCATCTGCTATTTTCCAGCCCATTTCTCCAGTTGATTTCAGAGGATCTGTCCTGGGTCCAGAATGCAAGTCCAATTACAAAGAAAGCACAGCAGCAACTTTACTTCCTGAGCAGTCTGCAGTTTGGCATGATATCTAAAACTCTGACAAACTTCCATATAGATGTGTGATGGAGAGTATATTGACTGGCTGCATCACATCCTGGTAAAGAAAAACCAATGCCTTTGAATGGAAAATCCTACAAAAGGATGTGAATATAGGCCAGTTCATCATGGATAAAGCCCTCCCCACCACTGAGCACATCCATACAGAGCGTTGTTGCAGGAAAGCAGCATCCATCATCAGGGGCCCTTACCACCCAGGTCATGCTCTCTTCTCACTGCTGCCATCAGGAAGAAGGTACAGGAGTCTCAGGACTCACACCACCAGGTTCAGGAACAGTTATTACACCTCAGCCATCATGCTCGTGAACCAAAGGGGATAACTTCACTTGTCCCAGCGATGAAATGTTTCCACAATCCATTGAACTTTCAAGTACTTTTCATCTCAGGTTCTTGATATTTATTGTTATTTCTTTCTTTTTGCATTTGCACAGTTTGTTGTCTTTTGTACATTGGCTGTCCACCCTGTCAGTGTGGTCTTTCATTCTATTATGGCTATTGGATTTATTAGGTATGCCCAAAAGAAAATGAATCTCAGGGTTGTATATGGTGACATATATATATTTTGATAATAAATTTACTTTGAAGTTTGAACTTAACCTTCTTGGCCATATGGTACTTTGTCAAATGCCTTAATAAAGTCCTATGCCTTCATCAATCTTAATGACCTCCTCAAAAAACTCACATTAGTGAGACAGGGGATTCCATGCAAGCTGTAATCTTAACCAATGGATCTGTAAGAGAATGAATGGCTCTACAAAAGACCTATTGCTGTAGAAACAGATAGATGCCCAACTAAAAGCAACTAACTCACTGCTAACCAGGGATCCATACACAGGATCCTTCTGAGTGAATTGCCAAGCTATCCACTCAATAAAGTTACTTCAAGGGGTCCAGTTTCCTCTTAATCATCTCCTATTAATATTAGGGTTTTGGTTTTCTGCAAGCACAATTGAGTCACACATATACAACATAAATGTCAAAATATAACAAGAGAATTTTGATTAATCAGAGATTATGAAATGAAACAAAACTTACCATCCAATGAGAGAGAAAGCAGCAGAAGCCCGCTTCACTGCAATGATGATGACCTGCAGATAGTAGGAATTTTATTAAGTTTTTTTCATCAATTTAACTTTTGGCATCCAAGTGTGCTATGCAGTAGGCAATTCAATTTTAAGCTTTTATTTTTTTCAAAATTTCAAAATGCAAAACTGGGCTGAGAAGTGGCAGATGGAGTTCAACCGAGATAAGTGTGAAGTGGTTCATTTTGGTAGGTCAAATATGATGCCGGAATATAGTATTAATGGTAAGACTCTTGGCAGTGTGGAGGATCAGAGGGATCTTGGGGTCTGAGTCCATAGGAGTCTCAAAGCAGCTACGCAGGTTGATTCTGTGGTTAAGAAGGCGTATGGTGTATTGGCCTTCATCAATCGTGGAATTGAATTTAAGAGATGAAGGGTAATGTTGCAGCTACGTAGGACCCTGGTCAGACCCCACTTGGAGTACTGTGCTCAGTTCTGGTCGCCTAACTACAGGAAGAATGTGGAAGCCATACAAAGGGTGCCGAGGAGATTTACAAGGATGTTACCTGGATTGGTGAGCATGCCTTATGAGAATAGGTTGAGTGAACTCTGCCTTTTCTCCTTGGAGCAACAGAGGATGTGAGGTGACCTTGATAGAGGTGTGTATGTTGATGACAGGCATTGATCGTGTGGATAGTCAGAGGCTTTTTCCCAGGGCTGAAATGATTGCCACAAGAGGACAGAGGTTTAAGGTGCTGGGGAGTAGGTACAGAGGAGATGTCAGGGTAAGTTTTTTTACTCAGAGAGTGGTGAATGCATGGAATGGGCTGCCGGCAACGGTGGTGGAGGCGGATACGATAGGGTCTTTTATGAGACTTTTGGATAGGTTCATGGAGCTTAGAAAAATAGAGGGCTAAGTGTAAGCCTAGTAATTTCTAAGCTAGGGACATTTTCGGCACAACTTTGTGGGCCGAAAGGCCTGTATTGTGCTGTAGGTTTTCTATATTTCTATAGGTGTGTGGTGGAGAGTATACTGACTGGTTGTCTCATGGCCTGGTATGGAAACACCAAAGCCCCTGAATGGAAATGCTCAAAAGATAGTGGATACAGGCCATTCCACCACAGGAAAAGCCCTCCCCACTATTGAGCACTTCCACAAGGAAGTGAAATGCATTATGCATCGTCAAGGACCCCCACCATCCAGGCCATCTTCACTTTTTGCTGCTGCCACGAGAAAGGAGGTGCAGGAACCTCAGGTTCCACACAACCAGGAACAGTTATTTCTCACTTTTAAGGATTCTACAACTCATCTTCTCTATATTTATTGCTTATTTATTTATTATTATTTTCTTTTTCTTTTTGTATTTGCAGAGTTTGTTCTCTTTTCCACATTGGTTGTTTGTCAATCTTTGTTTATAAGTAATTTTTTTTATTGGCTTGAACTTGAACTTATTGTACTTGAAAGTATTGAACTTTGCGGTATGTAGGTATGAAAATTAAATTTTCAAAAATAAAATCAGATCTGTTATAAAATCCAAGTACAGAAATTACTGTACTCATTTGTGAAAAGAGATAACTATGATAAGAGAAGTGTGCTGATATGCACAAGTTCTGAAACAACCGAACAAGTTATTCAAGGGCAATTATAGATAGATTTCAAATGTTGGCTTTGCCATAACTGTTGAACTTCAAAAACAAATCTCATCAAATTAGAAACAAGTCACTTTCACTCAGTGATACCCATTAGCATGAAATTCCCCAGTCAAAGCAGTCGCAACAGAAGACAAAAAGGTTCCAGATGCAAAAAAAAGACTGTGTCTCATATTACAGTTACTCAGCAGACTTTTGTTTACACTTTTGAGAAGCATGGACTTAGAGATTTTTAATTAATATTAATAATAAACTCAGGGAAAAGATTAAGTTCATACTGACAATTTTTTTTTCGAATTAGATAGATTAAAAGGACTAGGGAATGCTTAAAAGTCACGCCATGACTGAAACGGTGATAGGTAAAGAATAGCAGATTATCGGTCAAGTTGTCAGTAATTGCTAATCCACTAGAGCCCACTACAGCAGAGACTTCAAAAGGACATGGACCAACTGAATGAGCAGGTGAATACATGGTGACAGAACATAATGTGAAAAAATGTGAGCTCAAGCAGATAACAGGAATGTAGAGTATTTGCAACATAAAGAGAGATTGGGCAGCATTTGCATTCGGGCTCTCACGACCAGACTATTTAACAGTTTCTTCCCCCCAAGCTATCAGACTCCTCAGTACCCGAAGCCTGGACTGAACACCTTGCCCTACTGTCCTGTTTATTATTTATTGTCTTGCCTGCACTGTTTTTATGCACTTTATGTAGTCCTGTGTAGGTCTGTAGTCTAGTGTAGCTTTCTCTGTGTTGTTTTTTTTAATTACATAGTTCAGTCTAGTTTTTGTACTGTGTCATGTAACACCATGGTCCTGAAAAACGTTGTCTCATTTTTACTATGCACCGTACCAGCAGTTATGGTCGAAATGACAATAAGACTTGACTTGACTTGAAATAGGATTTTGCATACCAGTGTGCAAATGCAGCAAGAAAGAGGATGTGAATACAAGAATAAGTATGCAATGGGTTTCAATCCTCAGTGGGATCAGAAGTGCAGCTTCAAGTTCCCGGGTGTCAAGATCTCTGAGGGTTTAACCTGGTCCCAACATATTGATGTAGTCATAAAGAAGGCAAGACAGCAGCTATACTTCATTAAGAGTTTGAAGCGATTTGGCATGTCAACAAATACATTCAAAAACTTTTATAGTTGTACCGTGGAGAGCATTCTGACAGGCTGCGTCATTGTCTGGTATGGAGGGGCTACTGCACAGGACTGAAAGAAACTGAAGAAGCCTGTAATCTAGTCAGCTCCATCTTTGGCACAAGTCTACAAAGTTACCCAGGACATCTTTAGGGAGCGGTGTCTCAGAAAGGCAGCGTCCATTATGAAGGACTTCCAGCACCCAGGGCATGCCCTTTTCTCACTGTTACCATCAGGTAGGAGATACAGAAGCCTGAAGGCACACACTCAGCGATTCAGGAACAGCTTCTTCCCCTCTGCCATCCGATTCCTAAATGGACATTGAAGCTTTGGACACTACCTCACTTTTTTAAATATATAGTATTTCTGTTTCTGCAATTTTTTTTAAATAATCTATTCAATATACGTAATTGACTTACTTGTTTATTTATCATTACGTTTTATTTTATTATTTTTTCTCTCTCTGCTAGATTATGTATTGCATCGAATTGCTGCTGCTAAGTTAACAAATTTCATGTCATATGCCGGTGATAATAAACCTGATTCTGAATCATTGAGACCATATTTGAAGTATGATGTACAACTACAATCACCATAGTTTAAATATTTGCCAATGAGGATATGTTATGACGAGTCATTATGCTGGCACCAGGGAGTGGCACATACAAAAAGAGACTGAATAGACAAAGACTGTACTAGAAAGCAGGAGAGGCTTCATTATTGCATTCATTCAAATCAGGGATTCCAGGCATTATGGGAAACTTTCTGAATTGATCTCTTTATATCATACAAGACACCACTGCAATGATTCCTGGATGTTACTTGTTGTCCACAAGTGCGTAATAGCACAATTGCAGCAGGAACTATATCGCAACCTAGAACAGATGTTAAGGAAATGCATAATCTTATCATCGACTTGTCAAAGATTTTGTTCTCAGGAACAACATTGGTAAAAACTGACACAGAATGTAGTAACCTTGATAGCAACTTTGACATCAAATTGCGGTTTCCACCCCATCTCTATACCATCACAAAGACCTCTTTTTCCAAGCAAGGTAACAGTACTGTATTCTTCCCTTCTTCCAGCTCATATATTGTTAAAACCCTGTTTCCTTTAGACTTAACTGGCTGGCCTTCCACCAACAAGAGAACATTTGCAGATGCTGGAAATCCAAGCAAAACACACCTATCATCTCGTGTTTCTCCCTCCCTCCTCCCACCTTTTAACTCTACTCACCTTTTTTCTCTCCAGTCCTGCCGAAGGGGCCTCGGTCCTAAACGCCAACTGTACTCTTTTCCACAGATGCTGCCTGGCCTGCTGAGTTCCTCCAGCATTTTGTCCTTAACTCCAGATTCCAGAATTTGCAGCCAATGAAAACTAATACTTTTCATTCCTTCCATCACCAAGTCCCTTTGCCAATATAAGATTCTGATTAAACCCACGACTTGCTTGACTCAATACTGCTGCAAAAAGTGTCCACACCTTAATAATATACAATTTCCAGCAAATATGAAGTATTTTATAGTTTAGCATGTCTAATATGGGCCCTCACCACAAGATCACCAATTTGAAGCCAATTTGATCAATACCTTCAAGAAGAGGTAAAAAAAAACTGCTGGAGGAAGTTGAGAGGTATGGGCGCATCTGTGAAGGGAACTGGACAGTCAATATTTTGGGTTGAGACCCTTCATCTTATATAAAGTTTTTGCATTTTTGGAAATATATTAGCACATGACAAAACTG
The DNA here is from genome assembly GCF_030144855.1 of Hypanus sabinus. Classification (NCBI taxonomy): domain Eukaryota; kingdom Metazoa; phylum Chordata; class Chondrichthyes; order Myliobatiformes; family Dasyatidae; genus Hypanus; species Hypanus sabinus. The sequence continues at coordinate 143,227,630 of NC_082709.1, read as the reverse complement.
ATAAAAAAAGTGCACCTTAATTATTTAATATTTTTCATACGATTCCAACGATTGCTTGTGCAGGAACATGTTAAGACATTAGCTGCACTGAGTCACTAAAGGAAATGATGTTTGCCTAGTTGAAACCTTAATTTTGGAATAACACTGCCAAACAATAAATTCATGACCAAAGTACTCCTCCACTCACATCGCTAAAGCCAGCTTCTGGTCAGAGTGTAAGTGATCCAATACATGAGTAACGGGTAGTGTCTGGAATTATGTTGATCAGAGGAAAATATTAATTAAAATATTAATTTATTATTTATGTCACAAGATATAGTGGAAACTTGTTCTTTTCCCAGTAATGATGCAGAAATATTAGAAAGGCCATACTGCTGAACGAATTGTTAAAGCAAGCTGTGTAGTTATTTATTTCGTCATGTTATTTTGAATTGTTTTGCTAGGGCTAAGCGGGCCTGCAGCTCAGGCTAGGAGAGGAGTTAAATCAACAACATGGGCGAGGTCATACTCACGCATTTGTAATCCTCCGAGTCCGAATTAAACATAAAGCAGCGGTAATTCGGCACACCGGTGAGGTTAGTGCCCGTGTTGGTGATTTGCAGCGGCTCACTTTCCATGGTAACACGGTTTACAAAAGCTGCCGCCGCTGGCAAATGTAACATGAACAGTTACGGCATCCGCTCTGGGACCAACAGCTAACCTCCTCGTGTAAACATGCCCCAAAGACAGAACTGCCAGGTTCCTCCGGCGCTCACAACTGAGTGCTAACGTTCTAATCGGCTCTAAACATACCCACAACGTGTTGGTTTTATAGTGCATTATTTCAGGGACTGCTGTTCCAGACACTTCCCACAAAACTAACAACAAGGCATGTTCAAGCTAGTATTCTCTATAAGAGTATTGCAAATATTTTGGAAAATTAACATTTGAAGATTTCCGGAAGTCTAAGTGAATTAACTACTAAATTCATATCGCCTTCAAAGCAGTCTCATTAGGAAACGCTGTGTTCATTACAATAATACGACAAGGAATCAGGCTCCGGTCCTTGTCTGCCTCAGTGTTCTCTCCCCATGCCCACATACAGCCCATAACCCTCTGGGACCCTATCCTTTATGTACCTATCCAAATACTTCCCATACGTTGCACACCTCAAGGCTGCAAATACCTCCTTCCTGGTAACAAGCATATCAAAATGAGAATCAGAATCGGGTTTATCATCACTGGCATATGTTGTGAAATTTGTTAACTTAGCCGCAGCAGTACAATGCGATACATGATAAATATAGAAAAAACAAATAAATGCTTACAGTAAGTATATATATATATATATATATATATATAAAATAGTTAAATTGAAAATAATAGTGCAAAAACAGAAATAATCCAAGACCTCACTATTTATTACCCTAATTTCTTTGGCATCCATGATAATTTTCTTAGTAAATGATGAGAGAAATTGACATTAAAAGACACTAAAGCAGCTTAACATGTAGTCTTTGAGAGGAGCTAGTTTCTCCCTAGTCACTCTTTTATTGTTAATATAACTGAAGAACTTCTTCAGATCATCTTAACCCTGCCTGCCAAATCCATCTAATACACTCTTTTTGCCCTCCTGATTTCCTTCTTAAGTTCCTTTGTTTTTAGATAGTCTCTCAGATGACCCAAGCTAAATCCTGCCTTATGCTCTCAAAGTTGGCCCTGCTACAGGTCAGGACTTTAAACTATGGACTGGTTCTATCTTTCCTCTGACTATCTTAAAACTAATAGTTTTACACAGAACAGAAATGGAACCCAAATGCCTCTTCAGTTACTTGGCCTGGTGCTTTCCCTAAGAGGAAGTCCACTGGACTTCCTGAGCAAGTTCCTCTATATACTGTGTGAGCAAATTGTCTCCGACTTGCTGTACAAATTCTGCCCTATTCGGGCCCTTTGCACTCCGGATGCCCCAGTCGATACCAGGAAAATTGAAATCTCCCATCTGCACTACCATCCTATTCTCACAATTACATGTAATTTCCTGACAAATCTGCTCCTCGTTCCTGCTGACCATTGGGGTGTGGGGTTCTATATTATAGCCCTACCAAAATGCAACACCCCCTCCACTCTTACCTGTTTCTCCGTCATTCTAAAGCATCAGGATCCTGAAACATTCCTGTCTTTCTCAACCACACTTTTGTTATTGCCAGAATATCCCAGTGACTAGAGTCAATCCATGCCCTGAGTTTATCTGCCTTACCTGTTAAGCTATGGGCATTTCTAGCAGATGCAATTTAAATCAGGGGTCCTGTCTGCCCTTTTACTATAACTATGACTACAGTATTATGATTACTAAGCTTACACACCTATTAGGAGCACAGAGGTGGAGAGAGTCAGCTGCTTGAAATTCCTTGTATTAACATATAAAAAGATTTGTCCTGACACAAGCACAAAAGTGTCATCACTAAGAAGGACTGATAGCATCTCTACTTTCTTAGAAGTTTGCATAGATTTGGCATGTCGCCAAAAACTTTAACAAACTTCTATAAATGTACAGTGGAGAGTATCCTAACTGGTTGCATCACGGCCTGGTACAGAAACATTGAAAAGGCTACATAAAATGGTAGATACAGCCCAGTCCACCACAGGCAACCCATCGCCACCATTGAGTATATTAACATCACACATAACCACAAGAAGACAGCAACCATTATCAAAGACCAGCAAAATCGGGCCATGCCCTTTTCTTGTTATTGCTTTTGGTCCAATACCACCAGGTTCAGGAACAGTTTTTACTCCACAAACATCAAGTATCCTGAACTACCATGGATAACTTCAGTCATCACAACTCTAAACTGGTCCTGCGAACTACAGTCTCACTTTCAAGGATTCTTTACAACTCATATTCTCTATGTTATTTTTTATTTGCATATTGGTTTTTGTCAGTTTTTGTCCATTTGTATAGGGTTTTGTAAAATTTTATGTATAGTATTTTATGTCTGTTTACGTATAGTTTTGTGAAAAATTGTCTTTATATATAGAATTTTATAAAATGTTATTGTGCCTCCAAAAATTGAATCTCACGGTAACATTTGATAGCATACACTCAGTGGTCACTTTACTAAATACCTCCTATACCTAATGAGTGTATGTTCATGGCCTTCTCCTGCTGTAGCCCATCCACTTGAAAGTCTGACATGTTGTGCATTCGAAGGTGCTTTTCTGCATACCACTATTGTAACGCGTGGTTATTTTAGTTACTATCACCTTCCTGTCAGCTTAAAGCAGTCTGCCAATCCTCCTTTGACCTCTCTCATCAACAAGGGATTTTTGCCCACAGAACTGCCAATCTGTGAGCCTTTTTTTTGCCTTTTGCATCATTCTCTGAAAACTCTAAAGACTGTTGTGCATGAAAATCCCAGGAAATCAGCAAACCACCCTGTCTGACACTAGTTATCATTCCACAGTCAAAATCACTTAGATCACACTTCTTCCCCATTCTGATGTTTGATCTGAATGACTACTGAACCTCTTGCCCATGTCTGCATGCTTTTATGCATTGAGTTGCTGCCACATGATTGGCAGATTATATATTTGCATCAACAAGCAGATGTACAGGTATACCTAAAAAACTGGTCACCTAGTGTATATGTACTTCGAGAATAAATTTACATTGAACATTGAACATCAGTTGTTGCACATATCTGTCTTGTCAATGACTTCACTCTCTTAAGTCCCACACTCCTGGCAATCAAATTTAAACCTTCCCTGGTGGCAAAAGCAAATATCCCTGCCACAATTTTGGCCCCTTCTAGTTCAAGTGCAAACTGTCCCTCTTTTACAGGTCACCTCTGCCCCAGCAGATATCCTAATGATCCAAGAACCTGATTCCCTACACCTTGCACTAGCTTTTCAGCCAAGTATTCATCTACCCTACCTTTCTATTCCTGACTCACTAGCATGTGGCACTGGGAGTAATCCAGAGATTATGGCAATTGAGGTCCTGAATGACTCCTTATCACTTTGTGATTGTAAGGAACTTTGATATAAGATGTCTAGAATTTATCTAACTTTTAATATAAAATTCTTTCCTCAAGCTACATCTATCAAAGTAAACAGATATATTTAAAAATAAATAAGAAAAGTTAATTTGTAATTCATTTGGGTGACTTTGAAAGACTTTTCTGAAAAACTGGAATTTACAGCCATCTGTTAGTTTGGAAATTGGCATAAATACCTACATCATTAGCTTCCATATGGTCTTTAGTAATCTCAAGGAGACAAGCCAGAATAAACAAGTTTCCCTTGAAGATAAATTCCACAATCTTGTTTCAGATTCCAGCAAATTACATGAACTTTACCAGACAAAAATTGTAACATTAACCTGGCTGTATAGAACAAAGATTTATTTGTGAATATAACAAAGGCTAGGAGAATGCAGACTCAGAGCAGAAAGATAAATTCTACACCAACATTTTTCAAAAATGTCAAAAAACCCATTTAGACATGCAGTAAATTTGTATATCCTAACCTCCCATGAAGTTACGCTGGGGATCTTCACATACATTCATTTGTTACACAGCCCTATCAACCTGTGCCTCCACTTTCAAAGAATTATGGACCTGTATTCCCAGATCCCTTTGTTCTACCGCACTCCTCAGTATCCTACTGTTCACTGTGTAAGACCTTCCCTGGTTGGTCCTACCAAAGTGCAACACTGGTCTGTGTTAAGTTCCATCTGACATTTTATAGCCCATTTTTCCAGCTGGTTCAAATCCCACTGCAAGTCCAGATTGTCTTCCTCACTGTCCACTACACTTGGTGTCATCCACAAACCTGCTGATCCAGTTAACCACATTATCATTCAGATCAATGATATAGATGACAAATAACAAAGGGCCCAGCACAAATCCCTGTGGAACTCCACTAGATACAGGCCTCCAGTCAGAGAGACAAAATCTACTGCCATTCTTTGGCTTCTCCCACAAAGCCCATGTCTAATCCAATTAACAACCTCATCTTGAATGCCAAGCAATTGAACCTTCTTGACCAACCTCCTACATGGGACCTTGTAAAATGCTTTGTCAAGTCCAAGTAGACAGCATTCACAGCCTTGCCTTCATCAACTTTCCTGGTAACTTCCTCAAAAAGCTCTCTAAGTTTGGTTAGACTCAACTGGCAGTACCAAGTACAAAGCCATGCTGACTATCCCGAGTCAGTCTGTATCTATCCAAATACTCATATAGCTGGTGCCTTGGAATACCTGCCAATAACTTTCCCACTACTGACATCAGGCTCACCAGACTAAAATATCCTGGTTTATTTTTAGAGCTTTTCTTAAACAATGGAACAACATTACATTTCCTCCAATTCTCTGGTACCTCATCTATCGCTAAGGAAGATTTAAGGCTCCTGTAATTTCTGCACTTGCCTCTCTAAGGGTCTGAGGAAACACCTTGTCAGGTCCTGGGGATTTATCCAACCTGATTTGCCTCAAGACAGCAAGCCCTCCTCCTCTGTTAATCTGTACAGGGTCCATGATCTTGCTGTTGCTCTGTCTCATTTCTATATATTCTGTGTCTGTCTCCTGAGTAAATATAGATGCAAAAAAAATCCATTTACAATCTCCCCCATCTGTTTTAGCCCCACACACAGATTACCATTCTGATCTTCCAGAGGACCTATTTTGTCCCTTGCTATCCTTTTGCTCTACCACACTCATAGAATCCTTTAGGATTCTCTTTCACCTTGTCTGCTAGGGCAACCTCATGGCTTCTTTTAGCCTTCCTGATTTCTTTCTTAAGTTCCTCTTGCATATCTTAGATTCCATAAGTATTTCATTTGCTCCTACCTACCTACCTATACCTGCTATGCATCTCCTTTTTTTTCTTAAGCATGGCCTCAATATTTCTTGAAAACCAAGGTTCTCCAAACCTGTTATCTTTACTTTTTATTCTGACAGGCACATACAAGCTTTGTAAATTTCACTTTTGAAGGCCTCCCACTTATCTAATACACCTTTGTCAACAAAGCCTTCAGTTCCATCCAAGTCATTGACATATAACATAAAAAGAAATGGTCCTAACACACACCCCTGTAGAACAACACTAGTCACTGGCAGCAAACCTGAAAAGGATCCATTTATTTCCACTCTTTGCCTCCTGCCAATCAGCCACGGCTTTATCCATGCCATTAGCTTTCCTGTAATGCCATGGGCTCGTAGCTTGTTAAGCAGCCTCATGGGTGGCACCTTGTCGATGGCCTTCTGAAAATCCAAGTACACAACATCAACCAATTCTCTTTGGCCTCTCCTGTTTGCTGTTTCTTCAAAGAATTCCAACAGATTCGTCAGGTAAGAGGAAATTATGCTAACTATAGCCTATAACCCTCATCTTTACCTTTTTCCTCTTTGGGATGTATATATCCTGTGCCTTCCGAATTGCTTCCAGAAATTCCAGCCATTACTGCTGTACCTTCATCCTCGCCAGTGTTCTCTTCCAATCAATTCTGGCCAATTTCTCTCCCATGCCTCTGAACTTCCCTTTACTCCACTGTAATACTGATACATCTGACTTCAGCTTCTCCTTCTCATATTTCAGGGTGAATTTGATCATATTATGATCACTTTCCCCTGAGGGTTTTTTTTCTCAGCGGTTTTGGTTTGTTTTGGAGTAACTGCTATACAGGGTTTCAATCAGTTTGGTATTCATGCCCATTCGCATAAGGCATTCTACATTACAATATTTCTATCAGGATAATTTCAAAATTGGATTCAGTGGCAGTTACATGTCTCACTATTTTGTCATTTTTATTCACAACAAGAGAACCAATGAAAGTAAAAAGAGCAAACCTGAGGGGAATGACTAAAATAAAGTAATGGGCAAAAATTGGATTAATGGCAGAAGAGACTCGATGGGAGTAAACAGAGTGAACCTGAAGAGTGATAGAATGGGCAGCAAATAATCAGTGTGAAGGATCAACTAGAATAAAAGCATAAAACTAAGGAAGAAATTCACAACACAAGCAGATTAGGGGACAATAAATTTTTATAGGTAGGTGCACCTATCACTTGGACAACATTGCCTTAGTTTAATTGGAAGACCATAGCGTACTATGTGATCAGTCATAGGTCATAGGTGTTTAACCACAAGCACAGCACATCAGGACACAACAGAGAATAGAAAACAAACTGAATAGAACAGTAAAAGTGAAAGCAAAGTTGGGAAAGTCGAGGAGCCCTTGAAAATCCAAACATTACAAGCACAAAGAAGCACTGAAATGAGTAAGTCAGGGTAGAATAAGGTAATTATTTCCAATCTTTCAATGAAAAGAAGATAAAATCAATAAATAAGCAATAAAAAGACCTTTTAGAAACTATGAATTATGTGTTCTGATGCTGGTATAAGAGTGCTACTGGATAATTAATTTGTCCCAGGTTCTTATATTTGCAAGTCTCCACTTCTACAGCCAATATATTCTCCCTTAAGTTTAAAGTACATTTATTATCAAAGTATGTGTACTAGATGCAACCTTGAGATTTATTTCCTTACAGAGAACCACAAAACAAAGCAGCCCAATAAAACGCATTTAAAAAGACTGTCCAATGTGCAAAAAAATAGAACAAATCATGCAAACAGTAAAAGGTAAGCCGATAACATTCAGAACTGAAGTTTATGAAAGTGAGTTCACAGCCATGAAGCTAGTCAGTCACAATATGAATTAGAACAAATTAAACTAGGTGCAGTTTCAGTAAAGGTGTAAATGTGGCAAGTGTTCCTTACTTTATCCTCGAAACCCTTGCACTAAAGACTAACATGTTCTTAACAACGGATCAAAGCTTTTTCAGCTCTCTCCCCATGACAAATACAAAGCTAACTGGCTAATAGTTACATGAGGAATTCTGCAGATGCTGTAAATCCAAACCAACACGTACAAAATCCTGGGAGAACTGAGGAGGTCAGGCAGCATCCATGGAAATGAACAAACTGTTGACGTTTCCGGCTGAGACCCTTTTTCAGAACTGAAAAGGAAAGGGGAAGATGTTAGAATAAAATGGTGTGATGAGGGGAAGAAGGATAGCTAGAAGGTGACAGGTGAAGCCAGGTGGGTAGGAAGGAATCTGTTAGGCGAGGAGAGCGCACCAAAGTAGAAAGGGAAAGAGGAGGGGCATCAGGGAAAGTGATAGACAGTTGAGAAGAGGTAAGAAGCCAGACAGGTGAATAGAAGAAGAGGGGAGGGGGAGGGAATGCATTTTTACAAGAATAAAATTTGATACTCATGCCATCAGGTTGGAGGCCATGCAGACGGAAAATCAGGTGTTGTTCTTTCAACTTGAGGGTAGCTTCATGGTGGCACAAAAGGAGGCCATGGTCCGACATGACGACATGGGTATGGGAATTGGAATTAAAATGGTTGATCATCAGGAAGTTCTGCTTTTGGCAGATGGAAAGCTTCCTGCTTTCTCTCCCCCACCTCTCTTGCATAGTGACATTACATTTACAGTTTTCTCAAACTAGATGATTTGGGGAGATTACCTCCGCAGCCATTTCCTTGGGAGCCCCCATGACTTGGGGAATCACATACACTGCAACTGTTGGCCACTGATCTCATTAACTTGCCTATACTTTTACTATTGTGTTGGAGGTTGGTTAGAGATCCTGCCTCCCAATAATCCCTTGAATATCTATTAGTTGAATATTTTGAGTGTTTTCTACTTTGAAGGCCAGTCCAAAATAATTATTTAGAATCTCTGCCATTTCATTATTGCACACTTCCACATTCTCACTGAAGTATCATAGATTACTTTAGGTATTTCCTTCCTTTACTAAACCTGTAGAAATACTCGATATTATTCACTAGTTTACTCTCATTTAATCTTCACCCTGTTTATACTTCATTATTATTGTAATCAGGTTTATTTAAGCCCAGTACATCAGGTTCAGACTTACATTTCTCATCTTCAGTCTGAATTTGAAATTTGGACTATGATATCATTCTTGCCTTGGAACTTCCTTATATGAGTTCATTTATTCATCCTTTATCATTATATAATACCAGATCTAAAATTCCCTGCTTCCTTATTAGTTTCTCAAAAGATTGTACTAAGACATAACCCTAAATACATGCTTAAGAAATTGTCATTAAGACCAGCTTTGCCTACTTATCCAATCTATATGATGATAGAAATCATTGATGGATATTACAGTATCCGTTTTTGTAAGTTTCCTTTATATCTTGAACTGTAGCAAGAGTTAAGGACCTTGATACTGTTCACACCAATGAATTGAACTGAATTGAATTGACTATATTTCCTGCATCCTTCATATACATGAGAATATCTTTGTTAAGTCTCTGTCTAAATATGCAATGTGCAATTTATAGTAATTTATGATAAACAGAATGTACAACAGGGCAGTCAATATAACATAAAAATACAATTGTATCAGCATGAATTAATCAGTCTGATGGCCTGGTGGAAGAAGCTGTTCCGGAGCCTGTTGGTCCTGGCTTTTATGTTGCCGTACCATTTCCCGGATGGAAACAGCTGGAACAGTTTGTGGTTGGGGTGACTCAAGTCCCCAATGATCCTTTGGGTCTTTTTTAAAACCTGTCTTTGTAAATGTCCTGAATAGTGGGAAGTTCACATCTACAGGTGTGCTGGGCTGTCCGCACCACTCTCTGCAGAGTCCTGCGATTGAAAGTAGTACAGTTCCCACACCAGGTAGTGATGCAGTCAGTCAGGATGCTCTCAATTGTGCCCCTGTAGAAAGTCATTAGGATTTGGGGGGCCTATGCTTAACTTCTTCAACCGTCTGAGGTGAAAGATGTGCTGTTGTGCCTTTTTCACCACACAGTCGGTATGTACAGACCATGTGAGATTCTTAGTGATGTTCATGCCAAGGAACTTAAAACTGTTCACCTTCTCAACCCCAGATCCATTGATGTCTATAGGGGTTAGCCTGTCTCCATTCCTCCTGTAGACCACAACCAACTCTTTAGTTTTTGCGACATTGAGGGATAAGTTGTTTTCTTGGCATCACTATGTCAGGGTGATGACTTCTTCTCTATAAAATGCCTCATTATTATTTGAGATTAGGCCAAGCAGTGTAGTATCGACAGCAAATTTAATTAGCAGATGAATTCTTTTCCTTACTTTTTCTTCTTTAATCTGGACTTTACATCCTGAGTTTATGAGTCAATATTACTGTTGCAGTAATCTCATCTTTTACCAACAGATTTACTTGCCTCAGTTTCTTTCCAACAAGTCAAATACTCCTGAGTATTCAGTTTTCAGTCTTGATTACCTTGCGACATTTCCTTATTGGCCATCACGGCAAAACTATTCATTTATATTTGTGCCATCAACTCAACTATGTTGTTTTGAGTGTAGTGAGCCTTCAGATAAGGAGCCACTAATTTTATCTTATCACTTCAATCCTCTCCACCACCAAATTGACACTGAGGTAAAAGAGTAACTGTGATCATATTGAATACCAGAGCAGACATGAGGGACTGAATGGCTGATTCCTGTTTCTATTTATGTTCTCATGTAGGCTGAGTCAAACAAAATCTCAACTTTATTCCAAAAATCCCTCAATCCTACAACCATTCTAGCTACAAAAAAAACCTAGTGGGTTGAAAATCACAAACGAGAAAATCTGCAGATGCCAGAAATCCGAGGAGCGCACACAAATTTCTGGAGGAACTCAGTAGGCCAGGCAGCATCTATGGAAAAGAGTAAACAGCTGACATTTCCAAAACTGCCCGAAGCATTGACTGTATTTTTTTCCATAGATGCTACCTGGCCTGGCCTGGTGTGTGTTGCTAGTAATTTAAAATTTATTTTTTTATACATACAAATGCATAAATGCATTAGATATATTTTAAGCAACCTTATCTTTTAGCTAATACCAGCATAATCAATTTCTGATATGGTGGAATGGCTGAAAGAAGGATGTTCTTCAATATGTAGTACCAACCTGCCTTTAATCCTCACCAGAAGCAGATATTACTCAAGCTATGAAGCTTCTCTGATATGCAACATTCAGTATAACACTGCATTGCCAGTCTAAAATTAAAAATCAGATCTTCCTGGGATCTTGAATCCAGAAGTCATAGGAAATATTTGGCTATTGTTCTTGTTTTTCAAATTCTTTGAAGGTGCCGTGCCATGGTACTTTGTGTCAACCCACCTTAAGAGCCTCATCTGAGACTAGCAAGTATTTAAGAATGGATCTGATAAGGGGTTATTTCAGCTTCAGGATACCAAGGAATAAAGTGCTCTGGTTCAGTCCAAGACATGGCATCAGTGGGTCTAAATGGGAGTTTGGTTGCTAGGTTGAAGACAATAGCTTTGTTCTTCCCACTGGTGAATGGTGTGAGCTTTTTTAAAACTCTGGACTGGGTATCAATCAGTTGCTCTGACAACACTGAGATAGTGGAGAAATCAAAAGAGGTAATATGCAAGTGTAGTTGCCAGTTAAAGATTTTCAAGTAGACTAATAATTAAACCAGCCAGTGAAATCTTACAAGCATTAGATGCTGTGCATGTCAATGACCATGTGAAAAATAATTCAACATCAGCTATAAAATGTATGCAGTATGTTTACCAAGCATTGGTCATTTTCAAGAAGGGATTCCTTAAGGACTCTAATAAAAAGAAAACTGGCCAGCTACCAAAACACTCTAAGTGTCCTTATTAGTATGCAGATGAAGATAACAGTAGTATAGTAGTTATGCCAATAGACTAGTAATGCAGAGAGTGCAAGTTTAAAATTTTACTTTTCGATGTGATCGATTAATTCAATTTTTTTTAAATGCTACTGTCGTAAAACTGCCGAGGGACTGCAAATACCTGGTCTAACTCTTAAATGCCCTTTAATGATTCTAGTAAGGTATTCCATAGCATCAAAACCACTATCCATGGTCCCAGAAGCTGACATATTTTTGGATCATCCAAGGTTCAATAATAAATGCCAGCCTTCCCATTACTGTCCATGTCCTGGAAATTCAAAACAAAATCAGGCAGCCAATTTTGTATGACCAAAATGGCACAAACTTTATTGATGTTTGTTTGTGCTGCTGTTTGAGAAGGTTAAGTGGCTGCGATTGCACAAAAATACCTTCTAGGTTTTTTTTACATGTATATATCATAGTTTAATATCGTTATGCTGATGCGTATTTATTGAACTAAAACATTATGCTGCAGGACTCCTAAGCACTACACAAACGTCGTCAACTCAACCAAGTCCACACCCAGTATTTACTTTCTAAATTAGAATTTGAATTACAGTGGAACACTTTTCTGAAATAAAAGTCAAAAGAACTTCACATAGAAATGGAACTATAGCCCTAAAAGGGTAAATTAACCTTCAATAACTAGCTGCAACATACAAAACTAGCCAGGACACATCATTAAAAAAAAATCAATGGAGCCAGTTATTTTCAAATTAATGGAATAGCCAAAAACTGAAATGTAAACAGAAAATAGTGCAAACCAAAGGAGGTTATTAATTAATGTCAAAAAAAGTCCAGTAATTTTGTGTGTATTTAGAGTGAGCCTCTACTGGATGGCCCAGCCTTTTCAGAATGCATGTTAAAGTGCATTGCATTCACATTCAAATAACAACTTGTCTTAAATGATAAGTTTTGCAGTCAATAATGCTAATTGTTTACATAGCAGAACATACTGGGGGGGGGGGGGGGGAACCTGATCAAAACCCTAGTCTCTGGAAGTAACATTTCATAAAAATTAAAAACAGTAGAGGCTAGCGCTAGGGAGGAAGCTGTATGGTTGAAGATCGAACAGCTAATGAAGAGGTAAGTGTTTGGAATGAGGAAGTATTTGATGTTATTATGTGATTTGTATGCAATCTGAAAGATCAGCTAATCTTAATATTTACAAGGTTAAAATAAAATCTTAAAAATGTTCCTTCAAATTGAAAAAGATATAAAACATTTTAGTAAAATTCAGCGTGAAAAATCTCAGCTTTATTTGCAGCCAAATGTCTTAGTACAGTTCCCAAAATTCATCCCCAGCGCTATGGGAACTTAAATGTTCAAGAATATCCTCCGCCATGAGGAGTGAATGCCATGGAGTTCACTTATTTTATATCAAACATGTTTAAGATGCACACGGTACTTATGTACCATATACTGCAATCAGATTTCCCATTCCCTCGTTTACTTTGCCATTCTTTCCCGTAATTTTTTTCTGATTGACGCAGACCTTGTGGGCGTCACTATCCCCTTACCGCCGTCTGACCATGTATGAGCATTTGCGTGAACTTAACTTAACAAGTCGGCACGATTTTGCGATGATGGACGATGATGCTAAAATGTCTGCTGTGCTGGTGTACATCGTCACAGGCCAGGCAAACGCAGAGAACATACTCTCGTTTGAAACGGAAGCAGCCTCTGGATATGTCCGCTTAAGGATTTCACGCAGTTGTAAAAGGCTTTTTATTTAAATATAGAAAGGAATGCGGTAGAACTGGCAAATGCTTGCCGGCACATTTTGAAACAACCCGCCCGCTGGTGAACTCTTTCGGGCGGCACATCGTGCTGCAGCCGGGCAGGAAGATGGCTTGCCCGTGGCCGGTTCATGGGCGGCTCCATTAAAACGAGAAGTTCCAGACTCGCCCTAAACCGCATTAGGCCAAAGCTCTGTTAGGGTTTCAGACACGAAGAGATAATTAGCCTCGACCCTGGCGGTAAAATACGTCGCACCCGGTGGTCAAGGATTTCAAAATTACTGCTAGGCTTTTTTAAACTAGTTATTTTTTTAATTTTTAAACATTGGTTTAGCATATCACTTTGTACAAAATTAGGGTTTAAATATGAAAAATGCGTCGTGACACAGGAAACCTTTTTCAGTTGGTTCCGTACAGTAAATCACCCATCGAACTACATAGCTTTAAAGTCATTGGCTTTTTCGAACAGCCTCATTTTGCTAAGAACTTTATGTACCACGTGGAGATTGTAGAAAGATACGCGTCTATCTTGTGCGTTTGTAAAACAAGTGGACAGTATACGTTACAATTTTATACATTACACATATATTACAAAGTAGTGCAAAGTACAATGGTAATCTCCGCCGGCACAGCCGCTCACAACCACATTTTCCATTTCATGAATGAAAAATTTATTAAGCATGTCCAACAAAAGCCTTCCCTTCTCCCAGCAAATAAGACGGGAAATAAGACAGAAAAAAAAGGGGCATATTAAATGATGTTAATCGTTGCCTCTATCAGTTTCTAGAACAGAGCAGAAAACAACCTTGCAACTTCAGTTAGGCTTGGCTTAACTTCATTCAGGAGGTTAGTCCTTGTAAGATCTGTGCTCAATGTCCCCAGCTACCGAATCCGATTTCTTGTTTGTAGCGGTTAGTTAGGGTGTTAGCCTTTCTGGTCAGTTTTGATAAGACAGTATATAATCCATTTAGATGATAATGGAACTGTTTCTGCAAGTCGTCTTCGCCTTCCACCTCGTCCACTCTGATGTCCATGGTGGGGGCTTTATCCTTTTTCCTGTCATCCAGCTGCACCACACCCCATTCAATATCGTTCTTGATGGATTTCAGCAAGACGTAGTAGTTGTACATATCCCGCTTATCAGAATAATAGTTAGACGCTCCAGTGCTTGAGACGCCATTAACTTCGGCCTTGCTTTCGTCTTCCAAGGGAACATCCCGCAAAAGACTCGGCACCATCACTGTCTGGTCCATGTTATTGACCGCAGCTATAAATTTGTTCATGGCGTTGAATAAGGAGTGCTTCTGATTGTACGTATCCATAATCTGCATCATTTTCCTTTCAGTCCGGTTGCTTTCGCTTTTCTGTGCGGAATCTTTCAAACTCTCAGCTTCACAACTTCCTCCTCACTGAGCTCGTCTTTGCACTGCGAACAGTTCGATTCCTCAGCGAATTTATGGAGGTGTTACTTGGCAGATTTTTTTGCAAATCAAGATGGAACCTGTCCTAAAAAGACTTGAACAGCGGGCGCCGAGCCAAATGCAAAAACCCTCCTTTCTGGCTTCCGGGGCGTGGAGCTGCTTTCATGCTCCGATTTACATACAGCGACTATCCGGCGCGGTCCCCGACTGCAGAGTGCAGACTGGTTCTGCCGCACACGCGGGGGGAAACGCCCTATCCCCTGGCAACAAATCAGACCGGCCGGCGTCATGACATCAATGTCACCCTTTTTGTTCTGACCAATCGCTTCTCTCGCCCTTTGTGAATTCAATATGATAATTAGCTCCGTTTTTACAAAGCAGCCAATGGCAAATGGCCACATGCGTCACTGGGAGACCTGTCAGCGGGAGCAGGAGCCTTCGATCTGATGGATGAGGACAGGTTGTGAATTAAGCCGATACCTGGCTGAAGTGGAGATTTTCATTCAAAAATATCGCTGTACTTGTCATTTCTGAAGTTAATGATTAGTTCCCCCCTTTGAGAATGAAAGAAAGAGGGAAGGATTTTCTTTTCACTGTACTTGGATACATATGATAATAGTAAAGCAAAACCAATTTGTATTAAAAATAAAACTATCTCGCATACTGTTCATAGAAATCAATTCATTACATGGTACACAGAGAGTACAAGGTAAACCAATATCAGAATGCACAATAAAGGTGTAACAGCTACAGAGAAAGTGCAGTGCTGGTAGGCAATAAGGTGCAAGGTCATAATTAGGTCATTTAGTCAAGAACAAACAGGAGAAAATCTGCAGATGCTGGAAATTCGAGCAACACACACACGCACACCTGGAGGGGTGAAGCTGAGAGCTGGAAAGGTGATCGGCAAAAGGGATACAGAGCTGGAGAAGGGAAAGGATCATGGGACGGGAGGCCGAGGGAGAAAGAAGGGGAGGGGAGCACCAGAGGGAGATGGAGAACAGGCAGTGATGGGCAGAGAGAGAAAGAAAAAAAAGGCAGGGGGATAAAACTAAATATATCAGGGATGGGTAAGAAGGAGAGTTGTGGACACAACTCAGCACATCACTGAAACCAGCTTCCTTCTGTAGACTTTGTCGACACTTCTCACGGCCTCAGTAAAGCAGCCAGCATAATCAATGATCTTAACCACCCTGGATATTGACTTTCCTCCCCCAGCCTTCTGGGAAAAAGTTACAAAAGCCTGAAAGCACTTACCACCAAGCCTAAAGAGTAGCATCTATCCTGCTGTTATAAGACTATTGTGTGGTGCGTGGCCAAGTGGTTAATTAATGTCCCTCCTCCTCTTCTTACCCCATCCCTGATATATTTAGTTTTTCTCCCCCCCTTTTTTTCTCTCTCTCTCTGGCCATCATTCTGCTTGTTCTCCACCTCCTTCTGGTGCTCACCTCCCCCTTTCTTTGTCCCTAGGCCTCCTGTCCCATGATCCTTTCTCTTCTCTAGCTCTGTATCCCTTTTGCCAATCACCCTTCCGGCTCTCAGCTTCACCGCTCCCCTTCTGGTCTTCTCCTATCATTTCGCATTTCCCCCTCCCCCTCCTACTTTCAAATCACTTACTATCTTTCCTTTCAGTTAGACCTAACGAAGGGTCTCAGCCCGAAACGTCGACAGTGCTTCTCCCTGTCTGATTCCCATCTAGACCAGTTCCCACCCACTTCAACTCTGCCTCTCATTCCCATCTAGATATATCCATACATGGCCTCCTCTACTGCCATGATGAGGCCAAACTCAGGTTGGAGGAGCAATATCTCATCTACTGTCTGGGTAGCCTCCAGCCTGGTGGTATGAACACTGAATTCTCCAATTTCCAGTAATTCCCTCCCCCTCCCCCAGGTCCCTCTCTGCCTCTCTCCCCTTTCAGCTTTCTGCTTCTTTATCTCTACAGTTCTTTCATGCTTATCCCCTCCCCCCTTTATCTTTCCTCTGATTGGTTTTCCACCTGGCACCTCTAGGCCCTACCCCCTCCTTTAACTCTATTACTGGGCTTCGGCCCTCTCTTCTCCCCCCCCCATTCCTGATGAAAGGTCTTGGCCCGAAACGTTGGCTACTCTTTTCTCACGGATCCTGCCTGACCTGCTGAGTTCTTCCAGCATTGTGTACGTATTCTTTGATCCACAGCATCTGCAGTTGTATTTTTGTGTCCCTATTGATGCTGCCTGGCCTGCTGTGTTCCACCAGCATTTTATTTGTGTTGCTTGAATTTTCAGCATCCGCAGATTTCCTTGTCAATGCTGGAGGAACTCAGCAGGCCAGGCAGCACCTAGGAAAAGAGTACAGTCACACTTTGGGCCAAAACCCTTCGGCAGGACTCAAGTCCATTTTATTGTTCTAAGGAACTACTGTATTCAATAGATTTCTACATATTTATTAAAATTGTGCTTTGATTAATCTAGAGCCTTTCAAGTTATTGAGAATTTCAAGACAAATTCCACCTTTAATTCTCACTTTCATGGACGTTTCACCTCATGTTCTTGATATTTATTATTATTTTTAGTTGTTTTACTCAGCTCAAGCTGTTAAAACCTGAGGTACAGGCATAGCCAAGCACACTCATTCCTCAATTGCTAGGAACTCTCGGACTATTCAAGTGGTGTTTAGTGGCTTTCTGCAGATTTACGTGAATATTGCAGTATGGGCCTAATTGTTAATGCTACTGACTTTGGGATGATACCAGTTGTAGATATCACTATTGGAACAATGTTTACTGTACCTTGCTCATGTTCCATAGTATTTCTATTTCCACTTTTATTTCAGCATATTTCTTGTGTTTTTCACTTATTGATTTCTGCATATTTTGTGTGTTTGGAATGGCCATATCTACTAAGTTCATTGTTCTTGTTTGTTTATGCTGTAATATTATATCTGGACAGTTATTATGGATTGTCCTATCTATAATAATTGCAATATAATTTGTAGGATTCTGACTCTAAAACTGGATCATGCTTGTATTTATAGTAAGGTATAGTAAGGTGTCTTTTTTGAGTTTGTATTTTAAAGCAAGATTTTGGTAAAGATGTTTGCCACAATTGTACCTGTGTAAGTAATCAGATTGAATTAATCTGCTGCAGGATCCTGTAATATGTCGGATTGTTTCTAGTTTTTCTTGGCATTTTCTGTAATTATCGTCTTCAATGTATTTGTCTTTTACTATGTATTTTTGGTAATTGTTTTTTGTTAACCACCTAGTCTTGTATGCCCCATGGAACCCCTTTGTTTCTGGTCTACAACTCCTAGCCAGGTGTTTGACATATCCTTCTCCAGTTGGACGTGGGGATGGCTTCCTTGGATGGTCATGCTCTTCCATTGGTTAATTTTCTTTCTTCTGTAGTGATAACTTCTTCATTTTCTGGGTCATGCTCTTATGGAGTGCTGAATGAATTCTGTTTTTGTTGATGAAAATGTATCCTTAGAAGTTTTATCTAACTGTTGTGTAATTTTTTTATCTGTTCTTCCTCTTCCTCTTCCTGTTCTAGGTAGTGTTATTCTGAGAGCATTTAGTGTTTTCTAAAGTTTGTCATTTCAGTTCTTACTGGTTTCGAACAAGATATTATGCCAAAAGAAAACATTAATATGAGTATAGCAGAAGTGTTTATGTTATATTTTTACTGTTGACCTCTGTTTGGCAGATTTTCTTAAGCCTTGAAGTAAATTCTGTCAAAGGTTTTCCCTTTATTGCTCTATTTTCTTTGCTAATTTCTTTATCCCAGATATGTACATGTTTCATTTTCAGCCATCAGCTGTATTGCATCCTGCTGCTCTGTTTTATATTCTACCAGCTCCATTGCATCTTTCTTTATGTTTAATATTCTGTACTTGCAGTGCCATGAAAAAGTATTCAGCCCCAACCCGTGCTCACACAAGTAAGTATTATAGCCAGGGACTTTGATCAATTTAACTGAGAACTTTTATTTGTGAATCCTTCTTTCACAATGGAGGGTTAAAAACAGGTAAAATTGCTCAAACTGTGCCAAGTTAGTTGGGGAATGGCAGTGGACAGCAATCTTGAGGTCTTGCCAAATATGTTCTTGGTTGTCCCAGTCAGAGTCCTATTCCTTATCCCAATCGAACACCTCTGAAAGGAGGGATGGGTAAATCTTGTTCCATCACATTGTGAGAAGCTAATCGAGTCTTATCCAAAAAACTACTGGCTGCAATAGATGCAAGAGGTGGTTCAACTAAGTATGGAGCAAAGGAGGTGAATACTTTTGATCTGCTGACTTCTCAGTTTTAAGTTTTTGGTTGTTATGCTTTACAAGTTTCCCTGATTATTTAGGCTCTACTTTGGAAAAATAGGAGCATGTGATTCACAAACTTAATAAATTCTGTTAAATGGATCACAGCCCCTGGTTGTAATACTCCTTTATGTGAATAAAGGATTGAGTGCTGACTACTTTATCAAGGCACTGTATCTAGTCCAAAGTTCATGTTTATATCTTTAGAAAAAGGTGCATTTCATGTATCTATTTAGTCTGGCTTTGTATGCATTCAGCTCTAATTCAAGGGCAGTATAGGTGGCGCCATGATAAGGTGCTGCTGGCTCTTGTTTACACACTGGAGCGAGAGAGATGCAAGAAGGGGATGG
Source organism: Hypanus sabinus (assembly GCF_030144855.1). Classification (NCBI taxonomy): domain Eukaryota; kingdom Metazoa; phylum Chordata; class Chondrichthyes; order Myliobatiformes; family Dasyatidae; genus Hypanus; species Hypanus sabinus. Next base: position 143,208,119 of record NC_082709.1, on the reverse strand, counting down.
CTGGCACAGTTCTGAGGAAGGCCAACACCTTCATCAAAGAGGGAGCAAGGCCTTTCGTAACCAAACAACCAAAGCCAAATCTGCTGCTAACGGCCAGGTCCTGGGAGATGAGGGTCAATGTGGGAAGGAGGCTGCAGTTCCCGGAGGTGGTGCACACAACCCTCCACCCGGACATTGTATTGTGGTCAACTGAAGACCGGAAAATAACTTTGGTTGAGCTGATGGTGCCGTGGGAGGAGGGTTGGGAAGAGGCCCACGAGAGAAAGGCCTTGAAGTACCAGCCCTTAGTGCAGGAGTCCAAAGACAAGGGATAGCAGGCATGATTGATCCCTGTGGAGATCGGCTGCAGAGGTTTCCCAGCCAAATCAGCAAGGCGGTTGTTGTCAGCTCTGGGCCTGGACAAAAGGAGCAAAATGCAAGCAGCTCTTAGTATGGGGGAAGAGGCAGAATGAGCCTCTTGTTGGATTTGGAGTAGGCGAGAGGAGGGAAGTTGGAAGTCAGGAGCAGATGGGCAGTGATTTGGCGACCACTGCCGGCCCACCAACTGGAGAGTGTCGTGGTTAAGGGTCAAAATACTCTGTGAAGGTTGGGAACCACCTGATGACATCTGCTCCTGGCTGAAGGCTATGGTTACCTCATAAGGTATCTGAAAAATGCCCCCTAACAGCTGTATGTAACAAGTGTAATACTTTTGTTAAGTTGATCATATATTGTATGGACCTTATATTTCCTTAGCTTTTCTCTTAACTTTCTTGCTTGGGTTATCCATTTTAACTCCTTTAGGCAGGCTATTTCTGCTCTTGATCTTTTAGTTTTGTTTTTTAATCTTTTCTGCCATTTCTGCCTTGCTGATTTTCTGCCAGTTCTCATTTCATTGCTCAGTTTTGGGTTTCTATTAATGAGTCCCTATATTTTAGAGCCATTGCACTGCACTACTGTTAATGCTGCACAGTATGTTATCGTGTGTAGTTCTTCAAACATTTCAAGTTTCCCTAAATATAGTGGTAATATAATATAGTTGAGCGCATTCACAATTTTTGTAAATTTTGATTTGTTTTGGTACAGAGGGTCTCTTTGTTGGGTCAGTGGCCGATGTATTCTGTTAGTATGATGTTAAATGTTAGGATAATTTGGTCTGTAAGGTCAGCTTCATCATCAACATTCACTGGAGGTTCTACATCTGTGTTGTTGCTATTACCATCAGCTTGTGAAGCAGTTGTTGAAGTAATTCTATTTTCAACAGTGCTTTGGGAGTGGCATCTTCATTATTTTCCTGTACATCATTGTTGTGGTCATTAAGTTAGTTTCTTTCTAGCTCTTGTGCTATGTCATGTTTTATTTGGTTTAACATGTCTATAGTGATTAAATTATTTTTTATTATCTCTCTCCATTGATCTGCTATTCATTGTGCATTTGCTCGTATGAAAGGATATTGTGGTATAAACTGTTGATGAAGCTTGTCCCTGTACGTTGTCATGTCAGTCTCAAGTTCCGTACTCGATAATATACACACATTATGAATGTGTTTACTTCTAATGACCATTTCATGCATGTCTTTCTTCTCCCAACTGCTTAAATGGTCTCAGTTGTAAGTGAACTGCTCCCCTGAGAAACACCTATGGCAGTCACAGCCTGTTTCTGTTGGGAGGCTACTTTGAATGCTGGCTGTATCTTTTTAGGTTTTCCCAGTGCCTGCCCATCTATTCAGCAGAGCAGCAATACCAGTTCACTTGCTGTCACACCCAGCACTAGCTCCAGACATGCCTTGGAGATCCCCAGGCAGTGGGTGCATTACTCTACTCTGTAGGTATCTCTCATTTTCTAAAGTGAAAGGGTATTGCTTTTTATACCTACAGCCAGGTTTTGGTTTCATCCGACCCTAACATGGAGGTTTAATGCTGACTAGAGCACCGCTCATTCTGGGTACAGATGTGCCTGGATTTGTTTCTGTTTTGGACTGTGGATGATATTTTATTCCCCACTTGCCCTGCATTGGATGTTATGTTGCAATTTTACAAAACACTAATTCGAAGGCACTTGAAGTATTTTGTGCAGCTCTGGTCCCACACCACAGGAGGAATGTGGTTGTATTGGAGATGGTACAGAGGAGGTTCACCAAGATGTTGCCTACATTAGAGGACATTAGTTATGGAGAGAGATCAGAAGGACTGGGCTTGCTCTCCCTGAAGTAAAGGAAGCTGAGGGGTGACATAATAAGCAAAGAAGCATGATCAGAGCCTTTTCCTTATGACACTGGTATCAAAAACAAAAGGACATGGTTTTAAGGTGAGAGCAAGGAGTTTTTAAAATAATTTGAAGGGCAAGGTATTTTTTACACAGGTAGCGGTTGATATCTGGAACTTGAGGCCAATTTGTTGGAATTGGATAAAATCACTAAGTTTAAGAGACTTTTAGCTAGTCATTTGAATAGGCAAGGTAGAGAAGGCTATGGATATAATGCAGGCTAAATGGTTGCCATAGGCATTGTGGGCTGAATGGCCTGTTTCTGTGCTGTGCAGCACTCTGAGTCAAATGGGCAAAAGGTTGCCATGATCTTAATAAATACTGAATCATCCTTATGGGGTTGAATGACCCACTCTTGTCTTTCTTATAGGCATCCGTTAGTCTCAAGAGACCATGGATTTGCACCTTGGAAAGTTTCCAGGGCGCAGGCCTGGGCAGGGTTGTATGGGAGACTGGCACTTGCCCATGCTGCAAGTCTACCCTCTCCACGCCACCAAGGGAAGGGCAAGGGCCGATACAGCTTGGCACCGGTGTCATCGCAGAGCAATGTGTGGTTAAGTGCCTCGCTCAAGGACACCTTCTTTCTTTCTTGTATTCAACTTTTATTGAACAACTGCCCTCATTGCATCTCAAGATGCATCTTTAATGTCTGGTGATGGCATATGCATGGTAATTATTTCCCACGTAGAACTGCAATGGTGTTTTCTGGTTGTGTTTTTAAAAACAAACTTCAGTTTCATCCAGAATTAGGGGTTGGTGGTGGAAAGAAATCTAAATTAGCTCAGGAGCTGGTGGGTTTGGAGAAAGGCCATTAATTTGCTTCTCATACTACAGAATGCCAATCAAAACAATTGATTATTAACACCGATTGAAGTATGACTTTCAAGAAATGTAGAGGAGGCTTGATCCAAAGCAGAGCAGTGACAACTTATAATAGACTACAAAAAATCAAAACTGAGAGAGAACAGATACTAACCACCACAGGCAGCGAGGTAATTGAAAGCTAGGAGTAATTGTTTGAGACTGAACAGGGACTGTGGATAAGAGCTGGGTTTACATAGGCTGCAGGTGATCAGTTGGATGTGAGTGGCAGATGACTGCAGTTAGCTGGGTGGAGACTGGGAGGTGCCTACTTGTGCAGGTCTGACAATGGCAAGTGTAAGATATTTAAATAGACTATTTCCCTGACTACTCAGTATATTATAGTCCTTTCATTATCATGCCACTGAGTGGGGGTCATGTGTTGGGTGAGGTGAACATTAGGGAATCAGAAACCTTGAAGATTTGCCATAAGAAATTCACTCTAAAATATTTGTTCTTATCAAAGGAATTGTAGGTTTGGTTGACTTGCTCTCCATGATTTCTCTCTCAGTAACTTTTAAATGGTTTGGTCAGCATAAATTGGATTCACTCTCACACAGTTTCTCCCATTCTAGGTACTCATCGAGATAATTGATTAAAAAGTGGAAATCATTAATCAGTTTCAAGGAAAAGTTGTTGAAGATTGTGCTAATTATGTTGCCATTCATGTTAATAATGGAATGGGTAAAACCAACACAAACCATGTCATAAAGATTTCTCCATTGTTCATAAGTTCACAAGATAAGTGTGAGGTGGTACATTTTGGTAGGTCAAATGTGATGGCAGAATAAAGCATTAATGATAAGACCCTTGGCAGTGTCGAGGATCAGAGAGATTTTAAGGTCTGAGTCCATAGAACACTCAAAGCTACTACACAGGTTGACTCTGTGGTTAAGAAGGCGTACGGTGCATTGGCCTTCATCAACTGTGGGATTAAGTTTAATAGCTGAGAGGTAATGTTGCAGCTATATAGGACCCTGTTCAGACCCCACTTGGAGTGCTGTGCTCAATTCTGGTTGCCTCACTATGGGCAGGACGTGGAAACCATAGAAAGGGTGCAGAGAAGACTTACAAGGATGTTTCCTGGATTGTGGAGCATCTCTTATGAGAATAGGTTAAGTGAACTTGGCCTTTTCTCCTTGGAGTGACGGAGGACGAGAGGTGACCTGATAGAGGTGTAAAAGATAATGAGAGCCATTGATCATGTGGATAGTCAGAGGCTTTTTCCCAGGGCTGAAATGGCTAGCATGAGAAGGCATAGTTTTAAGGTGCTTGGAATCAGGTGCAGAGGAGATGTCAGGGGTAAGTTTTTTTTACACAGAGTGGTGAGTGCGTGGAATGGGCTGCTGGCGATGGTGGTGGAGGCGGAAATGATAGGGTCTTTTAAGAGATTCCTGGATGGCTACATGGAGCTTAGAAAAATAGAGGGCTATGCGTCAGCCCAGGTAGTTCTAAGGTAAGGACATGTTAGGCACAGCTTTGTGGGCCAAAGGGCCTGTATTGTGCTGTAGGTTTTGTATGTTTCTATAATATTAATGAATGACCTTTAAATTAACATTATCTCAGCTATCTTGAAGGGTTGTAACAGAACTTATTGAATTTCAGCATTACAGGCAGTTCCCAAGCTATGATGTGATTCTGTTTCTAAAAACTGTGCATAATCCAAACCATTTATAAATCAGAAATGAACAAAAGCAATACAGGTCCAAAGACTTACTGGGTAGGTTAATTGGATATTGTAAATTGTCCCTTGATTTGATTGGGATTGCTGGGGACACAGCTCGAAGGGCTGGAAGAGCCTATTCTGTGTTGTATTCCCAAATAAAAATGTTTAAAAATGGGAGAGGATCTCAAAGAACAGCTCTGATGAGGAAGCAAGTTGGCACAAGAGGAGTGGCTGCTAGCAGTGAGTTTAGTTACTGCAATCAGCTTAGCTCATCTCGAACCAGTCCTCAATTGTTGCAGCTTGGGATGGGGTTGTGCTGGTGGGGATAGAAGCTACGAGGAAATAACCTCATTTTCACATGGAAGAAGATAACTGTAGCAAGTCCATCCCATCAGTCTACTAAACACTTTCCATTTACTTATTGATTGATTGATACACATGGAATAGGTCCTTCCAGCCCTTCAAGCTTCATCGCCTAGCAACCCCTGACAACCCCGATATAACCTTAACCTAATCACAGGACAATTATACAGTAATAAATTAACCTACCCAGTACGTCTTTGGACTGTGGGAAGAAACCAGAGTACTTGGGGATAACCCATGAATTCCATGGGGAGGATGTACAGACAAATGGAAAGTGTGAGAAAGTTTTAAATGTTATGAGAAGTATTGCTGGATGTGACGGGGAGCAGAGTGGGAAACTATGTATTTAATATATCTAGCTACGATTAGATCAGTTATTGATCATGGTTGTATTGCTTATGGTTCCGCTACTACGGCAGTGCTTGAAAAATTAGACACTGTGCAGCCCAAAGCACTTAGACTCTGTTGTGGAGCTTTTAGAACAAAATCAGTCCCTGCATTATGTGTGGAGATGGGCGTAGCACCTCTACATTTAAGACGAGTTAAGATGGGCCTGCAGTATTGGACAAAACTAAATGACTTCAATCACAGCTGTCCATCAAAATGTCTTTTGCAGGAGATGTCGGAGCATCAAAGTAAAATTAAAAGATATCTATTTTTAGATTTGGTTAATAACTGGGCTGTGAAATTGAAACTGATTGAGGAAGACATAGCTGACCAAATTTGCTTGCCACCTGTTCATTTTTGGCTTTTGCCGGAACCAGAAGTAGACCTATTCCTGTTTTTTTCCAGCTTGAAGGAAGCAGAGCAATTTCAAGAGCATCGATCATAAATGAATATTTAAATAATAAATGGGGATCTTATCTGAAGACTTTTACCGATGGCTCAGTGGACCCAGAGGCAGGATTTGGGATGTACGTTTCTCAACTTGGAGTTGAGATTGGTCACTGGGTTTCAGATGGTGTTTCTGTCTTTGCAACAGAATTATTAGCAATCCTCTGGGCCTTATGGTGGATGGGAAACTCTCGACCATGCAGGATTCTCATCTGTTTGGATTCTGCTGCTGCCTTAGAGGCTATAAACAGAAATAAATCAAAAGTTCGTCCTGACATAGTTATTGAGATTCTCTTAGTTTTGTTTAGAGTAGGGAAGATAGGTTGCAAAGTCAGATTTACATGAATACCTGGGCATGCTGGGGCGGAGGGAAATGAAATTGTGGATGGCATTGCAAATTCTTCCTTACAGAGTGGGCAAGTAGGAATTAGAATACCCCTAGGCAGAGCAGAATTGAGAAGTAGGATAAAAAAAAAGGCATAGAGTAGAAGTGGTAGGAGGATTGGAAAAATGAATTAAAGGGAAGGCATTTCTTTTCTAGTCACCCTCTAGTTATAGAGGTCTCAGACTGTTACTCTTTAAAATATAGAGATACGGTGAAACTAACAAGACTTAGTTTGGGCATTGTGGACTAAACTATTATTAAAAGATAATAGGAAAACATTCAACCGGAGTATGTGACTGTGGTATTCCAGAGACAGTTCAGCATGTTTTGCTGAGTTGTAATCGATATAAAATTGAAAGAAGCATATTGTTCAAGAGGCCATCTGACTTAAATGTACTTTGTTTTTCTATTAAATCTTTGTTTGGTCACCAAGAGAACCACCATCTGATTGAAGAGTTTATTATTCAGTTTCTACGTGCAACTAGTTTATATTCGAGAATTTGAGTTTCTTAAAATTTTTTAATTAATTATACGTCCTGTGGAGGGCAGTAATATGCCTAGATGTGTCCAAGCTGCCAGAAATAGAAGAAGAAGAAGACTCCTTTTCTGATGACACCAGGATTGAACTCCACCTTTGCACTAACCACTACACTACCATAGCACTCTTCTTATGTACAAGTCATCCATTTGTAACCAGGGGAGAACTTGTACATTGCTTTCTGGTATTGGAACTCACTGTAGCTAATTTTAAGAAATAGTTTAAAAGGAAATTTACTTCCAGTTTCATTTTCCTTAGCTGAAAATACCAAGTTATTGTTCAATACTGTTCTGTGCATATGTGCTCCTCTTGCATCTCACCCCAAATCCATCCCTTACACGTATTCTGAACTTTATGTTAATTGCAAGCACAACTGAAGGAAAAAGCACAAAGCGTACAACTTTATTAATGCAAGTCATGTCATTTATAGCTTCTGCCATCAGTTTCTAATTACAGGTCGACCTTCACTAATCCGGCTCCTTTGGGACCTGTGGAGTGCCGGATTAGTGAAAAGGCCGAATTACAGAAGGATCACATTAAACAATTGCTAACTACCTCATCATACCTTTAAAATACCATGTAATCAGTACAAATGAGGTAATAATGGAGCAGAAATATTAAATGAGTAGCAAGTGAAATTTTAATAAAGTAATATACTGTACAGGCACAGATAAAATAAAAGGTACAGGCAAATGTACAGGAATTAACTTATACAGAACAGTTGAACACTTCCGCTTCTAAAGTGAGATGTTTAATATACCTTCAGGCAAAGTTACAGGTTTGCAAGTGTGGGGTTGTCAGGATCATCAACATCTTCATCTTGAAAAATGAGTGAAGCATCAGGAACTGGTGCTGAAACTGGCTCAACAGTTTCTTCAAAAACTGATGATGTTGGTGGCAGTACATCTGGGTGAGCAGAAGCAGAAGTCGGAGAAAGGAGGTCTTCTATCCGCCACATTTCACGTGACCACCAGCGGCCAGTGACTCGGCACTGGGCTCTTCCCTCTTCACTCACAGTTACTGAGGGAATCCTCATTAGCTTCTTTTCCTCCGCTTAGTAATATGCTTAAATTCAGTGGGTTGCCCTGTCTGATCTGGGGTCGTAGGCAGAACAGAATGGAGCGCTGGCTAGGCGATGCCAGAGGGCAGTGCGTGACTGCCAGCAAGTGGGCAAGAAGGCGGACCGACCCAGCGCGCACCAGCTCCCCCTCCACTGGTAGGTGAGATGGGTGGGAGCCCGGCAGCCGCGCCTCACGCAAGTGATGTTAATAAATGCAGGAAAACAAGCAGGAATCGTCTGTCTGTGTTTACAAGAGCGCGCCAACACATGAATAGATCTAGCACAATCAAAACAATGCGCAGCAGATTTGTACGGTAGCCCGGGAAATTTGAAATTACAGTTGTGTGGAAAATTTGAAATCAGTGCCGGATTATCGAAGGAACCAGATTACAGGTAGTCAGGTTAGTGAAGGTCGACTGTATTAAATATCAGGACAGACACTGAATATTGAACTGTAATTGGATTTATGGCAAGATGGCAGGATTGCACTCAGAGATTTGCTAGGTGTTTTCTGCTCATTCTTTAGACTTCCCACTTTCATATCTGTTGACTGAAATGCAGAAGCTGGAGCTGAAGTGGAGGTAAGATGCCAGCAAAGCTAACCTGGACACAACAGATTCTATAGATACTGGAAATCTTGAGCAACGCATACAAAATACCGACAGAGCTCAGCAAGTCAGGCTGAATCTATGAGGGGTCTTGATCTGAAATGTCAATTGTGTATTTCCTTCTATAGATGTTGCCTGTCTTGCTGTATTCCTCCAGAACTTCGTAAGCATAGCAAACCTCCTGCTTTGTAGTTGGACTTGCTGCTGAATCCCAACAGCAGAGCATGAATGTACTAAACAAAGCAGCTGACTACTAGCACTAGATCGTGCAGGAATCGATACTTGAGTTTAAAAAAAAGTCCTTTTAAGTGTTTTACTTTGTTTTGACAGTTTTATTTATTTCTCGTACATTTTTACTGTTATTATTTAAGAGTATCTGAGCTTTTCTTTAATTTATCTCCCAATGAGAAACTCTTCCTTCTCTAGATGTGATTTATAATGAGGAAACTACAGACTCTGGAAATCTGAAATAGAAACACTCAGCTTGTTAGGCAGCAGCAATGGAAAGAGAAACATTTGTTTTGTTGAGTTAACACCTCGCTTTCCATAGATGCTGCCTGACATGCTGCTTGTTCCAATATTTTCTATTTTTACATCTCTGTACAGTCCTTATTTACTATTGCTGATGGTAGAACTAAAGTGCTTACGTCAATTTTAGCTATTCATAGTATTAATAGGGAATAGCTAGCAGACCAAAATGATGCTTTAAAACGGATGGAACAGCAAGTCAGTACAAGAGCTCAATAAGAACTTAAGGCTAATTAATTTTGGCTTCAGCCAAAGATTTTGTTTGAATGTGCCTACTGTGGTGGAATTCCAAATGGCTATTTATTACACTATTTATCTGTTTACTAATTACAATTACATAATTACAACAGAGAAAGTTACTGCGATGACCATGTCAATCAGGTCAGTAAAGTGAGTTTGTGATCCTGGCCTTGTAAAAACCTTTTTCAAGTATCAGACAAGTTGTTCTAACCATGTATGTAGTCATATCTACCACCTTTAAATCAAAAACTTAGACTACTTTAAGGTAGATTAGCAGAAGAAATTATTACATGGATGTTATCTAGGGAATGCATGCTGAGGTATTGTGGAAGAGTTTAATTTAATTACCTGATTATCAAAGCAGATTATTTATTTTTCTTTTTCAGCAGCATATTTAAGGAAATAATTTCCTGGAAAATGAACTAATTTTGCACACTATTTTTTGCACGAATTGTGTTTAAGAGTGGTTTTACCCAGGCTAGATTATGCTCGCCATCATTTCCAGGTGAATCGATATTCTTGGGAAATTGATCTAGGTACTTCCAGAGACAAATCATTTACACATGCAGATGCTTGCTCTGTATGAATTGCATACGGTACCTCCTGCTGTAATCAGCAGTACAGTTTCCTTGTTTATTTGAAGAAATCTTAAACTTCGGAGCAATGATGATCTTTCATGGTCAGTCACAAAGAGGAAGAAGCAAATTGTGCAGGGGTTCAAAGTGAGATGGCAATTGCAAGGTCTGCATAGCGACATTGATGTCTCGAACACAGTAGTTCGTACCTCCGTTGTTGATGGTCTGTGTAATGGGAAATGATTCAGGTGAAGTACCTTTTCTGTTCAATTTTTAGTTCAGATCACCTCTGAGCTGCACGCTGTGATGCCTGGCCCACTGATCTGTCTGCATTTCTGGATGACTTGGGGCTACATGCAGCACAGGAGTTAATCAAGATGGACCATTGTGTGAGAAGTGCCTTGATAACAAAAGCTCCAGGTCTTTGTCAGCAGCTGTTGTTGCCACAGGAGAGTTCTTTAAGCTCTGGCTAGCTCCCCAGTGTTCAGCACGATAATGATGTAGCAGCTTTAAGCTTAGTTAGCACTCCAGATGGGATCTGCATTGTTCTGTTTTGGGAGTCGATTCAATGCACAAAATACCTTAGTCCTTTTAATGTGTTTATACTCTATTTCATGAATCTTCTTGGGAGAGCTAAGTGGGTGTTAGAGTTATGCAGAGAACATATTTAGCATATGAAAAATCCATTTTCTAAGTATTGAAAAACAATGGCTACTTTAATCTCAGGCTTCCTTCTTTGCCACAAAATCAAATTTATTTTGACTCATTGATCCTGAAAATAAAATTGTTTGGAGTTTCCCTGGCATTTGTAACATTTTGACTTTTAGAATTACTGCCAGTTCAGTGATGTGGTCAGTATTACTTAGTTAAAATGTGCCTAATTCAATTGGAAAATTTCCCACCTTTTAAAACATTTTTTTCTTGAGACATTAATTTTCAATAAATCAAAGGCTCATCATCTGTGCTTTAAAACAGTAATAGATACATTATCCCATATTTTAATGTGATGATCTGAGAACCTACTGGAAAAGGAAGTTTTATCTTGGAAACTGCATCTCATTTGTATGAGAAGACAATTTAAGATTTGGGTATCAGTTGAAAACTGGCAAAGTGTTAAGTAATATTGTCACCTTCTTTGACGTTCTTTACGGATTTCTATTCTAACTAAAGACCCACAGCTGTGAAGGGGAATATTTATCAATTTATCTTCAGGAAGGCTTGTTTTAATCTGGAGAGGAGCCTTGATTCCTGTTGTTATATAGGTGACAACAATCCTGGCTCACAATAGGATGTCATACAGACAAGGTTCATTGGTCTGTACTTTAGACTATTTGTATCCACTTATCCAACTCGTTCTTAACTTGGTCTTAATTTTTGTGTCCTTTAAGCAGTCTAATTTTAATCATTGCTAAGATTGAACTCTCATTTGTTCATTTATATGCTGTGATGTATGACATGGGTGATTAAGGTCTTTCCTGAACCATGATTGTTCTTGGCAAATTTTCTACAGGACTGGTTTGCTATTCTGGGTAGTGTCTTTACAAGATGGGTAACCTAGCCATTATCAATACTCTTCAGAGATTGACTGCCTGGAGTCAGTGGTCGCATAACCAGGACTTTTGATATGCACCGGCTGCTCGTATGATCATCCACCACCTGGTTCCACGGCTTCATGTGACCCTGGTCAGGGGGTCGGGGTGGGCTTAGCTGTTGTTACACCTTGCTCATTGGTGACCTGCAGGCTAGTGGAGGGAAGGCTAGCGATGTATCACTCCATCAGACAATAACCACATTAATAGCTTAGTTTTGACCACACCTTGTCTGAGTAGACTCGTTGGCTTACATTGATCAACCAGAGAAATTTTGCTGTATGTTTCCAGTTGCTACTTTGTCATCAGGAACACCAGGATCAAGAGGAATGGTAAGATCACTGAAGTTTGCCCATTTCTTTTTAGGGATGAGGATTTTTATACACTACCAGCAGCGAGCAGACCCCAGGCACAACTGTTCTGAGAGAACTCCACTGCTGCCATCAATATATTTGACAGGTATGAGGACACGTCTCAGTGTCTCAGAAAGTACTTTACTGAGGAACTAGCAAAAAATATGAGACTCGAGGGGCCGAATGGTTTACTTCTGCACCTATTGTCTATTGTATTGTCTATTGTCTTTTGGAGCTGTCAGTGGGAAGTGTCATCCAAAGCTACATGTGAGTTTGATTTTCCACTGGCATACGTGGGTAATGGGTCCTGTAGATTTTTATGTTTTATTGTTAAGTATTAATGTAATAACTTGTGACAGCTGTTTTATATTTTATTGTGCTTCTTGCTTTTATACTGTGATTCCTCACTTTTACTAATAAATTTTAGCTTTTAAGTATTTTCTCTTCAACACATTAAATGCTGTAATTATCGAAGCATATCGAGAATGTGACAGCTATGCTTGCGTGAGAACTGCACGCCTGTTAATTGATTGCTCACAGATTGATGTCATGGAATTTTGCACAAGGACTCCCAAGTTCCTTTACACCTTATATTTTTGAATTTTCTTTTCACTTAGAAAATACTGCACGCTTCCAACATTTCTTCCAACTAAGTGCATGACCATACACTTCCCAAGACGGCATTCCATCTGCCACTTCTTTGCCCATTCTCCTAATCTAAGTCCTTCTATAGCCTCTCTATTTCCTGAAAACTACCTGCCCTTCCACCTACCTTTCAAAGCCACCAATTCCGTCAACCAGGTCATTCACGTATAGTTTAAAAAGAAGCGGACCCAACACAGACCCTTGTGGAGCACCACTTGTCACTGGCAGCCAACCGGAAAGGACTCCCTTTATTCCCACTCTTCACCTCCTGCCAATCAGCTACTGCTTTATCCATGCTAGTAATCCACTACATTATATGTAATTCACAGCATGGTAACCATAAAAAAAGACACCTGGAATCAATTGTAATTAACAGTTTTTATTAAAACAGAACTCACAATGTTGCAGTTATCTTGCCAAGCTGGCTTGTGGCAGTTTTAAAATGTATTAGTTATACCTACAATTTACCTCTGTAATGTTCTTTTGACTTGCTTAACACTAGCTCATCACATTAAATAACCAATTTTATGGGTTGTACACTGCTGGACAGAATTGATAAAATACTTTAGCGTGGTGATCTCAAGTGGGAGAAATGACAAGTCTGGAAATTTCCTCTTCTGTCCCAAGCACAGCTCTTTTTAGACAATGATTATTTCACAACTTTTTACGCATTCCCCATTGTTGATTGTTTTCAGTATTATTTTGTTACATTTTTAGATTTATTGCACTTTTGCATTTAAATGTATGCTTCTTTAAGTAATAAATACTAGATATCACAATTTCATCTCCACATTAAACAATAGCATTTTTGCCCAACCGCATGCATAGATAAGCTACATAAAGCTTGTAGTAGAAAGCATGACTTTGCTAAGTATAAATAGCACTGCACTTTATTTGCCTAGTGAGCAGCAACAGGATGGGGCCTATACTCCATATCGAATAGCTGAACATCTGGTTATTTAATACAGCCTACACCCACTACTCCAACTTCTGTGTTAGATTCAGCAAAGGTTTGTCATCGAATGGAGGGAAGTTCTGCCGTTCCCTCTGTGGTTGGGTCACCTGTGAGAGAAAAGGGAGGAAGACCTGTAGAATGACAAAGAACCTGAGGAGTTGCCATGAAATGTGGAAGGAGGGGTGTGGATAGAGTGGGTCAAGACTAGAGAATATCAAAGAGCTCTTTAAAATTAGATGTCTGGGTGAGTTTTAGACTTTGGTCAATAGAACACAGAGTGCCTGAGACTCGTTGCCTTTGAAATAGGGCCAGATTTTCTGTAATGGGACAATCTAGAGTTGGTCTGAGAAACAGGCATTAGTCTCACATTGGGAAATAGGTTGTCTTGCAAATTGAAAGCAATTTTCTAAAATTTTATAAATTCGATTTGTGATTTTATATCTATGTTAAGAATGGCTGTGTGTACATAGTTTATAGAGGATGTATGTGTTGTTCCTTTCAACCATTTTTTCACACAGTACCTGTCTATTAGCTACAACCTTGACCTCAAACTACCCCTGTCAGAAATATTCCCAATGTACTAATCACTGCTTTCAACTCTCTTTACTTAAACCTTGAACATTACAGCAAATTGTACCATTTAATAATAAAAGCATTTACTGTTGTTTTCATTTGTACTCTTACTTACACTCCTTTGTACTAATGAACCCTGGCTTTAATGGAGCCTTACTATATATGGAGATAGAGTTCCAGTCAGTAGTACACAGCACTAGAACCAGCATTCAGCCAGTCTGATATGACATGCCCACCATTGCCATTTATAACTTGCTATAATTGTTATAGCATGTTAAAATTGGCAATGGTGCACATGTCATATCAGGTCTGACTTACTGGCCTGTTATAAAGGTCAATTGCATTATTCACTGTCCAGTAGAATGGGTGCAGCATTTTGAGGTTTTCTATATATAAATCTGAAATAATCAGCATTTACTGCTTTGCATCAAATGCATGTTGTGGATAAGGAATACTTTCACCCAAAATGTCTGCATTAAACATTGTGCTCAAATATAGCCATTGTAATGACGGCAACACCATGTTAGGAAATTAACAATGTTAGGAAATTCCATTGGTGGAATGTTTATCCAGTTGTTGTGCTGACTTTGTTTTGCAGGTTTCACCATGGTAACCATTGTTGATGTGTAACTTCATCACATGATGAAATTGACACTCAATAAATAGTGGTAACAGCTCTGGACACATTCTTATTTCTTCTTGATGCACCATCAATAACTCTCCGAGATGTGAGGCAAGATATAGGCTTTTATTGGCTGGAAGAAAGAACAAGCAGCAATTGATCACCACACTACATCCTGGAGAATGAGGGCAGGGCCCAGGCTCCAATCGCCTTTATACCGGGGTCTGTGGGAGGAGCCACAGGAGCAGTCAGCGGGGGGGGGGGGGGGGGGAGGGGGGGCGTGTCCAGACAGGTATATGTAGTTCACCGCACTTCTGAAGACTGTGAATTAAAAAAATGATATTAGGTTTGTTGGGGTTGAAGATGGTGCAGGGTGGAATCAGTCATGTTCAGAACCTCTCTCGATTTATCATGAAAAAGACTAGCACAGCAAGTAGTCATTGCAAGGGAGTCAAGCACTTTGAACAATGATAGGATGGAATAAGCTGATCTGAGTACTGAACAGTGTCAAGTCATTATAGATATTAGACCCAGAACATTGAACATTGGAAAAAACCAAATAGCTGGAGACAAGGCCAAAAAGAATAGAGCTCGAGCCCATTTGTTATGAAATGCAGCAGCCATTGAGCCAGACCACACAACTTTAATCAAAGTTTGTAAAGCAAAGTGGTAAAAATCAAGGATTTCTGAGTTCCCAACAAGACATTTAGTGAACCTTTTCTGGGGCTGCCATCTGGAAACATTTGATGTTCAAGCACACAAACCAAAACATAAATCAAGACTTTTTGACCACATAAAAGAGCAAAACAAATGAAGATTCAAAGAAATCTCACAAAACAGTGAGAAGGATTTATCGTTAGGACTGAAAGGACATACTGTGAGTGATAGATGTGAAGAAATGGAGGCCATCAAAATTCAAAGTTCAAATTTATTATCAAAGTATATATATCATATACAACCTTGAGATTTATCGCCTTGCGACACACAAAAACAAAGAAACAAAATAGAATTCACTAAAAACACAGACAAAACATAGCTAATTTGCAAAGGTGGTGAATTCGCACAAACAGTAAAAAAAAGTAAACCAAAAGCCAAAACAAGCCACATGAACTGCATTGTCCCTGAAAATGAGCCCAGAGCTGAGCAGCCTGTTCAACTGTGCGGTAGTAGTGAGAAGAGAGAGAGAGAGAGAGAGCGATCAAATGGAGGCTGACATCGCTGAACATGTGTTCATTTTCTGTTCTTGTCCTCCACTGTGAAGTAACGGAGCTGACCAGGGGTTTATCTTCTGCAACCAGACCTAGATGCAGTGATTGTTGCCTTGGCCATACCCTCACTCTTGAGAGTCTCGTTTGCCGAGTTCCCCAGGAGATCACAAAATCACCATATTGTTTAGCTGGTTCAAACGTACATCCTTAAAATGGAAATTACAGGCTGTGAGTTGCAGTGATCGCAGTTTGGAAAAGTATATCCACAAAGTGAGCTGTCTGTTAAATGTCGCTGTTGATCGCCAGCACCATCTTTCAGGTTCCTTGTTAAATGTGACTCGTTAAAGGTTTGCGTAGTTTTGCTATTGCCAATGCTCTGGAGCAAGAAAGAATCAATATGGTGACAGAAAACATTTGTATGAAAATCTGCACTCTTGGTTTCAGCACCCTAGGCCCTGGCTTCACCGTCAGCTCAGAATTTCACAGGAACTGCCATTTCCACCATTTTATAGTGATCACGTAAATATTTTGTAAAGAAACCTTTTTTATTAATAGAAGTAAACCGATATATTTAATGATAAATCCATTTAGCCACGATCCAGTTGAAGTGGTAGGAATTATTTGTTGGTTACAGGTCTTTCTGTCAGTGGAGCAAGGTCCAATACAGCAATGTATGAAAGTGATCAGCAGGAAGTTATGTCCTGAAGCTGTGAACTATCCAGTCAATATTGCAGTCCTGGGAGCCAATCGAGCAATATGTTGAGACTTTACCTATTTTGTTAAATGGAAATTCATACACTACCAATAGCAGTGCAACGTCAACAGCCATATTACTTAGGAAGAACTTAGGTACTTTAAAAACATGAATTAGTGCTCTACTCTATTTAATTGTTCTATAACATGAATTTTGTTATGAGGGGCATAAAAGATAAAAATTGCCAAGGAAACTGATGATGTTAAATAAAGAGAAGATGCTATCATATTAAAACACTGACCTGGAAGCACAATGCAGAAACATACACTTAATGATACACCCCAGACAATAAAGATCAAAATTTAACAATTCCCCCACAAAATCCTCCAAGTTAAAAATTAGCCTACCAGATCTTGAATATGTATCTTTATAATTATTTTGTCTGCATAATATCACAATTTTAATCACTGGCTTTTAAAGGAGGAAAATTAAATACTAGTTAGAGATTGCATTCTAGGAAAAATAGTAACTTTAAATATTATATGTAATTCACAGCAGGGTAGCCAGAAAACACCACCTGGAACCGATTGTAATTAACAATTTTTAGTAGTACAGAACTCACCGCCATGTTGCCATGCTGGCTGTAGCAGTTTTAAAGTGCATCAGTTTCAACCACAATTTACTTCTGTAATGTTCTTTTGACTTGTCTAACACTAGCTCATCATATTAAATAACCAATTTTATGGATTGTACACTGCTGTAGAGGATAGGTAAAATTCTTTAGCGTGGTGATCTCAAGAGGGGGAAATGACAGGTCTGGAAATTTCCTCCTCTGTCCCAAGCACAGCTCTTTTTCAGACAGTGATTATTTCACAACTTCTAATGCATTCTCCATTGTTGGTTGTTTTCAGTACTTTTTAAAAATCAATTTTAAATTTATTGCAATTTTGGGTTGAAATTTGTGATTCTTTAAGTAATAATACTGTACTAGATTTTTACAATTTCATCTACACTTGAAACAATGTAATTACTGCTACCGCTAACCCAGGCTTTCTGTATTGGTAGACCTATACTGAACTCGTGTCCTCATACCTCAACTCCATTCTTTCCCCCTTTGGTCCAGTCCCTTCCCACCTATATCCACAATACTTCTCATGCTCCGTCTCCTCAGAATCTTTCAATTCCTTGGTCCTGACCTCCTCATTTTCACAGTCCCTATACACATCTACCCCTCATCAACAAAGAAGTCTCTGCTTCTTTCTCAATTAAAGAACCAATCAGTTCCCCTCCACCACCACCCTCCTTTGACTGGCAGAACTGGTCCTCATTCCCAACAATTTTTTCTTTGTCTTCTCCCATTTTCTCCAGATGAGGTGCAGCCACGGGCATCCACATAAACCCCAGCCCTGTCTGCCTCTTTGTTGGCTATGAAGAACACTCCATATTCCAAGCGATAATTCCCCCCAACTCTTCCTCCGCTATATTGTTGACTGCATTGGTGCTGCTTCATGCACCTATGCTGAGCTCGGGAATTTCATCAACTTTGTGTCTAACTTCCATCTGCCCTTAAATTCACTGTCCATTTCTGACACCTCCCTCCCTTTTTTTGACTTCTCTGTCTCCACATCTGGAAACTGTTGACCAACATCATTTATAAACCTATCAATTTCCACGGTTATCTTAACTATATCTCTTCCCACCCTGTCTCTTGTAAAAATGCTATTCCCTTTTCTCAGTTCCTTCAACTCTTCTGCATCTGATCCCAGGATACAGATTCCTTCTCCACCATTGATGCTGCCCTTACCTGCATATCCTCCATTTCCCAAACATCTGCGTTCACCACATTTTCCTGCTGCCTTAACAGTGATAAGAGTTCCTCTTGTCCTTCGGTGCCATTCCATAAGCCTCCATATCCAATACATCCTCCACAACTTCCATCATCGCTAAAGGGATCCTACCACCACATACCTTCTCCCCTGCAATCCCAGCCCTCCATGATTCCCTTGTTGATTCGTCCCTCCCAATTATTCTCTCTCCTGGTATTTATCTCTGGTGCTATGCCTGCCCATTCATCTCTTTTCTCACCTCTCTTCAGGGCCCCAAATGTCCTTTGCAACACTTCACCTGTGAATCTGCTGGGGCTGTCCGTTGTATTCGGTGCTCCCGATGTGGCCTTCTCTAAATTGGTGAGATGTATCATAAATTGGGGAACTACCTCGTTGAGCATCTCTGCTCCATCCACCAACGCTGGAATTTCCTGGTAGCCAAACATTTTAATTCTGATTCCAATTCACGGTCCATGTCCTCACCTTGTGCCAAGATGAGGCCACCCTCAGGGTGGAGGAGCAACACCTTATTCAGTTGAATTCAATTCGATTGAGGTCTAATTGTCATTCAACCATATACGAATACCCATGAATACAGCTAAATGGGTTACTCTGGGGCCAATGTGCAAAACACCAACAGTCACACAGCACAAAGCACTCATAACACATACAAAATGCTGGAGGAACTCAGGCCAAGCAGCATCTATGGAAAAGAGTATAGTTGACGTTTCGAGACCCTTCATCTGCACATACAAGATATTAAGATCTTGTAAGCTATCTGTAAAATATAGACATGCAAAAAAAAGTTTGGATCCTGAGGCCATGAATGGCACAGAAATCTGCAGTTGACCACAGTACAGCTTGCCTTCTGCCGAGTGAACACTGGGTGGCAGCGCAGATTCCAGCCTGGATATCACACATCCATATTCTGTCTGTCCAGCCTCCAACCTGATGGTTTAAATAGCAATTTCTCATTCTGGTAAAAAAAATATTTTTCTCTCCTCCTCTCTTCTTCTATTCCCCACTCTGGTCTCTTAGCTCTTCTTACCTGCCTATCACCTCCCCCTGGGTCTCCTCCTCCTCCTCTTTCTCCAATGGTCCACGCTTCTTTCCTATCAGATTCCTTCCTTTCCAACCCTTTATCTTTCCTATCCAACTGGATTCACCTATCACCTTCTAGCTATCCTCTTCCCTCCCCCATCTTTTTTTATTTTGGCACCTTTTCCCTTCTTTTCCATTCCTGAAGAAGGGCCATGGCCCAAGTGTTTGTTCATTTCCGTAGATGCTGCTTGACCTGCTGAGTTCCTCCAGCATTTTGTGTGTGTTTCTGCATTGTTTTTATAAATTTGCAAACAATAGCATTTCTGCCTTACCTCATACTTGTATACATAGATGAGCTACGTAAAGCTTTAAGTAGAAAGTATGACTTTGCTAAGGTTAAATATCACTACCTTATTTATTTGCAACTGGTTGTTGCGAGGGAGAGTCAAGCACTTTGAACAATGATAGGATGGAACAAGCTGGTCTGAGTACTGAACAGTGCCGACATTATAGATAACATTGAACATTGGGGAAAACCAAATAGCTGGAGACAAGGCCAGGAAGAATAGAGCAAGCCCATTTGAAGCAAAGTGGTACAAGTCAAGGATTCGAGAGCTCACTAAATGCCTTGTTGGGAACTTTTCCTGGAGCTGCCATCGGAAAACATCTGGTGTTTAAACACTCAAATCAAAAGCAGAAATCAAGATTCTTTGACTGTCCAAAAGAGGAAAACAGATGAAGATCCAAATAACTGTCACAAGACACAGAGATGGATTTATCGTTAGGGCTGAAAGGACACACTGCGTGCAATAGACTTGAAGAAATGGAGGCCATCAAAATTCAAATTTCAAATTTGTTATCAAAGTATATATATCATATACAACCTTGAGATATACCTTCTTGCAGGCACTCACAAAAACAAAGAAACACAATAGAATTTACTAAAAACACACACAACAAAGCCACCATATATCCAATCTGCAAAAGAGGTGAATTCGCACTAATATTGAGAAAACAGAGAAAACTGTTACATGAACTGCAGGGTCCCCAAAAATGTGTCGAGAGCTGCAGAGGCAAGTCAAGGCTGTCCAGGAGCCCAGTGAGTGCAGGGCAACAATTGCTCCTGAACCTGGCAGCTTGGGACCCAAGACTCCTGCACCTCCTGCTCAACAGTGGTAGCAAGAAGAGAGTCAGAGATGTTAATTTTCCACCCTTCTCAACAAATTTATCCTTGCTTGACACTTTAATCAGTTTGGAGTAACAGGGCTGACCACAGGTTTGTCTTCCACTCTCAGTCCTTGACACATCGTCCACCCTCATCGATGGCTGCCCCAGCTATACCCTCACTCTTGAGAGTTCAGTTAATCAAATCCCCCCTGAGATCACAAAAGCACCAGATTATTTAGTTGTTCAAAAGAACATCCTTATAAAAGGAAATTGCAGGCAGTGGGCTGCAGTGATCACAGTTGAGAAGAAGTATAACCATTATACTTCTTCATTATATGCACTATCAATGTTAGATTTACAATATGTGGTTGGTTTTCTCCTTACTGGTAAGGAGATGTTATGTTACTCACTCCCTGATCCAGTGGCTCAAAGTTATTCCTTAAAATGTTTACAGTTTTGGTTCTTCAGATTTAAAACACATTATTGAAAGATTGGACTTGTGTGTTGCCTCCTTTTCAATTCCCATTTGATGAACCGTCATCTCTTATGTTACTTTGTGACACTGAACCTTGTGTCACAGCACTGTCCCATACATCAGAAAATTTTTAATTCTTGTCCTTTTACCTCTTCCCTTCCCACCATGTCTAGACTTGAGCATTCCTTCATGTTGAAGCAGAGATTCCCTTGTACCTTCTCCAATTTACACTGTATCCAGTGCTCAGAATGTAGTCTTCCCTACATTGGAGAATCCAAAACACAGATTAATCTAACTTAATCTCCAAGTTAAGAATTAACCTACCAGATCTTGAATATGAAACCTTAAATTTATTTTGGCTGCATCTCACAATTTTAATCAATGGCTTTTAAAAGAGTGTAATTAAATGAGTTTGTATCATAGGAAAAATTATACCTTTAAATATATAATTCACTGCATGGTAACCATAAAAAGTGACCTGGAAACAATTGTAATTAACAGATTTTATTAATACAGAACTCACAAAAGCACACAATGTTGCAGTCATGTTGGCATGCTGGTTGGTGGTAAATTTAAAATACTTCAGTTTCAACTACAATTTCCTTCTGCATTGTTCTTTTTGACTTGCTTAGCACTATCCCATCTTATTAAGTAACCTGCTTTGTGGAATCATCTCTTGCTACATAAGGCAATGAAAAAAATTAAAGTTAATGGTTAATTAACAGCCCTCTACTTACAGTGTAAATGCTAACAGACAAATACTTTCAATTGAAGCAATATTATTTACTAGGTTCACATAACAAACTGTATAACTACATTTTACAAAGGACAGGAGGCTACATACAGTGCCATAAGCAGTGATGTTTAATGACATCATAATTACAAAACTTGAACTGTAGTTTAGATTCAGGGAAATCACATTTCTTTTCCCTTCAAGCCCTATGTTAATACTCATATACTGTATTTCTCACAGTAATCCATCTTCCCCATTTCTAAGTCCATATGACATATCAATAGTTGTGTATGATTTGAATCATAACCTGAAAATCTACATGAGATAGTTATCAATATTTGTCACTATAAATAAAAGATACTGTTTGAGAAATTCCAGTGACAGTACTGAACAGCCTCCATCCACCTGCAAACCCCATCCCCATAAAATTCATGTTTCTACATGCAGGGCCACATAAAACAATTATGGTACTTCTTGTATCACAGTATGAATTCCATTAAGTTGACCAAGTAAATAAACTATTGCAGTCTCCAGCATCTTAAGAGCCTTTACGTTCAATGTAATAAGAAGCTACTCTTTATTGCACAAATGAATGACAAAAATTTATGCACCACAAATAATAGAAAGGTTATTTTGAGTTCCTAGAATGCCGGCTGGTCTTCTACAAATCCTACATTAGAAACTGCCTAAAGATGATGTCTCCTGCAAAATAAAAAAGAAGTCATTACAAAACTGTAAACAAGATTAAAAAAAAATCTATTTGAAGGAATGCATTGAAAGTTATTGTCAGTGTTCTCTCCTTGCCTTTCTTACCTTATTGACCTAGTAATGAAGGCAGCATTTAATTTCATGACAGAAAAGATATATCACTCAAATTATCAATAATTTTCCACGAACCTGATCAATGAGAATCAATTATAACAATGCAAACATAACTCTGTTCCAGTAATCAATTTTTCCTCATTCTGAGTCGAGGTGCTAGAACAGTAATGTATGGAATGTCAAACCATACATGAGAATCATCATCATTATTTGTTACTATAAATAAAAGATGGGAAAAATTCCAGAATTCTCCTTTCAGTTTCCTTATGTGCAAGTTCAGGTTCAATTTTTGTTTAGTTTTTGGACTTGTTTTGTCTGGTGGATTTGGAGCTCCCTTCTGGGGAACGCGCTAAGACGGTAGTGCGATATTAATACGCAGCAGCCTCTCCAGACTCTGGATTGGGGATTGCCAAATGTTATGTGGATTTTCTGGTGTAGTCTGTTTTGTCATATGCTTTTGTGATATCATTCTGGAGGAACGTTGTCTCAATTTTTAACTGCATTGCATTTGTGGTTTCTAAATGACAATAAACTGAATCTGAATCTGAATCTAAATTGTCATTCAACTATATGTATGTATACAACTAAATGAAACATTGTTCCTCTGGGGCCAAGCTGTAAGGCACAATATATACAATGCATATAGTTACAGTAGAACAAAATAATCCTTGCACAAGTCCCTGAGTGGCATGGCCTGAAGACTGATGGTGCATGGGTTGTTGTCCTTGAGCCATTTTTCTGCAAGAACAAGCACCTAGCAGTTCCTCATCTCACACTGTGTCTACTGCACACTAAGGCAGTCCAGCTGGTCTTCAAGTGAGCAAAATCTGGAGCGCAGCATCGATGGGAGAGCTGGACTGTGGGGACCAGATCCAAACCCAGTGTGGATTCCAGAGCACCTGCTGTGCCTCAGTTCCCTCCTATACCAGTTCCAGCGCCTCTGCCCCTAGGTGGTTGTATCAGGGGACACTGCAGCACCTCTGCTGTCAGTTTCACCAATGAACTAATGAACTGGACTTACAGTATTTTGTATTACCCATATCCAGCAAGGTCATCTGATCACAAGAAAACAATTACACCATTTGTTGGACCTGGGAAGGCTGCTGCAACTAAGTGTGCCACCATCTTAACGGAAGTAAAAGCCAAGGATGTAAAATGCATAGAATGATTTCCCCTATTCCTGAAATAGATGCACTAAATTCCTTAAAGTTGTTATAGCTGGGGATGGTAATGGGAACAAGCTCCCACTACCTATTAAACACTCTCAATGGCATGTGGCTCAAATAACCTCTGACAACCAAGTCTAGCACCTGGCCTTTACGTGTGGCTCAGTTCTAAGCCTGGCGGAACCATTTCTACTGACAGAAGGGGCAAAGGCGGGTTACTGGTGCCTTAAAACCAGTTGCTTCGTCATCCGTGGTTGGCATCTCATCTCAAACCTCTGCTGCCCTATAGCTAAACCCACTCACAGAGAAGGCTTCAGGACTAAACCCCTAGGGAAAAATCTGGACCAGGAGTCCCTGTGGAAGTCCTACATTGAGCTCGATACTGACTGGCAACTCCTACAATGCTTCTGGTACCAAACTGTATCAATCTCTGCCGTCTTTTGGGTTCATCAGATGCATGGAGAGGGGGAGCTTGCTACATGGTCAACAGCTCACTCTCCATAACGTACTGCCCAGGCTTGCATATCTAGACAGCTAGGACACAGTGTCCATGACTCAATCTGACCGACAAGAGGCCTCACTCAAATTCTAGGTGAAGTTTGTGAAATTCTCTAAAATGCCCCATCTCCCTGCCCGCTCAGCTAAAACTTACCCCTGGCTAAGGATCATCTGTCCTCAATGACTGACTTGTACCTTAAGATTGTATCTCTAGTTCTAGACACTAAAGATTGGAAAACATCATCCCAGCAACTCCAACTGTTCGTTTCATTGCGATTACCTTGGAATTTTCTGAACTTTATAGGTCCAATCTGTTTAAATCTTCCGAAGTTCAACCCGTCACAGGAATTAATCCAGAGAACACTTAATGTATTCCTGCCATCACAGGTATAGTATTTCATCGGTAGAGAGACCAGACCTGCTGTAATTATTCCAGGCATGGCTTCAGCCGGACCTATATGAAAAGATGTCTTTTCTCTTGAATTCAAATCTTCTTTAAAATAAAGGATAATATGTAGTTTGCTTTCTTAATTGTTTGCTGTACTTGCAGATGAGCTTTCAGTTATTCATGCAGAGGAGAACTAGGTCTCTCAACATGGAAACCTTTTCATCTCTCACCACTTAAAAAGCACTCCACTTTTCTATTTCAGGAAAATGGATGACCTCACAATATGTTGCATTTACCTTGTCCTTTCCCCATTTATTTAGTTTTAAACCTTTATTATCTTCAGTACATTATCTTCACAACCCACCTAGCCCCAGCTTTCTATTATCTACAAATCTGGATATGTTACACTTGGTGCCCCATCTAAGTTATTGATGAAGACTATGAACATTGAGATTCCAGCAGCAATCCCTACTGTACCCTACAAGTTACAGCCAACTGACCACAAAATTCAAATCCATTTATCACATGTATATTAAAATATAGTGAAAAGTGTCTTTTTTGTACTAACAACCAACACACCCATGAATATGTTGGGGGCAGCTTGTAAGTGTCACTACTCTCTCTGGTGCCAACACAGCAAGCACACCTAATTCAGCACCGCAACACAATCAGCAGCAAAAACAAAACAGAACAAGACAACAACAGCAAAACAAGCCTCTGTCCCACCCACAAACACAGACAGTTCCCAAGCCCAGGACAGGCTGCCTCCGAGCTTCCGGTCCTTAGCCGCATATTCTTGGATTCACAGATATTGGGCCTCCAACCTCAGACCCCACCTTAGGACTCACTGATCACAGGTTTGACCTTTGGACCTTGATTTCTGGATTTCCACAGATCTCTGACCCCAGTAACTCCTTCA
Source organism: Hypanus sabinus (assembly GCF_030144855.1). Taxonomy (NCBI): domain Eukaryota; kingdom Metazoa; phylum Chordata; class Chondrichthyes; order Myliobatiformes; family Dasyatidae; genus Hypanus; species Hypanus sabinus. The sequence continues at coordinate 143,182,543 of NC_082709.1, read as the reverse complement.
GGCCTCTACCTTCAGTCTTCAAACTTCAAGCTTCTACCTCTGGATTTTGACTTCACTAACATCTGAAAATACAGTATCAACCAGCCAGGATTGCTAATGTTCGACCATGGAGTGCACTGACTCAGCCTCCGGGAAAACGGACGTTTGATTGCGAAGCACACTGACCTGAACTCAAACTACTGTCCAGATTCTTCGTTTACTGCTCCTGACCTCTAACTCCACCTCATCCCTGTCCCTAAATCCTAAATTGACCTCTAGCTCTTTATGCTATGCCCAAAACTATCCCTTCGATCTATATGAAAAAAAACAACTATAGTAAGTCTGAGCCAAGATATTGAAGGACATCACAGCTTGGTGCAATCTTGACAGGCATCTTGAGCCTTTTATTTTTGTTGTAGACTTTCTTTTTGCTAAACACTCCTTTAACCGTAACAATATATTTATTCCAATCCCATGGACTGTAATTTTGTCTAATAATCTCTTGTGTGTGTGTGTGGAAGTGGAAAATTGTTCCAAAAATTACTCCAGACTATCTAAATTTTCCTCATAAAAAATGCTCCCCACTTCTGAGAAAATCTTTGTAAATCTCCTCCAGCCCTCCCCAGTGCAATCACCTCACAAAACTTCTGAACCTAGCTAATTCTTAGAGGACAATTAACAGCAAATTCCAGCAACTGCATGATTTGATCCACTCAGTATAATAACATGATGGAACAACATCTAAAAGGGATTATAAATAATAACTCTTCACATTTTCTCTCTGTTTAACACAGTTGGTGTTTTGTTAAAAGGACAGTTGGTCAGTTGATACTGCTAGCAGTTGAAGATATTTCGTTGAGTTATTCCAGAAATTGCTAATTTATTTTTCTTCTCTAAATCCAAAGGAAAAAGGAAAAGCAGGTTTATGAAATGAGTAACACACACAAAATGCTGGAGGAACTCAGCAGGTCAGGAAGCATCTCTGGAAAGGAATAAAGAGTTGACATCTTTGGTCAAGATGCTTCATTTTGTGTGTGTTACTCTGGATTTCCAGCATCTGCAGAATCACTTGTGTTTCTGAAATGAAATCTGGGATCTGAATTGCACCTTTTCTTGGGCAGTAAATTATAAACCATTGGCCACTTGTGAAACCATTTCTCAACACTTCCCAATTATCTGTGCTATGCAAAACTGCTGAAAGTTCATCTTATTTCATTTATATAGAAATCAGAGCTAAATTTTACTTGCAAAAGGAACCTACCTGCTTCTTGCATGTATTACACCATTTCATACTGGTTTGCAGTGATGAATCGGGACAAACAACAGGCCAGCAACATTCCAATTAACTGCACAGATTTAAACAAATCAGAATAAATTATATTTAAATATTATTAAATTTCCTTTACTTTGGAGAATTTTTCATTACAGAATTCAGGGCTGAGAAATGATTAATGTTTTAGCATGCAGAGTAAAATGCTATTAAATACAGAAACCTACAGTATATTTTGAATCTGGGCCTATTTGTTTGCAATGGCAGAATCTACTCATATTGGAACAGATATCTCAGCAAGTTTCGACCTACCTAGGAGGACATAGCTCAGGAAACTAATAGTCATTACATTTTATTACCACTGTTTGATGTGTTGAAGAAGGATGTAACTGTCAATCCAACTGATTTCACTGAGAGCTGAATGCGAGTTGGAAGAAAGTACTTTGTGGATTCATCCATAAAGGCTTTCAAAAGCACAGAGGGAATGGACTGGGTTAATGGGACAAAAAGGTTGTGGAAGAGTTGGGATTTAGAGTGGCAGACTGGGAGATAGGAAGAACATCTCAAGCAGATCACTTCATGAGTGAGATGAAAAGATGGCGGCACAATATCCTATGAAGGAGATGGAGATGCCGGCAGACTGATTCATAAATGGTTTAAGTCTTGAAGACAACTTGATTGGCCGATTGGAGGTCAGAGTAGAGGGCCCGAGAAAGGTTCTGTAGATAATTTGTTACAGTGACATAAATCTTTTCTTAGGTTTGGGACGGAGAGAAAGGAGGAAATGAATTTAAATAAATAATCCAGCAAGCTGTTCAAAACAAGAAGAAAATCAATGTAACTGAAGCTATAATGGGTGAAATAATGAATTTATTCTCTGGCAATATCAGTTCTGGTAAGCAAAGTTGCACAATGGGTTGTATAATAAAAGGACTAATATTATATAGTTTGTACCTGTAGGAAGGCAATTCCAAATGCAACCCCAGCAATAATTCCCATATTTGTCTCCATGAAGCCTGTCACCAACTCATAGCAGCCCTGTTAATTAAATCAATGAACAAATAAATTAAGTTTCCATTTTAATCCATCCACTAATATATTTACTCTGTTCTATTAATGTAAAAATACAGTATATCATTAGACCATATTTTTCTTTTTGATACACATGGATTTTTTTCAAATCTTCACCCAGTTTACTTCTATAATCTGTAAAGGATGGAACATGCATAGCAATTGTCATCTGGTTCCACTGAATCCTACACAATAGGAGGAGGTAATCTGGTCCATTGTGGCTATACCAACTATTTAATGGAATTGTCACAATTTATTGTCACAAATGAATGTTTCCCTCTTAGTTCTGTAATTTAATTCATGTACACTATCTATTTTCCTTCAGAAGTTATTATTGAAACTGAGACTGTGTCTCTCTGATATTAGATTTGGTGCCTTCAAGTCTGCCAACCTCATGTTGCACCAGGATGCTCCTAATCCATCAGAGCATCAAGGGAATTGTGACTATTTACAATTCAATCTGCTCTCAAGAAGCGCCGAACTTTTGAATAGTTCCGTCTCCAGACTTTTCTGGGGTAAAGTGTTACAAAGATTTACCACCCATTCACTCACAAAGTAAATCAGCTCTTTTTCAGAGATTGTGAGCTTTGATTTGGGACTCCACAACTACAGGATAAAGCCTTGTCAAACTCCTTAAAATTGTGTCAATGAATTCAATCTTCTGGACTGCATAGGCTAATCTACCCAATTTCAACTCATAGGATAGTCCCTCTGTCTCTGTTTCTGAGCATTCTTTCCTCCTGGAACCAGACAAAAGCTGATTATTTTATAACTTTGCGTTTGAGGCTTTGTGGATTGAACATTTTGTTTGTGGAAAATACATGACCACATGGTTAATTGCAAAGTGATCTTTGGAATCCAGAGGTAGTGGAAAGAAATATGATCAAAAATTCCTAGCATTTTTGTCAATTCTAAACTAATGGGGTATTACATAAAAAAGGCTAATACAGTCAATTGTGCCATTGATTAATTGGGACAATCACTTATTTGGGACAACTCTTAAAGAACAAAAACTAATCAAAAACTACCCAGGATTTCCTTAGTTTATTTTGGACACCATGCCATTTAATTGGGGCAGGAGACTGCTGCCAAACAGTTTCTAACTAGCATCTGACACGTGCACTTGCGTGGCCATCAGACACCACACCTTGCTTAGAGTGAACAGTTTTTAGTATCAGTTTTGTGGGCTTGTGTTCAAAATGTGGTGGTTTTGTCACTGAGAGTTGGCCAGGAATAAGCAGCAAGACAATTCAGATCAGTTTTGCTCATGACAGTTTCAGGCAATCAGGCTTGGAAGTGCCAGAAACTGACAGGAGTGAAAATGAAGCGAGTTCACTACTTCACCACATTAGGAACTATAAAGAATTTGAAGGCATTGACAATAATCTTGAATGTTACAATGAAAATGAAGATTTGGAGAATGCAATTGATGAAAATTGTTTGAAGGCAGTCCGCTATCTACACTAGGTGTCTCTGCTGATATTGTTCAGTTAAAGTCAAAGGAACATGGCAGCATAATTCCTCTGTCGATAACTATAAGGAATTAATACATTTTTAAAGTACTGCAGTAGCATTGATAGCTTTCCAATTTCATTTTAAGTACACAATTTGCTACTCAGTTAAATGGCAATTTGTCTTTTTTATGCCCTTTTAACTATTTTCATGAACATTTGGCTAATTGGGGCAGCCACTTAATTGGGCCAAATTGTACTGGTTCCAATACATCCCTATATGTCTCCAATAGTTTTACAAACTTATCACAGCCAAATATATACCTGGTGGTAGACTTTGGTGGCAGCAATAGTCATGTTCCGTAAATCCTGAGGGTTACAGTCACTGCTCTTTATACAGCAACTGCGAGGAAAGCCATGCTCAGGCCAATAGGTGCTTGTGCTCCAGTTTGTATAGTTCTGTACACCACAGCAGCGCAGCTGGAAAAGACAAACAACTGGTAAGTATGAATTTGTCATTGTTGAACTCATGGAAATAATCAAGGAAAAGGAAAGTGGTGAGAAAAGCTGAGTACATAATATAATAGACTTAAGACTTTACAGTGGTCTTAAAGAGGAAGAAAGAGGTTTCTTAAATGCAGTGCAATCATTAAGTTTCATCAGGGCAAGCAGCCCATGAATGAATGAACTAGCGTTAAATCAGAGAATCAGAATTAGGTTTTATTATCTGACGTACGTTGTGAAATTTGTTGTTTTGTGGCGGTAGTAGCACAGTGCCAGAGGAAAAAAATAGTGTAAAAGACAAATAGTGAGGTAATGATCATGGGCCATTCTGAAATGTGAAGGCAAAAACTATTCCAAAAACGTTGGGTGTAGGCCTTCTGTCCTCCTCCCTATCAGTAGTAACACAAAAATGGAATGCCATGGATAGTGAGGGTCTTTAATGGTGATGCCTTCTTCGGGCATTGCTTCTTGAGGATGTCCTTGATGGTGGGAAAGACTGCGCCCATGATAAAAGTGCCCAAGCCGACGATGCTCTGCAGCCTCTTGCAATCCTACGTATTGGAGACTTCACACCAAGCTGGGATGCAAACATTTAAAATACTCTCCATACCTGTAGAAATTTGCAGATTATCAAATCTGCTCAAACTCCTAAGGAAGTGCAGCCACTGGCACGCCTTCTTCATGAATGCATCAATGTGTTGGACCCAAGGTAGATCGCCAAGATGTTGGCATCCGGAAGACTTGAAGCTGCTCCCTCTTTCCAGCAACCTCACAATCAATCAGCCAATCTATCACACTCCTATATACCTCTTCATTGCCATCTGAGGTTCTGCTGGCAATGGTGATGTCTCAATGAATTTATAGATGGTGCTTGAGTTGTGTTTAGCCGTGCAGTCATGAGTATAGAGACTGGGAGATATATGTATCCTCATATTTTCATTTCCTACTGCTTAACATGGCGTATCAATTCGTTTGTCCCAATTATGGCCCAGTTACACTTCTATAACAGTAACTTTATTTTAATTATGCTAAGTGACTGCAATTACCACACAGGTTTGCCAAAAATAGATTTATCTCAAAAATAAATGCCAAAACAAAGGAGCAGAGATGAGCAGTGGTACCACTAGCTATAACCATGTCAACACTCTGGTTTCATATTTTATAAACTCTGCCTACTTATTGTAGTCAGTTGCCAAAGGTGGTGTGATTTGAAAAGAGAAATGAATCTGACATAGATAACTGATACACTTACACTATTCTGCACATCATCAACAGCATGGCTCTGCTCATCCTCTCCATTGTAGTTATGAACAGCATCAGTGTAGGTCTTGAGAAAAATATCTTTGATCTGCAGAACGACAAGAACAAGTTATATTGTTTGGATGAAGGACAAAAGATGCTGCTGAAATTATTTTTATACTATCACTTGCATAATGTAATATCCCAAACCACTTGAAAACCAGATCAGGCAGTAACGTGAATGAGAAATGCAATTAAAATTTCAACTCTGTCAGACTCTTTGTCACACCTTTGAACTGAAATGTTAATTTTCTTTCTCTTTCCACAGATGCTCCCTCACGACGAAACCATTCTGTCGATAGATCAGGTGCTCGAAGAGGAGAGGGAAACATGAGTAAATATGGTAAAAATACTCTGACAAAAAATTTATAGCAAGGATTTTGAAGATCTGTATGTATTTTAATGGAAGAGAATTGAAGAATTGAGCAGTACAAGGATCTGGAAACACTAACGAAGATAATGGAGTGATGGTGGGAAAGAGGGTAAGTTGAAGAAGAAGAGGTGAGAGCACTAACAAAGTAAAATGTGCATGTAAAGAATGTAACCATATCAACACACACAAAACGCTGGAAGAACTTAGCCAGTCAGGCAGCATCTATGAAAAAGAGTAAACAGGCAACGTTTTGGGCCAAAATCCTTCTTCAGGACTTCTTCAGATCCTGAAGAAGGGTCTTGGCCCAAAACACTGACTGTTTATTCTTTTCTATTGGTGCTGCCTGACCTGCTGAGTTCCTCCAACATTTTGTGTGCATTGCTCTGGATTTCTAGCATCTGCAGACGTTCTCATGTGAGTGTAACCATAATGTATTCATTTTGTTTAGAGGCAATGGAAAAACATCTCAGTTCACAAATTGTTTGTCTAAATACCAGTGCAGCTGCAGTATATATTTCTTGTTACACCGATACCCTTTTTTTGGCCACTGCAGGTTTGAAGCTTCATTCTACTTTCCAATCTCATATGTTGCTAATTTTCTATGAATAGAGCGGTAGGAATCTTACTCCAGGAATAATATATTGGGTATATTTTTACCTTTTAATGTTTACCGTTGTGGAATAATGTTTTCATAAATCATTCTTTCCCTCACATTGCTCTGCTGTTTAGAGCATGGATATTCCAAACCAGCACAGTTCTGCACTGACTTATGCAGCAACTTTGTGGATGAAAAATACTAATTTTGAATATAGCAGAGTCACATGAATCAAAGCAAAGGATAAATTATGTTGTGGTTCTAAATTAAAATAATATTGCATAAGAAGTACGTGGGACTGTAACAAGTTAGCCCTTGCTGGCTTTTGTGTTTGAGTGCAATCTTTCTTCATCTGCATCAGTTTAACCCCCTACTCCCTCCTTTACCCGGCCAACCTCCCTTTAAATGCATCAACACTATTTGTTTCAGCCATTCCCTGTTGTAGAATGATGCCCATCCTCACCACTCCTGGTGTAAACACGTTTCCTCTTAATTCCTTATTGGACTTCATGGAGACTATCTTATGTTGATGGTCTCCATTACAAGTTGAAACACTGTCTCTCTGTGCAGCCGATTTGTAAAAGTAATTTCACAAAGCTCTATTAGGTCGCCCCCTAGCCTACTACTCTCAAGTCTCAGTTCATCCAACTTTTCCTGAAATATACACCCTAGCATTTTAATATCATCTTTAGAAACTGCACCTTCTCTACTTTCTTCTTACCCTTTTTGTGAAATGGTAACTAAAACTGTGTGCAGTGATCTACGTATGGAATAACTAGTTTCATGCTTATGTAGTACGACTTTTCCACTTTTTAATGGTAGAATAAACTACTTTTTATTGTAGAGCCTAATCCTGATGATTTGATGAAGGACCTCTTCTGAGTTTCAACGTGGATCTTGACAACTGAATTTACTCCCTTCCCTTCTCAAGCTCCTCACCAACTGTTGGGCCCTTATTGTGAAAATGTGTCCACTATGCCCTTTGGGGTTCTCTTTCTTAGCTGTAGAGGGAACTAGAGCCTCCCTAATTAAAGCAGCTCTATCACCAATATTCTGCTCTTCATGACTTCCCTCACTCACAATCCTGCCATCACCCTTGGACATGCTACTCAGTTGCAAGATCTGCATTTATATATCCAGCCTTGAATTCCTCTTTTTATTCTGAAAATCAACAGGTACAATGTACTTGTTAGCCAAGGGAGGAATCTGTTTGAATTCCGACTCCGGCTCTTGCAAGTTATTTGAGTTGGCTATCTGAGGTTCAGACAATCCTCCGCCTGAATTCTTGCTCTTCTTTGGGATGTGTCTATATAAAGCTGTCCATTAATGTCACATCATCTCTTCTGTATCAAAGTGATTTGAGATGCAAATGTAAATGTACTTGCTCTGGACAGTCCTATCTTAACTGACAATTGCATTTATTTAAATAGTTAAAGTTGTTATTCAATAACTAACACAAGGCTGTCCTCTTAGTCCATTATTATTTGATATTGCTTAAGAACCCTTGGCAATTACTATCAGAGAATCACAGAATATTTTTTGGCATTAATCGTGGGACAGATATACATGTTATCATTATATGCAGATGATTTATTATTATTTATTTCTGATCCTGAGAAATCCATTTCTGCAGTTTTATCATTGTTGGCTCAATTTAGTGATTTTTCCGGGTATAAATTAAATCTTAATAAGAGTGAATTGTTTCCTTTAAATAGACAGGTTCCAATTTATGGAAATTTACCTTTTAAATTAGTTAATGATTCTTTTATTTACTTAGGGATTAAATTCACAAAAAACTATAAAGACTTATTTAAGGTTAATTTTTTACCCTTAATCGATCAGATTAAATGTTTGTTTACTAAGTGGTCACCATTATCTTTATCTCTGATAGGTCGGATTAATGCTATTAGGATGGTTATTTTACCCAAGATTTTATATATATTTCAAGCGGTACCAATTTTTATTCTGAAATTTTTTTTGCTATTGTTAATTCAAAAATTTCCTCATATATATGGCAGAATAAAAATCCTAGGTTAGGTAAGATTTATTAACAGAAGGCAAGGAAGGAAGGTGGATTGGCATTGCCTAATTTTAGATTTTATTATTGGGCAGTTAATATCCGATATTTGATAAGTTGGTTAAAGGATTGGGATTTATCTTTTAGCCCTCATTGGGTGAACCTGGAAACTAAATCTGTACAAGGATTTGCATTGGGTTCTATTTTAGGGACTTCTCTTCCTTTGCTCTTTCCAAATTGCCGAAACGAATTGACAACCCGATAGTTAAACATACTTTACGTATATGGTTTCAATTTCGGAATTTTTTTGGGTTGACTCAGTTTGTTTTAAATATTCCTATTGTATCCAATTGCTTTTTTCATCCTTCTATTATAGACCAAGCTTATTCAGCTTGGAAGACTAAAGGATTACTACAATTTTCCGTTTTATTTTTGGATAATTGTTTTATGTCTTTTGAGCAATTATCTAATAAATATAATTTGCCTAGATTTCATTTTTTTTTAGATATTTATAGATTAGGAATTTCTTAAATACTGTACTTCCTACTTTTCCAAATTTTGTGTCTTCAGGTATTTTGGAGAATTTGTTTGAACTAAACCCTTTTCAGAAAGGGCTAATATCAAAACTTTACAATATAATTATGAAGATACATTCAGAGCCCTTTTATAAGACTAAAAATGATTGGGAAAGAGAACTTAACCTTACTATCCCTATTGAGAATTGGGATAAAATTCTTCAATTAGTTAATACATCATCTACATGTGCTAAACATTCATTAATACAGTTTAAAGTTGTGCACAGGGCTCATATGTCCAAAGATAAATTGGCTCATTTTTATTCCTATATAAATCCTATTTGTGACAGATGTCATTCTGAGATAGCGTCTTTAACTCATATGTTCTGGTCGTGTCCGCTTTTGAAAAAATATTGAAAAGATATTTTTGATATTATTTCTGCGGTATTGAACATTGATTTACAACCTCATCCTATTACTGCAATTTTTGGTTTGCCAATGATGGACTCACTTCATTTATAATCTTCTGCTTGTTGAATGATTGCATTTCTTACACTAATGGCTAGAAGATCTATTTTGTTGAATTGGAAAGAAATTAATCCTCCTACTGTATTTCATTTGTTTTCTCAAACTATGTTATGTCTAAATTTAGAAAAAATTAGAAGTGGTGTATTTGATACTTGTATTAAATTTGAAAAGATATGGAGACTATTTATTCAATATTTTCATATGATGTAATATGACCCTGTTCCAAGCCTATTTGATTTTCCAGTTTCGATTTTATATACGTTGAGAGGATCGGAGTTGACGACACTGATGATTTTGTATTTTTGTGAGATATTATAAACAGCCCTTTTTTCTTTTTCTTTTTTTGTTTTTTTTTTCTTATTAGTTACTAGATTATTAGATTAGTTTTTTTTGCATATTTTTTTTCTTTTTTCATTATATATTATGATATACCTAGGTTTGCTTTGTTTATTTGTATATTGTATCGTCCATGATTTGGGAATACTCATTTATACAGTAATCATTGCTTATGTATTCTTTCATGTTCAGTTGAAATGTGTATGTTGGTAATCCCATTATCTATGTATCGATTTTATTTTGTTGATATTAATAACAATAATAAAAAGATTGAAAAAGAAAGAATAACTAACACAACCAGTTCTAGTAAGCCATCCAATTAATGATACATCTGCCACCAATACGAAGCATATTAAACATTAAGAAACACCAAGAAAGAAGTTACATTAAATTAAATGCTAAATGGTAACTGCAAATCCTACATAAGTTCTAGAAAGAGAGGAACCCTTAAATCTTCTCAGTTCACTAAAATCCCAGGTCATGTAGTCTAAGGAAGTGGTGCTCCTTGTCGCTTCAAGATACACCTACCTCATGTCGAAATACAAATCCAGAGATGCCAGCAACCAATTCTGCCAAGAACACCAGGGATAGGAACATGGCATACTGAAAACAGAGAAGTCTTAATGTTAGTTATATTTAAGGTCACTGAGGTAATAAACCCATAAGTATAGAAACATAGAAAACCTACAGCACAATACAGGCCCTTTGGCCTACAAAGCTGTGCCAAACATGTCCTTACCTTAGAACTACCTAGGCTGACCCATAGCCCTCTATTTTTCTAAGCTCCATGTATCCACCCAGGAGTCTCTTAAAAGACCCTATTGTTTCTGCCTCCACCACCATCACCAGCAGCCCATTCCACGCACTCACCACATTCTGCATAAAAAACTTACCCCTGACATCTCCTCTGTATCTTCTTCCAAGCACCTTAAAACTATGCCCTCTCACGTTATCCATTTCAGCCCTGGGGAAAAGAGTCTGACTATCCACATGATCAATGCTTCTCTATATATTTTACACCTCTGTCAAGTCACCTCTCATCCTCCGTCGCTCCAAGGAGAAAAGGCTGAGTTTACTCAACCTGTTCTCATAAGGCATGTTCCCCAATCCAGGCAACATCCTTGTAAATCTCCTCTGCACCCTTTCTATGGTTTCCACATCCAATATATACCACAGCACTTGCCATTCTAGGGTATAACTGGATAAGTTTCACGATAAGTTTATAACTTTCTTATAAAACTGTATACCGAAGAGAACTGATGCACTCTTACAGGCAAAGGGTGGTCACGCCAATTATTGATATTTTTTTTTACTGTTTACTGCTCTTAATAGTAATTTTTTGATATTTAGAAGCCTTTCAATTTATTATTTTTGAAAGCATCTTTGCTTTACAGATTTTTTTACATGTGCCTAAGACTTTGGCATAGTACTGTATTTATATCTGCTACCATGGATAATAACCGATTAGTATGTAGAAATGAAATAAGTCTATCATTTGAATGCTTGCTTACTCATCACCTTCCCCTGGGACAACGAAGTAGCACAGTTAGTAGAGTTGCTATCTCAGAGCTCTAATGACCTGGGTTCAGTTCTGTTCCCTGTGCAATCTGTGTGGTTTGCATATTCACCCTGGGCCTGCCTAGATTTTCCTGGGTACCACTGCTTCGTCCCATTTAAGGGATGTTATAAAGGACTAGTTTAACTAGTTGGTTGACAGACTGGCATGGACTAAGTTAGGGGTTTGTTTACTATGTTGTATGAATCTACCTGTCACTTGCAGACAAAAGGGAGGAAAAGAAGAATCATTTTTGTTCTTACTCAATTTAAAATACTTAAATTACTGCAATTTATGGAAAAGGATACCTTCCTCTATGTTCACTGCTTTATACTTTAGTACAGATTGGTTGATATCCTTGGAATGAGTAGTTTGTACATTGTAAGGCTGATAATCCTGAACATGAGCTGTCCTCTTCATTTCTGTCCTGTCTGTAGGTTAAGTATGACTGAGAATGTTTAAGTATGAATAGGATAATCTGATGGAATTTAGTACTGTACAATGCATTGAGTGAGAAACTGAAGAGCAGAGAACAAACACATAGAGTTTCAGTCTTCATATCAAGTTTGAAGTAAGATTATTTCACCACTTTTGGCAGAATTTCGTATCAGACAAAGTGCTTGTTTCAAATCTTAAATTAACAAATTAACCAGTTAAACCATCACTTGAGAAATACAATTCTATTAAGGATCTATTCTATTTGTTTTCATAAGCAGGTGGTATCAGCTTTTAATGCAATGAAGCTATTTATGTGCCACTCACCAGTTTCAGCATCCATGGACTTCCACGACATGTTGCAAAGCAACCAAATAGGCCAAAAACGACAATGGTGGTGCCAGTCCCAATGAGTACATATGGGGCATTGGTGGAATTTTCAGCAACAAGAGAGATGTAAGTCCCCAACGTGAGTTTACCCCATACTCCAACAGCCAATAGGACGACACCTGTGATCTGCAGGAGGTGAAAAGTGCCATCAGCATAAGGTTCTATCATACAAGGTTCTGCAAGGGAACATAAAGTGCATTCAGATTAAGCTCCAATTATGCCAGAATTGAATGGTATTTATGGAAATCTTTGATGATGTAGTTCTAGTTTTCCAAATGGAAAGGTTCTTTGATGAATCAACATCTGTTATTAAACCCCTGCTTTAGAATGCCACCACACAACCATAGCCTCGGGATGTTCCAGACAGCTTGATTTAAATGCTGGTAATATGACATGTCTGTCTTGGACTAAAGGGACTAATGTTCCAGTGTTTCATTATACACATCTTCCTCTTTAATGAAAAAGCATGGAAATGCTATTTACAGAAACTTTATCTTGGCATCCACAGTGGGAAAAAGTATCAAAAAATAGCTGCTAATGGCCTCTAGTTGCCTGTATGATGTTTAAATGGTAACTATTTACAAAACTGGTTCATTTTTAATTATATGAAGATAAACAAAACTAGCTTTTAATGTTTGGGTGGAACCTTCAACTGGCTATATTTACATTTACTTATGACATTACACCCAACGAAACTACATTGAACTGATATTTGCTGAATAGCAGTAGCATATGTGGATTAACGCAAGAATTAGATGTTTTATACAAACTAAGAAGTAAGTTGCTATGATGAACTGAGATGTGCAAATAGAGACGACAGGCAACCTCAAGGGCATAGATGCACAAATAAACAAGAAAACTTGATCTTAGTTATACTTCCCTTACTTTCAACGATTGAGCTAAATGTTGTTATGAAAGTCATTCATGCACCGTTTAATTTTGTTGCCCTACTGAGCATATGGGACTCATGTTGACTGCAGCGCTGAACATTTTGAAAGCACTTCTCAGCAGGGATCACCTTCCTGAGTATAACAATGAATGAATAACATTGCAAAAGTTTGAGAAATTTTAATGAGTGATTTTGGAATAATTTGAAAGAATATTTTTATTTAAAGAGTGATTGCAAAGTTGGCTTCTTAACCAACACTTCAGTTAATAAAACGTATAAAAATAAGTTTGAGAGAAAACAACTAGCAACATAGTCTTACATAGACATAGTCTTAGAGTTATACAGCATGGAAACATGTTTTTCAGCCCAACACTTCTATGCTGACCAAGGCGTCTAGCTCAGCTCACCCCATTTGCCTGCATATCTTCATTAAGTCTTTCCCCTCTCTCCGTAAACCTTTGCCCCGTATTTATAGACTCCCTTACTCTGGGAGAAAGTCAGTGAGCATTGTAGACTTGGGGACCACTTTGTCAAGCACCTCAGCACCATCCACAAAAAGTGGAATTTCCCTGTGACCCACCAATTCCTATCCCAATTCATGTTCCAACATGCCAATCCATGGTCTCCTTTTCCACCAAAATAAAGTCACTCTCAGGTTGGAGGAGCAACAGTTCATAATCTGTCTAGGTAGCATCCAACCTGATGGCACGAACATTGATTTCTTCAACTTCTGCTAAAAAAATTTACCATCCCCCTTCTTAATTTCTCCACTCTGGCCTCTTAGCTCTTATCCAGTCCTTTTCCTTTTCACTTATCACTTCCCAGTTTCTTACTTCCTTCCCCACCCACCTTTCAGATTGTCCTACTCCCCTCCCCCCACCTTCTTATTCTAGCTTCTTCCCCCTTCCTTACCAGTCCTGGAAAAGGGTCTTGTCATGAAAACACTGATTGTATAATTATTTCCACAGAGTTCTGCCAGCATTTTGTGTGCATTGCTTGGATTTCAAGCATCTGCAGAATCTCTTCTGTTAGCAACCATTCAGAATTTATTATTGAAGTACCTGCTGTATATGTCACTATATACTACCCAGAGATTCAGTTCCTTGCAGGCATTCACAGTAAAACAAAGAAATACAATAGTCAATTTTTAAAAACCTACATATAAAGAAAGACTGACAAACAACCAATGTGCAAAAGAGGACAAACTGCTGTGCAAATACATATAATAGTAATAATAAAATAATAACTAAGTAAATAAATACTGAAAACATGAGTTGTAGAGTCTTGTCTGTGCCCCTCATGAACCTCTATCAATCCTTGGCCTCGTTAGCTCCAGAGAAAACTGTCCCAGGCTATCCAATCTTTCCTTCCAATCCAATCCCATTAGACCTGGTCTACATCTACATCCTCTGTAGCTTAATCACATCTTTCTTGAACTGCACATAATACCTCAAGTACAGCCTCAACAATGTCTTGCATGATATTCCAACTCTTGTACTCAATACTTCACTGAATTGAATTGACTTTATTTCTTACATCCCTCACATACATGAGGAGTAAAAATCTTTACATTACGTCTCCATCTAAATGTGCAATGCACAATTTATAGTAATTTGTAATAAATAATATGTACAACAGGACAGGCAATATGATGAAGGCAAGAATGTCATGCATCTTCCACATCACTCTGTATCATCGCTTTCTAACAAGCACTCGTACCACTTGATCCCTTTCTTCTGCACACTTCCAAGGGTTCTGTATGGGTCGTAAGAGTCCTGGCATATATGTCGTGCCTAGTTTAACCTTCCAAAATGCATCACTTTGCACTTGTCTGAGTTATATTCTGTCCACCATGCCTTTACCACTTTTCCATTTGATCTAGATGCTGTCGTAATCTTAGATAATATCTTAAACTGTAAACTTACTGAAGTCATCACCAACATTCTCTTCGAAATCATTAATATATAACAGTGGATCCAGCACTGACTCCTGTGCCACACCATTGGTCAAGGTCCTTCAATCCGAACACCCCTCCCCCATTAACACTCTGCCTCCTTCCACCAAGGGAATTCTGTATCTTGTCAGATAGCTCACCGTGATCTAATATATCTAATATTCTAGATCAGCCGACCATGCAAGACCTTGTCAATGACTTTACTAAAGTGTATGTGGATGTTAATCACCCACTCCTCATCAATCTTCTTCATCAGCTCTTCAAAAAACTCAAATTTGCTAGATGCAATTTCCTACATATAAATGCAGAACTATTCCTAATCAATCCTTGCCTTTCCAAATTCAGAAAGATCTTGTTTCTCAGAATCACCTGCAGTAACTTATCCATCAATGATGTCAGACTCTCCAGCCTGTAGTTCCCTTGCTCAATGTTAAGGCCTTTCTTAAATAAAGGCACAAAATTAGGTACTCTCCAGTCTTTGAGTACCCCTCCCTTGTCTAAGGAAGATACAAAAGGCTCAGCCAGGGTCCTTCTCTGGCTTTCCACAAAGTCCTAAGATACACCTGGTCAAGTCTTGGGGGTATTTTCCATCTTAAAGTGCCTGAAGACCACTAACACCTCCTCTTTCACAACGTGGATATAATCTAAGACATTAATATCTTCTTCCTGAATTCCTTACCTTTCATGATCTCTTCCATTTTAATACAAAGCACTCATCTCCCCTGGCTCCACTCTATTCCCTCAACTCCTGTACAGCTGGGATTCGCTTGATCCCACCTGCCTCTATCTGATGTTTCTTATCTCCTTTCTTGACCATGTGAGAGCAGCAATGGCCTGAAATTTGTAGTAAAAATTGCCATTATTCATCATTCAGCAGCCATCCACCTGTATTTACAACGTTAAACATCAAATCTAAAAGCTGCTATCAGAAATTCTGCATAATTCAATCCTTGCAAATTAACATACTGTAGAATTGGTCATTTGACCTGATATTAAGGAAAATGTTATACCTTGCTGAATGAACTATAAATTTAGTTTTTAGATGCTACTGCTGAATATAATTTTAATAACTGCTGCTGAACAACCTCTCTTAAAAATTATGTCTACAGGTTCTATCCTTCATGAAACTATTCCCTAAGTCTTATTATTTAAAATGGTTAATATAACATCCATTTTAAACACATGCATGACTTAATCCTCAATGTATTTTTTTGTTCTCTGCAAAATGTTTATGAGGTTAGATAAAGTCACTGGAGTTTACTTGGCTTGCTGACTGCAAAAATGCTTCAAGCTGATTCTCTGATCAACTTATTATGACTGTTGCTGCACTGAGCGGATTGCAGTGTCATCTGGAAAAGGAAAATCTATGCTATGTATCCTTTGTTCAGAGGGTCAGAGTAGGTACCATACCTTTATCACTAACTAGAAAATACAGGTCATTAACATTTCCCCAGTTTCTAAAATAAGCTTTCTATTACCATCAAAAACTTTAATAGTTTAATAGTTTCACAGTGAGCACACCTCACATCTGTAATTAGCAATGGAAAGCAGCAAGATGAAACTGAGCAGCAAGCAATTGCTGGTGAAAAGGCTAAAGGATTCTGAGAAATATTGCACTTCAGTAGCAATTTTAAAAACCTGAAATTGAAATGGGAAGTATTATATATCTTGAGACAGAAGATGGCTGTTGCAACGTTAGCTCAAAAAAGACTTTGTTGGGAAATATTCAGAATTTTTGTCTTTATGCTGCACATTTTGCTTCTGCAAATATCATGTAAAAATACTTGCAGATCAGTAGTCTTCATTTATGTTTCTGCAAATCCATTTTATTGCACCTTTAACATCTGTCCACTAGAGGGGAGTGAAAGCAACATAACCACAATTCTTTGAGGAATTTAAATCTTAAATCAGAATCAGAATCAGGTTTAATATCACTGGCAAATGTCGTGAAATTCGTGAACTTAGCGGTATACATGACAATGCAGAACAAAAGGATAAATAAGAAAATCAATTACAGTAAATGAAAAAAGTGAAGTAGTGTTCATGGATTTAATGTCTTTTTAGGAATCGGACGGCAGAGGTAAGAAGCTGTTCCTGAATCACTGAGTGTGTGCCTTCAGGCTTCTGTACCTCCTCCCTGATGGTAACAATGAGAAATGCGCATGTCCTGGGAGATAGGAATCCTTAATAATGGACAGCGCCTCCTTGAAGATATCTTGGACATTACAGCGGATAATACCAAAGATGGAGCTGACAAATTTTACAACTTTCTATAGCTTCCTTTGATCCTATTGCAGTAGCCCCCCCCCACCCCACCCCATACCAGACAGTGATGCAGCCAGTCAGATGCTGTGCACAGAACATCTGTAGAAGTTTTTGAGTGTTTTAGGTGACAAACCAAATCTCCTGAAACTCCTAATGAAATATAGTCGCTGTCTTGCCTTCTTTACAGCTGCATCAATATGTTGCGTCCAGATTAGGTCCTCAGAGATATTGACACCCAGGAACTTGAAATTGCTCACTCTTGCCTCTTCTGATCCCTCTATGAGGATCAATTCATGTACCCTCGTCTTACCCTTCCTGAAGTCCACAATCAGCTCTTTGGTCTTACTGACGTTGAGTGCAAGGTTGTTGTTGCAACACCACTCAACTAGCTGGTATATCTTACTCCAGTGGGCCCTCTTGTCTCTATCTGAGATTCTGCCAACAATGGTTGTATCATCAGCAAATTTATAGACGGCATTTGAGCTACACCTAGTCATACAATCATGGGTGCAGAGAGGGTAGAACAGTGGGCTAAATACTGAGGTGTGCTGGTGTTGATTGACAGCGAGGAGGTGATATTATAACTAATCTGCACAGATTGTGGTCTTCTGGTTAGGAGGTTGAGGATCCAATTGCAGAGGGAGGTACAAAGCCCCAGGTTCTATAGCTTGTCAATCAGGATTGTGGGAATGATGATGTTAAATGCTGAGCTATTGTCAATGAACAGCATCCTGATGTAGGTGTTTGTGTTGTCCAGGTGGTCTAAGGCCATGCAATAAACCATTGAGATTGTGTCTGCCGTAGACCTATTGTGGCGATAGACAAATTGCAGTGGGTCCAGGTCCTTGCTGAGGTAGGAGCCGACTCTAGTCATGACCAAACTCTCAAAGCATTTCGTCACTGTAGATGTCAGTGCTAATGGACCATAGTCATTAAGACAGCTCACACTACTCTTCTCGGGCACTGTATAATTGTTGCCATTTTGAAGCAGATGGGGACTTACACCCATAGCAGTGAGAGGTTAAAAATTGCCTCGAATACCCTCACCAGTTGGTTGGCACAAATTTTAAGAGCTTTACCAGATACTACATCAATGCCTGCCACCTAGCGAAGGTTCACCCTCCTGAAAGACAGCCTAACATCAGCCTCTGAGACGGAGACCACAGGGTCACCAGGTGTAGCAGGGATCTTCACAGCTGTAGTTGTGTTCTCCTTTTCAAAACGCACATAGAAGGAGTGGAGCTTATCTGGTAGGGAAGCATCGCTGTTATTCACGCTATTGGGTTTCACTTTGTAGGAAGTAACGTCCTGTAAACCCAGCCAGAGTTGACATGCATCTGATTTCACCTCCAACCTTGCTCAGAATTGTTTCTTCATTCTCGATATAGCCCTCTGCAAGTCATACCTAGTGTTCTTGTACAAACCTGGGACATCAGACTTAAATGCCACAGATATAGCCCTCAGTAGACGACAAACCTCCTGGTTCATCCACGGCTTTTGGTTTGGGAACGTACAGCCAGTTTTCGTAGGCACACACAGGTGTTAATGAAGTCAGTAACAACAGCAACATACTCTCATCCAGATTCGACGATGTATCTCTGAATACAGTCCAGATGTAATAAAGGGTTATTACTTCCTTTCCCCTCTTAATGTCGATGAACACACACATGCACAACATACAGTTAATAAAATACAAAGGCAAACTACTGAATATAAGTAAAATTTTTATATTCTCTCAGATGGTTTCCTCGCACTTAGCTGCAGCAGCTGTAAGCTTAACATCAATAAGCAGTGACATATCATTTTCAGCTTCATCCCACCACTTTCAGTAGCTCAAAAATGCTAATCTGCTTCATTTGAAGACTGTTATTTTAAAATCATCATGCCAGTATTATCCAAACAAATGAACCGTGTACAGTACAATCAAGGATGCGTCTGCATATCCAGCGTTCTCGAGTGATAACTTACACTCATAAAGGTTGTAATCACAAACTCTGAGATTATGTTGTCTCTTCTGATTTCCTTATTTGGAGCACACAGGAGAAGCTCTGCCATCACTAAATCCAAATGAATATTGTCAAGACATCCCAACAGCAAATCTTGAGGAATCATTTCTGTGTTGTATGCAATGTACTCTAATGTTGAAATAAAAAACTTTTCTCTTGATTTCACTTCTTTACAGTCGATCTTTTATAGTCTGAGCTGTGCTTTGCAGAATCCTTTCAGTCAGGCCCTGGGGATTTATCCACTTTTATGCACCTCAAAAACCTTCAGATGTTTTGTTTTCATAATATCGTGATGTTTCAGGACATCACTGTTCTCTTCGCTGAATTCCCCAGCTTCCGGTGCCCCTCCTCCTTTCTGCAGTCCACTGTCCTCTACTATTAGATTCCTACTTCTTCAACCCTTTACTTCTTCCACCTATCACCTTGCAGCTTCTTACTTCATCCCCCCCCCACCCACCCATTTGCCCCCTCACCTGGTAACACCTATTACCTGTCAGCTTGTACTCCTTCCTCTCCCCCTATTATTTTAACTTCTGCCCTCCTCCTTTCTAGTTCTGATGAAGGGTCTTGGTCTGAAAGGTTGACTGTTTATTCCCTCCATTGATGCCACCTGACATGAGTTCCTCCAGTATTTTGTGTGTGTTGTTCAAGATTTCCAGCATCTGTATAATATCTTCTGTCTGTTCTCACCCTGATACACTTCCTTGCTTTTAATGTAGAAGTTCTTACACCCAGATTCTTTATTGTTAATCTTTGCCAGGTGCTTGCTTGATCAATGGTTACTGGCTAGGTTACTTCTTCTCACTGACTAGTCATACAGATATCACATATTCTGCAAACCACGTGCCCTGCAACATTTCCTCCCAATATATACGATACTTGCGGTGTCCAGTATTCTGGACATGTACTATACGCTCTCTTTATCTCGATGGCGGGGGAGAATTTACTGCTGATTCACGGTCGGAGAACTCAGAGAAAAAAAGCAACACATCAAACTTCAACAACGTAATTAGTGAGTTCATTTTTTTGTTTTGTTAGTCTCCCCTCTCACGGTGTGACACCTCTCTGCTCCTTATTAGGGAGGGAGAAAGCCTGTGGATGCCAAATTGCTGGGTGAACACTTAGTTTTTGTTGTATTGCAGATCATGGTCTCTCTCTTGGCGGCTTTGATATTGCTCGCTTGCTGGGTGGTGGGTGCCGATGCTACACTGCTGCTCGTGCGTGGGGGGGAGTGGGGCCGACTTTGGGGTTCTAATGTTTTTACTGTCACTCGTTCTTTGCAGTACTCTTATGCTTGTGTGGAAGTCTGCAAAGAGCAGGGACTTCTGATTGTATATTGTATACATTCTCTGATATTGACGGTAATTGTAGCAAACTAAAATGTTCCTGTTCTTTCTATTTGTATAGTGATACAAGTTAAGTTGTTAAGAGTCTAACCAGTTGTGCTCCATGTCTCACCCCAAATGATACAAATACACAGAACTGAATCTATGAAATGTAACTCGAAGTAAATCACGGTGTTTAACACTGCCAGGGTGACAAAAACACAGAAGTCTCTTGAAGGGCCTTTTGCAGTCAATTATGATTGCAACATTGTTCTGTCCATTAAGTAAAAGCACAGGTGTAACTATGCTTCCGTGTGCAAAGACAGTTTACTTCTCTGTTGCCATCTGACGAATAATAGAAATTGATAGCAAGTTAAGCAGAAAATTAATCATAAAGACACTTATCTCTTCTCTGGAAACATGATAAACATAATGATATAAATAAAAGAGTATATGAAAGTGTATCATTAAAGAAACAAATCAAGAAAAATGACCCTTCACGACAACCTGCCCTATCCAGCCAAGATTGTTCTTGTGCCTATCTGTTCTTGCAAGCATCCTAGAGGAGGCTATATAACTTAGCAACGATTTTCAATAAAATCCCCAAAATCCTGAAATTTATTCCTCATTTGACATTCTTTCAATTGCTGACCATTGTGGTGTATGGAATTAACGACAAAGCACTGATTGTTTCAATGATTTGAATATCCAATGCAAGCCTGGTACGACAGGGATTCTGGCCTCGTGTGCAGTGCAGAAAGTGAAAACCCAATTATATTGTCTGGAACTTCTGACAAAACTGACAATGCTGCCTTGATTAAACTTTTCCATGAAAGCTTTCCTTTGTTTCAGAGTAATGGCATGATCCCATCTACTGATGCAGCAGTTTCTTCACACAAAGTAGATGCAATTATATTATTAAAAAAACCTGCAAAAAAAGTTAAGCAATATTTTGACAAACATTCTCTTTATATGGCACAACTTATTTGGTTTCATTCTGATTTGATGCACATTTTTTTTAAAAACTGATTACGTTTCAGTTTTTAGAGAATTAATTTTAACAATGGACAATCTTTCTACATTTCTGCTTGAAAACATGTTGCGATGTCAGTATCCAATCAGGAAAATACTCCTTTAACCTTTTAGATTTGATTCACCATTTACTAATTGTTGAATTAGAAATAGACAACAGAACAAGCATCAATGCGCAGCTGGTTGAAATGTTTAGATTGGAACCAGCAATAAAACCCTTGTAAGAAAAGAGCATAATGTAGTTCAGCAGGTCATTCAATCTTATGTGAAACTTTCACATCTAGCTTGGTAATGCTGCGTATATTGTGTGGGGAGGGCGGTAATTAGTGGAACACTTGTCTGTCTTTCAGAGGTTGCCAAATTAAAATCGTGTTGCTATTGGTATGGTGTTATCTGTCAGATCTTCTGTTGTCTTTTCCTTGATGAGTATCAGTAGCACAACAATAAGATACTGACATTTATTATTTTGCAGGAATAGAAGTGGGACCCACAAACACAAAAGATTCTGCAGATTCTGGAAATCCAGACCAACGTGGGGCAGCACGGGAGTGTAGTGGTTAGCACGCTTTGCAGTACCAGCAACCTGGGTTCATTTCCTGCCGCTGCCTGTAAGGAGTCTGTCTGTTCTCTCCGTGACTCTATGGGGTTCCTCCATGTGCTCTGGTTTCCTCCCACAGTCCACAGATGTACTGGTTGAAAGGTCAATTGGGCAATGTAAATTGTCCTGTGACTAGGCTAGGATTAAATTGCGGGTTACTGGCCAGAGGACTACTCCATGCTGTATGTCAATAAGTAAACAAACAAACAATAAGAATGCTGGAGGTGCTCAGCGGGTTGGGCAGCATCTATGGAAATTAATAGATGAAAAACTCGATGAAGGGTCTCGACTCGAAATAACTTTATTCATTTCCATAGATGTTGCCTGACCTGCTGAGTTCCACCAACATTTTCTTAGTAGGCCCCACAAGTTTTTCTTCCAGCTTGTCATCACCTCTTCCAGATGTACCCAGTAATGAACCATTGTACTTTTGCATATTGGGGCATCCACTAACTTAAATTCATTGCCCCAATATACCTCTTCCATAGCAGTCCTTGAAGATCAAGATGCTTCCACTTCCATTCTGTGAGTTCTGAGGTACACGATGGGGCTAATATCTCTGATTCTGCCACAGGGAGGGCACATGGGGCTGAAGAACCATGTGGGGAATGGTATGCTTCTTGCACCATTTTCACTGAGATTACACAGGACTCCAGGTTCCCAGCGCCATCAGGATGGTCCGCCATTTTGTAGGCAAGGGAGAAGCTGACTTTAAGAAAGTACCTAAAGTTGGTTACTATGAGAGCTGAGAGAAGAGTGGCTGTTTTGGGAGTTGAGTGTTGGGCATGCAGACAGTTCCTTCCACCTGACCATTTGAACTGCCTGTGACTAATTACAGCCTTGACACTGAGGTTGCTGCTATGCAAGAGAACATTTGATGATCTTGTAGAGCTTGTGGTCTATCTCTGCTGCTTTGATCCTGATAATATGGTAGATGTGAATGCCTTCCCTTTGGAATTCCTGCTTTACCATAGTCCTGTTATCATAGATTGCATTCTCTTTAGGTTAAATTTGCAAGTTAATAACAATTACCAGGTACTATATAGTGGTTTCTTCTCAATGCAAGACTAAAAGGTGAGTTCATTTGAGGTCATAATGGACTATATTTTAGGGCACAATACAAAATAACTGTAGACTGACAGAGATAGATTAATAGATAGAATTTCTAAACGTCTTTTTGTTGAATGTGCAGCGTACACATATTTTGTTGATATTTTTGGTCCTGGAACAATCAAATCCAAACTAAAAAGCATATGATTCATTTGCAAGATTGACATTACAAACTGACACTGTAATGCATGAATAGAAGCTACAGCTGGCAAAATATAAATTCAGTTCATTTTCTGTAGGGCCACATTCAACTGTAACAGCAAAAGGAATGGCCACCTGGGCAGGGTGATACAAATGAAAACCCTGAAATTAATTTCAAATATGCAAAAATGTGAGTGTAGAATAGTATGGTTTTCCAAAATGTATCAGAACCTTTCCAAACTGTGAACAGCATTAAATAAGGTGATGAAATCTGGCAAACATCAAATTTCACAAATATAAGCATTTCAATTTTTCCTCCTAAATACGTAATTTGATTCTCTGCATCTGAAATTTCAACAGGTACTTCTTACTCAAATCAATTTCTCTGGAGAAAGATATGCCACCTACTGGTCCTTCCCCATCTAAACATCTACTCCAAAATTTTTAATAAACACTTAGACATATATCAGTTTAAAATATGAGATATTATCTCATAAACACAATTTTAAGATAATTACTTGAACTTCTTTTGTGTGGGGGGAGGGCGAGGACAAAATTGTAGCGGTTACTGATTGAAGATTCAGAGTGATTCAGTAATAAACACATTTTTTATACATTGGCACCATCTAATGGAGCTACTTTGTAATTACTTTATGGTCTAGTAATGCTTATAATGCAGTGACCTTGAAATTGTTCCAAAGCATACTGATCTGGCAATGCACACTGGACCAATGCATATTTTGTACTTGCCTTCACCAGCATTATTTTCAATATATAAATGGCTTTGCACATTTGATTCACACAAAGACCTTTTCCTACCTAGGTCACAACTTATGGGCCATTGGGCAGGGCTGGTAGTGGGGAAAACCCCGAGGCTGAAGGACAGGGGTTAAGACAAGAGTGTTATTTCCATTAACTGTAGGGGTAATGAAGAGTGGTGTAGATGATGGTTTTGGGGCTGGAATCAAATTTTCCTGGTAGCAGAGATTGTGAACATGATTAACTGCTGAGGAAAGAGTAGAACTAGGTAAGCATCTAGTACTGGGGATCTGTGGTGAGTTCTGGAGGTTCAGGGCAGTTCAAGAGCAGAGCACAAGGCCTCTGGATTCTGCACCTCTGTGTTTAAGAGCTGAGGACCTAGAGATTTGCAATTTATGTGAATCGTGTACTATGTATAATTCATTTTCTACTTAAATACTATGGTACACTACACAAAACACTGCATTTTCAGCTCATTTTAAAATTATTATGTTCTTAATATTTAAAAGAATTTTCTTTCCACAAATTCTTAAAAGTAAATTTATTTTTCTTCACTGTAAAGACAAAAACAATTTCCGTTTATTCTCACAATTGAAATTACCATGTATACATGTTCAAATCTCAGCTTTATTCTTTTGGTTGTTATCATCATCATTCTGTGCCATGTCTGTGACATGGGTGATCATGGTCCATGATCATTGTTATTGGCAAATTTTTCTACAGAAATGATTTGCTATTGTCTTCTTCTGGCCAGTGCCTTTACAAGACAGGTGACCGCAACCCTTATCAATATTCTTCAGAGATTGTCTGCCTGGCATCAGTGGTCACATAACGGCTCCACCACACCACCCAATCTTTGGTTGTGAAGAAGGAATAACCAGGGGGTTACATCAGAATCGGGTTTAATATCACTGGCATATATTGTGAAATTGGTTGTTCTGTGGTGGCAGTGCAGTGCAAAATGTAAATAGTAAAAGCTATAATTTACAATAAGAAGAGGTGAATGTCAAAGTGGCCAAACATTTGTGTCCTGACATGTCCGTCCATTACCTCCTCTTCTGCCAAGATGAAGCCACCCTCAGGGTGGAGGAACAACACCTTATATTCTGTCTGGGTAACCTCCAACCTGATGGCATGAATATCAATTTCTCCTTCTAATAAACAAATCCAATAACCCCCCCCCCCCCATTCATCACTCTTACCTCTTCTCACCTGCATATTACTTCCCCTGAGTCCCTTCCTCTTTCCCTTTCTCCAATGGTCTTCTCTCCTCTCCTGTCAGATTCCTTCTTCAGCCCTTGATCTTTCCCACCCACCTGGCTTCATCTATCACCTTCCAGCGAGCCTCCTTTCCCCCTCCCCCACCTTTTACTCCGGCATCTTTCCCCTTCCTTCTCTGTCCTGAGGAAGGGTTTCGGCCCAAAATGTCAACTATCTACTTATTTCCAGAGATGTTCCTCAAGCATTTTGTGTGTGTTGATTTTAATTGTGTTGAACACTGAGCTTCAGTCAGTAAACACCAGCTCGATGTGGGCATTACTATTGTCCGGCTGATCCAGGTCAACTGGAGAGCCACTGAGAGGCATCTACTGTAGACCTACAGTGATGATTGGCAACTTGCAATGAGTCCAGGTCCTTGCTTAGGCAGCAGTTGATTCTAGACATGACCAACTTCTCAAAGCACTTAACAGTAGATGTGAGTGCCGCTGGGTGATAGTCAATGAGGCATAAAGGAAATGTAAAATTTAGAAAACTAGAGGATTTGTAATCATTTTATGGAAAATGGGTGATTTGGAAAGGGTAACAATTTATTGCCTTTGACAAATTTCCCTTGAGAATGTGGAGAGCTAGTTTCTTGAACCACTGCCTTCCCTCTGGAGAATACACACGTTGCTGAGCGGTGATATATTTCCAAACCAGGAAAGTGAGTGATCTGGAGGAGAACCTGCAGATTTTGAAATTGTGAGTAATAACTTTGGTGACTATAGAATGGAAAACATTAAACTACACATAAGCAAAGATCCTGCTGCTACCTTGATAAAGATGGGTGTTTCTGGGTTATAGGCTGTGCATTGTTTCTCGGTCAAATAGTCTAGTGATTATGTCAGATGTTGTTGTTTGCCTGAAATAGAAGAGGTCAAAACCTTGAGCTGAAACATTCTGAAACAGTTAATCAGTATGGGCTGTCTTGTATGCATTAAGCAGACAGCACTGCACAGGAAAACAGTTCAGGAAGCAACATCTGTATGAACAAACAAGATTAGCTACAATTGCCCCAGTGAGGAATGTTGAAGTTGTGAGGATCTGAAAGCCTGAGAGTTGACAGCAGGCTCTCAAAACATATAATTATCAAAAATAGAAACACTGCTTTTGCTAATAAAGTACCACAGGTTGTTATCCCTGCATAGAAAAGAGTTCAAGATGGTAGATGGAGCTGGGGTCAACGAACCCCAGGGAAAATTTTACTGTGTGATAGGGAGGTGGTGGTTAGGCTTGGACTTTATTCCTTGAAGGATGAGAAAGATAATTTTATGGATGCTATAAAATCATGACAGGTATAGATAGGATGAAGACATTCAAATTCTTTCTCCCCCAGGGCTGGAGTATCAAGAACTAGAAAGCATAGGTTTAAGGAGAGAGGGGAAAGATTTAATAGGAACTTTACACCAATTTCCTTTACACCAAGCGTGGTATCTGTGTGCAGTGAGGATTCACAGAAAGCAGCTGAGGCATCTTTTAACAGTTAGACAGTGCATTGGAAAGGTTATGGGTCAAATGCTGGCAAATGGGGCAGCTTGGACTGCATGGACCAGTTGGGCCAAAGGGCCTGTCTATGATTTAGGATTATTCTATGAATATGATTTACTCTATGACTTAATAACACATTTGTTAGGACAACTACAGATATTGTTCGGTGGAGTTCATACCAACAGGGAATATAATTGGCAAGGAAAGCCCTCCACTAAGATAACTACTTCCTAAAGCCAGCAAATGCTGGTAATATATCCGGAGCACAAAAGATGCTAGGCCATGCAACAAAATTGTGGCTCCAGGGTGGGAGTGGGTGAAGAGTTGAATTTCAGAAAAAGCTGATGAAACATGGCATATTGGGTTATACTAATCACTCCTTGGCCTGAGAGCTGAGAGACTGATTTCACAAATTCAGCACTTTCCCCTGCTGAGTTTCCAAAGGCCTGTGATTCATAACAAGATTATGACATTTACAAGATCAATCCAGTTTTTTGAGCAGACTTCCCTTTAACACCATTCCAAATTCCTTTAAAACCAGAAGTAAAAGAGCTCCAAATGTATTTGAGTTCTCTTTCAGGTTTTACGGATCTTAATTCCTCACTCAAGCAAACTCTTTCCAATTAAATTCAACCCAGTATCACTGTGATCACCTTGTCCTAGATGAGAAGGTTAGAACATAATGGAATGCTGTCTTTCGTTTGACCAATGTTGTTGCCAAAGTGTATTACAATTTAGTTTTTCTTTTATCTAGATATGTATGATGTCTGAATTTACAGGGATGAACTCAAATTATACTTGGGGATTTGATAAAAGATTTGCTAATTTAGGGTTTTGGACAAAAAGTAGCATCACAGATTATAGGTATTTTGTAGGGACCGTCTGGACTGTAATGGTTGCATCTGTACAGTTGTATTTCATACTCAGACCCAAATGACCCGCAAAAGAGTTCAATGACAGTGGGGTCACATTTTGTCAGTCAGCGATTTAGAGAAATTAAAAGTGGCATTGTTATACTTAGACATAGTTAATAAAAATGAGCAAATCATGATCTCAACACAAGCCATTAACTGTCTATTTCTCTTCATAGATGCCACTGAAACCCACTGAGTTCCTCCAGCATCTTGTGTATTGCTCAGTGAGTTGGGAGATTTTGGTTCTGCCGTTCATCATTCTATTTGGGGACTTGGATCACTGGAACCACAGGGCAGGTTCCCTATACAAGAGGGAAGGATTGCCCCTAAACTGGAAGTGAACCATTATCCTGGCTAGAGATACTCAGGAGGGTTTAAACTAGTTTGGCAGGGGAATAGGTCAGAAAGTGGAGGAATAGAGAGGAAGGTGGATGTCAGGGCCAATACACACAGACACAGACAGCTGCAATGAAATCAATATGATAGGACAGGTAGTTTGAAGTTTGTGCATTTTAATGCTGGGAGTATTATGGGTAAAGGTGATGCACTTAGAGCATGGATCACAACATGGAACATGTTGTAGCCATTACAGTGGCTTGGTTGAAGAAGGGGCAGCATCATAGGAAGCTCATCCAGAAAATTATGATGCATGGGATTGGTGAATTGGATTCAAAAATGGTTTGCTCATAGAAGACAGAGAGTAGTGAGTGAAAGGACTTATTCTATCAGTAAGTCTGTGAATAGTGGGGTTCCACAGGGATCTGTACTGGAACTTTTACTGTTTTGTGATGCATAAAAGTTACTTGAATGAAAATATAGATGGAAGCATTAGTAAGTTTGCAGATGATACGAAAATTGGTGGTGTTTTGGGACAGCGTAGATAACTGGCAAACGTCACATCAGGAAATAGATCAGTTGCAAATGTGGGTGGAGAAACGGCAGATGGAGTTTAACCTGGCCAAATGTGAAGTGTTGCAACTTGGTACACTGTAACAGAGTTGAGCGGAGGGATCTTGGAATCCAAATTCATAGCTCCCCATGAAAGTGGCTACGCAGGTTGACAGGGTGGTTAAGGCGGCGTATGACACGATTGCCTTTATTAGTTGAGACATTGCGTTCCAAAGTCAGGAAGTTATGTTGTCAAACTCTAGTTAGGCTGCATCTAGACTATTGCACACAGTTCTGGTCACCCTGTTACAGGAAACTTTTTGTGGCTTTGAAGAGGTTTACTAGGATGCTGCCTGGATTAGAGGGTATGTGGTGTAACAAGACATTGGACAAACTTGGGTTGTTTTCTCTGGAGTTCTGGAGGCTGATCTAACAGGTTTGTAAGATTATGAGAGGCACAGATAGAACTGACAGACAGTATCTTTATTTCAGAGAAATGCCTAATACCAGAGGGCACGTATTTAAGGTAAGAGGGAGTAATTTTAAAGGAGATGTGAGAGACAGGTTGTGTTTTTTTTAAAACACAGAGTGGCGGGTGCCTAGAACGCGCTGTCTGGGTGGTGGTAGAGGCAGATACATTAAGGACTTTTAGGAGATGTTTAGATAGGCACATGAATATGAGGAAAATGGAGGGATATGGACATCATGTAGGAAGAAGAGATTAATTTGCCATTTGATTTGGATTGGCACAATGTGGGTCGAAGGGCCTGTTTCTGTGCTGTACTCTTCAATGTTCTAAGTTCTATTAAAAAGAAAGTAAGTACATTAGTTGTCTTTTTTTTTCAAATGAATCTAACATGTTTTGGATCTAGGTCCGAGTTTTAACATATAAAATGGAATATGTTAAATTCCCAAGTTTGCTCAAATAAATAAAAGCAGAAAATGCAATGCAGGTCAGGCAGCATGTGCGAAAGGAGAAACAGATTTAATATTTCAAGTCGAAATGGACTGATGAAGGATCTTTGACCGGAAATGTTAACTCAGCTTCTTTGTGCAGTTGTTGCCTGACCTGCTGAATATTTCCAGCATTTCTTTTTCATCTCAGATATCTGCATTTTAATTTCTGTGAATATCCTGTGCATTTTTGTTTCTGTGGAGTAGTATAGAAGATTGAATTATTTGGAAAGAAAGTACATTCTTGGACCACAAGTAGAAGGAGAAGGCCATTTCTCAAATGGCAGCACCCAGTTTTCCCCCCTTCCTTTATAGAACACAATCCACTACTGACAAAAGTTCATCTCAGGCAGGTAGTGAACTTTCAGGTATGAGCCTTCAAGGCAAGAGTCAACTAAATTCATTTATGAACACATACAGAAAACTTTTATCACAGAAATCTAATTACTATCAATACTCACATCTGATCTTCACCTACTATAATCCAATATGTTACCAGGTACCGTCCATGCACTCAGCTGTTGTGAGGTGGTGATGAGGTCGATATTTTGGTTGAGACTGGGCATTCTTTCAGCTGAATTCCTGCAGGCTTTGTGTAATGCATTTACTTATCTGTGTTGCTTTATGAAGTCACAAAGTTGCTCAACACAAGAATGGGCCCTTTAGCCAACCTGCATCCATGCTGACCTAATCGCACTTTCCCACATTCCCTTTCAAAATATCACTGAAATATTGTGATTATATCTGATACCACCATC
Organism: Hypanus sabinus; assembly: GCF_030144855.1. Taxonomy (NCBI): domain Eukaryota; kingdom Metazoa; phylum Chordata; class Chondrichthyes; order Myliobatiformes; family Dasyatidae; genus Hypanus; species Hypanus sabinus. The sequence goes on along the minus strand of NC_082709.1, from coordinate 143,151,884 downwards.
TCCTCCGGCAGTGAGCTCCAGATAACAACCACTCCCTGTGTAAAACTCCTTTCTTCACCTTACACAAATGCCCTTTTGTTTTTGATTTCCTTCCATGGGAAAAAAGTTCTGTGATGAAATGCTGAACAAAGTCAGCTCTGGAACAGGACCTCCTCCCATTCCATGTCATCACTTCAGGAATAAATCATAATAGGCTGAGGATCATGTCTTGATGTCACACTAGAGGGAAATCACTACCTCATCTGCACAGTTATCCTTGAAATACCACAGCATGCTTTAAAGGAGATTTCAGGCATTTATTTTCTTCTCAGCTGCTGATGGTTTAAAGCTCATCGTATTTCACCATATTGCAAACCCCAGTCGTACTCTACTCCTGATGCTTTCTATTTGTGGTGTACCAGCAAGCAATTGCTTTTCAATACTGATTAGGGTAGTGTCATTGATCAGAAAATTGAGAATAATTTAACAAATATACGTTTAAATCAATGAAATTACTTGCAAATAATTCTCAATGGCCTTAACATGGATTGAACTACAGTCAGCAATGGCTTTCTCCCAATGTTGTACAACTTAATATGTCATTCCACATTATAATCCAGATTTTAATAATCATCAATTGAAATTATACTGCTGCATTTCTCTCCCTCTGTCCCTCCTACACATTCACACATACAACCAGAAATGGCCTTTTTAAAATTGTAAAAGTGCTATAGTGTTCAGAGATCTTTAAATTGCACTTTGCTTAAATTTGGGTCCAAACATAAATGCATAAATTAGTGGTGCTTTATTTATATTTATGTATCCTAAAACAAATCACAATTTTTTTTTAAGCTTCAGTAGTGCATTTAAAAATGACCCACAGATTCTCTCATTTGACTGGCTGAACAGACTTTGAGGTTATCTGATAAAATGGTGAAAACAGATGCTAAGTTGTTGTCAGAGTATTATGATACCCATGTTTTCAAGCCTGCTATCAGCCAACAGTTTGCAGCTTGTCCTTACATGAACCGGCCTGGAGCAGAGGCAGTAAATCAGATGCCTACAGCTTAATACTCAGGTGCTAGTTAGACACAATCTTCAAAGAGTTCTATATCTGGATTCTGTGTATCCACTTCCACTGATTTGTGAAGTTCCTTCACTTATGTTCACTGGCAAAATTCAGAGGGGTGGGAGAGAGGAGGTGAAATGTTCTGATGGTAGATGTGAAGAAGCTAATTTCACTTTTATTCCCACTCACCTGCATCAGTTCACCCTGTTCCAGCCAAGAAAGATCTCCAAAAGTGGTCACTGGCAAAGCATTCCAATTCCTTGGTAATTTCTGTAAGATTTGTAATAGCATAACATTGGAGACCTGAGAGAATTTTCAGAATAAATGTTGCCTGAGTATTGGTGAGGCTGTCTGCTTCGGAAATGTTCTTTGCAGTTCCAGGAGAAAATCAGCACACAAAGATGTGAATTAGGAGGAGGCAGCCACTTGGCCACTCAAGCCTGCCCCATCATTTTATATGATCATGAATTATCCAACCGGAACCTCAATCTGCATTTAATATTTACAGTACTCCAGGCTTTCCTTTCAAATTTTGAATATCAGCAATATTTTGTTTTAACATTAGCTCAACCATGAAGCACCTAACAATGAGAAATTGGAGTCAAGTTGAGATGGGCAACAGATTTAAGAAACATACTTGGGCTTGACAGGTTTACCAGGCCCTGACAGTACAACCACACTCAGAAAAGATCCAGCAAAGAATCAGCAGCAGTGTCAACCGACAGCAAACTAAAACGTCACCGTACACCAGAAAGCCAATGTATGCCCGCAATATTTTGCATTCTCTGTAAGTGTGAGACTAAAATAAATCATAATATTTAATGAAAAATTGTTACATAAGTCCTCATTAACTGCAAGCCATCTGTTCTGTTTCAATATTATTAATTATTATTATGAATTAGCAGAGCATATATCATCATCTGCGCAGAGGTGATTACCTTGGACATTCTTGTTGTGATTAAAAGACCCTGTTGGACATTGGGAATGTAGAATACTGTGAGTCCGATTCACTGCTTTGTTGCCAAGACCAATGGGCGGGGGAGCTGTGAAGCCTCAGTTGTGGTGCAGACCAGACTGTCATTCGTGCCACACAAAATGCTGGTGGAACACAGCAAGCCAGGCAGCATCTATAGGGAGAAGTGCTGTCGACGTTTCGGGCCAAGACCCTTCGTCATGGCTAACTGAAAGGAGAAATACTAAGAGATTTGAAAGTAGTGGGGGGAGGGGGAAATACGAAATAATAGGAGAAGACCGGGGGGAGGGGGAAATATGAAATGATAGAAGACTGGAGGGAGTGGGATGAAGCTAAGAGCTGGAAAGTTGATTGGCGAAAGTGATACAGAGCTGAACACCGAGTGTAGGTGTTCAGCGAAACCGTCTCCCAGTCTGTGTTGGTGAACACCTGCGCTCGGTCCGCCAGAGAAAGCAGGATCTCCCAGTGGCCACACATTTTGATTCCATGTCCCATTCCCATTCTGATATGTCTATCCATGGCCTCCTCGACTGTCAAGATGAATCCACACTCAGGTTGGAGGAACAACACCTTATATACTGGCTGGGTAGCCTCCAACCTGATGGCATGAACACTGACTTCTCTAATTTCCGTTAATGCCCCTCCTCCCCTTCTTACCCCATCCCTGACATACTTAGTTGTTTTTTTCTCTCTTTCTCTGCCCATCACTCTGCCTATTCTCCATCTTCCTCTGGTGCTTCCCCCCTCCCCTTCTCCTGAGGCCTCCCATCCCATGATCCTTTCCCTTCTCCAGCTCTGTATCACTTTCGCCAATCACCTTTCCAGCTCTTAGCTTCATCCCACCCCCTCCGGTCTTCTCCTATCATTTTGCATTCCTGCCTCCCCCCACTACTTTCAAATCTCTTAGTATCTCTCCTTTCAGTTAGTCCTGACGAAGGGCCTCAGCCCGAAACATCGACACTGCGAATTCCTATAGATGCTGCCTGGCCTGCTGTGTTCCACCAGCATTTTGTGTGTGTTGTTTGAATTTCCAGCATCTGCAGATTTCCTCGTGTTTGCCCTCATTCATGCCTTGGGGTTGCTGTTGTGGCCGCTGAGAAAGAAGGCGCCGGAGTTGGCTGTGTGCAGCTGGATTTCACTCTGGGTAGGAGGCTGACCCCTCCCATCAGTACTGCACTCCAGTGCTTTTCAGCTATCATAGTTATGTGTGCTATATGTATTGTGTGCTGTGTGTGACTGTTGGTTCTGTGTTTTGTACCTTGGCCCCAGAGGAATGCTATTTTGTTTGGCTGTATTCATGTTAATGGTTGAATAACAATTCAACTTGAACTTGATTGAGTATTGCTAATTTGACATTTTCAATGTTCAGTTTGGCAATATTGCAACAACACACCAGTAAAAAGGGTAGGATTTTCTATCTGCTTCCAGGAAACTGCACGCTGAATCCAAGTCACATCATTTGTTCCCAATTCGATACTTCTGAAAGTTCATGGTCCTACAGAATAAATCAGCTGGCTGGTGGCGTAGTGGCATCAGCGCCGGACTTTGGAGCGAAGGCCGAGTTCGAATCCAGCCGGCCCCTTTGCAGGCTTTCCGTCCGTGCTGGGCTGAGCATCGAGCTAGCAACTCGGCCTCGTAAAAATAAGAAAGCCTGCTAAAAAACCGCCATCACAACAGCGTCCTGATGACTCCACTCGGAGTTAAGGGCTTTCTTCTTCGTCATTAGAAGAAATTGGATGATACCCCACTGAAACATGGACAAATTGCACTAAGAAACAAAGGATCAAAGCTGAAGCTTGTAAAGAACTTTACACTGGGTTACACATTTTTAAAAGCTGACTAAAAAGGAATTATATATCTTTTAAAAATGTTATCTAAAAATCAACCTATTATAGTTATCACTTTCTTTGTTCCCTTTTTCTGTCCCAGTTCTTTCCAAATGAACTGGAAATTGAAAAGGCTAACTGAGAAATCTTAATCACACACTAAAATGGTACCTTCCTAACAGACTTTTGTGTAATCTTTAGAAGATCAGAACGGATTGTGATTTTGACATGTTCTTTTCAACCCAACTGTTCACCAGATGTCATCCATCTGCTTCAATAAAGAAGAAAAGAACAGAAGCCCATACACACTATGATAGTTGGTGTTTAAATAGTCTGCAACGCATCTGCATCAGTATTTTAATTCTTTTTTTTCCCCCTTATTTAAAACATTTCCTTATCCACTTGTCAAAAGGTGTCACCAAATGTCTTCCAGACACCTTTCCGTTGTCATTGCATTCAGATTTCAAACAATAATCACATTGGCTTTGGTTCTGAAATTCCTTTCTATATTAAGATGATTAGTGTGCAATAAAATTTTAAACTGGTGTAAAAATGTTAAAACACATTTATAAAATCAGGATTAACATTCATAATCATACAACAGTTGATTTTTGTATACCCTCTGGTCTTTTGCCAATATCTTTCCATTGTAGTTGAGGTGGCAGCCAAGAGAAAAGAGTGGTGATTTAGAGTAGCAGAGAGCAGAAAAAGAGCAGGAGACAAACAAGAATGCGAGGACATAACAACAATCAGTGAGACAGCAAGAGAAAATTGAACAGTAATATGGACTTGTTGTAGCGGTGCGCTACACGCAGCGCTAAAATAACGACACGGAGTCGGTAAACTGCAGTTAAAGATTTTATTTGAACTTCGCGGCTTCGCTTTAAAGCCTCCCTGATCCCGCCCTCCCCGGGCGCAGATGCTGTAGGAGGCACGTATTCACAGTCCCGCGTGAGCTTTTCCCTTTGTTAGTGAAGCAGACCTGGCGCCCTTTTGGGACTGGCCTTTATGCCGGCGCGCTGGCTATTTGTGAGCTGGTTTGAGTGCGCTAGGAAGTGGGTCGCCACATAATCCCCACCCCCCAGAACCGGCGATACACCCCCCAATGTCCACAGTCTGGGCTGGACCCTGTTTGGGAGGTCGGCCTCTGCGCCGCCGTGCCGGAAACTCGACCGGTTGCGCCACATCCACATGGGCCGGTTTGAGGAGGTCCACCGTGAAAACCTCCTCTTTCCCCCCAACGTTCAGCACGAACGTGGACCCGTTGTTCCTGAGCACCGTAAACGGCCCCTCGTAGGGCCGTTGCAGCGATGGCTGATGCCCGCCCCTTCGTACAAACACAAACTTACAGTTCTGCAGATCTTTGGGTACGCAGGTCGGGTTCTGCCCATGCTGTGAAGTGGGTATGGGGGCCAGGTCACCGAGCCTCTCGCGTAGTCTGCCCAGGACTGCTGCGGGTTCTTCCTCTTGCCCCCTTGGGGCTGGTAGGAACTCTCCGGGGACGACCAGGGGTGTGCTGTACACCAACTCAGCCGACGAGGTGTGCAGATCGTCTTCGGTCACCGTGCAGATGCCGAGTAGGACCCAGGGAAGCTCGTCCACCCAGTTAGCTCCTCGCAGGCGGGCCATGAGAGCCGACTTTAGGTGACGGTGGAAACGCTCCACTAGCCCGTTCGACTGTGGGTGGTAGGCAGTTGTGTGGTGCAGCTGTGTTCCCAAAAAATAGCTGACTACAGGCTGGAGGTGAACAGGGCGCCTCTGTCGGAGGTAATGTGGGCCGGTACACCAAAGCGGGACACCCAGGTGGTGATCAGTGCCCGGGCGCAAGATTCGGAGGTGGTGTCGGTGAGCGGGATCGCCTCCGGCCACCTTGTGAACTGGTCCACGATAGTCAGGAGGGGCCGCACTCCGCGTGACACTGGCAGGGGGCCCACGATATCCACATGAATGTGGTCGAAACGCTGGTGGGTGGGGTAGAACTGCTGCGGCAGAGCTTTGGTGTGCCGCTGCACCTTGGCCGTCTGGCAGTGCATGCACGTACTGGCCCATTCACTGACCTGCTTGCGGAGACCGTGCCAAACGAACCTGCTGGAGACCATCCTGACGATGTCCTAAGTTATGAATGGAGTCGAAAACACGGCGCTGCCAGCTTGCCGGGACAACAGGACGGGGTTGGCCGGTGGTGACGTCACAGAGTAGGGTCCTCTCACCAGGGCCTACGGGGAGGTCCTGGAGCTGCAAACCGGAGACTGCAGTTCTGTAACTTGGGATCTCCTCGTCTGCCTGCTGCGCCTCTGCCAGCGCCTCAAAGTCTACCCCTTGGGAAAGGGCATGAATGTTAGGGCGAGAGAGCGCGTCCGCCACAACATTGTCCTTACCCAAGACATGCCGGACATCCGTCGTGTATTCAGAGATGTAGGACAGATGGCGCTACTGGTGGGACGACCAGGGGTCGGACACCTTCGTGAACATAAAGGTAAGCGGCTTGTGGTCTGTGAACGCGGTGAAGGGCCGACCTTCTAGGAAGTACCTGAAATGCCGGATTGCCAGGTAGAGCGCCAACAGTTCCCGGTCGAAAGCACTGTACTTGAGCTCGGGTGGTCGTAGGCGTTTGCTGAAAAACGCCAGGGGTTGCCAGCAACACTCGATGAGTTGCTCCAGTACCCCACCGACTGCCGTGTTGGCGACTGCAGTGAGGGCGGTAGGGACGTCCATTCTGGGGTGCACTAGCATTGCGGCATTTGCCAAGACTTCTTTTGTTTTAATGAAAGCAGCGGCGGACTCCTCATCCCAGGTAACATCCTTGCCCAGACCTGACATCAGGGCGAACATGATTCGGGCAGCTGAAGGAAGGAAGTGGTGGTAGAAATTTACCATACCCACGAATTCCTGAAGGCCTTTGATTGTGGTGGGTCGGGGAAAATGGCAGATTGCGTCTACCATAGCAGGCAGAGGGGTTGCCCCATCTTTAGTAATCCTGTGGCCCAGGAAGTCGATGGTGTTGAGCCCGAACTGGCATTTGGCCGGGTTGATTGTTAGACAGTATTCACTCAGTCGGGCGTAGAGTTGACGGAGGTGGGACAGATGCTCCTGACGACTGCTGCTGGCTATGAGGATGTCGTCCAAATAGATGAAGGCGAAGTCCAGGTCCCGTCCCACCGCGTCCATTAACCGCTGGAACGTCTGTACGGCATTCTTCAGGCCGAACGGCAGGCGGAGGAACTTGAAAAGGCCAAACGGGGTGATGAGGGCCGTTTTGGGGACGTCGTCAGGATGCATCGGGATTTGATGGTATCCTCGGACGAGGTCTACCTTGGAGAAGATCCGTGCACCGTGCAGGTTTGCTGCAAAGTCCTGAATGTGCGGCACAGGGTAGCGGTCCGGTGTGGTAGCCTCGTTCAGCCTGCGATAGTCGCCGCATGGTCTCCAGCCCCCTGTCACTTTGGGCACCATGTGCAGGTGGTAGGCCCATGGGCTGTCGGACCTCCGTATGATCCCCAATTCCTCAATCCTCTTGAACTCCTCCTTCGCCAGCCAGAGCTTGTCTGGGGGAAGCCTTCGAGCACGGGCGTGGAGGGGTGGTCCCTGGGTCGGGATGTGGTGCTGTACACCATGTCTGGGCATGGCTGCCATGAACTGCGGTGCCAGAACCGATGGGAAATCCGCCAGGACCCTGGTGAAGTCGTTGTCAGACAGTGTGATGGAGTCGAGGTGAGGGGCTGGCAACTGGGCTGCACCCAGGGAGAATGTCTGAAAGGTCTCGGCATGGACCAGACTCTGCCTTGGCTGGTCGACCAGTAGGCTGTGAGCCCGCAAAAAATCCGCACCCAGAAGCGGTTGGGCTACGGCGGCCAGTGCGAAGTCCCACGTGAACCTGCTGGAGCCAAACTGTAGCTGCACCGTACAGGTGCCATAGGTCCTTACTGTGCTGCCATTCACGGCCCTCAGGGGGGGACCCGGTGCACTGCTGCGGGTGTCGTAACTCGTCGGAGGTAAAACGCTGATCTCAGCACCGGTGTCGACCAAAAAACGGCGTCCTGACCTCTTGTCCCACACATACAGGAGGCTATCCTGATGGCCAGCCGCCGTAGCCATCAGCGGCGGCTGGCCCTGGCATTTCCCGGGAACTTTGCAGGGCAGGCTACAGTGGCGGGCTTCTGCGCCCCACTGCTGGTGGTAGAAGCACCATTGTTCGTTGGTCTCCTCATCCCTGCCTCTGGGGTTAGCGGGCTCTGTGGCCGGGACTGGTCTGGTTTGCTGCTGGGAGCGTGGCCTGGTGATCTGTGCGACGGACGCCCCACTCACCTTCTTGGCGTTCCACAGCAAGTTCGCCCAGGCTGCCACTTTCCGGGGGTTGCTGAAATCCGCGTCGGACAGCAGCAGGCGTATGTCCTCGGGCATCTGCTCCAGGAATGCCTGCTCAAACGTGAGGGAGGGCTTGTGTTCTCCGGCCAGAGACAACATCTCATTCATCAAAGTCGATGGCGGTCTTTCTCCCAAACCATCCAGTTGCAGTAAGCGGGCAGCTCGCTCGCGCTGTGAGAGTCCGAAAGTCCTTATGAGCAGGGCTTTGAATTCCGTGTATTTGCCGTCCACTGGGGGAGATTGTATGAACTCCTCAACCTGGGCTGCTGTGTCCTGGTCGAGGGAGCTCACCACGTAGTAGTAACGTGTGTCCTCCGAGGTTATCTGCCGAACGTGGAATTGGGCTTCGGCTTGCTGGAACCAGAGGTGAGGTCGCAGCGTCCAGAAGCTTGGCAGTTTCAATGAAACCGCATGAACAGATGCGGCGTCATTCATCTCCGGTCCAAATATCGTTTGGACCGTCGGGGTCACCAATTGTAGCGGTGCGCTACACGCAGCGCTAAAATAACGACACGGAGTCAGTAAACTGCAGTTAAAGAAGATTTTATTCGAACTTCGTGGCCTCGCTTTAAAGCCTCCCTGATCCCGCCCTCCCCGGGCGCGGATGCTGTAGGAGGCACGTAATCACAATCCCCCGCAGGCTTTTCCCTTTGTTGGTGAAGCAGATTTGGCACCCTTTTGGGACTGGCCTTTATGCCGGCGCGCTGGCTATTTGTGAGCCGGTTCGAGTGCGCTAGGAAGTGGGTCGCCACATTGTCATATTAAAGAGTGTATGATGGCTCTTGGCCTGGATTCACTGGATGACAGATTAATCTGCAGTGACCTCGTTGAAACCGATCTAAAGGTAAAAGGCCTTAATAGAGTGAATGTGGAGGATGTCTCCCATGGTGGGACTGTCTAAGACCAGAAGACACAGCCTGAAAGTAAAGAGTGTCCTACCAGAATGGAGATGAGGAAAAAAATTCTTTACCCAGAGAGTTGGGAATCTCTGGAATTCTTTGCCACAGGCAGCTGTGGAGACCATGACTTTCTGTATACTTAATGCAGAGGTCGATAGATTCTTGATCAGTCAGAGCATGAAGAGATGTGGGGGTTGGGGCTGAGAGGAAAAATGGACCTGCCGTGATGAAATGGCGGAACAGACTCAATGGGCAAAATGCCTAATTCTGCTCCTATATTTTATGGTCTTAAAACAAATGCAGAACCTTCTCAGGTAAAAATCTCTGGATCATTAACTGAGGTACATTTATGGGGTCAATTGATGAGACAGTTACATGCTTGGCTCATAGAAAGTGTGCAGAAGAGATTCAATTCACAGGGCATTGGCACCAGTTCAGGAGACATTGCAAGGAAAGTCTAGAAAAAAGTAGTGGATACAACCCAGCCCACCACCGAGCAAATCTACAAGGAGCACTGTAGCAGGAAAGCAGCACCCATCAGCATGTACGCCATCAGGGAGCTTACGCCCTACATAACCAGGTTCAGGAACAGTTATTACCCTTCAACCAACAGGCTCTGGAACCAGAATAGATAACTTCACACACCTCAACACTGAACAGATTCTACAACCTATACACTTACTTTCAAGGGCTCCACAATCCATGTTCTCGATATTTATTATTTATTTATTATTATTTTGTTTGTTTCTTTTTTGTATTTTTAGTCTTCTCGTCTTTTGCACATTGGTTGTTTATCTGCGTGTGAAATTCTTCCATTGATTCTATCTTTCTTTGTGTTTACTGTGAATGCCTGCGAGATAATGAATCTTAAGTAGTGTATTGTGATATATGTGTACTTTGCCAATAAACTTACTTTGAAATTTTGAAAGAGGAAGTTATTCAATTGGGATGAACTCTGTTTAGACTGAAGTGGCACTAATATCCTGGCCAATCAAATGACAAGGGCTCCAAACTAACAATAGTAAACCTGAGCAATGCAGTGAGAGGAAGCTTAGTCAAACTCACAGAGCAGATTAGTAATCTGTATACAATAAGCAGAGTTGGACAGGAAGAGAGTGAATGACCAGAAAACCTCTGGAGGTCATGTTTAACTTTCACTCTTCATGCCAGGGCAATAATTAAACTAATAGCTGGAAAAAAATACATGTGTTACTTTAATAACACCTTAACTTTAACTAGGTAAACTTGATAGTTACTAAAACAAATTTCCATTGAGAATTAAAATCTTAAAAAAAATATCTTAAATAAATATCTTCAAAATAAACATATTAAGAAGGATGGCAGGGGTAGTAAGGGAAATGGTGCACGGTGATTGCAGTAAGGGAGTTAATGGAGTTCATCATTGAGCAACTAAATCTGCATCTTGAGAAACTTCTGCTTCGAGTTGTTGCTCTGGCCTCCGAGCAGCAGTTATTGCAATGCATTTGTGAGGCCTTAGAGTTACTTAGATAGTTTGGGCTGGAAGGCTTTCACATCCACTCAGAAAAAATGAGTGGATTTGATTAGTAATCAGGAGAGGAGAAGGTAACTTTGTAGATGTATTCTATAAATGTGAAGAGAAAAGTTAAGGCCTTGGACTAATGTAAGCAGAGTGGGGCAGTGAATGTAAAACCCAATGGTTCAACAGTGAGTTCATGAGGTCATACATAATGTGCCAGTTGTGACTACAGTCTTGACCGGAAATGTTAACTAGTCCCCTTCTCCGAAGTTGCCTGACCCACTCAATTCCTCCTGCAGCTTGATTTTTGCTCATTATAAGATTTTCAAATGAGTTCATGATTCCTGTATTTCAGTTTAAGTGAGAATTTTGAAGTTAAATAAAGGCAGTTACATAGGTTTGGAGTGACTTTGTATGATACATCAGGAAACTAGAACAAAGCTTCAAAGTACACATATTATGAAAGAATGTATAAATTATACAACCTTGAGATTCGTCTGCTTACGGGCAGCTACAAAGCTAGAAACCAGAAAGAACCCAATTTTACAAAAGATCAATACCCAATGTACAGAGAAAAAGAAAAATACACAAATCATGCAAACAATACAAGCAAGCAACAGTATTCTGAACCAAATTTAGTCCTTCGATCCGAATCCCCAGAGCAGCCTGGAGTAGGCCCAACACTTGGTCTCAGTTCATCATATTAGCAGGGCAAGTCACCGTGAAGCACAGCAGCCGAGGCAATCTCATAGCTCAGTGTCAAGAGAGAGAGGAGGGACCATTGAGGGGAAAGAGTGAAATTGGCCTGACTCTCACCTCTGCTCCCAACATCCTGCCTTTCCAGTCTATCTGGGCTGGCACTGAAATTGTCCAAACAGCAGATCCAGCCTCATAGTAAGACCCAGACCCCGCTGCAGAGGAACATGCTGGGCCTAGGACAGACCACCCAGTGATTCACTCTGATCCTCGTTGCTCAGGCAGAAGCCGTACGCAACCTCTCCAAATCAGCTTGGCACTTACAGCCATTCAACCTCGCATCCAGGTTAGTTGGACAGGCGCATCAAAACTCCTCTTCCTCGACTTCTCTCTGAATCACTCACTCCAACTCCATATACGCCAATTTTGCAATGCATCAGCATGGCTTATCCCTTAAACTTACTTTGCCTTTGTTCATCTCTTCAGTGTTTGCAGTGATAATTAACCACAATTTACTGCAGAAAAGGTATTATTGATAATGTTTTAGTCAACTTTCTTGCCTTTTGAACTACAAGCAACCTGTTGCCTTCAGTAGCACCATCTTAAACCAGAAGATGGGTTGGTAGGAAAAGGGAGGAGGTCCTGAAAACAGACTACAGTGAGTTAGGAAAGAAGTTGAGAAGCAGGACCTCATAGGTAGTAATCTCAGGATTACTGCCTGTGCCATGTGACAGTGAGTATAGGAATAGAATGAGGTGGAGGATAAATGTGTGGCTGAGGGATTGCAGCAAGGGGCAGGGATTCAGTTATCTGGATCATTGGGACCTCTTCTGGGGCAGGTGTGACTTGTACAAAAAGGACTGGTTGAACTTGAATCCGAGAGGGACCAATATCCTGGCGGGGAGGTTTGCTAAGGCTACTGGGGAGTGTTTAAACTAGGATTGCTGGGGGGGGGGGGGGGGGGAACTGATCCAAAGTGATGGAGGAAAGGGAGGTTGGCTCACAAATAGAGAAAGCTTGGAGACAGTGTGAAAGGGAGGATAGACAGGTGATAGAGAAGGGACGCGCTCAGTCCGATGGTTTGAGATGTGTCTATTTTAATGCGAGGAGTATCATGAATAAAGCAGATGGGCTTAGAGAATGGATCAGCACTTGGAGCTATGACAGGCATGGGCAAACTACGGCCCGCTGGCCATATGCGGCCCGTTAAGCTTTTTAATCCGGCCCGCAGAACTTGATGAAATTATATTAATAAACCTTGTTAACGTTTTTTCCCCACAATTCTGGCGTTATCCCAATAGATGATGCACTCTATATACATTGACCTTTGTTGAGGTGCAGCGTATTACTCCACATTTGCGCTTTACTCTTTGTTCGGCTCGACCTATTTGTGTGAACAGGCGTTCAGCGTCATGAACATCAACAAAGCCAGCCACAGATCCAAGTTAACTGACCAACACCTCAGATCCATCCTGAGAATCACCACAACAAAACTAAATCCAGACTTTGATGCGCTGGCTAAAAAGGGAGACCAACAACACTGTTCCCACTGAAATTAAAAATAAGTTTCTTCATTGTGTTATGTAAAAAATGCATTTGAAAATATTTTTTTCAATAAGCCTTATATGTTACATGACATTTCTGTTAAGTGATGGACATGAGTAGTGCGCAGGTGCACGTACGTTCTCAAAATAAAAAATGCGCTCCAGATTAAATAACGCGCTCCACATACTGGCGCGCTGTCATTGTTCTGTCTTTGTGCTGGTCGTTGTTGAGTTTTGGCACAGGGGACAATTGAATAAGAAGGAGCAGGACAAGTAGACCTGCATCTCCTACCGTTTTTGAAATAAAGACAGTCAGGAGGAGAGTGATGATGATAATATCTTGAAGGATAACAGAATTTTCAGTGCTTTAAAATAATAACTGTTACTATTAAAAAAGCTGTATTTTATTCATTTAATTTTCAGTGTTTTAAAAGTCATTTCAATAAATAGCTAAATACCATGGGACTTCAAAGACAGATATTTTGTTGTAATGCATTTGTTCATTTTCAATTGAAATTAAAGCACTTTTTCTACATATCCCATGATATTTTATTTTCTCTTATGAGGTGTATTACCAAAACACTCCGTCCATCTGCTCCTGGTCCGGCCCCCCTGTCAAATTTTAGAACCCTTTGTGGCCCACAAGTCAAAAAGTTTGCCCACCCCTGAGCTATGATGTTGTGGCCATTACAGAGATTTGGATAGTGCAGGGGCAGGAATGGCTACTTCAAGTGTCGGGCTTTAGACGTCTCAGAAATGATAGGGAAGGAGGCAAAAGAGGTGGGGGCACGGCACTGTTGATCAGAGATGGTATCATGGCTGCAGAAAAGGAGGAAGTCATGGAGGGGTTGTCTACAGAGTCTCTTTGAGTGTAAGTTAGGAACAGGAAGGGGTCAATAACTCTACTTGGTATTTTTAATAGAACACCCAATAGTAACAGGGACATCGAGGAGCAGATAGGGAGACAGATTCTGGAAAGGTGTAATAATAACTTGGTTGTTGTGGTGGGAGATTTTAATTTCCCAAATCTTGATTGGCATCTCCCTAGAGTGAGGGTTTAGATGGGGTGGAGTTTGTTAGATGTGTTCAGGAAGGTTTCCTGACACAATATGTAGATAAGCCTACAAGAGGCTGTATGTGATCTGGTATTGGGAAATTAACCCGGTCAGGTGTCAGGTCTCTCAGTGGGAGAGCATTTTGGAGATAGTGATCATAATTTTATCTACTTTACCATAGCATTGGAGAGGGATAGGAACAGACAAGTTAGAGAAATGTTTAATTGGAGTAAGGGGAAATATGAGGCTATTGGGCAGGAACTTGAAAGCAGATGTTCTCAGGGAAACGTACGGAAGAAATGTGGCAAATGTTCAGGGGATAGTTGCATGGGATTCTGAGTAAATAGGATCCAATGAGACGTGGAAAGGATGGTAGAATACAAAATCTGTAGTGTACAAAGGCTGTTGTAAATTTGGTCAAGAAGAAAAGTAGAGCTTAAGAAAGGTTCAAAAAAGTAGGTAATGACAGGAATCTAGAAGATTTTAAGGCTAGCAGGAAGGACCTTAAGAATGAAATTAGGGGAGCCAGAAGGGACCAGGAGAAGGCATTGGCGAACATTTGGAGAGGCATAATATGATTAGGAATAGTCAGCATGGCTTTGTGAAAGACAGGTCGTGCCTTACGAGCCTGATTGAGTTTTTTGAGGATGTGATTAAACGCATTGATGAAGGTAGAGCTGTAGATGTAATGTACATAGATTTTAGCAAGACATTTGATAAGGTACCCCATGCAAGGCTTATTGAGAAAGAAAGGAGTCATGGGATCCAAGGGGACATTGCTTTGTGGATCCAAAACTGGCTTGCCCACAGAAGGCAAAGAGTGGTTGTAGACGAGTCATATCCTGCATGGAGGTTGGTCACCAGTGGTGTGCCTCAGGGATCTGTTCTGGGACTCCTACTCTTTGTGATTTTTATAAATAACCTGGATGAGGAAGTGGAGGGATGGGTTAGTAAATATGCTGATGATACAAAGGTTGAGGGTATAATAGATAGTGTGGAGAGCTGTCAGAGGTTACAGTGGGACATTGATAGGATGCAAAACTGGGCTGGGAAGTGGCAAATGGAGTTCAACCCAGATAAGTGTGAGCTGGTTCATTTTGGTAGGTCAAATATGATGGCAGAATATAGCATTAATGCTAAGACTCTTGGCAGTGTGGAGGATCAGAGGGATCTTGAGGTCTAAGTCCATAGGACACTCAAAACTGCTACGCAGGTTGACTCTGTGGTTAAGAAGGCATACGATGCATTGGCCTTCATCAGTTGTGGGATTGAGTTTAAG
Source organism: Hypanus sabinus (assembly GCF_030144855.1). Classification (NCBI taxonomy): domain Eukaryota; kingdom Metazoa; phylum Chordata; class Chondrichthyes; order Myliobatiformes; family Dasyatidae; genus Hypanus; species Hypanus sabinus. Next base: position 143,136,701 of record NC_082709.1, on the reverse strand, counting down.
AGCCGAGAGGTAATGTTGCAGTTATGTAGGACCCTGGTCAGACCCCACTTGCAGTACTGTGCTCCGTTCTGGTCGCCTCACTACAGGAAGGATGTGGAAACCATAGAAAGAGTGCAGAGGAGATTTACAGGGATGTTACTTGGATTGGGGAACATGCCTTATGAGAATAGGTTGCGTGAACTTGGCCTTTTCTCCTTGGAGCGACAGAGGATGAGAGGTGACCTGCTAGAGGTTTATAAGATAATGAGAGGCATTCATTATATGGATAGTCAGGGGCTTCTCACCAGGGCTGAGATGGCTAGCACGAGAAGGCGTAGTTTTAAGGTGCTTGGAAGTAGGTACAGAGGAGATGTCAGGGGTAAGTGTTTTTTTGTTTCTCTTTTTTTTTACACACAGAGTGGTGAGTGCATGGAATGGGCTGCTAGTGGCGGTGGTTTGAGGCAGAAATGATAGGGTCTTTTAAGAGACTCCTGGATGGCTACATGGAGCTTAGAAAAATAGAGGGCTATGGGTAAAACCTAGGTAGTTCAGTACAGCTTTGTGGGCCAAAGGGCCTGTATTGTGCTCTATGATTTAAGGACATGTTCAGCACAGCTTTGTGGGCCAAAGGGCCTGTATTGTGCTCTATGTTTCTAAATACTGGAAAAAATATCAACCAGTCTGGGGTACCCATCTGCTTCAAGCAGGACTCAATTATACCAGTGCTCAAGAAGAGTGTGGTGACCTGCCTTAATGACTATAAACCAGTAACACTTACATCCACAGTGATGAAGTGATTTGAGAGGTTGGTGATGAAACTTATCAACTCCTACTGGAGCAACTTGGATCTACTGCAATTTGCCTACCAGAGCAACAAGTCCACTACAAGTGCCATCTCATTGTCTCTACACTCAACCCTGGAACATCTGAACAGCAAAGATACATACATCAGGATGCTCCTTATCAACTACAGCTCTGCATTCAATACCATCATCCCCTCAAAACTAATCAATAAGCTCCAAGTCCTTGGCCTCAATACCTCCTTGTGCAACTGGATCTGCGACCTCCTCACGTGCAGATCCCAGTCAGTCTGGATCGGCAACAACATCTCCTCCAAGATCTCCACCAGCACAGGAACACCACCAGGATGTGTGCTTAGCCCCCTGCTCTGCTCATTTTACACTCATGACTGTGTGGCTAAGCACAGCTCCAATACCACATTCACGTTTGCTGACAACACCACTGTCATAGGCGAGTCCAAGGTGGTGATGAATCAGTATATCGAGCGTGATTGAAAATCTGGCTGAGTGGTGCCACAACAACAATCTCAGACTCAATGTCAGCAAGACCAAGGAGCTGATCATTCAACTTCAGGAGGAAGAAACCACAGATGAGGGGTGGAGAGAGTAAGCAATTTTAAACTCCTTGATGTTATTTTTTTCTGAGGACCTGATTGGACCCAGCACACAAGTACAAGAACAACAATGCTTCTACTTCCTTAGGAGCTTGCGATAATCTTCCATGTGTGGTGGACAGTAAATTGACAGCATCTGTAGTGTACTTTGTGTTTAGTAAATTGACAGGCTATATCACAGCCTGGTATGGAAATACCCATGACCTTAAATGAAAAATACTACAAAAAGTACTGGATACGGCCTGGTCCATCACAGGTAAAGCCCTCACTACCACTGAGCACATCTACATGAAAGGATGCAGGAGATTCCATCATCAGGGACCCCCATCACCCAGGCCTGCTCTCTTCTTACTGCGGCCATCAGGAAGGAGATACAGGAGCCTCAGGACTCACACCACAAGTTTCAGGAACAGTTATTACCCCACAACCTATGAACTCTCTATCTCACGTTCTTGATACTTACTGCTTATTTATTTATTATTATTTCTTATTTTGGTATTTGCACAGTTACAATGAGCTGCTGTAAAAGACAACACTTTTGCACACTGGCTGAACACCCAAGTTGGTGCGGTCTTTCATTGTTTCAGTTATGGTTATTATTCTATGGATTTATTGAGTATGCCCGCAAGACAATGAATCTCAGGACTGCATATGATGACATAGATGTACTTTGATAATAAATTTACCCTGAACTTTGAAGCTGTGCAAAATGAAACCAGGGAACAATTCCGGTCAAAGACCCCTCCTCAGAATTGGGGATGTGGGAGTGAAGAATTGAGGCATAAAACAAATGTCTACATGGAAAACACAAACAAGAGAAAATCTACAGATGCTGGAAATCTGAGCAACGCACACAAAATGCTGGAGGAAATCAGCAGCCAGGAAAAAAAGTACATGTAGTCCCCAAATTACGAACGTCCAACTTACGGACAACTCATACTTACGAACCGAGGAAGGAGAACGCCGTCTGCCATTTTAAGTCGGATCCCAACGCTATCTGCCATTTTAGTCATGGCTGTTGACACTGTGTCGAGTGTTTAACTTTGTATTTGGCTTAAAATTTTCTTAGTAAGATTCACCCTGACCCCGTCCCCCCCCCCCCATTCCAGTTGGCTGGTGGCGCTAGGCTGAAGAACGGAGGTTTCTGAGTTCGATCCAGTGACAGACCGCTCCCGTGTCTGTCACTGGATCAGACAGATCAGACATCGTCGGGTTGATGTCGATCCAGTGACTCCCATACCATTCGTGCCGGGTTGATGTCGAGCTCGTAACTCGACCTTGTAAAAAAAAAAGCACTGCACCTCCAGTTTAAATTCCCACGCAGAATATTATGGAGGATCAAATACCCAAACCCAGCACAGCCCCCACTTGTCCCATTCAGCCTGGCTCAGTGCGGTGGTCATTAGGACCCAGCGGAGCTCAGGACCCGCCGCCCGCAGTGTTTCAGTTTCGTTGACGGTGAGTGGTGCTCCTTAAGACCCAGCGGATCTCGGGAGCCAGTGGAGGTCGGGACCCGACGCCGGCAGTGTTTCTGTTCCACTGACAGAAAGCGATCGCAATTGAAAATAAAGTGGAAGTAATAAGGCGTTTGGAAAGAGGTGAAATGCCATCGGTCATTAGAAAAGCATTAGGCTACAGTCGGTCAACGATCAGAACAATTTTAAAGGATAAAGTGAGAATAATGGAGCATGTGAAAAGTCCTGCCCCGAAGAAAGCTACAATTATTACTAAGCAACGCAGTGGTTTAATTACTGGAATACATACGTTTCTTAAGTGTTTTATATGCAAAGAAAGGTAAAATATATACTATATACTAAGACAAACGCTTGACTAACTGACGCTAAATAATACCGGATGTACTTGTTCGGACTTACATACAAATCCAACTTAAATATGGACTCAGGAACAGAACTCGTACGTAACCCGGGGGCTGCCTGTACAGTCGATGCTTCCGGCCAAATTCATCCAATATTTTGAGGCTACATCCACACTAGACCGGATAATTTTGAAAACGCCAGTTTCGCATAAAAATGATAGGCATCCACACTATGTGTTTTTGAAAATATCCCTATCCACACTGAAACTGAGATTTTGGCGAATCTCCTCCTCTGTGTTTCGGTAGACACATCTACCGAAAACAAGCGACAGGCTTGGTGTTGAATCTCGCCGTAAAAGTGCATGTTTGTGTAGTTACAGACTAGAAAAACTTAAAATGATGGACAGCTGTTGGCTCTCACGCAGGAGAACTTAAAACTAAAAAAAACAAATACTGGAGCGTACGGCAGCAACCGACAGGGAGTTCATGGACAGTATGACCCGGCTGACGATGAACATTGAAAAACTGACTAACTCTGTTGTATTAATAAAGCACCTTGTTAAATGTGTAAAACATGTCTGCATCAGTGTTAACTTGTATTTCCATACATTAGGCTGTTACACATCTATTGTCAGAGAAGTACTTGCATAAATAGGTAAACCACCTTCATACGGGCAAGGACAGAAAACGGCAAAGTGAGTACAGTATATTTATTTATTTAGTAAGTTAAGGGTCAAAGTATTTGGTGCTTACATTTCTAACTCTTCTGGCTTCAGTCTCATTGCCGTCTGTTCTGAAATTGTTAGGTTGCGTTCAAGAAAACAATGAAATAGGGCGCTGCTGTCCGACAGCGTTTTCAGATTTCTCTGGTTACCCCGTCCACACTGATCTGCCTGAGCAGCGGTTTCAAAAATACCCACCCTGGAAAGCATTTCTGAAAAGCTCCGGTTTCAGGAGATGTAAACACCATTTCAGTGTGGATGGAGGGTAAAAACAAAGAGAAAAAGTTAGTTACAGGTTTATCCGACATAGTGTGGACGTAGCCTTAGGCTGCTCAACTTTGCAAGAGACACATTCAGAAAAGGAAACCATTCACACTTATCAGGAGACAAACGTGGTGAAAATGATGAGCCTTAAGTGATTTCTGTTAAATCAATTTTACAAAGAAGGAATTAGCTTGTATTTACAAAAGGCCTAAGGTATTTCACAGCCAATAAAGTACTTTCAAAGAGTGTTCACAGATATAGTCTAAGCAGGAAATTAAAGCAGTAATAACTATCTGGCAGGCTTTCCGAGAAGACTCATAATTTCAACTAAAACGTTTCCAATTTACTCCACATCTACACATTTCGGTGTCTATTTAAATAATCCCAGAATATTGGTATCTACATTAAACACATAGGGGGTACCACCGGCTCTTTTTGCTAAAATCCAGTTTTAAAGTATGTTAAGAATGTATCAGGTTACAATCAGGCATTGATCCTGTGGATAGTCAAGTCTTTTTCCCAGGGCTGAAATGGTTGCCACAAGAGGACACAGGTTTAATGTGCTGGGGAGTAGGTACAGGGGAGACGTCGGGGTAAATTTTTTACTCAGAGTGGTGAGTGCGTGGAATAGGCTGCCAGCAATGATGGTGGAGGTGGAAGTGATAAGCTCTTTTAAGAGACTTTTGGATAGGTACATGGAGCTTAGAAAAATAGAGGGCTATATATAGGTAAGCCTAGTAATTCCTAAGGTAGGGACATGTTCAGCACAACTTTGTGGGCCGAAGGGCCTGTATTGTACTGCAGGTTTTCTATGCTTCAAATAAAATTAATTGCAACCAAATTTATTTTAAGCTGTACGTAGCTAGTTTTTTTTTAAATCTCATCACCCAAATGGCTTGGGCAAAGCCACTTGCTATCTAGCTCCTAAAAAAAGACTGAGATGAGGCCAGCTTTTGACTTTTTTCAGACCCCTACAGTGTTTAATTGACTTGGCCCTTTTGTTAACATATTTAGGCATAAAATCCATGTGGATAGAAGAGTCTGATCTCTATCTAGTGTCTGGGGAATCCAGTTTTCCCTCATGATAAGATTACCCAGGATACATCAGAAGCACATAATTGATTAACCGTTACCCAGTCTCTAACAACCAATGTTACTATTTTTTAAAAAAGAAAAAGACATTACAAAAACTTAATGAAATCTTTTCTTACAATAAAAATCCTTTCTCATAGCCAGTCATTAGCATAGCACAGTGTGAGAGAGTGAGGAATGAAAGAAATGATTAAAAATGTAAGAGACCAGAAAGAGAGGGAGTGTGCAGGCACTGAAGTAACAGAGGAAGCTGATTAAGCAGATAAGGGAAAGGGCCTATGAAGTAGTTCCTCAGCATCCAGGATAGTAAACCTTAAGGATGCCCTGCAGTGCAGAGGGAGACAAAGATGGTAATTAGGTTATGACCAAGTGTTGATACACAATTTCCAAACTCACTTTCTTATAGTTTTAACAGCAAAATCATGAACTTGCTTGGGAATTTTTTAAATTTGCTGGGATAAGAAAGGACAAAGAGGACAAAACTGATTAGGGACTGAAATGGGACACAGTAAAGAGAAAGTCTCGGACAGAAAAGGTACAGCTGGCACACTGCATCATACTTCAAACTTCCCAATGATCTCATCTCTGGTCCACCAAATTCATTCTCCAAATGGCTTCACTTATTCCATTATCGTGAATATCCTTGACATTATTGACAAATTCCTTGGTGTCCACACTTCCAATGATCTCACCTGGATGCTGAACTCCCCCGTCCTGATCAAAAAGGCACAACAGTGCCTTTATTTCCTGTGGAGCATCAAGAAAGCTCACATCTGTCCCAGGATACTGACGGACTTTTACCGCTGCACCATTGAGAGCATAATCACCAAATGCATCTCAGTGTGGTATGGCAATTGTCCCGTATCGGACCGCAAAGCACTCCAGTGGGTGGTGAAAACTGCCCTGCGGATTATCGGCACCCAATTGCCCACCATTGAGAACATCTACCATTAAAGCTGCCTGGGCAGGGCGAAAAGCATTATCAAGGATGCACCTCACCCTAACCATGGACTTTTTACTCTGCTCCCATCTGGTAGGTGCCTCAGGAGCCTCCGATCCTGCACCAGCAGGCACAGGAAGAGCTTCTCCCCTGATGCTGTGACCCTGCTGAACCTCACATCACATCGCTAAGCAGTATTGCACCCATATTGTACTGTCTCAGTACTTTTATATTTGTGTGCTGTAGCACTTACATTTTGATCGCAGTTATTTTGTAAATAACACTATTCTTTTGCACTTCTGGTTAAATGTAATTGCATTTCATTGGCTTTGTATCTGTACTCGGCATAATGACAATAAAGTTGAATCTAATCTAATTATCCATCAGTTGACAGAAATACCCCTGTCATGCAGCACCTTATCCATCCCTGTTCCATCAGAAACAGGATTAGATTTATTATCACTGACAAATGACACAAAAATTGTTGTTCTGTGGCAAATTTATAGTAAATTACCATAAACTACAAAAATAAATAAATAAAAATGAAGAATGATAAGGTAGTGTTCACAGGTCCATGGACAATTCAAAAATATGAAGGCATTGAAGCCTCTATACCAGGCTGCAGTGGTCGGAATCCTCTCCATTATACATCACAATCAAAGCCTTAATAAACTTACCATGCGTTCTGTATAAATGATATAGACTTGGTAACTAACACCACAGTTGTTATAAAAGCAGCCTTTTAATTATTTGACCTGTCTGTTCTTTATAATTTGTCCAGTAAATTTTTGGTACAATCGTATCCCAGTATCTTTCCCTGTACTTAAATTAGTACAGCCGTAACTTTGAACATTTCTGTTATGTTAAAGAATATTTTATCTGGATTAAGGAAAATTCAATGCAAATATTGCAAGGTTTTTCTAATTCTCAGGAGTTCATCCACGTTTGTATCAATGGTATCCCAACTATATTAAAAATTGGTGTTGTCCTTTCAAATGTAGGAAATTGGAATGATGACAGAAAGGGTTTAAAAAGTTACACGGATGACATTTTGATCTATCTAGGGCAACCAACATACTCTTTACCTAAATTGATGTGATCCCTTGAACAATATGGTCAATTATCAGGATATAAGATCAGCATAGATAAAACCCAATTACTTTCATATTACTATAGCCCACCAAGAGAAATTGAAAATAGATATCCTTGGGCATGGCACACAGAGTCTTTCAAATATTTGGGCATCATTATGCCAAAAGGTTTGGCAAAATTATCAGAATGTAATTATCAGCCTTTATATAAAAAAATTAAGGAAGATATGGCAAGATGGAACCCGATTCCTTTTTTCAGTCTCAGTTCAAGGATTGAGTCGATTATAATGAATATACTGCCCAGACTGTTATATCTCTTTCAGACCCTACCAATAGAGATGAATCAAAATCAATTCAATGAATGGAACAAGATGTTATCAAGGTATATTTGGCAGGGTAAAAGGCCTAGAGTTCATCTTAAAACTTTGCAATTAGCAAAGGAAAAGTGGGGAATGGGGCCTACCTTCTCTTAGAGATTATTATTTTGCAGCACAGTTGAGAGCTGTGATATGTTGGCGCAACCTATCGTATGACGCTCAATGTAAAAACATTGAGGAGTGGGTACTTCCCATCCCCATACAAGCAATTTTGGCTGATAACAACCTGCAAAGGTACATAAATACTATTGATAACCCATGGGTGAAATTGACTCTTAAAATATGGAAATCCACTATAAAAGAATATAATCTAGAGGGAGATATTGCAATTCTTAAATGGTGTGCATATGACTCTGATTTTACACCAAATAAATTGGATGCTAGATTTAAGGACAGGACGGCTAAAGGAATAACAGTTCTTTGCAACATAATGAAAGAAGGAAAACTGTTCAGTTTTGAAATGCTTAAAGAGAAACACTTATTAGAAAAACAAGATTTTTATCGGTATTTACAGATGTGACAATATGTTAATAAGATGCTTAAAAATGTAACCAAGGCAAGTACATGCTTGACAGAGCTCTTTAGAAAAGCATATATTTCAGATAGTGGTAGTAAAATCATTTCAAGCATGTATAAGAGGTTGTCAAATCTTAAAACACATTCGACTTCATACATTAAAACAAAATGGGAGAAGGAAGGAGGGATAATTATATCTGAGGAAGAATGGACAATAATATGGAGGTATCAATGGAAGTGTATCAGTTCACAGAAATGCAGGGAGTTTGGATGGAAAAACTTGATAAGATATTTTATTACACTCTCTCAGAAATCCCACTATGATAGTAACCTCCCTGTTTGCTGGAGAAATTGTGAAAATAAAAATTCAATTATTATCATTTTTTTTGGGAATGCCCCATTATCAAAGACTATTGCAGGGGAATATACAATGCCCTACAAGACAGCTGTAAATGTGAAATACCCTTAGAGAGTAAGACCATATATTTTGGATATATACCTCAAGAATGGTTGAAAAGAGATAAATATTTAATGAATATACAGTTGGTGGCTGGTAAAAAGACTCTTACTAGGAAATAGTTATCACAGGAGAGCCCAACTTTAAATGGATGGATATTACAATGGACATTTATAAAATGGGGAAGATAACAGCATCTGTTAATCATAAGCTGGAATAATTTGATTCATACTGGGAAAAATGGTTTAACTACATAATCCTCATAGCCCTGATTTTATTCTCACAAATCAATGAATATGTTGTAAAAAAAAGATCACTCCCTACTTGTACATAATTTTTTCCTTTTGCTTGTTTTTTCTCTCCATTCTTTTCTATAAGTGTATACCTCAGATAAATACTATGTGGAGATTTGTGACACATATGATTGTATGATATATATGTACAATGTCTGAAATACATCTTATGGAAATGCTTACTTGATGATGAACTTCAATAAAAAATAAATTACAAATTCTTTTTTTAAAAAAAAGCAATAGAAAACATTAAACAAGAGAAGATCTGCAGGCGCTAGAAATCCGAGCAACACTCACAAAATGCTGGAGGAACTCAGACGGCCATTGTCTTTCATTTTTAGCATGGTTTCACAAATGTCACATGGAATATAATTATGAAACTTGAAAGCTAAATAAATTGTAACTAGGTAAGTTCTGAATATCTTCAATATCCATTCTTTTTTTTCTGAGCAAATCCAATAAAAACAAATAAATAAAGAAAGCTCATAAAATGTAACAAACCAAAAAAATTAGATTTAATTAATATCATGTTTCATTAGTATGAGAATAAATCAACAATATCTCAAGCAATTTCTGTAACGTCCAGGGTTATAAAGTTGTAGCTTAATTCTACTGCAGAAACAAGGCTGACATTTGAACACAGAACTGAGAAGCCTCTACCCCTTAATACATGAGCTTTTGAGATGAGATAGTAACTCAAGAAGTCCATCTGCTTTCTCAGATGGATACAAGGGATTACACAGTACTATTTTGAAGAAGAAGAAGAAAGGAAGTCTGTCTGGAGCTACGGTTAACATTTATCTGTTAACCAATACTGTATCACTGAAACAAATTAGACGTTAGCACGTTGCTATTTGTGGTACCATCCTGTGGTATTTCCTGCTCTGCGGTATTGCTTCCACTTCAGAAAGACATTTTTATAGAGTATGTGAATTTTAGTAAGTGATGTCACTATATAGACTCATAGAGAAGTACAGCACAGAAACGGGTCCTTTGGCCCATCTAGTCAATGCCGAAACCATTTAAACTGCCTAGTCCCAACAACCTGGTCAAAGCTCTACTACACTGCTGTAACCCGCTGCGTCCTTCTTCTACTCGGGCAGTGGACCCGAGTGAAATCCCCTCCTTCTCAAACTTCCAATGTCAGGAAGGTCGCTGGTCAAATCTCTTTCACATCTTTTATAAAATTCCAAATTGCATTAAACTTTATTCAAATCTTTCAATGGATACGGTTATTTCATTCATAATATTAATCAAAACAAAACTTGCTTTGAAATATAATATTTAAAATAAATCTACACTCACTGACAGTTGGTTGAAAATAAATTCAAACTTGATAAGGCCTGACATTCCAAAAACCTTAAATTTTCTTTGCTTTTTATGCTCTTGATATATTTTTCAGTCAAATCATTCATTACACAAGGCACTTGTCAAAACAGCTGCCTCTGTTTACATAAACTACAAGAACTCACTATATGCCCTGGAAGGCAAACATTTATAGCGAAAATGAACTATTTCAAGCTCAATTTTTTTCCCGGAGCTAACAGTGTTTTATAAAACTTCCATGTGTTTTTTTTTAACCGTGAGGCTTTTTTTCAACCATTGATGTTCGAAGTTAACCTTTGAAAATATTAAAAGAGTAATTCATGGATATGGAAAAAATGCATTTCACATGAAAAGGAAATACAAAATTTTCTACATATTCTAAGAACTACTAACAAGTTACAGGAATGCACTGTTCTGATTGTGCAATTTATCATTAATGAAAAAACAATAAATTTACAAGAATGAATGAAGATCTGTTTTAGTTTGAAATATGGTCCCAGGAATTTAGATTAGATTAGCCGGTGTGCAAGTAAATGGATAATATTGGAAATGATTTCTGTCCTCCTTGCTAGATGTGCTTTTCAGTTCAGAACCACTGATAACTTCAATAAGCTAATAACATTCCCCCAACAACCTGGAATTGCGGCTCAAAATCTATCAGATGATGGCAAAGCTAAAGGTAAATTTAGACGCTTTGTTTTACTTTGACAACAGCATGTGTGCACTTCCTTACATTTATGGATAAGCCAAACAAAAGAAAATACAAAGCCAATTAGTTTATACAAAGTAAATGAACTGAACAGAAAGCAGTTTCTAAAATATGTTCTGATATGATCATTTGCTACAAATATGTTTCAAGAAAAGCAATACAAATATAAACTGGTGTCTGGACAAGTGCTTCAAGCAGTATCTCCTCCTTTGGCCAGATGTATTGATTCACATCATGATGGTGATGATAAAAACCCTCATCATCCGACAAGCCCTCTTCACATTACTACCATTAGGCAAAAGCTACAGAAGCCTCAAGTTCCAGGAACAGCTTCTTCCCTTCTGCCATCAGATTTTGAACAGTCCATAAGTCTAAAGACACCAACTCCTTATTCCTCTTTTGCCTTATTTATCTACTTTTGTAACTTATAGTCATTTTTATGTCTGTTACTGTACGCATACCGCAAAACAACTACTATCTCGACGTGTGTCCATGATAATAAACCATATCCTGATCCTGGAATGAGCAAGCAGTGGTGACAAAAGACTGAAAGGTGGTCAAAACACTGGAATACAGACGGAGAAATGGGGAGACATTAGAATGGGGTCAAACACAGAGAGCAAATGAGCTGGCAAGTATGCATCTGAGTGAGAGAAGAATGAGGTGCAGGTATACATGGCATATGCACAAATATATATATATATATATTTTCCCTCATCCCTTATGGGTGGCTTGTATGTATATTTTTCCCTCAATATTCTACACAGGGTAACCTCTGTCAAGGGCAAGTTCTTCCCTGTGGTGGTAAAAATTGGGGAACTGGGAATTCTGCTGAATATCCCTGCCAGTTTGAGTTGCCATATAGACCTGAGACAGTGTGAGGTATTTTTCTGGTTTCACTTTGGATCATCTCTGCTATGAAAGGGAAACATTCAATTTGCATTAGGGAGAATACATCAAGAAGAGTGTCCTGTTTTGTAAATTTTTCATGCATTTCCCTTTCCAAGTGTAAACAGGACAGTCCATCAACATTTCCATGATCAGTGGTCCTCTTGAATTCAATCCTGTAATTGTGTCCTTCAAGAAACAGAGCCCATCTCTGCATTTGTGCTGCTACTGCTGTCAGTGGAAGACCCGTCTGTGGATTGGAAATGGACACTAGTGATTGATGACCAGTAATGAGGATAAATTCTCTCCTATACAAGTATTGGTTGAAACATTTTATGGTCAAACCAGATTCAAGGCCTCTCTGGCAACCTGTACATAGGTTTTCCCTGCTGTGGTAAGGGAACATGATGCAGAGGCTACGACGGGTGTTCACTTCATCATTCATAACACGTGATATGACTGCACCTATACCGTAAGATGAGATGTCACAGACAAGCTTCACTGGACAATGTGGATCATAATGTGTGAATACAGTGTCTGACATGCCCATTTCCATTACATTTTGGAAAGTCAGCTCAGACTGCTTTATCCATCTGTAGTAATGAGTTAAGGTGGAGGAACACAGCAGCCAGGTTTGGCTGGAATCTGTAACAGTAATTGACAAATCCTAAAAAGGACTGCAACTGTGACATGTCCTTTGGCCTTGGGGCATCCACCACTGCTTGAATCTTCTCAGCACATTTGTGTAATCCTTTTGCATCAATAGTGTGACGACAGTACGTGATGCTTGGTTTAAAGAATTCACACTTGTTGCATTATGCTCTCAGCCCATAATCGTCAAATCTTTTTGACACAGTCTTAATATTTTGGAGATGTTCCTAGTTATCCTTACAGGTAACAATGACGTCATCCAGATAATACTGAGTGCTGGACAGCTAAGTCCACTTTGCTGAAGTGCTTCCCCCCAGCATAGTTTGCAAAAATATCCTCTATCCTGGGTAAAGGGTATTGATCTACTTTCAGTACTGTGTTGATGACCTTAAAATCACCACAGATCCTGACGGACCCATTCTTCTTGACTACTGGGACACTGGTATTGCCCATGGGCTCCACTCAACTTTGGAAAGAATCCCATGAGAGCTAGCTCACTGCCTACTTTTTCATGGATGGTATAGGGAACCAGATGGGCTTTGTAAAACTTAGGTGTGGTATTTTCATTTAACACTATTTTACCCTTCATGTGTTTGAATTTTCCAATGGCATCCTTGAACGCTGCTGTAGCATCATCCAGTAACTTTCTTATTTCACTTTCAGCTGCTCTATTGCAGAAGATGTGGCAGACAAATGGTAGATAGATCTCCAATCAAGTTGCAGTTGTTTCAGCCACTTACATGCCCAAAATACTGATCCTGCTGTTTTTACCTCATACAAGCCCAAAATAGCTTGTTTGTTGTGGTATTTCACCATTACAAATTACATTCCCACAGGAGTTATCTTTTCTTCAATATAAGTTGTTAGTTGGATATATGCAGGCTTTAGTTCAGTATCTTTGACATGCCATTAAAATTCATTTTGTGGAATGACTGAAACAACCTAGCCAGTGTCCAACTCCATTTTAATTAAAGTGCTGTTCATTTCTGGTGTAAGCCATGTTTCATGTTCATTGTTATTTTTCACATTGTACATCTCAAGGCTATGCAGTCCTACATCACTCTCATCATCATCAAATTTTTCATCAGCAGCATGCTGAGCTCCTGCTACAATAAGGCAATTTGTTTGTCCAGACCGGTTTCTGTTTAGACACTGCAATTTTCTTCATGCTCACTTGCGTTCCTCCCTGCAACTCTATCTGCTGTTTCCATTGATACAGCAATTTCAACTGCTCTTTTAAATGTAAGTTGTTCTTCAGTTAGCAGCCATCTTTGAATACTTTCTTGTAAGATTTCACAAACTAAACAATCTTTCGTTGCATCATTAAGCCCACCAGTGAACTGACAATTCTTCAATTTTACATGTATGGTGAAATGGACTCCCGTTCCCTTTAATTCTGTGTTTGAAACCTAAAATGTTCCGCAATCAACAATAGTCTCAGTGTTAAGTACTCATGCATTTCTTTCACGATAACAACAAAGCTCATTTTGGCTGGTTTGGTTGGAGTAGTTAAAAGTTTCTAAGCAAACTGTATGCTCTTCCACCCAATGCACTTAGCAAAACTTACACTTGGTTTTCACTGGCTATGTCATTTGTTTCAAAATACAGTTTACTCAGCTACAATATCCAGTTATCTCTTGTGCAAGTAAATGCATATATCTTTCTGATACAGCCAGACATTTGTTTTTTTTTAATTTATGATTATCATCACTCGGTACTCACTGTTTACGAATCAGCAAATTTGTCTGTTTTCTGCCTTCTTTTCAAAAAAACTTGAACATCTCAAACTGTGCAGCACTATTCTTAAAAACTCAACTGTCCGTGCAGCACTTTTTAAAAAAAACTCAACTGTCTAGTTGCACTTTTAAAAAAGAAAACTTGAACATCTGACCGCATTTTTAAAAACTTGCTCATTGCCATTGTTATGTTTTGTAACTGTAAAACATAATACTAATTGAAAGAAAGAGGCAGGAGCCCGGGAGAGCACGCATTTATTATGTGGTGATATGATGACGTAAGCCATTCATGTACTTTTACATACAACCTGCAATATATTATGTAAACAACAAAGAATGCTTAACCAACAATATATTTACAATATTACTCAAATATTAAATACACAATGAGGGGGGAAAAGAGGTTGATTGAGAAAGAACTGAAAGTAGGATGAATGAGAAAGATTGAGAGGGTGGGGGAGAGGGCAAGAGTGCCAAGAGCAAATTGCAGAGATGGAGAAATACAGCAATGTGAGCGTTATATATAATGGGGAAGGGAACTGACAAAAGTGAGAGGAAGGACATGATCATAAATAGGCATGAGAATAAAATAAACATATCAAAAAAAAGTAGAAACAATCCTTTGTCAAACTCTTTTGAGGAGAATGACCCACTAACTTACCACATTTAACAGTTAGTGCTTTTATTCTGAAGTGGGAGTGCAAGATATAGACACTCCTATTTAAGGCCTCCCCTGGGTGCACAGAATGAAAATAGTTCTCAGAAACTTAAGAGCCAGAAAGAAATTATTTTACCAGTATGCTGTGAAATGCTAATGATGCAATAATCCCTATTATCTACTACCTATCAATCCTAATTACCATAGCAATAACCTGTATTCTCTTTGTGTATTGCTCCGTATTCCATTTCTGTTGGCTATGAGAGTTAACCAATTTTAAATCAAACTAATTCCAACAATATAGATTATTATTAAATGAATGTTCTAATAAAGATGAAGTTAAAACTATAAAAACTTACCTTCACCCTGAAAAATACTGCCCTTTTTCTGTTTTCTTTTAATCCCTACTATTATCACCATGAATATTTTTAACTGAGAATATTTCAATTCTACCTCTTCTCTAATACAGTATCTTTTATTTGGATCTATTGAGGATTATATTGTATGGCACTGGAAAATGAGCTGGGACTGCACCATACAATAATCCAAATCTACTCAAATTGGTGCATACAAAATCTATGTTATGTTTTCACTAGTATAATCTCAATCACCAATCTGCAGTTCTGCTAAAACCTAAAAAAAACTTAGATTAGTTTCATAATGTGATTAGAATTGGGTCAAACTAGTTGATTAATGTTATACAGCAGCTCTTAAAGGAGAGGTGATTTCTAGTTGAAATTAGATGTGGATGCCACTGCAGAGGTCGAAGCAGTTTGCTAAAGTCATTGGTGGCATTGGTGAGAGCAAACATCTAGATTTTCAGGCAGCAGCAGAAGGCTTGGTGGAGTGGAAAAGTTCATCTGTCGGTGGAGTGGAGGAATTCATCTACTTACAAATATCCATTAAAATCTGCAGGCACATATTACAGAATCTCTGGAAAGAAACAGCTGCTGAAATCTATACAAGGACAATAACCTCAAAAAGATGGTTTTTGTGTCTTGGGAAATTTAGTGAAAGCACCTTGAAATAACCGACCATTCACTTGACACGCTACTTAATTCACCACATCCCATTATATGTTCGAAGCCTCACATCCGAACAACTTACTTTGCACACACAATCAGACATTCAACGAAGATACACATTTTGCTCAAATATACTGAATGGCACTAAAGATAAAATCAGGACTAATCTCTCCATTGTTCCAATTTAGCATCATCTCACTGCAGCAGGATTTGGGAAGAAAACTTGTACCAAGACAACAACGATGATTCCATGCTTTGAAGATTAGAACCATGGTTAGTCAGATAAGGTTGCAATATTATCACCCAACTACTCTAATATGCATCCTTATTGAACAAAATTGAAATGCCATCAGAAGCTGGGGACTTAGTGCACCAGATCCTTATGAAATTGAAGAGACAAAAGTTATTGTCATGTGATTGAAATTTCATTTGTGAAAGATTTTTCTATTTGAAATAAATCTGTGGTTCAATATTAATTTTAAGTTCCATTATGAAGGGGGCATCAGGGTAATTAGACACTTGCAGGTTACCTTTTCAATTGTTAGATTATTTTTGGATATTTGACAAATGCATGTGAAAATACTCCCATATCTGCTAACATTTATTCTTTTGGAAGAGGGTAAGTTATACATTTTCTGATTCATAAACCAAAATGGCAACTGAACTGAAATGCAACTTGATGGTTCAATTTGGGCATAAAACCAGCCTAAATCTAATTATAACATTTTTGAAGTATTTTACTTAAATTCCTAAATGAAACTGGGCTATCTGGCAAATTAGATTTTTGCCAGGATTTATCCTTCTTTACATAATCAGTAGACTGATTTCCACACCCTTCATCAGTTCCTGTATCTCTCTATTTTTCTTACCATCCAGTTAAACTAAACCTAAATCATGGTCTCAACTTCAGTTATCTACTCTGCATACACAATTTCACAACCTTCTGCTTTGTTAAAAAAGTTTTCCTGTTCTTTGTGCTGGAAATTTGTATTTAACCTATACTTCCTGATTCTGAATCCCTAACCATTATAAACAGTCTGTTTTCATCTACTCTGTCTAACTTCATAATTTTTATTGCATCCATCTGTTCAAATAACAGACATAATTTTTCAAATGTTCCTTTCTTCCTAGATATCCTCTCAGTAGCAGCACTGAATGAATTAATGCTGGACTAATCTATTGTTTCAGTCAATGGCCAACAGTGTGGAACTGGTCCAACCTTGGACTAGGTTGTTTCCTCTGAAGTGGTCCCACTCTTGTTGGAAAGGCAGTGTGGCACAGGGTATCTCCATGTGCTCCCAACATAGTTTTGACAGCCCTAACTCTGTAAACAGCCCTGGCAAGTGTCTGGGAGTGCACAAAAAAACAGACAACCTCACTAGGACCCTCAACACCACCTCTTCGGTCAAGAAAGCACAGCAGCGTCTCCGCATCTGAGGAGATTGAGGTAAATGAGGCTCCCCTCCCCCCACCATTTTAACCAATCTTTACAAGAGTGCCCCGACCAGCTGCATTACAGTCGGTACGGGAACTGCAAGGCATCTGACCTCAAGTCCCTACAAAGGACTGCTGAGAGGACCATCAGGGTCTCTCTTCCACCCATCAGGATCAATACATATGCAGGGCCCTTAGCATTGTCAGTGATCCCACCCATCTGTCCAACCACTGGGCAAGAGGCTCCATAGCATTAGGACAAGAACTATTAGGATGGAAAAAGCTTCTTCCCCTGGGCCATGAGACTGCTGAACTCCCTGCCACCACCCAGATCTCATCAGATATGAAGCCCAGTAGCGTTATACTGTTTAGGTTTTAATTTGTACTGTATATGCACCTTATTATTTGTAAATTTATTTGTGGTGGTATTACTTTATGTGTTACTTGTGTGAATTATATGTACTGTTGTACCCTACTGCAGTGGTCCCCAACCACCGGGCTGCGGGTTGGGGACCACTGCCCTATTATATCCGTCTTCACCATCATCGCTGGCAGTGCATTCCACACACCCACTTACCCCAGACATCCGCTCTGTATCTCCTTTCAAACATCTTAAAACACTGCCCCCTTGTGTTATCTATTTCAGCCCTGGGAAAAAGCCTCTGGCTATCGACACGATCAATGGCACCAATCATCTTATACACCTCTATCAATCACCCCTCATCCTCCATTGCTGCAAGAAGAAAAGGCCAAGTTCACTCAATGTATTCTCATAAGACAAGCTCTTCAATCCAGGTAACGTCCTTGTAAATCTCCTCGGCAATCTCTCGATAGTATCCATATCCTTCCCGTAGTGAAGTGACCAGAAATGAACACAGTATTCCAAGTGGGGTCTGACCAAGGTCCTATATAGGTATAACATTACCTCACAGCTCTTGAACTCAATCCCATGGTTGATGAAGGCCAATACACCATATGCCTTCTTAACAACACTATCAACCTGTGTAGCAGCTTTGAGTGTTCTATGAACATGGACTCGAAGATCTTTCAGGTCCTCCACACTGCCAAGAACCTTACCATTAATACTATATTCTGTCTTCAAATTTGACTGAGCAAAGTGAACCACTTCACACTTATCTGGGTTGAATGCCATCTGCCACTTCTCAGTCCAGTTCTGCAACCTATCAATGTCTCACTGTAACCTCTGACAACCTTCCAGACTATCCACAACACCCCCAACCTTTGTGTCATCAGCAAACTTACTAACCCACCCTTCTACTTCTTCATCCAGTCATTTATATTAAAAAAAAATCACAAAGAGGAGGGGTCCCAGAACAGACTCCTGCGGAGCACCACTGGTCACCAGCCTCCATGCAGAATACGAACTATGTACAATCACCCTTTGCCTTCCGTGGGCAAGCCAATCTTAAGTTATAAAATGGATATTACAAGGTTTCTTGTATTTGATACTTTTTTGGTTTTGCACACAACAGAAACAGTGATGCCCAACATTTTGCTATGTGACCTGAAGATGGCAAGTGCCGCCCATAAAGAGGTAGGTCATCACTGAACATTTGAGGCGTGTTCTGGCGCTATTTAAAGCTGTATTTTAGTGGGCAATACGATTTTGACTCCAGAAGAGGACTGCTGCCACAGGTTAAATGCACTTCAGCATTAAAATGAATCTCCTTCTGGTCACAGTATCCTCTCGGATTGAGTGAATGATCCTTAACATCTACCTCCATCTCCAAATCGTTATTCCAACACCAAATACCCAATCCGACCCTATCAGCTGATTTATGAGTCTTGTCTCTCACAGTTACCACTTTGGCCCTTGATATTCTGTAAAGTATACATGCTCAGTAGGGTTTTAACCTGAAATAAAATGCACTGCAGAGTGTATTGATATGTGAGGCATCAGAAGTGTATGAAATTTATTCAAGGACTTTTCAAGACTGCAAGTATGTATTTCTCTAAAAATACTATTGAAACCTAGAAATTATGACAGACCCTAACAAAGGTGGCAGTTTTAAAATAACAATCATTTTCAGTGCCATTAGTACACATGCTACACATTCGCACCCTCCCCAACAAATAATAACTTTCTCCTGCCTTGTTTCCTTCACTTCCCCATTCTCTTAATGGCACAGCATGGCCTAGAGTTAGTGTTCCTCAGTAGATGAGGAACGCATCTTCCCTCAACAAGGCTTGTCTCCCTCCACATCCCTCCAAATGATGATCTTGAGTTCCAGTTTCTTACACTATCATCCCATTCCCTCATCTGCCAGACCTCAGCACCACTATCCATTCCCCCATCTTGCCAGAAAATCAGGCCTAATCAGAGACTTGCCTGTTTTCGCTTGTAAGGCCTATAATAAAAGAACACTGAAGGACAAAGTGTGGAAGGCCTAAAGCAGACGTCACGATCTATTAGGCTCTCCCAGCAGCCAGGAGATTTCTCAACTAGTTTACTTACTGCATCCATCACTCATAAAGAATCAATGAGACTTGCAGATAAATATGCAATCACTGACTCACCAGACGTGCATTAGTGATGTTACGTACCCCGTAACTGGGCCACGGACGTAACGGCGAAATACTCTGGCAATCTCTCCAGCTCCTCAAGCAGAAGCTACTTCAGATTCAGATCACTGCGAGAACCACAGACTGGGCTAAATCAGATTAGCCTGGCCCGAAACCTTGGAACAGAGTGTAACTCAGAGGACAACATTTGGAAGGCATCTATACATGCCTTCTGGAAGGCATCGTTGTCACATCTATACTCACTTTTGTGAGATGGCAAATGGATGTGGGCAGCTTGATACCAGGTTTGTTTCATCTGTTTTTCCTTTTAGGCTGTCTGACTCCTGCATCTTGAATTTTGGTGAAAAAGGTGTAAAGGGTGTGCAAGATGAGTGATGTGTAAATGAAGATTAGCAGTGGTACAAGCCTCAAAGCAATTCCACAACACAGAAAATTTAATTGACCCTAATGAACAGACTGCAGTGACAAGAAATCCCATCAATGGTTCCAGTTCCAATTTGGCAAAAAAATTCTGGCTCCCATGAGCAGTAACACTTGCCATTGTTTAAGCTCAGAGCTGAGTACAAACAGGATTGGCTGCCAACCTAAACCGAAGAGGATAGAGTACCAGATGAGCACAATAATCCTTTCAAAATCTCAGTCAATCAATAAGTCAAACTGGGCAAACAAATAATAACAAAACATGAACAATTCTGATGTAAATCTGTGTGAGTAACTTTATTAGCAGCTAGCTGAGCAGTGAGATATAGTTACCCATAACAAGGGCTGGTGTCGAATCTGACTTGCAAAGGTAAATCTGCATCAATTTAACAAATACGGCATTCAATCCCATATGCTCATTCTCTCCAAACAATAAACTAGGGAATTCTCATGGAAATGTGGGATATTTTGATTAATATTATTATTTTACCTTCCACTGAGCCTCATCAGATTTTTTGAAAACTGTTACCATCTTGCTGGATCCTGATTTCATGTGGGTCCTGGTTGCACTCAGATATTGCGCTCAAGTGGAAACACATTGTGTTATTCTTCACAGTTACGTGCTAATCATTTCACCTGTACGGAATATCACAGCTGCCCCAAAGAATTTTTTAGTTCAACTGTAACTATGATATTGCAAACCAAAGCAGAACTTAACCAAGTCAAATTGAAATTTACAATCCTCTGATAGAACTAGACAGACTGGATGTTTCTGGACTGTACAGACCAGAGGATACTTCCCTGGCTAGAGTGTCACAAACAAGGATTCAATCTTTCAAATTGGTGGAAGGCAGATAGTGGTAAACTGTGTATACCTGTCTGGACACGCCCCTCTGCTGACAGCTCCTGTGATTCCTCCCACAGACCCCTGGATAAAGACGATTGGAGGCACTGCTCCCCCTCTCAGTCTTCGAAATGTCATGCTCCCTTTTTGCTGTTAATAAAAGCCTATCGTTCACTTCTGGTCTCCTCGAGTTATTGATGGTGCATCAATTTTATTAACAGCGATTTTAAAACATGGAGAGCATTTTACGACCCGACAGATTGGATCTCGACCCTCAATCCCAGGAAGCTGGCAACGCATTCAAACTCTGGCTAGTATGCTTCGAATCGTACCTGGAGGAGATTCAAGTGACCGAGACCACCACGATGCACAGAGTTCTCCTCTCCAGGGTCAGTCCATGGGTCTACTCCATGATCAGGGACCAACCGAGCTACCAAGGTGCAATGGACACCCTCAAAAGACAATACCTGCGGCCGGTGAACACCGTCTATGCAAGACATCACTTAGCGACATGGCAGCAGCGGGCAGCAGAGTCGAGCGCTGAGTTTGTCCGGGCCCTACAGACACTCGTGTGGGCCTGCGACTGGAGGGGGCTGACGGCGGAACAGCATGCGGAGCTCCTGGTACGAGATGCCTTCGTTACGGGGATCAGGTCAATGTACGTGCGCCAGTGGCTGCTGGAACACACTGATCTTACCTTACATTCGGCGGCTGAGCTGGCTGACATGCTGGAGGCCGCTCTGCACAACGCTGATGCTCTCCAGGTGCACGATCTCCCACCGGCCTCATGGACGCTGCAAACCCCGCAACCCGCCGGCGAATCGTCCACGGTTGCTGCCAGACGCAAGATCGCGAAGTGTTACTTCTGCGGACTCGAGTTGCACCCCCGAAAACGCTGCCCGGCCCGAGGAGCTGTGGAAAGAAGGGCCACTTCGCCAAGCCCTGTAAGTCCAAACCGCGAGCGGGGTCAATTAGCACCACGTGCGAAGCACGGGGGCGGCCATCTTGGTCGGCGCCACCTCGTACTGCCTACGTCCCATGGGTGCTTACCAGGCACCCCACCATGCCGGACCAAGATAGCGATTCAACTCTGACCTCCGTAACCCTCAACTAAAGCGCCCCACACCAGCTCGCAAGGTCAATGATGGACATCCTGGTGGAGGGGCACAGGACTAGCTGCCTGTTTGACACGGGCAGCACTGAGAGTTTTATCCACCCAGACACGGTGCAACGCTGCGGACTCGTGACACGGCCAGTAAGCCAGAGGTTCGCCACGGCTTCTGGGTCGCATACAACAGACATCCGGGGGGGGGGGGGGGGTGGTTGTGTAGCGACACTAGTGGTGCAGGGCACAGAATATCGGGACTTTGTCTTACTGGTCATGCCACAACTGTGTGCCCCTGTGCTATTGGGGCTCGACTTCCAGAGCCACCTGAAAAGTGTGACAATGGAGTATGACGGGCCCCTCCCACCAATCGCTGTCAGAAATCCCCAGTTCTGTGGGAATTCGTCACATCCCCTGCTACCGACCACACACACACCGACCTGCACATCCCACCCAGCACCATGCCAACAGCTGCACTACGGACACCACTTGCAGCCTCTCCACCCTCAAGGTCCCTTCCCCACCGCTGTTCGCCAACCTGACCCCCGACTGTAAACCTGTGGCAACTAAAAGCAGGAGGTACATCGTGGGGGACAGGGCCTTCATTAAGTCGGAGGTGCAGCGGCTGCTCAGGGAGGGGATCATTGAGCGAAGCACTAGCCCTTGGAGGGCCCAGATGGTTGTTGTTCAGACCGGGCAGAAAAATAGGATGGTCGTGGACTATAGCCAGACCATCAATAGGTTCACGCAGCTTGGTGCGTACCCCCTACCCCGCATTGCAGAGATGGTCAATCAGATAGCTCAGTACAAGGTGTACTCGACCATAGACCTAAAATCCACTTACTATCAGCTTCCCATCCATCCGGAGGACCACCCCTACACCACCTTCGAGGC
The DNA here is from genome assembly GCF_030144855.1 of Hypanus sabinus. Lineage (NCBI taxonomy): Eukaryota > Metazoa > Chordata > Chondrichthyes > Myliobatiformes > Dasyatidae > Hypanus > Hypanus sabinus. Next base: position 143,113,506 of record NC_082709.1, on the reverse strand, counting down.
GGGCGGCAGGCTCTATCACTTCCTGCGCGTCCCCTTCGGTGCCACGAATAGTGTCTCTGTCTTCCAGAGGGAAATGGACAGAATGGTGGACCAGTGCCAACTGAAGGCCACGTTCCCATATCTGGATAACATCACCATCTGCAGTCACGACTGGCAGGATCACGACACCAACCTCCAACAATTTTTCCAAGCAGCCAAAGCTCTTAACCTTACCTATAACAGGGACATGTGTGTGTTCGGTACCACCCGACTTGCTACCCTTGGGTATGTCGTGGAGAACGGACCCTGATCGTATGCACCCCCTGTTGGAACTCCCTCTTCCCACCACCCTCAGAGCTCTCAGACGGTGCCTGGGCTTCTTTTCCTATTACACCCAATGGGTCCCTCACTACGCAGACAAGGCCCGCCCCCTGGTCAAGTCCACCACATTTCCCCTCTCAGCTGCATTAAAGGGGACATTGCCAAAGCAGCAATGCATGCGGTGGACGAGACCATTCCCTTCCAAGTAGAGAGTGATGCCTCCGACTTCGCGCTGGCTGCTACCCTCAATCATGCAGGAAAGGCGGTAGCATTCTTCTCTCGTACCCTTCAAGGCCCTGAAATTTGGCACTCCGCGGTGGAGAAAGAAGCCCAGGCCGTAGTGGAAGCTATTAGGCACTGGAGGCACTATCTCACTGGCAAAAAGTTCACCCTGCTGACTGACCAGCGCTCAGTTGCGTTCATGTTTAGCAACCAACAGTGGGGCAAAATCAAAAATGATAAAATTTTGAGGTGGAGAATAGAACTCTCCACCTACAACCATGATATCCTGTACCGGCCTGGAAGGCTCAATGAGCCCCTGATGCCCTATCTTGAGGAACATGTGCCAGCGCACAGCTCGACCGGCTATACACCCTCCATGCAGATCTTTGCCACCGGGGGTCACCCAGCTTTTCCATTTTGTGAAAGCCCGGAACATGCCTTACTCCCTTGAGGACATCAGGACGATGACCAGAGACTGTCAAGTCTGCGCTGAGTGCAAACCGCACTTCTACCGTCCTGAAAAGGCACAACTTATCAAGGTCACCCACCCCTTCGAGCAAATGAGTGTCGACTTTAAGGGCCCCCTTCCCTCCACCGACCGCAATGTGTACTTCCTTAACGTAATCAACGAATGCCATCCCATCCCGATACCTCTGCCACGTCCGTCATGAAAGCCCTGCTACCAGCTCTTCACTCTGTTCAGATATCCCTGCTATATCCACAGTGACAGAGGGTCCTCGTTTATGAGTGACGAGCTGCGCCAATATCTGCTGGCTAAGCATATTGCTACTAGTAGGACCACGAGCTTATAATCCCCGGGGGAATGGACAAGTAGAGAGGGAGAATGCCACAGTGTGGAAGGCCACACTCTTAGCCCTTAGGTCAAAGGGACTGCCTGTCTCTCGCTGGCAGGAGGTCCTCCCCGAAGCACACCACTCCATCCGCTCTCTGTTATGCACGTTCACCAATGTCACCCCTCATGAGCGACTCTTTTCTTTTCCCAGGAAGTCTGCCACTGGGACCACCCTACCGGCTTGGCTGACGTCCCCAGGGCCAGTGCTGCTCCGGAAACATGCAAGGAGCAATAAATACTCCCCGATGGTCGAAAGGGTTCATCTACTTCATGTGAACCCTCAGTATGCCTACGTGGTCTTACCTGATGGGTGGGAGGACATGGTCTCCATCCGCGACCTGGCGCCCGCAGGAGCAGCAGACCCCTACCCCGAACACTCCATGGTGACTATGAACCCCATACCCACCGATGTATATACCCACAAGACACCGCGCACACCAAGCCCCACACAGACTCCTCATGACACTCCCATTCCGGGCGCCATGCACACTCATGGGGGATCACCGATGCCTAACGTGCTGGCACCTCAAGTCAGGCCGGAGCCAGCACAACCACCGTCATCGGTGCAATCACCACCGGTGCTACGTAGATCGCAGCGACAGACTCGCCCGCCTGATAGACTTGACCTGTAAATATACTTGTAAGAAACTTCGCCCGTGGGGACTCTGTTTTAAAACAAAGGGGGGGTGAATGTGGTAAACTATGTATACCTGTCTGGACACAACCCTCTGCTGACTGCTCCTGTGGCTCCTCCCCAGACCCCTGTATAAAGGCGATTGGGGCACTGCTCCCCCCCTCAGTCTTCAATATGTCGTGCTCCCTTTTCGCTGTTAATAAAAGCCTATCGTTTACTTCCAGTCCCCTAGAGGTATTGATGGTGCATCACAGATTTGCTGTGACACCTAAAATGAAGATAAAATTCTTCACTCAGAGGAAAGTCAGCCTATGAAATTCCCTGACATGGAGGATTATACAGCTGAAGTTTAAGAATGTAAAAGGTAAATTTCTGGTTGTGAAAGGCATCAAGGGGCATGGGGTAAGTATACGTGCCTCCAAGTGCTCTGAAAACTTGTCCTCAATAATGGATTCTAACATCTTGTTAAGCCACACACACAAAATGCTGGTGGAACGCAGCAGGCCAGGCAGCATCTATAGGGAGAAGCACAGTCGATGTTTCGGACTGAGACCCCTCGTCAGGACTAATGGAAAAAAGAGATAGCAAGAGATTTGAAAGTGGGAGGGGGAGGACCCAAAATGATAGGAGAAGACAGGAGGGGAAGGGATGAAGCCAAGAGCTGGGAAGTTGATTGGCAAAAGGGATACATAGCTGGAGAAGGGAAAGGATCATGGGACAGAAGGCACCAGAAGAAAGAAAGGGGGAGGGGAGCACCAGAAGAAGTCGGAGAACAGGCAAGGAGTTATTGTGAGAGGGAAAGAGATTTAAAAAAATCAAAAATTTAAAAATCAGGGATGGGGTAAGAAGGGGAGGAAGGGCACCAACGGAAGTTAGAGAAGTCAATGTTCATGCCATCAGGTTGGAGGCTACCCAGACAGAATATATTCTTCCAACCTTAGTGTGGCTTCATCTCACCAGTAGAAGAGGCTGTGGATAGACATATCAGAATGGGAATGGGACGTGGAATTAAAATGTGTGGCCACTGGGAGATACTGCTTTCTCTGGCGGACAGAGCATAGGTGTTCAGTGAAACGGTCTCCCAGTCTGCGTCGGGTCACACCAATATATAGAAAGCCGCACCGGGAGCACCGGACACAGCATCACGCCTGCAGACTCACAGGTGAAGTGTGGCCTCCCCTGGAAGGGCTGTCTGGGGTCCTGAATGGTGGTGAGGAAGCAAGTGCAAGGGCACTTCCTCTGGTGCTCCCCTCCCCCTTTCTTTCTTCCAGAGCCTTCCGTCCTATGGTGCTCCCCCTTCTCCAGCTCTGTATCCCTTTTGCCAATCACCTTTCCAGCTCTTGGCTTCGTCCCTCCCCCTCCTGTCTCCTATCATTTTGGGTATCCCCCTCCCACTTTCAATTCTCTTACTATCTCTTTTTACCGTTAGTCCTGATGAAGGGTCTCGGCCCAAAACGTCGACTGTACTTCTTCCTATAGATGCTGCCTGGCCTGCTGCATTCCACCAGCATTTTGTGTGTTTTGTTTGAATTTCCAGCATCTGCAGATTTCCTTGTGTTTACATCTTGTCAACCAATACTATCATCCCTCAAAACTAATAAGCTTCAAGGTCTTGGCCTCAATACTTCCTTGTATTTAAGTTCCTGCTGTCACTGGCCAAATCAAATGTGGTGATGAATCAGCATTTAGGAAAGAGCATGAAAATCTGCTCAGTGGCACCAGAACAACCACTGTCAGCAAGACCAGGAGGAGGAGACCCGAGGTCCATAAGCCAGTCCTTACTGGGGGAATCAGAGGTGGAGAGAGTCAGCAACTTTAAATTCCTTCATGTTAGTATTTCAGAGGAGCTCTTCTGGGCCCAGCACACAATATGAAGAAAGCACACCACCACCTCTACTTCCTTAGAACTTTGCAAAGATCTGCTGTGACACCTAATACTTGGACAAACTTTTATAGATGTGCATTAGAGACTATATTGATTCAGAGACTATTATTATCATTGGCATGTGACGTGAAATTTGTTAGCAGTAGCAGTTCAATGCAATAGATAATCTAGCAGAGAGAGAGAGAGAGAGGGAAAAATAAATAAAATGAAACATAATAAGTCAATTATGTATATTGAATAAATTATTTTAAAATGTGCAAAACAGATATACTGTATATTAAAAAGTGAGGTAATGTCCAAAGCTTCAAAGTCCAGTCAGGAATCGATGGCAGAGGGGAAGAAGCTGTTCCTGAATCGCTGAGTGTGTGCCTTCAGGCTTCTGTGTCTCTTACCTGATGGTAACAGTGAGAAAAGGGCATGCCCTGGGTGCTGGAGGTCTTTAATAATGGATGCTGCCTTTCTGAGACACCGCTCCCTAAAGGTGTCCTGGGTACTTTGTAGGCTAGTACCCAAGATGGAGCTGACTAGATTTACAACCTTCTGCAGCTTCTTTCAGTCCTGTGCAGTAACCCCCCCCCCCCCACCCCCATACCAGACAGTGATGCAGACTTTCAGAATGCTCTCCACGGTACAACTATAGAAGTTTTTAAATGTATTTGTTGACATGCCAAATCGCTTCAAACTCTTAATGAAGTATAGCTGCTGTCTTGCCTTCTTTATGACTACATCAATATGTTGGGACCAGGTTAGATCCTCAGAGATTTTGACACCCAGGAACTTGAAGCTGCTCACTCTCTCCACATCTGATCCCTCTATGAGGATTGGTATGTGTGCCTTCATCTTACCCTTCCTGAAGTCCACAATTAGCTCTTTCAGCTTATTGACGTTGAGTGCCAGGTTGTTGCTGTGGCACCATTCCACTAGTTGGCATATCTCACTGCCCTCTCGTCACCACCTGAGATTCTACCAACAATGGTTGCATCACAGCCTTGTATGGAAACACTATTGTCCTTAAATGGAAAATCCTACAAAAAGCAGTGAATTCAGCCCAGTCCATCATGGGTAAAACCCTCCTCACCACTAAGCACATCTACACGGTGTCCTTGGAAAGCAGCATCCATTATTAAGGACTCTCACCATCCAGGTCATGCTCTCTCCTCGCTGCTGCCATTTGGACAGAGGTAGAGGAGACAGAACCCACACCTCCAGGTTCAGGAACAGTTATTACCCCTCAACCAGGCTCTTGAACCAGAGGCGATAACTTTCCTCAACTTCATGCCTATTCACTGAGCTGTTCCTACAACCAATGGACTCACTTTCAAGGGCTCTTCATGTCATGTTCTTGAGATGTATTGCTTATTTATTTTTTAATGTGATTGCACAGTTTGTTGTCTTTTACACAGTGGTTGTTAGTCCACCCTGCTGGGTGTGGTCTTTCACTGATTTACTGTGTATGCCTGCAAGAAAACGAATCTCAGGTTTGTATATGGTGACATACTGTATATGTACTTTGATAACAAATTTACTTTGAACTTCTGAAAGCAAGAAATTGCTTTCTTGAAAGCAAGAAGCAAGAAGGGACATTGCCTTCCATCTTGTCTCACTGGCCCTTCCATTCCAGTCCTGATGAAGGGTCTTGGCCCAAAATGTTGCTTGTTTATTCATTTCCATAGATGCTACCTGACCTACTGAACTCCAACATTTTGTGCGTGCATCTTGCTGAAGCCTCATGAGCCGAAGCCTCAGTTGCCCACTCTGTCCGCTCACACTACTGCCGCCCCCACAATGACTACTCTGCTTAAACCTGACTTCTTTATATTGGCCCAAGCGAAACTCACATGTAATGGGACTTGTTCTTTTCAATGATTCCATTTCTCATACAGATCTTACTCTTACTACTCCAAAGTGATAGAGAATATTTTCATTCTCATCATGTGTGCTACCAGGCATCGAAACTGGATCAGTCCAAGTACTGCAGTAGACATCTTTTATGTGAGACACTCAAGTAAAACTTATTACTTTCAAGAAGGCAAAGGCAACGAAATTATAAAGAATCGTTGTAGTGAGCAAAATAACTGCCACGCTAGAAAAGTAAATTTGTTCATAAACTGTTATATATATTTTCCAAACGGAACAGCCATTTCAGATATCGGACACCACTATGGAAAATTTCCAGTAATTCTATTCTTATGTCATACAATAAATGTTCATTTCTTCACCCTGTTTCCTTTTGTTCTTGTCTTCCTTAACCATCATCAAAACTATCCTACTTGCTGATTTTATTTAATTGTGATGCTGATTCCATTATCAAAGCAGTGTGAAGGAATTAATAATAGGCAAGACTGTAGCACACTGACTCAACCTCACTTTCGTTCGAGGTATTCCAAAATGAAACATTCTTCAAGTTACATTCCACAGATCCCAACTAATGAAAGCACTTCTATATTTGGACACACATCTGTCCCTCACTGACCCTTTCCATCAGCTCGAATTGTCAACACTTTTGAAAGAACCTGCGGGCTATTCCTTCCTCTGTCTCTTGTAAAATGTTTGCAGATAGTTCAGTTTACTGGCATAAATGTATTTAATTAGCACTCAGCAAACATAAATGGTAAATGCAAATATGGAATCTGCTGTGAGCTAACCCCAAACATCGCCTCCTGTTGATCAGAGAATGACAAACAAATTATGGCTTGTTCAGAACAAAAAAAATTGTACATAGGTGGCAAATACTACATGACTTGGCTGCATTTGCAAGACTGTTTGCTGAATTCCTGTACTTAAGCTGTGAAGTTTACAACAGTAGTAAATCAAAGAATTATATAAAGATTTCAACAAATGTAAGAAACAATGCAAAGAAAAGGGAAAAGTGGCAAAATAAAGTCAGGAATAGAAGATCTGTATGGGACATAACCTGGAGAGTGACTATAATGAAGACCCTAAAATATAAATTGGAATTTTAAATGTGGGGAGCGTGCACGTTTAAACACCAGCCATGAAAAAATATTGTCAAGGGATTGTGATGCCATTCCACCAATCGAGTTCATTGCAGCTCCTCAGAGAGCCACACAGTCAATCACAGAGGCCAGCAAATCCTATCCTTTCTTCCCCCATAGGCCAGCAAAGCACTTTCCTTAAAATGCTTATTGTTACAGATCAAATTTGACTGTTTCCACCACCCTTTAACAGCATATAATCACACTCTGTGAAATCCATTTTCCTCACATTCTCCAACTATTAAATGATGTCACATAGTAACGTCCATTGTTTCACTTTGCTAAATTGGGCTTTCAATTTCTTTTTAGTTTCGAAAACATAGGATAATTGTGCAGGAAAAGAATCTATTATCACTGTTGAACAGACAGCAGGAGACACAGGCCTAGTGAACGGGGGAGGGGGAGGAGAGGGGAGTCACAAGCTGGTGAGTCAGGGCAAGGGCTGGGGGTGAGGATGAAGGGTTTGATGTGTGTCTAGCATTGTAGGGTGAATCAAGTTTACTATCACTAACACGTCTTGAAATTTGTTATTGTCGGCAGCAGTAGAGTGCAAGACTTAAAAATTTCTGTTACTGCATAGAGCAGAAAATTAATAAGGAGGTAGTGTTTATGAGTTCATGCACCATTCAGAAATCTGATGTCAGAGGGGAAGAATTGTTCCTAAAATAGTGATTGTAGGTCTTCAGGTTCCTGCACCTCCCTACCAATGGTGTAATGCGAAGAGGGCATGTCCTGGATGGTGAGGCTCTTCAATGATGGATGCCACTGGAAAATGTCCTCGATGGCAGGGAGGTTTGTGCTCACAATGGATCTGGCCGAGTCTGCGACCTCTATGGCCTCTTAATCCTGTGTACTGGAGGCTCTATACCAGGCACTGATACAACCATCCTTCCGTATAAATATACAGGAGATACAGACACAGAAAAGGGGAGGCCAGGGATATGGAAGAAGAATCAGGTCAGGTCTGGAAAGTGGTCAGCTGGTGTATAGGAGACAGAGGAGACAGTGTGTGTTCCACTTTAGATATTTAAATAAAAGAACAGCTTTGACGGCTTACTATTAGAGTGACCTCTACCGCCATGACGACCAAGGACAGTACCCCTCTTAGGAACACTATCTATAAGTTCCACTAAAAGTCACCCACCATCTTGATGTAGAAATATACTACTGCTTCAATATCTTTAAATGCTGCAGCTTCCGAGCCAGAAGAATTGTGGGAGTGACTTTAGTGGAAGTGGCTCAGCATGGTTTCCTCAACAGTATTTGTAGATGGGCATTACCTGCTGATCTTGCCAGTGATGCCCACGTGACATCAAACAGATAAATAAAACCAAAAGGTTTTATTCCCATAACATTTTCTGTCCTCTCTTGCAGTCAATGCTCACACCCGTATTTCTAAACAGTACCTTAGCTTTCCAAGTTTCCCCTCAGCAAATCAATACCTAATCAACTCTTCCTCTGACTCTATTTTCATTTGAAGCCCTTTCTACTGCCCTGATTACCCAAGGACAAAATTTTCAACAAATTTAGAGTAATCTTTTAACTTACAAGAGGAGATAAATAAAATGTACTAATTCAGTTTTGATTATACCTCCATGTTTATGATTCAATGTTTGTTCACCACTGTGTTCAAATGAAAAATTATTTCATTTGCCCTTAGCTCATCAAGAAAGAAAAACATGCTGTAAAATAATTTCATGCCCAAATTTTCAGTGTGTCTGTTGACAGATAACAAACTTAATTCTGAGCTGTCAGGGAGATTCTTAAGCTAAAAATTTAAGACATGTAGAACTGAGCCAGTGAACAGCTGAATGACATATGGCTAGGTATAAAAATAACAAAAATAATCTTTTGCTTTCAAGTACAAGCATCAAGTGAGAGGGATGATATCACCATTTAAAGGGTTGTGGTAGGGCTTTAACGTTGTTTCTTTGTAATATGCAGTGAATTATTTCATGATTGCAGGACACCTATTTTTAATGGACCATGTAGGATCTGCCACAATACTAAACATTACAAAAGACATTTCATAAGAGCAGATTCATATGGGTTATTCTTCTAAATTAGCATCCCTGATACAGTAGCCTCCATGCCAAAATTTCTGTGTTCCTGTAAGTTCTGCTTCCAGAATGCTAATAACCTAACATTTCTTTTTGAATGCTCTCCACACTGCACAAGTTTGACACAGATGCATTGTAATTAAATAATAATCACAAAAACGACAGGGCATCTTTAAGCTGGGATTAAATTGCTTAAGCTTTGCTCTTTCATTTTTTTTTAGGTATCTATCAAGGCAAAGCAAAGTAGCAGTTCTTTCATCTCTGCAGGAACTCATGTACTCTAGCAAAATGATTACCCAGATTATAAGCATTAATTAAATGAGAAGACAATGAAATACTTTTCAGGTTGCAGAAGAGAAAATAATGCTGCAGAGATGTTTATATGCCTTCATAAGTAATTTTGGAAGGTGGTGGTATTTTTGCCATTAGGCTCACTACAAGTTTTTGATTTGTTAATGTTTGCTTTTGCTGGTTTTGCCATTCTTAGGACTGCATGTGGAATTACACTGCCAACAGACCTTTCTAGTGGAAGTTCTCTCTCATCGGACTCAGATAAGTGGCTTTAGCCCACACTACAGGACTTGAAAAGAAAGATCATCCTCACCTCTATTGGCATGGGGAATGTCGCAGTATATCTACTGAGACCTCACCTTCTTGGCCAGCTGAACGTAAAACAACCTAGGAGAGCTTTCCTTGTACTTTGACCAACATACAATGAAAATTTTAACTGTTCATTGTGTATTTTTAACAACTTCCATACAGACATACAAAATTTGAGCCAGGAGTAAGTCATAACCCCTCATACCTACTCAGTCATTCAATAAGTTCATAGCTGATCTGTGCCTACAATTCTGCATTCCCATCTACCTTTGAAGAAGAGAGTTCCAAAGACTTGAGACCCTCAAAGGGAAAAACGTTGCCTCAACTGTCTTAAATAAGTGACTCATTATTTTAAAAAATTAGCCTCAGCTCTATATTCTCCCATAAGAATACACATGCTCTTCACATCCATCTTAGTCTGTGCATTTTTCTTCATTAGTCATTCTGCTAATTTCAGATATCAGTACAGTAAACCTACCCTGAAAAGCCTCTAACTTGTTGAATATTACTTGATTTCTTTTCTTACAAAATAACAATGTCCAGGTTTTGCTGGTAATTAAAGCTGAACTTGTCCCTCAAGACTCCTTCCATGTTCCCCAGTCCAAAAGGTAATACATTTGGGCATCAGATCATTGATCTGATTGTACTACATATTACCGTGAAAGTTATGGGAAAGAAGGGCAGGAAGGTCTAACAATTTCCACATATTGTCTGCCCTGGTGGAATCCCATGCTGCAAGTGGTCTGGGATCATATGATCAGTGAATTGGCAACTGCTGTATGTTGCCCTGATGTGCATAAAACAAAGTCTGCAATGGACCAAGTTTGGTGAACTAAATTGGCTTGTCAAGTGAAAGAGGCTGTCAGACGTTGTCTGCAGCAAAGTAAGAATGAAACTGTTTTAATTCACAACTCACTGCCAATTTTCAGTGCACTCTGCTCTTCTTTTGTCGATTTCACATGATAGTCGTTCTCTATACAGTAGAGGTCCAAATTTCATCAGTAGCGAATGAAAGACCTGGTGCTGAACTAACGACCTCACTGTATGTGTGCCTCAATGCTGCCTTTAGATCAGACACAATTGTGTGGGCCACAACTGTTCGCAGCCAATTCTTGTAGTTTCACACAGAAATGATCATTAGAACAATCCATTCCACTCTTTGTCCACTTGGCACTGAAAAGATGGATGCTAACTGATCAAACTTTGGATAACACTTTGTATACAATTTCTTTTTCCCCCTCAGTCTTGTTCACAGTCAACATGCCACAAAAATCATACCTGATTGTAAATGTTGCGTTAAATTAGTAGAGTCATTGAATAACGCAGAATAGAAAAAAGGCCCGTTGGCCCAATTCATCCATATGAACAAAGCCCACCCAAGCTGGAGCCATTTGCCTGCATTCGGCACATATCTTTCGACAGCTTTCCTATCCATCAACCTTTCTATCCATATGCATAACCAAATATTTTTTAAATGTCGCTCGTCTCTGGCAGCTTAATCCATAAATGAACCACCCTCTGCGTGACAAAATGCCTCCTCAGGTCTCTTAAATTTCTCCCTCTCCTCTTAACCTTTACCCTCGAGTTTACGGATCCCATCCCCTGAGAAAAATATTTTGTGCATTAACCTCATCATTTTATCCACCTCTACAAGGTCAACTCTCAGTCTCCCATGCTCCTAGGAATAAAGACCTCCCTGCCCAACCTCTCCTTTTAGCTCAGCTCCTAGCAATAACCTCGTAAAACAAACATTTATTAATTACAGTATATCTGTGGAAAGCTTCTCCTCTCTTAATATTCTATTCATCTGCATTCCTTATTCATAACCGTATGCACACCATGATCAGTAAAACAAAATGCTTTTATTGTATTAATTCTGCCACACTCCGCATATCTTTGTACTTACTGAATTCTGACTGTCAGCGTAGAAGAAAGGATCCAAAGGATATTTCACGAATAATAGAAGATGCTTAATGTACCTCAGGCAAATGAAACACAAACATACAATGTTTCTGTTGGGATGAGATTAACTGGAGTCCATTTTTTATCTTCTTTCAAGCACAATTAGTTTTCTCTTCAAATATTCAATTCTGTTTTAGAGTGCTAAGAAATGAAGTCTAAAATGAAGTAACCCTAAACGTTTATCAATCATTGAACTCAAAACATATTATTTTCAGAAGCCAACTAAATGTATAAACCAAATCCATATAGATCAATTCAGAGTTAATTATGATGATACAGGCTGATACAAAATTTAATAAAAACTACTTGTTACTTGTCAAATAATAAGACTGAATAATAAACATTTTCTTCTATGAACATATGTTTCATTCTTTATTGGTTGAGAATTTACTTATCATTAGTGTCACTGCGACCTAGAAATTCATTGCTGCTTAAGCCATCTATGCCAGAAAGATAAACAGTACTCTGCTTCCAATGTTACTCATTCCAGTCAATGAGTATCAGAAGCAGAGTATGCAGAATGGAATGAGTTTTGGAAGGATATTACAAAAACTGCCACCACCATATTGTGCAAGTTACGCTACTAACCAGTTACGAACTTCTAAAGGCAACACGAGTGAATCTGCAGATGCTGGAAATAAATAAAAACACAAAATGCTGGCAGAACCCAGCAGGCCAGACAGCACCTATGGGAGGAGGTAGTGACGACATTTTGGGCAAGGGTTTCGGCCCGAAACGTTGTCTCTACCTCCTCCCATAGATGCTGTCTGGCCTGCTGAGTTCTGCCAGCATTTTGTGTTTTTATTACAAACTTCTAAACTTTTTTTTTTATTCAGCACTTTCGATTGAACAGAATACCATGATTTTTTGCAATTAAACGTGGTAATTTTGGTCAATATTAGTATTTGCACTAGACAGAAAGCTGTTGTTTTCCAACTGGAACTGCAGTTTAAGCACACAAGGATACCATTCATTCTACCTTGTCTATGGTGACTATTTACTAATCAGGAACTCACTCTGCTCTTCTGTTTATTTTCTAATACTCTTCACCTTCCTGGAGGAAACGGGAAACAAAATTAACCCGAAAAGCAGAAATGGATTAAATTTATAATAAGCATTAAAAACAAGACTCAGCAGGTCAGACAGCAAAAGTTGGAAAAAGAAAAGGAATTAATGTTTCTTATTTGCATCTATGGTGCGTGACTGCTGAGTGTTTCCAGTGATTTCTGGTTTTATTTTAGATTTACAGAATCTTCAGTTTGTTTTAAGATTTCCACTGCTGAGACTCACTGATGTTGGGAAATTCTAATGGTTCAGCACTAGGCCCACTGAGTGCTCATATAGGTCTCACATACTCCCTCTACACACTGGGGTTCTGGTTCGTGCATTCTGACACACCATGCCCTTTCTTGCTCCTCCTTTAACACACTGGGGCCCCGTTTCTTGCTCTCTCTTTAATGCTCTGGGGTCCTGGTTGTTGCTCTTCCTTTAGTATACTGTAGCTCCATTCCAACGCTTCCTCTAACACACTGGAGCTCAACTTCCCAGGTCCCATGTTCTTTTCAACTCTCCTGGTTCTGTTTCTCATGTTCCCTTTGAAAACATTGAGCCAACTCTCCTCCACCCCCTTTCAACTTCCTGGATTCAATGGATTTTTTTTTACATTTGTATGATACTTTTAAATGAAACATGACATAAAATGTGTTGGAGTACAATAGTCCAGGGAATCTGACAGTCCAAGTCCAAAGTGCAACCGATTATTGCAGGTTTAATGCAGAATTTGAAGTACATTGGACACAATTAAACAATTTAACAGAATGTTTTAATGGAGGGTTCATCAAATTCACACTCTGTGGGGTATAAAATGTGTTTTGAATTTATAGATAGAACGGTGGATGGAAGAGCAGGGACCGGGTCAGTACATATTAAAAGGAAATGGACATGACCAGAGAAAAAGCCTGTACTTGGATAATGAGAAGCAAAATTAGACCGGAAGAGTCAGAGTTTAATGTAAATATTTCACTAGTAAACTTAATTAACTCAAGAAAAGACAGTGGGAAGCAATAACTAAAGGCATTGCTTCTGAATGCACGAAGAATGAAATAATGGCACAAACAAGACATATTTACAAGGTTAGAGAGTTTAGGAATGAAATATTCCATGGTACTTGACATTTAGAAATGCAAGGAGGATAGGAGTGATCGTGGTGGTGTGTGAAATGTGCCCATGTTGGTTAACTTTGATAGTCATTAGCAATGACCTTGGACAAGAACAGTGATCAGTAAGTGGATGAACATCAGAAATAACAAGGGATGCAGGTACTGGTTGGAATACTAATAGGCTCCATAACAACAGAAACACAATTGGAAGGAGAGAAGTAATAAATAGGTAAGAAAAGTTAGTGCAGTTTTAGGGCAATAATCATAGGGTACTTCAGTCTTCAAATACTGTAGACTGGAAAAATTAAATTCACAAAGGTCATTTGCAGTTGGAAGTTCACAGAATGCATTCAGGACTGTTTTGTAGAAAGATACTGCTGCTTGATGAAGTGCCAGGCTATATCAGATCTTAACTTGACTAATGAAATGGGTTAAATTAGTAAGCTCATAATGAAGGACATTTTAGTAATGTCAAAAAATAATTTTATCACAGTAAGATTAAATTTTGCATGCAGTTCAAGAGATACACGTTTCAACTAGGAAGACTGTGAACTTAAATCAATTATGTAGCAATGAGGGTGCACTGGCTAAAGTACTGGAGAACTTGGATTAAAAATGGACAATCAAACTCGTGCATTCGATGAAAAATCTGATTTCTTCATGTATATACTTTCCCTTAAGAAGTTAAAAACTATAAAAATATCTGTCAAAACACAAAATGCTGGCAGAACTCAGCAGGCCAGACAGCATCGATGGGAGGAGGTAGTGACGAAGTTTCAGACTGAAACCCTTGCCCGGAACCCATAGATGCTGTCTGGCCTGCTGAGTTCTGCCAGCATTTTGTATTTTTATTTATTTCCAGCATCTGCAGATTCACTCGTGTTGCCTTTGAAATATATCTGTCCTTGGCTTTGGAGTTTACACCTAGTATTAGATTAAAGAGCCTTATAAAAGTTGATATGAAGTATGTTTATTCCGAAAGGACAATAAATGTCAAAATAATTGATAATAGAAAATAATGTGTTAAGTTAAGAGATACATTTTTCCAATAGGTACACAAAAGGAATGTGAACAAGAAGGAAGAGAACATCAAATTTAAATATGGGCCATGATATTGAGAAGAGGAAGTACTGGAGAGACAAGTATAAATAAAACAAACTTCAGGAGCAGATGTTCAGCATCTCAATGTTCTAAAATAACCAGCTACAGAGATAGAGGCATCACTGAATTCTCCAATATTCCCTTTCTCTGCAACAATTCCAGCAGATTGGAAGATATATAGATAAACAATGCTCTTTAAAAGAGGAAAACATTATAAACTATGGAGAACATAGTTTAACTAGTGTTATTAAAGGAATACTGCAATTCACCATCAATTTACTTTGAAAGCCATTTTCATTAAACATATTGATGAAGCCAATATGTTTCTAAGAAGGAAGAATGGTATTTAACAAATCTAATGGAGTTCTTTTCAAGCTGTAACTAGAAGGGCAAATGGGGAAATGCAACATCTCCATTGACTCCTGGGAAGCTCTATCCCATGCCCAAAAAATGGAGGAGTAATTGGACTGGAACTGAGAACCTCAAGACATGTGTCAGGCGCACACAGAACCCACCACCTTACAAGCTACATACCCACCTGTCCATTAATTACCACCTGTCTCATGTGTGGAAGAGCATCGGTTCCGAAAAAGTCTTCATCAGCCACTCAAAACCCACAAAATCAAAGTGTAAGCAAGTGAGCCTTTATCCTGAGATACTGCCAAGGAAGAGATGGCAGAACCAGAATATTCAAAGGCCAGATTCAAATTGTGTAGCTTAGTACATAAGGATTTATAGATCCTCAGTGCAGCAGGCTGTGAGGATGTCAGATTAAGCTGTCCTTGGTAACATCCTGGCAGCCTAACATACTGTATTAAGCATGGGTATAACTGTGAATCTGTTTCAAAGAAGCATGAACACCTCATCCTGCTTCCACAGTTTGGATTCTTGATCAAAAAATTATCTTGGAGCACTCTGAAGTGAAAAGCAAGAATCCGAACTCTTTACCATTTTGAACTCCTTCGAGACATCAATTGACTGGATTCGGAACAGATGTAGACCTTGCTTTTAAGTTAAAGTGGACATTCCTGTAGATCCAAGCACCGAACTTCACACACTTGGATATTCTTTAACTTAAGAAGAAGCAGAACTTGCGAAAGCTGCTTCTGCATGAGTGGCCTGCGTTATGACACCTCTGTGCCTGCACAACTAAAAACCACGAGGGTGGCATTATAGAGGTTGCATGGTGGTACCCATGTGTACAAGCATCAATGATGTGTTGAGCTGCTGAATTTCAGTATCTATATACTAGAGAGGACGGTCCCCAAGTCATTTATAATGGATACACCGCCAATAATTAAACAGGAGTAAATACATTTTAAAGAATGACACTGCAATACTTGCAGGCTAAAAAATATATTACAGGCAAAATGTTTCTCAATCTAGAATAAAGGTGGTACAAAGATCTCACTGGATCATCCTTTTTGCATTTCAATTGCATCATACAATACTGATAATCGCTGAGGCCCACTTTCCCAGTAGTCTTAAAAAGAAATGAGTAACTTATAGGACTCAAAACATATTCTTATTCAACACCATATTAATTCACCTCCTTGAATACACCATTCTATTCCCCTTCCGATTATTGTGTTGGCATGCTTTACAATGCTTAGAGACCAAAACTGGCAGAAATCCTGTTGCCACTGGCAACCATAAAGAGAAGCCAGGACATACTCAATTTAAGCAAAAGCTATTTAAATATGAATTTAGATTAAGTGCTTGATGTGTAGATAGCCAATTATGACATAGCAAGTTTTAAATTGTTTTACAACTAATCTAAAGTATGTTACCAATTTGGGAATAAATTTTCTTCTATTTTAATACGGATTTTTCTGTTTCTTTCCTCAAAATGGCCCACATATTAAAGAATGGGCACGTGCAATTCCTAAGTTTCATCAGCGGGAAGAGCAAAACAAAACCAATTGATCACAATGCAGCTTTGATTATTACTTCAACACTTGCATTTAAATGATTAGCGGTAGTCCACTGTAATGCTACAAAAGCTGTGCCTTCAATTATAAGAAATGCAATATTTTGTACAGTTGTTATATTTAAGTTATACAGTTAAGTTGTACAGTTGTACAGGAAAGCTTATTTTGTAGAGCACACCTGACTACACATTGGAAAGTACAAAATTCAAACCTTATTTGTGACTTGTCAGCCCAAGCCTGGTTGTTCACAGATCATTTCCTGGGCACACAGCCGGCTTTATTATCTGTGAGTCAACATCTACATTTCTGAACAAATCAGAAGGAAGGTCATTGAAGAAAAAGCTGAAGATGCTTGGGCTCTGAAACTATCCAGATATACAATGCAGCAATGTGTCAATGGTGACATTAATTGATAGTGTTCTAATTTGTTCTGTATTTCATTTAAAAATGTTATTTGTTACTTAGCTTGTCTTTTTAAAAAAAAACTATTTCCTGGAAATTTCACCTAATTGGGGCAGCAACTTAATTGGGTCAAAATGTGCTGGTCCCGATGTGTCCCAATTAACCGGAATTTAATATTCAATTTATACAGATCATTAAGAAATAATAGTCAAATATAGAAAAAAGTTACAAGAGTAAAAGGAATTAAAATAAGGCAAAAATAGCACTAACAAAAATGCTGCATAAATGTATTAAGCACATTTTTAAGCACATTTTCATATAAGGCTAATGCTTTTAAAAATAGAGGCGTAAGTTTTGTATCTAGCCCCATTTTAAAAATTGCACTGCGTGTTTGGCCATCACAAAGTGTGAAGTAGAATGGGCTTTCTTCCATGATCTCCTGCACCTCCAGAGACTGGATTTGTTTACTTCACTCTTTATAATCATATTGTGCACATGTACATGTCATTTATCATGCATAGACAGACACCACACAGATTTCCCCTTTTATGAAAGAATTTAATATTAATATTGTTTTCACAGATTTAATCGTTGTTTGCTGAGTGACTGTCACCAAAGCAACTTATCCATTGCTAGTGTATTCAATTTTTGATTCAAATCAGTGAAGTCTTTTCTAGAATATACTCACCATTACATAATTCTTGAACGGTCCCTCGTTTGTCTCGTATGACTTTACTGATATACCTGGAATACATTTAATTCTGTCTCCTATTTTCACACTGCTTATTTATGTCATATACTTCCTTAGCCACACCAACCTCCTATTTCAGGGTGTCAGATACTGTATGGGAAGTAGCATTAGTACATGAACTCTATCATACTGATTAAAATATCGCTCTCTGTGGCACCCATCATAAATTTGTGTTCTATTTCAACTATATCTGCTCTTCCTGCAATACGTGGCTGAACCAAGCTTAATTATATCTGTCTTCCACACATTGGCAATCAGCAGAAGTGAAACCTTTGCTGTAGTGTAACAAAACATCTGCAAA